>NC_090926.1:373574279-374836634 GCF_040938575.1 Ambystoma mexicanum | reverse complement strand
AAACAAACGTTTTGAATGGTCTACCGAGGCGGAACAAGCTTTCCAGGATTTGAAGACTAAATTTATCTCTGCACCAATCTTAAAACACCCTCGCCCCGAACTCCCCTACATCGTGGAAACTGATGCTTCAAGTCTTGCCATGGGGGCAGTTCTATCACAAAAGGACCCGGTAACCAATCAGTTGCATCCTGTGGCATTTTGGTCCCGCAAATTCTCGCCTCCTGAAATCAATTACACGATTACTGACAAGGAACTTCTGGCTATCAAGTCTGCTTTTAAGGCTTGGCGGCATTATCTGCTGGGGGCCCGACACACCGTTACTGTGATTACGGATCACCGAAACCTGCAATATTTGAAAACTGCAAAAGCCCAATCCTCTAGACAACTTCGTTGGGCATTATTCTTTGCCGAATTTGACTTTATAATTACCTATCGACCCGGTACAAAAAACGGTAAAGCCGATGCCCTTTCTCGAATGGGAGTGGAAGAACACTTGATCAACCCTAAACCTGTACCTATCATTCCCGAACAAAGAATCCTGGGTGTAATCGCCACACAATCCATAGAGGAAGTTAAGGATAAAGCCAGGCAACTTATAACTCCAGCAGACATACAGAATTGTCCTTTAAAGGGAAAGGACTTTGCAGTAAAGGACAACTTGTTGTATTTCCAAGAACGATTATACCTGCCCAGCACAGATTTACAGAAAAAAGTAATCTCTTGTTATCACGATTCTTTAATGGAAGGACATCCCGGTATGACCAAGACTTCAGAAAAGATCAAGCGCTACTTCTGGTGGCCGTCTTGGAAAAAAGATATCAGAGACTTTATAATGTCCTGTGGAGTATGCGCCCAAAACAAGAGTCAAAAAGAAAGACCAGCAGGCCTCTTACGCCCTATTGACATCCCACCTCGCCCTTGGCATACGCTTTCTATGGACTTCATCACCGATCTACCTCCATGCTCCGGATACAATACGATTCTAGTAATCGTGGACTTATTCTCCAAGATGGCGCATTTCATTCCGCTCAAAGGCTTGCCAACAGCAGCAACTCTGGCCCGTGAATTTCTGGAAAACATCGTCCGACTGCACGGTTTTCCTTCGGTTCTAATATCGGATCGTGGTAGTCAATTTATTTCTCATTTTTGGCGAAGTTGCTGTCGGTCGGCTCAAATTGATGTAAGACTATCGACCAGTCACCACCCTCAGACCGACGGACAAACCGAGAGGACCAATCAAACTCTGGAACAGTATTTACGCTGCATGCTGCAACAAACTGAAAAAACTTGGAAAGACATACTTTGGATAGCCGAATATGCCTACAATAACTCTGTCCATTCGGGAACTGGGAAAACCCCGTTTTTTCTTTTATACGGCAG
Source organism: Ambystoma mexicanum (assembly GCF_040938575.1). Lineage (NCBI taxonomy): Eukaryota > Metazoa > Chordata > Amphibia > Caudata > Ambystomatidae > Ambystoma > Ambystoma mexicanum. The sequence goes on along the minus strand of NC_090926.1, from coordinate 374,835,254 downwards.
TCACCCTCGAACCTTGGAGTTGGATCCCCTCCAAGATCTTGAAATACCAGCAGTAGAATACCTGCATGCTACAATCACCCAAGCCTTTAAGGAAGCTGTTTCTCACCTTCAAAGGGCTAAAGAACAATACAAGAAAGGAGCAGATCAACATCGGAAGGAAGCCCCTCAATATCAAGAAGGGGATCAAGTCTGGTTATCTACCAAATATCTACCTCTAAAAGGGCCACGTACATTCAACCCAAGATACCTTGGTCCCTATTCCATCACTACCATAGTAAACCCAGTAGCGGTCAAGTTGGACTTGCCCCCGCACATGAAGATTCATCCGGTCTTCTACGTCTCTCTATTAAAACCCGTGCAACCTCAAACCCGACTAACTAAATCTCCAAAACCTATCCTAGTTGATGGAGAACTCGAGTTTGAAGTCAAAAGCATTCTGGACTCCAAGATCTCCAAATCTAACTATTTTACCTAATTGACTGGAAAGGCTACGGCCCCCAAGAGAGATCCTGGGAACCTGCTGAATATGTCCACGCTCCTCGCCTAATCAAAAGATTTCATCGAACATTTCCTGACAAACCCAAACCCCCAGAGAAGCCCGGTTTGGGAGGGGCCTTGAGGGGGGGTACTGTCATGATCTCTGCTTCCAAGAGGTCAGGACTTGCCCAACTCCCTTGGAAGCAGACCCATAACCCAGGTTCCGAGCGCCAGCCGGTCCCAATTGGGACCATTTGGACTCTGTCCTGGCGCCGGTGGCGCCAGGCTCATAAATGTGCCCAGTCCCAGCGCTGGAAGCGCCGGGCTCATAATGCTTGGGTGGACTTACCTGCGGCAGACTATGCTGCTTACTTACCTGCCAGTTGAGCCTCTGGTCCTCTTCTGTTCGGGAATACTTTTCCTGTTGGGTGGGGCAGGAGCCACTCCCTAGGTTCAGAACCCTGGAACTCTTCTGGAAAGCAGGGACTCTTTTCTTTCCTAGGCGTGGCTGTGGAAGGAGACACCTAAGCACTACAGGAGGCTATTTAAACCACACCCGATGGATGAATCTTGCTTTGTGTTATTCTGCATCCTCTGCAGCAGAACGCTCATCGTGTCTTCTGCATCTGATCCTGGGCCTAAGGAAAAAGGCTTACCATCCTGAATCCAGTCTTCAGCAACACCTATAAAGACAAGAAAGAACAGGTTAGCATTACGGTCTTCAGTGACAGCGCTCCTTTTACCTGATCCATCGGCTGTCATCAACGCCTCGCACTGCATTCCGGCATCTGAAAGACAAAAGCTTACCAATTCAGCGCACGCTCCGGAGGTCTTCGGCGCTGCATCCGCATCTGAAAGATAAAACAAGGTGCGTTTAAAGACTTTGGGGAACTTAAATACTCACGAGCCATTACTCCTTTCACATCTAACCCAGTGGGTATTCGGGCACCCTGCAGCCACTCCGAACTTATACCTGCAAAGGAAAAAGACAGTTAGAGTGCGCCGTGAAGCAGGCAGCAAGCGCTTACTTACGTGCTTCAAGGCGCTTCTATTCATCACACGGGCTCCATCTTCGCCATCGCCGGAACCCTGCAAAACAAGATACAACATTACTAAAGACTTTTAAAGACATTTGAATTACTCAAAACTTACCGTGCGTGAAGAAAACGACGGACAGCAGTCCTCTGAAGTCAAGAGGCCTGCTTCCCTTATCCAGTGAGGAAACTGGTTTCAGCACCCTGCTCCGAAGCAGATGGAGAGCACGGCGTTCACTTACCTAAGGTGAGCGCGTTAACCTTTGGGGTCCTTCAGGAGAAGAGAAAGGGAAGAAGAGAGAGACATTCAATAACCCAGTTCATTAATCCCATATTTTCTATCTGCAGACACCTTACCCTTCAAGTCAGACATACAGTGCACAGGGTTCCAGCCCAAAGAGCCAGCCGTGTGTTACACATCACCTTAGAAGATAGGGTATACGCCCAGTCAAGACCGGCGCCTCTACGGGAATCAGGTGAGCGTTACATTTAACAAGAGGTAGCTTTGGGTCATCCAGAGTTCTATGTCAAGGAGGCAGGAGGCCAGGTCAGATCGGGAGTTGGGCTTTGAGTTCAGGAGTTTTAGAATTAGTTGAGAGTCGTCGACGTAGTTGTAACACAGGATGTTGTGTGAACGAATTATTGGTGGGAGGGTGATCAAGTAGAGATTGAACAGGAGGGCGGATAGGCATGCTCCTTGTGGGACTCCTGTGTCGACCGGTCGGGCTTGGGAGGTATAGGTGGAGAGTATCGTTATTTAGTAACTGTCTTTGAGGAATGAAGCTATCCATTTTAGAGCGGTTCCATGAATTCCTAGGGAGTGGAGGCGGTCTAGGAGGATTGAGTGATTGCTTGTGTTGAAGGCGGAGGATAGGTCAAGAAGGATTAGTGCATCCCGCGGAGTCTGCTGTCATTTTAAGGTCATCCCAGATTGAGGTTAGGGTGGTTTCAGGTCCGTGACGGGCTCTGAAACCTGATTGTGAGGGGTCTAGGAGATTGTTGGCTTCAACAAAGACATTTAGTTGGGAGTAGGCGGTTCGGTCAATGAGTTTGGCAAGGAACCTGGGGTTTGAGATGGGGCGGTAGTTTTTGGGCTCGAGAGGGTCGAAGGAAGGTTTTTTAATCAGAGGTTTGACATGGACTGTTTTTAATGCGTCGGGAAAGATACCAGAGGAAAGGGAGGCATTTATGATGGATCTTGTGTGTTCTCCTGCGCAGGTGGAAGCGAACATTTCTTTGAGGGTTGTTGCTGGGCAAGGCTTTAGGGGAGAGCCAGATGGTTTGTGAGCAGATAGAAGTTTGAGAAATTGCTCTACTGATATTGGACTAAAGGATTCAAACTTTGGTTGCGTAGTGGTTGCAGCTGGTGGGCAGGTCGGTATGGGGGAGGATTGCCTGGTGGATGTAAGAGCGCCAGTTTGGTGGCTAGAGTATTTGTTCTTTCGAGAGCTGTGGTGTAAAAGTGGAGGGAGAGTGAGTTGCACAGTGATTGTGAGGGGGTCGGGACGGTCGTAGTGCAAGCCGGTTTGGTGAATTCGGAGATGATTTTGTGGAGTTCTTTGCTCGGGTTTTTGCAGTTTAGGATTCAGGAGTTGTAGTGGGCTTTTTTTGCTTTCCGGATTTCGGCCTTGTACTGATAAAGGTGTCGGGCCAATGTGGCCCTGCTCTCCTGGGTTTTGTCTTTCTGCCATTTGCGTTCTCGGTATTTATATAGTTGTTTAGTGGTCTTCAACTCAGGAGTGAACCATTTGGGGGAGAGGCCATGGCGGGTTGATGGTTTGCAAGGGGGTGTGAGCCGCATCAGAGATGCGTTGAGCCATGAGTCAAAGGTGTCAGGGGTTAGTTATTTACTGAGTTGGCAAGTAGGTGGTGGAGACTGGAGGAGCGCGTCGGTTAGGTATGGGATGATAGTTAGTTTTTTTCCAGCATTTGAGTAGATTCAGAGTTTCAGATTCGAGTACGGGAAGGGGGTCGGGTGAGCGAATGGCGAACGAGAGAATGAAGTGATCGGACCAGATGATAGGGGTGGGGGGGTTTAGATGAATCCAGGTGTTGGAGCTAAAGATGGCATCAAGAGTGTGTCCTTTATAGTGAGTCGGGCCATTTATGTGGGGTTGGAGGTTAATGGCATCTAAACCGTCAACCAGAGAGTGTCTCATAGGGTTGGTGGGGATGTCGAGCCATATGTTGAAGTCTCCAAGAAGGGTGAGGTTGGGATGGTTTAGTTGAAGGGTGGCAACAGAGTCGCAAAGGTTGTTTGCAAATTGTCTATCGTAGCCAGGGGGCCTGTAGATTATTAGGAAGCTGTGTGAGAGCGAGGCGGAGAGGGATAGTTTAACGAGGAGAGATTTGCAAGAAGGAATGGAAGGTTGGTTGACAATGATTGAGGCGTGGAAGAGCGACTTGAAGATGAATGCTACTCCCCCTCCTCTGGAGGGACGGTTCAGTGGGATGAGAGAGTAGTCAGGGGGGAAGGCTTCATTAGCGATTGGGGCGAAGTCATCAGAGAACCAAGTTTCGGTGATGAATACCAGGTCTGGTTTGTCAGAGGCGAGGATGTCAAAGTTGCAATGTCTGTTTTTTGCTACGGATCGGGCATTAAATAGGATGCAGTTCACATCGGCAGGCGAGGTTGGTCTCGGAGCTGGAGCGGAAGCGGGTGGTGGCAGAGAGAGTGGAAGCTGGAGAGGGAGAGGGGTAGGGTGGGTGATGATCGATGGGAATAGTGGGCGAGCAGAAGTATTGGCGGGCTTCGGGCAGGATTGGGTGGCTGAGTGTGTTAGGATGATCCGGTCTGGCTCGGGGGATTTGAAGGTGGGGTGTGGGCGGTTAGGAGTTTCATTTGCATTTGATGAGAAATCGAGGGAGAGAGGTTTCAGGAAAGGTGAAGCCACGGGAGAAGGAGGTGAGTGGGGGAATGAGGTGGTGGGTCGAGACAGGGGAGGCGAAGAGTGCTGAGAGATTGTGGGGGACCAGGTACGTTTCCACTTTAGTCTCTTTGTTGCGATTGGAGTGTGAGAGAGGGTAGGGTGGTCAGAGGGGGAGAAGGATGCGGCTTCGGTTCTTGCTAGGGCTAGGCGTGCGGTTTTTAGGGAGGGGAAAGGGTGCGGTCGGGGGGAAAGTGGCGGGGGTTTGAGGGCAAGGCGGCGGGTGGATGCTTGCAGGGCGGGGTGTGCCAGGTCTGATAGTGAGGGGAGCAGGCATGGTTAACGTTGGCTGGTCGGTGGTGGGGTTCAGGGGAGGAGTGGTCTTAGGGTGGTTGGCTCGTCATTGTGCCCCTCTGGCTTGGTGTTTGGAGAGAGGAATGGCAGGGAGGGAAGGGGGGAACGGGAGGGAAGGCAGATCGGGGAGTGGGGGCGGTCCACAGCGGTCGTTTCTGACAAACTGTGGGTTTGTGGGTGCACTCATGCTTGGTACAAGCTTTTAGGTGGATTTAGGAGGGCTTTCTAATTGTAGTTCTAAGTTCAGGCACGCTTCCAAGTTTAATTTGCCCAGAGATGATATTAGGCTATTAGGTACTATTTAGGTTCAACTGTACACAGAGATGATATTAGGTCTATCTCTAGATTCAATTTTGTATAGAGGGGACATTAGATTATTAGGCACAGTTCTACATTCTACATGACACAGATATACTATTAGGTATACTAATAGGATTAATTAGGATATTTAGGCATGCTTCTTAACCTCAATTGTGTCGTGTACACTTCTAAATTGAACTAAGCGCAGAGAGACTATTCTGGACACTAGTCAGTTCAATTAGGGCACGCTAATAGGCGCATTTCTCTCAATTCAACTTTATACAGGGAGGGTGTTAGGCATGAATCTAACTCAACTTTGCACAGAGAGGTTATTAGGGAGATTAGTCTGTTCTGAATACAATTTTACATGAGCGGCTATTGCGTATGTTTCTAATTCAGCTTTTCACAGAGAGGCTATTGGGAACACTTCTAAATTCCACTTTTCACAGAGTGACTATTGGGAACACTTTTAAATTCACAGAGAGGCTATTGGGCACACTTCTAAATGCAACTTTCACAGAGAGGCTATTGGGCAGACTTCTAAATTCACAGAGAGGCTATTGGGCACACTTCTAAATTCACCGATAGGCTATTGGGCACACTTCTAAATGCAACTTTCACAGAGAGGCTATTGGGCACACTTCTAAATTCACAGAGAGGCTATTGGGCACACTTATAAATTCACAGAGAGGCTATTGGGCACACTTCTAAATGCAACTTTCACAGGGAGGCTATTGGGTGCACTTCTGAATACAATTTTGTATGAGCGGCAATTGGGTATGTTTCTAATTCAGCTTTTCACAGAGTGGCATGGGGACACTTCTAAATTCACAGAGAGGCTATTGGGCACACTTCTAAATGCAACTTTCACAGAGAGGCTATTGGGTGCACTTCTGAATACAATTTTGCAGGAGCGGCTGTTGGGTATGTTTCTAATTCAGCTTTTCACAGAGTGGCTATTGGGGACACTTCTAAATTCACAGAGAGGAAATTGGGTACACTTCTAAATTCACCAAGAGGTTATTGGGCACACTTCTAAATGCAACTTTCACAGAGAGGCTATTGGGCACACTTCTAAATTCACCGAGAGGCTATTGGGCACACTTCTAAATGCAACTTTCACAGAGAGGCTATTGGGTGCACTTCTGAATACAAATTTGCATGAGCCGCTATTGGGTATGTTTCTAATTCAGCTTTTCACAGAGTGGCTATTGGGGACACTTCTAAATTCACACAGAGGCTATTGGGCACACTTCTAAATGCAACTTTCACAGAGAGGCTATTGGGCACACTTCTAAATTCACCGAGAGGCTATTGGGCACACTTCTGAATGCAACTTTCACAGAGAGGCTATTGGGTACACTTTTAAATGCAACTTTCACAGAGAGGCTATTGGGCACACTTCTAAATTCACTGACAGGCTATTGGGCAAACTTCTAAATGCAACTTTCACAGAGAGGCTATTGGGAACAATTCTAAATGCAACTTTCACAGAGAGGCTATTGGGCACACTTCTAAATTTACCGAGGGGCTATTGGGCACACTTCTAAATTCACAGAGAGGCTATTGGGCGCACTTCTAAATTCACAGAGAGGCTATCGGGTGCACTTCTAATTTCACCGAGAGGCTATTGGGCACACTTCCAAATTCACAGAGAGGCTATTGGGCACACTTCTAAATGCAACTTTCACAGAGAGGCTATTGGGCACACTTCTAAATTCACAGAGAGGCTATTGGGTGCACTTCCAAATTCACAGAGAGGCTATTGGGCACACTTCTAAATTCAACTTTCACAGAGTGGCTATTGGGGACACTTCTAAATGCAACTTTCATAGAGTGGCTATTGGGAACACTTCTAAATGCAACTTTCACAGAGAGGCTATTGGGCACACTTCTAAATTCACAGAGAGGCTATTGGGCGCACTTCTAAATTCACAGAGAGTCTATTGGGCAGACTTCTAAATGCAACTTTCACAGAGAGGCTATTGGGCACACTTCTAAATTCACAGAGAGGCTATTGGGCGCACTTCTAAATTCACAGCGAGGCTATTGGGCACACTTCTAAATGCAACTTTCGCAGAGAGGCTATTGGGCACACTTCTAAATTCACAGAGAGGCTATTGGGCACACTTCTAAATGCAACTTTCACAGAGAGGCTATTGGGCACACCTCTAAATTCACCGAGAGGCTATTGGGCACACTTCTAAATGCACAGAGAAGCTATTGGGCACACTTCTAAATTCACATAGAGGCTATTGGGCACACTTCTAAATTCACCGAGAGGCTATTGGGCACACTTCTAAATTCACAGAAAGGCTATTGGGCACACTTCTAAATTCACAGAGAGGCTATTGGGCGCACTTCTAAATTCACAGAGAGGCTGTTGGGCACACTTCTAAATGCAACTTTCACAGAGTGGATATTGGGGACACTTCTAAATGCAACTTTCACAGAGTGGCTATTGGGTACAATTCTAAATGCAACTTATACAGAGTGGCTATTGGGGACTCTTCTAAATGCAACTTTCACAGAGTGGCTATTGGGAACAATTCTAGATGCAACATTCACAGAGAGGCTATTGGGCACACTTCTAAATTCACAGAGAGGCTATTGGGCACACTTCTAAATGCAACTTTCACAGAGTGGCTATTGGGGAAACTTCTAAATGTAAATTTCACAGAGTGGCTATTGGGGACACTTCTAAATGCAACTTTCACAGAGAGGCTATTGGGCACACTTCTAAATTCACAGAGAGGCTATTGGGCACACTTCTAAATGCAACTTTCACAGAGAGGCTATTGGGCACACTTTCTAAATTCACAGAGAGGCTATTGGGCACACTTCTAAATACAACTTTCACAGAGAGGCTATTGGGTGCACTTCTGAATACAATTTTACATGAGCGGCTATTGGGTATGTTTCTAATTCAGCTTTTCACAGAGTGGCTATTGGGGACACTTCTAAATTCACAGAGAGGCTATTGGACACACTTCTAAATGCAACATTCACACAGTGGCTATTGGGAACACTTATAAATGAAACTTTCACAGAATGGCTATTGGGTGCACTTCTGAATACAATTTTACATGAGCGGGTATTGGGTATGTTTCTAATTCAGCTTTTCACAGAGTGGCTATTGGGGACACTTCTAAATTCACAGAGAGGCTATTGGGCACACTTCTAAATGCAACTTTCACAGAGAAGCTATTGGGAACAATTCTAAATTCAACTCTCACATGTATAGAACAGAGTTTCCAAATGCAAATATATTACAGATATAACAAGTTTACAGTGGTGATGCTTTGTTAGATGAGTGGTTGGGTAGTATGGCGTGAAGTGATTGCTTCTGGCCCTGCCCTTCCCACACTTACTTATTGTTGGTTTCTTGCTTCTCCTGCAGATATCTGCAGATACGACCTGGAGCTGTCTTTGTAAGAGACGTCCTTTGCCTCAGGTCCTTAGCCGATGGGCTGCAAGAGTAGCAGAAAACTCTGAGCAATTACAGTCCGCACTCTCTGCACCTTGTGGAGGACGCCCTTCGACCTTTCCTGAGGTACTCTGGGAGCTGTAGTCCTGTGGGAGGCCGCCTTTCGAAAAAGTGAAACCAGTCTTGTTAAGAGCTTTCTACCGACTCTGTAAACTTAATAGTCCAGTAGCCCAAGATATCAGTGCAGCATGGTTACCTGAAGCTGAAACAGTAGCACTGTAGCTTCTGTGTAATTACTGGAGCAGAAGAGGTATGAGTGAAGCTGGGGAACGGGAGCTGGGTTCCTGTAAAGACCATTCAGAAGTTAACCTGCAATGCTAAAGACTGATGAAGTTGAGAGGAAGTAAGTCTTGTTGGCAGAAGCAGGTTATTTTGTGGCAGTCAGACAGACGCAAGAGGCAAAGAGGCTGCCCCCTTTAAGAAAGTCTATTGGGCACACTTCTAAATTCACCGAGAGGCTATTGGGCACACTTCTAAATGCAACTTTCACAGAGAGGCTATTGGGCACACTTTCTAAATTCACAACGAGGCTATTGGGCACACTTCTAAATACAACTTTCACAGAGAGGCTATTGGGAACACTTCTAAATGCAACTTTCACAGAGTGGCTATTGGGCACACTTTCTAAATTCACAGAGAGGCTATTGGGCACACTTCTAAATACAACTTTCACAGAGAGGCTATTTGGTGCACTTCTGAATACAATTTTACGTGAGCGGCTTTTGGGTATGTTTCTAATTCAGCCTTTCACAGAGTGGCTATTGGGGACACTTCTAAATTCACAGAGAGGCTATTGGACACACTTCTAAATGCAACGTTCACACAGTGGCTATTGGGAACACTGCTAAATGCAACTTTCACAGAGTGGCTATTGGGAACAATTCTAAATGCAACTTTCAGAGAGAGGCTATTGGGCACACTTCTAAATTCACAGAGAGGCTATTGGGGGCACTTCTAAATGCAACTTTCACAGAGTGGCTATTGGGAACAATTCTAGATGCAACTTTCACAGAGAGGCTATTGGGCACACTTCTAAATTCACTGCAAGTCTATTGGGCACACTTCTAAATTCACCGAGAGGCTATTGGGCGCACTTCTAAATTCACAGAGAGTCTATTGGGCAGACTTCTAAATGCAACTTTCACAGAGAGGCTATTGGGCACACTTCTAAATTCACAGAGAGGCTATTGGGCGCACTTCTAAATTCACAGAGAGGCTATTGGGCACACTTCTAAATGCAACTTTCACAGAGAGGCTATTGGGCACACCTCTAAATTCACTGAGAGGCTATTGGGCACACTTCTAAATTCACCGAGAGGCTATTGGGCACACTTCTAAATTCACAGAGAGGCTATTGGGAAGACTTTTAAATGCAACTTTCACAGAGTGGATATTGGGGACACTTCTAAATGCAACTTTCAGAGAGTGGCTATTGGGCACACTTCTAAATTCACAGAGAGGCTATTGGGCGCACTTCTAAATTCACAGAGAGGCTATTGGGCAGACTTTTAAATGCAACTTTCACAGAGTGGATATTGGGGACACTTCTAAATGCAACTTTCAGAGAGTGGCTATTGGGTACAATTCTAAATGCAACTTATACAGAGTGGCTATTGGGGACTCTTCTAAATGCAACTTTCACAGAGTGGCTATTGGGAACAATTCTAGATGCAACATTCACAGATAGGCTATTGGGCACACTTCTAAATTCACAGAGAGGCTATTGGGGAAACTTCTAAATGTAACTTTCACAGAGTGGCTATTAGGGACACTTCTAAATGCAACTTTCACAGAGAGGCTATTGGGCACATTTCTAAATTCACAGAGAGGCTATTGGGCACACTTCTAAATGCAACTTTCACAGAGAGGCTATTGGGCACACTTTCTAAATTCACAGAGAGGCTATTGGGCACACTTCTAAATACAACTTTCACAGAGAGGCTATTGGGTGCACTTCTGAATACAATTTTACGTGAGCGGCTATTGGGTATGTTTCTAATTCAGCTTTTCACAGAGTGGCTATTGGGGACACTTCTAAATTCACAGAGAGGCTATTGGACACACTTCTAAATGAAACGTTCACACAGTGGCTATTGGGAATACTTCTAAATGCAACTTTCACAGAGTGGCTATTGGGAACACTGCTAAATGCAACTTTCACAGAGTGGCTATTGGGAACAATTCTAAATGCAACTTTCACAGAGAGGCTATTGGGCACACTTCTAAATTCACAGAGAGGCTATTGGGGACACTTCTAAATGCAACTTTCACAGAGTGGCTATTGGGAACAATTGTAGATGCAACTTTCACAGAGAGGCTATTGGGCACACTTCTAAATTCACAGAGAGGCTATTGGGCACACTTCTAAATGCAACTTTCACAGAGTGGCTATTGGGGACACTTCTAAATGCAACTTTCACAGAGTGGCTATTGGGAACACTTCTATATTCACAGAGAGGCTATTGGGCACACTTCTAAATGCAACTTTCATAGAGTGGCTATTGGGAACACTTCTAAATGCAACTTTCACAGAGAGGCTATTGGGTGCACTTCTGAATACAATTTTACATGAGCGGGTATTGGGTATGTTTCTAATTCAGCTTTTCACAGAGTGGCTATTGGGGACACTTCTAAATTCACAGCGAGGCTATTGGGCACACTTCTAAATTCACAGAGAGGCTATTGGGCACACATCTAAATGCAACTTTCACAGAGAAGCTATTGGGAACAATTCTAAATTCAACTCTCACATGTATAGAACAGAGTTTCCAAATGCAAATATATTACAGATATAACGAGTTTACAGTGGTGATGCTTTGTTAGATGAGTGGTTGGGTAGTATGGCGTGAAGTGATTGCTTCTGGCCCTGCCCTTCCCACACTTACTTATTGTTGGTTTCTTGCTTCTCCTGCAGATATCTGCAGATACGACCTGGAGCTGTCTTTGTAAGAGACGTCTTTTGCCTCAGGTCCTTAGCCGATGGGCTGCAAGAGTAGCAGAAAACTCTGAGCGATTACAGTCCGCACTCTCTGCACCTTGTGGAGGACGCCCTTCGACCTTTCCTGAGGTACTCTGGGAGCTGTAGTCCTGTGGGAGGCCGCCTTTCGAAAAAGTGAAACCAGTCTTGTTAAGAGCTTTCTACCGACTCTGTAAACTTAATAGTCCAGTAGCCCAAGATATCAGTGCGCCATGGTTACCTGAAGCTGAAACAGTAGCACTGTAGCTTCTGTGTAATTACTGGAGCATAAGAGGTATGAGTGAAGCTGGGGAACGGGAGCTGGGTTCCTGTAAAGACCATTCAGAAGTTAACCTGCAATGCTAAAGACTGATGAAGCTGAGAGGAAGTAGGTCTTGTTGGCAGAAGCAGGTTATTTTGTGGCAGTCAGACAGACGGAAGAGGCAAAGAGGCTGCCCCCTTTAAGAAAGTCTATTGGGCACACTTCTAAATTCACAGAGAGGCTATTGGGCACACTTCTAAATGCAACTTTCACAGAGAGGCTATTGGGCACACTTTCTAAATTCACAGAGAGGCTATTGGGCACACTTCTAAATACAACTTTCACAGAGAGGCTATTGGGAACACTTCTAAATGCAACTTTCACAGAGTGGCTATTGGGCACACTTTCTAAATTCACAGAGAGGCTATTGGGCACACTTCTAAATACAACTTTCACAGAGAGGCTATTGGGTGCACTTCTGAATACAATTTTACGTGAGCGGCTATTGGGTATGTTTCTAATTCAGCTTTTCTCAGAGTGGCTATTGGGGACACTTCTAAATTCACAGAGAGGCTATTGGACACACTTCTAAATGCAACGTTCACACAGTGGCTATTGGGAACACTTCTAAATGCAACTTTCACAGAGAGGCTATTGGGCACACTTCTAAATTCACAGAGAGGCTATTGGGCACACTTCTAAATGCAACTTTCACAGAGTGGCTATTGGGAACACTTCTAAATGCAAGTTTCACAGAGAGGCTATTGGGCACACTTCTAAATTCACAGAGAGGCTATTGGGCACACTTCTAAATGCAACTTTCACAGAGTGGCTATTGGGAACACTTCTAAATTCACAGAGAGGCTATTGGGCACACTTCTAAATGCAACTTTCATAGAGTGGCTATTGGGAACACTTCTAAATGCAACTTTCACAGAGTGGCTATTGGGAACAATTCTAGATGCAACTTTCACAGAGAGGCTATTGGGCACACTTCTAAATGCAACTTTCACAGAGTGGCTATTGGGGACACATCTAAATGCAACTTTCACAGAGAGGCTATTGGGTGCACTTCTGAATACAATTTTACGTGAGCGGCTATTGGGTATGTTTCTAATTCAGCTTTTCTCAGAGTGGCTATTGGGGACACTTCTAAATTCACAGAGAGGCTATTGGACACACTTCTAAATGCAACGTTCACACAGTGGCTATTGGGAACACTTCTAAATGCAACTTTCACAGAGAGGCTATTGGGCACACTTCTAAATTCACAGAGAGGCTATTGGGCACACTTCTAAATGCAACTTTCACAGAGAGGCTATTGGGCACACTTCTAAATTCACAGAGAGGCTATTGGGGACACTTCTAAATGCAACTTTCACAGAGTGGCTATTGGGAACAATTGTAGATGCAACTTTCACAGAGAGGCTATTGGGCACACTTCTAAATTCACAGAGAGGCTATTGGGCACACTTCTAAATGCAACTTTCACAGAGTGGCTATTGGGGACACTTCTAAATGCAACTTTCAAAGAGTGGCTATTGGGAACACTTCTATATTCACAGAGAGGCTATTGGGCACACTTCTAAATGCAACTTTCATAGAGTGGCTATTGGGAACACTTCTAAATGCAACTTTCACAGAGAGGCTATTGGGTGCACTTCTGAATACAGTTTAACATGAGCGGGTATTGGGTATGTTTCTAATTCAGCTTTTCACAGAGTGGCTATTGGGGACACTTCTAAATTCACAGCGAGGCTATTGGGCACACTTCTAAATTCACAGAGAGGCTATTGGGCACACATCTAAATGCAACTTTCACAGAGAAGCTATTGGGAACAATTCTAAATTCAACTCTCACATGTATAGAACAGAGTTTCCAAATGCAAATATATTACAGATATAACGAGTTTACAGTGGTGATGCTTTGTTAGATGAGTGGTTGGGTAGTATGGCGTGAAGTGATTGCTTCTGGCCCTGCCCTTCCCACACTTACTTATTGTTCGTTTCTTGCTTCTCCTGCAGATATCTGCAGATACGACCTGGAGCTGTCTTTGTAAGAGCCGTCTTTTGCCTCAGGTCCTTAGCCGATGGGCTGCAAGAGTAGCAGAAAACTCCGAGCGATTACAGTCCGCACTCTCTGCACCTTGTGGAGGACGCCCTTCAACCTTTCCTGAGGTACTCTGGGAGCTGTAGTCCTGTGGGAGGCCGCCTTTCGAAAAAGTGAAACCAGTCTTGTTAAGAGCTATCAACCGACTCTGTAAACTTAATAGTCCAGTAGCCCAAGATATCAGTGCGGCGTGGTTACCTGAAGCTGAAACAGTAGCACTGTAGCTTCTGTGTAATTACTGGAGCATAAGAGGTATGAGTGAAGCTGGGGAACGGGAGGTGGGTTCCTGTAAAGACCATTCAGAAGTTAACCTGCAATGCTAAAGACTGATGAAGCTGAGAGGAAGTAAGTCTTGTTGGCAGAAGCAGGTTATTTTGTGGCAGTCAGACAGACGTAAGAGGCAAAGAGGCTGCCCCCTTTAAGAAAGTCTATTGGGCACACTTCTAAATTCACCGAGAGGCTATTGGGCACACTTCTAAATGCAACTTTCACAGAGAGGCTATTGGGCACACTTTCTAAATTCACAGAGAGGCTATTGGGCACACTTCTAAATACAACTTTCACAGAGAGGCTATTGGGTGCACTTCTGAATACAATTTTACGTGAGCGGCTATTGGGTATGTTTCTAATTCAGCTTTTCACAGAGTGGCTATTGGGGACACTTCTAAATTCCCAGAGAGGCTATTGGACACACTTCTAAATGCAACGTTCACAGAGTGGCTATTGGGAACACTTCTAAATGCAACTTTCACAGAGTGGCTATTGGGAACATTTCTAAATGCAACTTTCACAGAGAGGCTATTGGGCACACTTCTAAATTCACAGAGAGGCTATTGGGCACACTTCTAAATGCAACCTTCACAGAGTGGCTATTGGGGACACTTCTAAATGCAACTTTCACAGAGTGGCTATTGGGAACACTTCTATATTCACAGAGAGGCTATTGGGCACACTTCTAAATGCAACTTTCATAGAGTGGCTATTGGGAACACTTCTAAATGCAACTTTCACAGAGAGGCTATTGGGTGCACTTCTGAATACAATTTTACATGAGCGGGTATTGGGTATGTTTCTAATTCAGCTTTTCACAGAGTGGCTATTGGGGACACTTCTAAATTCACAGCGAGGCTATTGGGCACACTTCTAAATTCACAGAGAGGCTATTGGGCACACTTCTAAATGCAACTTTCACAGAGAAGCTATTGGGAACAATTCTAAATTCAACTCTCACATGTATAGAACAGAGTTTCCAAATGCAAATATATTACAGATATAACGAGTTTACAGTGGTGATGCTTTGTTAGATGAGTGGTTGGGTAGTATGGCGTGAAGTGATTGCTTCTGGCCCTGCCCTTCCCACACTTACTTATTGTTGGTTTCTTGCTTCTCCTGCAGATATCTGCAGATACGACCTGGAGCTGTCTTTGTAAGAGCCGTCTTTTGCCTCAGGTCCTTAGCCGATGGGCTGCAAGAGTAGCAGAAAACTCCGAGCGATTACAGTCTGCACTCTCTGCACCTTGTGGAGGACGCCCTTCGACCTTTCCTGAGGTACTCTGGGAGCTGTAGTCCTGTGGGAGGCCGCCTTTCGAAAAAGTGAAACCAGTCTTGTTAAGAGCTTTCTACCGACTCTGTAAACTTAATAGTCCAGTAGCCCAAGATATCAGTGCGGCATGGTTACCTGAAGCTGAAACAGTAGCACTGTAGCTTCTGCGTAATTACTGGAGCATAAGAGGTATGAGTGAAGCTGGGGAACGGGAGCTGGGTTCCTGTAAAGACCATTCAGAAGTTAACCTGCAATGCTAAAGACTGATGAAGCTGAGAGGAAGTAAGTCTTGTTGGCAGAAGCAGGTTATTTTGTGGCAGTCAGACAGACGGAAGAGGCAAAGAGGCTGCTCCCTTTAAGAAAGTCTATTGGGCACACTTCTAAATTCACCGAGAGGCTATTGGGCACACTTCTAAATGCAACTTTCACAGAGAGGCTATTGGGTGCACTTCTGAATAGAATTTTACATGAGCGGCTATTGGGTATGTTTCTAATTCAGCTTTTCACAGAGTGTCTATTTGGGACACTTCTAAATTCACAGAGAGGCTATTAGGCACACTTCTAAATTCACCGCGAGTCTATTGGGCACACTTCTAAATTCACTGAGAGGCTATTGGGCGCACTTCTAAATTCACAGAGAGTCTATTGGGCAGACTTCTAAATGCAACTTTCACAGAGAGGCTATTGGGCACACTTCTAAATTCACAGAGAGGCTATTGGGCACACTTCTAAATTCACCGCGAGTCTATTGGGCACACTTCTAAATTCACTGAGAGGCTATTGGGCGCACTTCTAAATTCACAGAGAGTCTATTGGGCAGACTTCTAAATGCAACTTTCACAGAGAGGCTATTGGGCACACTTCTAAATTCACAGAGAGGCTATTGGGCACACTTCTAAATGCAACTTTCACAGAGAGGCTATTGGGCACACTTCTAAATTCACAGAGAGGCTATTGGGCACACTTCTAAATGCAACTTTCACAGAGAGGCTATTGGGAACAATTCTATATGCAACTTTCACAGAGAGGCTATTGGGCACACCTCTAAATTCACCGAGAGGCTATTGGGCACACTTCTAAATTCACAGAGAGGCTATTGGGCACACTTCTAAATTCACAGAGAGGCTATTGGGTGCACTCCTAAATTCACCGAGAGGCTATTGGGCACAATAAACTTAATAGTCCAGTAGCCCAAGATATCAGTGCGGCATGGTTACCTGAAGCTGAAACAGTAGCACTGTAGCTTCTGTGTAATTACTGGAGCAGAAGAGGTATGAGTGAAGCTGGAGAACGGGAGCTGGGTTCCTGTAAAGACCATTCAGAAGTTAACCTGCAATGCTAAAGACTGATGAAGCTGAGAGGAAGTAAGTCTTGTTGGCAGAAGCAGGTTATTTTGTGGCAGTCAGACAGGCGGAAGAGGCAAAGAGGCTGCCCCCTTTAAGAAAGTCATTGAAGGGAAGAGTGCCTTGCCTAACTGAATAGGTAGAAGTGTCTTCTCAATGCATGCCTAATAATTCTAATGTACTGAACAGTTGTAATTATATTCTTGTGGGTGTCAGATAGGGGGAAGAGGCAAAGAGGCTGCCCCCTTTTAGAAAGTCATTGAAGGGAAGAGTGCCTTGCCTACCCAAAACGGTTGCAGTGTTGTGTCAGACTTTGCCTGATAATTCAGAAGTACAAAGCAGTTGTAGAAATACCTAAACTGTGGTGGTATACTAAGTTGTCAGCGGATGGCCATTGGAATGGTTTGAAGTAGTGGCATACTGTGGGATAAGGTTGACTGTTCTCACAGTAACAACAGTGAAAGGGTGGTTGTTAAAAGGGAAGCAGCAACCCAAAGAGAAGCATCCTGTCAAATATAACAAATGTACTGACGAAGTCCTATCCAATTGTAGCGCTGTATCTGGAGAAGTCCTGAAAGTAGATAATACATATTCTTTTGAACTGTCAAATAATTTTGAAGAGAAGACACTTTATCGTCACAACCAGGATTACCATAGGTGCTATTTTCTTTGCTAGAATTGGAAGGGGATCTTTTTAAACAATACCAAAGAATTGTTGCCAGTGGATTTTTGTTTGATGAACTTTTGCTTTGACCTGGAATTGATAAGAACTGGTTGAAGACTTTTGTTTTCCAGGTGAAGGTCATCCAAATCTTGTTTATTATTCTTCATTATCTTGTGTTGTTTTATAATTTCTTTTGTATGTTTGTTGTTTAGATTGAGGGGTTTGTTTGTTTGTTTGTTTGTTTGTTTGTTTGTTTTATTCATTTTTTGTGCGCACCAGACCCAAGGGTAGCAGGGCGCAATGACAAGAAAATGCAAAACTTACAGGTTAGTTTACCCATGCTAGAGATTGTCCCCTAAGCCTTTAGTCTTGGTAGGGAATTCCTTGGTAGAGTAGGGCAAGCAAGGCTTTGTTTGAAAACATTTACTTTAGCAAAAATGTCATACTTTGAGAAAATTGCAGGCAGTTGGCCAACTCGCATTACTGACGCCTCACACTCTCCATTTGCATCTGTGCACAACTGAGCATCTGTCTGTCGTTGTGACAGTACTGCTATGACAAGCATTGCCAATGGCGTCAGTTTTGGCTTTTCTGTAGGCATGCAATAGGCATTAGCCAGACACTGGCATTATGGTAATAACAGGGCATTACTGGTAGCAGCTGTAAAATGAAAATAGTGCGAGTGCCTAGGCATATAATAGCAGTGCCAGGCAAATGCCTACGGAATGCTTATACTCAGGACACAATTGCTGGCTTTGCCAATACTTGTTTTTATGGAACATCGGTGACGGACATGCATGCAGCTAATTAATCAAGTGGCTGAAGACACATTTGGTTTAGACATTTCTTTTATACTAGTAGTACAATTACTGCTCCGATTAAGCCATTAACTCTCGGAATTCTGCTTTGAATAACACTGGCAGGCACTTCAAGCTGAGAGGTTGATTTTACTGCGTGATAAAGCTTGGTCAAAAAGATCCCAGAAGGGTGTGTTCTGTGGAGGGAGGAGTAGGGAGTGGATGGTAATGGCCATAGGGATTAGCATGGCTATGGGCAGTCAGTGTGTGGGTAAGTATCATATCTCCTCTCACCTACCAGTGCTCCAATGCATTCGTTTCGGTTTATAGGTGGTGCTTTAGCGCCAACTAATAGCCAAAAATAAAAGGGCCACATACCTTTCTTATTTCTCCTTGTCTTTATCTACATTCAATTGGCTATTTCCTGAGACGTATTATCCCGTGTTTTCACATTGTTTACACGCAAGAGTTGTACTTTTGTCAAGAGTTCTACTATTTGTTTTGGTCATTCTGTTTTTGGTACCATGGATGGGCATAAGAACAATGCAATATTTACTGAGCCAGAATTGGAAACGCGGATAGATGACATTATATCTCACCATGGTCATTGGTGTGGCTCCAGTTCGTGATGACTGTCTTCGCCTGCTAAACTTTCAATCTGGAGTTTTGGAGGGGCACACTGAATAGAATAAATGTCATTACCACAGTCCCTCGAGATCTTGACAATCTGAATATAAAATGGGCTGATCTGAGGAGTCGCTAGAGGGAAAAATGCCTTGTGCACTAAAAGCATGCCAGTGGCATGGGAGGTGGCCCACTCTGGACAAAGCCTTCGCCCCCTCTTCACGTCCCCAGCCACTATGGATTGAGGCATCAAATGCGGCGGGGACGGATTGGGGCAAAAGAGACATATATCCAACTTGCAGAATGTTTGGCTGTGCACTAATGACGTATACAAATATATGTCTTTGGAGGGTGATATATAAGGCTGTGTTTTGCTTTGGCTGGGTGCGTGGAGTTTGCTGTCATGTTACCCAGGCATGCGTGGCCATGGGGAGGTGGTCTGTAGCTTGTTTCATCCACGGCTCAAACGTGCAGTCATATAGGTGAGGGCGCTGTTTGCTGGGTGGGTATCAGAACACGTCCTGGATTATAAACCTCTGCGTAAAGACTCCTTCTGGCATTGAAAGATGAGGGGTTTAAATGAAATAGCTACTTGGCTGAAAGGTTGAAGCTGCAGGCACATTTGTGGGCCATGGTACTGCTACTGATGGCGTCAGATTTCTGAACGTAGACTGCTGACGTATGTATTTATATTTTTATTAAACGTATATAGCGCTTTTCGCCAAAAGCGCGTGTACAAAAAAGGTTAAAAACGGTACAATCAAAATGAAAATACGATCCAGGTAAATCAGAACAGAAGAGGGGAGGGAGGGTAAAGTTTCATTGTTGTAGAGAGCGGATAGAAGATGGGTTTTAAGATTGGTTTGGAAGATAGGGAGAGAGGAGGAAGAACAAACAGAGAGATGGAGAGAATTCCAATGCTTGAGGGGGAGGAGGGAACAGGAACAAAGGCGAGAGAACATGCAGCTGGGCTTAAGGACAGAGAGAAGAAACTGATTCTGGGAATGGAGGGCACAGGGAGGAGAATAAAACGAGATAAGAGAGGAAAGGTAAAGAGGAGCGAGACCATGGATACACTTGAAGACAATAGAGAGGAAATGATAAAGAAGATGCATTTCGAAGGGGAGAAGAGATATAGAGAAGGTATGATAGAAGATCGAGAAGAGAGAGAAAAGAGAAGACGGACAGAGGAGTTATGAACAGAGCGAAGGGGGAGAAAATAAGCAGGAAGACCAAGAAAAAGAGCAGAGCAATAATCAATTTGGTAGAAAACCAGACATGAAAGATGAGGCTTGGTGGCATGACAAGAAAGAAATGGACGGCACGATGGATGTTAAAGAGAGCGTAGCGACAGGATCGAGCAATAAAAGAACTATGCAGAGAAAAGGAGAAAGAAGGGTCAAAGATTACATCCAGATTGTGAACAGAAGGAGAGAAGGGAAGGAGGGAGGAAGGAAAGGAAGGGGAGAATAGTGGGAGGAATCATAGTAAACGGAAAGACTAGAACCTCTGTGTCCGAGGGATCGGATGTGTGTTATGTGGGACCCAAAGTGGAGGGCATATACCAAATCTCAGAAACAGAGCTTCAGGACCCTTATAATAGCAGCTTGGCTGGCAATAGCACAACATTGGAAACAGCAACAGGACCCACCGAGCCAGGAGTGGCTTCACAAAGTTTGGGGGTTTGTCATTTGGGGATTTGTCTTGTTAGAATGGGAAACATACAAGATACAGGGGGCTCAAGAGACCTTCAAGCAGGATTGGGGTACGGTCCTGACGTACTTACAAAGTGCTGCAATGGTGTCCACATAAGATCAGAAGTCTCGAAATTGCATGTACCCATGGGGACTTTGTGGAATGGAAGAAGGGGAAGGTCTATCTCGGACAAGTAGGGCGGGGTGGAGGGTGGAAGGGGCAGAGGAGTTTCTATGGTAAGTTGCAGATTGTTGGAAAATTAATAAAAACATTTAAAAAAGAAAAAAAAATAAGTTTATGTGCTGCCACCCTGATAAGGGGTGCAAAATGTCCTCTTTGTGGACTCTTTTAGCTGCGTGAAAGCAGTTAAATTCCTGCTGTGCAAAATGAGTTTTTGTCACTGGCGCTGCTTGAGCTGATCTTATGCTTTTTCTTACAGTCGATACTTGTTGGCTGATTGGCTCTGTTATTTGCCCCTTGCGATGTTCTAGACTGCTGTAAAACATTCATATTTTCATTCTCATTTTCGTTCACGAGTTTAATCTCTGTGGGTACTCCTGCAGTTATTCCTTCATCCCCTTTGATTTTCCCTGAGCTCTCCTCTGGTTCCGACATTGATACGGCCATGGCCTGGATCTTTAAATTACCCATAAGACCCTTAGGTGGGCATGCATAAATATTGTCACGCCCCAACTGGACCCCCTTGGCAGCAATACTGTCTCCTGCCAGTATATTTGTCATACATTTTGCCAGGGTGCTAATAACTCCCAAGCATATGTCCAACTTTTTGGTATTGCTTTCAGTCCTGTCCAAGAGCTGTCTATATACATTTTTCAGCTCCAGGTACGTATCAGAGAGTCTATTTATGTGCTTAGAAAAGTATTGTATGTTCTCCATAGTTGTACTCCTGCTCGGTTCTTTATGCAGTTCACATTTAAATATTAGACTCGGATCATGGGAGTCCGTAGGCATACAATTCTGGGAGACAACCAAATGAATGGCCAAAAGGTTGCCCCAACAATTGACGGCCCGACAGTTTGCGTCTCGCTCTATCCACTGAGTACGCACGTGTGGGGTAGTCACAGGATGTGTCCCTGATTATCATAGGGATAGGTGGAAGCTCTTTCAGATGTTTTCTCGTCTGCCTACTTCTTGCCATCTATCTCCCTCATCATCTATCTGGCCAATCATGGTATTAACCAACATCGACATTGGCTCCATTGATGAGCTAACCTCCAGATCATCCATATCCATCTCAATCTCATTCTCGGGAACAGTGTAGAGAAGGAGCCAAGTACCCCCACTCAAGCATCTCGCCCATATTGCCTATATGTTGAGAACCAGAGTTTGAAACACGTGCAGTACCAGTGAAAATACCGATACCAGGAGACTCCTGGAAGCAAAGTTCACTTTGAGAAAGCCATACCTGCATACACAACAGTATGATGGCCATTTGAATGAACTCCCAGAAGAAACAGGACAAATGAATGAAATAGCAGATTGGTGACGTCATACAAAGTGAGACTGAAGCACCTAGAAGAGATGCAGAGACAAGAACATGAATATAGTCTATAAGGCATCAAAAAGTTATCAAAGATAAGTGACATTTCAGGCTCGAGATGAAGAGGCTTATGCTAGAGAAACGATGAAGATATCAAGTTATTTTACACGTGTACAGATGCAAAGAAACGCAAGCAGACAAAGTATTCCTGAGACTAGCTATATAATAAATAGATTGCGGAAAGTGCCAACATATACATATATAGGAGTACGTGAATAATGGATGTTTCCACTACGCGTTATAGCAAAGCTGGACCAGGATAAGAAGGCCTGCTTTTCCAGTATGTCACATCTAAAAAGCAATTGAATTACAGGAGTGAATCTCAGAAGGGGGAAGGTGGACCAGCCCCAAGAAGCCAAGGTCATATCAGACTGGGATAAGCAGACATTAGTTACAATCGTGTGAAAGAATGAAACTCCTGTTCAGAGGACATGAACAAAAACAAGCAAGACGTCAGAGGTTCATTAAATAATAATATTTTAAATGCACTAAAGCTCAAATTTGTGGTCTTCAGTCACGTGGAGGGATGAAACTGGACAAACATGATGAACCACAACTATGCTGGGACGCAGAGCGCGCCTCTACTCCCCTGTATTCTCAAGAACAAGGAACATTTCCAAGGCCAAGTTCAAAGGCTTAATTGACATGCAGCTGTAACAAGGGGGTTGTCCTCCCCTCTGTGAGTCTAAGGGTTGTACGCAACTAGTTAGGAGTACACTGATTTATATTGACCCTAATGGGAGCACATGTCATTCTGGGCAACCATTAAGCAAACTAACATGATAGCTGGTATTAAACACATGACTCAAACAGTATATGGAACAAATTTTTGATTTTTCATTTAGCTTATTAATGTAAGCTGTTTATTTACTTTTTTTATGCAGTAGTTCAAAGGTTACTTTGCATAATTGCTTTGCATTACAAACCATACTGTCATAAAATCATGTACATAGTTAGACATTCACTGGAGAGTAATATTTGTGACATGGGATGTGGGTTAGTAATTTGTGCGCGTGAACACTATCTAGAAAATACAATGTCCCATGTCATTGGAAAAGAAAGGCACACTAAGGAAGTGTGAGTAAAAGAAACAATACGTCTTGGTCTCTTCTGCCCGGCTGAAGTCTGACCTTATATTTGGTCTACGTCTGGAAATAATGTTAGAAATTCGAAAGGCAACACATCATGACAAATGCCCATAGCAACTCTGGGTTAGTGTGTTGCGGACGTTTCGGCAGTATGGTTTATAGCCTTCTTCTTAGGCCAGAAAAAGTCAGAGGACTCACTGGTCGTGCTTCCAGTGAGAAGAGGTGGGTGTGGGGAATCCAAATCTGGGCAGGTGGAGGCGCAGAATGGCGTTGCGGGGGCAAGTGAGGGGGCCGAGTAGGTGGTGGGCACCCCTGGTCTGGGAAGATTCCAGAGCCCCTGGAGCGATAATCGGGGTCCGTAGAGGGTCCGCTGGGAGCGTCACGTTAGGGTAACTGTGCCTGGAAGTGGCAGTACATGGTGCATAGGCTGGAGAGTCCAAGCTGGGATGCAGCCTGGAGCTCGAGTCTACAAGGCTGGAATCCAAATTGGCGGGCAAAGGCGAAGAGTAGGCGTCGCAAAGTGGTGCATGATGAACCACAACTATGCTGGGACGCAGAGCGCGCCTCTACTCCCCTGTATTCTCAAGAACAAGGAACATTTCCAAGGCCAAGTTCAAAGGCTTAATTGACATGCAGAGCACTGAGGTGATGATAGATGGATGATATGCTAATTGGTGAGAACCTATGGTTATGACCAGCTCACCAGCACCTGGAACTCCAGCCTGCGTGCTGCTAACATGGGTGGAAAAGTACTGACGGATGTAAGAATGCCAACCAATTGCAAAGGCTGTGTAATTAAAAGCCCTATAGATTGTGTAACGAATGGGACGTTGTGTATTTAGTGACATTCATAGTGACCTGTTTGAGGGGAGGGCTTAGTTGCCCCCCCTGATATTGAAAAGCCTTATCACTCTTTTAGACTAGTATGGAACGTATACTTAGATGTTCCTTTAAGCCTATCACATTTGCCACTAGGTTTTTGTAGTTTGCCACGTAGAATGCCGTTAGCAAATACATAGGTTGATGTTAGCTATGATGAGTTTTTGCTATAAATATGATTTTTTTTAATAAAAATGAACTGAGACCATGCTGTGAGACATCCGTTGATGTCCTTTGTACTGTTTTAGATAATTGACATTAAAACAGTCAATCTTTTGCCAACTTCCTGAGTCGTTTTGATTATTGATGTTTGAGTATCTTCTGCATCCCCATTCATCTCAAAGTATTGCTACCTAGTCTTAAAGGGCTGGGTCGGCTGTCCCAGTTCAACACTCTTGCCTGCCCTTTAAGTTTGACCCTCCACCTTCTCCAATGTGTCCCTAACTGCCCTGTGCAAACAGTTCTATGCATAATAGCGGTCAATTGAGCGCTCCAGCGCTGCCAGAGCGGACCTATCCAAGTAACCAGCCACAGCCACCACATCTGCAGGATCCTGTGCCCAGGTGGGATCCACGTTGTCTTACTGGACCATTTGCTAGACTATTTTGACAGGGCCGCATTCACAACCTTGATGTTGTGTCAGGTCAGCTGTCTCATGTTGCCTGTCGGGAGCTAAAGTTACTGCAGATAGATCCCTTCTTGGAAGTGGGCTCTATGTCTTGCTCTGTGTCTTGCTTACAAACCCCTCTCCAGGGGCTAAATTGCAACCTTCATAATTCTGTGCTTGTGCTTGTGCCACTGAGTTGGGCATTGCTTTACTAGTATCAGCGGCATCAATTGCGGTAGCGGCATTACCCCCCTCCCAATCAGTTCAGACACCCCATCCATCACCACTACATTGTGCTGGCAGGTGGCAGGACTCGCGACCTTCTTCCTTCTAGACACCCAGTCAATTGTTGCTTGCCTAGACTGTTTCCCAGGTCGTGTGATTGAGGCTCCTCTCTTTTTTATGATGGTCTTCCGTACTCTGAGTTTTGGCACCATGCTGCATCTCTATTTAGTAGCAGCCGCCGTCTACCCACTACCAACTTTCTGACTACCAACACAGCACAGCAAACGCCGGGTCACCAGCCTCCAACCGACCTAGGGGAAGGCAGGGGGTGATAGGGAGAATTGCGAAATGAGGAATGATGAAAAAAATGGGAGTGGGGGAAAAGACAACAGCAGGTTATTTTATTGTTATAGGACACCTGCCTCTAGCTACCTCTGGCTGTGAGTTTTCCATTAGTTGCAAGCTTTGGCTTTCCTTCTGGGATGGTTAACCCTGTTTTCCTCAGGGTGCAGCTTGCACTGAGAGTCACCAGGACCAACACTCCAATACCCCTCTAGTTTACCAATACTTTACCACAGCAGCCGCAGCAGCACAGAGTCAGCTCCACTCCCCTGAGCCGCTCCTCTTCTCAAGGACCTCAGGACCTCAGGACCAATGTGGGACAAATGTGGGCGTAGGTGAGGGCGGTACAGCACCCGGCAATCTGCCGCTAACCTAGATGTCTTCCGGCCAGGCCTCTGTGTCTCCGACCCGCAGCTCCAGTAAACCAGCAAGGGAAAAGCTAGAGGAAAGGACCTCTGCTGATATGTGTCATGCCGCGTCAAGCCGCATTGCAGCAGCAGGGGTTGCATGCAAACCAAGGAGCCTCTTCTGACTCTAGACAATGGCATTAATGTGGGCCTTTAGCACTCAACTATTAACCACAGGCATGGCCTATTCATACAATGTGTATATGTATAAGTTTCCCACAATTACTTGTTCAGTCATCCAAACATGTTTACACTGCTATATTCGTTAGGATGATTGACATGTTCAAAAAGCGAAAATATGCAGATGGGATTATTAATTTGAAAAGGGGGAACAGAGACATTTGGTGGCTAAGGGAATCGAATGACGTGTATGAATTTCTAATACATGTTTAGGATAATGTATAATTTTTACATTGTATTGATTTTTAATAAAATGAAAAGATTGCCCTTAACACTAAATAGACAATATGTATCAACAGTGTAATCTAGAGTTGTTCATTATTTTGTAAAACCACTTCCATGGGCAGATAATTGTTTTGAATACAATGTGGTAGACACCGGGATGTTCTTCCCTGTTTATCATTCCCCAGAGTCCTCTTAGTTTTGCATATGCTCTTCTGTAGCACTTCATGCCAGTTTCCTCCTCCTTATAGTCACAGAATAATTGGTGTTATTATTACCCTAAGCAATGGTACTCAATTTATCAACCTCTGAGGGATGAAAGGCTAACTTGACCCTGCTGCAGAACTGACATTGGGAAGTGTCATCTGCCCCTTTGTGAGAGGATATCACATAACCTGTGAGCTATCCCCCCTCACATCTGTACCTAGACCTATCTCATAAGGAGATGAAGGTGCTAAGAGCAGGGGATCAGGGAGGTAAGAGAATGGCACCAATAACCTCAATAATGAGGTTGCCACACATGGGTATCATAAAGCTTCTCACATCCCATGCAAACATTTCCACCATTACTAGAGGGTACATTTAGATATCAACTGGTTGAAGGCCACCCATTTGCTTGGGATGAAGAGGATAGGAACCTATGTCTAGAACGGATGGCACCAACAAGGCCAGTAGCAGCCATCCATACAGTTAGTGGTCTACCGTTGTCCTTCGCCCACTTTCAGAGCTAGCCAACTAAGAAGGGATAGGCTTTGCACATTAATCCTAGTTACAGAGGAGGGAAGCATGCTGGGCTTTAAGCTTTGAGGGGGTAATTCATAGAATTCAGCGCACAAGGGGCGCACGCGGCTGGCGCACAATGTGCGCGTGCGAATCCCTGCGCCAGCCGCGTGCGCCAAAACCCATTTCCGCGCACAGCGTATTCATGGATTCCAGCCACCAAAACCAGCCGTGGCGCATAGTGGCGCAGCGACCTTGCAGCAGCGCCAGTTACGCCCCCAAGAACGCCTTCCGCGCAGGGAAAAGCCATCAAAATCCCCAATCCAGCGCAAAGGGCTGCGCTAACCCTGTACCAGCACGGCAAGCGGGCTACGTGTATTCCAGGGGTTCACGTGAAGTCACTCACGCGATCGGGCCTGGGGGAGCGTGCTACGTGTATTTCAGGGGTTCGCGTGAACTTATTCACGCTATCGGGCCTGGGGGAGCGTGCTACGTGTATTTCAGGGGTTCGCGTGAACTTTTTCATGCGATCGGGCCTGGGGGAGCGTGCTACGTGTATTTCAGGGGTTCGCGTGAACTTTTTCACGCGATCGGGCCTGGGGGAGCGTGCCACGTGTATTTCAGGGGTTCGCGTGAACTTATTCACACGATCGGGCCTGGGGGAGCGTGCTACGTGTATTTCAGGGGTTCGCGTGAACTTTTTCACGCGATCGGGCCTGGGGGAGCGTGCTACGTGTATTTCAGGGGTTCGCGTGAAGTTCCACACGCGAATAGCCTGGGCGCGTGTATTTCAGGGGTGCGCGAGAAATTCTACACGCGAATAGCCTGGGCGCGTGTATTTCAGGGGTGCGCGAGAAATTCTACACGCGAATAGCCTGGGCGCGTGTATTTCAGGGGTGCGCGTGAAGTTCCACACGCGAATAGCCTGGGCGCGTGTATTTCAGGGGTGCGCGAGAAATTCTACACGCGAATAGCCTGGGCGCGTGTATTTCAGGGGTGCGCGAGAAATTCTACACGCGAATAGCCTGGGCGCGTGTATTTCAGGGGTGCGCGAGAAATTCTACACGCGAATAGCCTGGGCGCGTGTATTTCAGGGGTGCGCGAGAAATTCTACACGCGAATAGCCTGGGCGCGTGTATTTCAGGGGTGCGCGTGAAGTTCCACACGCGAATAGCCTGGGCGCGTGTATTTCAGGGGTGCGCGAGAAATTCTACACGCGAATAGCCTGGGCGTGTGTATTTCAGGGGTGCGCGAGAAATTCTACACGCGAATAGCCTGGGCGCGTGTATTTCAGGGGTGCGTGAGAAATTCTACACGCGAATAGCCTGGGCACGTGTATTTCAGGGGTGCGCGAGAAATTCTACACGCGATTTCAGCAGGGTACGTGTATTTCAGGGGTGCGTGAGAAATTCTACACGCGATTGGCCTGGGTACGTGGATTTCAGGGGTGCGCGAGAAATTCTACACGCGATTGGGCCTGTGCGAGTGGGGCAGTGTATTACGTGGGTGTGCGGGAAGTTGAAGAGGTGAATTGCCAGTGTGGGTCCTCCCAGGTCTCCCCTCTACCCCCTCCACGACCTCTGCAGGCAGCCCACACCACAGGGGACTACCCTGCACCCCTGGTCATGTCCCGCAGGCAGCCCATCCACCATGGGCATGCCCCCCAGCCAAGCCACATGTCCCCTTGCACCCCCACCCCCCAGCAGGCCCCCACTCATGTCCCCCTGCACCCCCACCCCCCAGCACTGTGGGGCACCTGCCAGCAGGCCCCCAACCATGTCCCCTTGGACCCCCACCCCCCAGCAGGCCCCCACTCATGTCCCCCTGCCCCCAGGTCCTGACGAAACGCAATCATGGCAGTAATGGGCAGCATACCCAGCACAAACACCCAGCCAAGGATTGCATCCACCCACATAGTAGATGCAATTACATGATACAACCCCAATGGCAAGTATGTAAATGAACACATGTCCGTCACACACACATACACAATGGGTGCAAGTGAATGTCAAAACCCATATCATGACATGCATGAAACCAATGAGAAAATACCACAAATGTAAGTAATAAATATATGTATTAAAGATGAAAATTAAGTAAAGAAAAAAAACACACAACAATGGGGATGACAAAACAAATGGTCCATGTCCGAGAACTAATAGAAAAAATCAAAAAACAAAGGAATCCAAAAACTAATGTAGTCCAAAGCAAAATAATGGGGGGAAAAAATAAGGAAAAACCATTGCCTCATGGTGAACAGAAATATAAATCCAACAAATGTTTTCCAAACATCAAACTATGTACAAGAAGATCCCAGGGTCCATGAGCCCAACACCATAAATAAAACCTACTACTACTAACTAATGAAAAAAATATATACAGAAAAGTGGCCATTGTCCGAGCGGTCCAAAAAAAACTTAACAAATAAAGGAAACCTAACACTAACTAACTAAAGAACTATATACAATGGCAGCGGGCAAGTCCTGCGGCTCACTCTGTGATGTTGCCGGCCAGGGCATCATCGAACTCCATGTCGATGTCCCGGAGGCGGGACTCTGTCCTGGCCCCGAGGTCTCGCAGGGACAACCCCGTGTCCAGCTCAAACTCCCTGCGAGCTTCCTCGAGGCACTCAGCCCGCCTCAACGCCCGACGCATGGAGAACTCCGCCCTGACCATGGTGAGCCGCTCCTCTTCCGCCCGCTGCCGCTCCGCACCTATCCGCTGGACCAACTGCTCCCACACGGAAGACACTGCCATCCCAGGGTTCTCCTGCCCTCCGGCCGATGCCTGCCCCTCTGATCTTGATGGCCCCGAGCCATGATGCCTCCCACGTCGAGCCTGCTGCTGCCTCCGACGCCACTGCCTCTGCCAGCATGACGGCATCCAGGCTGATGGAATCCACCAATGCCGTCGTGCACGTGCCCTGCCAGATGATGCCGGCACATCCTCCATCTGCAGGGGGACAGTTGCTGGTGTGTCCACCCCTGCTGGACCTTCGACTCCCGACTGTGGCAGGGATGGGGTCCCCACCAAGCTGGCTGCGTTGGTCGGGGCAGGTCCACAGGGGGCCCTGGTGGCATCTGGGCCGGAAGACGGCATGGAGCACGACTGGCGCATAGCCCCCACAGAGGAGGAGAGGGTCGCCAGAAGGCCACACACATGTAGGAAACCCCCGACCATGGCGGCTCCCAAATGGTTCACGTACGCACGGTGCTCTTCGTGATGATGTGCATGCTCCTCCCGGGAAGCATGCACCTCATCACGAATGCCAGCCGTGCGCAACGCGACACCAATCAGGACCCTCTCCACACGGCCAGGGGTCCCCTCGTCCGCAGGTAGAGGAGTGTCAGATGACATGGACATCTCCCCTACCTGCGGACGGGCCTGGGATGGGGCATCCCTGCTGGTGCATGGTGGTGCAGTCACAGTGTCAGGGACAGTGACATGCACAGGCACCTCCACGGCGACCTGTGCTGCCTCCAGCCCCTGGCCCTGGACTGCACCACTTGCACCAGCGGGGATGCCCCCACCAGGCCCCATGTGTGGCTCAGTAGCGGCCTCCTCCCCCTCTGTGGAAACCACCAACCTGGATGTCTCCACGCCGTCTTCCGCCGGTGCAAGCCCCTGTGGGGGCTCACCCACCCCTTCCGCTGCAGCCGTGGCGGCATCCCCGCCGCTCTGCTCCACAGCGCCTTCTCCGCCCTCTTCTTCACTTGCCACTGTGTAGAGGGAGACATAGAACACAAGCATCAGGGTACTGTACAATGGTCCCCTAGACAGGAAGCAACAGCAGATGAGTGGCACTGTCATACATCACTTCCATCATGTCCCTCCACAACACATGGGTCAGTGCAGGCAAAACACATACAGTAACAGGCATGGCGCATGCCATGGACATTGGCATACATGACCAAGGGACTCATGATTCATACAATGTTGGTTTTAAACTCACATGCATCATGGGTCTTGCCATCACATGCACACACCTCACCGTAGTTCCATCCATCTGGCCTCGTACACCACAGACGCAGTGGATACAAGGATGACTAGGCTGCATCAGTGAATCTGAACATTGTCACAGACATGTGTCATGCATCCATGGCATTTACAAGTCACAGACACGCAGGTCAGACACACACACATGGACACCATACGTGTACATGGGACCAGCACCCATCCCTCACCCCCACCCATGTCCAGGAACAGAGACTGCCATGCTTCCATGTGTCCATTCCGCACAGAGCCCCCCATGTTGCAATAGAACACATCACTGTACTCACATGCCTGACCATGATGTCCCTGCACACACACATACGTACATGGCCTATGTCACACATACAGGCAGGTATCAGACAACCAGCACACTGCAACATGCCCTGTCTCACACAGCAATGCTTGGCCACTTACCGGCCAACTCCAGATGGGTCTGCCTCCGAAGGATCTGGGCGTGGAGCGCTGGGTCTACGCGTTCCAGGACCCTCATCTGGATGTCACTCAGGCGTGCCCGGCCCCCCTCCGCAAGGCGCCGGGCCTTATTGAGGGTCCTGGACCTCAAGTCCTCCCAGCGCTTCTTGATGTGCTTGATGTCGCGGGTTGCCACCCCCTCCGCGTTGATGGCAACCACTACATCGTCCCAGATCCTCTCCCGTCCTTCCTTGTTGGCGCGTGGTCTTCCGAAGAGGGCATCATAATGCCCCAGGACATGCTCCACCAGGACACCAACTTCCTTCTCACTGAAGCTGGTGGCCCTCTGCCTCTCTGGCTGGGGGTCGCCACTGGTCTCAGATGGTGCTTGCCCCGACATGGTGACCCCCGAGGCAGGCGTGGGTGGGCAACTGGGTCCTGGGGCTGGGCTGTGGAGCGATGGTATCCCAGTCGGGAGTCTACTGTTCCAGCAGGGGTGGACACAGCAACTGGACCCCTGCAGATGGCTGATGTGCAGGCACCAAATGGCAGGGCACGGTGGCAGCAGGCAGGCAGGCAGGCAGCAGCAGATGGCACGTGGGAGGCTGCTCGGGGCACTGGGGGGCAGTAATTCGGCCTTCTGGGCAGGAGCGTGGTCTTCCGTGTGTTTTCGCGTGGCCAGCTTGATACGGAGTGATTTGGCACGTGAAAAATCTGCACGTCAGCGTGTAATTCGAGGAAAGGCCCTTAGCGCGTAAGCGCGTCAGCATGCGTACGCGATTTCATTGGACCAAAGGCCCTTATAGCGTAAGCGCGTCTGTGACGTTTTGCGCACGGGCGTTGCCCTGGCAGGGCTTGGAGATCCCGCGTGCCTTTATGTTCTGTACGTGCTTTTCGTGCGGTGCGTGTGTTTTCCATCCGTTGGGGTTCACACGCTATTACTTCACAGCGGGTGTTGGCTACGCGTTCTACTACACGCAAGGCAGACGGTGAGTGGTACCCCGCTCCCCCAGGCCCGATCGCGTGAGAAAATTCCCGCGCACCCCTGAAATACACGCGCCCAGGCTATTCGCGTGTGAAACTTCCCGCGCACCCCTGAAATACACGTACCCTGCTGAAATCGCGTGTAAGACTTCCCGCGCACCCCTGAAATACACGTGGCCCGCTCCCCCAGGCCCGATCGCGTGAAAAAGTTCACGCGAACCCCTGTAATACACGTAGCCCGCTCCCCCAGGCCCGATCGCGTGAAAAAGTTCACACGAACCCCTGTAATACAGGTAGCCCGCTCCCCCAGGCCCGATCGCGTGTAAAAGTTCACGCGAACCCCTGTAATACACGTAGCCCGCTCCCCCAGGCCCGATCGCGTGAAAAAGTTCACGCGAACCCCTGTAATACACGTAGCCCGCTCCCCCAGGCCCGATCGCGTGTAAAAGTTCACGCGAACCCCTGAAATACACGTAGCCCGCTCCCCCAGGCCCGATCGCGTGAAAAAGTTCACGCGAACCCCTGTAATACACGTAGCCCGCTCGCACAATTGCTGTATGTTGCCACTTTTGTAATGTGCAGGGACGCTACCGCCTGCCTTCGTGTGGCGGACGTGTATCGGCTTGTGCATGTCTTTCGCTGTGCGTGGCTTTGCCCTATTCGGTTCCATGAATACGTGTGGTTCGGGTGCGTGTGGGCGTTCCCTCTGCTTCCCTGCAGTACATCCCCAGTTACGCCCTTGTTTTCGCAAGTTGTTCCCCATTCCGCGCGTTACGCCCCGTGTTCCGCCCACTTTCTTGTGTATGCGCAGAGGTTGTGCGCTTTCACTGTGCGCGTCGCGCACGTCTTTCGGGATGTTGCAGTGACGTGTGCGCCATGCACGGGTTTGGCGCACATCCCGAGGAAGACACGCGCAGGGACTTCCATGAATCGCACGCGTGCGCGTGCGCCTCTTTTTTTCCGCTTGCGCCTGCTTGCGCGTAGATTTTCGGCGCACGTTTGTTCCATGAATCGGCCCCTAAATGTTCTAAGAGGACAAGCTGACTCCCCTTCTTACAAAGCGAAGGAGAAGAAGGCAACGGAGGAGAGGCTGAGCAGGGGAAAAATAGGAGTGCAGCGCATAGACCTCTGGGAAAGAGCCCCTACTCCATTCAAGCTTCAGGACACGAGATAGCTCATGGGATTGTATGTAGATGTGAAAGGTGCAATAACAGTGTGTGAGGGTTTCCAATTTTAATGTTAATGTTAAGGTTAAAGGATATTTGTATCACGCACTGTCACCACTGGAGTGGGCCCCTGGCGCTCTGGCGGATCTGAAAAAAGTAGAGGGGAGGTTGAGTTAGTGTGAATGAGCTGGAAAAGTGCAAGAAAGCAGTGAGGTGCTGTTGGCAGCCTCAGCCCAGTGGGTCCGTTGGCTGGGTTTGGGGTGTTTTACGGTCGGTAGTTGTCATGTGCTGTTGTGCAAGTCTATGTGCAGTTTGTTTTGTTGCTGCAGTGTAGTGAAGTTTGTGGGGTTTGCTGCGTTTAAGTCTTGTGGTTGTGTTTGGTTAGAGTTTGAGAGATGTATGCAGAGGGATGAAATTGTTAGTGGATTGGTAAGTTGGCAACATTCATTATTGCATCGAAGTGTGGCACATGCTAACATTCACAACTAACGCAAGCTAAGATCCACATCTCTGTCTAGATGTGACGCAAGCTAAGGTTAGGACTTACAGCTAAGTGTGGCACATGCCAACATTCACAACTCTATCTAGGTCCGACGCACGCCAAGTTTAAGACTTTCAGCTGAGTGCGGCGCATGCTAACATTCATAACTATCTAGATGTGACGTAAGATAGCATTCGCAATTCCATCTAGATGTGACTCATGCTAAGGTTAGGACTTTCAGCTGAGTGTGGCTCATACTAACATTCACAATTCTATCTAGGTGCGACGCACGCCTAGGTTACGACTTTCATCTGAGTGTGGCGCATGCTAACATTCATAACTCTATCTAGATGCGACGCAAGACAAAATTCATGATTCCATCCAGATGTGACGCAGGATAACATTCACAATTCTATCTAGATGTGAAGCATGCTAAGGTTAGGACTTTCAGCCAAGTGTGGCACATGCTAACATTCACAATTCTATCTAGATGTGACGCAAGCTAAGGTTAGGACTTTCAACTAAGTGTGATGCAAGCTAACGTTCACAATTCTATCTAGATGTGATGCAAGCTAACATTCACAATTCTATGTAGATGTGACGCAAGCTAACATTCACGATTCTATCTAGATGTGACGCAAGCTAAGGTTAAGACTTTCAGCCAAGTGTGGCACATGCTAACATTCAGAATTCTATCTAGATGGGATGCAAGCTAGGGTTGAAAATATCATCTAAGTGTCATCTAAGTGTGGCACATGTTAACATCAGCTAGTATGTTAGTGCGTTGTGAAATGCAACATTTACAGTCCATCCAAGTATGCATGTTGTAATTCTATGGCAGTCTACGTTATGGAGAGGTAAGGTAGAGTGGCCAGAGCTTCCTGGAGTAGAGTAATTGCACTACCCCCCACCCATGCCACACTCACAGTTTTGTTGGTGTCTATTGGCTGCTGGCTTCCTTGGCGTCCCCTGCAGACACCTGCTGACACTTCTTGGAGCTGCCTCTGTTGGAGCCGCCCTTTGCTTTGGGGCCCTTAGCCTCAGTGGCTGCCAGGCAGAGGGCTGCCCTGGGAGGAACCTTTAAGTCCAGGGAACCAGCCAATCACGGATGTGGGAGTGTTGGGAGGCGGGCTGAGGGACGGGAGGACCACGAGAGTTAGCCGGGGCTACTAGGCAGCACACAGGGGCCTGGGGGCTATAATAGAAATACCCAATTTTTTTAGAGGGGCCAGGGGGCTCCAGGGGATTCACCTGCTGACCTGGGGATGCCAGATGTTAATGTTGAGATCCCCTGGTGCAGCGAGCACACTTCCCAGCGCCTGGATGCAGGCAGCCAGTCACGGGTGTGGGAGGGTTGGGAGGCAGGCTGAGGGACGGGGAGGACCACAAGAGTTAGCCGGGGCTACTAGGCAGCATGTGGGGGCCTGGGGGATATAAAAGAAAGGCCCAATATTTTAGAGCGGCCAGGGGGCTCTAGGGGACTCACCTCCTGACCGGGGGGCGCCGGATGTTAATGGCGAGATCCCCCGTGCAGCGAGCACACTCCCCAGTGCCTGGATGCAGGCAGCCAATCACAGGTGTGGGAGGGGTGGGAGGCGGGCTGAGGGACGGGGAGGACCACGAGAGTTAGCCGTGGCTGCTGGGAAGCACGCGGGGGCCTGGGGGCTATAAAAGAAAGGCCCAAGATTTTAGAGGGGCCAGGGGGCATGCAGCTTAAATGTTCCAGGGCAAAGGGAATGAACAAAGAGGCAGTGGAAACAGACTGATCATGACTCACTCGATATTACAGTGTACATACATACAGTGTCAAATGGGAACAAGAACATGGGGTCTTGAAACAAAGAGAACACTGGGGACTGGACAATAAAAGGGGCAGGTGAAAGAGGTGGGGATCCCAAAGTTGCTTCTTGAGTAGTGCTTGAAAATGTTAAGGGAGTACAGGGCCAGAGGGCGAGATTCCCACGATTTGAGATCTATGGTATGTGTTAATCTGAGGTAATTGTGTGTGAGGATGGGAGGATAGCTCTAGAAATCGGGCTTGTCTTGAGAACAGGATGATGCTGCGCAACATGGGTTTGGTAACATGCTCACCTTGGTAACAGGAAGATGGTGTGCAACATGGAGTTGTTAACGCTCTTACCATGAGAAAAAGAAAATGCTGTGAAAAATGGGTTTTGTAATGTGATCGCAGGGACGGGACGATGCTGTTCAACATGGGTTCAGTAACATCATTGCCTTGGGAACAGGATAATGCTGTGCAACATGGGTTTGATAAAGCAGTCATGTTAGGGACAGGATGATGCTATGAAACACAGGTTTGGTAATGTGCTTGCCTTGGGAACAAGACAATGCTGTGCAACATGGGTTTGACCCCTGGTGCTGCCCAGAATATAAATCACCATTACAATACAATTGTCTGTGTTTGGACTTGTGTGTTTGGGAGAAGAAGTGGGTTTTAAGTTCTTTTTTATTATCATTTTCTGTGATTAAATATGCCGGGCACTAGGGCCCCAGGGACGTCATTCCACAGGTTATGCCCAATAATGGCGATTCTTGTTCCCTGTGTTCTTTTTTTTAATATTCCCTAGAAGGGTCCAAAAGTAGGGAGATAAGCAGGGAATCTGTCAGAAGTGCAGGGAAAACCAGAGTGCAGGGAAAACCAGATGTATTGTGTGAAAGATTTCAAAATGAAGTGGACTGCAGGAAAATTACACAACCTTTTAGGTGGCCCATTTCATGGATTTGCCAGTTTCCCTTGTGGTTTTGCACCCAAGAAAGCCCCAGGGTAAGTACGACTTCTTCACAGGGGCGTGCTAGGGGGTGGCTAAGGGGGCTATAGCCCCTGATCTTTTGGTTGTAGCACCGGATAGAATCTCAGGAGCTACAGCCAAAAGACTAGCTAGCCCCCAGTCCCAACAGTTCTGACATCAGCTTAGCCCCGGGTCTTTTCCAGACCTTTCCAGACCTAGCAACTCCCCTGCACCATTTTGTTTAACCCAAAGAGCCATCAGTGATAGATTTCCTTGCCTAGGAAGACATAAAGGTGGCATATTGACAAAACATAGGTGAACAGGTCACATGCGAGGGTTGAATAGATGCCAAATGAAAACCAACATTAGGTCAGCATTACATCTCTGCACTCAGCTGATTTTTACGGAATGGGCGCACATTCCTGGGGAAACATATTTAAGGGCACGAACCGACAGTGGAGTGACCCATTTCATGTTCTCTGACCTAGACGTTTATCGCATTTGTTGAATGGGCTTTTGGGCGCAGATTGTGGTCTGAGCAATTGCAGAAAAAACCTGGATGGTTTCCTGCTGGTAGAAAAGATTGAACATGAGGAGAAACTGAGACATTTTAATCTGCTCATCACGAGTCATTTGTGTTGTGTAAAAGTCTGTTAGAACTTGATGTAACAAACCATTATGCTGTCAAATGTCAGCGCTATCAGAGGTAACCTCCTGCATCATTCCTGTTTGCCAGATTTCATGTTCTTCATCCTTAAAATCCCATCTAAGGAATAATTTGGATAGGAGGTGCTTCATGGCATCTCTAACTTCAATGGTGCTCATTTTTAAAAATGGCCTTTTTCCAATTTTTGTAGGATTTCCTTTCCACAGGGGCAAAATCACCCTGTTTCCGCTTAATTTCCACTCACAATTCCTAATCAAAAATCAATTCTTACTCAATCTTAATGTATCACCTATACACCCCCCTGGAACTCAGGGTTCAAGTCCTCATGGCACTTTAACTAAACAAAGATGATTTTCCCTCCACCTTAATGCAATTACATCATAATGAATAGTCTGTCACAATGCACTTGTCATGAGTCAAAAATAGCCAGCCAAATCCCGGCCACAAGCCTCCAATTTGTAACAGTTTATTGAGAGGCCACTCTCAGCACAGGGAGTTCCTTCCCTCCCCGAGCTAAGTCTCACACAATAAACGGTTAATGTTAGTTCTTTTATTCAGCCCTATCTCCAATTCATCTAATACCCCTTGGATCCCTCCCTCTGAGCTACCAATAAGCTAAGAACCAGGCCGGTGTACAGGAAATATATTTGTATATTTAAATTAGATGTAATAGAAATCACAATAACTTACACACACCACCTTCTTTGTGGCTCACAATTAACCTCTTCTTACACAAATAAATCTCACAAATTACAATACTCTGCTTTTTTTTTTACAGATTACACTTTGAAAAAGAATCAAACTGGTCAGTGAACAAAAGTCATTTACGTGTGTAATGCTGTGCAGCTTCAATTTTGCTGCATGCTTAAAAGGCGAGCAGTTTGGTTTATAGATTGGGACAAATGTATATGGCATTTATGATTTCACCCACACTTTTGGTTTAAATATAAACACATGGTGATTTAGTGGTTTGTTTTCAGACCACCCTCACTCAAAGGCCTGTGCTGGGGATGCTGGATGGTAAACATTGGGTTGATTGGCGAAGTTTGGATTTCAGACCCCCCACCACTTAAAGGCCTGTGTTGGGGAAGCTGGATGGTAAAAAATTGGGATGATTTGAGAATTTTGGATTTCAGACGCCCCTCCACTTAAAGGCGTTTGTTGGGGAAGCTGGACAGAAAGATACTCAACTAAATTACAGTCTATAGTTGTCGGCGCACACTGGGAATGAGCTTTGATCATTTCTAATTTACCTCCCGTGATGTACTGCCAAGGGGAATTAATTTAATTAATATTTTAGTTAAATAGGTTAAGGAGCAACACAGTTTGTCCCGCCCCACCCACTATAAAGTGAAAGGATTTAAGGCAACCAGATTCCCCCACCTTTTGGTCTCCCAGGGTTCAATTCTACTTACCTATAAAACCTCTGTTTAAAGTCGGGAAAGCCCGCTGCATGTCAGGACCCTCTGGGAGGATGGGGCAAGTGTATGGTCACTCGACCCTGAAGGATAGGACCCAGTCAGCTTTTAGGCCTTCCCATAAATGGACTGTTCCACCCAGAGGCAATTTATGCAAAGTCTTCTTTTGGTGTTTCCTGGCAGATGTCAGATGGTGATTTTCAGCAGCTCTGTCTGATGGTACTTTTCTGCAGCTCTGTCCCTTCCTTATAGTGCATCCACTTAATATGGTAGTGATGACACCATCAAGTTTGCAACCTTGGGGAGTACCCTGCAAGAGGTATTGCAAAAAGGATTGGTCAGTTACCTTTCTCTCTTGTCCCAACTGTTGCCCCTCTCTAAGGATTGGTGCAGGAGTCTGGAGCAGACATATGGCAATTCCCATTTGCGATCCCCCATTGTTCTCATGTCAAATTTTTCCCAAAAACAAATTGTGTGGCAAAACCTTATAATTTTACTAGCAACTGCCATGATTTATATTTTCCGATTCAGCTAATCAGAGGGACTGTAATAAAACAACAGCAGAAACCGCACAATGTTACACAGCCGTTTGGCAATTTTCTGCTGTTTTTACAAAAAGCATGACAGTTAGGAACATGTAATTTATTATCGATATTCATAAGGTTAACCTCCACCAGCACGCCAACTCTCACATTCGGGAAATGTTAAAAGCAGCCAGGAATACATGTTAGCTTGCCATTATAATTCCCCAAGTGGCAGATGGAGGAATTTTATATCACCAAAATTGCCTTGAAATTATCTAAAAAATATAACATGCATGTATACCGTGTGAGATGCAGTTTCTGAGGAAAAGCCACAATTGTGACAGTCCTTTAAACAAAGGGAATCTTCATATGTGCAAATATGAGCTTCCCTTCCTCCAGGCAATGTGTCTCTCTGGGCCAGCCTGCTTGATTAGTCTCTTTGTTGTTTGAGGTGTAGGGTGCAGATCATAAATGGGGGATGCATTTGCTACACAGACATCCCCCACTGTAGACATTTGGCATCCTGTCCTCTTATCTGAAAAGTTTCAAAGTTCCTGTATTTTTTGCTCCGGAGTTCAGCCTTAATTATAGCCCCTGTGTTCACACCTCCCCCCTACTTTGGTCATGCACCAGACCAAGCATTTGGCCTGCTTAGAACTGCCCTCAGAGACAGTAGTTCTAGGGAAAGTCTTTTTTCAACACCTCTTGGCTTTGACTCATTTTATTGCAGTTGTAAACAGTTCAGGGGTGTAAAAGCCAGGCTTTCGGTGGGGGCATCCTTTGTGAAGTTTGCCCAACAAGCAAAAGGGTCAGCCTTGGGCCTAAATGAAATCTTCATGTGACCCATAGAACAATGTTTTTCTTTTCCCTTGTTGCCGATATTTTCCATTTGGAGCATAATATACATTTGCTACTTGTGTACACGCACAATGGGCCTCGGCTACTTCCGGTATTCATTTTATTCCGGCGCCCAGAAAAGGGAAATGACCAGGTAATTACGACCTTGCCGGACCCGGTAATTGCCCTTTTCTGAGCGCCACGGTGGGTGATAGTACCGGTACCGTACGAGCAGAACTCGTAGTTTGCCGGTACGGTAACAACGGTACCAGCAGGCTTACCGGTACCATTGTTACTGTACCCGCAAACTCGTAATGAGGCCCCATGTCTTTTCCCTGACATCTTTGTGTTGGCAGGGGGAACATTTTTCTCATGTCTTGCTTTAACTTACAAACACACATGCAAACCCGTTTTGGTGTCAGAGTTTAAAAATCCTGTTTTTCATGTGAAAGGGACCTTTGAATTTCTTCTGGCTTTGTGAATTAAAATGCTGCTTTTCCTTTGGTATTGACAGGTAGGCCTTTTTCACATGGCCCTTCAGTTCTGTTGGTTTGGGGGCCTTTGGTTACACCCCACAATGTGCATACAACCAACATATCTATATAGAACACTTCACCTTACATATAAAGTACTGTTCTTTTCCATCCATTACTATAAGACACCAACCGCTGCTCCAACTACAATCTGCAATTGCATTACCGCTAGGCCACAGTTTCCCTATTCTTTAAAAAACACTGCACCACAAACACAGCACTTATCCAACTAAGTAACCATACCAAGTATTGTCCTATTTTATATCTTCACAAATAAACAAATACATATTCCATGAGAACTATTTTCAATTGTACTACAATCATAAATACTGTTTACACTTCAATAATAGCATTCCACCATATTGCAAATACTGTATACTCACCCCTACAGTACCTATAATTACTATACACATATTACTATAATGTATGTGTGGCCAGTGGCCAGATTCGTGGGGGCGTAAAATTGACTGCAGACGTGACGACACCTGCACAGCTTTTTTTCACCCATGAAACAGCTACCTATCAACTTTTTTCCACTCCCCCATCCTTTCCAGGCCCTCTTTTGGCCCCAAAATAACCCCCAAAGTAATTTCCAGACGTTTTGCTCACTGCGCTTTCAACAGAAAAATGCTGTGTTCTGCGGATCCAATATGGCGACTGTTTCAAAAATGATGACGCACCTCATGTTTTTCAACATCCAATCAGTGCGCGTCTTTGACCCAGATATCATAAATAGTGTTTGACTTATTTTTTGGCAATTTTTTTAAAAACTACTGGACAGATTTGCATGTTTTTGAAGCCAAGCTGACTCTCCTCGCACTTGTTTTGTGAATATCCATACAGCGGTTTGGGCTGTAGGCGTGAGTTAAAACATTTTTTCTATTGTGTCTAGGAGGATTTCAAACATTTTGGGACCACCCCTATGACTTTGCCCCTGTGGACGAAACCGTACCAAACTTGAGAAAATCATTCCGAGGTGGCCATATACTTCTTTTTTGCAGAGTTTGGTGAGGATTTGTTGAACAGCACCAAAGTTATAAACCACCCAAAAAGTGCTTTTTATATGAGTCGAGCAACTTAACCATAACTATAGGGCCGCTACCGTAGGCCCTGTAATATATAAAGAAAACAAGATGATGAATTTTCAGCCAGCTGGTCTGAGCTCCCCTGCCTACACTAACGCTGCCCCCTTTCCTTGTCAATACCATCAAAGGCCATTTTTGTATGAGGCAGACTGGCATGTGACTAGTCCTTTTAGGATGGGTCTGTTCTTTGATGCCTGTTTCCTGGGCCTGCTCCTTCTGGGAGGCTGGCTCACTGGAGGTAGGTGTTACCCAGCTTTACAAAGGATCAAAAGAAGAAGACTAACCATTCACTTTCCTGCCTTGTCACTTTGAAGGGCCAGGCTCTATGACCAGAATACATATAACCGTCCACGGCTAAGCTGTGTTCACAGTGCTGACACACATATGATATCAATTTGATGTGGCTTTAATAAGTATGAGAGATACTAGCCACCATTCCTTAAACTCAGGTATGGCGTATATTTAAAGTGTACAACTGGCACTGCAATAGTGACCCTCATAGTTATGTGATTTTGGAACAAAGGTGCATATCTTAAATGCAGCCCCTGTGCTGCAGAGACTTGGCTGTCACTGCAGCTGTCAAGAAGGCACCTGTGACCAGTGATCCTGCTCTGTGCAAGTGGGGAGCAGGCACTGCAGATCAGTGCACTGATCCAGCAGGGCAAAGCTGTACACTATGCTTTTGGCATGCAGTTTATGAAAGGAAGATCTGATTAGCAGATTACCCTTTCTAAAATGGAATTACCAGAATCATTGTCAGGGGTGTTGCTAGCTCTGGAAAGAATTGGGGGCTAGGCTAATGTTGGGACTGTCGGAACTCTGGACTAGCTAGTCTTTTGGTTGTATCCCCTGAGCTTCTATCAGGGGCTACAACCAAAAGACCCGGGGCTATAACCCCCTCAACCCCCCTTAGCATAGCCTCTGATCGTTGTATTCACTAATAAGAAATCAAAAGGCCACACTCCTGCCAGATGCCAATCCTTCATGCAAGCTCCTATCTAAGACTCATCCCAAACAAGACAGAATTCATCCTCAACACCAGCACAATAAACCAATCGTAGGAATAGCTCTCACACATGAAACTAAACAGCATCATAACCCAACTACCTACCAACCCATCTCTTGGATTCACCTTCAACAGTGACCTCTCCATCAAGATCCACACAGCCAAGAAATCCTAGATACCGCGAGTCAACTCTCGCTTCTCTGCAAGATATTTACCTGATGCAAAGTTCAGCTGCAGAGTCCAAGCTTTACATGTCTCCCGTCTGGTTGGTAGCCAAGCTATACAGAGTGGGATCCCCAACATCAGCCTGGCCCACCCAAAAAAGGTTTTAGATTCAGCCGAGCGACTAATGAACAGAATAAAAACACAAAGACCTGTATCCTGCACAGAAAGCCAACATTTCAGGCGAGAAATGTAGCACAGAGCCAGACTCACATTTCTGAATGAAAAGTAAACCTGAAAAAATCCTTCTCCATCTACACACCCATGATTTAGATTGACACCCCTCCATACAGAAGAGTTGCCATTACATCTGCAAATCTGAAAAGAACTGAAGACCCCTTCTCTTTGATGGCTATCTTATCCACCACAGATAAAGCGCTGGCACAAATGCCTGCCTCTATTCGCATCATTCTGACCGCCCTCCCCAGCTATGCACGCACATGATCCTGGATCATTATATACCCCCAGCATTCTGCTGATTCATCATTTAATCCACTAATACATCTAGGTAAGCCTCCTGTGCCCACCTGTATACCGCTGATCACCCACACAGGATGGTGGTATTTGAATGCTCCCTGTAAACTTCTTGAACTTCGGTTGATGTTGTGCTTTGTTACTCCCCTAGCTATCTTTTAGCTCAGAGGCCTGCAACCTTTTTCTCTACAGCTATTTTGTACTAAAACTCCCATCACCATTCGCTGGTATAGGTAATGGTGAAGAACCATGGGAGTCGTAGTCCAAAATATCTGGAGATCCAAATGCTGCAAACCCCTGTTTTAGTTCGATCTTCTGCACCATTGTGTCTGTAATGGCAA
Source organism: Ambystoma mexicanum (assembly GCF_040938575.1). NCBI lineage: Eukaryota > Metazoa > Chordata > Amphibia > Caudata > Ambystomatidae > Ambystoma > Ambystoma mexicanum. The sequence goes on along the minus strand of NC_090926.1, from coordinate 374,791,618 downwards.
CCTTGCAGCAGTTCTTCCTGTCTAAAGTGACTGATGGCCCAGAATTGTTTTCCTGGCGCAGGAGATACCAAAATGCCTCCCCACCCCCAGTTCAATCTCTCCATCTCCATGTAACTCCCTAGGCCACTGGTCTGCAACCTTTGGCTCTCCAGACCTTTTGGACTACAACTCCCATCAACCTTGGGGTCATCTTCGACTCAACACTCTCTTTCTCTCCTCACATCTCTGACATCTCTAAGAAGTCACAATACCAGCTACACCTCCTCAGAGGTATTCTTCCTTTCCTCTCCTTCCCCCAGAAGCTCACTGTCTCCAGAGCTCTGTTTCTCTCTAGGATGTCCTACTGCAACAGCCTCTTTCTAAATCTGCCTGCCTCTACTCACCGCCCTCTGCAATTTATTCAGAACAGGACTGCGAGAGTTGTTCTTGGCCTCAAGCCCAGGCATCGTATCTCTCCAGGGCTGAGATCCCTGCACTGGCTCCCAGTGGCTGTGAGGATTAAATTCAAAACCCTCTGCATTGTCCCCAGGGCCTTCCGGGGACTGGGGCCTCAATACCTTCAACTCTTTCTTCCTAAATATCTTCCTTCTCGAGCTCTTCGCTCGTCCACCTCCAACTCCCTCAGGGTCAGTCACTTCTCCAAGCAACGAGTTGTCAGTAGATCTCTCTCTTCGGCTGGAGCCGCCCTCTGGAACAGCCTCCCTGCCTCAAGGAAACTTGAGGAGAACCATCTCTGGTTCCGGAAGCACCTCAAAACCTTTCTCTTTGCTTCTGCTTTCTCTCCTCCTCTCCCCTGGTGAACCCCTGGCTGAAACTGCACTGGTTACCTGGCCACTCTCTGATCTCGGGCCCAGGTCCCCCCCACCACCAGTCGCACACCTGCACTGCCTTCCTGGCTACCCCAGCACTCGGGGCTGTCGCTGTATCCCTACAGTCCCTCTACCAGCACTTGACACTGGATGTCTGCACTTACCCTTGCACTTGCCACCAGCTGCCCCTACTTACTATGTTATTAGTCTATTATCCTATGTACTGCACTCTCCCCTCCCCCTCTCCCTTGCACTTTCCCCCTTCCCATGCACTTGCGCAATCGGAATGACACCTTGCCTAGTAGGATCGCTGTTTAGCTTCCCTCTGTTCCCCCTCCCTAATTGCCTCATCGTGCCTTGAAACACTTGTGTATAGGTGCGTTATAAATGCCATATCATATCATATTAGCCCTAGCCAGTAAAGTCAATGGGGAGGGGGTCAAGGGAGTAACAGCCCAAAGGTTGCATACCCCTGCCATGGGCAGTTGCTTACATGAGCCTCACTGCAGCACTGTGCCGGAATTCTCTTGATAGTCGTGCTGTGATAACGTTCAGAAAACTGAAGCAAGTGCCCACGTTCTTCCTTAGATTTCCCGGAATTCTAGAAGCCTGGAACTCCACAGAGGATCCCAGCACTTGACTGCGTTGTTCTGGGGACAGGAAGGTTTGATTGGCAGTATCTAGATTGCTTGATTAGATCCGGTGCTGCTACGGGTGTGACAGCGTTAGCCAATCCTGCCTTTATGCCCACAATGCTAAAGAGTCAGACATGCCCGTCTGAAAGTATTGCACATGCCATTCGGCCACACGGCAGCTGTGTGGATAGAGTTTCCAGAGAATCCTCCCTCGGCTGTAATGAATTGCAAGCGACTGTGTGAGCCTACACCCGGCTTCCGGCCCTATCACTTGGAGACTCTCCCTCGTATGGGCGAGAACATGGCTTCACAGCAAACATAATTTAAATTCTGTCCTTTTAATATACACGCGATCTTCTCTTGTTTCTGGTTCCTGCGTGTGTTCGTTTTCGTGCCAGGTTTATGAAGAGAGCTCGCCCAGATCTCCAGGAATTTCTGAGGTTGTGAGCGCTGGCCCTTTAAAGGTCGGCTGGCGGATGGCCCTTGATGCTGTAACCAGATCCAGCGAGAGGGCGCACATTTAAAAGGTGGTGTAACCACAACACTGGCTCCTTGCCCCATCCAGCTGCCCTTCCCATGCACACCACGAGTAGACGCATGCCGTATTATAGCTAATAGAAGTGTAACTGAAAAGGGAGCGGAGGTGGCCAGGAGCAACATGTCTCCCAAGATTCATTCATTCCTTCCTGCTTCCTTCCTTTTTTACTTCTCCCAGAACCGGAATTACGGTGTCACATAATGAATGGCTTGATTCTCCACAGTGTGAATTAGGATGTCAAGGCAGCAATACGTTTGGGTGGGGGGGGGGGCCTTGGTCAGTAGTTTGCAGCATTGTGGGCATGCAAATTAGCTCAAATGCAAACCTTTTTCTCCAGGAAATTGTCTTTGTCTATGAGGGCAGTATTATTTCATACGTAGCCTTATCATCACAAGACAGGCATTTTGCAAGGCTGCCAGGACAACTACATACATGGTTTCACCCTTATTAGGGATCATTGGTGCAGTATAGTCCTGACAGCCTTGTGGTTGGAGCATTTGGCCATGTTTTCACAACACCAAGAAAGTTATGGTGGGTTTCTGTCTTGGGTTGATTAAGCTATGTGCAAAGTAGCACTGCCCTCTTAGACAAAGACAATTTCCTGGAGAAAAGGGTTTGCATTTCAGCCAATGTTCATACCCACAATGCCTTTCTGTTGAGGCTCAGAACTGGAGGTGAACTTCCAGCGACGGCTACAAGGTGGCGATGTGGAATGTGTGACTCGGCTCAAATGGACTTTCCTATTTTCACATTTCAGGTGAAAGTTTTTTCTTCAGCCAAGTCACACATTCCACAAAGCCACCTACCGCTGGAAATCCACCTCCAGTTCTGAGCCACAACAGCAAGGCATTGTGGGAATAATATATATTAACTGAAAAACTTTAGTTAAGGTGATCAGATTTAATGCAACAAAACACTTGAAATTCATCTGACATTGGAAGTGATAATTATATTAAGTTGGCGTCCCCCTTTTGATGTCCCCTAGGATCTAATGATGGGTTATTTATATAGCGCTTATGCCTAAGCACTTTATGTAGAACACGCATACCTAGAGTATCCCCCGACAAGAGTTGCTACTCATTTATTGACCTCGGAAGGATGAAAGATGGAGTTGACCTGGCCTGGATTCAAACCTGAGACCTGCAGATCGCAGCAGCATGTGCACAACCCACTGAGCTATCCAGCCGACCTCTAATTTTGTTTGTCATTGTGGATTCCATCTGTTGTGTATGTACTCAGTGGCTTTGCAATAGGGGGGCACTGAGTCAAGATGATCATCACCACATCAGCTGAATTTCAAGGGCTTTGTTGTGTTAAAACTGATCACCTTACTGTCCCTTAACTAAACAATTTTCAGTGAATTTCAAGGATTTTGTTATACCATAGTTTATTTAAGGGCCACTAGCCAGGGCCAATGCAAGGCGCCACTGTACATGTTTGACCTGGTTTCTTTGAGCCCACTAGCCAGGGCCTTCAGACGTGGCCAGTGAGCAGGTCCTTTGTCCGTGCCCAATGTATTTTTCAAAACACTAGGTTTCTTTCAAGCCCATGACCATGGCCAGTGGCCATGTCCGACTGTACAAATTGCACTGATAGGCTTCTTTAGGGCCCACTAGCCATGGCCTTTGGATGTGGCCACTGCACACGTTGCACCAATAGGTTTCTGTGAGACCCACTGGCCAGGGCCACTGTCACAAAGACGCCTTGCCTAGTATATGTGATCACAACAGATGCCCCCATGTATTTTTTCCCCACTTTCCATTCCCCTGATAATTACTGCAGTAATTTGCCATAATTACACGACAATTACCATGATGACGTTCCTGTGATGCATTTCTGTTTCCGAGCACCTTCCCTTATTACTGCAGTAATCTCACGAGATTCCCCCGAAATTCCCTTGATAATGCGAAAATGTCCAAAAATGTAACCTGCTCCCGAGACCACCCCCAACTTCACATGATGTCCTCTTACCCCCTCCCCACCTTTGACCTGGTGCAATTTCAACCCTTTTCCTCCTACACATAGCTTTTTTTTGCACTTCTTGTTTTCGCATTCCCCCGATATTACTGTGCTAATTGCTCGCATCGTGCAAAATAAATGACAGTTTTCATTTATGAAAAGTCTCTCTGCTGCAAAGCACCATGGGAGATAAAGCTATAATTTTGGGAGAAGTGGGCAACCCCTTCACTGTTGAATATTTTAAAAACTACTGGATGGAATAACCCCAGAAATCGAGTGAACACTTTGTGCCCAAGTTGGTTCTTATTTGGTCCATTTCCATCCATTGTTTTTCTCCCTGTGCTGAGCAGAAATGTTGACTTTTTCTCTATGGGAAAATGAAAGGGAGTAGGCTGAAAAAAGATTTTTTTGCTTTCTTAATAACATTTTCATTTTTTAACTAATCTTTTCCAAAATGTTCATTCTGGTGTAGTGGGTGGGTGCAGACAAACTTTTTGTTTACAAAATATCAGCCAACTCCGTCCTGTAAGTGAACAATTATTAGCAATTCAATTTTCGGGTTTCCCATGGAACTAGGTTCACACCTTACCTATAGTGTGGCGAACGTTGCACTATAATAAATGTATACATAGAGTTGCTTAGAAATATATGGCAGTACCTTTTGCGTCATTTTTAACTTTTGATGTACATTGCACAAATAGATTTATTGTGAATTCCATCAGTCAAAGCAAACCCTTACATGTTTAGCATGTCCCAGTTGCTGACATTGCACAACTTGTTCTGTAAAAAGAATAACAATTTGTAACCATTTGTTGTTGTTTTGCATTGCTGCAGCAACACTGAAGACAATACGAGAGCCCCTTCCTAAAGCAGCAGCATTGCAAACTGCACACGATCACTCAAGTCTGCACAGGCTCTCCTTCCATGACTACACAGGCTCTGCTTCTAAGTCTACATAGGCTCTGCTTTCAAGACTATGCAGGCTTTTTTTCCAAATCTACAGATGTTCTACTTCTAAGACTAAACAGGCTGTCTTTCCAAGTTTACATAGCCTCTCCATCCAAGTCTGCACAGGCTCTACTTCCATGACTACACAGGTTATGCTTCCAAGTCTACATAGGCTCTGCTTTCAAGACTATACAGGCTTTATTTATAAATCTACAGATGTCCAATTCAGCACAGGCTCCCCTTCCATAACTACACAGGCTCTCATTCCAAGTCTACACAGGCTCTCCGTCCAAGTCTACACAGGCTCTCTTTCCAAGTCTGCATAAGGTCTCCTTACAAGTCTGCACAAGAGGTCCTTCTAAGACTACAAGGCTCTCCTTCCAAGTCTACATAGGGTCTCCTTCCAAGTCTGCACAGGCTCTCCATCCATGACTACGCACATTCTCCTTCCAAGTCTACATAGGCTCTCCGTCCAAGACTACACAGGCTTTCCTTCCAAGTCTACATAGGCTCATGGGAGGACTGGCCTATAGGGAACTCTGGAGATTTCCCGGTAGGCCTCTGCACTTTGGGCATCTTTTTTGTGGCAGTTCCACATTTTCTAATAGGAAAATGGTCAGGCTTGCTGAAAATGTGTAATATAGTGCCACTTTGAAAATTATTTCCAGGGCCTCTTTTGGTTCCCAATCCTCCCTTGCATAGGTTCTACATCCAGGACTATACGAGCTGTCTTTCCAAGTCTGCACTGGGTTTCCTTCCAAGTCTGCAGAGGCTCTCCTTCCATGACTAGTCAAGTTCTCCTTCCAAGACTACGTAGGCTCTCCATCAAAGACTACACAGGCTATCTTTCCAAGTCTGTATTGGGATTCCTTCCAAGTCTGCACGGGATGTCCTTATAAGACTGCGCAGGCTCTCCTTCCAAGTCTACATAGGCTCTCAGTCCAAGACTACACAAGATATCTTTCTATGTTTACATAGGATCTCCTTCCTAAAGTAGCAACATTGCTGTCTGCAGAGGCTCCCATCCATAATGACTGTGCTGTTGCTGTTGCAATAGAAACCAAGCTGGTGTACGTACTCGGGTGTGCCCTACCCATGTGAACCCATAGACTCTTGTCTAGTGTTCCAATGGGGTAATATAGACTTGGTTTCCAGCCTTTTCTGCCATCAGTGTGGTGCAGCCAAAAATAATTTAGATTACACTAGCATTAATGGCAAACAACCGTGCACGTGGCATTCATTCCTCCTCATTCCTCTTCCTTGCCTCAGTCCATAAACCGTGAGGAATTCCACCTCAGAATATGGGCATGCTGTGAAAAATGTACAGTCCAGGTTCACGGCCTCCTCCTTTAGGCTCGTATTTGAGGGGCGGCCCAGGACCCGTTGACTCCTGTTTTGTTTCTTGTCTGCAGTGTTTACTAATGGCTTTTTAAAATGTGTATTTCTACTAACATTAGGGGAAGCATACCGTGGGCCTGTCCCGCCTTACCTTCCGCCTTACCTTCACGGGGGGCCTTCTTTGGCTTTGCACCTGGCACTCCTTTTGTGCAAGGCAGCACGAGCCAGCGTCCCAACCCCTACCCTTCCCCCGACCCCCCGTCCTACGAGCCGTATGTTGATCCTCGCCGGCCATCCTGACCTCTACTTCCGCACGCGAAAGACATCGCTTATACAACACAATTGTGTCGGTTATTTGGCCATTATCTGGTGTCCTGCCCTTCAGATCCCCGTGAAGTAAGGGCTGGGATGAAGAAGAGGGGCACAGGGTACCGTCTATATTATTTGCGGCCGGTAATCCCCATTACAGTGAATCGTGATCTTCCCCCTCCCCCTGTTTCGGGAATTGCATGCGTTGGCACTGCTTTGGATTTAGCAGAGGTTGCTGGGTGCTAGGCTTGTCATTATACTATTGATGAGGGATGCAGGTAGGAGCCTGGGACCAGGTGGATGAGGGATGCAGGTAGGAGCCCGGGACCAGGTGGATGAGGGATGCAGGTAGGAGCCCGGGACCAGGTGGATGAGGGATGCAGGTAGGAGCCTGGGGCCAGGTGGATGAGGGATGCAGGTAGGAGCCTGGGACCAGGCGGATGAGGGATGCCGGTAGGAGCCCGGGAGCCAGGTGGATGAGGGATGCAGGTAGGAGCCCGGGAGCCAGGTTGATGAGGGATGCAGGTGGGGGCTGAGGGATGCAGGTAGGAGCCTGGGACCAGGTGGATGTGGGATGCAGGTAGGAGCCCGGGAGCCAGGTGGATGAGGGATGCAGGTAGGAGCCTGGGACCAGGTGGATGAGGGATGCAGGTAGGAGCCTGGGAGCCAGGTGGATATGGGATGCAGGTAGGAGCCCGGGACCAGGTGGATGAGGGATGCAGGTAGGAGCCCGGGAGCCAGGTGGATGAGGGATGCAGGTAGGAGCCCGGGAGCCAGGTGGATGAGGGATGCAGGTGGGAGCTGAGGGATGCAGGTAGGAGCCTGGGACCAGGTGGATGTGGGATGCAGGTAGGAGCCCGGGAGCCAGGTGGATGAGGGATGCAGGTAGGAGCCTGGGACCAGGTGGATGAGGGATGCAGGTAGGAGCCTGGGAGCCAGGTGGATATGGGATGCAGTTAGGAGCCCGGGACCAGGTGGATGAGGGATGCAGGTAGGAGCCCGGGAGCCAGGTGGATGAGGGATGCAGGCAGGAGCCCGGGAGCCAGGTGGATGAGGGATGCAGGTAGGAGCCTGGGACCAGGCGGATGAGGGATGCCGGTAGGAGCCCGGGAGCCAGGTGGATGAGGGATGCAGGTAGGAGCCCGGGAGCCAGGTTGATGAGGGATGCAGGTGGGGGCTGAGGGATGCAGGTAGGAGCCTGGGACCAGGTGGATGTGGGATGAAGGTAGGAGCCCGGGAGCCAGGTGGATGAGGGATGCAGGTAGGAGCCTGGGACCAGGTGGATGAGGGATGCAGGTAGGAGCCTGGGAGCCAGGTGGATATGGGATGCAGGTAGGAGCCCGGGACCAGGTGGATGAGGGATGCAGGTAGGAGCCCGGGACAGGTGGATGAGGGATGCAGGTAGGAACCTGGGACCAGGTGGATGAGGGATGCAGGTAGGAGCCCGGGAGCCGGGTGGATGAGGGATGCAGGTAGGACCCCAGGAGCTGGGTGGATGAGGGATGCAGGTAGATGCCCGGGAGCCAGGTGGGTGAGAGATGCAGGTAGGATCCCGGGGGCCAAGTGGATGAGGGATGCAGGTAGGAGCCCGGGAGTCAGGTGGATGAGGGACAGGTGGGAGCCTGGGAGCCAGGTGGGTGAGGGATGCAGGTAGGAGCCCAGGAGCCAGGTGGATGAGGGATGCAGGTAGGAGCCCGGGAGCCAAGTGGATGAGGGATGCAGGTAGGAGCCCGGGAGCCAGGTGGATGAGGGATGCAGGTAGGAGCCTGGGACCAGGTGGATGATGGATGCAGGTAAGAGCCTGGGAGCCAGGTGAATGAGGGATGCAGGTAGCAGCCCCGGAGCCAGGTGGCTGAGGGATGTAGGTAGGATCCCGGGAGCCAGGTGGATGAGGGATGCAGGTAGGTGCCCGGGAGCCAGGTGGATGAGGGATGCAGGTAGGAGCCCGGGAGCCAGGTGGATGAGGGATGCAGGTGGGAGCCCGGGGGCCAGGTGGATGAGGGATGCAGGTAGGAGACTGGGAGCCAGGCGGATGAGGGATGCAGGTAGGAGCTGGGGGATGCAGGTAGGAACCTGGGAACAGGTGGATGAGGGATTCAGATAGGAGCCGGAGACCAAGTGGATGAGGGATGCAGGTAGGAGCCCGGGAGCCAGGTGGATGAGGGATGTAGGTAGGGTCCTGGGAGCCAGGTGGATGAGGGATGCATGTTGGAGCTGAGGGATGCAGGTAGGAGCCTGGGACCAGGAGGATGAGGGATGCAGGTAGGAGCCAGGGAGCCAGGTGGATATGGGATTCAGGTAGGAGCCTGGGACCAGGTGGTTGAGGGATGCAGGTAGGAGCCCGGGACCAGGTGGATGAGGGATGCAGTTAGGAGCCCGGGAGCCAGGTGGATATGGGATGCAGGTAGGAGCCTGGGACCAGGTGGATGAGGGATGCAGGTAGGAGCCCGGGAGCCAGGTGGATATGGGATGCAAGTAGGAGCCTGGGACCAGGTGGATGAGGGATGCAGTTAGGAGCCCGGGAGCCAGGTGGATGAGGGATGTAGGTAGGAGCTGAGGGATCCAGGTAGGAGACTGGGACTAGGTGGATGAGGGATGCAGGTAGGAGCCCGGGACCAGGTGGATGTGGAATGCAGGTAGGAGCCCGGGAGCCAGGTGGATGAGGGAAGCAGGTAGGAGCTGAGGGATGCAGGTAGGAGCCTGAGACCAGGTGGATGAGGGATGCAGGTAGGAGCCCGGGAGCCAGGTGGATGAGGGATGCAGGTAGGAGCCCGGGACAGGTGGATGAGGGATGCAGGTAGGAATCTGGGACCAGGTGGATGAGGGATGCAGGTAGGAGCCCGGGAGCCGGGTGGATGAGGGATGCAGGTAGGACCCCGGGAGCCGGGTGCATGAGGGATGCAGGTAGATGCCCGGGAGCCAGGTGGGTGAGAGATGCAGGTAGGATCCCGGGGGCCAAGTGGATGAGGGATGCAGGTAGGAGCCCGGGAGCCAGGTGGATGAGGGATGCAGGTAGGAGCCTGGGAGCCAGGTGGGTGAGGGATGCAGGTAGGAGCCCGGGAGCCAGGCGGATGAGGGATGCAGGTAGGAGCCCGGGAGCCAGGTGGATGAGGGATGCAGGTAGGAGCCCGGGAGCCAGGTGGATGAGGGATGCAGGTAGGAGCCTGGGACCAGGTGGATGATGGATGCAGGTAGGAGCCCGGGAGCCAGGTGGATGAGGGATGCAGGTAGGAGCCTGTGACTAGCTGAATGAGGGATGCAGGTAGGAACCTGGAACCAGGTGGATGAGGGATGCAGGTAGGAGCCTGGGAGCCAGGTGAATGAGGGAGGCAGGTAGGAGCCCGGGAGCCAGGTGGATGAGGGATGCAGGTAGGAGCCCGGGAGCCAGGTGGATGAGGGATGCAGGTAGGAGCCTGTGACTAGCTGAATGAGGGATGCAGGTAGGAACCTGAAACCAGGTGGATGAGGGATGCAGGGAGGAGCCTGGGAGCCAGGTGAATGAGGGATGCAGGTAGGAGCCCGGGAACCAGGTGAATGAGGGATGCAGGTAGGAGCCCGGGAGCCAGGTGAATGAGGGATGCAGGTAGGAGCCCGGGAGCCAGGTGGATGAGGGATGCAGGTAGGAGCCTGTGACTAGCTGAATGAGGGATGCAGGAAAGAACCTGGAACCAGGTGGATGAGGGATGCAGGTAGGAGCCTCGGAGCCAGGTGAATGAGGGATGCAGGTAGGAGCCCGGGAGCCAGGTGAATGAGGGATGCAGGTAGGAGCCCGGGAGCCAGGTGGATGAGGGATGCAGGTAGGAGCCTGGGAGCCAGGTGAATGAGGGATGCAGGTAGGAGCCCGGGAGCCAGGTGAATGAGGGATGCAGGTAGGAGCCCGGGAGCCAGGTGGATGAGGGATGCAGGTAGGAGCCCGGGAGCCAGGTGAATGAAGGATGCAGGTAGGAGCCCGGGAGCCAGGTGAATGAGGGATGCAGGTAGGAGCCCGGGAGCCAGGTGGATGAGGGTGCAGGTAGGAGCCCGGGAGCCAGGTGGATGAGGGATGCAGGTAGGAGCCTGGGACCAGGTGGATGAGGGAGGCAGGTAGGAGCCCGGGAGCCAGGTGGATGAGGGATGCAGGTAGGAGCCCGGGAGCCAGGTGGATGAGGGATGCAGGTAGGAGCCCGGGAGCCAGGTGGATGAGGGATGCAGGTAGGAGCCTGTGACTAGCTGAATGAGGGATGCAGGTAGGAACCTGGAACCAGGTGGATGAGGGATGCAGGTAGGAGCCTGGGAGCCAGGTGAATGAGGGATGCAGATAGGAGCCCGGGAGCCAGGTGGATGAGGGATGCAGGTAGGAGCCCGGGAGCCAGGTGGATGAGGGATGCAGGTAGGAGCCCGGGAGCCAGGTGGATGAAGGATGCAGGTATTTTACATTAGGGATTCCACTTCCCATAATGTCATTAATGGTCAAGGTCATGTAGCAGCACTTCGTATGATGCAATAGAGGTCAAAATTCAAATGATATGACTCTCTGAGATGTCACCGGGCAAGTGATGCGATTTCTGCGCCCTCTGACATTTTTGTGAAATGACATCCCCGAGTACGAGTAAGTAATCTAGGCATTACTTTGAGAACAGGCAGGGATCGTTTTCCCGATGACATTTATATTGGAAACAGTGACTGCTACTTTCAGATGTAGGGTTCTCAGGGATGGCGTCAAGGCCTTTAAACATTTTTAGTTGAAAGGGTCCTCGAGCCTCAGGAGGGACCCCAGCAACTGCCGCTATGTTGCCAGTCGTTAGTCATTTCACACAGCAATATATTTCTTTCAATATTGCCTTCTGGGCCTTCAAATGTGCGCTTTGGGCACTCACCTTACAAGCTGTATTTGCGGGAGACCTTCTGGCGTCACTTCCCTGGGTATACAGAAGTGTTATCACCTTGTTGCCTTTACACACAGGTTCCTCCACATCAGCCACTTGCTTACAGAGAAGGATGCATAGCTTTTCAGTGGGTATTTAGTGTTTCAGCTCCCTGCGGGTTGGTTGTCTTGTGATAATTGGTGGCTATTGTATTTCTACGTCTCCATTATAATGTATGCACCACACGGGTGCCTCAGACTGTTTTGCGCTCTTTCTAGTGAGCCCATATATTACGCATAGTCTCATGCCGACACATACCATCACATGCACACATGCGGAAACGCTGCGTGTAATTCATGAAGTGGGATTTCCATAAGTGAAGGCAATGACACTGGTTCCGGCTGACCTCCCTGATTCAGAGGGCTCGACTGTGGGACCTGATTCCCTGTGCACGAAAGGTGACAGTGGTGGCAGGCAGATCCGTTTTAGCGCAACCAGACTGCGCAATCTCGGACCTGTTAACCCCCGCATTCGGCACGTGACCATCAGCGGAAGTTTGAAGGGAAGTGAAAGCAAGGCCCCGACACAGTAATGCTGTCTCTGGGTTACCATATCCTGGTGAACTCCTGTGCTTTTTTTAGCACCAACCGCCTACTTCTGGGGCGAGAGATATTCAACTTTGCTAAAGTAAACATGTTGCAGCCACCCACATGTGAGGGTCAGTATTTTCACTTGACAACATGTTTTTCAACTGCAACAACATCACGTGACAGACAAGTTAAAACTGCAACAGCACATGGTGGCATTTTGGAAGTGTATCACAGAACACATTGTTGGCTAATGTATGTAACAATGTCACATTGCAGCCTATGTTGTAACTGCAGCGTAGCGTTAGGCCATACTTTGCAACAACCACAACTTTATGTCACAGCACATTTTCCAACTACAACGGTGTGACACTGTGGGCTATTTTTGAAGAGCACAGAGTCATGACGACATATTTTGCTGCGTTGACACATGTCACCACATATTGTCCACCTATTTTGATGGCAAGTGCTAGCATATTTTCCAATTTCAATCACTTCAAATTGCAACTGATCCAAGCGAATTGTTGGAATCTTGTGGTTACTTTAAGGAATCGTCCCCGAGAAGTGAATGACTGTTGGGGTGAACTGGCCACTCACCACATGCCCCCCATTTAAACAGGAAGCTGCACATTGCTCTTCTGTATCGAATGTACGGTGGTTCAATGGAAGCATACAATTAAGAAACAAAAACTGAACTCCAAACCGCGAAAAAATCTACAGCAAGGGTACACATGTTACACTCCAAATGGGCTTCCAGGCTTGCACTTTCCAACCGCCCTATGGCGGATAGCGAGTGTGCATCATGATGTGTGGGATCTATGGTGTGTACATGTGCTGTAGTAAAGGGGCTCATGCCGGATAGTAAGCGTGAATCATGGTGTGTAGGATTCACTGATTTACTATCCCGAAGTCTGTGGTATGGGCATGCACCCTAGTACTGGGGCTCATGCCGGATAGTAAGCGTGAATCATGGTGTGTAGGATTCACTGATTTACTATCCCGAAGTCTGTGGTATGGGCATGCACTCTAGTACTGGGGCTCATGCCGGATAGTAAGCGTGAATCATGGTGTGTAGGATTCACTGATTTACTATCCCGAAGTCTGTGGTATGGGCATGCACTCTAGTACTGGGGCTCATGCCGGATAGTAAGCGTGAATCATGGTGTGTAGGATTCAGAGATTTACTATACTGAAGTCTGTGGTATGGGCATGCACTCTAGTACTGGGTCTCATGCCCTATAGTAAGCGTGAATCATGGTGTGTAGGATTCACTGATTTACTCTCCCGAAGTCTGTGGTATGGGCATGCACTCTAGTACTGGGGCTCATGCCCTATAGTAAGCGTGAATCATGGTGTGTAGGATTCACTGATTTACTATCCCAAAGTCTGTGGTATGGGCATGCACTCTAGTACTGGGGCTCATGCCCTATAGTAAGCGTGAATCATGGTGTGTAGGACTCACTGATTTACTATCCCGAAGTCTGTGGTATGGGAATGCACTCCAGTACTGGGGCTCATGCCGGATAGTAAGCGTGAATCATAGTGTGTAGGACTCACTGATTTACTATCCCGAAGTCTGTGGTATGGGCATGCACTCTAGTACTGGGGCTCATGCCGGATAGTAAGCGTGAATCATGGTGTGTAGGATTCACTGATTTACTATCCCGAAGTCTGTGGTATGGGCATGCACTCTAGTACTGGGGCTCATGCCGGATAGTAAGCGTGAATCATGGTGTGTAGGATTCACTGATTTACTATCCCGAAGTCTGTGGTATGGGCATGCACTCTAGTACTGGGGCTCATGCCGGATAGTAAGCGTGAATCATGGTGTGTAGGATTCACTGATTTACTATCCCGAAGTCTGTGGTATGGGCATGCACTCTAGTACTGGGGCTCATGCCGGATAGTAAGCGTGAATCATGGTGTGTAGGATTCACTGATTTACTATCCCGAAGTCTGTGGTATGGGCATGCACTCTAGTACTGGGGCTCATGCCGGATAGTAAGCGTGAATCATGGTGTGTAGGATTCAGAGATTTACTATACTGAAGTCTGTGGTATGGGCATGCACTCTAGTACTGGGTCTCATGCCCTATAGTAAGCGTGAATCATGGTGTGTAGGATTCACTGATTTACTATCCCAAAGTCTGTGGTATGGGCATGCACTCTAGTACTGGGGCTCATGCCCTATAGTAATAATAAAATAATAATAATTTGGCATTTATATAGCGCTACGAACCCTCAGGTATCTGAGCGCTGCTTATTATTACCCACGGTGTGTGGTGCTCATTTATCGACCTCGGAAGGATGAAACGCTGAGTTTGGCGCTGCCGGGATTCGAACCTGCGTTTGCAGGCTCTACACTGATGTCAAGGACTCACTGATTTACTATCCCGAAGTCTGTGGTATCGGCATGCACTCTAGTACTGGGGCTCATGCCCTATAGTAAGCGTGAATCATGGTGTGTAGGACTCACTGATTTACTATCCCGAAGTCTGTGGTATGGGCATACACTCCAGTACTGGGGCTCATGCCGGATAGTAAGCGTGAATCATGGTGTGTAGGATTCACTGATTTACTATCCCGAAGTCTGTGGTATGGGCATGCACTCCAGTAATGGGGCTCATGCCGGATAGTAAGCTGGAATCATGGTGTGTAGGATTCACTGATTTACTATCCCGAAGTCTGTGGTATGGGCACGCACTCTAGTACTGGGGCTCATGCCGGATAGTAAGCGTGAATCATGGTGTGTAGGATTCACTGATTTACTATCCCGAAGTCTGTGGTATGGGCATGCACTCTAGTACTGGTGCTCATGCCCGATAGTAAGTGTGAATCATGGTGTGTAGGATTCACTGATTTACTCTCCCGAAGTCTGTGGTATGGGCATGCACTCTAGTACTGGGGCTCATGCCGGATAGTAAGCGTGAATCATGGTGTGTAGGATTCAGAGATTTACTATACCAAAGTCTTTGGTGTGGGCATGCACTCTAGTACTGGGGCTCATGCCGGATAGTGAGCGTGAATCATGGTGTGTAGGACTCACTGATTTACTATCCCGAAGTCTGTGGTATGGGCATGCACTCTAGTACTGGGGCTCATGCCGGATAGTAAGCGTGAATCATGGTGTGTAGGACTCACTGATTAACTCTCCCGAAGTCTGTGGTATTGTGAAAACAAGGAAATAATATGAGGCAGGGTAACCAAAAAGGAAACACACCAAACACAGGTTACAAAGGAACATACAAAGCACTTTATTTTATACTGAATCCAGTTACAAAAGAACAGAACAAAATTCAGATAGCTATCGACCCTCAGTACAACATAGCGAACTCCGGCGTGGTTCGGTGTGCTCAGTGAGTGCAAATATTCATTGAAACAGTCAGGCTTTTATACATTTCTCCAGCCTGTTGTCCAGCCTTTCTGCAGGTTAACCATTCCATAAATAAGTTACTGCTCTAGGGTCCCTTGCCAGGTCAAATCTAGTTCATCTTAGGTTTATACATTAACAAGAAGATATGGTAATAATGTATGCTCTAGGCATAACATTACAATGCAGGACTTAATTTATACAATATAGTTAAGCAGGTGTTCTCATTCAATTATAAATCAGTTTCGGTGATACAGGTAATCCATTGCACACAGGTCAGCAGAAGGACAAGGTCTCAGCTCATGACCCTAACAAGTGGCCTGCAGGCAAGTTATACATTAGCTGTACAGAGGTCATGACAATCGAGTTCTGTTCTGAATAACATAGGCTACCATTTTAGCTCACATGGTGACTTTATAGAGCAAGAAAACCTAAAATGGTGGCTTGACCCAAAATGACAGTTTACATGGTTTCTAAGGTCAGGACCTTGCAATGCGAGTTTATTCACATGTAGTTTATAAGCAGCTTGTTAGCAGCTTGGCGTAGGCCAATATACATATATTCATAGCAATAGGAGGCACGATATAATTTCTAGTTTGACAAACCCTCCTTTTGGCCTATGCCAAGTGCTAAACTACTTCTGATCTCCCTGCAAATAACTCCATGTGTCAACTTCCATACACCCTGAATAGCTGTCAGAAATATCTATCGCCATTAGATATTTTACTAAGATCTCTTTCAGTACATACTCCTTAGAGGTTTTATCCAGGGCATACACTTTATGTCCTATTGTACCTATCGCCGGAGCGCAACATCCCCCTAGCATTGAACATATACTTGGTAGACATTGGATACAACAACAAAGAAATAGCAGAATTCCCAAAATAATCAGCAAGACTGAAAGCACTTTCCAACCCCAAGACCGCAAAAAGTCCCAGAACCAAGCGCTAAGATCCCAATTTCCCTCGGGAACATGCACTTCTGAACTAAGAATGTGCAGATTCTGTATTGCCTTAAAAATAGTTGGGGAGGAATCCGGTACGAAAACACAGCAAGCGGACCCCACTAGTTTACATACTCCACCACGTTCAGCCAGAATGACATCTAATGCCATCCGGTTCTGAAGCACTACCAATCTGATCGCTTTCTGCTTCAGGTTGATGGTTCTCTCCAGTACTCTCGCTAGTTTCCTGATGTCCTCGGAATTCGCCATCTGCCCAAAGAATGGAAGGATTGATTTCGCTACATCTCCTAAAACCTGTGCTGGAGTGTCGTCATTCTCGTCCCGCCGTGGACGAGCCTTCGAAACCTCTACAGTACTTGCTATAAACACCCCAGGTAACAGTATTCCTAGATAACAAGTTCCCTGCCAATCCCTGGGCAACCATGGAAATGCTACATTACCACAAACAAAATAGATAGGTTCGCCTACATACAAAGGTCTGTCTTCCCCAGTCAAATTTGCAACGTTGGCACAACCCTTAAAATCTCCCATTGACCGGGTGCCATTCCTCTGTATGCAGAAAGAAACTGAATCGGGGCTATGGTTAACAGTATAAGAAGGAGGCACAGCATCCTTATTGCCTATCGGAGCCATTTTAAAGGAAATCAAAGATTGGAAAGGACGAGACAGTCTATCAGAAGGCCTAATAGAAGCAATATTGAGCTTACTCCTATTTGCGAAAAGCGAGCATCCCAGGGGAGTCAGAACACGTTTCTCAAAACTATTCAAATTAGTTCCATCAAAGTTCCCCGAGATGCTATCATTCCATCGGCCAAAGAACAGTGCTCTAAGTGAAGCATAACAAGCAGTTGTCAAAGGTAAAGGGTGAATATACCAACCTAGCCCCTTATCCCCATGTTGCGGTAAATGTGAGCAGACCCAACAATTAGTCGTATTAAAAATGGCATGTGTTGCATTCATTATAAGCAACAAGGTATTATTGTGATACTTCTGTCTATGCTGTGAGTCCCTAGGTGACAGAGTATGCAAATGTACAAAAGGTGTAGGAACAGTGGGTACAGTTTCAGTCGGCAGCAAAGACTCTAAAGGATGAGTTTCTTCGAAATACCAAAGGCCTAAGACAGTGACTATTATAAAACCAAATATTATCATAAAAACACAGCAATACATTTTCGGGGCCCAGGCACATTGTTCATTGTCCGAGTTGGTCACCCCCTTATTTATAAGTCCAATACGAGCAGCAGCGGTGGCGGTAGCAGGCATTGTAGATTTTCAATTGACGACCCCAATGTTCGTTGCTGGCGACACTACGGTCGCGCGGCTTCTTAGTCCTTCCACAACCCCGAGCCAACAGAATCCCCTTCCTCAACTTTTTGGGCAAAAGCAAGCCCTTGATGATCCTTTCCTTCCTTGAATGCACAGCCGAACCGTGCCGTATGTCTATCAGATGCACAGCAAAACCGTGCCGTATGTCTATCTTCGTGGCCGGAAGTTGTATCTTGTTGTGCCTGGTATTGTTTGATCCGAGAACAAGATGTCGTCACTTCCCGTTGGAAGCAACGTATCAGAGGCAAGTGAAGTTGGAACAGCAATTTCCGGGAGCAAAATATTCGGAGAGTGCAGAGACAAAATGGCAGCTTCCCTAAGCCTCACAGGCTCAGAAAGATTCTACGACGCACTCTCAGTGCTACTCACTGCTTTGGGATCATTGGTTGCAGCGTTAGCGAGGGGTTCTGTTTCTTCTGTAACGTGTGGCACTGGGTGAGGAAGTTTCTTGACATGCGTTGCGTGGATCCAATGCTTCCGGCCTGCGACACGCACCGCTGTTTGGGTGACCAGCAGGACCTGGAACGGGACCCGCCACCGAGGTGCAAGGCAGGAAGATCGGTCAAAGGATTTGACCAAAACCCAACTTCCAGGTTGTATACTGTGGCCTGGGCCCTCGTATCGCACGGGTAAAGCGTCTCGTACCTGGTGATAAATGAAATACAGGTTTTTAGTCAACTGGCTACAATAGTCTGAAAGCAATACATTTTCTACATTCCTCTATGCCCTAGGCTTCGGAAGACCCCAGATATTGGCAGGTCTCCCCATTACCACCTCAAATGGAGAGAGCCCAGTCTTAGTTTGAGGGGTTGTACGCATGGCTAGTAACACGATCGGTAAGGCGTCCGGCCATTTTAGTTTGGTGCCGGCACACGTCTTAGCGAGCTTGTTTTTTATGATACCATTGTGTCTTTCCACTAAATCGGCGCTCTGAGCATGTCTGGCCGAATGGAATTGTTTGTCAATTTGCATTGCCGTACATATCTGTAGAATTACAGCAGCGATAAAATGCGGACCATTATCCGACCAGATATCTCTCGGCAAACCGAACCGTGGGAAGAATTCCTTTAACATGGTCTTTGCAGTGGTCATGGCTGTAGCGTCTTTAACAGGGAAAGCCTCGACCCACTTACTAAAGGCGCAAATGACCACAAGGACATATTTTAGATTGTTACATCGCTCCATTTCAATAAAGTCAAAGTGAATCACTTCAAACGGGACAGAAGGAGGCCCAAAGCTACCTCTTGGAGTTGCTGTCCCCTTTCCCACATTGTGTTGTAGGCAAATCATGCAATTTTGGACATAATGCTGGGCAATCTTTGAAATCTTATCATTTACCTAGACTTTCTCTAACATTCTCGTGATCTGTTGAGCGCACACATGTGTGGGACCGTGTGCCATGGTAACCATCATTACTATATAGGCATTAGGAAGCAACCATTTCCCTTCAACCATGTCCACCCAACACCCATCATCATCGAGTTTCCCCAAGCCCTCAGCCCACCTCTTGGATTCTTCTAATGTGGCATCGGCTTGGATATCCCGTACAGACCCAACACCCTCATCCATTGCATAGGCATCTACAGTCTCCCTTGAAACATACGTCTCCATGAAGAGATCAGAGGCAGTCTGTCTAGCTATTTGATCAGCGAAAGCATTCCCTTTCCCTACATCATCTATAATCTTGCGGTGTGCTGCGCACTTAATGATTGCTAACTGACTAGGGAGCGCAAGCGCTGAAAGCAATTGTACTATCAGGGAGCCATGTTGGATCTTGGTGCCATGCGAAGTTAAAAACCCTCTCTCTGACCAAAGTCTACCAAAGTTGTGAGCCACCCCAAAGGCATGCTGGCTATCAGTATATATGTTTACTGTTAGCCCTTCGGAAAGCTCACAAGCTCGAGTCAATGCTATAATCTCTGCGGCCTGCGCAGAGTTATGCGTAATTCTCTTGGTCTCCACAACCGTACTCAATGTAGTGACTGCATAAGCAGCTGTGGATGTACCATCCAGTAGTTTGAAGCAGGAGCCATCACAAAACAGCTCCCTTTGTTGGTTATCCAAAGGAGTGTCCCTCAAATCAACTCTGCCTTTTGTATCTTGTTCAGTAGTATACAGGCAGTCATGTGACTCTTTGTCACCGCAAACAGTATTTTGCGGGAAAGGTAGGAGTTCAGCCGGATTAAGAACGCAGCACCTCCTAATTTGAATGTGGGGAGCAAACAAGATTAATTCATATCTTGTCAGTCGTGCGGAAGTGAGGTGTTGCGTTTGGGTTTTGTTCAATAGAATATCTACAGAGTGAGGCACCATCAGGGTTAAATCATGGCCTAGGACCATTCCCTCACTCTGTTTAACAGACACAGCAGCAGCAGCGACAGCGCGCAAACATCTTGGCAAAGCGCATGCAACGGGTTCAAGGGCGGAAGAGTAGTAACCGCATGGCCTATTCTTCCCTCCATGTTCCTGCGTTAATACAGCCAAAGCACATCCATCACATTCATGCACAAACAACACAAAGGCCTTCTCATAGTTCGGTGTGCCCAAAACTGGCGCCGAACATAATGCAGCCTTGAGCAACTCGAATGAATGTTGATGCTCCGTATTCCATGGCAATGGCGAAGAAATACCCTTCTTCGTCAAGGCCAACATCGGTTTTATCACTAGTGAGAAGTTTGGGATCCATAACCTACAGTAAGAAGCCATACCTATCAAGGCTCTAACTTCCTTTTGTGTATTTGGGACAGACATGCCAAAAATGTGTTTTATTCTTTCAGGTGTCAATCTTCTTCCCTCCTTTGACAGGAGATAGCCTAAATAGGCGACCTCCTGGCAACAATATTGAAACTTTTTGAGCAAAGCTTTGTGACCATGCTTAGCTAGATGGATGAGCAACAACCATCTCTTTACAAGAGCTCTCAGAGTCAGCGGCTAAAAGCAAATCATCAACATATTGAAGCAACGTACAAGTAGGGGGCAATCCAAGGGTATCAAGCTGCTCTTTCAAAGCCCTACTATAAATACTAGGACTCTCAGTATAACCTTGAGGTGCACGAGTAAATGTGAATGAGCGTCCCCCTAAGGTGAACGCGAACAAGTATCTACTATCCTCATGTATAGGAATACTGAAGAAAGCATTCTTTAGGTCCACAACACTGAAGTGAGTAGCCGTAGCTGGAATCATGGTTAATATTGTCGTCACATCAGGCACAATTGGAAATTGCGGAGCGACAACTTTATTAATGGCACGTAAATCAATTATAATACAAAATGGAATTGCATTATCACCTTTTTTGTACACGGGTAAAATCGGACTATTGCACAAACTTCCTGCAATCTCCTCAATCACCCCACGATGCACAAAATCGGAAACAATGCTCTTCAAAGCTCGCTCGCCTTCAACTGAGATCTTATACTGTGGAATACGGGGCAGCTTAATTCCATGTTTCAAAACTATTTTAACAGGCTCAATCTGCAAAACACTGACATCATTGTCATCAACTGCCCACAAACACTCTGGTACATTACTGAATTCTGGCGGCAAAGGTCTAGTCAAGAATTGCGAAAGAGAACATTGCTGTGGTGAAATCATCAAACGCACTCCGTCAGAAGAACAATGAATCACCGCATTTAATTCCTTCAACAGATTCAACCCCAGCAAATTCTCTCCACAATTCGAAGTCAAGAGAAATGGACAGTGGTCCGTAAAGGGACCCAAAGAAATAGGTACCGGTGAAGAAACCGGTGTGCCAGAAAACCCTACAGAAACATTGGTTTGCCCTGACAGTGGAATGTTTGGAACCCGAGAATGATCAATGGAGCACTTCTGTGCTCCAGTGTCTACCAAAAATTGATGTTTCCTATTTCCCACTACCATTTCAACGTAGGGACCTTTCTGATTAACGGGAATAGGTGTAGGTTCCAAACCCTGCTTTGGGCAATCCTAAAGAAACAAAATATCATCAAAAGGAAGCTCTTCAGATAGATATGCAGCAGAAGGATGATCAAATATGTTTCTAGTATCCACACTCGAAATCTGATTAGCCTGTGAAAAAGGTTGTTGGGGATCCTGCGAAAACTGGCCTCTACCAGGGCCCCCTACACCCGGGCGACCTCTGGATCGTCTACCCATATTTCCAAATGTGTTATTCGACCTCTGTCGAAGGACGGGGCATTGTGCACGCCAATGACCCTCCTGGCGACAATAGGCACACTGGTTAATATTCACAGGACCCAAGGGCACATTCCCTTGTGGAACATACTGACCTCTAATCTGCGAACTACCCCCTCTGGGGCCTCTAACAATTTGCTGTAACAATACTTTAGTCTTCAAATCACCTTTACTCTTCTCGACTCTATCTTTTTCATTATTGACACGGTTCTCGTAGTACTGAGCCATGTGCAGTACTTCTGATTGGGATTTCGCCTGCCAAGCGCTCTCAGAAGACATAATTTGTGACTGGATGTCAGGCAGCAATCCACGTACAAATTTGTCCACAAATAATCTTTTCCCAGACTCTGTGCCTAAGTCTTGTCCACTGAAATCCGGGAATACCTGTTCGAACCGATTAAAGAACTCGGTAGCACCCTCAGATTTTCCTTGGACACAGGCCGTAAGCTTGTCCCAAATAATTCTCTTTTCGGGGATTATAGTTTTCAGATTTGCAATGATTCTGTCAGGCAAAGTTAGTATCACCTGAGGTGGTCTCTCACCAGCTGGACTTTCCCCATCAAGCCTAACTATGTTAGCCCATGTATCTCCCAACCCTGGTACATCGTCTATAGTTCTAACTTGTTTCCACAAATCTACAGGCAGGAGTACAGGGAATAGCAAATCAATGTCGCCTAGGGTAAACACTGAGGACTGCAAAACGGACTTTATCTCTTTATAGAACCCTGTCGGATTTTTCCTAATGTCAGGAATAGTTTGTCTAATAGTATTCACTTCCTGTCGTGAAAACGGGACGTGAACAAACTGCGATACATAATGTGCAGGAATGTCCACAGCAGGTGTACCTGCTGCAGCATTAGCAGGAATCTCAACCTTTGGGACAAATGTCGGAGGAACCTCTCTCATAGGCAACTGAGATGTAGGCAACCCGAACGCTTACTAAGCAACAGAGCTAAGTCGAGCGCTAAAGCAGTTGAAGAAGTGTCAAGTGAAAAAGCTCTCTTATAAATGCTCAATAACTCTGTGGGACAATTAACCTTTCTCTTTAAACATTCATCCTGCAGGTACTCTACCATTACCTGTATCACTTTCCTCTGCATTTCTAGCGTATATTGACTGTATGTGTCATATACCTCAACTGGAGTTATCGATATGTCTGAAATCCATCTAATCGCATCTTTTGTACAAATTCGCGCCTCCTCAGATGTCGATTTACGACACGGAAGAAATCTTTTCTGTACATATATACTTTCTTCTTCGTCATCCTCATTCCGTAACCTTTCCAACTCCTTTCTATACTCAAATATCCTCTCAACATGCTCATGTACCTTCTCCACAGTGTCTCTTGAAAACGCTAAAGTATTCAGGTCCCTCAACCCTTGTGGGAGGTCTGCATTATTTAATTTACCCCACATTACACATAAATGAATCCCTAAACCTTCAATGAAAACATTTTTCTCAGGAAAATTATCCATATTAGAAAGTGTGGCAAGAACATTAGCTCGATCATCTCTCTCCATACAATGCTTAGCCCATGCAAACAAATCCTGTTTCTTTTCTGTAGGAACAGTATTACGAGTAACAATCCTCGACCCCGCACCCTAATCAACTACAAGCGGTACAGAACTACTTGGGAGTGAGGGTGCAGGCAAATTCAATGGAGGTACTATTACTGGTGCAATGGGAAGAGGCAGAGGAGCAGGTGGAGGAACAACAACCGGAGGAATAGGAACAACAGGTTGAGCAGGAAGAGCAGGAATAACAGCAGGAAGAGGTACAGCAGGAGGAAGAGGAACATACGGAGGTGGTGCAGAGGCACCAGGCCTTCGTTCATTTAACAATTTGTCGATAAACTCATCAGAAACATGAAGATCTTTAGAAGGATAGATTTTCTGAATACTGAGTGAGAAAGCCCTGTCCATATTCCTAACCGACTCAGACTGTTTGTCCTGATCATATAACAACGCCTTTTCAGCATTTGTTTTATGACGGCGCACATGTTTTTCCCTACTTTTAAGCTGCTGCAACGCTTCTCTTTTCCAATTTTGCAAAACATCAAATGCTGCAGGTCTGGCCTTCTTTTTTAACAAGACTGACTCTAAATATTCAATACGAGGGATCTCAAAACTACCATTGACTGGCCACTGAAGTTCGGAGGCATGTCTGGTTTGTCTGTGCCAAATTTTATTAAATACTACACTTCCAATGCCATGCTTACAGTACATAGTACATGCCGGTGACCCCTCCTGTGGTGCCGGACGGCTAAATTCCAAAGATTGTCTATCGCTGCGGAATAATGCCCTAAAGCAGCTAGACAATTTCCCAGGCATTTCTCAAATACTCGGTGTTACCTGGTCAATAATTGTGTCTGCAGATACAATGAGCCAAATTCAAATTGTCAGGGTTAAATTAAGAGTCGGGTAATGACTCACCTGACCAAACCTAAGGAGGACCGATCGATTTACAAAGGACTTACCTAACAAATTTTACCTTGTGTATGGTGATTTCGACAAATCTGCCCGCCTCAAAAAATTGACCCTCGTCAAGATGCCGTCTCAGACCACACGGCTATCGTCCAGGGAACGGATCGTGCAGCGCTGTTGAGGTGTCGCGTCTCGTTCAGTCGGGCCCGTTATGTCACACCGTCCGATCCCGGTCCGATAGTGTGCGTCAACCTTCAATAATCCGGCATCAATCTTGAGGGTCCCTATTCCGGGCGCCAACTGTGAAAACAAGGAAATAATATGAGGCAGGGTAACCAAAAAGGAAACACACCAAACACAGGTTACAAAGGAACATACAAAGCACTTTATTTTATACTGAATCCAGTTACAAAAGAACAGAACAAAATTCAGATAGCTATCGACCCTCAGTACAACACAGCGAACTCCGGCGTGGTTCGATGTGCTCAGTGAGTGCAAATATTCATTGAAACAGTCAGGCTTTTATACATTTCTCCAGCCTGTTGTCCAGCCTTTCTGCAGGTTAACCATTCCATAAATAAGTTACTGCTCTAGGGTCCCCTGCCAGGTCAAATCTAGTTCATCTTAGGTTTATACATTAACAAGAAGAAATGGTAATAATGTATGCTCTAGGCCTAACATTACAATGCGGGACTTAATTTATACAATATAGTTAAGCAGTGATACAGGTAATCCATTGCACACAGGTCAGCAGAAGGACAAGGTCTCAGCTCATGACCCTAACAAGTGGCCTGCAGGCAAGTTATACATTAGCTGTACAGAGGTCATGACAATCGAGTTCTGTTCTGAATAACATAGGCTACCATTTTAGCTCACATGGTGACTTTATAGAGTAAGAAAACCTAAAATGGCGGCTTGACCCAAAATGACAGTTTACATGGTTTCTAAGGTCAGGACCTTGCAATGCGAGTTTATTCATATGTAGTTTATAAGCAGCTTGTTAGCAGCTTGGCGTAGGCCAATATACATATATTCATAGCAATAGGAGGCACTATATAATTTCTAGTTTGACAGTATGGGCATGCACTCTAGTACTGGGGGTCATGCCGGATAGTAAGCGTGAATCACAGTGTGAGGGATATATTGAGTTAATTTTCCAAAGTGTGTGTGTGTACATGTGCTGTAGTAAAGGGGCTCATGCCGGATGGTAATCATGAATCATGGTGTGTAGGATTCACTGATTTACTATCCCGAAGTCTGTGGTATGGGCATGCACTCTAGAACTGGGGCTCATGCAGGATAGTAAGCGGGAATCATGGTGTGTAGGATTCACCGATTTACTATCCCGAAGTCTGTGGTATGGGCATGCACTCTAGTACTGGGGCTCATGCCCGATAGTAAGCGTGAATCATGGTGTGTAGGATTCACAGATTTACTATCCCGAAGCCTTTGGTGTGGGCATGCACTCTAGTACTGGGGCTCATGCCGGATAGTAAGTGTGAATCATGGTGTGTAGGACTCACTGATTTACTATCCCGAAGTCTGTGGTATGGGCATGCACTCTAGTACTGGGGCTCATGCCAGATAGTAAGCGTGAATCATGGTGTGTAGGATTCACTGATTTACTATCCCGAAGTCTGTGGTATGGGCATGCACTCTAGCACTGGGGCTCATGCTGGATAGTAAGCGGGAATCATGGTGTGTAGGATTCACTGATTTACTATCCCGAAGTATGTGGTATGGGCATGCACTCTAGTACTGGGGCTCATGCCCTATAGTAAACGTGAATCATGGTGTGTGGGATTCACTGATTTACTATCCCGAAGTCTTTGGTGTGGGCATGCACTCTAGTACAGGGGCTCATGCTGGATAGTAAGCGTGAATCATGGTGTGTAGGATTCACTGATTTACTATCCCAAAGTCTTTGGTGTGGGCATGCACTCTAGTACTGGGGCTCATGCCGTATAGTAAGCGTGAATCATGGTGTGCGGGATTCACTGATTTACTATCCCGAAGTCTGTGGTGTGGGCATGCACTCTAGTACTGGGCCTCATGCCGGATAGTAAGCGTGAATCATGGTGTGTGGGATTCACTGATTTACTACCCCGAAGTCTGTGGTATGGGCATGCACTCTAGTACTGGGGGTCATGCCGGATAGTAAGCATGAATCATGGTGTGTAGGACTCACTGATTTACTATCCCGAAGTCTGTGGTATGGGCATGCACTCTAGTACTGGGGCTCATGCCAGATAGTAAGCGTGAATCATGGTGTGTAGGATTCACTGATTTACTAACCCGAAGTCTTTGGTGTGGGCATGCACTCTAGTACAGGGGCTCATGCCGGATAGTAAGCGTGAATCATGGTGTGTAGGATTCACTGATTTACTATCCCGAAGTCTTTGGTGTGGGCATGCACTCTAGTACTGGGGCTCATGCCGTATAGTAAGCATGAATCATGGTGTGCGGGATTCACTGATTTACTATCCCGAAGTCTGTGGTGTGGGCATGCACTCTAGTACTGGGCCTCATGCCGGATAGTAAGCGTGAATCATGGTGTGTGGGATTCACTGATTTACTACCCCGAAGTCTGTGGTATGGGCATGCACTCTAGTACTGGGGCTCATGCCGGATAGTAAGCGTGAATCATGGTGTGTAGGATTCACTGATTTACTATCCCGAAGTCTGTGGTATGGGCATGCACTCTAGTACTGGGGCTCATGCCGGATAGTAAGCGGGAATCATGGTGTGTAGGATTCCCTGATTTACTATCCCGAAGTCTGTGGTATGGGTATGCACTCTAGTACTGAGGCTCATGCCCTATAGTAAGCGTGAATCATGGTGTGTAGGATTCACTGATTTACTATCCAAAGTCTTTGGTGTGGGCATGCACTATAGTACTGGGGCTCATGCCGTATAGTAAGCGTGAATCATGGTGGGTAGGACTCACTGATTTACTATCCCGAAGTCTGTGGTATGGGCATGCACTCCAGTACTGGGGCTCATGCCGGATAGTAAGCATGAATCATGGTGTGTGGGATTCACTGATTTACTATCCCGAAGTCTGTGGTATGGGCATGAACTCTAGTACTGGGGCTCATGCCGGATAGTACGCTGGAATCATGGTGTGTAGAATTCACTGATTTACTATCCCGAAGTCTGTGGTATGGGCATGCACTCTAGTACTGGGGCTCATGCCCGATAGTAAGCGTGAATCATGGTGTGTAGGATTCACTGATTTACTATCCCGAAGTCTGTGGTATGGGCATGCACTCTAGTACTGGGGCTCATGCCGGATAGTAAGCTGGAATCATGGTGTGTAGAATTCACTGATTTACTATCCCGAAGTCTGTGGTATGGGCATGCACTCTAGTACTGGGGCTCATGCCCGATAGTAAGCGTGAATCATGGTGTGTAGGATTCACTGATTTACTATCCCGAAGTCTGTGGTATGGGCATGCACTCTAGTACTGGGGCTCATGCCGGATAGTAAGCGGGAATCATGGTGTGTAGGATTCACAAATTTACTATCCCGAAGTCTTTGGTGTGGGCATGCACTCTAGTACTGGGGCTCATGCCGGATAGTAAGTGTGAATCAGGGTGTGTAGGACTCACTGATTTACTATCCCGAAGTTTGTGGTATGGGCATGCACTCTAGCACTGGGGCTCATGCCGGATGGTAAGTGTGAATCACAGTGTGAGGGATATATTGAGTTAATTTTCCAAAGTGTGTGTGTGTACATGTGCTGTAGTAAAGGGGCTCATGCCGGATGGTAATCGTGAATCATGGTGTGTGGGATTCACTGATTTACTATCCCGAAGTCTGTGGTATGGGCATGCACTCTAGTACTGGGGCTCATGCTGGATAATAAGCGTAAATCATGGTGTGTAGGATTCACTGATTTACTATCCCGAAGTCTGTGGTATGGGTATGCACTCTAGTACTGGGGCTCATGCCCAATAGTACGCGTGAATCATGGTGTGTAGGATTCACAGATTTACTATCCCGAAGTCTTTGGTGTGGGCATGCACTCTAGTACTGGGGCTCATGCCGGATAGTAAGCGTGAATCATGGTGTGTAGGACTCACTGATTTACTATCCCGTAGTCTGTGGTATGAGCATGCACTCTAGTACTGGGGCTCATGCCGGATAGTAAGCGTGAATCATGGTGTGTAGGACTCACTGATTTACTATCCCGAAGTCTGTGATATGGGCATGCACTCTAGTACTGGGGCTCATGCCGGATAGTAAGCGTGAATCATGGTGTGTAGGATTCACTGATTTACTATCCCGAAGTCTGTGGTATGGGCATGCACTCTAGTACTGGGGCTCTGCCGTATAGTAAGCGTGAATCATGGTGTGTAGGACTCACTGATTTACTATCCCGAAGTCTGTGGTATGGGCATGCACTCCAGTACTGGGGCTCATGCCGGATAGTAAGCGTGAATCATGGTGTGTGGGATTCACTGGTTTTCTATACCGAAGTCTGTGGTATGGGCATGCACTCTAGTACTGGGGCTCATGCTGGATAGTAGGCGTGAATCATGGTGTGTAGGATTCACTGATTTGCTATCCCGAAGTCTGTGGTATGGGCATGCACTCTAGTACTGGGGCTCATGCCGGATAGTAAGCTGGAATCATGGTGTGTAGAATTCACTGATTTACTATCCCGAAGTCTGTGGTATGGGCATGCACTCTAGTACTGGGGCTCATGCCCGATAGTAAGCGTGAATCATGGTGTGTAGGATTCACTGATTTGCTATCCCGAAGTCTGTGGTATGGGCATGCACTCTAGTACTGGGGCTCATGCCGGATAGTAAGCTGGAATCATGGTGTGTAGAATTCACTGATTTACTATCCCGAAGTCTTTGGTGTGGGCATGCACTCTAGTACTGGGGCTCATGCCGGATAGTAAGCGTGAATCTTGGTGTGTAGGACTCACTGATTTACTATCCCGAAGTTTGTGGTATGGGCATGCACTC
This sequence comes from Ambystoma mexicanum, assembly GCF_040938575.1. NCBI lineage: Eukaryota > Metazoa > Chordata > Amphibia > Caudata > Ambystomatidae > Ambystoma > Ambystoma mexicanum. The sequence continues at coordinate 374,762,418 of NC_090926.1, read as the reverse complement.
TAGCACTGGGGCTCATGCCGGATAGTAAGCGTGAATCACAGTGTGAGGGATATATTGAGTTAATTTTCCAAAGTGTGTGTGTGTGTACATGTGCTGTAGTAAAGGGGCTCATGCCGGATGGTAATCGTGAATCATGGTGTGTGGGATTCACTGATTTACTATCCCAAAGTCTGTGGTATGGGCATGCACTCTAGTACTGGGGCTCATGCCGGATAGTATGCATAAATCATGGTGTGTAGGATTCACTGATTTACTATCCCGAAGTCTGTGGTATGGGCATGCACTCTAGTACTGGGGCTCATGCCCAATAGTAAGCGTGAATCATGGTGTGTAGGATTCACAGATTTACTATCCCGAAGTCTTTGGTGTGGGCATGCACTCTAGTACTGGGGCTCATGCCGGATAGTAAGCGTGAATCATGGTGTGTAGGACTCACTGATTTACTATCCCGAAGTCTGTGGTATGGGCATGCACTCTAGTACTGGGGCTCATGCCGGATAGTAAGCGTGAATCATGGTGTGTAGGACTCACTGATTTACTATCCCAAAGTCTGTGGTATGGGCATGCACTCGAGTACTGGGGCTCATGCCGGATAGTAAGCGTGAATCATGGTGTGTAGGATTCACTGATTTACTATCCCGAAGTCTGTGGTATGGGCATACACTCTAGTACTGGGGCTCCTGCCGGATAGTAAGCGTGAATCATGGTGTGTAGGATTCACTGATTTACTATCCCGAAGTCTGTGGTATGGGTATGCACTCTAGTACTGGGGCTCATGCCGGATATTAAGCGTGAATAATGATGTGTAGGATTCACTGATTTACCATCACGAAGTCTGTGGTATGGGCATGCACTTTAGTACTGGGGCTCATGCCCAATAGTAAGCGTGAATCATGGTGTGTAGGATTCAGAGATTTACTATCCCGAAGTCTTTGGTGTAGGCATGCACTCTAGTACTGGGGCTCATGCCGGATAGTAAGCGTGAATCATGGTGTGTAGGACTCACTGATTTACTATCCCGAAGTCTGTGGTATGGGCATGCACTCTAGTACTGGGGCTCATGCCGGATAGTAAGCGTGAATCATGGTGTGAGGGATTCACTGATTTACTATCCCGAAGTCTGTGGTATGGGCATGCACTCTAGTACTGGGGCTCATGCCCGATAGTAAGCGTGAATCATGGTGTGTAGGTTTCATAGATTTACTATCCCGAAGTCTTTGGTCTGGGCATGCACTCTAGTACTGGGGCTCATGCCGGATAGTAAGCGTGAATCATGGTGTGTAGGACTCACTGATTTACTATCCCGAAGTTTGTGGTATGGGCATGCACTCTAGCACTGGGGCTCATGCCGGATAGTAAGCGTGAATCACAGTGAGAGGGATATATTGAGTTAATTTTCCAAAGTGTGTGTGTGTACATGTGCTGAAGTAAAGGGGCTCATGCCGGATGGTAATCGTGAATCATGGTGTGTGGGATTCACTGATTTACTATCCCGAAGTTTGTGGTATGGGCATGCACTCTAGTACTGGGGCTCATACCAGATAGTAAGCGTGAATCACAGTGTGAGGGATATATTGAGTTAATTTTCCAAAGTGTGTGTGTGTACATGTGCTGTAGTAAAGGGGCTCATGCCGGATGGTAATCGTGAATCATGGTGTGTGGGATTCACTGATTTACTATCCCGAAGTCTGTGGTATGGGCATGCACTCTAGTACTGGGGCTCATGCCGGATAGTAAGCGTAAATCATGGTGTATAGGATTCACCCGATTTACTATCCCGAAGTCTGTGGTATGGGTATGCACTCTAGTACTGGGGCTCATGCCGGATAGTAAGCGTGAATCATGGTGTGTAGGATTCACTGATTTACTATCCCGAAGTCTGTGGTATGGGCATGCACTCTAGTACTGGGGCTCATGCCCAATAGTAAGCGTGAATCATGGTGTGTAGGATTCACAGATTTACTATCCCGAAGTCTTTGGTGTGGGCATGCACTCTAGTACTGGGGCTCATGCCGGATAGTAAGCGTGAATCATGGTGTGTAGGACTCACTGATTTACTATCCCGAAGTCTGTGGTATGGGCATGCACTCTAGTACTGGGGCTCATGCCGGATAGTAAGCGTGAATCATGGTGTGTAGGACTCACTGATTTACTATCCCGAAGTCTGTGGTATGGGCATGCACTCTAGTACTGGGGTTCATGCCGGATAGTAAGCGTGAATCATGGTGTGTAGGATTCACTGATTTACTATCCCGAAGTCTGTGGTATGGGCATGCACTCTAGTACTGGGGCTCATGCCGGATAGTAAGCGTGAATCACAGTGTGAGGGATATATTGAGTTAATTTTCCAAAGTGTGTGAGTGTACATGTGCTGTAGTAAAGGGGCTCATGTCTCGAAGTCTGTGGTATGGGTATGCACTCTAGTACTGGTGCTCATGCCGGATAGTAAGCGTGAATCATGGTGTGTAGGATTCACTGATTTACTATCCCGAAGTCTGTGGTATGGGCATGCACTCTAGTACTGGGGCTCATGCCCAATAGTAAGCGTGAATCATGGTGTGTAGAATTCACTGATTTACTATCCCGAAGTCTGTGGTATGGGCATGCACTCTAGTACTGGGGCTCATGCCCGATAGTAAGCGTGAATCATGGTGTGTAGGATTCACTGATTTGCTATCCCGAAGTCTGTGGTATGGGCATGCACTCTAGTACTGGGGCTCATGCCGGATAGTAAGCTGGAATCATGGTGTGTAGAATTCACTGATTTACTATCCCGAAGTCTTTGGTGTGGGCATGCACTCTAGTACTGGGGCTCATGCCGGATAGTAAGCGTGAATCTTGGTGTGTAGGACTCACTGATTTACTATCCCGAAGTTTGTGGTATGGGCATGCACTCTAGCACTGGGGCTCATGCCGGATAGTAAGCGTGAATCACAGTGTGAGGGATATATTGAGTTAATTTTCCAAAGTGTGTGTGTGTGTACATGTGCTGTAGTAAAGGGGCTCATGCCGGATGGTAATCGTGAATCATGGTGTGTGGGATTCACTGATTTACTATCCCAAAGTCTGTGGTATGGGCATGCACTCTAGTACTGGGGCTCATGCCGGATAGTATGCATAAATCATGGTGTGTAGGATTCACTGATTTACTATACCGAAGTCTGTGGTATGGGTATGCACTCTAGTACTGGGGCTCATGCCGGATAGTAAGCGTGAATCATGGTGTGTAGGATTCACTGATTTACTATCCCGAAGTCTGTGGTATGGGCATGCACTCTAGTACTGGGGCTCATGCCCAATAGTAAGCGTGAATCATGGTGTGTAGGATTCACAGATTTACTATCCCGAAGTCTTTGGTGTGGGCATGCACTCTAGTACTGGGGCTCATGCCGGATAGTAAGCGTGAATCATGGTGTGTAGGACTCACTGATTTACTATCCCGAAGTCTGTGGTATGGGCATGCACTCTAGTACTGGGGCTCATGCCGGATAGTAAGCGTGAATCATGGTGTGTAGGACTCACTGATTTACTATCCCGAAGTCTGTGGTATGGGCATGCACTCGAGTACTGGGGCTCATGCCGGATAGTAAGCGTGAATCATGGTGTGTAGGATTCACTGATTTACTATCCCGAAGTCTGTGGTATGGGCATGCACTCTAGTACTGGGGCTCCTGCCGGATAGTAAGCGTGAATCATGGTGTGTAGGATTCACTGATTTACTATCCCGAAGTCTTTGGTGTAGGCATGCACTCTAGTACTGGGGCTCATGCCGGATAGTAAGCGTGAATCATGGTGTGTAGGACTCACTGATTTACTATCCCGAAGTCTGTGGTATGGGCATGCACTCTAGTACTGGGGCTCATGCCGGATAGTAAGCGTGAATCATGGTGTGAGGGATTCACTGATTTACTATCCCGAAGTCTGTGGTATGGGCATGCACTCTAGTACTGGGGCTCATGCCGGATAGTAAGCGTGAATCATGGGTTGAGGGATTCACTGATTTAATATTCGCATATCTGTGGTATGTGCATGCACTCCAGTCCTAGGACTCATGCAGGATAAGTACAGATCTGGGTGTGTGGGAGTCCTTGATGTAATATTCCATGGTCTGTGCTATGTATATGTACTCTAGTACTGGGGCTCATGCCGTATACCAAGTGTACATCAAGGTGAATGGGATTCCAGTTCTTGCCACGTGTGCTGGGTGAAATTGGAAAAAATAAAATTCTTGGAATTCCAAACACTGAGGAAGCCTGGAGTTTTACAGAATTTTGTGCATTGGCAGTTCTGTGCATGCAGAAACACTGTCTAAGACTAGACCTCAGCAGTATGAATGGATTGGATTTCAATATTCAGAAATTATTTTGAATTGGTCTATATTTAGTTGGTCTTTTAAAACGCGCCTAATACGTGTTTAACAATACGTGTTTAAGCTCGGATCCAGGATTCGAACCTCTGTTGCTCTGCATGGTCTTTGCTTCAAAGCCCAGTGCATTGCCCCTGTGCTATGTTCCGTTCCGCCATCCCAGACAATGGGCCCTATTTTGACGAATTTCAACTGAAAACAAGTGAATTTTCGTCAACGCTAGGTCCTTGAAGTCTCCACCACAACAGCCCCTCGAGTGCGGCTTTGATGATGGGCTTTCATAATGTATCAATCACCAGCATAGCTGGGACTATCTGCAAGGTGATGTGTACAGTGTACTGCTCTACACAACACCACACTAGCAATACTCTTTCAGAGCAAAACGCGGGGGCTGCTTATGCTGCAACATTCCTTTGGTTTGCTGTCACACTGTTCTCATTTCTTTTGAGGTCTCCTTATAGCCCACTGACACGCCGCGGCTTTCTTTTTCACATGTGAGCACTGTGATAAAGGGTTAATTTTTTAATTTTTTAAAAAGAATTAATTAAAGCGAGTAAAGGAATTCATTATTTTGCAATGTGTGTTGGATGTTGGGCAATTCTTGCGCAGGTGTCCTTGGTGAGCAGCAAGTTGTTACAGGTGTGGGAAGCCTGTCTGGGAACTCTCACAGCGTTTGGGGGCAAATACAGCAAAGTGCCGTTGAATTACTTCCTTCAGCTAATCCACGACGCCCTGTGAACCTGCCGGAGAGTGCTTCATTCAGGAAAACAACCTGTATGAGTGTGATACTGTCACGAGGAAGATGGAAGGGACCGCTCATACAGAAAAAGCCTGGACGTATGAGAGCTTCTATTTCTGTGAGATGGACAGGGAAAGCAGGGCAGAACAGATAGAAAGGGACCTCCCTGGCCGGAAGGAGGATCTGAATCAACAAAACGTCTCTCAGGCACAGGATGGCCTTTCCATCCGTACTTAATAATTAATAATAATAATTATTATTATTATTAATTAGTAATTAATAATTAATAATTATACTTGATGCCAGGGGGCCATAGAGACAACCCCTGCCCGGATCTTCCACAGCCCCTGTTGGAGAATGGGCCTGGTATCCCTGGCTTAGTTTCTTCTTACTAATTCTTCTTAAGCAAAAGTCTTATGACTGGGCTACGCCTGGAAAACCATTACAGAGCCCAGGGGAAAGATCTGTCCAGCAGAATATCTGGCAATATTGCTAGGAGGGTGTTATAAAGCACAGCAAGTGCATGGCCTATGGTAAAAGGTCCTAGCATCCTTACAGAAATGTCCAACCGCTGTTCTAATCCAAATATAGTTCTGGGGCCTTCTCACTTGGGAAAGCATCCCTCAATGCACCTAAAGTCGAAGCGACTTTGGGCCTCAACAGAAGTTGGGCAGAGCTGTAAAAATGTGGCAGTAATGTAACGCTATTACCTCTGCATTACCCCTCCTATGAGTTGGGTGGGTTAGTCGCCCAGCTTTACCTCCAGCTGTTACCTGGAGGTAAATCTGTCAAGTTTCCATCCATTTGCAGTGCTTTTACCACGGTGCAAATTGCTCTGCAGTAATAGTGCTCAGCATGCCCCATAGAGTCCTATGGACTCTTAAAAAAATGGGGACGTACAGCCTTACCGCAACTAATAGAGCAGGACCAAGTTGCAGTTGAGTTGGCGGTATCCCGGTGTATTACTGCCGAGATACCGCCAAGCTTCTGATGAGGCTCTTTGTCCCAGCACCCTTTTTAAAATGTGTTATTGTTTAATTAAAAATAAAATAACCTTTAACATCATTACATACGCAAAATAAACAAGCAATACACAATAAAATATTCAAATTTTAAAAGAAAAGAAGAGAGAAGGAAAGAGAGACAAAAAAGAAGAAAAGGATAAAAAACATTAAGTAAACAAAAAAGGCAAGAAAGAAGTTAAAAAATAATTAGGTAAAAAAATTAAAAGGACAGAATTATGTATAAAAATCAATCTCAATATTCAAGGGGCTCTGATAAAAGTAGTAACAGCCACCATAATAGAAGTAGTTGAGCCAGACAAATAATAATTCCACATAGATTCATGTTCTCCAGTAAGAAACAGGTTCTGAAACTTTTTAAAAACATTCAATTTCAATTCTTTAACGGCTTATTGTTTCCTGATGGTCCTTGTCTTGACAAAACCTACGAAATGCAAACTCTTCCATTTCCACTCCATACCGTACCAAAATCTCTTTAGTATGCACTAAGTTCCATCGGAACCTGTGAAAGAGACGACAGGTACACTTGTCAGGGTAGATCGATAAGAAGGGGGCTAAAATGCCCTACTTCTTATGATCCCCTCGCAAGTGACACGGCGCAGTGTACTGATGGAGACCATTCATTGTGTACACCCAATCAAGGTCGTAGAAAGCATGTTTTACCTTGAACGGGTTCCCTATCAGTTCACTAACATTACATTCACATTCAGCTATTAAAGTGGCGCGTACCACCGCAAATTCTCGCAATACAACAGGGCCCTTTTCCTTGAACATTTCTCTAAGATCAGCAAATAAAGATCATTAACTAGAAACAAGAATGTTCCTGTATAATGACAGGTACCTCCACTTGGTCCTAGTCTTTGTAGATATTAAACCAAGCTCATAGCAAATTGATAGAAGTGGTAATGAGCCAGGGACATACAAGAGTTTCCCCAGATAAGGGCTTCGAGAATGTGTAAATAATCAACTGAAGCTAAGCATAAACCTCAGTTCCGTATAAGATCTTTGGAACAATTTTCCCTTCATAATAACGAATACAAGGTAGAAGGGAAAATCTACCATGATGGGCATCAACTCTACGCAACTGGATAAACACTGTTATTGCTCTTGATTGTAACCAAGACCGAAGTACAGTTTTGCTATTTTGTGCAGTTATAAAGAAGAATGGTCCTCAACAAAGTTAGATAAGCCCTCAAGCAGGAATTGAGTGGAAAAAAAAAATTAGCAGTATAGACCAACAATAGGGTTCTTAATTTGGGGATTTTCTGGGTTACTTATGCTTTAGGTTACATATATTCTCTAATATCAGCCTGATATAAGTTAAATAAACAGGAGGCTAAAACACAAAACCTGCCTGACCCCCCTTGAGGTGGAAATCGTGCGAGTCCGCAAACCATGATGATTTAAGCAAACTCGTATAGTGGATTGGTGGTATAAGTCAACTATCAGCTACAACAAACTGTGGGGAACACCACTTATGGAGTTTATGCCATATTAAGTTGCGATCAACCACATCGAAGGCATCTCTAAGAACAACAGAGGCAAAATAAACAGGATTACTTGTATTTTGTATTTGTATTTTATTGTTTATATAGCGCTTTAATCCAAAGCGCTTTACAGTTTAATAACAAGAAAACATCAAACATAGAACATAGAAGCAATAATAATATACATGAATCAAACCAGAAAAACAGCATGTGGAACAATTTGCATTTGAGAAGGAAGAGAAAAGGAGGGGGAGGGGAAGGAGAAAAGAGAGAGAGAAAAGGGACTAAAGAGAGCAGTAGGGAGGGTGGAGATCATAGGGGAGACAGGGAAAGATAAAGGAACAGGAAGATGGTAATGGGAGGAGAAAGAAGAGGAGGAAGGGGAAAGGAGTCATGGATTGGGGTCAAGAAGGAGTGATTTCAAGGAGGAACGGAAGGAGGAATAGGTGGACATGGAGCGGATAGTGAAAGGAAGGGAATTCCAATGTAGGGGGGCAAGGAGCTGAAAGGAGCAGAAACGAGAAGAGGCACAAGGAGGTGGGGGAACAGAGAGTAAAAAGAGATCAGCAGAGCACAGGGAGCGAGAGGGGGTATAGGATGAGAGAAGAGAGGTAAGGAGGGGCAAGGTCATGAAGAGATTTAAAGACAAGACAAAGGAAGTGAAATTTAAGTTGGGAGTGGAAAGGTAGCCAGCCTAGGTTGGAAAGTGAGTTGGAGATGGAATCATGGGGTGAGACAAGACAGAGGGTACGGATGGCAGAGTGGTAGAGGGATTTAAGGGGGTGAGATTGGAGGCGGGGAGTCCGAAAAAGAGAGAAGAACAGTAGAAAAGGCAAGAAAAGATGAGGGAAGAGATTAAGAGTTTAGTAGCATGGAAAGTGAGAGAAGAACGGACCTTATGGATATTAAAGAGGTGATAGTGACATGTGCGAGTAGTAAGGGAAATATGTTGAGGAAAGGAAAGGAAAGAGTCAAAGTAGATTCCTAGATTCCAGGCATGGGTGGAAATAGGAAGATCAGAAGGGTGAAAATTAATGGAAGGAGGGGGAGAGGGAGGAGGAAATGTGTTAGAAGGGAATAATAGGACCTCAGTCTTATCAGTATTAAGAGAGAGAGATAATGAGCTGCCATCCAGTTTTGAATGGCAGTAAGACAGGAGGAGAGTTTTAGATGTAAGTCAGGGGTGAAGGACGAGAATGAGAGGAACAGCTGAGTGTCATCAGCATAGAAATGGTGAGAAATTCCAAAAGGGGAGATGAGAGGAGCGAGAAGAGAAGTATAGAGAGAGAATAAGAAGGGTCCGAGGACTGAGCCTTGGGGAACGCCGTAGTCCAGAGGGAAGGTGGTAGATGTTTGACTGCCCCAAGAGACGGCGAATGAGCAGTGGCAGAGGTAAGAGGAGAGCCAGTTAAGGACTGAGCCTTTGAAGCCAAAGGAGGAAAGAGTATTGAGAAGTAAGAGGTGATCGACAGTATCAAAAGCAGCAGAGAGGTCAAGGAGGATGAGGATTGAGGATTGCTTAGCGTAGCGAGCAGTAAGGAGGGAGTTAAGGACATAGGTAAGAGCAGATTCAGTGGAGTTTTTGGGGCGGAAGCCAGATTGAGAGGGGGGAAGGAGAGAGAGGTTAGAGATAAAGGTTAAAAGATGAGAATAGGCTAGGCGTTCGAGTAATTTAGAGAGAAAAGGTAGAAGTGAGATTGGGCGAAAGTTAGACGCAAGAAGGGGATTAGCAGAAGGCTCATTAAGGATCGGGATAATAGTGACATGCTTGAAGGCAGTAGGGAAGGTGGCCGTAGAGAGAGAAGTATTGAAGAAGGAGGTTAGATAGGGAATAAGAAGGGGGTAAACCTTGGGAATAAGAAGGGTAGGGATGGGATCAGAAAGGGCGGCAGTAGGGTGGGATTTAGTTAGGAGGAGAGAAATGCCAGAGGGAGTGATAGGAGAAAATTCAGACATGCAAGCCGAGGGGGAGTGCAAGGAGGGAGGGGGATTGGAGTAAGAAGGAGAGCAGATGATACTTTGGTGAAGAGAACACATTTTCTCCGAGAAGAAGTTAGCAAACTCAGACGGAGAAAGAGGGGATGTAGAAGAGAGTTCAGGAGGGGGCAGGGAGAGGAGGCGGGAGAGGGTTTGTAAGATACGACAAGAATGAGAGGCTTGGGAGGGAAGAAGGTTAGAAAAGTAGGACCGTTTAGCAGAATTAAGGCAGGAGTCATATAGCGAGTGATAAGAAAAGTAGGAGGTGTGGTTAGGGACAGTGGGGGATTTGTGCTAGCAACGCTCAAGATGACGGAGGAGACGCCACATGGCTACGAGGTGAGGGGGGAGCCAGGTTTGAGAAGGCTTACGAGTAGGGTGGAAAAACGAGAGGGGATAGCGTCGATCGAGACTAGAGTTGAGAGAGGAGGACAAAGAGGAAAGGGCAATGTCAGCAGGGAGAGCGGAGAAGTCAGAGAGGTCTGGAAGGGACGAAGAGCAGGTCTCAGGGAAGAGTGAAGGGTTAAAGTTCCGGAGGTCATGTCGAGTGAAAGGAGTGGAGGGGGTAAGGGAGAGGGAAGAGGGGAGCATGGAGTAAGGGAGAAGGAGAGCAGAGTATGATCAGACAGATAGGTGGGAAGAGAGGAAACAGGGGAGGAGGAGTAAGTAGAATTAAAGATGAGATCAAATGTGGAGCTGGAAGAGTGAGTTGGAGAAGAGGGGAGAGGAGAAAGAAGGTAGGAGTCAAGAAATGAGAGAAGAGGAGAGGGATGAGACGGAGTGGGAAGGTGAAGGGTGAAATCACCAAGAACAGTGAGGGGAGAAGGGGAGATGAGAGAGAGGAGGTTGTCAAGGTCATCTTAAAAGGAAGAGAGGGGGCCAGGAGGTCTATAGATAATTAGGAAGGAAATGGGGTGAGGGAATGAAAAGGATTTATACAGGTATTCAAAGGAAGAGGAGGTACATGAGAGTTATTTAGGATGGGAGAGAATACCAACACCTCCGCCATGACCAGAGGGACGGGAAACATGAGAAAAGTAGGAGGAAAAGGTGAAGAGAGAGGCAGGAAAAGTAGAATTGTGAGATGGGATCCAAGTTTCTGTTAGACAGAGGAAGTGGAGGTTGAGGCGAAAGAACATGTCTAAAACAGAAGCAGTTTTATTGGAAAAAGATCTGGCATTCCAAAGAGCAATGTTGATTAGGCTGGAAGTTTGGTTTGGAGGGTAGATGAGGTTAAGACAACAAGGAGGGAAAGAAAAGGAAGGAGGTGGACAGGGAAGGGGATTGAGCAAGGGAATGGACATGAGGATTAGGGAAGGGATGAGCAGGAGAGGTAGGAGGGAAGTGGGGGAGTGGGAAGGAAGGAGGAGGGGGGAGTAGGGTAGGTGAGAAAGGAGAAATCTAGCAATGTGCATGACAGGGAAGGGAAGAGATTGGAGAAGGAAAGAGAGTAGAGAGGGAGGAGGAGAGTTCAGAGACAAGGAGTGATAAAGACAGGTAGAGAAAAGAGATAGGTGAAGGACAGAGAGTAGAGAGGGAGGAGAGTAGAGAGGGAGGAGGGGAGTGCACAGACAAGGAGTGATAACGAGAGATAGAGAGGGAGGAGAAGAGATGAAGTGAAGTGAAGTATAGGGGGAAAAAAGAGGGAGGAGGGAAATGGAGGCAGGCAATCCCAGGCTAGAGGCTCAGGTGGAAGGAGCCAAAAGCAGGGGTAGAGAGTACCCGCTTAGGGAGACAAAAGTAAGACCATAGGGGTAAAATTAAGAACAGGAGAAAGCAGGCAAGTAGTGGCAAAGACTACTAGGCTGTGGTAATGGGGCCTGGGAGGGGTAGGGGCAGAGACTAAAGTGGTGGGCGGTGGCTGACAGAAGGAGAGCTATGAAGGGTAAAATGGGTAGTAGGCAGTGGTAGCTAGATTAGGTAGTCAGCAGGCAGGAAGAACAAGGTAGTAATGGGGAAGTGATTTGTGCATGGACGGAGTTTTGGAAAGCGGAACTCCCTCTCTCCTGCGCACTTCTTGTTTGTTGGATTATTACGTAAGACCTGCAGCCTGAGTCCTGGTTTGTCAAGGAACCAACTCTGGGGTTCCTAATTGTAAAGACGATTTGGGGGGTTTGACAGACTGAGGACCTGTAGGCGCTGGTCGGATTAGATGGTCCGGGGTTTGTTAGTTTAGCAACTTTCACAGGTAATGGATGAGTCAAGTTTGTTTTGTGTTGAACACGTGATTTGTTTTATTTCCTTAGTTAGTCAGCACTAATGAAATACATTTGTAACATAATAGCACTTCACACAGCCGACGCGCGTTTTGACCTTAGTCTTTTTCAAGGCTGTGATTTAAAAATTGGTGTGGTAGTGATAAGGTGTACCCAGTGTGGTGATTTTCAAAGTCAATCAGTATTTGATAATGGTCATTTCATACATATAATGCATGTGTTCAAAAGCCATTTTTAAAAGACAAAAACAGTTGAGACAAAATAAATAAGAAATCACAGCATATAGTGACACCCATGGGAGGTGATTTACCATGTTGGGTGATAGTGAGTGATAGTGACAGAGTGTGGTAATTTAGACACAGTCATATAGCAGTTAGTTATACATCAAGAAGCCAAGTTGTAATATGATTTGTAGTAGAAAAGGAGACAAAGTACCAAGGAAAAGAGAAGAAAAACGAGAATTTGATAGTTAGTATGGCGAGGGCTGCGTAGGTTTCAATATGCCCAACAAAAAGAGGGTTATAAAATCTTACCCAATTGAGTTATTTCGTGAGCTTCAAAGAGGTGGGCTGGTCCTACCCAGGTGAGGGTGCCAGGGGGCTGGTTAGCCGTTTCTGAAAGGAAGATGGTTTATAGAGTTTGAGGGAGGGGAAAGATCAGAAAGGAACTAGTGGGTTGGCATAGGAAGGGTGAGTCGCGTGTGTACGCGGCATGTGATTGGGGCTACCAAGATGCTTGTAGCCTTATTAATAATGAGTCCCTTGTTGGCCTCGAGTTGAGAGGGCAATGGTATGCATGTGGCCTTAAAAATAATGAGTCCCTTGTTGCCCTCGTTTCGAGAGGGGCAATGTTGGCTGGTGAGAAGGATGTTAAGTTGGCCTCGAGTTGAGAGGGCAATGGTATGCTTGTGGCCTTAAAAATAATGAGTCCCTTGTTGCCCTTGAGTCGAGAGGGGCAATGTTGGCTGGTGAAAAGGATGTTAAGTTGGCCAATATTGCCTTAGGACTTGCGTGGTGCAATTGTGCCTGGGGTTTGGAATTGTGAGGTGAGCAGGTGGGCAAGCTCATGTTATTTACCATGAGTGCCCGCTTGCTAGGCGCGTTCTTACTCCTGGTGTTAAGGTGGCTGGTGCCTGATTACAAAAATGGGGCTGACGTGTGTGTGCAGCGCCACCCATGTGGGGAATTCACAGGTGTCTGGGTTCAGCGGAGTGAGGGGGGATAGGTGAGCCTATCCCTTATGACAGCGTGTTCGGGGGTTTGTAGCATGGAGGCTGGCTATTTAGATGGACGCGCGCTCAATTGAGCCGAGCCGCGCCCTGTGGGCAGTGCGTAGCAGCCGGTGTGGGCAGAGGACTACGAAGCATGGTGCAAGTGATCAGTCTCGTCTGGTTAGAAAGAACCGCATACGCAAGCGAATGCATGAGCGAGTTTGTGAAAGCGAACGTGACCATCTAATCCGACCAGCGCCTACAGGTCCTCAGTCTGTCAAACCCCCCAGATAGTAATGGGGAAGGTAGCGGGTAGATTGCTAAGGGTAATATTGGGACAGGTGGTAGCAGGTAACTAGTGGCGAAGTATACTAGGCTGTGGTTATAGGGTCTGGGAGAGGTGGGGGAAATGCAGGGCACAGACTAAGGTGGCAGTCATATAGCAGAATTAAGGCAGCAGTCATATAGCGAGCTGCAAAGGGTAAAATGAGTAGTAGGGAGTGGTAGCTCGATTAGGGAAAGGTGTAAGGAGGTGGCAGCAAGGTGACCATAGGTAATTCACACTCCATAGGATTAATGCCAGGAAATGGAACAATGCAGCCACTATGATTAGCCAGGAGCAAGGGCTAGAAGCCGGGGTCAGGGCCCAGTCAGGTGTTGACACAGAAGGTAGAGAGAACAGGCGGCAGTCTTGCAGGCTCCGGTGATAGTTTTTTTGGGCCAGGAGTAGTCACTGTCGCCCTAATGAGGAGGAGGAGGCGCAGGAGTCCCCCCGCCAGAGTGCCACGGCCAGAGCCCAGTTAGGAGCCAACACCGCGGCAGAGGAAGACAGGCAGCAGCCGCCATAGTTCTGATAAAATGGAGGAAGCGCAGGAGTCCTTCGAGGAAGAGTAGGGATCAGGGCTCAGTCAGAAGCTGTCACGTCAACCAGAAGAAGACAGGCAGAGGTCCTTCAAGCTCCGGCAAAAAAAGACTCCATGACAGGGGTAGCCGCAGGACTCCTAGCGACGCAAAGTCCAGGCCAGCCAATGGAGGAGGCGGCAGCAGACAGGGACGGAGCCCAAAAGGACCCGCTGACTAGCAGGTGGAAGCATTGTAGCAGGCAGACGGCAGTGGAAGGTTAAAAGAGGTGCCCGCCCGCAGGGTCCAGGCCAGCCAATGAGGGGGCAGCCGCAGACAGGAACAGAACCCAAATGACCCGCTGACCAGCAGGAGGAAGCGCCATAGCAGGCAGATGGCAGCAGTAGGCTGAGAGAGACGCTTGCCCACACAGGATAGAGCGGGAGGCCACACCACTGCCAACAAGCTCAAGGTGGAAAGGGTGGGAACGGAGGAGAGGCCTCAGGGCGTGCAGAGAAGAGCCGGTAGAGAAGCAGAGGCCACGGCTCATGGGCAGAGCGGTCACTGCAGGAGCGAGGCAGACCCCGGGTGGAAGGCAGCAGCAAGTTGCTCACTGGAGGAGCTGAGGATCAGCCAGCAGAGGCCACAGTTTCCAGTCCTGGGATGTGAGCAGGCAGGCCTGAGAGCAGAGGGGGAGCCATAAATCTGGATGGAGGGTCCAAGTCTCGGTAAGGCTCACTTTGGAGGTGCCCAGGAAGTAAGATCGTAGAAGCGTAGAGTGAAAACAAAAGAAATTGTAATAAATGCTGATTTAGAAGGTTTGAATCAGCCTGAATTCAGGGAGACGTCGGTTCAGGCGTCCGAGCTTCTGCGCCCCCTGGCGGTTAACTTCCCATCCCCTAGGCAAGATCTTGTATACATTTGATCATGAGACCATTTAATGAGGTGCCCGTGTTCTTTAAAAAGCCTATTGGCCATTTCTCTATTCTTCCTGTTCTAGTGGACTAAGATTCAAGATGCTGAAGCAAGATACCATCAAAAAGCTTGCTATCAGCATCAAGAAACGCTATGGATCTATAACTGAAGAGATCAGATCTAGCACCCTTCTTATAAATGGGCACTACATGTGCCCGAGACCAAGAGGGTGGGGAATGCTCCAACCGTATGACATTGGTAAATAGAATTGTTAAGATACTTGCCCAGATCATTGGATCAGATGTAAATAAATAGTTGGAACGTTTATTTGGACCCGGTGCTCGTGAAGAGCTAATCCCGTTCATTATCTCCAAAACAACCGTCATAGTTAATGTCGATATTATACGTCATGTCACTAAGATTGAGTACGGCAGACAATTCCGGAGAGGACCTATCAGGTTGTGTATAAAGAGACTGCAAATGACATAGCCAATCCTCCTCGGAGACACTATTCATCAGGCTGCTTGACTGCATAGAACCTGTGTTGTTAGTACGTTTCCAAAAAGCCTGGGAATTTTTGGTACTCAATGCTGTCAGCATAGCCTCAGCGTCATCATGACATCTCAAGAGATGGGTAACAGGCAACCAGTTTTTATAAGATTGCTAGAATTTCTCAATCTTAGAATATTTCTCCAGATCACAAAAAGCTCCATTATTGTGAGTCTGCCTAACAAACTCTCATCTCTCTTTTCCTAAGAACTAACTAGTTACAATAGGCATGGGAATGCTTCCTAGTTCTTAGTCCTCTCTCCTTTTCCCACGGTAAGCTGTCCTCTGTTATATCCTGTACAAAGCATTCATAATTGACCACTACAAAGGTGTGAAGCTTCTAATCCGGGGATGTCTGAGAGAGGTAACTATTAAGAGTGGCATTAACTCTCAAGGCCCGAGCCTGAGACCATGAAATTCGATGACCACCACTATTTACAAGAATATCTATCAGGCCATAATCGTGGTCCTTCCCAGAATTGTACGTGTTATTTCCAACCTAGAACATTTCTCAAAAAGCCAACTACCCACATAAATATAGTCGATGATTGAATGGGAAGCCTCAATGTTCCATAATTATAGAATTATAATTGTTCTTTTATAACGTGCTTATTACCGGCGAGTGGTTTCTAAGCGCGGGATCGTGATTCAAATCTGTGTTGCTCTCCATTGTCTTGCTTCCAAGACAAAAGCGTTGCCCCTGAGCTACCCTTCCTCTGAGGGCCTAGGAAGGATATCTCCAAAAACCATCCCATTCAGGGGAAAGAGGTCCACATCGGTTAGCCCATCAAACAATCTTCTCCCGTTTAGCAATTTTGAGCTTTGCTGGCTAATCACATTCCCGATATCTGGTTTGATGTTACATTGAATGCAATCAGAATTCAAATCTCCCACCAATAAAACATGCCCTTCAGGAAATTTGTTAGACCATATATTCACAAATTACATTATGAGATCTAGTTCTTCATCTAAGGTCCTAAGACCAGAATGCCAATACACGTTGAGAATTAAAAGATTTAAACACCCTCTCCTCTGTATCTCAAGATGTATGGCCATGATTCCAAAGGCAATGTCAAAGCTAGCAACCCACATTACCTCAGGGCATGATCTCACCAGAGTCAGTAAGCCTCCGTAGGGGCAACCAAAGTCCCCCTGCCGGGCTTCCTGAAAAAACAGAGCATACACATCAACAGCGGGGGAAGACCTTAACCAAGTTTCCAGGAGGATGATAATTGTATGGTTCCTGAGCCTTTGACATAACACTGTATTATTGAAAATATGATTATGCCCATGCGTATTCAAAGAGAAAAGCGAAAAAAACTAGGACCGAAAGGAATGGAGATGGAAGATGGTTTCGGGATAGTCTCAATTAGATGCACCCAACAGCCAAGACCAGTCTTTAGTTTCCTCAGAGGCCAAAATCAACTTCTTCAGGGAGAGAACTTGCAAATCCAAGGCTACACCTCCGGTCAATGAGGTAGCTGAATTCACATTAATCAATTGCCTCCTATCAGTTGTAAAATCCTCTCCTAAAGATCTATCCTCAGTGAAGGGCAAGAGGTCAAAGCCCAACATTCTAAGGTTATCACATTCTTTAAGGATTATATCATGTACAATTTTAGACTTCACATACATCACTGTACGGTCCGTTCTACAATGGTCTATAAAATCAATCCTTTCCAAATCCTTAGAAGCTATGTGTGCCAACGCAGGAATCTCTTTCAAAGGGGTTAATATGTTCCTGTGATTTAGCACAACAGGTCGAGTGTCAGGAATCACGCTTTCAATTAATATTGTAAAAGGATGGATTAAGGCAAAGTCATCAGGGCGTGCACAGGTGTTCGAGGAGCCAAGTGCATTTAGGCCCCTTGGGCAAATTGGAAACTGGTCATGTAGACCACCCAACCATATGCTTTTGCCATAAAATTCATGGGGGGCACCTGAATCAACAGACAAAGACCCTATGTTGGCAGCAAGTAAGCGGCTAAGAGCCGTAGGTTGGAAGGTCTGTGCTGAGTCCCTCAATGGACTGGTGGAAATAGGTGCAAAATTCAGACCTTGACCTTGAGAGGCCAATGTGACTTGAGTAGACGCTAAGGGTCCACTCATCATAGGCTCAAACGAGGGTCTAAAGGTTTTAGCTGTATCCAGATCTAGAGGGGATTCGATAAAGCTTACTGCTGCCATCTCCAGTACCGGTTTTGATGTTTCTGGGGCAGGGACTGGCACGCTAGTACTTGTCGCTGCCACCTCCATGAGAGTTGCTTCCAAGTCAATTGAGTTACTGGTGAGACTTGACCCAAAGACATCTGGGAGAGCAGCTGTACGCAAGAGATTAGCCAAGACTGCCTTTACTGCAGGCTGAACAAAAGGGGAGCAAAGAAATGTACGTGAGGCCTGCTTATTTAACTGTTTGTAGGTGTTATTTCTAGGCCCCTTTTTTTAGTTGTCTTTGCCAGGTGATGCACTCCTGCTGGGGCAAGTCCTTAAGGCTGCCCCCTCTTACCCTAAGGTCTTTTGATACTTTTACTGAGGCAAGACTTGCAGCTGTACACCCTTGCTCTATGGGTCTCTCCATTAGGATTACCCGTAACCTGACTAATTTTCAGGCTGCTGTAATTATACCCCCAGTCAAAGCTCTCCCTCCTGGGCTTAAGCCCACTACAGGGTTATTTCAAGGTCACCAAGGTCCAAACTTGTTTTCAGGTCTACATGATCTGGGCTAGAGCCCCTAGGATGCCTTCTCTCTTTACTCTTTTGCTCAGCGTTATATGGCTCTTGCTAGCATCTAGGTCAAGGCCCTTGGAGGCCCTTTACACTTGCTTCTCTTACAAGACTTAACCCTTTTATGAAATGGCCTATTTGGCTTAGCCTCTTCCTGTTCCTTAACTCGGCAATTGTCCTGCTTTGCTAGGTCATCTTTTGTTCTCCTCCTGTTTCTCCTGGTCCTCTCTCTGTTACAGCACTAACTCTCTGGAACACTGCCCTAACGTGTATCTGCCTCCTTTTAAATGTTGGCTTGGACATGATCTTTTTCAATGAGCACTGCAATAGGTGTTTGTTTTTAACTCTTTACCTGGGAGTCATGTGATTGGTGGTGCCTAACGGGTTCCACCTTTGCCATATCTCTTCCCCATTTTCCCACTTACGTTCAAGTGTTGTGGATTCAGTAACACTTCAATTCGGCCAATTTCCGGTCCACGGCAATACAGGGGCTCAAAAAGCATGTTCTCCATTTTGGGATCAGGCACATGCTGTGTAGTCTCATGGTCACCTGCCGAGTCTGTCAGTAAGTGTGCATAATTGCTCTTAGCATATTCGCATGGAGGGTATACTTTCTTTTGGTGTCCGGTCAAATGTTCGAATCAAAATGGTCGAATGACAAAAGGGTCGAGTCAAAACGACCGAAAACAAAAGGGTTGAATTTTTTTTTAATGTATATCTTTTTTTCTGCTTTAGTATAGGTAAAAACTGGTGATTTTACACCAAAAACAGGGGTTCGGGGGGGGACCGCCCAAAAAAACAATATTCGACCCTTTTGTTATTCGATCATTTTGATTCGAACATTTGACCTATAACTCATTCTTTTGATATCCCTTTCTTCGCCAGTGCTCAATTCTCATTGGGTTCTCTCTATGATTCTATTTGGGGCTTGTGCAACCGAGGCATGCTTGTCAGGGAAGTTGACACCGCTTGTTGTCTCACAAACAGAGCCCTAAGCGAACAGCAAAGTTCCAGATTGTCTAGTATTACTAACAAACTCATTATCTTAAGAGTTCTTCCTACCTACATTGTTCCCCACAGATAATGGTAGCCCGGGAACTTTCCCTCAAGCTGCATGAGATACATATGCTGGTGCGATACACTACAGGGCATTATTTGAAGTGGTGATTGAATTGCATGTGATGCTCAAGGGGGCAAGAGGGCTTGGGGTAATCCCTGAATAGCGCAACCATGCATCACATAGCTCATGGCCTCCCGTGGCTCCCAGATAACTGCAGAGCCCCTACATGGTCTCTGCAAAAGCTATTAATCACTTTTTTATTATTAATTTTTATTGCAATTGGTTTGATTAAACTTTTACAAAAGAACAAAAACAAGAAGAGCAAACGGAAACATAAGTAAAACGGAACATACATGTATAAATAATGAACATAGCTAATGAAATCAGAGTTATTTACATTTGGTGATAAGAAAAAGGAAAAGAAAACTTTAAGAAATTAGAACACTGAGACATATACAAAAAGTATCAAACAAAAAACTTAGTGTTTAGAATAAGATACATTAGCATCACATGAAACATGAGCCATGGCCAATAGAGTCAAGAGCAGACAAATTTTGGTGCTTCGGCTCTACAAATCTCTCATGAATATTATGAATGTAGAGGCAACGCTTCCATACTCACTCTTCATTATAGATTGCACAAATCACATTCAAGGACACGAGAAATTTTGTTATTAGGCTCTGTAGCGGCACACACTCAAGAACAAAGTGCCTTAAGGTCTCCAGTTTTTTAGTACAAAACCTACAGTACGCGTCTTCCACCGGAATTAGTGACCTCCTCGCTTGAATTTTCCTGGTGGGGAGCCTGTTCCACCGTGACCTGAGTAGAGTGCCTCTATACAGTCTGTTTGGGAATTGGAGCAGGATCTTCGTTAAAGAGCCTCTACATATGTGCTCATGCTTCAAATGGCACAGGGAGGGGCAAGTATGGAGGTCCTCGATGGACTGAGTCCAATCAGAGTCAAATAGGACTCGTTTGGTCTTCATAGGATTCTCAATCAAGGTCTCCAGAGTCACACCAATCTCATCAAGGACCCGTTCGAGCTATCCCTTATAAAAATAAGTACCTGAGAGAAGTTCAAATTTCTTCTCATTAGATGATACAGGGTATTCGGGATTGGAGCCTTGATTTTCGAATAAAGGGAAAGACAAGCCTATTGTACCCGTGCCCAAAAGGAAACAATCCCCAATTCAAAGCGGACAGCCGATATGGGTACCGCATTCGGGACTCCCAGTATTCTCCTCCAAATACGGCCCTCAATTCTATTGAGGATTTTACATACTTTGTCAGACTTTAGTTTGAGGCCGTAGATCAGTTTGGGACACGATTTTACCTTAAAAGAATATCACTGCAGGTTTGAGAGAAAATGTACCAAACTTTCTATCAATCCTAACAATCTGTGCTTCCAGCAATTTCACCTTTTCCAGCAGAGGCTCAATCACTACCTTAGAGCCTTGGTAAGCCGAAAAATTGAAGCCCAGATATCGAACAGACTCTGAGAGCTGCAGGGGGATACCACCAACTTTGCCAACAGGCCCGATGGTCTTCGCCCTCGCTTTTCTGAAGGAAAGCATCTTAGTTTTAATAGGATTGATGACTAACCCATTGTCTTTGGCATATAACTCAAAGTTATTAAGAGACCTTTGTAGCCCCACCTTAGTAAGATAAAAAATCAGGAAGTAATCTGCATAGGCAAGCCATACAATGTTTTCTTTGCCTATTTTTGGTGCAACAAGCCCTTCCTTCATAAGCGAGAGCGTAACATCTGAGGGATATTGATTGAAGAGCCAGGGGGTCAAGGTACAGCCTTGTCTCACCCCCCTGTAAGATCGAATTCTCTTCGAGAGGTCCCCCTTTTGGCTAGGGCGGACTTGGATAACACAATTTGTATAGAGCCCATTAATAAGCCCTAGGAGCATGCCCCATTTTGCCAATGTGGCCCATAATCTACCCCGGTCAACACAGTCAAATGCGGCAGTTAGATCGATCGAAGCTATGTAGGTACATCTCCCGGTTGTCATCCAGGCCTCTTCATGCAGGCATTTGAGAGCGAGGCCGTTGATATTGGTGGAAGGCCCTTCCTAAAGCCGTCTGAAATTGGTCCAGCGGATGAGAGATACTGGCCCAGTCTTCAAGGTGTGAGAGCAGGTATGCCGAAAAGATCTTACAGTCGGCGTCAATAAGCGAGATGGGACGATAGTTCAATGGGTCAGTCCTGCAACCACACTTGAAGATGGGTACCACGTGGGCCGTGTTCCAGGAGGTTGGTGTTACGCCTGCTGAGAGAATGTCCCTAAACTCCAGATACATAAGGTTAGCCCAACTATTTTGATTATCCTTGAAGGTGTTGTTCGGGAGGCCATTGGGCCCCGGGGCGCGAGATCTCTTACATTTAGTGATCAGATGTTGGATAACAGCAATGTCTAAGTGAGGATCCCAAATTGCCCCTCCTGTTAAAGCAGCAGCCATTGCAATATCAATCTTAGGGGGCCCAAACCTTTCCTCATAAAACTGTACCCATTCTTGTTCAGAGATCGAATTCAGTTGAGAGATTGCATAGTTGGGACCTTGCCCATTTACCAAGTGCCAAAAGGCACTGACATCAGAGTTAATCAGGATCCCCAACATCATTTCAGCATCTCATTGCAGGATATGGGATTTGATTGGTTTGCAGTCGTTTTTATAAAACTGTTTGGCTTTCCTAGTTTGCTCCTTACAGTTAGCCTTATCAGAATTGGTGCGCTGGATTAGTTTCACTTCACGGCAATTACCTGCAAGCAGAATCATAACCAGACAGTGTCCTCAGTGGGCTGAAGAGACTTCAGTGGTTGCTGATGGAACATATCCTTGCAATGAGAACACTCTGGTGCACCATGGAGCCCGGAACATTGCCTGTCCTACATCACCAAAGAGCTTAGCTAGTATAAGACAGCACAATCCCTCATATCCTCCAACATAGGGCTCTTTAGAGTTCCCAGACAGCATCATCAACATAAAGGAGGCATAAGACATTCTGCGATCGGTCCTTGAGAGCACAGGATAACCCTCTCCCTTCCCAAGCTCCCGTCTCTCACCCAACCCCACCCTTCTAGGTGCTCTGAAGCAGTTTATTCTTTGTATGTTATGTGGTGCAAACCCCCTGATGAATAATACATTGCATGTTCTGTGGTCTAAGTTACGAAGACACACTTGCCTGAACGTGCATCATCATTCTTTGACGGAAATGACAATCACCTATAAATCTTGGGGTGGGGCAACTCCAGAATTTCCAGGATATATCAAGATGTTTCTTTTGGATGACACACAAGCAATGACGTAACACAAAATATGGGTGCCCCCCTGCGAGCAATGCTGAGCCCCCCCGCCCCAACTCTGCAACAAATCACAGGTCGCGCCACACTCTGGGCCGGCCTAGATTACCACACTTGCGCAATAGGCACAAACGTGCTGCTGCAGGGGTACACCGCACACTGCACCAGGAGAAAGATATAAATATGTGTTCTAATGCATTATACAGCACACCTTCTGAGAAAAATTGGCTAAAAGGCCAGAGCATTTACAATTATTTTGTAGGGTAAAACCAATCCAAAAATCCAATGCATGCAAGTCACCAACAGTGCACAGGAACATTAATGCTTTAATTAATATAATGCTTTGCTATTAAAAAAGCCATGCCACAATGAAAACATGGTCAACTGTCCGCACAATGAAGACCAGTCTAGACACGTAATAACACAATACAGTAAAGCATGCCAGGCCAAATTTAGACATACCTAGACTGGTTGCACCAAAATGCCAGTGGAAGCAATAACACTTTACATGGTTATTTTATCACAGATGCCCAGAAAAATATCCAATGCTGCAGTAAGAACCTGCTTGACTGGCAGCACCCAAATGCCAGTCTAGCCAGGTAATTGCACTTAGCAGGACTGATTTAACAGAGATGCCCAGTAAAATAAAAGTCAAACCAAACTAAGAAATGACTAGACTGGCTGCTCAAAATGCCCCTCTAGCCACTAATACCACATATCATGCCTGCTTAGCCTGGGCATGGATGACCATTATGATTTACTGCACAATTCAGTCCCACTCCCCCCCCCAGACATCCCCTCACCCGGCCCCCCCACCCCAGTCCCCAAAATCAGCTTCTCGGCCCAGAATGACCTCCACATCCCTTTTCCTTGTCCCAGTGCTTACGTATGAGGCTCCTTGCCTCATAGGTGCGTACTGGGATGAGAAATTGTGGCACTAGGATTAATGAAGATTACAGGTAACTAAGCCAGGCATTACCTTCATGTCCCTCTACCTCATCCCAGTATGAGTAATGAAGATTACCAATAAGTAACCAAAGGATTACACACAAGTAGTGGCACAACACCATTGAGCTGTCTGGGCTTCAGCCCTCACCCCCCCCCCTTGACATTTTGGGCTATTTTGACTGGATCTGGCTGACCTACAGAGCCGTTGCCGGACAGAACAGGACCCAGATGTTAAGCAGTATCTGGGTTTCGCTGTTAACAAAGACCAGCAATTATTAATGTAAAGCGTTTCATTGTTAGTACCTGCATTCAAATGCATAATTCTTTAGGCAATTGAAATCTTGATGTGGGTTTAGTACTTGCATGCCAGGGAAGTGATTGAAAGAGTAGAGAGGGGTTAGCAGACCGCGTATTCTCACTGCAGTCCACAAGTGGGTGCTTTTAGACTTAAGGGAGAGAGTTAAGTGCTTGTAACATTGAACTTGCACTAGAATAGTCTTGTTAGAATGCATAAAAAAGTTAGAGACCCCACACAAATAAGTTTGCCCGTGAAGATAGCACCTATTCCAACATTTGAAAGGTTAGCACCCCCCCTGAAATGTAGGTTTCATTGCGCCCCTGAACACAAGCACACACACCATTCACCATACACACACATGCACACCCAGCCACCCATGCATTTAAGTGTGTACCCTTTCACCATACAGGCACACCTAGGCAGGCCTAACACAGCCAGAACCCAGTCTGGGTGTCCACCCACCAGACTGCACACATCTAACTGATATCCTCAGCACCACACCTAACGCTAGGATGCAGCTACCATCCAACAATTACATCAGCTGCACACATATCTGGTTCACCCATGCACTCTTCAACACTATCTCTCTCTACTGACCAGAACTGCGGTTCCCGAGGGCGTTCAATCTACCAGCGCTTTGAGGTCATACCAATGATATATAGAGCGCTATATAAATGCCAAGTAACATAACATAACATAACATACATTTAAGTGTGCCCCCTTTCACCATACCGGCACACACCTAGACAGCCACCCATACCTTTAAGTATGCACCCTTTCACCATACACTCGACACACACACCCAGCCAGCCATACATTTAATTTTGCACCCTTCCACATACACTCACAGGCAGCCACCTATACATTTAAGTGTGCACACTTTCAACATACACTCACACACGCACGCATCATGGAGTTGAGGGAAGGCCTATTACTTCAAAAAGAAATGGTTACTTTTTGAAGACACTCCGACTGCATAACAGAATTATTTCTGTTAAGGACGGATCCATAATGGAAATAATGTTTTTATGAAGGCAGAGTGACTTCAAAAAGAAACTATTTCTTTTTGAAGTCATAGAGCTCCCCCACCCCATGAGACGGAGGCCTCCAACCTAGAGGCTTCCATGTCATGGGGTTGGGGGAGCCCTCAGACTTCAAAAAGAAATAGTTTATTTTTGTAGTCATTCTGCCTTCATAAAGACAATGGGCCTCATTACAACCTGCCAGTCCGGGACCGTGCAAAATCCGTGACGGCGGTAAAAATGTTTCCGTGTCCGCAAGGTTGCGGAAAAACCGTCCGATTACACGCTGTCGGACGCACGCACCACACGGACTCGGAAACGTTGTTACAGCCGTCACGGAAAACCCCACGGAAATGGAAATAACACAGCCACAAGTGGCGCAAAACCCGTTTCCGCCTCCGCCGCCACGGACACGGAACCAGAAATACCATGATCGCCAAAACAGGAAACAGAGAGGCGGCCATCATATAAAAGCACAACCCATTGCCATCCAGAGCCAGCACAAGCACAATCCTAAAAGGGTCCACCAGCATGTCTGCCAGGATTCCTGCTCAGAGGCAGTGCAAACAGCGCTTCAGCGAGGCGGAGCTAACCGTCTTGGTGGAGCACATTGTGGACAATGCGGAGATGCTGTTCAGCGCCGACCAACGGCGTGCCACACAGCAGCGGAGGAAGGAGGTGTGGGCCGAAGCTGCACGCAAGTGCACCGCTGTGGGCGTGGCAGTGAGGAGCGTGAAGGACTGCCACAAGCGGTGGGACGACCTGAGGCTGAGGGTACGCAACCTCATTTCCACGCACCGCCAACGCAGCAGTGGGACAGGCGGAGGACCGCCTTCCCCACTGAGGCTGCAAGCATGGGAGGAGCGTTGCAGCAGCGTCCTCCACCTAGAGGGAATCCATGGGATCGGGGAGGCTGAGGCAGGAGTGAGCCCACCTGCAGATGCCGGTAAGTGCCCAAACATGAATGCCACATGTAAATATGCAGTTGTGAGTACTGGGCCAAAGGACCCATTAACAACCCCCCCCGGCAGTGCATGTGTGGGCCAAAGGACCCATTAACAACCCCCCCCCCCCAGGCAGTGCATGTGTGGGCCAAAGGACCCATTAACAACCCCCCCCCCCAGGCAGTGCATGTGTGGGCCAAAGGACCCATCATGATCCGTATGGCAACCAATATCACAGAATGCATACAACAGCAATCAGATGCATGTGACTAACACTATTCAATGTACAATCTTAATGACGCATGTGATGCACCCATCTGCCACCACAACAACACTAATTGCATGCCCTTTGTGTCCCCACAGCTGTTTCAAGTGACAGTGATACTGCAAAACAGGCCAGCCAATCTGCACTGGCAAGTACAGAAGCCACCGCCACCACACAGGAGGATGCTGCCGGCAGTTCTGCACCTCTGGCCACATTACCAGCCACTACAGATGTGCGGCCCACCACCACCACCGACATCCCCACCAGTCTCCACACTGGCTGAGTCTAGACAGGTGCCACGGCAACCTATCATGGCCACCCAACACAACACCGAAGGCAGCAGCACTGCAGAGGGGGCGGCCTGCAGTGATAACAGTGCCCCGCAAGAGCACTCGGAAACGGGGCCACAGGGGGAGATGCCCACATTGGAAGACCTGGCTCCTTCCATGAGCTGGGGTTCAGCCCCACATCACTGGGGAGTCCCATGAGGTCGACCACCCCATCCATGGCCGAACTGAATGCCCGCATGCAGCGGATGGAGGACCAGCAGGCTACCCTCACCCAGCTTTTGGAGAGGCAGCTGGAGGAATCCAGGCTGCTGAGGGAGAGCTACATCG
The DNA here is from genome assembly GCF_040938575.1 of Ambystoma mexicanum. Taxonomy (NCBI): domain Eukaryota; kingdom Metazoa; phylum Chordata; class Amphibia; order Caudata; family Ambystomatidae; genus Ambystoma; species Ambystoma mexicanum. Next base: position 374,735,908 of record NC_090926.1, on the reverse strand, counting down.
CCTCAGTGCGTCGCCTGTCGAGGTCCATCGGACGCTTTGCGAGCACTATAGTGACCCTTGCACGCCATGTGCGGGAGGGCAACGACCACACCTTCAGGCTTGTAGAGGCTATGTTGGTTGGCCAACAGGCAAATCTGGCACGGATGCCCTCAATCCCAGATTCTGCCCAATCAAACACAACCACCCCATCCAGCTCCACTACTGCCAGTCCAAGGAGGCGCTCGAGTAGGCTAACGGGTCCCTCGGGCAAGGTTGCACAGGCACAGAAGCGCACACGGAAGTGATGGCATGTGTGTGGGGTAGTGCAGGACACATGTGGACTACAAGGGTGTGAGAGGGGTGGGCACGTTTGGGTGGTGGGGAAGGTAATTTTGGGGGTTTGAACAATGGGGTCTGGGTGGGGGTGGGCACGTTTGGGTGGTGGGTGGCCCCGGGTGTACAGCTTCCCTAACCAATGCACCTCCTTCCCTGTTGTTATTACATCAATACATCACCATTTCGAATCAAGACATACATGTGTGGACATTGATCATTTATTTTACAGTGCAACTATTAATTCATTGTCGTCACCATGTTCATGCATTTCTGTGATTGTGCTGTGACTCAAAAGTAAATGCGAATCAGGGCATCCCGTGCTCTCTGGCCATCATGTGGACCCTCAGGGGGAGGCAGTGCCATCCCATCCCCATCTCCATCCCCATCTCCATCCCCATCCCTATCTCCATCCCCATCCCCATCCCCATCTTCCACATCTGCGTCTGGTGGCATTGGGATGTTCCTGCGCAGGCATATATTGTGCAGCATGGCACATACGAGCGTGATTTTACCCGTCTTCCCTGGGCTGTACAGCAGTGATCCGCCAGATCTGCTCAGACAGCGGAAACGGGCCTTCAGCAGTCCAAATGTCCTCTCAATCATTCCACGTGTGCGGATATGTGCCCTATTGTATGCCTCTTCATGCCTGTTCCTTGGTCTCCGTACAGGTGTCATCATCCATGGCGTGAGTGCATATCCCGCATCACCTACATGGGATGTAGATGGGGGAACATGTCAGTGTTCGTGGCATCATGTCCTCATCTGCTGCTGTGCATTCTTGTATCATCATTCATTCATGCATATGTACCATGCAGTGTATGGAGGTATGTTTTGGGCATCACGATGTATGTCGCTGACTGGATATGGGCCTACACATTAACTTGCATGTTTACTGTGCCCTGCGGTGACATTTGATTGTGTGCATGTCACGGTGCAGTGATGTCCACACATGGCAGAGTGACTCCACTGTACGGAAGTAGTAAATACATGTCGTCTCATTTACACGCCTCTCATGCCTTTTGAGGCAGTGTTTCAATTGAGGGTGGGTGTCTGCAGTGGCACAAGGTTCATGGGACAGGGACGGGATTGGCTGTGCCAGCGTGTGCACGGGCACATTGTGGTGCCCTGTCATGTCTTCCTTCATGATGATCCTTAGCAAGGTTGCGGAAAAACCGTCCGATTACACGCTGTCGGTCGCACGCACCACATGGACTCGGAAACGTTGTTACAGCCGTCACGGAAAACCCCACGGAAATGGAAATAACACAGCCACAAGTGGCGCAAAACCCGTTTCCGCCTCCGCCGCCACGGACACGGAACCGGAAATACCATGATCGCCAAAACAGGAAACAGAGAGGCGGCCATCATATAAAAGCACAACCCATTGCCATCCAGAGCCAGCACAAGCACAATCCTAAAAGGGTCCACCAGCATGTCTGCCAGGATTCCTGCTCAGAGGCAGCGCAAACAGCGCTTCAGCGAGGCGGAGCTAACCGTCTTGGTGGAGCACATTGTGGACAATGCGGAGATGCTGTTCAGCGCCGACCAACGGCGTGCCACACAGCAGCGGAGGAAGGAGGTGTGGGCCGAAGCTGCACGCAAGTGCACCGCTGTGGGCGTGGCAGTGAGGAGCGTGAAGGACTGCCACAAGCGGTGGGACGACCTGAGGCTGAGGGTACGCAACCTCATTTCCACGCACCGCCAACGCAGCAGTGGGACAGGCGGAGGACCGCCTTCCCCACTGAGGCTGCAAGCATGGGAGGAGCGTTGCAGCAGCGTCCTCCACCTAGAGGGAATCCATGGGATCGGGGAGGCTGAGGCAGGAGTGAGCCCACCTGCAGATGCCGGTAAGTGCCCAAACATGAATGCCACATGTAAATATGCAGTTGTGAGTACTGGGCCAAAGGACCCATTAACAACCCCCCACCCCGGCAGTGCATGTGTGGGCCAAAGGACCCATTAACAACCCCCCCCAGGCAGTGCATGTGTGGGCCAAAGGACCCATTAACAACCCCCCCCCCCCAGGCAGTGCATGTGTGGGCCAAAGGACCCATCATGATCCGTATGGCAACCAATATCACAGAATGCATACAACAGCAATCAGATGCATGTGACTAACACTATTCAATGTACAATCTTAATGACGCATGTGATGCACCCATCTGCCACCACAACAACACTAATTGCATGCCCTTTGTGTCCCCACAGCCGTTTCAAGTGACAGTGATACTGCACAACAGGCCAGCCAATCTGCACTGGCAAGTACAGAAGCCACCGCCACCACACAGGAGGATGCTGCCGGCAGTTCTGCACCTCTGGCCACATTACCAGCCACTACAGATGTGCGGCCCACCACCACCACCGACATCCCCACCAGTCTCCACACTGGCTGAGTCTAGACAGGTGCCACGGCAACCTATCATGGCCACCCAACACAACACCGAAGGCAGCAGCACTGCAGAGGGGGCGACCTGCAGTGATAACAGTGCCCCGCAAGAGCACTCGGAAACGGGGCCACAGGGGGAGATGCCCACATTGGAAGACCTGGGCTCCTTCCATGAGCTGGGGTTCAGCCCCACATCACTGGGGAGTCCCATGAGGTCGACCACCCCATCCATGGCAGAACTGAATGCCCGCATGCAGCGGATGGAGGACCAGCAGGCTACCCTCACCCAGCTGGTGGAGAGGCAGCTGGAGGAATCCAGGCTGCTGAGGGAGAGCTACAGCGCCTCAGTGCGTCGCCTGTCGAGGTCCATCGGACGCTTTGCGAGCACTATAGTGACCCTTGCACGCCATGTGCGGGAGGGCAACGACCACACCTTCAGGCTTGTAGAGGCCATGTTGGTTGGCCAACAGGCAAATCTGGCACGGATGCCCTCAATCCCAGATTCTGCCCAATCAAACACAACCACCCCATCCAGCTCCACTACTGCCAGTCCAAGGAGGCACTCGAGTAGGCTAACGGGTCCCTCGGGCAAGGTTGCACAGGCACAGAAGCGCACACGGAAGTGATGGCATGTGTGTGGGGTAGTGCAGGACACATGTGGACTACAAGGGTGTGAGAGGGGTGGGCACGTTTGGGTGGTGGGGAAGGTAATTTTGGGGGTTTGAACAATGGGGTCTGGGTGGGGGTGGGCACGTTTGGGTGGTGGGTGGCCCCGGGTGTACAGCTTCCCTAACCAATGCACCTCCTTCCCTGTTGTTATTACATCAATACATCACCATTTCGAATCAAGACATACATGTGTGGACATTGATCATTTATTTTGCAGTGCAACTATTAATTCATTGTCGTCACCATGTTCGTGCATTTCTGTGATTGTGCTGTGACTCAAACGTAAATGCGAATCAGGGCATCCCGTGCTCTCTGGCCATCATGTGGACCCTCAGGGGGAGGCAGTGCCATCCCATCCCCATCTCCATCCCCATCCCCATCTCCATCCCCATCCCCATCTCCATCCCCATCCCCATCCCCATCTTCCACATCTGCGTCTGGTGGCATTGGGATGTTCCTGAGCAGGCATATATTGTGCAGCATGGCACATACGAGCGTGATTTTATCCGTCGTCCCTGGGCTGTACAGCAGTGATCCGCCAGATCTGCTCAGACAGCGGAAACGGGCCTCCAGCAGTCCAAATGTCCTCTCAATCATTCCACGTGTGCGGATATGTGCCCTATTGTATGCCTCTTCATGCCTGTTCCTTGGTCTCCATACAGGTGTCATCATCCATGGCGTGAGTGCATATCCCGCATCACCTACATGGGATGTAGATGGGGGAACATGTCAGTGTTCGTGGCATCATGTCCTCATCTGCTGCTGTGCATTCTTGTATCATCATTCATTCATGCATATGTACCATGCAGTGTATGGAGGTATGTTTTGGGCATCACGATGTATGTCGCTGACTGGATATGGGCCTACACATTAACTTGCATGTTTACTGTGCCCTGCGGGTGACATTTGATTGTGTGCATGTCACGGTGCAGTGATGTCCACACATGGCAGAGTGACTCCACTGTACGGAAGTAGTAAATACATGTCGTCTCATTTACACGCCTCTCGTGCCTTTTGAGGCAGTGTTTCAATTGAGGGTGGGTGTCTGCAGTGGCACAGGGTTCATGGGACAGTGACGGGATTGGCTGTGCCAGCGTGTGCACGGGCACATTGTGGTGCCCTGTCATGTCTTCCTTCATGATGTTTGGCATCCGCTGTGTATTTGGTAGATGGAAGGGGGGTGATGCATGTGCAGTCACAGCGGCACACTCACAATGCTCATTGGCCTGGACACACACACACCACTTCAACAGGGTTGTAGCATTGTCAGCTGTACTCACCCAATAGCCATGTGCTTTGTCCGGCATAGCGTTCCATGTACCGTGGCAACGTGGAATTCCGCAGTACCATTGAGTCATGTGATGAGCCTGGGAAACGTGCGCAGCAGTGTGTAATCAGTTGCATGGCATCACATACCATCTGGACATTCAAAGAGTGATACTGTTTCCTATTGCGGAACACCGCCTCAATTGCATGTGGTACTGTCAGCTCGACGTGGGTGCAGTCAACTGCGCCTATGCAATTTGGCATGCCTGCTATGGCATGGAAGGCCAACTTGGTGGCAATGACCTCGGGGAGGGTGCGGGGTAGGGCTATGTGTTCCGACACATGGCGCAACAGGGCATCCAGTACCTGTACCAGGATTTTGGAGAAACAGGGTTGTGATATGCCGTGCAGCTCACCAACCGTGTGTTGATAGGTGCCAGTGCCAAGGAAATGCAGTACGGAGACAACCTTCAAGAGGGGGGGGATGGCGGTGGGGGTGTCAATTAGGCTGCTGATGTTGTCCTCAATCATGGCGGTGATGTGCAGGATTGTTGCACGGTCCAGCCGGTATAGTGTGTGGATCTGTCCTGGGGTGAGGTTCCAGGGTGAGGCCCTGATGCGTGGTATTGCTGGCTGGCGGCGGGGTCGGGCTGGCTGGGCAATGGGGTTTGCCATAGCTGCAGGTTTGGCTGGTTGCCGCCTGCGCCTCCTCCGCCTACGCCTCCTCCTCTGCGCCATTACTGCCACCATGTGCAGTGCTGCCTGTTGGTTGAGTAGGCCCAGTCCCAGTTGTACTAGACCTGCTGCCTGCATGGTTCTGTGTTGTGTTGGGCTGGTTGTGGCCCTTTTGTGGGCTCCCAGTGGCCTGCTAGGTCCAGCTGGGGTGATTTGGTGCACCTGTGCCCTGATTCAGTTCAGCAGGCAGTGTATAACGCCATGTTCGCGGTGGCGGCGGTTCCGCCACCGTGATCACGGTATTTACGCCATTTTTTTGCCGGTATTTCCGTGTCCGCGCTAGTTGTGATGGTCACGGTGTTTCGTGTTGATGGTAATGGAGGGGTTTCCGTGCAGACGGACTTAACGGGACCCCTATTTCCGCGGTGGCGGTTTAGGGTGGTGCTATTACCGGGGCCGCGGGTCATGATTGGGCGGACATGGAAACGGTGCCGGTATGGTTTTACCGGCAGTGTTAATTCCAGACCGGAGTACTTGTAATGAGGCCCATTATTTCTGTTACGTTGTAATAAAAATAATTTCTTTATGAAGGCAGAGTGACTATATATATATATTTTTTTTCTTTTATGGCAAGGCGGTCCCCTCTCACAGGACATGTGGTGGTGGGGCCCCGGCACAGAGGCTGGTGCGGTGGCCCCCTTTATGCTAGTGCACACAAGCCACACGGAAATCCGAGGAACAGTCCACAATGATTTGTTCAAAACCCTTCTGAAAGCCTACCTCCCTGTCTCTTAGTTACCCACTCTCATCTGCCTGCTAGCTAACATGTTTCCCTAACCTCTAATCTGCCTCTGTCCCTCACTTTCTCTGCTTTCACTCCTCTAGCACATTCTGCATTTGTACGTGAGGTCTGACAATGCAGATAGGCATTGGGTCAACTGTTTCACAACAAACTGGCGGTAGGTAGCAGTTTGTTGAGGTCACAGGGGAAATGCAAGGGGGTGAAGCGTGGGAGACCATGGCGGCATGGGATGGTCCCCTGGTGTGATATATGGGGATCCCCCAGGGCCCATTCCTATTGCTATAACGTGCAGATAGTTCTCAGAGACCCCCATTGTGGTGTAGAAAGTATACACTTTCTATAGGAACATGGCACCTTTGGAGCATGCCACGCACAGGCCTGCAAGCATGGGCCTACACGAGCTGCATGTATTCACAAGCACATATCACTTAGCTTCTAGGAAAAGGCTTGCTACCACAGCTCCCACAAGGTGTGCCAAACACTTCCATCATCATGTTCCGCAGCTTGAACTCAGGCAGAGAAGGCCAGAGACCATACCGCAAGCAGAATCCTGAAGCAGGCTACACCAGTACCATGATTAAGTCGAGGGGGGCGGGGGAAGGGCAGATGAGAAGGACCGCCTGACTTCAAGCTGGCAGATGCCCATCATGTGGCCTCAGTGCACAGAGTTGTGTGGCGGTCCACCCCACAAGCAATCTCACATGGGAAATTGTCATTTGCCCAAGTTTAACCCAATCACAAAGCCTGCTTCCGAACCGCACTCAGCTGCCACATATTTAAGACTCATAGGACCAATTATAGACACAGCTATAACTCTAGGTGTGTCCCCTCGAGCACTGTGTTTCAGTTCTAAGTGTTTCCTTACTACTCCTGAGTTCCAATTCTAGGCGTTTTTCCCGCTGCTGTTTTTTCCCAGTTCTATGTGTTTCCATACTACTCCTATGTTTCAGATGTGGGTGTTCTTCCATTTCCTGCTTTGTTCCACTTCTAGGTGTGTCTCCCATTGCTGCTTTCTTTCAATTCCAGATGTTTCCCCTCCGTCGGATCCGCTGGGGAAAGAAAGGTACTGCCACAAACTAACCTTACTAAAACTCACTCTTCTGCATACACCCCTCAAATTCTGAACTAAACGCAACCATACCCCAACACCACATGGTGGCTAACAATCGAAAAACACACCTATGCTCAGTGAACGGTGCCACAAACTGAAGCTGCCAACAGAGCATCACAGCTCTCATGCTCTTTTTCCCTGCTCGGTCCTAATAACTTACCCGCCTCCTTCCTTGCCTTACAGATCCGCCAGGGTGCCAAGAAACCACACAGGTGGCAACAGTGCGCGGTATAAGAACCTTTAACATAACATAACATAACATAACAGCTAGTCCAGCCCGGCCAGAGGGCACATATGGGTGTGAGGAGCCAATTGAAAAACAAGTGTAGAGGAGGGGAGTGAGAGGTCGTATCGGCAGAAACCATAGAAAGCGGAGCAAATAGGAGAAAGAACGTGCAGAGAGAGAGTTCGGAGCATGTGAATAGGGAGAAAGCAGCTCAGAGGAAGGTACAGAGAGGAAAAGGAGAGAATTATTTGAAATATTTGAATTCTGACTAGTGATGAGATTTTGGGGACTCCACCTGTTCCTCTGGGCTAACTGTGCCCTTCCTGAATATGCACGCCAGGTTTCAACATTCTACTGTCTAGTGAATGTCTACTGTCTACTGTTTATTGATGATGCCATGACTTTATGCAGCATTAACCAGTTAATTGACCAAAGTAAACAAATAATTAATAGAGAGCTTCAGTGATGTAGCATTTGCTCCTAGTACAGAACATTTTGAATACCACCATATCAAGATATGTTATGAATAATGAGTGGTTGGAGAATTTTTTTTTACTTGAGTTAAACAGGTGGGTAACACATGTTAATACAAATATAAAGTAACCCAACCCTCTTGGCTGCTCACTTCCACTAAGGAAAATGTTTAACCTTTGGTCCACCAATGATCTGGCTATGACACTTGCCAGAGCTCTTAGGTGCCGGAGAATTTGAGAATGTGTGCCCACGTATTTTGTGGACAGGGGATGTCTGTCTAGGAGCGTCAACGCCAATTGAATAAGGAGACACTGGCCCTCATCATAAGTGTAACTGTGAATCAGCAGTAAATCCACTAATGTACCATCAACATTATTCACTCTTACCACCAGTTGGATTGATGGTATGGCCCTGTAAATCCCCATTTTTGAAGTATATTGGTTTCCACTGAGATTTGGTCCTAAAGTGGATGATTTCACTCTTGGAGGTAAATCCCTCAATTCAAGGTCAAACTTAATTTGGTGGTACAGTAAAAGCATTGATGACTGTTCACTCTGGTGGTGACAGTGTGCGGTACAAATCCCTTTAACATTTAACATTTAACATTCAGTTACTGTCACAAAAGTGGTGGTAATTCTATTACCACCACCTTTTTCCCGCACTACTATACTAGTGATGAAAGGATGGATATTGTCTTGCAAGGCTGTTACAGTCACGTAACGGCAATATGTTAGGGCCAAAATAGGGGTGAGATGTGCAATGAAATAACCATTTCAAGGGCTATGAAAAAGAGTGATCTATCCCAAAGATACTCTTAAGTAAACAAAAATCCATAGCAGCCACCCAGAAAAGAGTTGCCTCATTTAAACTCTCAAACTTTGGAGTAGACCGTATTTCTGCTGCCCGAGTGAAGCCAACCTTGCACGAAAAACTGATGGCATCCAACAACAAACCTTAAACAGCAAACCCATTGCATCAAAATCATCAACAACTCAAAGCAACACGTTGATTTTCACAAAAGCTTAAAGTTTGATCAATGAACCATTCTTTTGAAAAATAATCAACTGCAGACTTGAAAAAAGAATCCACAGCAGACTTGTAAGATATCATACATGCCCCCCATTACAGTCCTCTCCTTTCCTAGAAAGCCAAAGAAAGCTGCATAGTTACTGAACAGAATGAGGAGCTTTCGGGAAAATGTATCTTTGGCACTGCCAGTAGAGAGTCTGAGCAGAGCACAGAATCATTCACCAGGGTGCAAGTAGCAGAAGATGCTTTGAGCATCCTTGGCACTGTAGACGCATGCATGCTGATTCTTCTTACCGCCTGGCTGTCTTTATAAGGTGGAACATGAAACCATACTTACATTCAGGAACTCATGTATGTGTTATGGTTAGGTGAGGGGTAGTCTTCCAGAGCATGGGTGAAATGGGGCCTTGTTTGAATAACCTGCTGCGGGTCACGCCACTGGGGGCTCCCTTGGTTCATAGCAAGGGACCCAGTTCTATCGGCCTTGAGACACTTAACTATAACCTCTGCTCTGGGCACCATAGTTCCCTGAAATCCTCCACATTCCATGCATGCGCTGGATCTAGGTTCCACGTTCCATGGCCAAAGTACTGCTGGAGCCGTACTTTTCAAAGAGTGATTGTTCTAGAGATGGACGAACCTTTAAGTACTCATCTTGATGCCCGTTGGAATGGTACAAAAAATTGTATAATTTATATCGAGCCATTCGAGAGTTCATAGAGATGGCTCATTATTCGAATTGAGCAAATAAATGTCCAGTTTGACTCATACGCATGTCGTGTCCATTTGATCCAATTCCCTCATTAGGACCCTGGCGTTACGGGGTTAACGGCGCCGTAAAAGGTGTTGGCGCCGTTAAACCCTGAACGCCTTACTACGAGGTCCCTTTGCGGGTCCCGACCTTAACGGCTGGTCTAGACCAGCCGTTAAAGTAGGGGCCCGCAAAGGGACTCTCGAGGTAAGTACAGTACCGTAATTTGCGGTACCGTACTTACCGCCTTCCCCATTCCCATTATGCCCTGTGGGGCAAAAATGGAAATGGGGAAGGGCCATGGTGGCATGGGGAATTACCGCCCCGCCAACCTTGGAATGGGGTGGTAATTCCCCATTCCGCCATGGCGGACTCCGGCACGGACCATGGTGCTAATAGCACCATGGTTTTCCGCCGGAGTCCTTATGAGGGCCAATAAGTCAATATGGTTCGAATTGCTTTAAATCTTTTTTGAACAATATACATACACTATTTAGGAACATCTCAGATATTTTAAAACCTTAGAAGACTATCCATTTCAACCCTGCTGAGTTATCTTGACCTAGTGAGAAAACTTGAAAGCAGAAGAAATGCTTATCATGAACAAGGTTCTGAAATTAAGTGTGATATGACAGAAGAAAATGGCAGCTTGCTGAGTGAGTAGTGGCGCTATGGCAATCACTCTGTGTTTTGCGGTGCAGTAAAATAAATGGATGTACTTCATTTTTTGCCAATTTGTGGCCTGTTGGAATTTCTGCTGCTATTGCCATGTTGGCATTAAAGTTAAGGTCCAATGCCGAAGGTATGTCCTTCAGTTTAACACCAGAAACTGGAGCAATTATCATGGTCAGAATGACCATCTTGGTATTTCTTCCACATTGACCCTGGAGTCCTGTGGATTCAGAACATTGGGCTTACCACACGCCTAATCTGGTGGCAATTCTTCCAGGTCGTGTTGCAGTAACCCTAAACAAATTTAGCAATATCTCTGCCATTCATGCCACCCAACTCACCATGAGCCCCAATGTACCAGGCCTCGATTTCTATTTTCTTTCTATTTAAATAAAGTAAACCAAAATAAGCATTTATTTCTTAAAATAAAAGTATTTATCTATAAATACGAAGCCCCGTTTTTAGGGGATTTTAAGAAATGATGACGATGAAGAGGAAGCACAGGAGGCCTAGAGGTCTTTCTCTGCTCTGGAAACAACAGAATGGCCTCAGGCAGAAAATAATGGCCCTATTGCATCGTTTCATTAGCCACGGTTATCCCAGCAGGCAACATGTCAGTATAATCATAACGTTTTATCTAACCAAGCCAAACCATCAAATACTCATATCTATACAAGCAGCTCAAATTCCGGCTTAAAAGTGTCAAGTTGGAATAGTTTGATATGATTTGAAACCCCATTGTTAAAATTGGCTCAAATCTGACTCAAGTTGGTTCACCCATCCCTTGTGATGCAGTGACCCTGGCCCCTCAATAAGAATGTCTCTGTCCGCCCCTCTGACCCACTTGCTTGAATGTTGCCTGCTTCTCAGCCACTGTAGGTACAGCACTTCTATGTCCCCCTAGATCTACTTGCGTGCTTGGTTCTCTTTCCTTCTTGTGCATCCTTCTCCTTGCCCATCCTGCCCTGGGGGGTTCATGTGTCTCTTTTCTCACAGATCCCCCATGGATGTGTCTGCTACTTTGCTCTAATGTCTGGTCCTGCAGTCTTTCCGGACGGTGAAGGCTTCTCTTTTATTTATTTATTGTTCCATTTATTACAGTGCACAAAAACCTTTGGGTATCCAGGCACTAGTTACCTTGAAGAAATGCATTAGGATTAATGATGAGTTTTAGGGGGAGCAGAGTTAGTTGAAAAGCCAATTCTTTAGATTTTGGCGGAAGGTCGACAGATTCATCAATCCTGTGGCTCTTGCTGGTTGGTGGCTCCATTCAGCGTCTGATTGATGTCAAATATGTGAACTACTGATCATTACCAGGTCGATGGCATCTGTGAGGAATCCAGGTAATACGTCCCTACTTCCCAAGGGGAAACCACCCCCTTTGAGACTAAGGTGGTGAGCCTGCTACGCAAATCCCTCCCTATGAGCTTTGGCAAACGGAATCTCACTGGGGATAACCCCCAGACCCCACCCTGCCACCAAGAGGACACAGACCCTCCAGTGAATAATCATACAACATCTCCCTTAGCTGAAATATCCAAAGTGCTTGCTGCGGACATGAGAGCTGAGGATGATGACGTAATGCAGTCTTCAAATATGCTTGGTTTGGGTGCTGACCTTCCATGAAGCTGAAACCCCAGGAACAATGGGACTGTGTTTCTCATTGCAGGGAGAGACATATGAGGGACAAGTCCCTTACCTGGAGAGAGAGAGAGGAGCTGAGGAGGAGCAAGGCAACTGCTGTGAACAGGTCAGACGGAAGGTAGCCACACACGGTGCAGGCCACTGCTACAGCATAGATCCAACACAACCTGGAGGCAGGACCACAATGTGTACATTGTGGGCGGAGAACTTGCATAATGCTGCTGAGTCTGGGAGTGACAGAGGCCCTATACTCTGAGGTCTCTGCCAGACAGAGACAACCCACGGCCAATGCAGAAGCTCGTCTTGCCTGATGCAAGGCACCTGCAAGACGGACAAGGGAACTGACATCCCAAGAAGGAAGGTTCCTTCGCAGAAAAAGCGACTGCGTCCCCCAGAAAAAGACACTGTGGAACAGCATGTATGCAGTGCTCGGCCAGGAGAGGGAAGAGGGCAGTTGAGATCTGCTGCACTAAGCGAGAGAGCTGGAATGCCAAAGCTGATAAAGTAGCTAACAGGCCCGGCGGGCCTAGAGAAAAACAGAGAAGGGGAACACCACTCCCATGCAGAGATGGGGATTAATATTTTTATTTTTATTTTACTGAGCATTTGTTAGGTGCCTTATACAACAGAATTCAAGGCTAAATGGGAAGAGAATAGGGGAAATAATAACAATCGCAAAACAGTTAAATACTGTCATGGTCCTACTAGGCCTGTGGCATTCGGCCGTGCAAGTGCAATGAGGAAAGTGCAGGAAATAGGGAGAGAGGGGGGCAGAGGGATGGACAAGTGCTAGTGGAGGGACCAGAAGGGAAGTACTAAGGGAAGCCAGGAGGAGAACCTCAGGCAAGTGCCAGTGCAGGTGACTCCCAAGGGTGGGATGCAGAGCCTGCAGGCATGGGCCAGCAAGGGCAGTGCAGTGGATGGGGGTGGAGGGGTGCTGGTATCGACTGAGAAGTAGGGCCTGGAATCCTGTGAGATTCATGAAGATCAGTCCAACGATCACAGCGGCAGTGGGGTGATTAACAGAGAAGGGAAAGAGGTAGAGAACAGCAGAGTTTTGAGGAGTTTCCAGAATCTAAGGCAGACCGGCTCAAATCTGAGAGGGGCAGGGAGGCTGTTCCAAAGGGAGGTGCCAGTCAAGGCGAGAGAGCTGCTCCCATTCTCCGCTTGGGGAGGCGTTTGACAGTCAAAGAGTTGGAGTTAGAGGAGTGTAGGGCTCTAGCAGGGGAGTGTTTGGGGAGGAAGAGTGGGCGATAGCATGGTGCCAGGCCACAGAAAGCCTTGCGGATGATGCAAAGGGTCTCGAATTTGATCCTTGCAGCCACCGGGAGCCAGTGGAGAAACTTTAGGGCTGGAGAGATACGGTCCCTGGGCTTGAGGACAAGGAGAAGTCTTGCAGCACTATTCTGGATTGGCTGGAGGGGCCGTAGGGAGGAAAGAGGGGGATTGAGAAAGAGGCTGTTGCAGTAGTCAAGCCTGGAGAGGACCAGAGTGCTGGAGACATTGAGCTTCTGGGGGACAGCGAGGAAAGGAAGAATGCCTCTGAGAATGTGGAGCTGGAAGTGGGACTTCTTAGCTAGATCCATGATGTGAGGGGTGAACGAGAGAGTGGAATCAAAAATGATTCAGTGGCTTTTGGCCTCAAAGTATGGTGGGGGTAGAGGGCCCAAATAGTGTGGACAACGGTTAGGAGGAAAAGAGGGAGCAGGTATCCCAATGAGAAGAAAACCAGGAAACAAACGATTCCCCCATAGGAGGTGAACCAGAAGGAAACGAGGGTGGAGAACTATTACCATTTCTTTTAACCAGAGTCCCCAGGTCCACGTGAGACCACAATGAGCTACCCTCTACAGTTATCTGAACCGCTCCAGAGGTGTGAGCCAAAGAGAGCATTAGAACACTGGAAGGACATATCAAATAACATTGTGCATGTAGGGCATGAGCTGTTGCAGTTAGTGCAGACAGTGTGGAGAGGCACAGGAGAACTCCTGTGTTCCTTTTATTCACTTGTAAAGAACTCTTTGATTTGTTGAAAGTGCACAAGGAGGCAAAATCTAAGAAACCAAGAGTAGCATTGCATCCTTTGTGTGCTGTTGCATCCCCAAGAAACTGCTAAAACTATATGAGAAAACTAAAACTTGGAAATTCGATAGGAACCTTCACTGAAACCAACCAGCATAAATCCAAGCTAGAGAAATAAGAACTCTTTTCTTTTTCTGCACTAAGTAATTTTGTTCTTTGTTAGTTCTAGGGCCAGTTAGATAGCTTAGGCTTCCATGGAGGTCAATGTTGCATTATGTACTATGTCTTGACGAGCTGCTTTTTGTTATTTTCTTAGACAGGGAACATCCACCGTACCAATAGTGCTAGATGAGGGCTTTTATTTTACGTTAATAAAAGTGTTTGAAAATGTTCAGTTGTCGTCGTCCTATCTCTGACCTACCACAACATCAATCTGTGTCCTCATGTCAAGAGGTTTATGGGCTTTCATCCTGCATTTTGGATACCATCTTCATCAACTGCAGGGTCACTACCTAGTGTTCTCCCGATCTCCCTCTACCTGCGTTCGCCATAGCACAGTGCAGGTATTTCTCACATTCTCCATCTAGGGCTTGGTGTTGATGGTACCGTCTTGTTCACCTTCTCTTCTCTGCACAGCTTGGGGTTCAGAACGCTGATATTATTCCTACCTAACTTTTCTTCCTTCTTGAGGGTGAGTGAGTTCTAGCACGCTTGACTGTTAGGTGATGGGAAAAATTCATGGGAGATATCGACACGCACACTCTGGTGGAAACCGACATAGTGGACATTAAGACAATGAATCCCTATGCCATTTGTTGTCAGATAAAGGCAAATCCTTTAAACCACACTATTCAACATTTATATGGAACCTCTAAGGGAAACAATAGAACAAATGAAAATCCAAATAAACCAATTCACAGATGTTGCGCAAAGTGAAAGCAGAACATTGCATCACCCACCTGGCCGACTGCCTAACCTACGCATCACCTGAGGCTGATTCCCAGAAACGAGGAATTCTTACTCATAACGTCATCCTCTACCCAACACTAGATTAAGAATTGCGTGGCTAGTCTCTGGGATGAAAGGGTTACACCAATGCTGACATCAAATGCAAAACCATTAAGGTTCTGGACAGCAAACCTCAACAAGAACAATATCTCAAGAATATGAGTATACACATAAAACCAGCACCATTTCAACTACAACTACTGAAGAGAATGAACAGGGTTCGTCAGATTTTGCTGAATATTGACGGGGATAGAAGGGAGCCCAGACAAAGCCCGGACAGGAAAGCTCTTGGTTACTGCCGGGCTCTGCCCAGGCTAGCCGCAGCAGATGTTAAGCCCCGAAGTTCCCACATGAAAACATCCAATAGACGCCGATTACCAACAGTACATAGGAGCATTTCACAAGAAATAGTCCTGATACCTTTGCCCACAATATTCTCAGCAGAAAACTTTACTACCGGAAACTGCCCTAAACGGGAACTGTCCTTGGGGTCACTTACATGTCCCTACCATAGAATAAATCGTTCTTGGCTGTTTGCGGCTTAGGGGGCCTTCAGAGCTAATCCTTTGGCACATTGGTGGTTACATCGTTGGCTTGCAACCTGAAACATTCCTTCACCGTTCCTCGTGTTGTGAGGTGACCTTTCTGTGCCCTTAAGCGCTATACAGAACTCAAACATTGTTTGCTTGGCATCTAGGGCCAGACCTAACTTTTTTATTTTATTATTTCTGTCCAAATCACTCCCTTGCCTTTTCCTACCAACAGCATTCACCTCTCACCCGTCCTACTGTTGGATCAGGCAACCTTTTGAGTTGGTTTGGCAGTACCAGAACTATTATTTCTGACTTTGCAGTACTATAAATAGAGATGGCAGATATTCTAACCCTGCACAGCTACCAGGATTGGCTGAGCATACTTTCGAGCTCAGGCACATAACACTACTTGCTATCTATCCTGCAATACTCTGAAAATGCTTTGGCATCCCAGTACACATACTTGCTCAACACATACTCTTCTTGGTCGCCTCTCTCCTCCAGATAGACCATGGATAATGGACATGCATATCAGTAACAGTGCAAGCATTTAGCTGTGCCTAATTTCCTCCATGTGTCTGTAATTTCCTTTCCTGCTTTCCCTCCCCCTTACTCGTGCTTTTCTAA
This sequence comes from Ambystoma mexicanum, assembly GCF_040938575.1. NCBI lineage: Eukaryota > Metazoa > Chordata > Amphibia > Caudata > Ambystomatidae > Ambystoma > Ambystoma mexicanum. The sequence goes on along the minus strand of NC_090926.1, from coordinate 374,719,698 downwards.
ACAGCATAATAAGGTCTGGTGACCACGTGCATGGGCACAGTGCTTTTGGAGCTCGGAAACGACTATGGTGGTGATTCGGCGCAATACAAAAGCATAGTAACATAACATAACGTGGCCTGACATTCACAAAGTGTTACTGGCCTACAAGTCTGGGATATGGAAAGCATGCGTGTACCTAGGCTCGCCCCCCAGACGCATGGATACAGCGTGCTAGGGATCAGTACTAAGTCTAATCTTGAGAAGCCCCTGTAGACATGTGAGTAGAAAGAGACGACCCTATCGTCACCGTGAACCAGCCTCCATGCATCCACCAGTCCCAGTTCCCAGAGAAAACGGCAAAATGCTGTGGAGTGTTTGAAATCCAGCTTAGTAGGTGGGACTGTTTATCCGCTATAGGGTTTGGAACCAGATTGAAATCTTCCCCCAAGAGAATCTGTCCCTCTGCGAATGGCAGTAGTTTGGGTATGAGGCCTTCCAGGAAACTGTCTTGGCCTATATTTGGAACGTAAAGGGACACAAGGGTGAATGCTCGATCCCACATTAGGCTTGACACAGAGATATCTCCCCTGTGGATCTCGTTGAACCTTAATTTTTGTGATTGGAATTTGTCTGCTAATCAGAATGGCCACCCCCTTTTTTTTAATCCCCCTCCCGAAGCGAAAAACTGATGTGGAAATTCCCTATTTCTCATGCGCTCCTCATCTTGAGCCAGCAGATGAGTTTCCTGCAGTAACACAATGGACAGTAACATATCTCTCAGTTTGCCCAGTATTGACTTTCTTTTAACTGGGAAAATCAGGCCCTGAACATTCCACGTGCCCACTGCCATGGTGTCCTCCATCCCACCTGGCCCTACTGCTTCAGCCCCCATGAATCCTTAATTTTAGTTCGCCGCCCCACCATCCTCTTTCCTCTGCCACATCTCTCACTCCACCTTAGTGATAATGTCTGTCTCACAATCAACATGTCAAAACATAACAACCCCACCTCCCCACACCCACCCTGCATCCCTCCATTCAATTAAACAAGCTCCAACTTGAGCATCTACTAACCATTACAAAGATTCCTCGAGGGCCCGACTTGGAGGGCAGAGAAGAATCTCATCTTCTAACAGCGCCCCTCACCCCCTCAGCCATCTTTCCACAGCTCGCTACTACATTTCGGGTGTTAGGGCCTCCCGCCCACATGTCCCCGAAACCATCCCAGCACCCAGTACTCCCACCAGGACCCAGAGCCCAACCCCTCTGAACTCTGCATCCTCATGTCTTCCTAGTTGGACCCCTCAGTCGCCTCCCTATGCCCACCTTACACCATTTCTGCAGAGATGCTGACTCTGCCTCCCTGTCAGAATCTCCCCCTCCCCTGAAACTCCTCCAGGACCCTCCGGGCTCAACAGCCCCTCTGCCTCTGCCTGGAAATGCACTAGCCACCACCTGCCTTGGTGTGTGAAATGCAGGGCAGTGGGGAAACCCCACCGATAAGGTATCTCCTTCGCACGCAGCCACTCAGATAGTGGGCGCAGTGCCTTGCATTTCATTAGGGTCGCTGCTGTTAGGTCCTGGAACAGGGAAAGAGACATGATACGGAAGGTGATAGCAGGCATGGACCTAGACGCTGCCATAATGCGCTCCTTTAGTTGAAAGAAATGAACCTGAGTGAAGACATTCGCGGGCCTATCCTGATTCGAGTCGATGTAGGATCTGGTTGCGGTGTGGCCTGTCAAGTTCCATGTCCTGTTCCAACGGTGCTTTGAAGATGAAGTGAAGTAGGTCAGTCATGAAGGCTGGCAAATCCTTGTCCTTAACTGCAGCCGATACTCCACGGATGTGAATGTTGTTCACGCAGGAATTATTTTCCCCGTCCTCCTGCTTGTCCTCCAGGGCCGTGCAATGCGCCTCCAGAGACTCTAGGCGATTGGAGCACTCCTCCACCACAAATGATTGCTCACAGAGTGTGTCCTTCACCTCTGACACCCTGTGTTCCTCTTCTGCGAGTCTCGTATAAAGTGCCAGGATTTTTTGGGAAAGCTCCTCTGTGCTCTTATGAATCTACTTGCGGATTTCGGCCAGCACGTCCTGCAGATCAGATTTCACGGACATTTGCGTAAGCATCGCGGGCAGAGGATCCGTGCAATGTACCTGTGCTGTCAGCATCTCCGTGCACTTGTTCCTGTCCACCGTCTGCAGCATGGTGGAAATGTTCCCCTGTTTGCCATTCTTCAAAGCTTTAGCCATGACGGAAGACATGAGGGCCCAGGAAGCCTGGTAACTGAGTGGCTGAAAAATCTGCTTCCTCCTTCCTGGGGAGAGTATGGGTAGCCCGTGGGTGGGCGCCGCTTCAAGGGCGCTCGCAAGATGTAGGCCCAAAGTCCGCCAACCTATTCCCCAGGTAGGCAGCGGTGTGCTCGCTCAATCCACCTATATCCTCCTGGACCAGACGCTAGGAAACTCCAGCAGATGAGAGTGGCCTGCCCCAGGGGAAAAAGCTGGGGCCACTGGGGCGCGGCACCACCAATAGCCCCTATAGTGCGGTACCCCTGTCCCCCACCACCGTGGCCACGGGCCCCCCCCAGCACCTCACCACCAGTGCCAAGCTTGCTATACTTCGCTGGACAGGCTCCAATGTGCAGGTGGTCGCGTTGGCTGTAAGGATGTGCCTTGCTTGGTTTATGTAGACTAATACCTTGGCTCAGGGAGTCATCTATTCTGCAGGTACGGTTGCCCGGGTGTGCACTGTCTGGCCTGTGCATACAGGCACCTTGGCTCAGGGAGTCATATATTATGCAGGTAGGGTTGCCTGTTCTCCAGTTGTTCCTCTATCACGGGCTGCCATCTTAACGCCCTCAGTTGTCCCCAGCGTGCCGCTCAGCACTCCCGGTGTACCTGCCCCACCAGCTTCCACTAGGGGCAGGCCAGCAGGGGCCTGCCGCCCACGCAGTTTGTCCGACTGGGGGGGATGCACCTCAACCACTGCTGCCCTGTGATCGCACTGGCTCCTGCCGGTATGGGGGATGCTCCCGCTGGTATGGGGGATACTCCTGACACCACCCACACCTCACCTCTGGGGGTACATCCCTCAGGAGCTCTCACTCTCCTCTGCGATTCAGCTTCCACGCCTGGGCGGGGAGGTGATCTTCTTCCTCCCTCAAGTTGGAGATCTTCGCCGGGTGCCGTACCGCTCCAGCGGCCCCCGCAGCATTCAGCTCACACCAGAGCCGGCGCAGTTAGACCCGCCCCAGTGTCAGGTGTAGGGCACCTCCTCACGCCCAGCTGGCCCCACAGAGCAGATGTCACACAGGCTCGCAGGCTCCCTGGGGTGCCTGCCTCGCTCCAACAGCGGCTCTGACCTGGTATCTCAGTCGGTGCCGCGGGACCCAACTTTCTCCTCACTCCTCAGTCCCGCCTACTGCAGCCATTTTCAGCCCTCTATGCGGGTCCTCCGGCCCGGTCCGTATCTAGTGACCGCCGGCACCCCCAATTCCAGGAGTTTCAGCAAACCGTAGCAGTAGGTGTTCGGCGGACCATTCTGCCGTCCGCTTCAGGGAAAACGTCCCGCAATGGGCTGCTTTCCTCCTCCTCTGCCCTCTGTTCGCCGGTGGCTCTCAGGTGGCCATCTTCTCGATGGCACACCAAGCCATGCCCTCCCACCTAGTACCTGTTTTTGTGATTGGGACAGGGTGCAGCCCCGCCAGACTCTCATTCTCTGCACCATGGTGCCAGAGAGCCTCATCCGCCTTTCTTTATCAGGCAGCAGGACTCTGGTGGCTCATAGTGGATTGTCTGCCATGACCCCTTCTTGCCAAGTGGTACTTGTTTCCTGACCAGCTGCTCTCTGCCACAGTCCATTCCAGTGGAATTCTTATCCATTTCGCTGTGTGACCCTTGACAGTGATGCATAGAGAAGGAGGTGCACAAGGAGGGCAGGAGAAAAAGAGATCTCAAAGCCTACAAAAGGCTTCCCGATAGATGTGTTTGATAAGTACAGCAGCCCGGGAAAAAGAAACAGTTCTGTCCACTGAAGGCATTTACTCAGACCCTGACCCAAGTCAGAGAGTAAAGGTGTCTGATTGATACGAGTCTACTGGGGGAGGTAGCCCAGAAGGGGAGAATCTGAGTCTGTTGTGGGCTGAAGCCTGGGAGGGGGATCCTTGGCTGGTAGTATGACAACCCTGGTCCAGAGGAAGGAATTCCTGCTGGTAAATTTGATGGGATTACCCTGCCTGGCCAGGCAGTTTGCGGCCTGCTAAATGCCTCCTCGTAAGGTATTCCCATACGAAGTACTTCATGGTAAGTATTTTATAGGCAGATGAGCCTGGGAAGATAATCCATGGCCCAGTAGGTCTGAGGCTGGAAACCAGAGGCCAAGTGGGGAATCACAAAAAAGCATGCTGGACGCTATATCATTAAGCCTGTGTGTGAGCCAAGAAGCGATCTTGGTCATAGAACCCTGGGACTTAAAGTGTATCTTAGGGAATTTGGACTTGTACACTAGGACCCATAGTATACACTCTTTCAACTGGTACACTTCTCTATCACCTTACACCTCAGTGTAGCGGATCCTTCTGAGGTACAGTGAAACCCCACAGAACCTCCAAACATTTATACAAACCTACCATCCTGTTAAGTCTTATTAATAAAGGTGTTGAACTGCATCCCACTTGAAACGTGTGTTATGTTAATCGCACATCATCATACTTGCAAGATTACAACTCTGCAATGGGCAACCAAAACAGCAAGGTCTAATTTCCCTGAGTGTTGGGGAGAAAGCGGTTGATCCTGAAAACAGTATCTCTTTTCTTGAGGCATTAAGATGGTTCCAAAGTCCAAATGACTTGGTGCCAAACACCTAAAAGCGTTCATTCATGGCAGCCATGCTGAGGCATTTTCTGTCCTTATACATTTTGGCTATAATTGTATGTAATTTGTTACGGTGTACCTATCTCATCCTTATAATGGAAGAAGCTAAAGTGCATGTTTGGAAACATTTTATTTATTAGGTGTTAGCTCATACAGGATGCTTCAGCAACAGCTACTGGAACAAAAACTAGTGGTGCGTACAGTGGTTGGCGGCAAGTGTGCATGATTATACATCTTCCTGTATGATGCCTGCTAGTCGCTTCTTTTGCATGTGTCTAACATTGTGATTTGCTGAAAGGTCACTCATTTGTCTGTGCCTTAGTTGTAATTGTTTGCCTCTGCTGTCTATTTCATGTATAGCGTTGCTGATGTCGGTTATTCTCTGCTCTATTTTGTTTGTCTTGCATGTATGCCTGTTTTCGGTAAGTGCTTTATTGAGTCTTCTCATATTTTATGAAGTCCTTCAGTCAATGTGTGACGTGTATTAAGGTATTTAAAGGTGCCCTTGACACAGGACAGCCGAAACCCAGGAGCTTTGGCAATTCCTGTTTTGGTAAATTAGTTTGTATCTAGTTTGGATACTGGTGGTGCATTTAGCTCACCCAACACAATCTGTGCCAACCACAACCCACTCAAGTCCTTATCGACAAATTTGCCACCACCATCTAAGACAAAATCACCTCCAAGTTCAAGGTCAGATCCCTAATCACCCTTATCTGGTCCACCCAGACCCACTCAATTTTCTGAGGTCACTGAGACTCCCCAATTAAATCCTAATAACATTAGACTCAGTAAAACCATTTGGGCAAAAATGCCAACTATGCCCAGTATCTCTAAAGAAGGAGCCAATTTCTATCCTAACTCCCCTTTTCTTCAGTATATGAATGCTTCCTTATCAAGAGGCAAGTTACCTGATAGCCTCAAGGAAGCTACCATCACACCTATATTAAGAAAAACAAAACTATGTGCAGCTTACCCAAATAACTATCACCCAATTTCTAATATTCCCAATCATGGCTAAAGTTACTCTTATCCCAGGAAAATGATCACTCTCTTTCTCAAGCACCAATCAGGGCTTCGACCCTATAAAAGCATTGGGATTGCCCTTCTGTTCATGATGGAGTAGCAACGTCCATAGGCCATGCTCAGCATCACCCAACCCCAATTATCATGAAATCTGGTTGACCTCGAACCGGTTGTGACCCTGACCCTCCCGATTCCTAACTGCTGTCTGAAAGACTAGGCACACTAATTGAATTGGATGTCAGGAATGTACTGTACAGCTGTACTGTGAATGCAACTTGCACAACCCCATCTGTTTGACCACTTCACTCACCCCTCCATTCCCTCAATTCCCAGTACGGTGAAGCAATGTAGATTGCAATATAACATGGAACAAAACATCAATAACATTTTTTTTTAAACATGGAAACTGATCTTACTAGTACATCAACGCTGCAAGGATGTGTATTATAACATGCATTGCCAAAGCCAACAGCTGTGGTGTATAGGCGGGGCCAAAGAGAACACACACAGCCGGGGCAGGGAGAAATACGAGCGCAGGGGGAACGAAGAAAGGACTGGAAAGAGCATTGGGGGAATAGAAACAGTGGTTGAGGTTGGGGTGAGGACTCTTAGCACGGGGGGTTTCCTACACAATGGAGGGCACACTACCACCATGGGATCACACTACCAATTCAGGAAATCTGCCTGTTTGTTTAACTAATAGATATAGTAAAAAGACTTTAGCCCACCTTGATGAACAGAAGAACTGTGTTTATCAGTATTGTTGTGTGTGTGCATGTGTGTGCAAAAACGCTTGACTGCATGCAGTTTACGTCATTAGTTTTAATTGCTAAGTAAGAAGGGACCATGTAAGTAATGATGGTGACGCTCTGTTGTTTAAACTGGCTCAGCATGCTGAAATAATCGGTTCTATAGGAAAATGTCGCCAGGAAAAAGATGCCCGTGAGGTGTTATAAACGCCAGTCGTAGAATATTTGAGGAAAGGGCTTCATTTCCTTCAGGGTGCAAATTTGGTTAAATGTCACCCCTGACCACTTCTTCTTTGTTGACAATGTCACTGGATACCAAATAATCAAGTATACGCCCTCTTTTTATTGCCCAATGCATGTTTACCAAGTGCACAGTGCTTTCCTCATATGCACATTCATACTATACCTCTAATCAGATCTCTCCAATACTAATATTCATTCCTCCTTGTCCAGCATCACAACAAGACCAGGCCTGGTCTGCACCTTCTTTTTCTAGGGCATCCCAAATGTAGAAATCTCCCTCAAGCCACCAGGGGCATAGAGTAGGGCACCTGACCTTGCACAGATCTGCACAGACCTACGCTGCTGTCTTGTTTTTGCAGCAAGAAACCATTTTAGTCGCATGTGTTTTGCTGTAACAGTGATAACATAAAAACAATCATTACATTTTAACTTTTAACAGTGGCCTCTTATTTATTGATACCATGTCCCATTGGCAGCTCCTCTTTATTATGCAATATCAAAAGTTGGCGAGTAAGTCAGCCCAATGCTAAAGGCAATGCACATTGTGTTCATGGCAAGTACATTGCCATGTGTGATGTAGGTATCAATAGAATGCACAGTCGTCATCAGCATTGTTCAATCTATAATAAATACTTCTGGATGGTTAACATTTAGACAAAGTGGGTCTACAGAGTAATACCAATGAACAGTTACAATATACAGTAATACAACAGTGCCAAGTGGACAGTTAGTGAGGTCATATATGTTAGTGCAAGGTGTTGGGGTGCAGGAAGGAGTTAGTGGGGGTAGCTGCTTAGTGGTCGTTTTCTTTGATCCAGTGGGTGAGGTTAGATCTGAAGAGTGGGTAGGGTAGAACTTCCCTCAGGGGTGGTGGAAGGGAGTTCCAATATTGGGCGGCGTTAACCGGGAAGCTGCTTCCACCAGTTTTAGTTTGTTTGAATCTCGGCACGGTAAGGAGATTGGCATTGGCAGTTCTTGTGGGGCGGTTGGAGGACGGTCTTGTGAATCTGGCTGTGAGGTATCAATGCTGCTCTGATAAGCTTACAGGTATACGCCAAGGACGAGGCCATGGAGTTAACTTGTTTGTTGAAGGAGAGGGTGGCGTTTAAGTAGAAGCCGAGGGTTTTAACTTCCTTGGCTACGGAGATGTTATTGTCATCTATTCTGAAGTTAGTGTAGTTATGGCAAAGTTTATTGAGATGAGCGGGGTGCCGAGGATAAGGAGTTCCATCTTGTCATCATTCAGGCATGTGTGATGTATGTATCAATATAATGCACAGTCATCATCAGCATTGTTCAATCTATAATAAATACTTCTGGATGGTTAACCCCTAGAGGGGTTACAAAGTTGCTCTACCAACAAACATCTAATATATTTAGTATTAACTAAAGTACCAGGATGGAATACCTCATGTAGTTTAGGACCTAACTATGGGTATCCTGATCTTGCCCTCATTCCTTAATCTAACAAATAGTTTGTTTGTTTGTTTGTTTGTTTGTTTGTTTGTTTGTTTGTTAATTGTTTGTTTTAATATTTGTAATGCGCACCAGACCCGAGAGTATCAGGGCGCAATAGGCATCAAGAGGTTGCTCAGCTTTGGTTACATTGCTGTGAGGACAATGGTACAGACATTTATGCAAGATACATTAGAACGCATTAGGGAATTGGGTGACAGACAGGAAACATTTAGACAAAGTGGGTCTACAGAGTAATAACAATAAACAGTTACAATATACATTAATACAACAGTGCCAAGTGGACAGTAAGTGAGGTCATATTTAACAGTGCAAGGTGTTGAGATGCAGGAAGGAGTTAGGGGCGGGGGTAGCTGGTTAGTGGTTGTTTTCTTTGATCCGGTGGATAAGGTTAGATCTGAAGAGTGGGTAGGGTAGATCTTCCTTCAGGGATGGTGGAAGGGAGTTCCAATATTGGGCGGCTTTAACCGGGAAGCTGCTTCCACCAGTTTTTGTTTGTTTGAATCTCGGCACAGTAAGGAGATTGGCATTGGCAGTTCTTGTGGGGCGGTTGGAGGACGGTCTCGTGAATCTGGCTGTGAGGTATTGTTGCACGGTATTGTGGAGACATTTATGGGTCAAGGAGGCTGTTTTTAGCAGGATTATATCTTTGGTGGTGAGCCAATTATTATTTCTTCTGATGTCGGAGATGTAGGCTTTCTTGGGAATACTCAAGGCTGCTCTCAAAGCATTATTTTGTAGAATTTGGATTTTGTTAGTAATGTATTTATTGCTCCCTCAATATAAGGTGTTACAATAATCCAGTTTAGACAAAATATGGGCTCTGGCTAGGGTAATGCAGCAATTGGTTGAAAGGAAGTGTTAAGCTGCTCTGATAAGCTTATAGGTATAAGCCAAGAATGAGGCCATGGAGTTAACTTGTTTGTTGAAGGAGAGGGTGGTGTCTAAGAAGAAGCCAAGGGCTTTGACTTCCTTGGCTACTGATATGTTATTGTCATCTATTCTGAAGTTAGTGTAGTTATGGCAAAGTTTATTGAGATGAGCAGGGGTGCCGAGGATGAGGCGTTCCGGCTTGTCATCATTCAGGCATAGCCCATGAGAGGCCGTCCATGCCTGGATGATGAGGTACACTCTATTCACAAAGGCCAAATCCTTGTTGTAGTCTCCCGTCAGCGGGATGAGGATCTGAGTATCATCAGCGTAGTTGGTGTAGGTGATACCCAGATCATCTAGATCGTCAAAAAGGGGCTTTGTCAATATATTGTACAAGGTTGGGGACACGCAGGAACCCTGTGGGACTCCGCAGGTGATAGGTATAGGGTCGACGGCCGCTGTTGATGAAAAAACCTGCATAGTCCTGTTGTCAAGGAATGATTGGATCCAGCCTATTGCTTCTTGTGAGAAGGGGGCGCCGGAGTCCAGGTGATTGCACAAGACTTTATGGTCCACTAGGTCGAACGCTGCTGAGAGGTCGATAAGGAGCAGGAGAGCAGTTTTTCCACTGTCTCTCAGAGCGTTGATTTGTGCTTTTAAGTCGATCAGTACAGTTTCAGTGCCGTGTTGGGGTCTGAAGCCTGACTGACGTACTCCTAATAGGTGGTTGGTTTCCAGGTATTGTTGAATTTGAAGGTAGGCTACCTTGTCTAAAATTTTAAGAAGGAAGGGGACTGAGGTGATTGCTCAATAGTTGGTGGGTATAGAGGGGTCGAATGTTTGTTTTTTTGAGTAATGCGAGGACCCATGACTCTTTCAGGTTGTTGGGGATAGTGCCAGATGAGAAGGAAGCATTGATAAGTTTAGAGATGAATGGGGAGAGGTCACAGGCAGCGTCTTTTATGATTTGGGCAGGGCATGGGTCGCCTTGGCAATTAGAAGTTTTGAGTGTGAGAATGACTTTTTCAACCTCCACGATGGATACTTTGGTGAAGCTAAAGCAAGGAGGAAGTTGTTTGGGGGGGTGGCATAGTGCAAGTTGGCGGTGGCAAGGAGGATTTGCTAGTATTAGTGGCGAGGTGAAGGGTTTCTTTTTTGTTGGCGATCTTGGTTTGAAGCAATGCTACTTTGTTAGTTAATGCGTTTTGGATGCTGGTGCACCATTGTTTGTCCTTCAGACAGGTCTCAGGAGCCTGGGTAGGAGCTTCCATTTCTTTGAGGATGGCGAACAATTCTTTAATACTTGAGTTTGCTTGAGAAATACGTGAGTTGAAAGAGGATTGTTTGGTGAGAACAATTTATTTTTTATAGAGCGTGGCTATTTTGCTGAGGTTATTCTTGTTAGTATCAGTTGGATCTTGTCTCCATATTTGTTCGCTTTTGCATTTTTCTAATCTGATTGACTTCAAATGGGGAGAGAACCAGGTGTTTAGGTGTTTTTTGGGTTTGCTCTTTCTGAGTTTAAGCGGAGCTATGGCGTCTAGGGAGGAGATAATTATTTTATTATACTCATCTACCAGTGTGAAGGGATCAGTATGGTCAGGAAGTGAGTTTAGAGTGGGAAGGATGAGGGGAGTACGTTTTTCGGCTGTAATATTTCTTTTGTTTCTGGTGGGGATGGCATGGGCTGTGCTGCTATTAGGAGGTATTGGTAGTGGGGTCTCTAGGGTGAAACCTATCAGTGGTGATCGGACCATGGTTGGGGTGTTATGGAGGTGACGGAAGTCTGGCAGTTGTACTCTGCTATCGAATTGAGAGTCCTACCTTTAATGTGGTTGGGTAGGGTTACTTTTTGGCAAAACCCTAGTTGTTCTGCAAGGGAATCATTAATTTGCGTGGCATTGCGTTCTAGAGGGTCATTAAACCCTAAATTAGGTCTCCAAGGAGAAGACATTGGGTGGGGTGTTTGAGGTTGTCGGATAGGATAGTGGCGAGGTCTTCTCAGGGTATAGCTCCTACTTCGCTTCTTAGCATCATGGTCACTGGGATACAGTGCCCACCTACCTTCTTTGCTTCTCCTATATGCAATTACTCCCTCCCCCTGCTTTAGGGTGCCAGACAGCCACAAATACTACTAGCTTCTAGCGATGGGTCATCTTCCTTGGCTAATCCAATGAATGATGCCCCAATCATCTCTACTACCAGCAAATCTTTTCTTCCGCCTTGCATAAGGTAAATGACACTCACCTATTGGCAAGTGTTTTTGCTTCTTACCTAAGGCCTTTGTTGGGATGTGTTTTTATAAACCACCAGAAAGAGGTCGTCCTTCAGGTTCATGATCATCAATTCTCTTTGAATCTCAGGTGCCTTCCTAGTCTTTGGTAGGGGGCACACAAAAAGCTTTTTGAACTTTAAATCTTCTTCTAGGTCTGTTCTTTGCCAATGTCTGAGTTTTAGTTGCCAGTTTTAGGGCTGGGGAGGCCTGACTTTTAGTTTTCTGGCACCTAAACTATGGAATGGTCTTCCACTTCAGCATATGTACATCCAAACCACTTAGAATTGAGATGGCATCTAAAGACCTATTTGTTTCTGAGTTAAATTATATATTAGCTTGGAAGGCTCAGGTGGTTCAAATGTGGCAGTGCATTGATACCTCCTATGAAGCGAGAAGTGCACTCTACAAATGCATCCCCTACCTACCTACCTACCTACCAACTGTTCTGGGATGAAGAAGTTATATACAGGATAGCACTGTCCTGTAAGACAAAGACTATTTTCAGGAGCAAAAGGTTGCATTTGGGTCGATTCCATGCCCGCAATGCTTTGCTCATGCCCCTCTGAATTGGAGCTGAACTTCCAATGGTGACTATTGGGTGGTGTTGTGGCATTTGTGACTTTGCCCAAATGGCTCATTCTAATAAAGTCATGTGGAAGAAGGCTTGCTGGCATGGGACTCCGCAAAGGGGGCCTGAGGTTTTGAAAGGTCTCTTGGGTAAGGCTCAAGAAGCACTGGCAATATATGGTGACGTTCAACATGACCGCAGAGCAAGTAGGAAGCCTGTGGACCCTCTCTGTCCCTCCGAAAGTGAACAAGAGGTTCTGCTGTGCTTTTTTTAGAAAGTGCCATGTAATGTGTCAGTCATAATGACAACCAACTGGAAGGACTCCTTGCTTGCATTTTACCATCTGGATGACCCCCTAGGGTTTCGATACCCCTGAATGTATTGAAACAGTGTTGTGTCCCCAGGAGACCTGAGTGTGCAGGTAGTTAGTATAGGTGGTCTCTTTTTCAGAAGGGTGTAGCTGGGAGGAATCTGAGTTAGGAGTACAAAAAGATGATGACTCCACTTACATATGCAACTGAACGAGATCCACTTGATAAGAGTGCAGCCATATTGCCAGTTGTTGCCGCAGCCATTTCGAGGCACTCCAACGTGAGGGCAAACATTGTCCGTCCGACCGGACAGAGTATCCAGCTAGAAGCCAGGATGCTGCCATCAGAATGACATTTTCTAGATAGATGGGAGCCATCAAATAGTGAAGCCAAATAATAAAAGCAGGGATAGAAGAAAGACAACCTTAATATAAGGGGGAAGCAAATAAATAAACATAAGGCCTTGTATGGAAATTAATAGTATGGGTTCCCTCATTCTGCTTAAACCTGAACTATCGTCGAAATACCCTGCCCCACTATAAGGGACCCAGAACATTGTATCAGCTGTACCTTTGGGAAAGATGTGTATGCCCGCCTGTCACCCCTGCGAAGCTTTACAACTGTTCTGTATTTGTATTTTATGTGCGTTTGCTAATCGCTTTCGCCAAAGCACTTTACAGAAATAATTAAAAATACAGTACAAATGAATGGTCATATGTAGAGTAACAGTTAGGTAAAAGAAACTGAGAGCCAAAGATGAGCCTTGAGGTGGGAATGGAAGATATGAAGGGAGAGAGACGCACGGATGTCAGAAGGGAAAGCATTGCATAATTTAGGAGCCAGAAGGGAAAAAGAGCAGAACCGTGAAGGAGCGCAATGAGGCTTAAGAGAAGTGAGAAGATGAAGATGCTGAGAGTGGAGAGAGCATGAGGGAATATAATGAGCGATGAGGAGGAAAGATTAGAAGCCTCAAGACCATAATAGCATGCAAAGAAAGTGCAAACCATGGCGGGAGTCCAAGGGAAGAAGAGAGATTGAGGGAAGAGAGTGCTTAAGAGGGGAGCAAGAAGGCTCAGAGTGGAATTGAACACGACAGATGAGAAGAGTAGAAGACATGTGATGAGAGAAGGAAAGTGCAGAAGCGAAGATAACACCCAAGTTACGGGGAGTAGGGGACAGTGGGATAGTGGAAGGGGAAGGAGAAAAAATAAACGTGGATTTGGGGAGAGAAAGACTGTCGGGGTAAATGAGGACTTCTGTTTTAGATGGGTTAAGGAAAGGGTAGTGGGAAGCCATCCAGGATGGAATTGCCTGGAGGCAGGAAGCGACATGGGAGTGGAGGGAGTCAGAGAACAAAGAAAAGGAGAAAAACTCTTCTGCATAAAAGTGACTGGAAAGATTGAAGGATTCAGTGAGGGAGGCAAGAGAGATGGTGTAAATAGAAAATAGGCGGGGACCCAGGACCGAACCTTAAGGGACCCCATAAAGTAAAGTTTGAGGGGATAAAGTATTACCAGACCAGGAGATGGAATAGGTCTGAGCAAAAAGATAGGAGTTAAACAATGGTGGAGCCTAAGCCGGTAAAGCCAAGAGAAGAAAGGGGAGAAAAGAGAGTAGGGTGGCCAACAGTATGGAATGCCGCAGAGAGATCCCTAAGAATCAACATAGAAGAAAGTTTATTTGCACATGAAAATAGTTATTGACCTCCTGTCATCCAATCAGAATATTTAGAATGCAGTCAACAACTGCTGGTATTGACTGCATTCCGAACATTCTGTCTTCAAAAACAGACAGGGAAACAACAATGCAAAGTTAGGTAATATTTCTTTCAGCAAGACACTACTTCAAAAGTACCTTTTTTGTTGCAGCATCCAAAGAGAAAGCTGAACAATGGGAAAAGGCTTTCACTTTACTTTTTCATGACACCAAACTAATGCGCGTGTGACGCCCACTTCAGGCTTACCAAGTTTGCAATTAAATTGCTTACATTATTAAGACAACTTTGTACTTTAAATACTACACACAAAAAATCACGTTTAATGTACTTAATTGTTTCTCTACTTATATTACTCACTATTAATGCAACATGTTTTACTTCACCAATACAAATTGAAAGCGTGTTACTACCACCACTATGTGCTAATAGCTTTATATACTTTGAGGGGGGTCATTTTCGATTGGGATAGTGACCCATCCCACGTATGCTTGATATGTATGGTATAGTTGCCAATGTTACTGGCCCAATTTCCTTTAAAATACATATTAGAAGAATTGTCTAAAAATGTCACTGATCTGAACATTGTTTTTTGCTAATCCCTCCAGGTTGTTGGTCGGTGTTACTGGCCAAGAGAGCTTTAATGTGCATACTTTGGCACAGTTTCTGTTTTTCAAAATTATTCCTTGGAGAAAGCTCCCAATGCATTTCCCTTTCATGTCATCCCTTTCATACCTCATTAATGCTACTTGCACAATGCACTTGGAATGCAATATTACTGCTTCAACACAATTTACTTGGGGGGAGGCCAACAAACCCAGTACTCCTTGAATCCTTTCATGTTATTTAATATTTCTGGCACAGAGTGCTTTTGGGAATGACACATTATATTTCCGATATGGGAAATTCCACTTTAATTAAAAAAATTGATATTCATTTTAACAGGGGGCGATAGGGTACAATGGATTGGCATTTGCCAACAATCCATGTAACGTAATGTAAAGTGGTTTTTTATATATCACCATTCTGCCAACATTGTTATTCTCGCTGTGCATGGCTCTGTAAAGGGTCAGAGTTAGTTGGATAGAGGGAAGGAGATGCAGAAACCTTTGTTGATGGATGCAGGTCGAACGTATCGTTACCCGTGTTTTGATGTGAAAATCTCTAGGTTCTTTGTTGTTGGTTCCGAACAGGCAGGTTAGCCATATGGGAAGCCAATGGGTTTGTGGCGTGCAAAGATTAACAGCATGGTTGTTGGTAGAAGATGGATAGGGTCTGAATCTGTTAAGTACACTAGATCTAAGAGGTCATTTGAGCGAGTGTGGGAGGTGTAAGGATGCAATGCTTTAGCAGTGAGGATTTAGCTGAGGAATGTGGGGGTGGAGAGGGAAGTGTGAGGGCTTTGTCACTTCCTAGTTCTTGCTGATAGATTTAACTGAGATTAAGACGTGGTCCAGTGTCACGCAGTAGAGGGTAAACGAGCCAAACCGGTTTCCCAGCGATGATAGTACCAAGAGTGTTGAAAAATGCCTGGCATAAATTAGCCCAAGTTTCTGGTGCACAGTTTGAAGTCGATTGCTATTATTTTCATTTCTTTCAAAGTGGTTGGTTGAAAAGCCAAGTCTTGAGCTGTTTCCTGAAATTCAGGTTGAGAGGTTTGGGTAGGGTGTTCCACAGTTTCATGGCCAGAACTGAAAAAGAGGAAAAAAGAGGATCCTCCTTGCTGTTTCATGTTGAAGTTGGGGACTAGTACTAGTACAGCATTGCTGGACCAAGGGGTTCTGGAAGGAGGTGTAGTGTTCAAACTTACTTCTGAAGCAGGAAGGCCCCCCCCCATGGTATGAACGATGGGCAACACACAAGATTTT
Source organism: Ambystoma mexicanum (assembly GCF_040938575.1). Classification (NCBI taxonomy): domain Eukaryota; kingdom Metazoa; phylum Chordata; class Amphibia; order Caudata; family Ambystomatidae; genus Ambystoma; species Ambystoma mexicanum. The sequence continues at coordinate 374,703,739 of NC_090926.1, read as the reverse complement.
GAAATGAGCCCTTTTTTTTAATGGCTAGCAAGTGGGGTGTATGTAATGCTGGTGTGAAATGTTCAAATGCTTCATTTTGAGAAGTAGACTTGCCGCTGAATTTTTAACTCGTAAATGCCCTCATTTGGTAATCTGGGAGTACGATATAGGGGCTGTTTGCATAGACTAGTTTGGATTAAATTACAGAAATTATGGCCATGGCTCTGTGGGTGAATGTTAAGTAATGTAAGGGGGCGTAGCATGCACATCTGGTAGAAACAGCTTCTGACGATGGCTCTGACCTGTGGATCAAGAGTTACGCTGTTGTTCATTGTCATTCCAAGGTTCCTTACTACGGTTGACGAGTTTGGGCAAAGGTGCATCTCGTCAGGCCTAGGGATTGTGGTGGAGTTAGAAACTGTAGGATTACAGAGCATCAGTTCTGTTTTTCTAGGGATGCATTTTGGTCTATTTGCTGTCATCCGTGTGTCCACCTGCGCAAGGCAGTTTTTAAAGTCTGCGGCATTTGGTGATGGGTGGTTCACAAACGTGTGGATTATTTGTGTGTCATCCACGTATTTGAAGCAGGAGATACCAGATGTATTGATGCTGTCTAGTAGGGGTGTCAGGTAGATGTTGAAAAGTAGAGGTGAGAGTGTGGATCCTTGGGGCACTCTGCAGTTAAGTGGGCAAGTACAGGAATTGGAGGGGCCCAAGATAATGGTTTCTGTTCTACCCGTCAGCAAGGAGGTGATCCAGTGTAGAGCTGTTTCTTTAATGCCAATACCATGTGGCCCCGGGACAAGGATCAAACCAAAATGTTGAGCTCAACAGAAAGCGTTTGTGAGAACTCTACATTCTAGATCTTGCGCAGAGATTATCTGGTTGGAAACTGGGATCAGTTTCACTTGCCTACGGGTGCTCTCGAAAGTATGGCAGACAGCTACGATGAAGTGCAGGGATGGACTGGCCTATAAGGAACTCTGGAGATTTCCCGATGGGCCTCTGCACCCTGGGCCTCTTTTCTGTGGTATTTCCAAATGTTCTCATAGGAAAAGCGTTGGGCTTGCTGAAAATGTGTCACATGGGGCCACTTTGAGCTTTATTTCCACGGCCTCTTATGGTCCCCAGTAATTATTTCCAGGGCCTCTTTTAGTTCCCAGTCCAGCCCTGATGAAATGTAGGTAGACCCTGTTCATTAGAGGGAAAATGCGTGTGCTGTTGTGCACACAGGCATCTCATAGTGAACTCCATTAAAGTGTGGTGCACTGCAGAGACTGCATAATTGCAGGGCAGCAGCAAATGTTAATATGTACTTGAGACAGCAGGCCATAGTGAGCACCTTCGCAGAAAACAGCAGAGAGCATTTGGTATTTTAAACTATCATGTTTTGTGCAATGTCACTGGCCCAATGTGCATTAAATTGCAGCATAGGCTGCTATAATTTGGCACTAGTACCAAAAAACATTTCTTTTTAATAAGAGGAATGGAGCACCTACAAGGAAATGTGCACGCCTATACAAAGTCGAGGAAGGTCACCCGCTCCCCTACCGTTTGCAGAGTTAGATCCCCTCCCTCGAACCCCATCACCCATGTTTCAGTCTAGTTGTGCCACTGATCACTAGTAACTCAAATTTTAACATCAGCTTCAACTCGATGGTAAAAAAGCGACCAATGATATGTGGTGTTTCCTGCAGCCGCCCAAAACGGGCCGTACGAAATGTGCATCCCAGTTGCCAATAGGGCTAGGGGTGTGGCTGGGGCACGTTCATTGGCCTACATGGCTGTATGACTACCCCGAAACAAAAGAAGTGGCAGGCTTTTATAAAAGACTGTGTTCCCTTCACTGTGGCGGGGCACTCTTATGTAAGAAAGATCAAGACAAAACTGAATACTCATTGCTTACTGTTGATCTGTAGAGGACGGGACTGACAGGTGCAAGTTCAGCTTCCCTAATGGAGTCGTGCACTTGATCACTGTTTGAAGGCTATTCCAGAAAGCCCTTCCTATAATTTCTTTGCAACATGAAAAGAGCCCTGCTGCTGAGCTTTTTTTGTTGTTTCCTGGTGGCAGCCTGGTGGACTATGTGCTGCTTCTGCTGAGGCTTTGCAGTTTCATTGGTGAAGAAACTTTTAAAGGATTTCTTTTTCTTCAGTGAACGTTCTGCAGCTAATTTCCTTGTTAATTATTAGTACACCAGATCATCATCACAAAGGGTATTATAGGTTTTTAGGAACATTGTCCTTATCTTTCCAGCCACACTTTGGGTATTTTGCCCTATTTGTGTATTTTCTAATTACAGACTCGATCCAATTGGTTTTTTGCTTTTATCTCTGCAATATATGCTCTAGCAGCCCCTGGGACAGAAACCCCCAATAGCGATCACTTTGAGAGAGTGTTCTCATCTTGGTTGACAATGCTGTGGGTTTACCTATGAGTCCATTAGTCAATAATGATTCTATTGTCATTCCCTGCTTTCTCAAGGATTTTACCTAGAAAGGGAAGATGGGTGATGGGACCATAGTTGCTGAGGTTGTCAGGGTCCAGTGATGGTTTCTTGAGAAGCAGGTGGATATGTCGGGTCTTGGGTGTCGAGGCAAAGGTGCCTTGAGTTAGGGAGCTGTGAGCTGTTGATGATTGTCAGGTAAGGGTGGAGTGCTTCAGTCAGAAGGGTCTTGAATACAGAGGCAGGGAGGATGTCGTCTGTGGTGGATGTGCTTTGAGGGATGCAGGGTGGTAGTGAGGTCTTACATAGTGAGTGTCTTGAACGCTGTCCAGGTAGTTCTGTTTTGCGAGATGTGATGTGTGTTGCACCGTCAGTTGTGGAGTTGGTGTCTATATGTTGGTGGATTATGTTGATCTTGTTGATGAAGAAATAGTTGATGGCAGTGGATTTTTCAATGGAGTGGGGTGCGGGTGGGTCAGGCAGAGGGTTGATGGAGCGCTTGATGGCTTTGAAGAGTAGAAACCATTTGCAAATGACCAACTGATATGACCACCAAGGTTGTATCAAATTCAGGGAACAGTTTCAGAGTTCCTGAGGTCAATCAACTACATTTCAGGGAAGCGTGCCTACAACAGTAGAATCAGAGAGAATGTTTGACAATCACAAAGACTCCCTTGAATTATGGGAGGCTTGGGTGAACTGTACATAGCAGTTCTTCTAACTTTCGATGCCAAAACAAATGACAGGAGGCACTGTACAAATGCAAGATGACATGACATAGCATATTTTATGCATCCTTTTTCAGGGCATAAACAGAACCTTGTATTCCATTTGCTCCTGTCTTTTGCACTTGTACAATTGCTTTAGTCCCCTCTGGTGTCATTTCTCAGGCTTCTTCCTTAAATTTGTGAGGGAAGAGTGGCAATGGCAGTATCCATACGTCACTTGTTTACTGTGGGTTTTCATTTTACCAATGTATTGCGTGACTTTCATGTTTCCCAAATATATTTTCCACCTTGCACTGCATATGACTGTGTATTCACTGCACTGTTTATGCTAGCTGTTTAGTTCTGTCAAGTGTTTGCATGTTCCCCAGCATTGCCTGATCACTATATTTTGTACCTTCATATTCCCTATAGTTGCATGTTTCTGACACACTGGACATTGATCACTTGGGAACTCCACTCCCAGGCAAACAGCCTACAGACAGTGACAAAGGTATCACATTCCTCCCAAAGGCCTGGCCAACTCCCCTGTTGGAAAAACCTGTTCAGCAGCCACCTTGAGCCAGAACCCAGCCCCACTGTAATCTGCTGCCTAGGGCTGAATTTGTACTCCCCTTCCCTGGGACCATCCTCTATTACCCAGTGACAGTTGACCTGACCACTGCAAGTCACCAAGTTAGCTCCGGCTGGGAACCTACATTCCCCACCCAACAATTAGCATGCCCTTTGGCCCCAACTGAGCTGCACTGTATAATTTCATCTCCCCATACCCTACAATTAACATCCCCTCTGGGCTACAACTGCCAACTCCCCTGTCCTGGGATTCACACAGAATACCTGAAAGTGTGTGTCCCACTCTACATCCCATCTCCCCTGGAAACGGCCCTGGCGACACTTTCCCAAACAAACACTTGCCTGGTGGAGGGAGGCTGGCCTGGAGGGGGCAGAGTGACAACACGTATCTTGGCAATGCCCAAACACTTGCCTGGGTGAAGGAGGCTGGCCTGGAGGGGGCAGAGCAACAAAACGTATCCTGGCAATGCCCAAACAAACACTCTCCTGGGTGAGAGGCCGGCCCTCCAGTGGGTGGAGCAACAGCCTTATATTAGCCTGTGGAGAACGGTCTGTGGACTGACTCACTCTTCTCTCTTTGGTTGCCGGTGGTGCTGTGCTGATGGGGGGAGGGCAGCAGAGCCCAGGAGGCCCCTTCCACAGGTAGCCTTGTCTTCCCTCACTATTTGTTCCCACCAGTAGGGCTCCTGGTCTGTCTGCCATCTCCCCTCTGTGTGTTTGTCTCTCTCTGTCTCTCTCTCTCTCTCTCTCTCTCTGTCTGTCTCTGTCTCTCTCTCTCAATCTGTGTGTGGGTGTCTCTCTCTCTGTCTCTGTCTGTGTGTGTCTGTGTGTGTTTGTGTGTGTGTCTCTCTATGTGTGTGGCTCTGTGTGTGTGTGTGTCTCGCTCTCTCTGTGTCTTTGTGTGTGTCTCCCTTTTTTCTTTCTCCTTCTCTCTGTGTCCCCTATGTGCCCCTGTGTGCGCTCTCTCACTGGGCACCACCTTTCTCATTGGGTGCCCCTCTCTCTCACTTCCTTTCTCTTTTGTCCTCCCTCTCTCAGCCCTCTGTCTCTACCAATCCCCTCCTCCCACTTCCTCTCCAACCCTTCCCTTCAGGCCCTGCTCCCCTGTGCATCTAACGGTACTCCCTGGACCAACGGGTTCCCTGCCAGTGGGTGTGCCTAGCTAGTGTGCCTGTCATCAATGCCCCACCTTGTGCCCACATCCCAGTGTAGGCCATCAACTGTGTCCAGTGTGTCTGGGTTGTCCTGCTGGCAATGAGTTTACTCCTCTTCTTGTAATAAATCGGTTCCTGGTTTCTACAAAGACTTTGGTGCCTTCATTGTGTTCACACTTGTCAGTGCAGCCTGCCTATTATTGCCAGAAGGAGGACCCAGTCCGTCTGTGTAAACAACACACCCCCACTGGGTCTGTTGACCCCCTGGTCCAAAACTGTGACCCTGTCTGGGGTCTTCCCCTACGACCTCCCCCATTTTGGCCTGCCTCCCACTGCCACAGGAGGGCATGCTAAGGAGATGTATTTCTACGGGAGATTTATTGATGAGCCTTTTCGCCATGGTTTAATTCTTGAGTGACACGCGTGCACATACACACACACTTGTTCTCTGATGCTTGCTTTGCATGAAATCATTATTTTTATTTAGAAATGTGAGCTTCACCATCTCCAAGGAGCTATCCGCCAGGAATAGGGATGCCAGTAGCAGGAACCTGCACATAACAGTGGGTGACCAATCGCTGCTGTCCATGGTCCGCATGTGCGGGATCTTTAGAGTGCAAACTTAGATAGCAAACAATGGAGCACTGTACACACGGGACGCACCCTCAGGGGGTATAGGGTGAACAGGTGACGGAGAAGCTTGAATAGGTAGAATGAACAGGGGAGTCAGGGTGCTCTGGAGGGAGAGAAGAAGGGTTGTGGGGAACCATCAGCGATTGTGAGATATTCTTTGATGAAAAGGGTTTTCAGGTCCTTTCTGAACTGTAGAATGGAGTGGGGCAGTCTTATCTGTTTTGGTGACGTGTAACAGAGACAGGGTGCATAGAAGTATCTTTTGATCGTATTGCATTCCCGTTTTATACAGCACCAGCGCAAGCCGCCAAAAGAAACCAGTTCCAAGGTGCTTAAGAGTATAAAGTGGGGAGTTTCTTAGATAGTATTGGGAATATTTTGGTCCAAATGAGAAATATGCCACCTCATGGGCAAATATTCAGAGGTGCAGATGATAATTGACTGGCATTTCTATGGCACTAGTAGAATGTCGATTGGTTACTGGCTTGAACATGACATTGTGGGACGGGAGGATAGCTCTGTGGCAACCCGCGGGTCTTGGAAGCAAGACCACCCTGAGCAAATACAGGTTCGAATCCTGGACCCGCGCTTGGGGGGAAAAAAACAAGCGCGTTTATAAATAGCCTGCAATGGAACAAGCACCTATATGCCTATGGGTTAAGTGCGCTGTAACTAAATGCAAAAATAAATAAATTGCTTTCTTATAGTATTTGTAGTTGTAATTACAAACCCAATTCCGGTTCCTTGGTGCATGAATATAAAGGAGAGCTGTCGACCCCCAGCTGGGCCAATGCAAAAAATATTTGGGGGCATTCTCCGAATCTTTAGCAAACCCTGTGACCACCCTGGGGTTCCTGCTCACCTTGTGCTGATGTTCTTTCAGACTCTCCCCCAGGATCATTTTAAGGCACACCCTCTGGAAAGTATTAGTAATGAAATATGTGAGGATTTCGCACATGCCAGCCCTCTAAGGCGTGTTATTGAAGCCGAGCCGGGTTATGAAATCCCAGAGAGAGCAGAGCACGAATAAAGCTCGCATGGGTTGGATCAGTAAACACATTGTGTGGTTTTTTATGCAATGTCTTTTTGTTTAAGTGAATAATGGGTTTCGAGTGGGGTGTCTGAGCCTGTTTCAAAAGATTCAAATGTGAACAGCTGTGTCTGCCTCTGTGATCACGTGCAGTCGGTTACACAGTGATGCAAGCCCGTCATTGAGTGCAAATCTCTGTGGCGTGCCCTCCTTTCTCCCCTCAACCCGTCCTTAATGAGTACACAGCAGGCGAGGCGTCAGGTCCCCTCAACATTTCAGTTGAAAGGGCTCAGCGCCTCTGGGAAGCCCTGAGCAGCTTCCCCCAGGTTGGCAGTCTTCTCACAAAGCATAATACTTCTTTAATTCAGTACATTAAATGTAAGATTTTCTGCACACAAATTACAGGCTGCCTGCCCAGGCGCACATAGGCTGTCACCTCCCTCAGGCCTCTTGCACTATCCAACACTGTTCATGTTACCCTTTCGTATTTTTACTTCAGTTTTGTCTAAATTAGCATCTTACTGACAACAAGCGTAATAGCTTTTCAGTGGACATTTAGAGCCCCACACATCATTATAAAATGGGGTCCCGAGAACCAGGACACATCTTCAGCCAGCCCTGGTGTACATAAACCCTCCAGGAAAGTGTTTCTCTCGACCCTTAGTTGCAAAACCAGGAATAGGATCAGGGTAAGAGCGGGCGCAGGCTGCAAGAGTACAGGCACACACTGAAGTAACCTAAGACCGCCCAGACATCCTAACTCAACTTACCCAACTTTAAGTTTCTGGGGGTCCTTGGCAGTGCTTCTGAACCCCCTGGATTTATGGGAGTACCCAGCATAGCATCGAATGACAAAATACATCCTGTTCTTGGGATGTGGGGAGTGGGGGGACTTTGTATCCCAAATATGAGGTTAAAAAAGGAACCACGTCCTAACCCTCTCCCTGTGAACAAACACCTGCTTCGACAACCCCAATACAGACTAGAGTCTGCCTGGGGCAAAGAGTAAAAGCTTCTGCTTTTCATAATGAGTGCTAGATGCTTAATGGAAATGTAAATAACAAACGTTGCTAATAGCTAACACAAGGCAGACAAACCACTGCCTAGCTTTCTTGCATAGAATCACTGTATTAGTGCCTCTCGTAATTCTAAAAAATATTGATAAGCAGAGGTCGAAAGTCATGTTCATTAAGACTAGCACGTGTAATTTTGCAGTCCTGCCCTGCACGCATAATTATGCAAGGCAAGCAGCTTTATAAAGTTTTGAAATTGGTTTAATTTAATAATGAACCAAAAATTAACACTTAACAGAGACATGGGTCACTCTTGCACTTTTTGGTAATGTCTGCTGCTGCCCTAATAAAATAGCTGCCTATACACTGCTTACAACAAGAAGTGTGAACAAAGGATTTGCTTCCGAGCCAGAGGCCCTGCTGGAGTCGCTGGGAGAACGCAGCCAGGAGATCCTGGAGCACATGGAGAGCCCACAGTAAAGGGAGTAACTTCCCATAAACGCCCCTTTTCCCTTCACTGGGGAGCCCAGGGGGGCACGTTGACCCCCTTTATCCCTTTCCCCCTCTATCAGTTGATATGCATTGGATGGGTTCTTCCAAATTTCAAAATATAATCCATTGATTCATGACACTTCCCATGGTTTACTTTCTAAATGTATATAGGAAACAGCCTGCACTGAGACAACTAAACTGGCAAAAAAGGGTAACATTCAAACGTCATTATATTCTCTATAGACTCTGAAAAAATAGATATCACTAAAAAGAGGCGCCTAATCTTCATTTATGATCTTGGAACTTTCTGACTTCTCACAGACTCCTTCGGTCCCGCAGATGGTGACCCCTTTCCGTTGCCAGATTGTTTTGTGTCGGTATAGCCAGCATGTGATTGTCTCTCACCCACCCAAACCAGCCTGCTTCCCGATTTCACCAAGATTAGTTAGTGTTATTTCTGAGCATTGTGACGAATCACAGGTATTCGTCCCTTCTCCCCAAGGGGGAGATTCTCTCTATGAGTCTAGGGAGGTGAGCCCTCTCCGCAAGACCCTCCCTAGGGGTCGAGGCACTCCCCACTCACTGGGAGAGACTCCCCCTTTGGGGACATGGATTCCTATTCCTGTGAGGAACTCCCTAAACCACCTACTATAGCCGTAAACATGGGACTGACTATTTTAATAAAATAATGTGCAATCTTTTCATTTGGCTGAAGGCAATGCAAAGAGAAAACATTGTGGAAAAGAAAAGGAAGATGCCCCTTTAACAAGAGATGTATATTTAACTGGGACAAGTCTGATGAGAGGAGGAGGAGAGCCTTGTGCGTAGGGGGATCCCCCTGACATCATCACGCCTTGTGGAGATGGAGTGAAGGCGAGTCACAGAGTCTGCAACTTTCAACGAGACAGAGAACGCCAGTGCAGTACGCCAGTGCAAAATGCCAGAGGTCCGTCGTGTGCAGATATGGGGAAAGCATTGTGAGGAGGAAGAAAGGAAAGAAGGAAGGAACGAACAAACGAACGAGGTATTTTATGGTAGTGTTACCACAAGTTCAGCATGGTGGGCAGGATGCCAAAATGACGCTGAGATCCCCATTGTGAAAAGCATTGATAGCTTCCGATAATCCGTGCCTGTATAGGCATTGGACCCAACGTGAAACCGAGAACGAGAAGCCGATGACTGAGAAGAGCAAGAAAGCATAGCCGAGTGAGCGCCGAGCCTTGCCATCTTCCCCTGCATACAGAGAGGTACCGGGGGAACGGGAGAAGCGGGAGCCTGCCGGGGCGCCATTATTGATCTGAAGAAACTCATCCCAGTTCTAAGGATGAAAAAGTAAAGATGAGACTGGGTTCTTGGAATTGTAAAAAGCAGAGAAAACAAGTAACGATTGACCCGGTTGAGGAAGGTTATTATAAGAAGAGAGATTCTTGTCCCCGTCCCGAGGATGAGATAATAAAAGGGAAACCAGTTAACAAGAGAAATGAAAAAAGAATGTACAAAAGGGGATTACCCCATCCAGGTGGGAAACAAGCAGAGATTGGAAAGAAATCTCCTGGGAGGAAGATGAGATATCCTATGGACAGGATAAAAGAGGCGAGAGATTAAGACAGAGAATTCATTACAAGGAAAGTCTAAAAAACGGTCAAGATCAACCCAACTCAGGAAAGCCTGAAATTAAAGGAATGGTTCGGTCAAAAAATGTTATTGCCCCTACGGGTCGGCCATGTGTTTTTAAGCCTAAATCGCTCGATTTTAGAAAAATTTCCTATGGACCTTACCCGAGTTTTCGTCCATTAATCACACGCGAAAACAGGCATCAGGGCGCTGCCATTTTGTGATAATCCTATCATTTCCCCCATCGCCCTGGCTGACCTGCTTTTGCGGCACTAACTTATATCCCCCGCCCCTGAGCCTGACATTATCAAAACATTCATATTCCCTGCCTCTCTCCGTGATGTTACTGTGCTGCATAGGCAAACGCGCCCAGTCGTCTTTTACACGACTTCACACAGAACCCGGAAACCAACACAGATCAACTCACAACACAACGCGCCATAATTTGGAATATGAAACTGTACTTTAAAATCAAACAGCAACACGGTACATTTGGTAAAGTATATTTATTTGACATTAAATGTTTATAGAATATTCAGCAATTGCCATATGAACTCCAAAAGTCATTTATTTTCTTTTATCTCTATCCGCAAATCTGTAAAAAATTATCGTGAGTCACGCGCTGTTCCTTTATGGTACACAGGGTGTTGGTTTTCGTTCAAAGAAGCACTTTTGTCGCACGTTGAACCGCAAGGCTGTTCCATCAAGTAGGCACTAGGTCAGCGTAAAGGTTGATATGTTGCTTCTAGCTGCTAGTACCGCGTAAGGGCATATGGGCTCTTGGCGATCGTCCCATAATATCATAAGGATTGTGCAGTTGTTTACATTAAGCTGCAGCTAGCGGTTAAAAAAAACATCTGCCGGTGTCTGAAACTGGTGACAGTAGCAAAAGGGAAGGATATACCTGTTTTGAAAACATAAAATGTATAATTAGTCTCGCCAGCCGATTTTTATTAATATTATTCATTTTATTTATTACGGCCAAGCTGAAACTATTTGCTTTCAAGGATAGTGCAATAGAGTATGTTCGGCTCTAAAATCAATGCGAAAACTAACGAAATAGATCGAGGTTAGTACACTTTGAGAAACTACTTTTTGTCTACATGCGTGTGGAATGTGGACCTGCATGCCCATGTGCCCGCTACAAGGACGATCCCACAAACGTTTTCCAAGCTCTTCATTCATTCATTTATTCATGCATCCATTCATTAATTCTTCATTCCGTATAAAAGGTCTAAAGAGTTACTTACATTATATTTGCAATTTCCATTGTGTCTCTGTGTAATGCAGTCCGTAAATCCCACTGTACTCTTGACAACAAATTTTCGTATACTGAACTAACATGAAACTCGGTCTAGTTTCAGAATTTCCTGCCTTATCGTCTCTTACGTTATTGCACCCCCCCCTTCAAATGATGTTCTTTCGGCATGGTCCCTGTCTCTCAAGGTCAAAAAACAATAGAACCTTATACTGCCAGTGCGAGTTGTGGGCCTCTTCAGGGCGCAAGCTGAAAATCAGAGCCGCTGACCTTCACTAGAAATGAGCATACATTCTTTCTTTGCAACATCCCGTAGTAAAGCCATCTGTGAGAATTTGAATGTGCAAATGCGAACTGGGTTGTCTCCCATCTGCAACGGCTCGCTTGGCGTGTTCTAAGGCCCCCAATTTTGTCCTCGTTGTCTGCGAGCTTTGAAGCCCTAAAGAACCATAACTATTGAGACTTTTAATTTTTTGGGGAAGGTCAGGGAAAGTATAAAGTACCCGAGGAGTTGAGTTGAAAGTGAGATTTATTGTTTGCTTGTTTTATTATTTGCAATACGCAAGCCTCGGTTAACAGTGCATAGCATTTAGAAGAGATTGCGAAAATTAGTTACATCAACAAAAATATATACATACACATATAGACAAGGTCAGTAATATGAGGTGAATAGAGAGAGAATTCAAAGATGACACCCAGGTAGTTCGGCACCCAGGATGGTGAAGGTAGGGGTTAGGGTTAGCGTACTTTGTATGCACACTGTAAAATAACATTTATTTACAAAAAGACAATCGTATTACAATTATTTAAACCGGGATTTGTACTTCTCAACCAGCTCTCCTTTGGGTGGACATGGCACAGTGGCAATGTTGGGTGGCAATGGATCAGTGCTCTGCACAGAAACGTTCAAAATTCCATATCTGTGCTTCTCTAATACAGCAACAATAAGGCTTTTGACAAAGTCGAACTCCATTTCCTCATAGACTGGTTTGATCACCCATTGCTTACTTCTTTTTGAAAAGGCCTTAGTGTAGCGAGGCATCTTTACATTACCCTTAGTCCTAGATTGTTCATAGCCGAGATTCTCGTTATGGGCCAAGACGGCAAGTAGAGTCCTATGTCTCATGCCCTGTATGCTGAAATGCAAACGATTTGGCCTGTACTTTAGGCACATATTGTGGAACACCTCCAAACCTCCTGTGTGACAGAATTCTGTCAGTCCCCTCAAATCTCTTGATAGAGTTTTATCGAAAACAATCTTCTCAATGGCTTTGTGTGTCAGTGAAGATGGATTCAACCACTTCTTCTTCCGTGCCTCCACTGGGGACAAAGGCCCATGTTCGCATTGGTGGAAATATAGGTTTTCTGACCAGCAGTGCACGTTGGTACAGTGGTGCATCAGTGACCGCCATTTTTCAAGTAGTATTTCCACTGACCCTTCACAAGTTTTGGAGCTCCACCAAAGATGGTTGCTGATAGACTGGGACCACTCTGAAATACTTTCCAAACCGTTTTTTTTCCCTGTAGCCGAGATTTTCTTATTGATTGATTTAGCAAGATGCTATATGTCAAATTGATGTTTAATATGTGGGAACTGCTCTCTCATTGTCTTGGCAATTGAAACGTGTCTGTCCGTGGCTATGAGGTCGATGTGCAGTCACCTCGATTGCAGATATTTTACTGATTTTATAAATCCTAGTTTCTCCATGGCCACTGAGGATGTACATTGTGTTACTTGCACGACCACCGAACTCACAATTTTCTTACTATCCATGTCCCGAAAGTGGTAGGTGCAGTACTTGGCAGAAAATCCAGGGCTGTTGCACTGTCCATCGCCGGCTAGCCTGAATCGTTGGCCTTCGAATGTACTTGCTAGAGACAATTGTTCAATTTTCCAAGCATCACTAATGGCCGGAAACAGATAATCATGTTGGTATTTGTAGTACAGCGTTTTTTAAATGATACGAAGTCCCCCAAACTGAAAGAAAGACTTTAACTTTCTAAAACTGGAGCCACTAAAAAGTGATGCAGCTGCACACACTAGATTACCTGCTGGCAGTTTCCCCAGCATCGGTTGTGCAGACCATGAGAACGTATGATGTAATCTACAGGCGGCATGTATTGTGACGTTACTGCCTTGTTTTTGACGAGTCACATGAATCAATGGCTTCCCACATACCTTCCCTCTGACAGAATGCCCACATTTCAGCATACTTATAATATCCATCAAACAACTGTCGAATATTATGTATTTGTCCTCTTTCATTAGACTGTCATCGTGCGTCAAAGTTGTTTCGGCCTGTGACTTTGAGGACATATCACCACATTTGAAAGAAATATCGCTGCTATCAAGTTCTGATGCCTCGGTAAAATGCTGCTGCTGGTTCATTCTCTGTCATTTCAACATCTGCTACTTCAACATTGATGGGAGAACACAACAATGTCGACAGCTTTTTTCGTGGCAATTTTTGGAGGGTGTAGATTGTGTAAATTGATCTGCGACTACTTCAGAGCTATCTTCAATACATCCAGTATCATGTTGTTGTGGTGGTGCGGTCGTACTGTAGCAATGGTCCAATACAACTTTGCCGGATTCTCCGGACACATTCATTTCATTTTCTGTACATTGGACATGAGCATCCCGAGTCTCAACACGCCGCGTCTGAATTAATAGTTCCTCCACAGCCTACATAGTGTAAATGGTCTGGCAAGCAACATCTCTCATTTGCTTCACTGTCTGTGTATGTATAGTTTGTAGACCCACGGGTAACTAGAGGACAGATTGGAAAAGGGATGTTCAGTTTAAACACAAGATAAAGTATAGTACAATTGACTTGAAAAATAGTCCCCAGCATAAAAATTTTTCTAAATTATGAACTGTTTGTAACTAACCTTATTTTTGTTTTTTTTCTTTGCAACTTTTTTGACTCGACCATCAACATCTGCACGCTGTTGCTCCGATACGTATCCACATGTCTCCCCTTCCTCTTGCGCTGCAACGACTATATTTTCTGTATCCGCATAGACAGCACGGAATGAGGCTCCATCGACTCCCTGAAACATAGTATTTTCATTACTGTGTATCAAAATATTGTTAGCATAAAACACACGTGAGGACGAACACACATGTACATCTCAATAGCCAAACACGATTTAAACATTGTGTGGAACAATCAAACGACAAGTATTCGACCAGTGATGATCTATTTCGATGGAACTGTCAGTATCCATACCTCTGGCTCTGCATGGACTGCCACGAATGATTGTATTGAAGAGGAGGCATCAGCAACTCCCTGAAACACAGTACTTGCATTAGTATGGTTTTCAATATTGGAAACATAACACACACTTGGGGTCGACGGCACAGGTACATACAAAGAGATAACCACAAATGTTGCATTGTCTAAAAGAATCAAGGAATATTTAAATATGATCAGATTTAATCGACATATTTCTCCGATTTCTTTACATCTGCATCATCTAAATGGGATCTTGTGATTGTAGTGGAAGCTCCATCGTCTCCCTGAAACACAGTACTTGCGTTAATAGGGAAGAAAGTATAGCAAATGGAATCACGTTATATGATCACGCTCAATGGAGCTGTCAGTATCCATACCTCGTGCTGCTGAAGAATATCTAGGGCTGTTGTCAATGTGGTGCGCACTTCCGAAAGCTGTTGCGCCGATTCGTATGCGCATGGTCCCGCTTCCACCGGAATTACTTGAATGTCAGGCTCTGCATCAAGTGCGTGGGTTGACAATTCAACAACTGCCTGAAACATAGTATTTGCATTAGTAAGGATTACTATATTGAAAACACAACACACGCTTGGGGTCGACCGCACAGGTACATATCAACGGCTAACCACGAATGAAACATGGTGTAGAACAATCAAACGACAAGTGTTCCAGTCCTGATGATCACGGTCAATTGAGCTGTCAGTATCCATACCTCGTGCTGCTGAAGAACATCGAGGGCTGTTGTCAATGTGGTGGACGCTTCAGCATCTCCCTGAAAGACAGTACTTGCATTAGTATGGATAACACTAATTATAACTGAAAACAAACACCAGTGGACGACAACTAAGATGTATATCAATTGGAAAGCACTAACCAAACAATTGGTAAAATAATCACATGATACATACAAACTATTACTTGACATGCATAAAACAAGTCTGTAGCGGAATAGGAAGTATGATTACCTGATACGCGCTAGAAGTGGTTGATAACTGCGAGCACGTGACGGAAGTAGAATGTTCTTGCTTCAGATTCAAGGGATAGTCAAGAAGTTGTAAAGGTAAATTATTGTTTGATAATGAAAAGCCAACTTTTAAAATTGTCATGTACAGAGACAGAATACTTGATTAATGCACAATATAGCACAGTTCCCTGTGCCCATATATAGATTTTGTTTGTGGGTTATGAAATCTAAAAATAATATATTGATATATGTCATTATTCAAAAAGCTATACACTCATATCAATGTCGAAAGTATTACAAATTGGAAACAACACCTAAAATATCAATGAATCCATTTGGCTACCTACATACTACCGCAAGGCATAAAGCTAAAAACGGACACTTGACTCACCAGTGGCGGATTGTGGACAAATAGAGTGGGAATAGCGTTTGCGAGCAATTTTCGTGTTGATCGCCATTTGTTCTTCTTTGTTACCCAAGATGTGGTGTACATGTTCGAGGGAAAGTGCCGGCTGCAGATGCGGTATCGATAACCCCTCTTGTCCTCAAAGACTTGTTGGACTCTACTTTCCAGCTCATCCAGTGGATATCCGCAATGTCTGACCCATTCTCTTATTCGATCAACAGTTTTCGGGAATACATGCATTGTAGTGCCTTCAGATTTAGCTTGGGTCTTCGAAGGGCAACCGCTAATCGAACAGGCCGGCATTGTTGAAAATTCTAAAAAGTAAATATCAAGATTATTATAAAACCTTGATGAATAAAAATGTCATAAAAAAGTAAATGAACCATACCATGCTCAATGCAAGGTTTGTTTTGGTCTCCGGAACTATACCAGTTCATCATGTGCGGCTTAGTATTTGCATAATTTACAGACATTTTTTAAATTATGTGACTAAACTCTGAACATGTGACTAGTCCCTTGGATGTTCTGTCTTGCACGAAAAGCAACCATGCTTACATTATAGACTGGACCGCCGAAGGATGCAATTCGATGACAATTGACACAGATGAAAATAAATAGATCTATTGATAGCATAACAATTGAAACTCAAGTCAATAGCAATGAGACCAATGACCATAGCTCTATTGGGTACTGTAATAGCAAATAGATTGAAATGTAAAAATTACCGAAATATGACTAGGATACATGACCTTACCTTGACCAACAAACAGTTGGATTCAGCAGGCCGAGCAGTATGTTGCAGGAGAACAGGTAGATGGCCACAGGTAGCACACTGACGAGTTTGCTTGAAGCGGTCACAGATAGCATGGCGACGAGCAGATTAGCATAGATCTCAGTGCTTCTCAGGTAGAAGGTTCAGGAGTTGACTTGCAAAGCACAAAGATGTTCTCATGAGACATGTCAAGTGGTTTATAAAGTATTAGAAACAGGGGTGTGTTTGTAAATGAATGACGTGTGTATATTGTGGTATTATGTTTATTGCAGGGGGGGCGGCCTGCCTCGGGGGAGGCCTGCCTAGAGACACGGGGTCTGAGGAGGCCATGTGAGTGATGGCCCCTGGGCGTGGGATACCTTTGAATTGTACATGCTGTTTGGCACCTTGGCCGTTTGCGCCCGTGACAGCCCCCCATGCCAGTGCTCATCCCCGGGTGCGAACTGCCTTTGATAGAGGGGGTGGGATGGATGGGCCTGGGGCATGCAGATAAGGCACAGGAAGACTGCTGAATGGAGACACACTTATGTGGATTGCAGGGGGGCGGCCTGCCTCAGGGGAGGCCTGCCTGGAGACACGGGGTCTGAGGAGGCCATGTGAGCGATGGCCCCTGGGCGTGGGATACCTTTTGAAGTGTACATGCTGTTTGGCACCTTGGCCGTTTGCGCCCGTGACAGCCCACCATGCCAGCGCTCATCCCCGGGTGCGAACCGCCTTTGATAGAGGGGGTGGGATGGATGGGCCTGGGGCGTGCAGGCAAGTGTGTGGGATCGAGGGGCCATCAGGCCCCTCTCATCCTTTACTTCTCAGTAGAAACTCGTACCAAGTGCCTCCAGTAGTGGGTTCGCCCCTTGCCCTTATGTGATGTTAACTTTGGATGACATTCGCGTAGATGGGAACACTGAGCAGGACACGGGGCATCCATTTTTGTACCCCCTTTCCACTCTATCTTGGTGACCAGGCCTCACTGCGCAGAGCACATGGCCCCCACCCTCGTTCCCACTCTGACTGGAAAACTCCAGAGGTATTTGCAACAGCTAATAATTGTAACACATCACTCTTCCTCTGACATCACGGTCCTGCATGTGAACCAGCCGGAACCAAGCACATAGCTCGTTCATCTCCACAAACGGGTCCTTCCCCACGCACCCTCGCCAGTGGAAACTTACTGCGATTCTGACCCTGTGTCCCTGCAAGGTATTCTCTTCATGTGCCAGACCACTGACCACGCCATGATGCCCACCTAGCAGATCCTCAACTAACATTAGACCCCTACTGCAGTATATCATTGCCTATCAATAACAAATGCCACATACCGGAGATTCTTGTGAGCACAGACCCACACTTCAAACAGTGTACTATAGTGGTCAAGACCCTTGACCTAAGGCCTGTATAATACAATGTTAATTGATAGTATAGATATATGTGTGACTTTTATAGAGACATAACCGACTGAAAGACTTTGAACAAGTGTCATTTAGTTCATGCATTATTGATAATATATTATGTTAGCTTAGATAGTGACCACCCCGCTTCACAGCGACCTGACCTTCACCCATTCCGAGCACAGATGTCTGACGTCCATCCTTGAATGGAGACACACTTGATTCATTTAAAAAATTGAAACAACCGTTGTTAAAATATATGTGGTGTTTTATTTTGTATTTTATTTTGATGACACAAAAATACAAGACTTTAAACATTGTACAGTTCAGGTTGCAGCACAGAGAGAGAAAATCCCCTGTACTGACCGCTGTCACTCGGGAACGTTTCTCTTATGGCACGAACGGCACAGGCGGGTATCACTCTTCGAACGCGGTGTCCAAGCCTCCCGTGAAGCCACCATGTAAAGGAACGATAGGCCACCAGCCTGTACCACCTGTGAAAAGGAATGAAACAAACTGTTTATAAATGACCAAGATAAATTTAATAAACGTTTGTTGTCAATGACAATTCTTGTAACTAATGGCATTCTGCTCGGACAAATGCTATCTAGACACTGCACACTATTGAACTACTTTCGTGCGTTACAATGATATGTATATGTAATTTTGGATATAGTAGAAGACCATGAAATAGGAGTGGCATGACAAGAAGAGTATACTTACTCGTTACTCGGATTACGAGGACGAACAGTTGCGCGAAGTTCGTGCATAAGCACAATCATTATCCTCAACACGGACCGTGTGAGGCAGGCTTCCCTGAAGTCTGGCAGCTCGGTGATACATTGCGGTCGTGGCTCGCCTTCCGAAATGTAGGCCACACATCCCGAGTTTTCACAGCAGCAGCAGTTCTCGTCCTCGGTTGGCATTAGCTCGCACCGATTGCATGTGCACCAGGTGGAAACACCGTCCATGCGACTAGGTCCAGGCACTTCAGCTGTTGAATCGTCCTCCCAACTGCCGTCCGAAGACCCATCGTTTTCGCGTGTTTCCCTTTCCAATAGTTCCTCCTCGGTATACTCAGGCTCGTACATGTAGGGCATTATTGTATCCATTGTGTGTTACACAAACTAAAATAATTTATGGCGGTGGTACTGGTATCTGTTCACACGGGCTACAAGCAACAAAGGTAGCTGACCAGAGCACAGAAACGAGTCACAGAATACTCAAAGTAACACAGAGAGAGGAATGGAATCGAAAATCTGCTGCTGTGTGTTGTGAAACGGTCTGTTTATACTTATTGAGGAAAGAGGCGTCCTGCCATTTCCATGGCGACACGTCATTAGCTGAAGCGCAGCGAATGTTGACACGAGACGTACTTTGGCGTTGTGAAATGGGCGGTATGCGTCTGCTGATGATAGGCTCAGAGGCGGGGATATGATTTAGTGCCGCAAAAGCAGGTCAGCCAGGGCGATGGGGGAAATGATAGGATTATCACAAAATGGCGGTTCCCTGATGCCTGTTTTCGTGTGCATTTAATGGACGAAAACTCGGGTAAGGTCCATAGGAAATTTTTCTAAAATCGAGCGACTTAGGCTTAAAAACACATGGCCGACCCCTAAGGGCAATAAAACATTTTGACCAAACCATTCCTTTAAAGACTGGGAAGAGTCTACAATGGATGACAACAGCGTGAGGAAACAACGCGAGAGAAAACTTTATAAATATATGACCACAGAATGCACGAAAACCAAGAGTGTCTTTGAAAAATGACAAGGACTGATCTCAGACACTATCCAAGGAGACTATGTTAAGAAATATCCGTACTATGCCGAAAAGATGTAAATAAGGAGACTATCGAACGAGAAGAGAAGGCCAGGTGTATATAAGACACTCTGCTGGCCTATTTAATTTAGTTATAATTATTATTGGTTATTTATAACACACTTAATACCCAGAGGTTTCCAGCGCAGACCCGGGGATCAAACCTGTGTTGTTCCACATCATCTTGCTTCCAAGGCGAGCGCATTGCCCCTGAGCTATCCTCCGAAGACTTAGTTAGGTGTAGTGGTAGGGTCAGATATAGTTAGTTTGGACAGAAGACACATTTACTTTGGATTTCCTGACAACTAATGAGCACCTTTAGTTCCTATAGATAAGGTTAGGCCTTTCATTTATAATTTCATTAAAGATATTGGGCCTCATTACGACCCAGGCGGTAAGTTACCGCCTGGGTCGTACCTTTACAACCATGGCGTAAACTACGTTTACGCCATGGTGGTTGGCGGACTTACCGCCTCATTCCGAGGTTGGTGGGGCGGTAAGTCCCCAATCCCCATTTACCCTTCCCCATTCCCATTTTTGCCCCATAGGGCATAATGGGAGTGGGGAAGGCGTTAATTACGCCACCGTAAATTACGGTGGCATAATTAACAACAAGGTCCCTTAGCGCCATGGATTTTAACACCTGCTAAAAGCAGGTGTTAAATCCTCCATGGCGCTAAGGGAACTCGGAATCAGGCGGTAAGGGTCGGCGCTGTTTACGCCGCCATAAACCCCTTACCGCCTGGGTCCTAATGAGGCCCATTGAGTAATGTCCTTAGCGTGCCCGACTCCTCCTTCCGACCCACCAAAACATTCTGAAGAGAGCTAATGGCTTAAATGCAGCTGTATTTGTTCTACCGTTGTGATAAAAATATCCTAACCGGTATTACCCAAATTGACATTTTACAATTAACCTTTTGTCCTAATTGACCTAATTATAGTGGACCTTATTGACCTTCAGCACAATTGACGTTTATATTATTTTAGGTATTTTATATATGTATGGGTTGGTTTTGGATTATAAATAATATAAGGGATTGTGTGGGGATTTGCAGGGGTTTTGGATTGGGTGGGGACTTGCAGGGGGTTTCGCCAGCATATATATCCTAATTGACCTTTTATATTAGGAAAATTCTCCCAAGGTCAATTCTCCCGAGGCCACTTGTGAAAAGGTCAATTAGTATACATCCTCTTAACCAACTGTGGCTTGCACTGAAGTCCTGTTAAAAACCAGCATTGACAAAGCCATCACTTTTGGCTAGTGTATAAGTATTAGATAGGCATTTGCCAGGCACTGATATAGTAAGCCCAGGAAATCAGCTTGCTTGATTTAAAAAAAAATGCATTTTGCTCTTTTTTATCATGCTTGATAGCAATCAAGATCACTTCAAAGGGTGGAAGAAACGGAGGGTGTGGGAGAGACACAGAAGAAAGACCTGTGAAGAAAAGCATATAGCCTTCTGTAGAAATATTTGTGATCCATTTGTTAAACAGGGATTTGCGGTCAGAATAGCGCACAAATCCCCGTTTTTTAGCGCAAATAATTCCATGAATCAGCCCCTTCATTCTTTAAGGAGTGGAAGTGCTGCGGCCTCATATTGTGCAGGGGGTCACTGGTCTTGCCATTAATGTTAAATCGGGTTATGTGCCAATTATGAGATGGTCCCAACACAAAGCAAACAATGGCATGCACTGATGCCCAGAGCTCACTGCATATGACCCCCAGCTAGCTTGATTGACAAGTCCGAGCAGTAGAGGATACTTAAGCCTCTAGCCCTGGGGGACGTCGGGTAGCAGAGTTCATGTTGGCTGAAGGAATGAAGCATTAGGTGAAGAGGCTTTGTTTAGCATTACAGTCCTATGACTCCACAGACCTTATGGTTACATCCACATCCACATTACATCCACAGACCTTATGGTTAATATTGGCTATTAAGTGCCACTAAAGAGCCACCCACAAGCCAAAACTATTCCATTAGAGTGGAGATATGGAGAAATGACATGTGAGAAGGGACGCAAAGTTTGTAGGGGTTGTTTGGCAGCCCATGGCCCATACTAATCCATATGGCCATTCCCACTCTCTTCCTGCCCTCCCCGCCCAAAACCCATCCTCTTGTGATCTTTTTGGGCTAGCCTTACCATTAAACTTTGGGCTCAAAGTGCAACGTTTTTTTTCCAAAGCAGATTGCTGAGAGTTAATGACTTAAGTGGAGCTGTAAACTCACTACTTGTGAAATAAAAATGTCTTAACCAGGTCTGCCTTCAGCCAACCGATTTATAAAGACTATGTGTGGCCTGTTAAAAACAAGCATTGGCAAAGCCAACAGCTTCGCCTGGAGTATAAGTATTCTGCATTTGCCAGGCACTGTTACATGCCCGGGTACTCACACCATTTTTTTAGCTGCTTCCATCAGTGGGCAGTTAATACCATTACAGCAGTGCTTGGCAAACGACTTTCTCATGCCTACACAGAAGCCAATGTTTTTTTAAAGGGGGTATCTGTATCTGGATGCTTCTGGGTGATCTTGGATGGGGTCCCCCTCGAGGAACTGCAGTTGCAGCGAGCAAGCGAACGTTTCCCCCCACGCACTGCCAAGGGCATTCGAAGAACGTGCCTATGACTGGGAGAGGCCCGGGGGAGAAAGGACTCTGTGGAAAAAAGGTTTATTTTTAGCTCTTTTAATCCGCTGTTAACGCGGTATTTATAAATGCCTGTTCCATGCCTGTCACCCATACACACGTGTGCACAGAAAGATGAATGAACACACACAGACACATACGCGTGATAGTTCACAGACATGTACATACTGTAAACCTCACACAAACGAAGAGACACTCATATGAACGGATGCAACTCACCCTCGAGTGCACATTTCCAAGCACATTTTCACATTTCACACAGCACGCATTGAGATATAGATGTTCAGCTTTCAGACACACGTGGAGTGCCTCGCGCTCTCTCTCAGTGTGCTAAATATGGAAACACCAGGCCTTCTAAAAACGGACTCAGATAAACGACGCGGCAGCCCTTCACCAGGCCGTGGGGGCTCCTAAGGAAAAGCAGTGTGAGAAACGGGACTCTCCGGGGCCCTTTTCGTGAAGAACTGTCCTGTACTCTTCCAATTCTGCACACGTCTCATCCCGAATCCGGCCCCCTGCGAATGCAGAGCTGTAGTATTGCGTAGACACCTGCATTCACGAATGATGCGTTGTCTCTCATTCAAATTTCTGTAGGAGCCATGATGTGTGTGTGGGGAGGGCTGGGTGAGCGGTTGTGTTTCGATCCTTGTGGGGATTTGCGTATGATAACACGCCCACGCTGTGGGAACTTGGATGCACTGTGGGCGGCAGAATCCAAATTTTCAGATGTCAATGCCTTCCAAATGAATCAAAATGGCCGAAAACACATCTGTGCCAATTTTCACAACCTTGAAAAAATGGACCTCATGCATACCTGTGTTTAATTTTGTGTGTTGACCTTTTTCCTCAGCTTTGCCCCTGTAGACCGGAGGTGACAATTGTCTGAGTGTGTGTGTCTGTAAATGCATATTTTCTAAGGTTTCACTCCTGTAAGTATATCTTACACTCAATGATTTAATCTTGATACGTTACAATAAATGGTGTCATGAAGATAAGATAAGATCATTAAAGGAATGGTTCGGTCAAAAAATGTTATTGCCCCTACGGGTCGGCCATGTGTTTTTAAGCCTAAGTCGCTCGATTTTAGAAAAACTTCCTATGGACCTTACCCGAGTTTTCGTCCATTAAATGAACGCAACAACAGGGTGATACCCGCCTGTGCCGTTCGTGCCATAAGAGAAACGTTTCCGAGTGACAGCGGTCAGTACAGGGGATTTTCTCTCGTTGTGCTGCAACCTGAACTGTACAATGTGTAAAGTTATGTATTTTTGTGTCATCAAAATAAGATACAAAATAAAACACCACATATATTTTAACAATGGTTGTTTCGATTTTTTAAATGAATCAAGTGTGTCTCCATTCAAGGATGGACGTCAGACATCTGTGCTCGGAATGGGTGAAGTTCAGGTCGCTGTGAAGCGGGGTGGTCACTATCTAAGCTAACATAATATATTATACATAATGCATGCACTAAATAACACTTGTTCAAAGTCTTTCAGTCGGTTATGTCTCTATAAAAGTCACACATATATCTATACTATCAATTAACATTGGATTATACAGGCCTTAGGTCAAGGGTCTTGACCACTATAACAGACTGTTTGAAGTGTGGGTCTGTGCTCACAAGAATCTCTGGTATGTGGCCTTTGTTATTGATAGGCAACGATATACTGCAGTAGGGTCTAATGTTAGTTGGGGATCTGCTAGGTGGGCATCATGGCGTGGTCAGTGGTCTGCCACATGAAGAGAATACCTTGCAGGGACACAGGGTCAGAATGGCAGTAAGTTTCCACTGGCGAGGTTGCGTGCGCAAGGACACGTTTGTGGAGATGAACGAGCTATGTGCTTGGTTCAGGCCGGTTCACATGCAGGACCGTGATCTCAGAGAGTGATGTGTTACATTTATTAGCTGTTGCAAATACCTCTGGAGTTTTCCAGTCAGAGTGGGAACGAGGGTGTGGGCCATGTGCTCTGCGTGCTGTACTATCGCAGTGAGGCCTGGTCACCAAGATGGAGTGGAAAGGGGATACAAAAATGGATGCCTCGAGTCCTGCTCAGTGTTCCCATCTACACGAATGCCATCCAAAGTTAACATCACATAAGGGTAAGGGGCGAACCCACTACTGGAGGCACTTGGTACGAGTTTCTACTGAGAAGTAAAGGATGAGAGGGGCCTGACGGCCCCTCGCTCCCACACACTTGCCTGCACGCCCAAGGCCCTCTTTCAAAGGCGGTTCGCACCCGGGGATGAGCGCTGGCATGGGGGGCTGTCACGGGCACAAACGGCCAAGGTGCCAAACAGCATGTACACTTCAAAAGGTATCCCACGCCCAGGGGCCATCGCTCACATGGCCTCCTCAGACCCCGTGTCTCCAGGCAGGCCTCCCCCGAGGCAGGCCGCCCCCCTGCAATCCACATAAGTGTGTCTCCATTCAGCAGTCTTCCTGTGCCTTATCTGCATGCCCCAGGCCCATCCATCCCACCCCCTCTATCAAAGGCGGTTCGCACCCGGGGATGAGTGCTGGCATGGGGGGCTGTCACAGGCGCAAACGGCCAAGGTGCCAAACAGCATGTACACTTCAAAAGGTATCCCACGCCCAGGGGCCATCGCTCCCATGGCCTCCTCAGACCCCGTTTCTCCAGGCAGGCCTCCCCCGAGGCAGGCCGCCCCCTGCAATAAACATAATACCACGACATACACACGTCATTCATTCACAAACACACCCCTGTTTCTAATACTTTATAAACCACTTGATATGTCTCATGAGAACATCTTTGTGCTTTGCAAGTCAACTCCTGAACCTTCTACCTGAGAAGCACTGAGATCTATGCTAATCTGCTCGTCGCCGTGCTATCTGTGACTGCTTCGAGCAAACTCGTCAGTGTGCTACCTGTGGCCATCTACCTGTTCTCCTGCAACATACTGCTCGGCCTGCTGAATCCAACTGTTTGTTGGTCAAGGTAAGGCCATGTATCCTAGTCATATTTCGGTCATTTTTACATTTCAATCTATTTGCTACTACAGTACCCAATAGAGCTGTGGTCATTGGTCTCATTGTTATTGACTTGAGTTTCAATTGTTATGCTATCAATAGATCTATTTTCATCTGTATCAATTGTCATCGAATGGCATCCTTCGGGGGTCCAGTCTATAATGTAAGCATGTTTCCTTTTCGTGCAAGACAGAACATCCAAGGGACGAGTCACATGTTCAGAGTTTAGTCACATAATTTAAAAATGTCTGTAATTTATGCAAATACTAAGCCGCACATGATGAACTGGTAAGGTTCCGGCGACCAAAACAGACCTTGCATTGAGCATGGTATGGTTCATTTACTTTTTTATGACATTTTTATTCATCAAGGTTTTATAATAATCTTGATATTTAATTTTCAGAATTTTCAACAATGCCTGCCTGTTCGATTAGCGGTTGCCCTTCGAAGACCCATGCTAAATTAGAAGGCACTACAATGCATGCTTTCCCGAAAACTGTTGATCGAATAAGAGAATGGGTCAGACATTGTGGATATCCACTGGATGAGCTGGAAAATAGAGTCCAACAAGTCTTTGAGGACAAGAGGGGTGATCGATACCGCATCTGCAGCTGGCACTTTCCCTCGAACAAGTACACCACATCTTGGGTAACAAAGAAGAATAAACGGCGATCAACACGAAAATTGCTTGCAAACTCTATTCCCACTCTATTCGTCCACAATCCGCCACTGGTGAGTCAAGTGTCAGTTTTTAGCTTTAGGCCTTGCGGTAGTGTGTAGATAGCCGAATGGATTCAATGATATTTTAGGTGTTGTTTCCAATTTGTAATACTTTCGACATTGAGATGAGGGTATAGCTTTTTGAATAATGACATTTATCAATATATTATTTTTAGATTTCATAACGCACAAACGAAATCTATATATGGGCACAGGCAACTGTGCTATATTGCGCATTACTCAAGTATTCTGTCTCCTTACATGGCAATTTTAAATATTGGCATTTCATTATCAAACAAAAATTTACCTTTACAACTTCTTGAGTATCGCTTGAATCTGAAGCAAGAACATTCTACTTCCGTCACGTGCTCGCAGTTATCAACCACTTCTAGCGCGTATCAGGTAATCATACTTGGCTATTCCGCTACAGACTTGTTTTATGCATGTCAAGTAATAGTTTTGATGTATCGTGTGATTCTTTTACCAATTGTTTGGTTAGTGCTTTCCAATTTATATACACCTTAGTTGTCGTCCCCTGGTGTTTGTTTTCAGTTATAATTAGTGTTATCCATACTAATGCAAGTACTGTCTTTCAGGGAGATGCTGAAGCATCCACCACATTGACAACAGCCCTCGATGTTCTTCAACAGCACGAGGTATGGATACTGACAGCTCCATCGACCGTGACCGTCAGGACTGGAACACTTGCCGTTTGATTGTTCTACACCATGTTTCATTCGTGGTTAGCCGCTGATGTGTACCTGTGCGGTCGACCCCAAGCGTATGTTGTGTTTTCAATATTGTAATCGTTACTAATGCAAATACTATGTTTCAGGCAGTTGTTGAATCGTCAACCCACGCAGTTGATGCGGAGCCTGACATTCAAGTAATTCCGGTGGAAGCGGGACCATGCGGATACTAATCGGCGCAACAGCTTTCGGAAGTGCGCACCACATTGACAACAGCCCTAGATATTCTTCAGCAGCACGAGGTATGGATACTGACAGCTCCATCGAGCGTGATCATATAACGTGATTCCATTTGCTATACTTTCTTCCCTATTAACGCAAGTACTGTGTTTCAGGGAGACAATGGAGCTTCCACTACAATCACAAGATCCCATTTAGATGATGCAGATGTAAAGAAATCAGAGAAATAAGTCGATTAAATCTGATCATATTTAAATATTACTTGATTCTTTTAGACAATGCAACATTTGTGGTTATCTCTTTAGATGTACCTGTGCCGTCGACCCCAAGTGTGTGTTATGTTTACAATATTGAAAACCATACTAACGCAAGTACTGTGTTTCAGGGAGTTGCTGATGCCTCCTCTTAAATACAATTTTTCGTGGGAGTCCATGCAGAGCCAGAGTTATGGATACTGACAGCTCCATCGAACTAGGTCATCAGAGCTCGAATACTTGTCGTTTGATTGTTCCACACAATGTTTAAATCGTGTTTGGCTATTGAGATGTACATGTGGGTTCGTCCTCACGTGTGTTTTATGCTAACAATATTTTGATACATAGTAATGAAAATACTATGTTTCAGGGAGTCGATTGAGCTTCATTCCGTGCTGTCTATGCGGATACAGAAAATATAGTCGTTGCAGCGCAAGAGGAAGGGGAGACATGCGGATACGTATCGGAGCAACAGCGTGCAGATGTTGAAGGTTGAGTCAAAAAAGTTGCAAAGAAAAGAAACAAAAATAAGGTTAGTTACAAACAGTTCATAACTTTAGAATTTTTTTAAGCTGGGGACTATTTTATGTTTTTTTCAAGTCAAATGTACTATACTTTATCTTGTGTTTAAACTGAACACCCCTTTTCCAATCTATCCTCTAGTTACCCGTGGGTGTCTGAACTATACATACACAGACAGTGAAGCGAATGAGAGATGTTGCTTGCCAGACCATTTACACTATGAAGGAACTATTAATTCAGACACCGCGTGTTGAGACTAGAGATGCTCATGTCCAATGGCCAGAACATGAAATTAATGTGTCTGGAAAATCCAGTAAAGTTGTAAAGGACCATTGCTACAGTGCGACCGCACCACCACAAGAAGATGATACTGAATGTATTGAAGATAGCTCTGAAGTAGTCGCAGATCAATTCACACAATCTACACCCGCCAAAAAATTGCCACCGAAAAAGCTGTCGACATTGTTGTGTTCTCCCATCAATGTTGAATTAGCAGATGTTGAAATGACAGAGAATGAACCAGCAGCAGCATTCACCAACGCATCAGAACTTGATAGCAGCGATATTTCTTTCAAATGTGGTGATATGTCCTCAATGTCACAGGCCGAAACAACTTTGACGCAGAATGACAGTCTAATAAAAGATGGCAAATACATAGTATTCGACAGTTGTTTGATGAATATTATAAATATGCTGAAATGTGGGCATTCAGTTAGAGGGAAAGTATGTGGGAAGCCATTGATTCATGTGACTCGTCAAAAACAAGGCAGTAACGTCAAAATACATGCCGCCTGTAGATTAAATCATACGTTCTCATGGTCTGCACAACCGATGCTGGGGAAACTGCCAGCAGGCAATCTACTGTGTGCAGCTGCCTCACTTTTAAGTGGGTCCAGTTTTAGAAAGTTAGAGGCTTTCTTTCAGTTTGTGGGACTCCATTTCATTTAAAAAACGCAGTACTACAAATACCAACATGAATATCTGTTTCCGGCCATTAGTGATGCTTGGAAAATTGAACAATTGTCTCTTGCAATTACATTCGAAGGCAAACGATTCAGGCTAGGCGGCGATGGACAGTGCGACAGCCCTGGATTTTCTGCCAAGTACTGCACCTACCACTTTCAGGACATGGATAGTAAGAAAACTGTGAGTTTGGTGGTCGTGCAGGTAACACAATGTACATCCTCAGTGGCCATGGAGAAACTAGGATTTATAAAATCAGTGGAATATCTGCAATCGAGGGGAATGCTCATCGACCTTATAGCCACGAACAGACAGGTTTCAATTGCCAAGACAATGAGAGAGCAGTTCCCACATATTAAACATCAATTTGACTTATGGCATCTTGCTAAATCAATCAATAAGAAAATCTTGGCTGCTGGGAAAAAAAAGGTTTGGAAAGTATTTCAGAGTGGTCCCAGTCTATCAGCAACAATCTTTGGTGGAGCTCCAAAACTTGTGAAGGGTCAGTGGAAATACTACTTCAAAAATGGCGGTCACTGATGCACCACTGTACCAACGTGCACCACTGGTCAGAAAACCTACATTTCCACCAATGCGAACATGGCCCTTTGTCCCCAGTGGAGGCACGGAAGAAGAAGTAGTTGAATCCATCTTCACCGACACACAAAGCCATTGAGAAGATTGTTTTCGATAAAACTCTATCAAGAGATTTGAGGGGACTGACAGAATTCTGTCACACAGGAGGTTTGGAGGTGTTCCACAATATGTGCCTAAAGTACAGGCCAAAGCGCTTGCATTTCAGCATACAGGGCATGAGACATAGGACTCTACTTGCCGTCTTGGCCCATAACGAGAATTTCGGCCGTGAACAATCTAGGACTAAGGGTAATGTAAGGATGCCTCGCTACACTAAGGCCTTTTCAAAAAGAAGTAAGCAATGGGTGATCAAACCAATCTATGAGGAAATGTAGTTCGACTTTGTCAAAAGCCTTATTGTTGCTGTTTTAGAGAAGCACAGATATGGAATTTTGAACGTTTCTGTGCAGAGCACTGATCCATTGCCACCCAACATTGCCACTGTGCCATGCCCACCCAAAGGAGAGCTGGTTGTGAAGTACAAATCCCGGTTTAAATAATTGTAATACGATTGTCTTTTTGTAAATAAATGTTATTGTACAGTGTGCATACAAAGTACGCTAATCCTAACCCCTACCTTCACCATCCTGGGTGCCGAACAACCTGGGTGTCATCTTTGAATTCTCTCTCTATTCACCTCATATTGCTGACCTTGTCTATATGTGTATGTATATATTTTTGTTGATGTAACTAATTTTCGCAATCTCTTCTAAATGTTGGGCACTGTTAACCGAGGGGAGGCTTGCGTATTGCAAATAATAAAACAAACAAACATTAAATCTCACTTTCAACTCAACTCCTCGGGTACTTTATACTTTCCCTGACCTTCCCCAAAAAATTAATAGTCTCAATAGTTATGGTTCTTTAGGGCTTCAAAGCTCGCAGACAACGAGGACAAAATTGGGGGCCTTAGAACGTGCCAAGCGAGCCGTTGCAGATGGGAGAGAACCCAGTTCGCATTTGCACATTGAGGCGCAGTACATAGATGGATTCGAACCTTCAAGTTCTCACAGATGGCTTTACTACGGGATGTTGCAAAGAAAGAATGTATGCTCATTTCTAGTGAAGGTCAGCGGCTTTGATTTTCAGCTCGCGCCCTGAAGAGACCCACAGCTCGCACTGGCAGTATAAGGTTCTATTGTTTTTTGACCTTGAAAGACAGGGACCATGCCGAAAGAACTTCATTTGAAGGGAGCTGGGGGGTGCAACAACGTAAGAGACGATAAGGCAGAAAATTCTTAAACTAGACCGAGTTTCATGTTAGTTCAGTATACGAAAAATCGTTGTCAAGAGCACAGTGGGATTTACGGACTGCATTACGCAGAGACACAATGGAAATTGCAAATATAATGTAAGTAACTCTTTAGACGCTATTATACCAGAATGAAGAATTAATGAATGGATGCATGAATAAATGAATGAATGAAGAGCTTTGAAAACGTTTGTGGGATCATCCTTGTAGTGGGCACATGGGCATGCAGGTCCACATTCCACACGCATGTAGACAAAAAGTCGTTTCTCATTGTGTACTAACCTCGATTTGTTTCGTTAGTTTTCGCATTGATTTTAGAGCCGAACATACTCTATTGCACTATCCTTGAAAGCAAATAGTTTCAGCTTGGCCGTAATAAATAAAATGAATAATATTAATAAAGATAGGCTGGCGAGACTAATTATAAATTTTATGTTTTCAAAACAGGTATATCCTTCCCTTTTGCCACTGCCACCAGTTTCAGACACCGGCAGATGGTTTTTTCAACCGCCAGCTGCAGCTTAATGGAAGCAACTGCACCATTCTGATGATCTTATGGGACGATCGCCAAGGGCCCATATGCCCTTACGCGGTACTAGCGGCTAGAAGCAACATATCAACCTTTACGCTGGCCTAGTGCCTACTTGATGGAACAGCCTTGCGGTTCAACGTGCGACAAAAGTGCTTCTTTGAACGAAAACCAACACCCTGTGTACCATAAAGGAACAGCGCGTGACTCACGATAAACTTATACGGATTTGCGGATAGAGATAAAAGAAAATAAATTACTTTCGGAGTTCATATGGCAATTGCTGAATATTCTATAAACATTTAATGTCAAATAAATGTACTTTAACAAACTTACCGTGTTGCTGTTTGATTTTAAAGTACAGTTTCATATTCCGAATTGTGGCGCGCTGTGTTGTGAGCTGATCTGTGTTGGTTTCCGAGTTCTGTGTGAAGTCGCGTAGAAGACGACTGGGCGCGTTTGCCTACGCAGCACAGAAACGTCACGGAGAGAGGCGGGGAATATGAATGTTTTGATAATGTCAGGCTCAGGGGGGGATATGATTTATTGCCGCAAAAGCAGGTCAGCCAGGGCGATGAAGGGAAATGATAGGATTATCACAAAATGGCAGCTCCCTGATGCCTGTTTTCGCATGCGTTTAATGGACGAAAACTCGGGTAAGGTCCATAGGAAATTTTTCTAAAATCGAGCGACTTTGGCTTAAAAACACATGGCCGACTCGTAGTGGCAATAAAAATGTTTGACCAAACCATTCCTTTAAATCCTTTACGATGCTCCGGATTAGTCGATGTCCAATGAGTCTCACCCAGGCACACTTAATTTGGTGACTGGTGGAGAGTGAGCAATTGTTCCTTCCAATTACGAGGTGGCACTTAAGCAACCTCTAGGATCATCTCCAATCAAGGTGTCCTTGCTTTTCTGTAGCAATGTGTGGATGTGCTCCAGAAGATTGACAACAGTAGATGGGAAAAATGCAAAGGTATACTTTGGTGGTGAAGGGCGTAAGAGGAGGGGGGCAGGGCTGGGCTGGATAGTACATGCACACCTTGGCTTCCACACCATTCTTTCATGGAGGAGGAAAGTGAGTCCTAGTCGAAACTAAAACATCCAAGTTATAAGGCAAACAAGGTGGGGGAGGCGGGGGAGAATCTTTCAGGTCAGATGCCTACTTGCCGCCGAAATGCAACCCATTTCATTTAAACTGATTGTGCAGAAAAGCAGCAAAAAATACATCTAGGTCTTAAAATTGGGATGAACATTGACAAGAGGGAAAAAAGTTTGTAAGACTGATCGCAAACTGCCAACCAAAGAGGGTAAAAATGTCCTTCCAAGCAGCAAAAATAGAAATAAGGAACACGTGAACAAAACTTTCCTAAATGATAACGAAATGCTTTGTTATATGGTGTGGTTTGTCCAAATATACCTGCAAAAAAGGGATACCTAAATCCGTGACCTGTGCAGATCGACACCCGATATGATAAAACCACCAAGAAAAAAGTACAAGCATCTCATTCTAGAATCAAAATAAACCTTGCTCTCCAGAGATTAACCAATTTCCTTCAATCCAACCTAGTCCAAACATCATTCTGACCCTCCGACCCAAACAATGGGCAGCCTATGCGTTTCTGCTATTTAATAAGATCATGGAAACTGGCAGTATCCCCTTTTCGCAGAAGGAAGCGGGCATAATCACTATGTACAAAAACGCGCTGAGATCCAATCCAGGGAGTTCGCTCTGAATCACCTTACTTGACTCCTTAGGCAAGGCATTTTGCAAACTGTTACTTTGCAAAATGAACTCTTGGGTTAAACAAAACTTGATATTGACTATGACATAAGCAGGTTTCAAAGAATTCTGCTGGACTATTAATTGCTTTATGATCACAAACGTGTTAATTAGAGAGGCTTAAAGGAAAAGTACCTCCTCTTTCATATGCAGCATTCATAGATTTTACAAAAGCTTTTGACAGAGTTTGTCGAGACTTCTTGCTTTTGAAACTTCAACAGATGGGTCTTTCAAATGCTTGGTTAAAATGTTTAGGACTACACAGCAAAATGTCGGTGTGCATACTTTTCGATAACAGGGTAAAGAGAACATGTATCTTCCAACTCATGCCAGAATAAACAAGGGTGCGTCCTTGCCCCGTTGCTTTTTAACGTCTATCTGTCTCACTTGGAATTTAGCGTTAACAGTGTTTGTACCTTCTCCCCAAATTTGGGAAGACGTATTTGCCTGTATTATCATATGCTTATGATTTAATGTTATTTGATCTCACTCCAACAGGCTTGCGATAAGCCTTGAAGACCTTCGAAGCTTTTCCTAGGAAAAAACACGTAGTCATTAATATTTCCGAGACAAGAATTATGATATTCTCCCACAGGAAAACATCAATTTAGCAGTAAGCCTGAGTGGCGTTTGGTGAACCACCCTTTGGAGGTGGTGGGGTCGATTCATGGAATTAATGTGCGCCGAAAATTCCCACGCAGAGGTGCCAAAACGTGCGAATCGCAGGAAAAGTGCAAAAATCGCAGGAAAACCAGCGCACAGCGACTCATGGAAGTCCGGTCGCAAGAAAAACATTGGATGTGCGCTAAAAATGTGCGCCGCGCACGCCGGCGCACAGGTCATCCAACAGCGTGCGCCACGGCCACTGCGAAATCGCACATAGCGCGGCGCACATCACAAAAGTAGGCGGAACACGGGGCGTAACACTCGGAATGGGGAACAACGCATGAAAATATGGGCGTCACGGGAGAAGTACAGGAGGCAAGTGCGCGGAATGCCCACACGCTCGCCTACAACCCGTATTCATGGAATCGAATAGGGCAAACCAGCGCACGGTCAAAGACGCGCACTGGGCCAAACAAGTACGCCACAAGAAAGCAGGCGGTAGCGGCCTTGCGACTGAAAAAAATGTGCGCTAAAATGTGCGCTAACAAAAAGCACACATATACAGCCATAATGAATGGCCCATACAGTGACCCTCTAGGACAAATGAGGTGCAAAGGGGCACCGACAAACACGGACACCCGCTGTGTGAAAGATAGCGTGTGCGCGTGTTCCTGGGTGCGCGGGAAGTTCCACACGCGTCTAGCCTGGGTACGTGTACTTCGGGGTGCGTGGGAAGTTCCACAAGCGATTAGCCTGGGTACGTGTACTACGGGGTGCGCGGGAAGTTCCACACGCGATTGGCCTGGGTAGGTGGGGGTGCGTGGGAAGTTCCACACGCGATTGACCTGGGTACGTGTACTACGGGGTGCGCGGGAAGTTCCACACGCGATTGGCCTGGGTAGGTGGGGGTGCACGGGAAGTTCCACACGCGATTGGCCTGGGTACGTGTACTTCGGGGTGCGCGGGAAGTTCCACACGCTATTGGCCTGGGTACGTGTATTCCGAGGTGCGCGTAAGATTCACACCCGATTTCTGCAGGGTACGTGTATTTCGGTGGTGCCGGGGAATGCTACACGTGATTTGGCCATGTGGGTCCCCCCAGGTGTTCCCTCTACACCCTCCACGGCCCCTGCAGGCAGCCCACACCACAGGGTACTACCCTGCACCCCTGCTCATGTCCCACAGGCAACCCATCCACCATGGCCATGCCCACCAGCCAACCCACATGTCACCTTGCACTACTGATCACCAACACATGTCTCCCACCACCCCCACCCCCCAGCCACCAGGGGCAGTCTCCACCAGGCCCCCACTCATGTCTCCCACCACCCCCACCCCCCAGCAGTGCAGGGGCAGCCTCCACCAGGCCCCCACCCATGTCTACCACCACCCCCACCCTCCAGCAGTGCAGGGGCAGCCTCCACCAGGCCCCCACTCATGTCCCCTATTACCCCCACCCCCCAGCAGTGCAGGGGCAGCCTCCACCAGGCCCCCACTCATGTCCCCTATTACCCCCACCCCCCAGCAGTGCAGGGGCAGCCTCCACCAGGCCCCCACTCATATCCAACTCATGTCTTCCACCACCCCCACCACCCAGCCACCAGGGGCAGCCTCCACCAGGCCCCCACTCATGTCTCCCACCACCCCACCCCCCAGCAGTGCAGGGGCAGCCTCCACCAGGCCCCCACCCATGTCTACCACCACCCCACCCCCCAGCCACCAGGGGCAGCCTCCACCAGGCCCCCACTCATGTCTCCTATTACCCCCACCCCCCAGCAGTGCAGGGGCAGCCTCCACCAGGCCCCCACTCATGTCTCCCACCACCCCCACCCCCCAGCAGTGCAGGGGCAGACTCCACCAGGCCCCCACTCATGTCTCCCACCACCCCCACTCCCCAGCAGTGCAGGGGCAGCCTCCACCAGGCCCCCACTCATGTCCCCATGCACCCCACCCGCCAGCAGTGCAGAGGCAGCCTCCACCAGGCCCCCACTCATGTCCAACTCATGTCTCCCACCACCCCCACCCCCCCAGCCACCAGGGGCAGCCTCCACCAGGCCCCCACTCATGTCTCCCACCACCCCCACCCCCCAGCCACCAGGGGCAGCCTCCACCAGGCCCCCACTCATGTCTCCCACCACCCCCACCCCCCAGCAGTGCAGGGGCAGCCTCCACCAGGCCCCCACTCATGTCCCAATGCACCCCCACCCCCCAGCAGTGCAGGGGCAGGCTCCACCAGGCCCCCATTCATGTCTACCACCACCTCCACCCCCCAGCAGTGCAGGGGCAGCCTCCACCAGGCCCCCACTCATGTCTCCCACCACCCCCACCCCCCAGCAGCGCAGGGGCAGCCTCCACCAGGCCCCCACTCATGTCTCCCACCACCCCCAACCCCCAGCCACCAGGGGCAGCCTCCACCAGGCCCCCACACATGTCTCTCACCACCACCACCCCCCAGCAGTCAGGGGCACCCTCCGCCAGGCCCCCACTCATGTCTCCCACCACCCCCTATCCCCCAGCAGTCAGGGGCAGCCTCCACCAGGCTCCCACTCCTGTCTCCCAGCACCCCCACCCCCCAGCCACCAGGGGCAGCCTCCACCAGGCCCCCACTCATGTCTCCCAACACCCCCACCCCCCAGCAGTGCAGGGGCAGACTCCACCAGGCCCCCACCCATGTCTACCACCACCCCCACCCCCCAGCCACCAGGGGCAGCCTCCACCAGGCCCCCACTCATGTCCCTTATTACCCCCACCCCCCAGCAGTGCAGGGGCAGCCTCCACCAGGCCCCCACTCATGTCCCCCTGCACCCCCACCCCCCAGCCGTGCGATTTGCCTGGGTACGTGTACTTTGGGGTGCGCAGGAAGTTCCACACGCGATTGGCCTGGGTACGTGTACCTCGGGGTGCGTGGGAAGTTCCACACGCGATTAGCCTGGGTACGTGTACTTCGGGGTGCGCGGGAAGTCCCACACGTGATTGGCCTGGGTACGTGTATACGTGTACTTCGGGGTGCGCGGGAAGTTCCACACGCGATTGCCCTGGGTACGTGTATTTCTGGGGTGCGCAGGAAGTTCCACACGCGATTGGTGGAAATCCACGTGTGCTCTGTCATCACGAGTAATGAGGGAAACACCCGCGCGCCTCACGTCACAGACGCGCTCACGCGCTAAGGGCCTTTGGTCCAATGAAATCGCATATGCGTGCTGACGTGCATACGCGCTAAGGGCCTTTCCTCGATTTACACGCAGACATGCAGGATTTTCACGTGCCAAATCACTCCGTATCAAGCTGGCCACGCGTAAGCACACGGAAGAACACGCTCCTGCCCAAAAGGCCGAATTACTGCCCCCCAGAGCCCCGAGCAGCCTCCCACAAGCCATCTGCTGCTGCCTGCCTGCCTGCCTGCTGCCACCGTGACCTGCCATTTTGTGCCTGCACATCACCCATCTGCAGGGGTCCATTTGCTCTGTCCACCCCTGCTGGAACAGAAGACTTCCGACTGGGATACCATCGCTCCACAGCCCAGCCCCAGGACCCAGTTTCCCACCCATTCCTGCCTCTGGGGTTGCCATGTCGGGCACTGCAACATCTGGCACCACTGGCAACCCCCGGCCAGAGAGGTAGAGGGGCACCAGCTTCACTGCCACCGAAGTTGGTGTCCTGGTGGAGCAAGTCCTTGGGCAGTATGATGCCCTCTTCGGAAGTAAGCGCGCCAACAAGGAAGGAAGGACTCGGATCTGGACGGACATCGTGACTGCCATCAACGTGGAGGGGGTGGCAGTCCGCGACTACCAACATGTCAAGAAGCGCTGGGATGACTGCAGGTCCAAGATCCTCTTGAAGGCCCGGCGCCTCGTGGAGGGGGGCCAGGGCCGCATGAGTACCATCCAGATGAGGGTCCTGGAACGCGTAGGCCCAACGCTCCACGCCCAGATCCTTGAGAGGCAGACCCGTCTGGAGGTGAGCGGTAAGTGGCCAAGCATTGCTGTGTGAGACAGGGCATGTCGCAGTGTGCTGGTTGTCTGATACTTGCCTGTATGTGTGACATAGGCCATGTATGCATGTGTGTGTGCAGGGACGTCATGCATGTGAGACCAGTAATGTGTGAACCACACGGTTGGTGCATGTGTTCAAATGCAACATGGGTTGCCCTATGCGGAATGGCCACATGAATGCATGCCAGTCTCTGTTCCTGGACATGGGTGAGGGATGGGTGCTGATGCCATGTACATGTATGCTGTCCATGTCTGTGTGTCTGACCTGCGTGTCTGTGACTTGTGAATGCCAGGGATGCATGACACATGTCTGTCGCAATGTTCAGGTTCACTGATGCAGCCTAGTCATCCTTGTATCCACTGTGTCTGTGGTGTATGAGGCCAGATGGATGAAACTAGGGTGAAGTGTGTGCATGTGATAGGCATGGACCATGATGCATGTGAGTTCCAAAACAACAGTGTATGTTTCAAGAATCACTTGGACATGTATGCTAAGGTCCATAGCATGCGCCATGCCTGTTACCGCATGTGTTTTACCTGCACTGAGCCATGTGTTGTGGAGGGACATGATGGAAGTGATCTTTGACAGTGCCACTCATCTGCCATTGCTTCCTGTCTAGGGGACCACTGTACAGTACCCTGATGCTTGTGTTCTATTTCTCCCTCTACACAGCGCCACGTGAAGAAGAGGGCGGAGACGGCTCTGTGGAGCAAAGCGGCGGGGATGCCCCCACGGCTGCAGCGGAAGGGGTGGGTGAGCCCCCACAGGGGCTTGCAACAACGGAAGACAGGGTGGAGGGTGGTTTCCACAGAGGAGGAGGAGGCCGCTACTGAGGCGCACATGGGGCCTGGTGGGGGCATCCCTGCTGGTGCAAGTGTTGCAGTCCAGGGGCAGGAGGCAGCACATGTCACTGTGGAGGGGCCTGTGCATGTCACTGTCCCTGACACTGTGACTGCACCACCATGCACCAGCAGGGATGCCCCATCCCAGGCCCGTCCGCAGGTAGGGGGGATGTCCATGTCATCTGACTCCCCTCCACCTGCGGACGAGGGGACCCCTGGCCGTACGGAGAAGGTCCTGATTGGTGTCGCGTTGCGCACAGGTGCAATTCGTGATGAGGTGCGTGCTTCCCGGGAGGAGCATGCACGTCATCACGGAGAGCACCGTGCCGACGTGGCCCAGTTGGGATCGGCCATGATCGGGGGTTTCCTACATGTGTCGGCCAATCTGGCGACCCTCTCCTCCTCTGTGGAGACTATGCACCAGTCGTTCTCCATGCCGTCTTCCGGCCCAGATGCCACCAGGGCCCCCTGTGGACCTGCCCCGACCAATGCGGCCAGCTCGGTGGGGATCCCATCCCTGCCACAGTCGGGAGTCGGAGGTCCAGCAGGGGTGGACACACCAGCAACTGGACCCCAGCAGATGGAGGATGTGACGGCATCATCGGGCAGGGCACATGCACAACGGCGTCGGTGGATACCATCAGCCTGGATGCCGTCGTGCTGGCACAGGCAGTTGCGTCGGAGGCAGCGGCAGGCTCGACGTGGGAGGCATCATGGCTCGGGCCATCAACATCAGGGGTGCAGGCATCGGCCGGAGGGCAGGAGAACCCTGGAATGGGAATGGCTTCCGTGTGGGAGCGGTTGGGCCAGCAGATAGGTGCGGAGCGGCAGCGGGTAGAGGAGGAACGGCTCACAAATGTCAGGGCGGAGAACTCCATGCGGAGGGCGCTGAGGCGGGCTGAGTGCCTCGAGGGTCTTCGCAGGGAGTTGGAGTTGGACACTGCTTTATCCCTGCGAGACCTCTGGGCCAGGGAACATGCCCGCCTCCAAGCCATTGAACAGGAGTTCGATGATGCCCTGGCCCATGACAACATCCTGTGAGCCGTTGGACTAGCCCGCTGCCCATGTAAATAGTTATGTAGTTAGTGTTAGGTTTCCTTTGTTTTTGCATTTTCTTTGGACCTTAGGACAATGGGCCACATTTTTGTATATAGTTATTTTTTATTAGGTAGTGTTGTTAGATACGTTTCATTTCTTTTGTTGGGATCATGGACCCTGGCTTGTTCACCTGTACATAGTTCACTGATTTTCTTTTCTTTTTACAATTTACCCATGGAGCAATGGCTTTCAATTATAATTTCCCATTGGATTTTGTTTTGTGGACTGTGACTTTGGACACCATTCCTTTGGTTTCTGATTTTTGGTTTTGCATTTTTTCATGGACATGCTTCTTTTTACTTTTTTTACATTCCCATTTCTGTTAGTTTATTTTTGATTCAATTCATGTTTCCTTTAATACATATTTTTTGATCAAACTTCAATGTGTAGTATCATCTCATTGGTTTCATGCATATCATGATATGGGTTTTGAGATTCACTGACACCCATTAGGTGTATGTGAGGGACATGTGTTCATTTCCAAACTTGCAATTGCTGTTCTATCATGTTATTGCCATTTCTGAGTGGGTGGATGCAATACTCGGGTGGGTGTTTTGCATTTGAAGGCTGACCATAGGGACCAGGGATCTAGATTGTGATGACATGTTGGCTGGGGAACATGAGTTGGACATGAGTGGGGGCCTGCTGGCAGGTGCCCCACAGTGCTGGGGGTGGGGGTGCAGGGGAACATGAGTTGGACATGAGTGGGGGCCTGCTGGCAGGTGCCCCACAGTGCTGGGGGGGTGGGGGTGCAGGGGAACATGAGTTGGACATGAGTGGGGGCCT
Source organism: Ambystoma mexicanum (assembly GCF_040938575.1). NCBI lineage: Eukaryota > Metazoa > Chordata > Amphibia > Caudata > Ambystomatidae > Ambystoma > Ambystoma mexicanum. The sequence continues at coordinate 374,663,686 of NC_090926.1, read as the reverse complement.
GCTGGCAGGTGCCCCACAGTGCTGGTGGGTGGGGGTGCAGGGGAACATGAGTTGGACATGAGTGGGGGCCTGCTGGCAGGTGCCCCACAGTGCTGGGGGGTGGGGGTGGTGGGAGACATGAGTTGGACATGAGTGGGGGCCTGGTGGAGGCTGCCCCTGCACTGCTGGGGGTTAGGGGGTGCAGGGAGACATGAGTGGGGGCCTGGTGGAGGCAGCCCCTGCACTGTTGGGGGGTGGGGGTGGAGGTAGACATGGGTGGGGCCCTGGTGGAGGCTGCCCCTGCACTGCTGGGGGGTGGGGATGCAGGGAGACAGGAGTGGGGGCCTGGTGGAGGCTGCCCCTGCACTGCTGGGGGGTGGGGGTGATGGGAGACATGAGTGGGGGCCTGGTGGGGGCTGCTCCTGCACTGCTGGGGGGTGGGGGTGGTGGTAGACATGGGTGGGGCCCTGGTGGAGGCTGCCCCTGCACTGCTGGGGGGTGGGGGTGGTGGGAGACATGAGTGGGGGCCTGGTGGAGGCTGCCCCTGGTGGCTGGGGGGTGGGGGTGGTGGGAGACATGAGTTGGACATGAGTGGGGGCCTGGTTGAGGGTGCCCCTGGTGGCCGGGGGGGTGGGGGTGCTGGGAGACAGGAGTGGGGGCCTGGTGGAGGCTGCCCCTGACTGCTGGGGGGTGTGGGGTGCAGGGAGACAGGAGTGGGGGCCTTGTGGAGGCTGCCCCTGGTGGCCGGGGGGGTGGGGGTGCTGGGAGACAGGAGTGGGGGCCTGGTGGAGGCTGCCCCTGCACTGCTGGAGGGTGGGGGTAATAGGGGACAGGAGTGGGGGCCTGGTGGAGGCTGCTCCTGGTGGCTGGGGGCTGGGGGTGCTGGGAGACAGGAGTGGGAGCCTGGTGGAGGGTGCCCCTGACTGCTGGGGGGTAGGGGGTGCAGGGAGACATGAGTGGGGGCCTGGTGGAGGCTGCTCCTGGTGGCTGGGGGGTGGGGGTTGTGGGAGACATGAGTTGGAAATGAGTGGGGGCCTGGTGGAGGCTGCCCTTGCACTGCTGGGGGGTGGGAGTAATAGGGGACATGAGTGGGGGCCTGGTGGAGGCTGTCCCTGGTGGCTGGGGGGTGGGGGTGGTGGGAGACATGAGTTGGACATGAGTAGGGGCCTGGTGGAGGCTGCCCCTGGTGGCTGGGGGGTGGGGGTGATGGGAGACATGAGTGGGGGCCTGGTGGAGGCTGCCCCTGCACTGCTGGGGGGGTGGGGGTGGTGGTAGACATGAGTGGGGGCCTGGTGGAGGCTGCCCCTGCACTGCTGGGGGGTGGGGGTGATAGGAGACATGAGTGGGGGCCTGGTGGAGGCTGCGCCTGCACTGCTGGGGGGTGGGGGTGGTGGTAGACATGGGTGGGGGCCTGGTGGAGGCTGCCCCTGCACTGCTGGGGGGTAGGGGTGGTGGGAGACATGAGTGGGGGCCTGGTGGAGGCTGCCCCTGGTGGCTGGGGGGTGGGGGTGGTGTGAGACATGGGTGGGGGCCTGGTGGAGGCTGCCCCTGCACTGCTGGGGGGTGGGGGTAATAGGGGACATGAGTGGGGGCCTGGTGGAGGCTGCCCCTGGTGGCTGGGGGGTCGGGTGGTGGGAGACATGGGTGGGGGCCTGGTGGAGGCTGCCCCTGCACTGCTGGGGGGTGGGGGTAATAGGGGGCATGAGTGGGGGCCTGGTGGAGGCTGCCCCTGGTGGCTGGGGGGTGGGGGTGGTGGTAGACATGAGTGGGGGCCTGGTGGAGGCTGCCCCTGCACTGCTGGGGGGTGGGGGTAATAGGGGACATGAGTGGGGGCCTGGTGGAGGCTGCACCTGGTGGCTGGGGGGTGGGGGTGGTGGTAGACATGAGTGGGGGCCTGGTGGAGGCTGCCCCTGCACTGCTGGGGGGTGGGGGTAATAGGGGACATGAGTGGGGGCCTGGTGGAGGCTGCCCCTGGTGGCTGGGGGGTGGGGGTGCTGGGAGACAGGAGTGGGAGCCTGGTGGAGGGTGCCCCTGACTGCTGGGGGGTAGGGGGTGCAGGGAGACAGGAGTGGGGGCCTGGTGGAGGGTGCCCCTGACTGCTGGGGGGTGGGGGTGGTGGGAGACATGAGTTGGAAATGAGTGGGGGCCTGGTGGAGGCTGCCCCTGCACTGCTGGGGGGTTGGGGTAATAGGGGACATGAGTGGGGGCCTGGTGGAGGCTGCCCCTGGTGGCTGGGGGGTGGGGGTGGTGGGAGACATGAGTTGGACATGAGTGGGGGCCTGGTGGAGGCTGCCCCTGATGGCTGGGGGGTGGGGGTGATGGGAGACATGAGTGGGGGCCTGGTGGAGGCTGCCCCTGCACTGCTGGGGGGTGAGGGTGGTGGTAGACATGAGTGGGGGCCTGTTGGAGGCTGCCCCTGCACTGCTGGGGGGTGGGGGTGATGGGAGACATGAGTGGGGGCTTGGTGGAGGCTGCCCCTGCACTGCTGGGGCGTGGGGGTGGTGGTAGACATGGGTGGGGGCCTGGTGAAGGCTGCCCCTGCACTGCTGGGGGGTGGGGGTGGTGGGAGACATGAGTGGGGGCCTGGTGGAGGCTGCCCCTGGTGGCTGGGGGGTGGGGGTGGTGGGAGACATGGGTGAGGGCCTGGTGGAGGCTGCCCCTGCACTGCTGGGGGGTGGGGGTAATAGGGGACATGAGTGGGGGCCTGGTGGAGGCTGCCCTTGGTGGCTGGGGGGTCGGGTGGTGGGAGACATGGGTGGGGGCCTGGTGGAGGCTGCCCCTGCACTGCTGGGGGGTGGGGGTAATAGGGGACATGAGTGGGGGCCTGGTGGAGGCTGCCCCTGGTGGCTGGGGGGTGGGGTGGTGGTAGACATGAGTGGGGGCCTGGTGGAGACTGCCCCTGGTGGCTGGGGGGTGGGGGTGCTGGGAGACAGGAGTGGGAGCCTGGTGGAGGGTGCCCCTGACTGCTGGGGGGTAGGGGGTGCAGGGAGACAGGAGTGGGGGCCTGGTGGAGGGTGCCCCTGACTGCTGGGGGGTGGGGGTGGTAGGAGACATGAGTGGGGGCCTGGTGGAGGCTGCCCCTGGTGGCTGGGGGGTGGGGGTGGTGGGAGACATGAGTGGGGGCCTGGTGGAGGCTGCCCCTGGTGGCTGAGGGGTGGGGGTGGTGGGAGACATGAGTTGGACATGAGTGGGGGCCTGGTGGAGGCTGTCCCTGCACTGCTGGGGGGTGGGGGTAATAGGGGACATGAGTGGGGGCCTGGTGGAGGCTGCCCTTGGTGGCTGGGGGGTGGGTTGGTGGGAGACATGGGTGGGGGCCTGGTGGAGGCTGCCCCTGCACTGCTGGGGGGTGGAGGTAATAGGGGACATGAGTGGGGGCCTGGTGGAGGCTGCCCCTGGTGTCTGGGGGGTGAGGGTGGGGGTGGTGGTAGACATGAGTGGGGGCATGGTGGAGGCTGCCCCTGCACTGCTGGGGGTGGGGGTAATAGGGGACATGAGTGGGGGCCTGGTGGAGGCTGCCCCTGGTGGCTGGTGGGTGGGGGTGCTGGGAGACAGGAGTGGGGGTCTGGTGGAGGCTGCCCCTGCACTGCTGGGGGGTGGGGGTAATAGGGGACATGAGTGGGGGCCTGGTGGAGGCTGCCCCTGGTGGCTGGTGGGTGGGGGTAATGGGAGACATGAGTGGGGGCCTGGTGGAGGCTGCCCCTGCACTGCTGGGGGGTGGGGGTGGTGGTAGACATGGGTGGGGGCCTGGTGGAGACTGCCCCTGCACTGCTGGGGGGTGGGGGTGGTGGTAGACATGAGTGGGGGCATGGTGGAGGCTGCCCCTGCACTGCTGGGGGGTAGGTGTAATAGGGGACATGAGTGGGGGCCTGGTGGAGGCTGCCCCTGGTGGCTGGTGGGTGGGGGTGATGGGAGACATGAGTGGGGGCCTGGTGGAGGCTGCCCCTGCACTGCTGGGGGGTGGGGGTGGTGGTAGACATGGGTGGGGGCATGGTGGAGACTGCCCCTGCACTGCTGGGGAGTGGGGGTGGTGGGAGACATGAGTGGGGGCCTGGTGGAGGCTGCCCCTGGTGGCTGGGGGGTGGGGGTGGTGGGAGACATGGGTGGGGGCCTTGTGGAGGATGCCCCTGCACTGCTGGGGGGTGGGGGTAATAGGGGGCATGAGTGGGGGCCTGGTGGAGGCTGCCCCTGGCGGCTGGGGGTGGGAGTGGTGGTAGACATGAGTGGGGGCCTGGTGGAGGCTGCCCCTGGTGGCTGGGGGGTGGGGGTGCTGGGAGACAGGAGTGGGAGCCTGGTGGAGGGTGCCCCTGACTGCTGGGGGGTAGGGGGTGCAGGGAGACAGGAGTGGGGGCCTGGTGGAGGGTGCCCCTGACTGCTGGGGGGGTGGGGGTGCAGGGAGACATTAGTGGGGTCCTGGTGGAGGGTGCCCCTGACTGCTGGGGGGTGGGGGTGCTGGGAGACATGCATTGTTGATCAGTAGTGCAAGGTGACATGTGGGTTGGCTTGGGGGCATGCCCATGGTGGATGGGCTGCCTGCGGGACATGAGCAGGGGTGCAGGGTAGTCCCCCGTGGTGTGGGCTGCCTGCAGGGGCCGTGGAGGTTGTAGAGCGAACACCTGGGAGGACCCACACGGCCAATTCACGTGTAGTACTCCCCAGAACCCCTGAAATGCACGTACCCTGCTGAAATCGCGTGTGGAACTTCCCGCGCACCCCTGAAATACACGTACCCTGCTGAAATCGCAGAACTTCCCGCGCACCCCTGAAATACACGTACCCTGCTGAAATCGCGTGTGGAACTTCCCGCGCACCCCTGGAATACACGTACCTTGCTCGCACGGGGCCAATCGCGTGTGGAACTTCCCGCGCAGCCCTGAAATACACGTACCCTGATGGAATCACGTGTGGAACTTCCCGCGCACCCCTGAAATACACATACCCTGCTGAAATCGCATGTGGAACTTCCCGCGCACCCCTGAAATACACGTACCCTGCTGAAATCGCGTGTGGAACTTCCCGCGCACCCCTGAAATACACGTACCCAGCTCGCACAGGGCCAATCGCGTGTGGAACTTCCCACGCACCCCTGCAATACACGTACCCTGCTGAAATCGCGTGTGGAACTTCCAGCGCACCCCTGAAATACACGTACCCTGCTCGCACGGGGCCAATCGCGTGTGGAAATTCCCGCGCACCCCTAAAATACACGTACCCTGCTGAAATCACGTGTGGAACTTCTCGCGCACCCCTGTAATACATGTACCCTGCTGGAATCGCGTGTGATACTTCCCGCGCACCCCTGAAGTACACGTACCCTGCTGATTTTGCGTGTGATACTTCCCGCGCACCCCTGATGCACACGTACACAGGACAATCGCGTGTGGAACTTCCCGCGAACCACTGAAATACACGTTCCCCGCTTGGCTTTCGCTGTTTGCCAGCCCTGTGAACTGGTCCAGGGTTAGCGCAGCCCTTTGCGATTATTTGGGGATTTTGAAGGCTTTTCCTTGCGTGAGGGCGTTCTTTGGGGCGTAACTGGCGCTGCTGCAGGGTCGCTGCGCCACGCTGCGCCACGGCTGGTTTTGGATGCGAAAATCCATGAATACGCAGTGCGCGGAAATCGATTTTAGCGCACGCGGCTGGCGCAGACATTCGCACGGGCACGCTGTGCGCCGGTCGCGTGCGCCACTTTTGAGCAAATTTCTATGAATTACCCTTAGGGGGGGGCGCTGTTGAGCAGCCCAGGAAATGGCTGTTTAGCCTGTGTGCTCCGTTCCTGCCCACCAGAATCCGTCTGATATTGGCACTTATCCTTAATTCTCCTTAACAATTTTGCCATGATTTGTCTACTGACACCCTCCTCTCTGTGTGGCCAGGGTTTTGAGAAGAATCGGTGCCTGGAGACTGTGAAACGGCCATCCGATTCCACAGCGGACTGCGGCCTCCCTTCCGGCCCTCGCCATTGCCGTGCGGCTGCCTGCTGCGTTCCCCGCCTGGTGGTGCCGCATTGCCGAATCCCCAGAGCCGCCTGCCACAAATATCCCAAGGTGCTCTCTGATCGTGGGAAACTGGTTCCCTGCTGGTGCCTACCGAAGCGGGCCCCCAGGCCGTTCGCCGCCCCGGCCGTGGGCGAGTGGCGGGTAGGCTCGGTGTGGCCAGCCGGCATCGGCCGCATCAGGACTGGAGGCCGAAGAGGTCCGCGTCCATAAACGCGGCCCCTGTGACTGGAGGGGCGGGCGCCTGCTCGTGCGATGCCGCGGTGCCGCACTACACATGGCCCGCTGATTAAAAAAAAAAAAAGACTTGCTGACAACACGCAAGCGGGGCTGCTCTCCCCTCCTGGCACCTCAAATACATGGACAGTGGCATTGATGACCTGCATCAGTCACGGGGCGATGGCGGTGGCCCCCCCTGCGTCTCTCTGCACGCACTGACCAGCGGCCCGCCAGGGATCCTCCAGCACAGCCCCCCGATGACGCGCCCTACCTGGAGAGGCGCACGGCCACCAGCGCAGACATCTGCTGTGGGGCCCGCGGCACTGCCCTGCCTCCAGCCGCCGCCCCCACATCCCATCGGCCCAGGGTCCGGACCCGACCTCTGTGAGGGGGCGCTGCTTTCCTGGGGCACTATCCTAAATCGGAGGACACACAGGTCCAGCCACCCTAAAGGCTACAAGGTGGGTGCTGAAGGCCTCATTACACCTCCCTGCTTCATCCCGCTGGGGCCCCCTCACCTACCCAGCTACTCGCACTTCGCCCAGTGAGGCCTGATACAGCTATAGCGAGACTGCCTTCACAGGGGCCCACCCTGCTCCCCCCAGCTTTCCTACCCACTGTGCCTGGGGCAGCAGTAGCCCACCAGCCAGAGCCTGCCATTTGCACAACCCCCTTGGCCATTCTCTGGATCCCCCAGCCAACGCGCTGACTGCCCGCTCCCGAGCTCCGCTGATTAGGAGCCTATCAACCCAACGGAGTGTGCACCTGTGACCGCGGGCTGAGCTGCTGCCTTCACGGCCCCAATTGACATCTCCTGCGGCCTCCCTCGCTTCGGTGGGCTCCCCATATCCAGGTGTTGTGAATCTCCCACTGCTGAACTGTGCCTGGAGGGGTGCCACTGAGGGGGAAGCGCCTCATTCTATCAATATACATAGCCGTGAACAATGACATCTCTTCGCCCTGGGGTGCCCCCCACCCAACCTACTAACAGCTCAGGCCCAGCGAGCCCAGACACACCTTTGAGCGACGCTGCTACACAGGAGCTTGCCTGACTCCCCCAGCTCTCTCAACCCATTGTCCCTGCGACTACAACTGTGCGCCTGCGGAATCCATCACTGTATAGCCCACCAGGCTGCTCCTTGCCCACGGCCGCTCTGCTATCACTGCCCAACCACAGACTGATCACCTCCAACCTTTTGGGGCAAATACCAGTACCACCAAACTTAAGCTATCTACACCTCGCAACCTCTGGCCTTTTACCACCCCCTTTACGGGACGCCTGGCTCGCGGCCGCCACCAACCCATCAAGCTAGGCGCTGCTCCCCACCACAGCAATGTCCAACAGATCGCGGGGGGCTAGCAAGGTAGGCGCCATGGATAAGTTCACCAAGGCGGCACCGAGGGCAGACCAGGCGTCCCCCTTCGCAACACAAGAAGATGGTGACATCATACCGGACCCCCCGCACCCGGACTTGACACGCGATGAAGGAGTCCATGGCCAAAAACTTTGCAGCTTTCCATGAAAAACTGGATGATATCAATGCGAATGTAGCCTCCTTAAGAGCTAAACTCGACCAACATGGCTCCAGGATTGCTGAGGCCGAGCAAAGAATAGGATCCAATGAGGACAATGTTCATACCCTACAAAACACAGTCACTGAGCTCGTCTGTGACATGAAACAGGTCAAAGCTAAGTGCGATGACCTTGAATCAAGGTCACACAGAAATAACATTCGCATAGTGGGGTCCCTGAATCTGCGCTGAAAGGTCGTATGGAACTTGCGGTCGAACAACTTCTCAAAGCCCTCCTGGACAACCCCGAGCTCTCACCATTCTTCACAATTGAAAGAACACACCGATCACTGGCACCCCGGCCTAAACCAGGTGACTTCCCCAGACCAATAATTGCTAAACTGCTGAGTTACAAAGACAGAGATCACATACTCCGCCTGGCCAGAGAGAAGCGAGAGTTAAGGCTGGACTCACAAATCATTAGGATTTTCCCTGACTTTTTCGGTGGGGGTGCAGATGGAGCGGCGCCAATTTGGAGGGGTGAATAAAATGCTAAGAGACAGGAACGGTACCCTGCTGATTTTGCGTGTGATACTTCCCGCGCACCCCTGATGCACACGTACACAGGACAATCACGTGTGGAACTTCCCGCGAACCACTGAAATACACGTTCCCCGCTTGGCGTTCGCTGTTTGCCAGCCCTGTGAACTAGTCCAGGGTTAGCGCAGCCCTTTGCGATTATTTGGGGATTTTGAAGGCTTTTCCTTGCGCGAGAACGTTCTTGGGGGCGTAACTGGCGCTGCTGCAGGGTCGCTGCGCCACGGCTGGTTTTGGATGCGAAAATCCATGAATACACTGTGCGCGGAAATCGATTTTAGCGCACGCGGCTGGCGCAGACATTCGCACGGGCACGCGGTGCGCCAGTCGCGTGCGCCACTTTTGTGCGAATTTCTATGAATTACCCTTAGGGGGGGCGCTGTTGAGCAGCCCAGGAAATGGCTGTTTAGCCTGTGTGCTCTGTTCCTGGCCAACAGAATCCGCCTGATATCGGCACTCATCCTTAATTCTCCTTAACAATTTTGCCATGATTTGTCTACTGACACCCTCCTCTCTGTGTGGCCAGGGTTTTGAGAAGAATCGGTGCCTGGAGACTGTGAAACGGCCATCCGATTCCACAGCGGACTGCGGCCTCCCTTCCGGCCCTCGCCATTGCCGTGCGGCTGCCTGCTGCGTTCCCCGCCTGGTGGTGCCGCATTGCCGAATCCCCAGAGCCGCCTGCCACAAATATCCCAAGGTGCTCTCTGATCGTGGGAAACTGGTTCCCTGCTGGTGGCTACCGAAGCGGGCCCCCAGGCCGTTCGCCGCCCCGGCCGTGGGCGAGTGGCGGGTTGGCTCGGTGTGGCCAGCCGGCATCGGCCGCATCAGGACTGGAGGCCGAAGAGGTCCGCATCAATAAACGCAGCCCCTGTGACTGGAGGGGCGGGCGCCTGCTCGTGCGATGCCGCGGTGCCGCACTACACATGGCCCGCTGATTAAAAAAAAAAAAAGACTTGCTGACAACACGCAAGCGGGGCTGCTCTCCCCTCCTGGCACCTCAAATACGTGGACAGTGGCATCGATGACCTGCATCAGTCACCGGGCGATGGCGGTGGCCCCCCTGCGTCTCTCTGCACGCACTGACCAGCGGCCCGCCAGGGATCCTCCAGCACAGCCCCCCGGTGACGCGCCCTACCTGGAGAGGCGCACGGCCACCAGCGCAGACATCTGCTGTGGGGCCCGCGGCACTGCCCTGCCCCCAGCCGCCGCCCCCACATCCCATCGGCCCAGGGTCCGGACCCGACCTCTGTGAGGGGGGCGCTGCCTTCCTGGGGCACTATCCTAAATCGGAGGACACACAGGTCCAGCCACCCTAAAGGCTACAAGGTGGGTGCTGAAGGCCTCATTACACCTCCCTGCTTCATCCCGCTGGGGCCCCCTCACCTACCCAGTTACTCGCACTTCGCCCAGTGAGGCCTGATACAGCTATAGCGAGACTGCCTTCACAGGGGCCCACCCTGCTCCCCCCAGCTTTCCTACCCACTGTGCCTGGGGCAGCAGTAGCCCACCAGCCAGAGCCTGCCATTTGCACAACCCCCTTGGCCATTCTCTGGATCCCCCAGCCAACGCGCTGACTGCCCGCTCCCGAGCTCCGCTGATTAGGAGCCTATCAACCCAACGGAGTGTGCACCTGTGACCGCGGGCTGAGCTGCTGCCTTCACGGCCCCAATTGACATCTCCTGCGGCCTCCCTCGCTTCGGTGGGCTCCCCATATCCAGGTGCTGTGAATCTCCCACTGCTGAACTGTGCCTGGAGGGGTGCCAATGAGGGGGAAGCGCCTCATTCTATCAATATACATAGCCGTGAACAATGACATCTCTTCGCCCTGGGGTGCCCCCCACCCAACCTACTAACAGCTCAGGCCCAGCAAGCCCAGACACACCTTTGAGCGATGCTGCTACACAGGAGCTTGCCTGACTCCCCCAGCTCTCTCAACCCATTGTCCCTGCGACTACAACTGTGCGCCTGCGGAATCCATCACTGTATAGCCCACCAGGCTGCTCCTTGCCCACGGCCGCTCTGCTATCACTGCCCAACCACAGACTGATCACCTCCAACCTTTTGGGGCAAATACCAGTACCACCAAACTTAAGCTATCTACACCTCGCAACCTCTGGCCTTTTACCACCCCCTTTACGGGACGCCTGGCTCGCGCTCGCCACCAACCCATCAAGCTAGGCGCTGCTCCCCACCACAGCAATGTCCAACAGATCGCGGGGGGCTAGCAAGGTAGGCGCCATGGATAAGTTCACCAAGGCGGCACCCAGGGCGGACCAGGCGTCCCCCTTCGCAACACAAGAAGATGGTGACATCATACCGGACCCCCCGCGCCCGGACTTGACCGCGATGAAGGAGTCCATGGCCAAAAACTTTGCAGCTTTCCATGAAAAACTGGATGATATCAATGCGAATGTAGCCTCCTTAAGAGCTAAACTCGACCAACATGGCTCCAGGATTGCTGAGGCGGAGCAAAGAATAGGATCCAATGAGGACAATGTTCATACCCTACAAAACACAGTCACTGAGCTCGTCTGTGACATGAAACAGGTCAAAGCTAAGTGCGATGACCTTGAATCAAGGTCACGCAGAAATAACATTCGCATAGTGGGGGTCCCTGAATCTGCGCTGAAAGGTCGTATGGAACTCGCGGTCGAACAACTTCTCAAAGCCCTCCTGGACAACCCCGAGCTCTCACCATTCTTTACAATTGAAAGAACACACCGATCACTGGCACCACGGCCTAAACCAGGTGACTTCCCCAGACCAATAATTGCTAAACTGCTGAGTTACAAAGACAGAGATCACATACTCCGCCTGGCCAGAGAGAAGCGAGAGTTAAGGCTGGACTCACAAATCATTAGGATTTTCCCTGACTTTTTCGGTGGGGGTGCAGATGGAGCGGCGCCAATTTGGAGGGGTGAATAAAATGCTAAGAGACAGGAACAGTACCCTGCTGATTTTGCGTGTGATACTTCCCACGCACCCCTGATGCACACGTACACAGGACAATCGCGTGTGGAACTTCCCGCGAACCACTGAAATACACGTTCCCCGCTTGGCGTTCGCTGTTTGCCTCTGAACGGGTCCAGGGTTAGCGCAGCCCTTTGCGATTATTTGGGGATTTTGAAGGCTTTTCCTTGCGCGAGGGCGTTCTTGGGGGCGTAACTGGCGCTGCTGCAGGGTCGCTGCGCCACGGCTGGTTTTGGATGCGAAAATCCATGAATACGCTGTGCGCAGAAATCGATTTTAGCGCACGCGGCTGGCGCAGACATTCGCACGGGCACGCTGTGTGCCAGTCGCGTGCGCCACTTTTGTGCGAATTTCTATGAATTACCCTTAGGGGGGGCGCTGTTGAGCAGCCCAGGAAATGGCTGTTTAGCCTGTGTGCTCTGTTCCTGCCCACCAGAATCCGTCTGATATCGGCACTCATCCTTAATTCTCCTTAACAATTTTGCCATGATTTGTCTACTGACACCCTCCTCTCTGTGTGGCCAGGGTTTTGAGAAGAATCGGTGCCTGGAGACTGTGAAATGGCCATCCGATTCCACAGCGTACTGCGGCCTCCCTTCCGGCCCTCGCCATTGCCGTGTGGCTGCCTGCTGCGTTCCCCGCCTGGTGGTGCCGCATTGCCGAATCCCCAGAGCCGCCTGCCACAAATATCCCAAGGTGCTCTCTGGTCGTGGGAAACTGGTTCCCTGCTGGTGGCTACCGAAGCGGGCCCCCAGGCCGTTCGCCGCCCCGGCCGTGGGCGAGTGGCGGGTTGGCTCGGTGTGGCCAGCCGGCATCGGCCGCATCAGGACTGGAGGCCGAAGAGGTCCGCGTCCATAAACGCGGCCCCTGTGACTGGAGGGGCGGGCGCCTGCTCGTGCGGTGCCGCGGTGCCGCACTACACATGGCCCGCTGATTAAAAAAAAAAAAAGACTTGCTGACAACACGCAAGCGAGGCTGCTCTCCCCTCCTGGCACCTCAAATACGTGGACAGTGGCATCGATGACCTGCATCAGTCACGGGGCAATGGCGGTGGCCCCCCTGCGTCTCTCTGCACGCACTGACCAGCGGCCCGCCAGGGATCCTCCAGCACAGCCCCCCGGTGACGCACCCTACCTGGAGAGGCGCACTTCCACCAGCGCAGACATCTGCTGTGGGGCCCGCGGCACTGCCCTGCCTCCAACCGCCGCCCCCACATCACATCGGCCCAGGGTCCGGACCCGACCTCTGTGAGGGGGGCGCTGCCTTCCTGGGGCACTATCCTAAGTCGGAGGACACACAGGTCCAGCCACCCTAAAGGCTACAAGGTGGGTGCTGAAGGCCTCATTACACCTCCCTGCTTCATCCCGCTGGGGCCCCCTCACCTACCCAGCTACTCGCACTTCGCCCAGTGAGGCCTGATACAGCTATAGCGAGACTGCCTTCACAGGGGCCCACCCTGCTCCCCCCAGCTTTCCTACCCACTGTGCCTGGGGCAGCAGTAGCCCACCAGCCAGAGCCTGCCATTTGCACAACCCCCTTGGCCATTCTCTGGATCCCCCAGCCAACGCGCTGACTGCCCGCTCCCGAGCTCCGCTGATTAGGAGCCTATCAACCCAACGGAGTGTGCACCTGTGACCGCGGGCTGAGCTGCTGCCTTCACGGCCCCAATTGACATCTCCTGCGGCCTCCCTCGCTTTGGTGGGCTCCCCATATCCAGGTGCTGTGAATCTCCCACTGCTGAACTGTGCCTGGAGGGGTGCCACTGAGGGGGAAGCGCCTCATTCTATCAATATACATAGCCGTGAACAATGACATCTCTTTGCCCTGGGGTGCCCCCCACCCAACCTACTAACAGCTCAGGCCCAGCGAGCCCAGACACACCTTTGAGCGACGCTGCTACACAGGAGCTTGCCTGACTCCCCCAGCTCTCTCAACCCATTGTCCCTGCGACTACAACTGTGCGCCTGCGGAATCCATCACTGTATAGCCCACCAGGCTGCTCCTTGCCCACGGCCGCTCTGCTATCACTCCCAAACCACAGACTGATCACCTCCAACCTTTTGGGGCAAATACCAGTAACAACAAACTTAAGCTATCTACACCTCGCAACCTCTGGCCTTTTACCACCCCCTTTACGGGACGCCTGGCTCGCGGCCGCCACCAACCCATCAAGCGAGGCGCTGCTCCCCACCACAGCAATGTCCAACAGATCGCGGAGGGCTAGCAAGGCAGGCGCCATGGACAAGTTCACCAAGACGGCACCCAGGGAGGACCAGGCGTCCCCCTTCGCAACACAAGAAGATGGTGACATCATACCGGACCCCCCGCACCCGGACTTGACCGCGATGAAGGAGTCCATGGCCAAAAACTTTGCAGCTTTCCATGAAAAACTGGATGATATCAATGCGAATGTAGCCTCCTTAAGAGCTAAACTCGACCATCATGGCTCCAGGATTGCTGAGGCGGAGCAAAGAATAGGATCCAATGAGGACAATGTTCATACCCTACAAAACACAGTCACTGAGCTCGTCTGTGACATGAAACAGGTCAAAGCTAAGTGCGATGACCTTGAATCAAGGTCACGCAGAAATAACATTCGCATAGTGGGGGTCCCTGAATCTGCGCTGAAAGGTCGTATGGAACTTGCGGTCGAACAACTTCTCAAAGCCCTCCTGGACAACCCCGAGTTCTCACCATTCTTCACAATTGAAAGAACACACCGATCACTGGCACCCCGGCCTAAACCAATTGACTTCCCCAGACCAATAATTACTAAACTGCTGAGTTACAAAGACAGAGATCACATACTCCGCCTGGCCAGAGAGAAGCGAGAGTTAAGGCTGGACTCACAAATCATTAGGATTTTCCCTGACTTTTTCGGTGGGGGTGCAGATGGAGAGGCGCCAATTTGGAGGGGTGAATAAAATGCTAAGAGACAGGAAAATTGATTATGCAGTGCTCTTTCCGGCTCGCCTAAAATTCACCCACCGCAACAAACTGTACTTTTTCACGGTCCCAGAAGAGGCAGTCAAATTTATTGAGGCGCACATCCCACTGGTGGATCCCCCAGAGGTACCTATGGACGGCGACTGATACTGGGACTCCTGACCCCCTATTGCAGACCTCAGCGGCTGTGGCCTACCTATCGACTCCTTCCCCGGTGGGTCGATGGTCCCCCCTTCTCTGTCCTATTTTGGGCCCAACATTGCCCATAGATTAGCGTATCAAGAGCACAACTTTTGGAAGGGGATACATCCTTAATTCCCCAGACTATAACATCGCACGCTGGGCCCGAACTCAAAAAGGCCAGGCCTCACTGCAATACACCGGCCTATGGCAATATCTGCTTAGTTCTCGCTACCTATGAACATATATGTACTTCTTTACATCCTGAGTTTCATCAGCCGTTCAAAAGATTACTGATGTTTCATCACAATATGTCTCAACGAATGTGGGTCAGACGGCAGCAGCAGCCCCCACTGCAGCTGCAATGCCCTCTAAGGCAGAGTGTTTACGTTTAAGCCCCTGTTGGGCTATGGTTCTAGCATCGCCAAGTTAAGGATGGCACGCAGTTGGTTGCTCCAGGGGTGGGTATTATCACACTGCTATTTTGCAACGGGTGGGGAGGGTGGGGGTGGGCAGGTTGGGGAACGTTGCACAAAAAATGGCAGGAAAGTAATGACGGGTTTTAAAGAGAGGCGCTGTCTCGCCATCGCAGCAAACATGGCGTTAGACAGAGACAAATTCTATACCTGGGATGTTCCATAAATTATCAGCATTGCTATTAAAATGATGACTAGGAACGTTCAGGGATAGTCGAATTTCACAAAATCCCGTAGGACCACAGCATATGCACAAAGGCATGGGATCAAAGTACTCCTATTGCAGGAGACACACGCTTTGAAACTCCTATCATCAAACCTAGCTCAGAACTGGGTCCCCAACAGGTTCTATACCCAATATTCCACTAAAGCCAGGGGAGTCCTCACTCTTATCCATAAATCAGTAAAATTCAAACTCCACACATCTCACATTGACACAGAAGGTAGATATGTGATTCTCCACTGCACTCTGGCTAACGAAGAATGCTTGCTCGTTAACACATATGCACCCAACACCGATTTCCCTAAATTCATTGACGCTTTGACCGCTATCCTCATGAGATATGTGGAAGTCCCCATCATGTGGGGGGGAGACATGAACCTTATACTTGACAACTTCCTGGACAGAACAACCACTACCCGCAGGGTCACAACTCGAGCTGCCAAGTGACTCCATACACACATGAGCTCCCTAAATTTACACGATGTGTGGAGAACGCTCCATCCCCAAGTAAGAGACTATACTTTCTACTCGACAGTGCATGATAGCTCCTCAAGAATAGATATGTTCCTCCTATCGGGCTGCCGGGTGGGCAGGGTTTCCCAGGCCAAGATCCTCGCACGCACACTCTCTAACCACTCTCCTGTGCTTATACAGATCCAACTGGGTAATGCACTGATGGTTCGACCCGCCTGGCGCTTTAAATCTGACGCTCTATCTGACATTATCTTTAAAGCTGAGATCCTAGCGGACATAAACTTGTTTTTTGAGAATAACAAAACACCTGACACACCCGAAGGGACACGATGGGAGGCATTTAAAGTATACATCAGAGGGATGTGCATCTCGGGGGCGGCAGGGGTCCTCAAAGCCATCAGGCAGGCCCTAAGCAACTCCGAAACCAAGCTCAAAACAGAACATACGTTTCCACTCTGGCTCCGGCAACCCTAGCAAAGATCAGAACAGAACTAGAGCTATTTGAGTCCCATGCCCTGAGCGAGGTGCGGTATTATGCCCGCCCCCTGGCTGCCCGTAGGTATGGTGAGGGGGATAGACCTGGCAGAACCCTGGCTAAATTGGTGCATGCAGAGGGAGGTAAGACCCGAATAGATAGCATTGTAGATGGGCAGGGCGTAAGACACTGGTCGGACCAAGTTATCATTGACACCTTCGCTAGCTTTTATGCCAATCTTTATGGCCCCCAGTCTGAACACACAGCACATGACCTGGACGACCTGCTAGAACACGTTCCTATGACCCTCATCTCCCAGAACACCAAAGAACAACTCGATGCCCTGTTCACCTTAGATAAGATAGTCCAGGTAATCTCAGACCTTCCAAAGAACAAAGCCCCGTGCCCTGATGGGCTCACATCCGAGTTCTACCAGGAACATGTTGCCATTTTAGCACCCATATTGTACGGGGTCTGGATTGAATCACTCTGATTAACCACCCTCACTCCCTCCTTAAGGGAAGCCCTTAGAACTGTCCTTCCCAAAGCAGGGAAACCCCCAGACGAATGTGGGTCCTACAGGCCCCTATCGCTCATTAACACGGACATGAGTCTTTGCTAAGATAATCGGTAATAGGTTCCTCCCATTCATGCCCCATCTGGTCCACGCTGACCAAAGTGGATTTGTCTCTGGTCGTTCTACTATGCTTAATATCCGCCGTCTATTCAATGTGATGTCCAGGATAGATCCGAAGGCTGACGCAGTGGCGGTCACTAGACACCCAGAAAGCATTCGACATGGTCTCTTGGCAATACTTATGGGCTGTGCTGGAGAGGATGGGAGTAGGACCGAATATGATCTCCTATATAAAACTACTATATACAGGACCTATGGCCAGGGTGCTGGTCAACTCTAACGTCTCCTCTCCCTTTGCACTACACAGGGGTACCCTACAGGGATGTTCTTTCTCCCCCATCCTTTTTGCACTCGCCATTGAACCCATGGCAGACTACATCCAGGATCCTCACATCCACAAAGGTATTTGTTTACAAGACACACCGGAAATCATCTCTCTCACTTTATGCTGATGATGTACTCCTATACGTCAGAAACCCCTCTACATTCCTAGACCAGATTATCCGTGACATAACCAAAATAGGTAGATACTCTGGTTTCACCATTAATTATTCTAAATCAGAAATATTCCCTCTCACTACAGCAACCCAGTGACCGTCATGCGAATTCCCCCTGCGCTGGTCCCCAGGTGGAATCAGGTACCTAGGGGTGCAAGTGTCACTAACCAAAACTTAATTGCTGGAGGACAACTACGAGACAACAGCACGGCTCATTGAATCCAAGATGCTCAAAAGGCGCAACCTTCCACTGTCCCTTGTGGGCAGACTATACCTAATAAAAATGATTGCGGTCCCCAAGCTCCTCTATACCTTTGCCAACATACCAGTGTGGCCCGGGAAGCAATATTTCAAGAGACTCCATTCGGCGTGCGCCCAATTCCTCTGGCACTCCGGAGCTGTCTGCAAGAAGTGGCAACATATGACCCTACCCTATGAAAAAGGGGACTTTACAGCCCCAGATCTAACACTATACTGGAATGCGGCACAGGCCCAACATGCCACACACTGGTACACACACCTTAACCCGCCTCCTCACGTCAAATTAGAGAAAATGGCAGGTGACAGGACCAACATCATGACCTTATTGTAACGCTCACCTGATTCCCACAGAGGCGCCGGTCTTGACTGGGTGAATGCCGTGTCTTCAAAGGTGATGTGTAACACACGGTTGGTTCCTCGGGCTGGACCTCTGTGCACTGTGTGTCTTAATCGGAGAGTAAGATGTCTGCAGATAGAAAATATGGGATTAATGAACTGGGGTTATTGGGTGCCTCTCTCCTCTTCCCTTTCTCTTCTCCTGTAGGACCCCAAAGGTTAACGATCTCACCTTAGGTAGGTGAACGCCGAGCTCTCCATCTGCCCCGGGGGCAGGGTGCCGTAACCAGTTTCTTCACTGGATAAGGGTGCAGGCCTCTTGACCTCAGAGGACTGCTGTCCGTCGTTTACTGCACGAACGGTAAATTCTGGGCACTTCAAATGTCTTAAAAGTCTTTAAGTGCGTAAGGCGTGGCTGCTGTGGAGCGGTGCCGAGGAGCACGTGAGTATGGCTTTTGACTTATGTAAAGTTCTTTTGTAATGATACCTCTTGTTTTGCAGGGTTCCGGCGATGGCGGATGGCGGGCTGAAGAGAGTTGAGGATCGAACCCGCGTGAGGAATAGAAGCGCTTGGAAGCACGTAAGTGAGCGCTTGTTGCCTGCTTCACGATGCGCACTAACTGTCTCTTTTACCTTGCAGGTACAAGTTCGGAGCTTTAGAGAAGCTGAAGGGTGCTGGGGTACCCGCTGATTTCGGCGTGGGAAGGAGTGATGGCACGTGAGTAGTAAAGTTGCCCAATGTCTCTAAACGCACCTTCTTTTGTCTTTCAGATGCGGGATGCAGCGTTGAAGGCCTCCGGAGCGTGCGAAGAGCCGGTAAGCTTTTGTCTTTCAGATGCCGGAATACAGCGCGAAGACCTCCGGAGCGTGCGAAGAGTCGGTAAGCCTTTGTCTTTCAGATGCCGGAATGCAGCGCGAGGCTTTGGTGACAGCCGCTGGACCAGGTAAGAGATGCGCTGCCACTGAAGACCGTAGTGATAACCTGTTCTTTCTTTGTCTTTATAGGTGCTGCTGAAGACTGGATTCCAGGATGGTAAGCCTTTGTTCCCTTAGGCACAGGATCAGAAGACACGGTGAGCGTTCTGCTGCAGAGAATGCAGAATAACGCAAAGCAAGATTCATCCATCGGGTGTGGTTTAAATAGCCTCCTGTAGTGCTTAGGTGTCTCCTTCCACGGCCTCGCCTAGGTAAGAAAAGAGTTCCTGTTTTCCAGAAGAGTTCCAGTGTTCTGAACCTAGGGAGTGGCTCCTGCCCCACCCAACAGGAAAAGTAGTCCCAAACAGAAGAGGATCAGGGGCTCAACTGGCAGGTAAGTAAGCAGCATGGTCTGCTGCAGGTAAGTCCACCCAAGCATTATGAGCCCGGCGCTTCCAGCGCTGGGACTGGGCATATTTATGAGCCTGGTGCCACTGGCGCCAGGACAGGGTCCAAAAGGTCCCAATTGGGACTGGCCGGCACCCGGAACCGGGGTTATGGGTCTGCTTCCAAGGGAGTTGGGTAAGTCCTGACCCTTTGGAAGCAGAGATCATGACAGCACCCCCCCTCAAGGCCCCTCCCAAACCGGCCTTCTCCGGGGGTTTGGGCTTGTTAGGAAATGTTCGATGAAATCTTTTGATTAGACGAGGCGCGTGGACATATTCTGCAGGTTCCCAGGACCTTTCTTGGGGGCCGTAACCTTTCCAGTCAATCAGGTAAAATAGTTTAGATTTGGAGATCTTAGAATCCAGGATACTTTTGACTTCAAACTCGAATTCTCCATCAACTAGGATAGGTTTTGGAGATTTAGTTAGTCGGGTTTTAGGTTGCACGGGTTTTAGTAGAGAGACGTGGAAGACCGGGTGTATCTTCATGTGAGGGGGCAAGTCCAACTTGACCGCTACCGGATTTACTATGGTAGTGATTGAATAGGGACCAAGGTATCTTGGGTTGAATGTGCGTGGTCCTTTTAGAGGTAGATATTTGGTGGATAACCAGACTTGATCTCCTACTTGATATTGGGGGCTTCCTTCCGATGTTGGTCTGCTCCTTTCTTGTATTGTTCTTTAGCCCTTTGAAGGTGAGAAACGGCTTCCTTAAAGGCTTGGGTGATTGTAGAATGCAGGTGGTCTACTGCTGGTGTTCCAAGATCTTGGAGTGGATCCAAATCCGAGGTTCGAGGGTGATTACCGTATAAAAGAAAGAACGGGGTCTTCCCGGTTCCCGAGTGGACAGAGTTATTGTAGGCATATTCGGCTATCCAAAGGATATCTTTCCAAGTTTTTTCAGTTTGTTGCAGCATGCAGCGTAAATACTGTTCCAGAGTTTGATTGGTCCTCTCGGTTTGTCCGTCGGTTTGGGGGTGGTGGCTGGTCGAAAGTCTCACATCAATTTGAGCCGACCGACAGCAACTTTGCCAAAAATGAGAAATAAATTGACTTCCTCGATCCGAAATTAGAACCGAAGGAAAACCGTGCAGTCGGACGATGTTTTCGAGAAATTCTCGGGCCAGAGTTGCTGCTGATGGTAAGCCTTTGAGTGGAATGAAGTGCGCCATCTTGGAGAATAGGTCCACGATTACTAAGATCGTATTGTATCCGGAGCATGGAGGTAGATCGGTGATGAAGTCCATAGAAAGCGTATGCCAAGGGCGAGGTGGGATGTCAATAGGGCGTAAAAGGCCGGCTGGTTTTTCCTTTTGACTCTTGTTTTGGGCGCATACTCCACAGGACATTATAAAGTCTCTGATATCTTTTTTCCAAGACGGCCACCAGAAGTAGCGCTTGACCTTTTCCAAGGTTTTGGCCGTACCGGGATGTCCTTCCATTAAAGAATCGTGATAACAGGAGATTACCTTTTTCTGTAAATCTGTGCTGGGCAGGTATAACCGTCCTTGGAAATACAATAGATTGTCCTTCACCGTAAAGTCCTTTCCCTGCAGATGCCAATTCTGTATGTCTACTGGAGTTACCAGTTGCCTGGCTTTATCCTTAACTTCTTCAATGGATTGTGTGGCGATTACACCCAGAATTCTTTGTTCGGGAATGATAGGTACAGGTTTAGGATTGATCAAGTGTTCTTCCACTCCCATCCGAGAAAGGGCGTCAGCTTTACCGTTTTTCGTACCAGGTCGGTAGGTAATTATGAAGTCAAACTCGGCAAAGAATAGTGCCCAACGGAGTTGCCTAGAGGATTGAGCTTTCGCGGTTTTCAAATATTGCAGGTTACGGTGATCTGTGATCACAGTAACGGTGTGTCGGGCCCCCAGAAGATAATGCCGCCAAACCTTAAAGGCGGACTTGATAGCCAGAAGTTCCTTATCAGTAATAGTGTAATTGATTTCAGGAGGCGAGAATTTGCGGGACCAAAATGCCACGGGATGCAACTGATTGGTTACTGGGTCCTTTTGTGATAAAACTGCTCCCATGGCAAGACTCGAAGCATCAGTTTCAACAATGTAGGGGAGTTCTGGGCGAGGATGTTTTAAGATCGGTGCAGAGATAAATTTAGTCTTCAAATTCTGGAAAGCTTGTTCCGCCTCGGTAGACCATTCAAAATGTTTGTTTTTCTTTAACAGGGCGGTGATGGGCTGGACTATTCGAGAGAATTCGGGGATAAACCTGCGGTAAAAGTTAGCGAAGCCTAACATGCTTTGAACACCTTTTACGGAGGATGGTGAAGGCCACTTGAGAATTGCATCGACCTTCTTTGAATCCATACGCACTCCGCTAGGTGATAATATGAATCCTAAGAATTCACCTTCAGTCACGTTGAAAACACATTTTTCCAACTTAGCGAAAAGTTTGTGTTGACGCAACCTCTCGAGGACCATTTTCACGTGTTTCCGATGTTCAGTTTCCGATGAAGAATAAACGAGGATGTCGTCAATATAGACAACGACACACACATCTATGAGCTCTCTGAGGACGTCGTTCATAAAATATTGAAAGGCGGCCGGGGCATTGCAAAGTCCGAAGGGCATGACCTGATATTCAAATAGCCCATACTTGGTGCGGAAGGCCATCTTCCATTCATCGCCCTCTTTTACTCGTACCAAGTGGTAGGCTCCTCTAAGATCCAGCTTTGTATATATGCATGCTTTTCTGACTTGGTCCAGGAGTTCAGGGATCAAAGGTAACGGATATCTATTCTTAACGGTGATCTGGTTCAGGGCGCGATAATCTATACAAGTTCTAAGGTCCCCTTCTTTTTTTGGAACGAAGAACAAAGCTGAGGAAGCAGGGGACTTGGAAGGACGGATAAACCCATTCGCTAGGTATTGATCCAGGTATTGTCGGAGGTGAAGATTCTCAGGCTCGGTGAGGGCATAAATTCTACTACAAGGAGGGGTAGATCCAGGTATCAGGTCTATCTGACAGTCATAAGACCTATGAGGAGGTAGAGAGTTAGCTTGATCCTTCCGGAAGACATCTTGGAATTCTAGGTATTCGGGAGGTAACTGGGTAACCTCCGAAGAAATTGCTGCCAGTGCAACATCAGGTCGAGGGTAACAAATGGAGACACATTCTGGAAACTGAACCGTTCTTGCTCGCCAATCGATCTGAGGATTGTGCTTCTCTAACCAAGGAATTCCTAGAATAATCTGGAACTGAGGGGCCTTGATCACATTGAACACGATCTTCTCATAGTATCCATCTTGACTTACTAACGTCACTTCTTGGGTGGTATGCGTTACTGGTCCGGAAGCTATCTCCGTACCATCCACCGTAGTAATGACGTCCTTTACAGCCTTTGGACAAAGAGTCAGATTCATCCTCAATACCATTTCATGATCCACATAATTGCCGATGGCACCGCTGTCGACGTAAGCTTCAATCGCATGTAATCGATCCGGACGTTCAGGGCTAATGAGGACCATAGGTATCACGAAATGCGAGGTCACGGAACTGGTTTTAACGCTCGGCAAGAGGACCTCTATTCTTGTCGGGCGAGGTCGTTTCCCTGCTCAGAGTTTGTGACCCTGGTAACTGCAGCTCCTACTGCCTTATTGGCTGGTTTCAATGGACAGTGTTGAAGAAAGTGCCCCGAGTTTCCGCAATAGAGGCATAATTGCAGCTGTTTTCTCCTTTCCCGCTCCTTTTGGGTTAGTGGTCCTTTCAGGCCCCCTATTTGCATGGGTTCCCCGGAGTCTGCTCCTTTGGTAGGAGTTGGTGGTTTGGAAAACACTCGAGCATCAAACTTGGAACTATCGGCCTTCCTGTTCTGTAGTCTGTGATCTATTTGAACGACTAAGTCAATATAGTCCGAGCAGTCTTGCGGGGGATTCACTACTTGGGCTAACACATCTTTGAGCTCTCCACGTAGACCTCTATAAAACAGCGTAATCCTTTTGTCCTCAGGCCATTGGGTTTCCACTATCAGTCTGTTGAAAGACGCAATATAAGCCAAAAGGTCTTGATTACCCTGTCGTAATGAAAGGAGCTCCTTGTCCAAGGCCTGCCCGAGTGAATGTCTTGCGAACAGTTTTTCCATGCTGAGCTGAAAAGCTTGAAAATCATGGAGAACTGGATCATCCTGATTAACTAGAGGGATCGACCAATCTGCCGCACTGCCACTGAGGTACGAAAGCACGAAAGCTACCTTAGCTTGATCTGTTGGGAAGGCTGCTGGCCGGCATAAGAAGTGCAAGCGGCACTGATTAATGAATACTGCAAACCTCTTTGGGTCACCAGAAAATCGTTCGGGCGGAGCCAGAGGCACATTCCCGGGTAGGTTGATCTGCACTGGGTTCGTAGAGGATGTTGAAGGATGATTTGCCCCTGATGCGGGCAACTGAGTTTGTCCGGCTTGTGACTGTAGCAATTGTCTAGCGAGATCATCTGTTCGCTCCTTGGAAATAATCAGTTCCCTTCTTAGAGCATTCGTTTCCTGGCGGGCTGCATCCACTTCTGCTCTTAGTTCCCCAAGTAACTGGGCTAGCAGGTCGGGGTCCGAGGTTTCCATAGCGCCTGGGTGGGAGTTTTGCGGTGGGCTTTGCGTTCTGTAACGCTCACCTGATTCCCGCAGAGGCACCGGTCTTGACTGGGTGAATGCCGTGTCTTCAAAGGTGATGTGTAACACACGGTTGGTTCCTCGGGCTGGACCTCTGTGCACTGTGTGTCTGAATCAGAGAGTAAGATGTCTGCAGATAGAAAATATGGGATTAATGAACTGGGGTTATTGGGTGCCTCTCTCCTCTTCCCTTTCTCTTCTCCTGTAGGACCCCAAAGGTTAACGATCTCACCTTAGGTAGGTGAACGCCGAGCTCTCCATCTGCCTCGGGGGCAGGGTGCCGTAACCAGTTTCTTCAATGGATAAGGGTGCAGGCCTCTTGACCTCAGAGGACTGCTGTCCGTCGTTTACTGCACGAACGGTAAGTTCTGGGCACTTCAAATGTCTTAAAAGTCTGTAAGTGCGTAAGGCGTGGCTGCTGTGGAGCGGTGCCGAGGAGCACGTGAGTATGGCTTTTGACTTATGTAAAGTTCTTTTGTAATGATACCTCTTGTTTTGCAGGGTTCCGGCGATGGCGGATGGCGGGCTGAAGAGAGTTGAGGATCGAACCCGCGTGAGGAATAGAAGCGCTTGGAAGCACGTAAGTGAGCGCTTGTTGCCTGCTTCACGATGCGCACTAACTGTCTCTTTTACCTTGCAGGTACAAGTTCGGAGCTTTAGAGAAGCTGAAGGGTGCTGGGGTACCCGCTGATTTCGGCGTGGGAAGGAGTGATGGCACGTGAGTAGTAAAGTTGCCCAATGTCTCTAAACGCACCTTCTTTTGTCTTTCAGATGCGGGATGCAGCGTTGAAGGCCTCCGGAGCGTGCGAAGAGCCGGTAAGCTTTTGTCTTTCAGATGCCGGAATGCAGCGCGAAGACCTCCGGAGCGTGCGAAGAGTCGGTAAGCCTTTGTCTTTCAGATGCCGGAATGCAGAGCGAGGCGTTGGTGACAGCCGCTGGACCAGGTAAGAGATGCGCTGCCACTGAAGACCGTAGTGCTAACCTGTTCTTTCTTTGTCTTTATAGGTGCTGCTGAAGACTGGATTCCAGGATGGTAAGCCTTTGTTCCCTTAGGCACAGGATCAGAAGACACGGTGAGCGTTCTGCTGCAGAGAATGCAGAATAACGCAAAGCAAGATTCATCCAGGGGGTGTGGTTTAAATAGCCTCCTGTAGTGCTTAGGTGTCTCCTTCAACGGCCTCGCCTAGGTAAGAAAAGAGTTCCTGCTTTCCAGAAGAGTTCCAGTGTTCTGAACCTAGGGAGTGGCTCCTGCCCCACCCAACAGGAAAAGTAGTCCCAAACAGAAGAGGATCAGGGGCTCAACTGGCAGGTAAGTAAGCAGCATGGTCTGCTGCAGGTAAGTCCACCCAAGCATTATGAGCCCGGCGCTTCCAGCGCTGGGACTGGGCATATTTATGAGCCTGGTGCCACTGGCGCCAGGACAGGGTCCAAAAGGTCCCAATTGGGACTGGCCGGCACCCGGAACCGGGGTTATGGGTCTGCTTCCAGGGGAGTTGGGTAAGTCCTGACCCTTTGGAAGCAGAGATCATGACACTTATTGCTACAATGCACATTCCAGACAGATGCCCCATCAGACCCTGTGGCCACTACAATCAGAGCATGGAATAGTATTCTGCACTCTGAATAAGAGCATTGCCCATACTATAAATGGCTTCCCTTGTGGCGATTTCCAGGACTCTCTCCTACATTCGACCAGCATGTCCTGTGCCACTGGGAAGACCTGGGCTACCGAGCTCTGGCTGACCTATACCCTGACGGTAAATTTATCACCCCTCAAACATGGCGGCCCGAACACTCCAACTCTGTGCTTGAACTACTACAATATTTCAGGCTGAGAGCGGCAGTCTGGGCGATGTGGCCCTCCTACCCGAATGAGCCCCCAGACACACCAGAACTCCAATACATAGCAAACTCCTCAGGGAGCAAGGACATAATATCCTCCCTGTATAAAATGCAACTGGAAAAACTAGAGGGGATGTGGAGCAAAATGTGTGTTCTCACGCGTAACGTCTCCCTCAGTGCCAGATTCCGTTGCATACAATATAAACTCCTCAACAGGCTTTAATATACACCGCACGGAGTAGGGAGATTCACACACACCCCGACTCATACATGCCCGAAATGTAAATATGAAGAGGCTGATCATATGCATATGTTTTGGGCCTGTGCTGCTCTAAATGCGGCACCCCACCCTCCCTTGAGATGTGACTGAAAGCCCTCACGTGGATACAAACGTGTGAGGAAGAGTATATCGGATCCCTTCCCATGCCATCCCTCCCAAAAAATGTGTGGACCGAATTTTGCAATTATTTGATCAATAGAGACGAGGTTGAGTGGAGTTCCACTCCCCCATCCGAGCCGCCCAACCCACCATAAGCGCCGGGCACTTCGCGCTCCTTCGAGATGTCAGTCCCCCACCCTTCTCAATTTGAGCAGTCTGTAATTGCTATGTTGCAATGCCTATGTGTGACACTGTGATGCTTGTTTGCCTCTGTGTAATTTGGGCTGTACCTGTCTTAACTTTCTGCAAATAAACAAAAGTAAAAAAAAAAAAAAAATAGAAATACAATCTTTAGGCCTAGAAACATTTCAGGTCCCTCAAATCGGTCACTCCTAATGCATAGAGCCTCATCATGAGTTGGGCGGTATCCCGGCGGTGAGACTGCCGGGATACCGCCCAATGTTAATAGCGCTTACACAACTCGGTCTGGCGCAATTCACAAGTTGCGGGTCAGTAAATCCTCATTCCTCATTGGGTCTTCAGATCCAGTGGGGTTGGAAAGTGCCAGAAACCGCCGAAAACGTACCACAAATTGACATATTTACCCCAAGCTAAAAGCTGGAGGTAAAAATGCAACTTGTGATTTAGCCAGCCCTTAAATGCGGTGGTAAAACCATGATGAGGCCCATAGAGAGAAAACAGCCAACGTGTTGGGTTTTTACATTTAAGGACTTTGCAGCAATCTGCGCAGCTTCTCTTTAATCTGGACCATTCATTTATATAAGCAAAAATGTATTCCAGCAAAGATTTATGGCTTGGAAATCCTAACTACAGTTCTTGAGAGGTCCTTGGAATAAGACACATTTCACAGGGCCATTTTGGTTTGTCTGCGTAATTCCCCAATACCCCTACTATGTGTTGAACTGGGTTTGGCCTCACTTAGTTCTACTGTCAAAATTAGATCTGCTGTGCGCTTTGTAAAAATAGTTCACGTTGATAAAAAGGATATAAAATACATGCTTACACTGACCATTCAAAAGAAGGTTTCTAGGCACTTAGCTGCGTTTCAGGTGATGGATGGATCTTGCCTAAAATGCTTTGACTTCGTTTACACCCCAAATCTCCTTTAGTAAGAAATCATTCAATCGTAAAAAAAATAGTTTAAAAAATGTTATTTTAAAAAGCGATTGAATGGGCTGTTAGGTAACATGATCCATGTCTGTATCTCTCAAGATTTTGCACTATTCTGAAGCACATTCGATTTGTTCCTAATAAAACTCATATTATTCTACAATTTAGACTAAATCTGCTGGAGTGTATAGAGATGGTAGGATCTTGTGCATAAGTACATAAGTGATTTACAGAGCATGTGTTTCTCTTCTGTCCGGTACTGAAGGAGAATAGAAGTATTTTTTTGTGAAAATGTATTCACGTTGAATGTTCTATTGCGACTAATTCCTTCTGGGCAAAATGTTTACATAATAGCCCATTAGTTAGGCCGATTTATATTTTATTGTAAGGTTTTATTGCTTGCCCATTTTGTATTCTATTGTTATGCTGTGTCTATGTTTTAGTTGTTGTTTGCTCATTATTTGTGTTTTTAGCGCCTGTTTCCCTCTGGCCCTAAGGCGCTTTATTAGTGTATGAATCCATAAATAAATCGTTGTGTATTACACGTTTTTGGTTGCACATTCTGCACAGTCTGAATCAAGCGGGTGTTCAAGCAGCATTGTAAGGTTATCCAAGCCGTATTGGTGATTTATAATAAGTACATTTCAACCAGCTTTTGGTATTGTATTTTTGTTTCGTTGAATTCATGATATTGTATTGTATTGTATTGTATTGTATTGTATTGTATTTTATTTATAACGCGCAACCATCAGGCCCGGGGGCATCAGGGCGCAAATTGTATTTATTGATTTTGTGCAAATGTATAAGGTTCAATTTTAATCAGATGACACTCCATAAAAAAATAAGAAAATAAAAATACTTCTCCCCCAATAAAGTAACTGAAAGTGGAATGTGAAGGGAAACCACCTGCTGCTTCCTTTCTAGGTCCCACGGGAATTCAAGGGAAAGGTAGCAGGGGCTGTGAAGTCACAGGCCCTCAGCCTTTAGCAATGTTTTATTATGTAGCAACGATTAAGCCTCGTTGCCCACAGTTTAGGCAATTAAGGCTCTTAGGAAGCCAGAAGCTCAACTTATGGGCCTCAAGGATGCAAGGGCACGTAAGGAGGACTTGGGGAGCATACCAGCCTGTATTTCTCAGTGGTGGAGCTGGGTGCTAGTTGGCACCGTTGATTTAGACCAAACAGGAAACCAAGATAGGAATGGACGCTTAGTAAGGAATACTTGGTGGCCGGAATGGCGCTTGTCCCTCTTCCATTTTGAACCGTGGGATCTGTGACACAGTAACGGGATGAAGAGTGTGGGCGGCATGGGTAGACAAGCAAGGAGCCATGCGGGAGCCCCGGGGGCAAGACCAAGTCTGTCAAAGGTAAACAGTAGTGGCGAAAACAGGGACTGTTCAAACATTGGAGTTCGGAGATGCACGGTTGTCCAACTCCAGGCCTGAGGGCCAGAATCCTGATGGGTTTTCAGGATATCACTCATTAATATTCATGAGAAGAAATTTGCCATCCAGAAACGCTAGTATGATTTATGTATTGTATAGAGCATACTTGATGCCGCATAGAATAATGCAATTTCCTGGTGCGAAGGACAAGGGGTAACCCAGATGCGCTGTGGAGGGAGAGGGAATGATGCATATGTTTTGGGAGTGCATAGTGATTAGGGGCTACAGGTGTGAGGTGGAGAGAAGGATGAGAAAGGGGGGATAATACACCTAAAGTGGACGGTGGAGGTTTGCCTGTTGGCGATGCTCCCAAGATCGAGAGGCCAGACAAACCAATATGATTATGCACTTGGCTTGTGTGCTGGCAAAACAGAGGATTGTTATGGCCTTGAAGTGTCACCGCGGCCCACACATAGATAACTGGTGGAGGGATTTGAGGAAGTGGTCCATGGTAGAAACTATGGTATGGCATAGGGCTTTGCAGAGAGGGATAAGGGGAAGTAGTGAGGATGTGGGAGCCTGAAATGGATTGGTACAGATAGACCTACAGATAAGTGGTGTATCGGCCACTTTTACTCCCTATAAATTGCCAAATATGCTCAAAAAATTCAAATAGGGAGTAAAAACACTCCCAATGAAACATAGGGACAAGACATGTAGAATTTTACGCCCCTTGCTTTCACCCTCACAGCTTCATGGGCCTGATTGGACCAGTAATACACCAAGTAGCACAGGAAGAACTACTATTTTGACTGCCTGATAGGAAGATGTATATTTATCGTTTTAATATGCATGAATAACTAGGTGAAAGAAATATTACAAAAATATTTCAGTTTTTCTGTTAAAACATATTTTTACTCACTTATAAAATACTCTCATTGATAATTATACTTACATTTATACTCCCTAAAAGTTATTTTACTCCCAACTTTAAAATATAGGAAAGTAAATCACTCCTACTTCCAAATCTTATTTGGAGTACTGGGTACAATGTTTCTTTCACCGGATCACAAACCCCCATGAGCTTCGGTGTGGCTGAAGGAAGGGTGAAGTGGGGGATAAAAGGGAGCATCGGCCTGGAAGTTGCGGGATAATAAGGACCTTGTATAATTGGATGGGGTTTGGATGAGGGTGGAGAATGCTCTTTGATCAACGCATTATGTTATTGTTGTTTGGACCATATTTCTATTTGCATTATTGTATTGGATGGCTGTCAGACAGTATGGTTGCACTGTTGTGTAAATATCAATAAAAACAAATGGAAAAAGAAAGAGTAGAAATTTGCATGTATTTAGAAACATTGCATGCACATTTATCTAATGAATATTAATGAGGCATATGAAAATGCAACATAGTGCCGGAGGTCTCAGCCTAGTCATACTTAAAAAGCCTCACCAGGCACGGGTTCTGTACACACAGCAAAGTTTATTCTTAGTCAGCTGGACACCATCACAGCAGACACAGTTGGTCAGTCAAAAATAGCTGGAACTCCAGCCTGCTCATTTTAAACACACTTTTTATAGCAAATACAGGATTGCACAATATTTATATGAAGATCTGGACCTTGATTTTTAATACATTTTGACTCTCTATTGGACAAAAAACACTTCCTGTTTAGGATGACTTGCTATTTCCCAAACTAATGAATGGAAGCTCTGAAACACATGACCCCTTAAGCAAATTTAGCAAATCTAGGGAATTTCCCAAATTTCACTGACAATACCATATAAGTTGCCATTTTAAAGCAGAAAAAACAGCTTTTTCGTTGTGACATATTTCTAAAGAATTTCAGGACATAGGACTGTCTGGCTCCTCGTAGCTAATTTTCCAGCCTTTTGTGCCAGATTTCTTAGCCCATTTTGTTCACCGTTATCTCACCCTGCTTATTTACTTTTCACTGAATGCCAGGTCCACTTTGCAAAACAGCCCGTGAAAAAATACTGTATATTTGCTAATTTGATGCTAAATCACCTAATACTGGCTTCTGTTCAAATACACTCCCACTTCATAACACACAACACTTCACTTCTGTGCTTCTCATTTTTTCCTAAGAACTTTGTGGGATTCTGAGATTTGCAGCCATTTGAACTGAGTCTCCATAAAAGAATGAATTGTCTTGCTAATGTACTGTAAAATGTATGTTTGTGTGTAATGTAAGCACACCCTCCATGTCCCATGCCACAACAAACAAGTGTGCACAGTGACCCCTATTTCCAATGTATTTTTATCTTGAATAAGGGCAACCTAACTTACCTAAACAAAGATCCTGATATCTACAATGCTGGGCAGGAGAGTGAAATGTTGGCCCTAATTACCATATTTGTCTGTCTACCATAAGAGGGGAGGAGGGTTAGACCTCCTCTACAACATGCTTCCAGCCCTCAGGCCTGGAGTTGGACAACACTGGATCCATGGCTACATCAGCGTAGATTGCTTTGAAGGAATGACTCTCAGGATTCCCATGTTAGCGTCAAGGTGTAATAGAAGGCTACAAATGTCATGTTCAGAATACACAGATAACCTTAGACACGTGTAAAAACCTAGCAAGCAGGGCACCAAGTCCGTTATACAGATCCTAAGACAGTGCAGTGGGCTCATTTAATTTCCTTTGATTTCTGTAGAGTTGCCAAACCACTGGATACAAAGCATCATTCTGTTAAAAAAGTGGAGTTCTTCCGTAACCAAATGTAACACTTACCTGACCCTTATGACTTCTACATGTACCATGAAAAATTAGTCTCGATTTCAACTAACTGCATACATAAAATAGGCTCATGCGAGCAATGTTTAAGACAATGCTGTGGGCCCCTTTGTGCATCTGGGCCAATGTTTGCAAAAAACGCTGGCACTTAAGTGCTCAAAATGCCCTGGGAAAGGATCATTTAAAAACAATTTGCCTGGCCAAGCCCCAACAAATATTTTCATTCAACAACGTTTATCAGCAAGTGTGATATTTGGTCGCTCTCATGGCTAAATTTTCAGTCTTCAAAGTAAGAGGGTCAAGTTTCTTTTTTTTCTCCAACAAAGGTTTTTGCCAACATGTAAATAAAGATGCAGCTGTAGTAATGGCCATTGTGAGGAAGTTAACTCAGAAAGGGTCTGCACAACTATTGTAGAATAGGTGAAATGAGAATAATAATCAAGCTGAGTATTATAACACAATTTAATGCAATATGAAAGGGTCAAATGAAGTGCATCTACATTCTTTGGTAGAGGTATTTCTGAAAGATTTGTTCATGTTGCTGGAGATCCTACCTGTCAGCCTCTGACAGCTTTCATATAGGCAGGAGGTTGTTGCTGGTGGCAAGCTTAGGAAATGTAGCAAAGGGTAAAGAAAATGAAGTGCATTCAGAGTACACAAGTAGTAAGAAGAGTAGATAGAGGTAATGAGTGATTTGGGAACCAGCCAGAAAGTTACATTTGGGTACGGTTTGCGTACACAGTGCTATGTGGCATATTCAGTGGTTTGAAGTGGGCGAACAAGACAAGTGCCATCAGAGATTTAGTGTCAGGAAGTCCAATCTGGTCACCAGTCCCCACGAATATCCTCTAGCCTCGCTCCTCAGAAGCCTGGCCAGGTACCCCTAAGTGGAGGAGGGCAGTAGAGAAGGGAGGGAAACAGGTCTTAATCTGGAGCACTCTACCTAACCCTGAGGGTGTAAAAAAGAAACACAGAACGTTAAAAATACTGACATTCCCTCAGGTCCAATCACTCTTCCCCCATAAGTGTTACCAAAATAGCACCAGCACATGGCAATGGGGTGAAGTGTATGCAGCAGCAGAGGTCCAAGAAATCCACAGGACCAGACAGCACACGGATGCACCAGAAGTCCAGAAATTAACTACATAACCCACACCGCCCAGCGACATAAGGATGCAACAAAAGTCCACAAAAGTGTTCCAAAAGGCAGGAGGACAATTCACAGTTCTATCATGCCAGGACGTTTCTGGCTAAGAAAGTCCAATGAGCTCCAACCCAAGTGAGTCAACAGTTAGTAGGCCCAAAAGAATGTAGGAAACCCAGAAATATGGAGACTAGGGAAGGGAAACACAGCAGGGATGACTGTGGCAGGAGAACAGTAACCCTGGGGAGCAGGCCAGTGGAATGATCAAGGTGGCAAGAAGGGGCAGAGCACCAGAGAAGAAAAACATCCAGGAGCAGGCCTGTAAAGGGACGAAAGTGGCAAAGAGAGAGAGAGAGTACCGAGGCAGGATACCGACAAAGACAGGATAAATATGAAGGGACCTCTTCTGGGTGGGCAAAGCCATCACTCCCATCCCTGAACACAGAACATTGGCCTGGCCTGGATTTTACCCGTGCCATGAATCCCTGAAATTTGTGGAGACCGTTGACATGCCAGTCAGTGCCCATCACTGGTGACACTCTGAACTGGTGACGTGGGGTGACATCTGCGATGAGTAGCTGGAGGAGCTAGAAATCCCTGAGAGCAGCTTGTGGGTGATACCTGGAGGAAGCAGCAGGGCAGCCTCTTGGAAAATCGTGCTTGGCCCATTTTGCCAATAGGCAGCAGCAGAGATTCGGGTAAGAGGGTTACACACCATTTTGTGTCCATCTCTTGAAGTGAGTGAATGAAACTGGTAATGTTAGGAGACACTTTGGAGGAGGAGCGAGTGGAGCCAAGAATTCTTAAGGGTAGGTTTTGCGAGAGTCTTGTGCACCTGATTTTCTTTGAGAGAGCAGCAACGTTTTTGGGGAACTGGTGGAATGCCAGTCATTGAGTGCCCAACACATTTGGAACAACATGTCAGCTCCCAAATGAGCCAGAGGCGGGCAAGACATGCATAAGCAGTCTTTCCACTTCAGCAGCAGCACATGCGGTGTGCATTGGGAAGTACACTGTCAATTGAAGGTATCAGTACAACTCACGTTGCACTCTCTGTCAGAGTTACCTCTGGGGTACATGCATGAATACAAATGAATAAAGGGGTCATGCACAACAGTGAGGAACATCCAGTGAAACTGACAGATGAGGCTCCAACCACTATCTCAGGGGAAGAAGAGGGAGATGTAAAGACCTCTTCCCCTGTCGAGCCATGCATTAACCAACACCATCTCCACAGCACAGGAGGGATGCCTGGGCCTCAAGAAAGAGATGCAACCATCCATCAGCATGCTGATATATCTGGCAAATCCTGCATGCCAGCTAAGCCCTACCGGGCTGGGGCTATTGCTGACTCAGGCTTTTTAAAAATGGTGGCCTGTTTCGCCGACACTAATGCAGACACTTTCTGCCTGCCTAGATGCCCACCTCTGCCTACTACATATTGTCTGCTCATCCCCGTTTCACTGGCCTACCACAGGGAGCCAGCAGGCTAAGCCCCCCCTCATAAGGCCCACCTACAAAGCCCAGAATCTCATCCCCTGTCTGACCCTGCAATAACCAACACCACCTCCACAGAACAGGAGTGCTGCCTGGGCCTGAAGAAAGAGATGCAGCCTTCCATCTGTGTGCTGAGATATCTGGTGAATCCTGCATGCCAGGTAAGCCTGGCAGGCTGGGGCTATTAATATCTAAGGCCTTTTCAAAATGGCTGCCCATTTCGCTGATGCTGCTGCAGAAACGTTCTGCCTGCCTAGATGCCCGTCTATGTCTACTGCGTATTACCCGCGCATATCGTTTCACATTTCTCCAAGATGCCAAGGGTAGCAGTAGTGACATCACACGACCCTTGACCCCCTGATTAGATCAAAGTAAGTGATGCCATTTGACCCCTGCGCCCACGTGACATCACTGGAAGTGATGGAAAATGACCTTCAAATGCGTCTGACACCCGTGTTTCCAGGCGCTCTCATTTTTGGCATGTATAAGTGCCGAGGCACAGATGATGGTGTGATTTGTCCACGGTCACACATTTGGGGAATGTCATTTTCCAGATTAGGCATGGGCTCTATATGTAGAATATACATAATGCAGTACTTATAACAGGCTAACTGAAATCTCTAACAAGGGCTACAGTTAGTGTATGAAACATCTATAGGTCAATGGACAGAGAAGTACTCGTCATCTGTGGTGTTGCTATGTTAAACAAGACAAAATAGCGCTGACCTGCGGAGGCGTGCGCTGCTGTTTACCGGGAGCAAAATGCTGCGCGGGCAAGGCCTGAAAATTAAATCATTGACCAGGATTTAGGATTGGCAAAAGTCCCTGGTTATAAATGTATCCATGAGTTAGCTACCACTACGATAGAAGAAACCTATTTGACTGGTATGCGTGCACACAGTGGAGTGCAACTGATGATGTTATCTTTTCTGGAGTATAATACCTGAGAAGCGTTCTTTCAATATGCCCAAGACCCCTCATAGTTTTTATTATCTAAGCATAATACTGGGTGCCTGAGGATTAAAAAGCCCCTCCATTTAATGTAATATAATTTCTGCACACATACATCCATGGCACCACACATTTATTTTAAATTGAAAACACCCATGAGTTGCTTCTCACCCGGGGACTCACTGGCAGACTTCAAGCCGCGCACTGCACACTACCCCTTTGTCAGACAATGGCGTAGCACAAAATGTGAGCCCCCCACCCCTACGAGCCATGGTGTGGGTGCCCCTCCAAGCTCCTTAACAATGCACAAGGCACGCTATACCCCGGGGTGGCCCGGACCACCACGTGTTCGCAATATCCATGATGATTATGCCGCTGCAGGGGCATGCACTACTGCATGTGAAAGAGGTATATGTGTTTTTTTAATCAAAGCTTAAATATTTCACAAAACGTAGAAAGAAAGCCACAAATGTATCAGCCACCAGTGGTCGTTGGAGAGTTGTTTATTTGGAGGGTGTAAATATTTGCCAGAAGTATGTTATTGCGACCAAGCATAGCGAGGGAGCCCAAACTGTCGAAAATGGGTTGAGGGGGATTCTTCCCACTCCCCATAGTAAATGTTTAGAATAATGGGTTAAAATGGTGCATTATGCAGCACGCTTTCAGTGAAAATTTGGGTAAAACGTCAAGAATTTGTGTAAAAGGCCAACAATCGGTTTTGTAGAGTGTAGGGTAAATCATGAAAAAAAGTACAATAAATGCAAGTCACTAAAAGTGCCCAGGGCATTTCCCAATGCATTATCATGCCAGTTCCGGCAATATATGCCAGTATAAAAAACATTTCCATGCTGGCTCCACCAACATATGCTAGTATTCCCATATAAGACCATACTCATGTTCGCTTTCAGGTTTTTTTTTATAGTATCATTACAGGAACTGTGCACAAAAATGGCTCTGCAAATATATGCCAGTACTCCTATGTAAGAACGTACTCCCATTGGTTTGGCCATTAAAAGTGACATGTCACAATATGAAAACCTGTCCAAACTGGTTCCAATGTAAGCCACTGTAGACCCATAAGAACACTTATCATGCTTGATTCATCATAGATGCTCAGTTAATAAAACGGCATGCTACAGTAAAAAAATATACAGATCGCTACACCAAAACATCAGTCTAGCGAGGTAACATGCTTGCTTTTTTAAAGATGCCGAATAATGAATCTCATGCCACAGAAAGCGATGGCTAGACTGACTGCACCAAAATGCCAGTCTAGCCAGGTAATGAATGACACATGAACTTGGCTTTGTCCAAAAATACCAGTAAAACATGCAATGAAGGATGTGTCAAAAATGCTCTAGTAGTCCCCAGTCTCCCAGGGCCTTACACACACACACATGCATCACCTTTTGTTCTATGGGTCACTTACCCATACATCCCCTCTCACATTCATTCACACTGCATTCTTCACTCATGCACACACCCATCCACCACATTCAAATACACACCATCACATTCATGCTCATTCACCCACCAGTCACTCACTCATGGCCCTTTTCTTACCTCCACCCTTTGCATTCTCTACACAGGCACACAACCCCCCACCGGAAACATTCAAAAACAAAAAAACACACGACCATCTAGACTTGGTGCGGAGGGGGCCCCTGCTACACCAGGCGCTTCTGTTTTTATTTTATTTTATTTTATTTAAAAAAAGAAAAACAATGTTTATATTTTTAGGTAATTGGAGTCTCATTGAACACCTCACCAGGCTTCCATTGTCCAGCTCTGCCGATGCAGCCACTGTCCAACAGGGCAAAGCCTCGCCTGCCTGCGCTGCGCTGTCTCAGCCTCAGACCCATTTCTTCCTTGATTTGCTCTCTCTCACTTGTCCACTCTAGCTTACTCTTACATCAAGCCACCATGCTCTGTCACTAACACGAGCCAGGATGTCCTCTTCTGTGTTCCACGTGTGCTCCCACTTTTCCATCTTCTCCCAGACATTTAATCCCTAAAGTTGTATGGCAACTCAATTTACTCATTATGCACTTTTGACCGTATCAGCCTAACGCTGCTACTTAAACAACATTCTTAAAGTGACTCTAACAGCCTTTGCTGCTACTGCATGCCATCCGCACCCTACCAACTATGACTTCATTATCCTATGCTAATGGCAAGCTACCTAACTGTTCAATATCATTACTTCTGCTGCTAAGGCTTACCACTGCCTACTGTGATTCTACCAACATATGCTGCTAATGTATGCCAGTTCTAACCCCCCAACTTTGGTCCTTTATGAACTGCTAGGCCATACCTTTGTATCCATAGTTCAGAGTTATGCTGATGTATCTGTGCAATATGAGGAGGAGGATTTACATTATTGCATTTTACCTACTGTACCTGCTTACTTTCTGTAGCCCCCTTGTGAGACAGGCATGGTGACAAGAGAGACTAAGACTTGGAAAGTAAGATTTTAAAACCTGTCTTTAAAGTTTCAGGGATGGTGTAATACTAAAGGGATGTTTCCCTGAAATGATGCTTGTAAGGGCCGTCGGTGTCTGAAAGTCCAAATAAAAAGTCTCTCTGTGTCTAAACCTATGGTTGCCCTCCCTCTATCCAAAAATGTGTTAGCGGATCTTTGTCAAAAAATGAAAAGTAGTGGTTAAACCGAACAATAGGGAAACCAAGGCTGGTTTCTGGTGGCATTCTTGCCGAGCGTGGTTTTAAGCTTATCAAAAAGAGTTCAATCAAACAGAGTTGCTTGCAAGACCTTTGCCGCAGGGTCCTTGCAGTGAACTCCAATACCTTCAGTTTGTTTTGAGTTCCTTGGGGTTCCCTTGTCCAATCTTCAATTTATTCAAGGTTCAAGCACCATAAAAGAAAATGTATCACAATTCTCCCTTTAAGCTTCTCGGGTTCCCTTCCCCACACTCCAGTCTTTTCAACACTATAAAGTAAACCAGTAAGTCTTCAACTAAGCTGGGCCTCTTAGGGCGCCCTTCCCCAAGTGCAGGCCCCTTCCAGCTTTCAAACACAAATCAATTTGATCAGGATGTACTTTGATTTCTTAAGTAGGCCTCTCAGGGTTTCGTTCCCCAAGCACAGGCCTCTTCATCTTTCAACACACAACAAAATATATCACAGTTACTTTTAGCTTTCTCGGGGTGCCCTTCCCCAAGTTTTAGGCCCCTCTAATTCCAAACACAAAGTCAGGATATGCCTTTTTCTCATTTACAGCTTTTTCTGCATACACTCTTCTCATGGGGTCGAATCAGAGGCTTTCGAAAACGCCAGGCTCTTTGCTTTCCCTTAGCATGACCACCACTCTGGCCCGTTGCTCCTCTCTTTATTTCTCACTTGCACTTTCCTTGGAAACTTTTATCTTCAGGTGTTTACTGTGCACATTTGCATAGTCTTTTATTCCTTTCACCCTGGGGTGCACACTTTCACTGCTCTTCTCCATTCTATATTCCTTCTGTGCCTCGTGCACCTTCCTGCTTTAGCGTGCTTCTTTTACCCTTCTGTTTCACTCACTTCTGTCTTTGGCTGTGCCCATTTGCACTGTCTCTTTCCTTCTCTGTGCTCACACGCACCTTTTCATTACTTTTCTCTCGGGTCGCTTGCCCTCTCTTGGATTTCTTGTGCACCCTCCCACTTTCCTGTTACTTTGCTTATGTCTGCTTTTCAATTTACATCTGGGCTACTTGCCCACCTTTATATCTGTTTACTTTATGTCCTTTTATTTCTGTGCCGCTCGTGCAGACTGTTCATTTTCTTTCTTTCTATTTTCAGCATTTTGCTTTCCGCTTCATGCTGTCTTATCAATGTTGCTTTACCTCCCTTTCCTGCTTCAGTCACCCACACTCTCCCGAGTTTCTCTCTCTCTCTGTCATGCGAAACTCACTGGGTAGCATAGCACTGGCGAACGGTCTCTCAGGGATGCTCTAGGTCGAGGTCAGGGTCTCACCACCTGCCCCTCAGACACGCTTGAGCCCAAGGGAACGAGCACTTGCATGGAATCTACCAGTAGGGTTCCAACCGCCTCGCTTTGGCTCTCAGGAGACACGGCTCCCCAGTCATACGGCAGCTCTTCTCGCACACCGGGCCAGCTTTGCAGCATGCCGCTGTTCTCCGGATCTTCCTTGCTGCAGCTCCCAGCTTCATGGCTTACTGGTCCAAAATGCGTCTCCAGCTCACTCATCCATCTGTGTTAAACCACACCTTTCTAGGGTAGGTTGCCCTTACTGTCCCCAGGTTATTCCTATCGGTAATCTTTGCTGATCTTAGTTGCCTCTTCCTCGTCTCAGTATCTGTTGGAAATGGGGAGGGGGAAATGGTGTGAAATTGGAGATACCCCACAAAGGCTGAGGGAGAGTAGGTTAGGATATTTTTGGGGCCGGGGGAATGCCATATCTCATTAAAAGGTGATTGGTACATGATAGGGGAAGATATTCTGGCCCTAGTTTGGTGGACCAAAGTTAACTCCCTTTGTAGTAACTTACTCCCTTTCCTACCCACCCGGCAATGCGATCCTGGGCTGGTATAACTCTTCCCATGATCTGAACTGGGGAAAAACAAAGAAGTTTTGGAATTGAGATTATATTTTGTTCTGTCTGGTTTTCCCCTTTCCCCGGGGTTGTTCTTGGATAATTGATTTGTCTCTCTCTGAGGTCAGGGGGGATGGAGCCTGCATAACCCATAAAAGCTTCTGGGATTTCTTTACTTATCATCCCATTAGAATGCCGCAACTCTCCATTGGGTATTCTCCTCCAAATCTCCCTGACCCTCCACTCAGGTGATCCTCCCTCGCTTGTCCACCTGCAGGGTCAGGATCCAAAAGCGATGTCCCTTCCCTGGCCACCTGAATAGAGGATCCCGGGGGAATAGGTCGGAGAACATTGTCAGGTTTCTCACACCCTGTACCATGAGGTGAGGCATTCCAATGTTGAAAATGACCTACTTGTGCCTGCATACTTGATGTAGCACACAAAGGTGAGGCTTTCCTAAATTGTGTACCCACCCCAATTGTTTCTTCATTTCCATTCCTGGGCTGTGTTGAACCTGTTCACTTGATACTTAATGTACCATTCTCCACCCCCCATCCTTATCATTGCTCCTTCGTCCCCGACCTTCATCACCCTCTCCCACCACATCTTGCATTTCATGTTACAGCGCTTGCCCGATCCGAATGTCTCAAGGCCTAGTAGGAACGGTTTTGTTTTGTTTTTCTTAATCCCTGTCCCCCCCGAACCCTTGTCTTGATGCTCCTTGAAACACCAATAGCTGTATATGCACATTATAAATAACCAATAAATAAATAAAATATCTACCAAAGACCAGGGATGAACAACACATGGAGAAGTTGAACAGTGGGAGGAGTTTAAAAGTCCCATGTCTCTATCTCCAACACTGCCATCCTCTAATAAATTAGACAATAATGATGTGGAGATGGATAATGATCAAGTCAAATATTATGCTCCATCAGAGTCAGGGTAAGAATGAGCATTACTGCTGTATTATTGTTATTGTTATTATGGTATTTATTGAGCATGGATGTAGCTTCTTGAAGCAACGGAGTACTTTACAGAGGTATACACCAATACAGTTACACAACTAAGTACTTTAATGAGGTACACAACAGTACAGATAGACAGCGGGGTGTAGGATACAGAGGGGAACAGAGGAGAGGTAAAGCTGTACAGGGTAGTGGAGAGGAGTGGGTGGAGAGCATCTGGTGACTTAAGTGATGCAGGGCAATGTGATGGCCTAGGAGTTGAGGACGAGATACTCCTTGAAGAGGTGGGGTTTGAGTGCTTTTCTGAGTTGTATTAGTGTGGAGGAGATTCCATCATATTGGGGCGTAGGCAGAGAAGGCTTGTTTTCTGGTCCTTTCCTTTTTGAAGCAGTGGATTTAAAGTCTGCACACGTCCTGGCTTCTGGTGGTGCACTGTCTGTCGGAGATGCTGAGTTTCTCTGTGAGGTAGCTGGGTGACTGAAGGGCGACTGCCTTACAGATGATGCAGCAAGACTTTAAGGTGATTTGTGCATGCAGTGGGAGCCAGTGCAGGTGGATAAGGGCCAGGGTGATGCGGTCATTTCTGCGTAGACCCTTGATGAGGCATGCGGCCGCATGTAGAACACTTCTCAGGGCTACAAGGGAGGATGATGGGAAGCCTTTGATGAGGGCATTGCCCACATACAGGTGAGATAGGACCAGCGCTTGAACGGTGGATCTAGAGCTGTCCGGAGGGAGGAAGAGCTTGACTTTCCATAGGGGGAGAGCCGATAGAAAGCTGTCTGAGTTTTCTTAGCTATGTGTGTCCTGAAGGAGAGGTGTTTGTCGATGCGGAATCTGAGGGGCTTGATGCAGGAGGTGAGCTCGGGTGTGAAGCCCTTAGTGTTCATTGTTGATAGCCAGATCCGCATGTCTGGGTGTTTGGTGTTGTTGGTGATGAGTAAGAATTCGCTATTGGAGGGGTTGAGCTTCAATTCAAGTATGCACTGAATATCCAAGACTGGATCAGCGAGAGGCAGGTTTTGAGCCTGCAGATGTCCTTGATAGAGTCGATCTTGTAGTATACCTGTGTGTCGTCGGTGTATTGGTGAATGTGGATGTTGTGTGTGGCTAGGAGGGCTACCAGTGGCGCCCTGTATAGACTGAAGATCACTGGGGAGAGGATGGAACCCTGCAGGACTCCGCAGGTGATAGGTAGCATTGGTGATTGAGGGGAGTCCATCTGAACACACTGGTAGCAGTTGGCGAGGTAGGACTTGAACCAGCGTACGACAAGGCCGTTGATCCCCATGCGCCAATGTAGGGTGTCCATAAGTGCCCGCTGTTCTATTGTGTCGAAAGCGGCCGAGAGGTCGAGTAGAACCAGGAGGCAGATGTGGCCATCATCAAGGATGTTGAGGGCATCATTGTCCACCTGTATGGCTGCCATCTCCATGCTACATCTGGGTCTGACCCTGGATTCATAGGTATGGAGGAGATTGTTGGTGTTAATGTGCTGCCGCAGTTGCGCAGCTACAGCTTTCTCAATGATCTGACCTAGGAAGGGAAGGATGGGTGATGGGGCGATAGTTACCTAGGTTATCTGGACCCAGAGTGGGTTTCTTTAGCAGTGGGAGGATCTGTCCTATCTTTAGGATGGATGGGAAGGTGCCTTGAGTTAGGTTAGAGGCACATTTTGCATTCAGGGTGTGCGTCTATGTGTGTGGCTTGTGGGTGGGGTTAGAGGAGATGCAGGTGGTGTGATTTGGGGGGCTATCCAAAAGAGCGAGGGGGTATGGAGAGTATTAAAACCTCTGTCTTTTTCTCTCCCCACCAACACACAGCAAAATGCATGCTCCCCATGGCTCCCTCAAAACCTCTCAAAGCATAAAGGTATTTTGAAATAATTTTGAGTGCATTAACTGAAATACACTTCCCTTTGCTGCTGTAAAATGTATAGTTATGGTGTTGGTTAGCGTTGATTAACGTTTTTTTTCCACAGGTTTTTTTCCCAGCTCGTTCACAAACTTCTGTTGCTGGCAAAGGGTTTAGGCCTGAGTGTTAGGTTTGCAATAACATCTTTTTTGTTGTGAAAGGCTTTAATGCAAACCCACCTATTGCTTTTAAAGGATGTACACGTGTACAAACTCATGGATTACCATTTCACTCAGTATTATTGCCAGACTTACTCAGCACCATCTATTAGCCATATCTCCCCTCTTCGCCGACTAATTATACCAGCCCATTCTTTTTCATATCCACAAGAACACTTGGGGACCATAAAAATGGCAACAGTGGGTGGTGCAAATCCTAATAACATTACTGTTGCCCCTTGCCACAATGCTTACATAAGGGAGCAATGACTTACTATATGCATCACAGCGATTAATTTAAACAATCCACATCTCTCTTAGACCATCCTCGGTTCATGTAGGCGTCTTATCTGCTGTGGAAGCTCTTCACTCTGCCATAAAGAGGGCATTTTGTGATGTTTGATTTTTATATATCCTTGCTAATAATTACAACTCCCCTGCAAGCTTAAAGGTTTCTTTAGTACCTGCCACACCCACTGCCACAAGATTAACATTATTATGTGCAGCTCCTGATCCGGGAATTTAAAATGCAGATGTAAGAGAGGATCAAGACCTCAGAGCAACTTTTCAAAGCCCTAGAGCAATCTGCGAGCTGGCTACCGGTGGGAAGGTCATAGAGGATTGACTGGGTTAGCCAGTTGTTTACAAGAACGACTAAAGCACACAGGGATATTGCAGTCCTTATCTATATAGACCAGTTACCTTAAAAGGTGTGATGAATTCTACATATCTCACAGTTTAGGAACGTAATACTATTGGTTGACTGTTTCTCCTCTTTCTTCCCCTTTCTGCTCACCTCAGGTTTTCGCCACGCATTCATCTATATACATCCAACTCTCGGCGCCGACACATCTGTCAGCTGGCTTGGCAAAACCAGTTCTTTCCCCAGACACAGGGATTGTTTCTTGCAAACGATTCCGGCTAAAGCCTCCACCCTACAATGACCCACTTGATCACTTCTCAAGTCCATAAAACAACACCACACTAACTTCATCTCGTTCCATGCATCAATCGGTCTCGATATTGCCATTACAGTAAGTCTTTGTTTTAAACAGAGCTTTGCATTTCTGACATTTTCTCTCATGCTTATCGATAACTCATCACAGTAAAGAAACGCACAGATTTACCACCAAACTATATTACCTTCCGTCACCCTACATATCTTTTCTTTCCTGTATTTATTTGTTTGTTCGCTTATCTCCATTCCACACACAACTCTCCTCTTTACTATCCATGGACTAATGGCTGGTGACACCCTGGTGAGGTAACAATACGCTACCCCTTGGCCAAGGTGCAGGCTCATTTGGACCACTACAGAGGTGATGTCTGCAGTATATATATGTGATACCATAACATAACACAAGTGTAGAAGCTTTCATATTAATAGAATATCACCCCTACTGGGGTACAGTTTCTTTGAGAAATAGCCTTTCAGTTGCAAATAAAAAAGTATATCAAATCAGTATGTGGCATCCAGAACACCACCAGCACCACCACTGCCAGGACCATCATGACTACATGAGCCTAC
Source organism: Ambystoma mexicanum (assembly GCF_040938575.1). Lineage (NCBI taxonomy): Eukaryota > Metazoa > Chordata > Amphibia > Caudata > Ambystomatidae > Ambystoma > Ambystoma mexicanum. Next base: position 374,619,719 of record NC_090926.1, on the reverse strand, counting down.
AGTTAAAGGCAAAGGTATGGCAATGAATAAACAACAACTGTATCTGGTGGATAGTGGTGTGTTGAGGGAAGACAGGGACCAATTTGAGTACCACATCTATTTGGTCCCATATTCTGCAGCGCAATGCACAGACATGGGAAGAAGTCTAAAGATATGAGATGCATATGTAGTAAGTAATGAAAGATTTCTCCAACCGAAGTAGTTGTTTGCACTAGTTTATCCATAACATGAGGACCCCAACAGCAATAAGATGGGATGCCTGTGCTGTCTTGTCAACTGTCAAAATTCAGATGCGCGTGGTGACATTCTAGAATGGAAGGTTAGGATGTTGCAGTCTGTCAACACGGGCACATCAGAGTCACATAATCCCTTTCCATACCTTCATTCAAGCTGCACATCTCCACCAGTCCGCACAATTTCCCTTTAAAATACTGCAGCTTTACAACAGCTGGGGAGTGCTCCACCAAGCTCTACACCCTGCACCCCACCAGTGCAAAGTAGTGATTGCTATGACATCAGCCCAGTGAGGTGAAAGCAAATATCGCAAGTCCTATCACAGACAGTGCATGCTGAATGCAAAGGTGTCTATAATGTTGCCAATAGACCTCTTCTTTCATGGCAAATCTTGGATTTAGGCAGATTATGTTAAATGTCGATCACTGCTCGGAAGTCCTGGCCTATGGTGAACCGGCAGGCATAAGCCGGGCCCCAACATAAAGGCCCACACAAAGGCCCGGTCTGAGCGTGATGGAGCCCCACTCCATCGGACATTTCCAAGGATTCACAATACTGATGGACCCATAGAGCCTCCACTCACCATGGTAAGCAGCCTCGAGACACAACGCTCCATACTCCAATTCTAGGTCACTAACCCAGCTCTTACTACGGCTTCCTCTTTACCCTCTGGCCAGCGATAGTTACCTGTCCACCAACAACAACATCACCACCAAGTTATGAATTCCCTTAAATGCCTTGGTTAAGAATTTGAATCTAAGTGCTTCCACACCTGTGCAGCCATTTTCGTTTTTGTGCTTTAGAGTGCCTTGTTTAGAAAATCGAATCTAGGTGCTTTGACACCTGTGCAGACATTTTTGCTTCTGTACCTTTAAGTGCTTTTGAGTGCCCCCCATGTGGTGAGACCTTCACCTCCATGCTCACTGCTAATGATCTCTCACCTACCTGCAGAGCCCTTACTGAGTGACAGCCTGACTGATGCTTCCCCTCACTCCTTGGGGTGTGGCTTTGCCAGGCTGTGTAATCGTGCCTATTGGACTCATATGCTGCCTGATGTAGCCCCCTGTAACATGTGGTTTGGCTCTGACAGTCTGTGTTATCGTACTTATCTGACTCATATGCTGCCTGATGTAGCCCGCCCGTAACATGAGGTGTGGCTCTGACAGTCTGTGTTATCGTACTTATCTGACTCATATGCTGCCTGATGTAACCCCTTGTAACATGAGGTGTGGCTATGCTAGTCTGCATAAGCCCTCTGTGACATGAGATGTGGGTTTGACTGTCTGTCTAATAATACCTATTTGAATCATTTGCTGTCTGGTGTAGCCACCTGTAACATGAGGTGAGGCTTCGCCAGTCTGTGTACACACGCCATCTTATGTCTCTAAATATATATACTTGCACTTGTCCAATGTACCTTGCACTTTCTTTAACTAGCACCTAGATGCCCGAAAGGCTTTGTGTGCTGATATAAATGCAAAGTAAATAAATAAATAATAAAGTAGCCAGGGACCATTGTTTGCTCTAGCGAAGCATTACCAGAATTGTACAATAAGATTATGGCCACGTGGGGTGGTACTACAGCAGTCCGTGGGACAAAAGGTCCACTTCACAATAGCTGTGTTGACCATTGGTCAGAGAATTCACTACATGGTCATCAAGGCGCAATGGGTGGCTTTTCCCTCCTCTAATAGCCAAGAGCTGTCCCAGAGTAATTCAATGTGGCAGCAGGTGTATGCAATTTGGCACCAGGAAAATGTGTGCATGGAGGGGTTGCAGGGCAGAATCCAGAGGAGAGTACACATCTGGGAAAAGGTAGAAGCGGGCACAAAGGCTAATGTCTTGCAGTTTGCATTTGGGCTTTGAAGCAGCCCAAAATGTATCAAATGTGCTTGATGCCTTATGAATTGGTATGATTATGGACTATGGACATCCTCTGCTTTGCACATGTCCTCTACTGTGTGGTCACCCACTGTATCAGCATTTGGAGCCTGTAAACAAAGACATTCACCTACCATTTCAGCCAGGCCTACCAAGTCAAACATTCACTGCACCACCTGCGGCTCTCTCCCAAGTTTACAGAGCACAACCTCAAGACCTCAGTGGCCACCCATCGGAACTCTCTTTTGCATGTGTCAGACTGGCTTCATGAGCAGTGCAAGACCATCACTGCAAAACTCACAGCAGATCTCTGGATGGGGCGTTTTAACACTGTTAATGGCAGTTGCCGTTTACTGTCTGCTCCATGCTGTAACCGTTTGAGAAGGCCACCAAGCAGGTCAGTCGTCACAATGCATCCCTCAGTGAGGTTCTCCCTTTGCTGCACCTGCTTGAGCTCAACCTCGCCAAGTTGGAGAGGGCCTGTTCCTTTGCAGGTGATGCAGTACAGCTGGTGAGGGACCTGCTTTCAACGTGCATTTGGGGATCCATGGTTATTTGAACTTAAAGGTAACACTGAGAACATGCTGCCTTCCTTTGAGGACCAATGTTTAAGATAAAACTGGCCACCTTTCATGAGCATTTCTTGGGGGAGTAGGCCTCACAGCAAACATAACAAGGAGGAGATACGGTGCAATGTGCAAGGATGCTTTGCTGTAGCACCTGCATCATCAATTGGAGAAAGAATGCAGACAGCAGGAAGAACAGCAACCAGCACATATGTTGGCAGGCACACTAGAATGTCACAGTGATTGACAGCATGAATGCCAATACATCAGTGACACCGGTGGAAAGCTTTGTGTGCAGTGTGGAAACAAGCGATGGGGAGGGAAATATGTAGGGCACCCTTACTAATAACTCGGGCTTCTCAATACAGATGGGTCGTCAACATGAACAGACCTAAACCATCAGATGCAACCATGCCTATCTTCTATACAACTGCTTGTATATAAATGCTTGAACACTACATTACAACCCAACAACTGGGGAGATGAACAACAAAATATAAGGGGTAACTGGGAAAAGGCAAACAATTTGTTTTTTTGGAATATCTTCGACATGGAACGTTTTTTTTTGGCTTTTTTAAATATTTAAATGGGACACCAAAGAGGAAAGGGATTGTTTTCCCTTGTTTATTCGGGGTAACTAACAACACACTATCATCACACTGAATAAACACTGAAACAAATTGGGAAAAATGTTCCCCAAACACTAAATACCTAAAGAATTACATAGAAGACAGACAACAAACAGCTGCAATCCCTAAAAACATCTCCAAAGCTTCAGAAAGGCTCGCAACATCCTCCAAGTGTGGGCCTGCACTCTCAACACCTTAGCAAAACCAGCAAATGCACCCAACGTGGGCTGGGCCTTGTACAGGGGATCACACATTTTTTAGGAGATTCTAGGGCTCTGAATGGCTTAATGAACTCACCCAAACTCGATGACTCAGCCCGAAAGAGCCCTGATTGGCTGTACTAACTCAACAAATAAACCTGTGATTAGAGCCAAGATCAGTGTCTCATGAATGGATGATGAATCATCACACAGGACCCAGAGGTCAACTTCTAGTTCATTAGGGACTCATACATTCCAAAAACCTTGTTTATTTCCTCCGTAGGGGCAAATCTTGCCCAAATTATGTATGGAGACTGGTGGTCAATTTTAGCAAGTTTGTGCAGGCCTACTGGTGAGAAAAGAAATATAACCGTGGCAGCTTTCTGTAATTGAGACATCTTTCAACAAATGGCATCAGATAAATTAAGGTAATAACAGTATATATTTTAGTACAATCGGATGTTTCTGACAAAAGCAATTGACTATAAACTGCGTGGAAACTGTAAACATCATAAGGATAAAAAAAAAAAGAAATAAAATCATGTTTACAGAAATGGGAAAAAACAAACTCCTCAACAACATTATAAACAAAAAAGAAGTGCATGATTGCAAACAATAGGAGTCATAGTCCTAGCGTGGGGCCCTGTTCCATGGGGTAATGGGTGTAAAATAGATTGCATACATATAAGTCATGGGCATATAGTTTTTGGGTTGGTACAGCGAGAGTCATGGCGTCACTCTACTCCAGCGGTGGTCAAGCTGCAGACCTCCAGAAATATTGACCTACGGCTCCCATCAACCCTCGAAAGCATAGTCAATTGCAAGAAATCATAGGAGCTGTAGGCCAGAACCCCTGGAGGGCCGCAGGTAGTTCACACTGGCCTACTTTATGATGTATCCCAAATATTTTCAAATCCCTTGTTGTGCAGGTCTGGGGGGACCACTGAATTTAGAACCTTTAATGTTTTTTTCTGAGATCAATAAAGTTACCTAACGCCACCAGGAACATGAGATCAGTGTTTTGAAGCCTGTATACCCCTCGTTTCTATGAGGCTAATGTTGCAATTTCTATGAACCAACCCTGCATTGTTGGTGTACAGGTTTCACCCACAAGCTATGAATGCCCAGCTTTGCTCCCCTGAGACTTTAACTGCTCATCAATCCCAGTGTGCCACTAAGCCAACTGCATCCGATAAAGCAGAAGATTTGCACAATGTGTATTGGGTAGTCCCTGTCACAAAATGTTCATAATATTAGCATGTATTTCATTCCAATACTAACGCAACTCCAACACCCACCCTGTACAGGGTTTCCTACAATATGTATTGGGTCTGGCATGCATTGACAATTATGCTATATGTTAAAGTGCATGAATTTGAGTCGTTCCTCCCTAAGGCCTTCCTTCTGGCTGATAGTAATATAGGATTGGGATGGGATGGGATGCCATCTACCACGGTGTGAAATAATTTAGCTTTTTATTTTTCATACGAAAATGATGTGGCTAATTCTGTCACTGAAAGAGACGTCTGCTAATCAGACCCCCCTTTCATAAAATGCTCCATGCCAAAGTATAGTGAAAACTTGCATTTTCTGAGATAGCCTACAGGCCCAGCTCTGCAGTAGCACAGGGCAGGCTCAAAGGTCATATGTGCATTTCTGACTGCTCCTGGAACACAATGTTTCTGCAGACAGGGGTGGCTTTACTCTTTTATAATAATTGTGCAGTCTAATTGTACATCTGTAAATAAAACCCATGCATCTGTTGACATGGAAGATGCTAGAATCACACAATTATAAAGCATACATATTGGTGTCTTGCCTGATTCCACAGCTGCTATGGGTGACTTTCACCAGGATGCTTTTTCTTTCTGATATGGGAAGAGTGCCACCATACCCCAGGGAATTGGAACTTCCCCGGGTAGTCTCCGAAGAACCAGAGCTTCAAATGCAGCACTGACATAACAAAGCCACTCTCACACCAGGCTGATGGCCACTGGAGTCCCTTTGAAATCAGCATGCATGTAAAAAGGGCAGAGTCAGAGTAGTCAAAGAAGAGAGGTAGGTGAAGGGAAGGTTCCCATCATCTTGGTTTCTGTTGAGCCTCTCGTCCTATTCCTGTCCTCTCCATTTCCTGCAGGGAAGCTACTTTGGGTGTGATGTCAGAAGGCAATGGGCACTTATTACAACAGCCTGGATCAGACCCCCAGACCAATCACATGTGTCAGTTTGCCTTTATAAAGAAGAGGCACACCCGCTTTCTTGTATTCATCTTTGGACCATCAAGAGAAGAAAGATACACTTTTGGATCTCTATTGGGAGAGCATCCATTCCAAAGTCCTCTGCCAGAGAGGTGAAGACAAAAGCCATCCAAAGCAGAGGGGGATCTCTGTCCCCTAACTATCCCTAGGGAGGGCTAGGGGTCAACTGCTGCTTGTCCAAGGCATCTCTATTGGCTGCTCTGGAACCAGCCTTGTGTTCACTAAAGATGAAGGCTCCCCTGCTGGTGCCAGCAAAGCTTCCTGTAGTGGGAGCGCAGAACAGAAGGACACAACTTGTCCCCCTGGATTGTGAGTCCGAGCACCCACAGAACCAAGGAAGTGACTCCAGGCACTCCCTGCATCTTTAAGCCATCTTAACACCTGTTTGGGTGCCTTCGATGCTTTCTAAGCTGCTGCAAGGGAACCACTGGAGTCACCTTTGAACTCTATGCTGAACAGCCTTTGCATTTCAGAGTTCCCTCGACACTGACGCTGAAGCTCTGCCTTGTTAGTATCTAGACTTTTCGAGTCTTCTAGCTTCGCCAGCTCGACACCGTCGTCAGTTCAACAGCTTCTTCAAGCTTCTAGCCAACACCACTGTAGCACTGAACACCATGTTTAGCCAGCCAAGACTGCTTTCCACCATAGGTCAATCTCTGTCCCTCTATCCCTGAGGCTGTTGAATCTTCCAGCACCATTTGCCTGACATCGCATGCCTGCCTTACAGAGTATCTGTGACTTACAACCAGATGCTGCTGCCAAACATCACTGCATTTCCAAAGAGAACCCCCACTTCCGGCTCAATGCAAAAAGGCTGGCTCCAGTTGTTGAGCTCCAAAGAAAATAACATAAATTACCGTGAAGAGGCCCCTTCCCCCTGGTCCACCATTTGTGTCTATTGTGACTTTTAAGGCCACACCCCCCACACTTCTCCACCTTGTTCTTCAAATCATATGCTTTGAGCAGTGTCATTGTGCCAATCTTGTGCCTAAACAACTCTTCTCATCTACCACGAGTGCCAAAAGTCTGCAGTCTCTGTGTTCTTTTACAGGGGTGGGTTTTCTTAGTGTTTTCTGATAAGTTTGTTTGCATTATATTATTTGATTAAAACCCTATACTTTTATAAAATCTTGATTGGGTGGTCTTTTATTTTGGACAATGGTACTTAAATTGTAAAGTTTGCTACTGTTTTCAGGTCACAATCCTCCTGAAACTAAAGCATGCTATTGACCTGCACTGCACAAAGAGGTGATGGAGGTTTACCTTTCCAGCTGTGCCTATTTCACCTTTATGGTTGGGTAACTGCTGGTATCGTAGTAGTGTGCGGCTGAGTATTGTAGGAGGATTAGCCACTACTCACCCCAGTACTCCCGCAGAGCAGTAGTCATTTTGGCAGAGGGATTCCATTGCTACTTTATAAATGTGCCTTTTAATTTGGTCTCCAATGCACCATTCAAAGAGGAAGAAGAAGCATCGTTGTATATTTATCGTGAGACTATCTAACAAACTGCTGCCATGCCCTTCTGTTCACCCTTCTAAGAGCCTGCAAATGTTTTTCTAAGTAACATGTGAGTTGTAAATATCGACCAAATGTGTTTCGAACCAAGATTGTAACTGGGCGAGAGTTCAGGAAACGATAGTATCATTTTTTTAAATCTTATTCCCATAAATCCCATAGGGAGCCTATTCCAAAAGCATTCGAATCAGGCCATAAAAAAGTGTTTCTATAAGACTACTGCTCTGCAGAGTTGCGGGGTTGATTAATGGATAACCAACTGTGATCCCAATCATATAGGTGATGCAGGCACAGTCTGACAGGTACACCTTTCTTCGCCCTCTAAAATGTATAGCCTGCTCATGGCTAAAGGAGGGATGTGACATAGCACAGAAGCAGTCCAAACAACAATATCACTCTGGTACTAAAATAAAAGAATGTCCAACCAAGGTTCTATAAACATAGGATACTTTCATTAAATTAAAAATACAAGCAAATTAATCAAGAACACGTTAATGTACCCCTGTAAGAGAAAACCCAGAATTTGCAATCTTTTCAGTGAAACGCGGCATTCTTGGTCTGATGCCAGGGACATACAACCAATGATTTCAGCTGCAAAGTCAACTTTACTAAAGATTTCTTATGAAAAGGTAACAAAACTATTTCAAATAGCCTATTGCCTTGGGGATCAAAATTGATCAGCCAGGCTTCTAGGTGTTTTAAAATGGGTTACATTTTGAGTTGGTGGTTCCCAATGGATCATGGGGATCGAGACAGTGTAGTCATATCAAGAGACTGCAGCGATACGGTGGAGTCCTATAGCTGTGATCGCCTTGATTCAGGTGAAAAGCAGGCAGACAATGCTTACGTCGGTATTTCGAATTAGCCAAGTTAGCTCAAAGAGATCCAAAAATGCAATACAGTCCTTCCGTAGTGATCAGCTCAAATGGCTGGAGCTCAGGCAGGTGATGGGTCAGGTCTGCAGCCTGACGGCTCGACAGTGAATTGAAAAGCGGTGAGATTCAAAAACAGCTCTGGGTGCTATGCAGCATCTCATAAAGTACATGAAGACTTCAAGCCAGCTCAGATGGATTGAAGTGGGTAGACAGTGTCCAGAGATGGTTCTGGACTTCTTGTTAAGGGAAAATCCTGACAGTGGCAGGGTGGTTCCTTACTCTCCACTTACCAACCAACCAGCCCAGGGACAGGGTGGCTCCTTATTCTGCACTTACCAGCCAAGACGTTTTTCACAGGGAAGAGAACTTGCAGGCGCCGTTGCCTCTAGTGAGCAGGTTCCGGGTACCGCAGGTCTCCCTTTGCAGTAGGCATTGTCCAGGCAGCAGGTCACACCAAATGTTCCTCTGGGATAGTTTAGGGGTACGGCTTGCCGCTTTCTGGAAGTCTTTTTCTTCCCCTCAATGGAAGAGATCTTTGGAGCAGACTGTCCCCCAGAAAAGTTCCAGGTGTAAGCCTTCTTCAATAGTTCAAAGATGAATTAATAAGGGTGGTGGTCTCAAACCCACAAATAGGCAATCTTGTACAGATGATCAGTTCTCCGATAGTCTTCTTCAAGGGGGCCAATCCTGGCTGCTGTTTCAGAGTCTTCTGCCTGGTGATTTCCATCCTAGAGAAAGTGCTTTGGCTGCAGAAAGTGTGGAGGTGGCACAATAAACCTTGGAGCCCTAGATAGTACCAAGATGGTGAAACCCCACTCTTGCTGGAAAATCCACTCCTGGGCTATTCTACCCCTCTCCCCCTTCTTATGTCAGCCTGAAGTAAAGAGCCACCCTGGTGTGATATCAGTTGGCCTGTCAGAGCCTGTCCATTGGAGCACTGGTTCTCTCCCTGCCCCAGGGGAAGCTCCCTTCTCCTTGAAAGGGAATCAACATTCCCCAGAGAAGACACAGGATTTTCTGGGGCTGAGCCCGAATACTCAATCCCAGACAGTGAGTTGTGGAAGTGGGAGGCAGCCCAAAATGGGGGCGGTTGTGTGGGTGCCCCTAGTCAGGGCCACCATTTTGGACTCGATAGTCAACAGACCCAGTGGGGGTGTGTTGTGTATGCAGCCAGACTGGGTTCCCCCTCTGGCAAGAACAGGCAGGTTGCACTGAAAGGTGGGAACACAATGAAGGCATCAAAGTCTTTGTAGAAATCAGGAACAATTTTATTACAGGAAGAGGTGTAAACTCATTGTCAGCATTATAGATTAGGCACACCCACTGGCATGGAACCCGGGGTCTGGGTAGTACCCTTGGATGTAGGAGGTGGGGCAAGGGAGAAAGGGAAGGGTTGGAGCGGGATTTGGAGTAGGGGGCTGCTAGAGATGGTGAGGGGAAAATGAAAGAAAGGGAGAGAGAAAGAAAAGGAGGGTGAAAGAAAGGGAGAGAGCAAAGGGACACAAAGAGAGACACCCAGGGAGAGAGAGACACACAGGGAGAGGGAGACAGGCACTGAGACACAGGGAGAGGTAGGTAGGCACTGAGACAAAGGGAGAGGGAGTAAGGCACAGAGACACAGGGAGAGGGAGGCAGGCACTGAGACACAGGGAGAGAGACACAGAAACACAGGGAGAGTGAGAGAGACACAGACACACATGGAGAGGGAGAGAGACACAGACACACAGGGAGCGGGACACAGACAGAGAGAGCAAGACAGAGAGAGAGAGAGATGCAGGCACAGGGGGATAGAGAGACACAGAGACACAGGGAGAGAGAGACATGGTGGTGAGAAACCTGAGGGTATCCTCACTCCTACTCCCCCTGGATCCTCTTCTCAGGTGGACAGGGAAAGACCAACGCTTTTGGATCCAGACCCTGGGGGTGGAGAAGAAGGCATTGGTCTTGGATCCAGCCTGGCGTTGTCGAGGCTGGGGTGCTGGGAAAGAACCAGCATTGTGATCTGGAAGTCTGGGCTGAGTGGGGAGCTGAAAGGGACCAGGCGGGCATGGTGCAGGTAGCTGCGATTTGCTCTGAACAGACAGGGCTGTGGCCTTGTTCTGCTGATGCTGAATCAGCTGAGGACAGTTGAACTTCCAGTGGCTCCATGCCTTACAATAGGCGCACTTGTCCTGATGCATGCAGTGGACTTACTGGGATGGGTACCGGGTTTGGGGCGGATACTGGCTTGGTACATCCTGAGGCATGTACCTAGTGTTCTGATAGCCCCAGTACTGGGGGTTCAGAGCGGGCATCTGGGATTGGTGAATGATTCCTAGTCTTCCTCCCCTGCTAAACTTGTGCTGCCCTGTAGAAGCCCTATACTTGCTCCCATAGGGTGACAGTACAGAGGGGAAGTACACCCAAGGGGCAGGAACTGGAAAGGGAGCAGAATAGCTGGGTGAGGGAGTAAGTTCAGAAAAATCTAGGACAGCTTCTAGGGCAGAAGGGGTCACTGGGGGCAACACTGGAAACAGGCAGCGGTTAGACCCATAACTGGGGTCATTTCTAATTTTCTCCAGATTAGGCTGTTCTATCTTCCTCTCTAAGGTCACTTGTTGTTCCAACCCCTTCTTCCTCACCACAGATACACTGTGCAGGGACCACAACGTGTACACCTCCCACTGCCTAACTGCCTAACTGCCTAACCGCTGAGATCCCAACCTCAAGCACTGCAGCTATGCAAGTCACCTCAAAGGATTCTTCTAGGGGCCAGACCAGTAGGTTCTGATGCTTGGTCTGTTTATGCCATACTGGCATCCATCTGACAATGTCTGGGCCATGCACTGCAGCCATGAGTGCAACAGGGGAATCAGGGGAAAGGCTCACTCCCTGGCTTGCTGAATTTCCCATTCTGACAGGTAAAAGATGTTGTACACAAACAAATATTTCTTGACAAATACTAAATCACGACAGGGCGTAGGTCAGCACCACTGAGTCCCTATTATCCAAGTATGTCAACCAAGGTTACTCTAGCGCACTTACAATCATTCACAGGCACTCACTGCTATACACTCACAGGCGCTCAACTAGGGAAGCGGTTGGATGATAAACTGTTGCTGGACAGGGGGCACGGTAATGCCAAGCTACGGGTCCACTTCCAAAAGGAGTGTCAAGTACAATTCCCAGGTGTCCCTGGAAAACTACTCGGATTCAGGCAGGTGGGTCAGGCAGGCACTCCGCACAAAAGAGTTCAAGCAAAGATGATCTCTAGAAGCCCACTGTGTGCTCCTAAAGAAATACACGGCTCTCACGACCATTATATGAACACAATAAAAATGGGTAAGGGGGTGAGGTTGGGACCTCTGCTAGCCATGTTCACTCCTAGCGAGTGTGTAGGAGATGAGTTTGGTGCAGACTTGGTGGGTCTAGTACTAGTAAACTTAATTAGGCACTTTGGTGGGGTGAGGGCTCCAACCGCCCAGACAAACAAAATGAAGGGTGGCAAGTATTTACTCCAGAAAGGTATCTACGGGTGGACTTAAAATAAAGATGCCACCTCACCCCTGGGTGAGGGCTCCAGCCAAACAGACAAGTAAACTACAGGGTATCAGGAGGGCACACTCCACAAAAGTATCTACATAAGGACTTACTTTTAAGATGCAACCTCACCACTCTTTGCGTCCAAACAAGGCTCTAGGCGGACAAGTCCCTAAGGTGAGCAATGAGCCACAACTACCCTTCTTCACCCTTCAGTATGGGCCTAGAAGGTGATCTTGTTATGGGGTAGGCGACTCCACTCACCTGAGGAACTCTCAGGGTTAAAGCCGAGCACAGATAAAATTAGGGGTTGTGAACTGGAGGCTATGGCTAGTTGGGTAGATTACCTGGAAAGGTACACACTACAATTTGCCAGTACAATTGTGTGATGTTGTGTAGTTGTGCAGATCCTCCTCCGACAGTGGCAATGTGCCAGCACCTTTCCACTGTGGGAGTGAGACCTGGGTTGACTGGATGGTTGCACTGACCTACCCTCAGTGTCACTACCGCCCTCAGAGACTAGGAGCCCTCCCCTCAAGCTACAAGCTGGCAATTTTAGTAAACGTAACTGATACTTCAGTTCTTACCTTACTACTGGATCTGGCAGCCAAGCACAGGTAGAGCAGGCAGCTCTCAGAGCAGGAACTCCACTTCTCCGACACTGGTCTGTAGATTCTAAAAGAGGGAAAACATACAGAGGGAAAATGGACAGAGGAGAGGAGTGCAGGCTGTGGAACAAGGGTGAGTTTAGTCAGAGAAGGGTCAGACATTAAGATGCTATTCGAGTGATCAGGGAACTGAACCCAGTTCTGGATCTGAGTCACAGGCACCAAAAAACTGTGGAAGTGGGAGGCAGGCCAAAATGGGGGTGGGTGTCTCGGGTGGAAGACCCCAATCATGGACACCGTTTTGGACCAGGGAGTCAACAGACCCCGTGGAGGTGCATTGTGCACTCAGACGGACTGGGCCCCCACTGTGGCAAGAACAGGCATACTGCACTGAAAAGTGGGAACACAAGCAAGGCATCAAAGTCTTTGTAGAAAACAGGAACAGATTTATTACAGGAAGAGGAGTAAATTCATTGCCAGCAGGATACATTATGCACACTGGACTAGCTAGGTACACCACTGGCATGGAACCCGCAGCCTGGGTAGTACCCTTGGATCCAGGGGGGAAAGGACCCAAGGGAGAAAGGGAAGGGTTGGCGAGGGAGTTGAGGAGGGGAGTTGAGGGGAAAAAGAGAGAACGAAAGGGAGAGAGAAAGAAAGGGACAGAGAAAGAAAAGGTAAGTGAAAGAAAGGGAGAGTGGAGAGACATAGAGAGAGAGAGAGAGACAGGGAGAGGGAGACATGCACTGAGACAGAGGGATAGGGAGGCAGGCACTGAGTCACAGGAAGAGGGAGGTAGGCACAGAGTCACAGGGAGAGGGAGACAGGCACTGAGACACAGGGAGAGGGGGCAGGAACAGAGACACAGAGACACAGAGTGGGAGAGAGACACAGAAACACAGGGAGAGGTAGAGAGACATAGACAGAGAGAGGGACAGAGACAGAGACAGAGAGAGAGAGAGAGAGAGAGAGAGAAACAGGCACAGGGGGAGAGAGAGACACACACATAGAGACACAGTGAGAGAGAGAGACAGGGGAAAAGGCAGACAGGCCAGGAGTCCTACCGGTGGAAAAATAGAACAGGTTGAGGAGGAAAGGAGGGGAAGAATGGAGAGGGAAGACAAGGGTACCTGTGGAAGGGACCTCCCGAGCTTTGCTGCCCCCCGTCAGCACACCACCGCTAGCAAACAAAAAAAGAGCCCCAGGTTTTTCTCCACAGGCTTGTATAAGACTGTTGCTTCGACCCACTCCAGGGCCAGCCGCTCACCCAAGAACAGAGCATGTGCAATTTGTTTGTTTGGCCGTTGCCAGACACATGTTTTGTGTGCTTTCCAGGTGAGATGGGATGCAGGGCTAGGCACACATTTTCAGGTAATTACAGTGTGGAGGATGGGTATACTTCTAGAGCCTGCCCCCACCCATTCCCACAATAGGGGAAACTAGATTCTGAAGGATTCCCAAGTCAGTGGAGTTGAAATAATAGAGTGTGCAGTGCAGTTGGGGCCCAGAGTGGAGGTTAATTGTCGGGTGTGGGGCAAGTGGCTTTCCAGAGTCCGCAAACCCATGATGGACACAACAAGCAGAACTCATTTTGCATGGCTCAGATAGGTTTCATTACAGTACAAAGCGGAGATAGAAATTATAGGGTGGAGCAAGTGGGAGGAAAAGTTGAAAGGGGTTCGGGGCTGCTTCTGAGCAACAGGTAGAATTGGTTCTTGGACGGATCATGGCTTGTGTCCACAACCCCCCGCCCCACACACAGTGCAGGGGACACAGAGGAAAATGCATTTCAGAAAAATAAAAGTCACCCAATACTTATATGAAGTTGTGCAATACATTGAATACAGCAGGGAAATTAAGTCATGTACTCCATTGAAAAATAGAAAAGAAAATACAGGAAACCCATAGTGAACAGGAAGGGACATAGATACTGCCATTTCCACACAGTACACAGGAGGCCCTGACATGAAGGTCACTAGAAACCGAGCTGGCAGTAAAATGGCACCAACCTGTTTTGGCCTGTATGATTGTCGATTCCCAGTGACCACCATGTTATAACCAGATTTATTGATTTAGATATTTAGTTATAAATCACCAGCCCCGGGAGTACACAATTAAGTATAATTGGGATTAGGGGTGCCAATGTTTAGAAAGGGAAGTCTCTGGCTTTTGGAATGTTGGGTTCCAGTTAGATGCCTGTAGGAATGCCCATGTCACACTGTGTACTGCCATGTTGCCAACTACAAAGCATTTGAAATAGTTATCAGTAGACAATATCCACAGACTTACATGCTTGCATTATATTTTATTTTGGCAGGGAGAATTATGAAAGTGAGATCTGATTACCATGTTCAGAGGTAGAATTATCAGCATCATTTTATATTAAAAATCAAAAAAAGCTCCTATATGTGGCATAATGTCACGACAAGGGTCCCTAAAGAGGGCAAAGTTAAGATAGCATAAATTAAAGCCTGATGGCAAGTTATCTAATGCCATAAAAGCTTATGCAGTGGTAAAATCGACAGCCTTCCCTTGGGCTTCCTGTGACACAGCTTGTCCATGTCTCTTTGACCAGTGGCCAGTGTGTACATTTCACATAGGGAAGCTTAATATGCAGCCTTTAGAGGTGAAGCTTTGAGAAAAACAAAAGGGAAGCATAGAATATGGGTTTTCTACTGTTGTTAGAGCCTGGATGTCACTCTTTATTGCTGGATAAAGCTAAGAAAACAGGCTTACATTAAGAATTTAGCTTCAGCCAAATAACATGTGTTTGTGTGCAAAGGTGACTTGCACTCCACTGAAGCTTCACTCAAAGATATTACTCTACTAAATCTCAAGCATGCCCTTAAACATTTTCTTCTAAATTCTACTCCTGGTGGGCATTGGGAAACGAAATGTAAAATACTATAGTGTTTGGTTGCCATCTGTCTCAACATGGACATTCTTATTTGATTTAACTAAACGTGTGGCCCTTGCACGTTCAACCCACCGATGCATCCCTTTGGCTAAAATTATTTTTTTACTTGTATGCCATGGAAAAAGAGGTCGCTAGTAACAATTGGTCTGCTTTATGAGGTTATGAAGCCTCGTTCTGTGTCAACCTCTTTTTATCTGCAAACTCATTATTGAATTTGTGTGCTTTTCTCGCTCCTCATTATTAAGTTTTAGCTATACGGTGGTGCTCTAGAACCACCTCTAAGGTAAACTAATGTATTGGAGCACAGCTAGTGAGCGATAGTATATGAGAACGGACACAATGCTTGTAGCTGTTGTCTGGTTACTTATCGACCCATTGACTGGCCAAGCCATGTTAATTCCTATGGCCATTCCTACCCACTTCCTGCCCCTGCCCATCCTAAACACATCCTCATGGGATCTCTTTGAGCTAAAGTTATCAACCCTTAAAATTAAACTTTGCACTCAAAGTGCCTGCCAGGGCTTTTCAAATAAGTCTTCTGATAATTAATGTTTTAATTGGTACTGTAAACGTGCTACTGGTGTAATACAAATGTCTTAACCAGGTCTGCCTTCAGCCACTCGATTCAAAAGCAGAATGTGTGCCTTCCACTGATGTCCAGTTAAAAACAAGCATCAGCAAAACCAACAGCTGTGGCTTTTGGAGAGGTGTTAGATAGGCATTTGCTATCATATGCCCAGGTACATGCACTATTTTCAAGCTGCTACCAAAAATGGGCAGTAAGAGCCATTACGACAATGCCAGGCAAATACATTTCCGATATTAACACAAAAGCCCAAACAGTTGGCATTGTCAATGCGTGTTTAATGTCTGGTTAGACGAGCTGTTGTGAGGTGCTTTGCACCACGGTGAGATTGGCATTAGTTTGGGGATTTACATGAAATCTTTGAGGCCAAGAAGTGGGTATATTTAAGTAAAAATGAGGACATTTAAAAACGTTGCTTGTGCCTAGATTGCAGCTTAGCGTGAGCACTCCAGAAAGTTCCATGGGGCATGGACGAACATGAGAAATGGGGGGGGGAGGGTTGCAGCATCTTAAGGAGGATGTTTCAGCTTTTCATTTCTGTGTTATTGTAACATGGCCTTGTTTGGAACAAGTGAACTGGGGCAGTGCCTTAGGGGGGCGACGTGAGAGTTGCAGCAGTGCATGAACTTTGAAAGTGCGAACTCCCCCTTATTAAGAGGGTGGGTTTCCACTCCTTTAAGGTGGACTTGTGCCTCCCTGCCCCGGAAGGGTTATGAGGTGGCAGTCCCTTCCGAGGTGTGCAGGAAGGAGAGGGGTTGGTGGCTGGTGCCCTGGGAGAGGCAGTCAATGCGGAAACGCACCACATGTGTATTGAGCTCTCAGCAAGTGCGCTTGTTGTAGTTGTTGGGGTTCCTCTGTGTGAGTTGGCATGCTGCTTTCCATTATTCCATTGCTTTATTGCATGTCATTGGTGGCCTCCAGATCCTCATCTCTAGCCTATGAATTCAGTAATCTCTCCCAGCTCTATAAATGTGAGGGTCGCTGCCCACAGATCTCTGTACGCATGCCACCCTCTCAATGAGTGAAGCAGCTGACATTTTGGGCCTAATTATTGCCTAGAATTATAAAGTGACCTTGGAAGCTCCTGGCGCCTGCCTGCACAGGTATCTTCCTTGAACTAGGCATGATGCGTCACCAGAGCCCGCTGGGCTTGGTTGTCCTAATACTGACCATTATTATAGCACACAGCCAGTGCTGCAGATAAGATTTTAAAGTGGGAGTATTTCACTCCCTATTTTGTAAAACTGGGAGTAAAATGATTTTTAGGGAGTGAATAAAAGTAAGTCCAATACCAAGTGGCAGGGACGTCATTTGGGGGTCCCCAGGGGTCGCCCCGGCATCCCCTGAGGTTTCCCTTGCTACCCATGTGGTCTCCCTTGATACTCACTAAAAATAAAAAATAAAACGTTTTTTTTTTTTTTAAATGGAGCTCCTGGGCTGTGGCCAGCAACATGTGGCTCTTTATTTCTGGAGTGGCTGGCTTTCTTGTTCAGGCCTCTTAAAAAAACAGGGGTTCCACAAGTGTGACACTTTCAGCAGGAACCCTAAATAAGAAAGAATAGGAATAAAACATAATGTGTCTTTCTGGAATTCTATGCAATAATTGCTAGACTCATTAAAGGTTTATTTGAGATACACTTCTGGGGTTGAGTCACTGATTTAGCATGTTCTTAAACACCTAAAATTCAGAATGCAGACAAAAACTTCCAAACAGCATTTAGAGTAGAATAAGCATCCATTTCAGACTATGCCATGTGATTTCAAAGTTGCAGTTATAGCATGTCTGCCGTTGTCTCTTTTACGATCATCACAAGACATTCCATCTTGGCATTCACAGTCTCTTGACAAAATCCTGGTGCCTAAAAGCTTACGTATAGTGCAGAAAGGTTTGACCATAGCACATAAAGCGGCCCTTGATTTAATTGTGCCGCAATGAATGCTTTGTTGCAATGTGTCTATCTTTCCTATCTCCCTGGCATGCTTTTCAGGATGTTTGTTTGCATGTATGAGATAACTAGTGCCCAGAGTACGGGATGCCATGTGAGTGCGCTGCTTTCCCTGCAATACTCTAAATTCCTTAATACACAGTTATGAGCCCACCCAATGATATGTATTTTGCCAACCTCTGAAGCATGAAAAGTAGATCCACACAGGCTTGACATGTGGCCAACTTTGCACCAGTGTTGCCGATGAACTGGCCTGCTGTTAAATCTCAGTATCCACAACAGAGTGTAATTTACTTTATGACTTTAGGAACACTCAGACATGTAATTGTTCATTTGACTATATCTGGTACAAACGCTATAGCCGATAAGATAGATCAGTGGGTTGAGTGCTCGCTGCTGAAATGTGTGTGTGATCTGCAGGTTTCAGGTTTGAATTCCAGCAAGGCCAACTCAGCCTTTCATCCTTCTGAGCTTGATAAATGAGTGCCAACACTGGTTGGGTGATACTGTATGTATATTTGTTCTATATAAAGTATTTAAGCGTATGTGCTATATAATAACACATCATTATCATTTGGCCTTGGATGTCTGCTTGCGTTCATAGTAATATGGGCCTCTACACACTGATATTAACGATACATAGGGTGATCCATTTTAATAGGAAATGTATATCAAATTACAATTATATCATAACTATATTTTTCATGGTGTGCTTAAGCACAATGCTGTGTGATGCCCCTTTCTGTTTTGTCAAGGGGTGAAAGGTTGTGTACCATCGCTTCCCATGATGTCACTCCGGGTGGGGTCAAATGACATCACTTCCTGTGATGTCAGCAGAGGTCAAGGATCATGTGGTGTCACTACTGCTACTCCTGGCATTTTGGTGGAATGACTTCCCTGCCGAGTGGGTGTATTAAATAGCAGAGTAAAAGGGTTTTAACTCTAAAAGAGAAATGTTTTTATAATACATGTTTCTTTACACTCAGTTGTTCATGCAGATTAAAGGACACATTTTCACCTCTTCAAATCAGGCAGTAATAATAGCAGAGCTCCTTCCTGTGTCTCGGCCGTTTCTGTGGAGCTGTGTGGGTGAAGGCAGGGGACATGCTCCCATGTTTCTATTCCCTATTTTTTGTTGGGAGTATTTATAGTCACAATTTATTGGGAAAATGACCCCAGTTTTAGGGTGTAAAAGTGGTTGATACACCCATTATCTCTAGGGCTGCACACAGCACAGAGACTTTATTATGGGAGGGCAAAAGGGGCACTTGCCCAGGGCCCCCACCTTGGAGGGGGGCTCCACAAGGCTGCCTGATCTGAAGAAGCAAGATTCCATTGTTCATCAGTCTTAAATAGCACATGTCAGGATATTTTATGGGCTGCTGCTGAGGCTGTAAACCCATTACCTTTCTGTTTTGAAAAGTACATTCTGCCTTGATCAATTCATCATGTATTGCTTTCTGTGTTAACTGTGGCATAGTGTGTGTGTTCCTTATGGCACAACTCTAGCATTCTTTCCTTCCTGTGGGAATTATGTTGATCATGTGCAATAGGCAACTGTGGAATGCATATTGATAAATGGAGTGCCACAATGGTTCAGAAGTTAGCTCAGTGTGTGAAGTACCCATTGCGGAGATATGTGTTCATATGCAAAATTAGAATATCACATCCCAGCAAGGCTGGCTGAGCCTTCCCCATGTCTGAAGTCTGAAGTTTATAAACCTGCCTGCATATGTACTTGGTTTTGCAGAACAGCATCTGCTATTATCAGCAATGTACGTGCAACAGGTAGAGGTTGCTATAAAAACTAACATATCATCCATATGGTGAAGGTCTAGAAATTGGTTTGTTCCGATGGTGTGTTGTAAAACCTAGGCAATCGCCTCCAACGATTAGCATAAACTGTTAGTCCAAGAGATGAATCAGTATCCAAACTCAAGACTATGGAACGAAAGCGCTCATGCTTGTATCCTGGATTTGCAAGCAGACAATACAGTGATCCTGGTCAAATCATCTAAAATATCTTACATTACTGCGCTATCTTCTGTGAGGTTTGCCTACTTGCATGCTGCTCGTATCATTTAGCCCATTACTTGATCCCATTTGGGTGGAAGGGTTGGTAGACAGAAGAGAGTGGACCAGATGTTGCAGGTCTCGGGCAAGGACATTTTAAGGTCTGCTTGTTTGACGCAAAAACGATTTGCTTTTTGGTAAAGATCAAAGGTTTTTATGCACGTTTATAAATGAAAATGTCACAAGCCATTGTTTTGGAAGTATTTAAAGCTTCAAAATACAATACAAAAGACAAACCCAGATTAAATTTGTCAAATAACATTGATTGGTATGCTGGTGCTTATAAATTTCCCTTGATGATGGAGAGAATGAAGCTAGAACCATTCACATTTTGCATTTTCTATAATATTTTGTTTAAAAATTGTCATGTTTGGTAATGTGATTCGTGTACTTTCCAAGTCTGATTTTATAAAAGGAAATTGTTTTTAGTTCATGTTAAAAACTGGAAAAGAAAGTGTTCAAGTGCAGAGTTGGCACAAATCCCAGCTTCACCCCTTCACCAATGTGTGATCCTGGGAATGTCATTTAATCTTGTATTGCCTAACCTCTCAATATTGCCAGTCCCTAAACCTTTCAAAATTGTCAGCCCGTCAGAGTGATTTCCTTCTCATGGTATGATCTTCATAAAATACGTATTCATGGTTTCACTGGCTACAGGTTTGATTGCACTTTAATAGTGAGCATATTTATATTGCAGACCACAGGCATTTGTTCCTTTGTTCTCTAATGCAACACTATTTGAAAACCATATCCCACTTCTAATCTCAGTCTGTCTGGATAAAGACACCTTCCTGGTAGCTTCTAATCTGCATCCCCTATCCATGCTACGGTGTGTGCAGCTTTCTCCTTCCTTCCAATTGGTCTCCTCTACCCATGCATGAGCACTTTTGCGTTCTGTGAGGCAGCTAATGTGAGTTATCTGTATATTATGGGTTATATGTACCTTTTAAATATGGTACTGCGTTAATACTACAGGCTGCATACCTTCCTGGATGTTATTGATAAAAATGATCCTCTATGTACTAGAACAGTAACCCCTTCATAGACTGGTAATGTTGGTCTTCAAATGCTACTTGTTTATCATTCTGAAGAGGATAAGGAGACTTAATGGGAGTAAACGTGCTTATTATGCTACGAGACAGCATATCAACCTATAGGTTGTGAGCGCGACGGGTGGGGAGCGCGACCAGTATTCTTGATTCCTTAATTCCTTTGGTTTGGTGGAGGGAGACCCCAAAGATGTCTGTGCCCAGGGCCCCAAAAGTGCTTAAGATGGCCCTGACACAGCACAAGCTCAATTGCCCCAATTTTCTTTGCTAGAACTCTCCTCATTAATAACGAACGTAAAATCGCAGACCGTATAAAGGGCCGAGTTAACAGCAGCACTGGTGCAAGAAACGGCAACCTTCATTGTAAACACACACATATTCTATGCATCTGTCGAGTGTAATGCTTAGATCGATGTTACTGTTATTTTAGGCTCCTGAGTATCGATACAGGGCCTCGTTTACATCTTGGTAACCACGACAGTTATGAATTCGCCTCTGTTTGCCTCTTGCGGTTGCTGTGTAGACAGGATTGCGATATCTGCGTTTTCGCGCGTGATTTATTTTAAGACCTTTGTAAATACACGTATCATTGATAAATGTCAAAGGCCTGCACCCTTTGTTTAGAACTGAAAGGTTTGGAGTCCACGCCTTCTCACTCCTGCGCAGTGTACAAAGGAGGGCGCGGGTGCGTCTGGGGAGGTTTGGCAATCCTGCTTCATAGCTGCTTCCGGGCGCATTCAGTCTTCGAGCTTCACAGACTGCTCGCTCGCTTTGGGAGAGCAGAAGACCACAGCAAGCAGAAGTGCACCGTGTGTACTTCAGGTATGTGCTCTTTTTTGGGCACATGGGCGGAACTCTTGGCCCTGCGTGTTCCTTATCTTCAGGGAGGGGAGACTGCTTGATGTGCCTCCTGCGTGCTGTTGTCCTGGCTGCTGAAGGCGGGGTTTGGAGGGTAAGTATGCATGCCCCCAGGGCCAGTCTTTGCATCAGGCAGTGCAGGCGGCTGGCTACCTGTGGTGACATCATCTAGGGGGCACCAGTCCGACTCCCACCATCATTTGTAACATAGCACAACACCCCCCAAACGAAAGTGCTATTAAATCTCTCAGTCTTAGCAGCAGTGAGCAAGATAGGACAAGGTGCTGCTTCTGATGTCGAAGGGGTGCGGGCGCAGCCCAGAACCCAGGGTCTCTACAAGCCCCGGAACTGAACAGAAGCAACATTTGTTGCTTATCAAACAGTTCCCGGGCCCAGGCCTGGCCCGACCGGACGTGCCTCCTGAGTCCCCAGCGCATGCGCTGTACAGAGTTGAAGGTGGTGATTGGGCTGGGCTCAGCTACATACTTGGTCAGACGTCAGAGACTAAGAGAGCAGCTGGTAGGCTCCTCGCCATCGGGCTCAGGAAGATCGGGGCCCAGGAAGTAGGCCAGCCACTGCCAAGCCAACCCACCATGTGCAACTATACTGTCCTCCTGTGGCTGCCCTGGGTAGAACAGAAGAGGCCGGAGTCTGGAAGGATGATCGCAAAGAAAGAAGATATCTGGCCAGAGGGACTGCTCTAATTTATTATATGTATAATGCCTTTGTCATTGTTGTAACTTGTGAGCCTGCATGCTGCCTCTATATGAAAATGCAAGGCAGGCAGCCTCTCACTAAGTCTCTTGAGGAGATTGGTAGAGGTCTGTTTACACAGGAATATTGAGTTTGGGGCTCGGCATGTGCAGGTTGTTGTCAATGTTGCTGCTGATGCTCGTTTTCATTTTCAGCGGTCCAAGTTCCGGGCAGCACATCCTAATGCCAGGAAGGAGGGGGAGCAGTTCAAGCGCGAGTGGTGGTAGCTGGTGTTGTGGACAAGGCGCTCTGGGACTTGGGAAATCGATCGCTCAGACCAAGCGTTAGATCCAGGTACCAGCAGGGCTAGGGTACGTTTTTGAGTGTGTCAAGAGCATTGCAGAAAACACACTGTGCACTGGAGGAGCAGGTGCATGCGTTTGTGGCATGGGCACACAGGGAAGGAAAGAGCAGAAGCTGGGCGTTGGGGTTACTGCAAATTAATGGTAAAAGGTGACCCCACCTAAGGTTTTGTTGTACGCATGGCATTAGAGGATGGGGATAGTTAGAGGGACCCAGGCATGAAGGTCGAAAACCCATTGACTATGATTTGTTGCAAAAGTTATTGAACGCCCTGCCCAGGATATGCACAGATGCGTTTGAAGTGGCCTTATTTAGGACGGCATTCGCACTGGCATTTTTTGGGGCTTTTTTCGGGTCAGTGAATTAGTGTCAGCCGGAAGGCTGGACCAGTCTGCGGAGGCCCTCACACTGGAAGATGTTGAATTTGTGTCAAAGGGCGACAGTGAGGGGTTGAGGATCAAGTTGAAGAAATGTAAGACTGACCAATAGGGAAAAGGAAAGTGGGTTGATATGTATGGGGCCCCTTGCAGTGACAGCTGTCCTGTCTTTCTCCTGAGGTCCTTCTTGGCAATCAGGCCCCATAAGTCGGGCCCCCTCCTGATGCATGCTAGTGGTGCACACCTGACCAACTACCAATTTAGAAAATGTTTGTGTACTACACTGGGAACTGTGGGAATACATGGTAAGGGCTGGTCCTCTCCAAGATTTCGGATAGGGGCCGCTACCACTGCCTTTATGCAAGGGATGACCGCGCCAGCAATGAAGAAAATAGGGAGATGGGTTTCAAACTGCAACCAACTCTATGTGAGGCCGCATGGCAAGCCTGTCCTCGCTTCAGGGACTGATAAGAGGGTGGGCTCAGCATAAGAACGAGTGACTTATTGATATCAGCTTTTGTTTGCTTTTTTATGACGCTTCCCTTTTATATCAACAGATGGCGCAGTATGGATTTGGAGGAATTTGTTTTCAGTTCGGGCTGAAAAAGCAGCTTGACGATGGATTAAGTCCCAATTTATTTCTAAAAAATAAGGTGGTTTGGCTTGGCTCACCTGGTATGAGGTGGCATTCCTTGTTGCCCATAGTGCACAGGCAGCTGCACTGGAGACCTGTACCCTGAGTGATGGTAATACACTTGGGTGGAAATGACCTTGCCACCATGAGGAGGGGCCGCCTGTTGGCCCAGATACAAGTGGCTCTGTGTTTCTCGGTGCAAGAATTGCCAGGTACAGACATAATTTGGTCCGAAGTAGCGCCCAGACTGAAGTGATGTAGTACAGTATCCCACGCAGGGATTGAAAAATCTAGAAGGAGGTTGAACAGAGGCATTGACAAATTAGACACTGTTGCTTGAATTTGCTCCCTTCCCATTATGATGCTGATGGCATGCATTTAACCGACAAGGGGAATGATCTCTTCCTCACAGCCATACTTGGGGCATTGTTAAAGGCTGGTTGCAGTTAGGTTCTTTGGTAAGTATGAATTACTGTGCTGGGGCATTGGGAACAGCGGAGGGGCTACCCCCAAAGCGTGGTAGAGGTACAGGGTGGTCCAAGCTGGGGAGGAGTTTGAGGCTGCGATTTCGGCCATGGGTGGTTCCCAATTGCCACACACGAGCCAAAGTCGGACGACGGGCACTGAGTCCCTTAGGGACAGTTCCGACTCCTTGTCAACGAGATTCAGTGGTCTCAAAAAAATTACTGCTTGACAGATTATAATCAGAAGTGGACATCCGCTACTCTGCAAAACTGGAAGAGGCAAGTGTCCCCAGTAACTATAAAATGATGACAAGCCTCACAAACCAATGGGCTACCTTGGAAGTCTAAGGAGATGTGGCTTTACGTATGTGGCTGTGACCGCCCCTAAATTGTTATATGACTCTAATAAATATGATCTTGTGTTTCCAAATATACACCAACTGTCCTTGTGATTATTAGGTAATATGTAACCATTGCACAATGTCTTAGACGCCAGTAAGGCGTGGTTTAGGGGATGGCCCCGCTATGTGAAGCAGCCCCTGCTCAGGACATACAGTGATACCCAAAATGCCACCCAGCCTCTGTTCTCCAGACCCACAGTCACTCCTTCAGGAAAACCCTCCCTTGGTAGACCAGGCAGAGAAGGGTCTCCATAAAACTGTAGAGGGGGTAGAGTATTAACGGGGGGTAGAAGCACATAGGACATCAGCATTAGGAAGCATGTGGAAGAGATCAGCTCTGGTCAATGGGCCAGCTCTTGCCGGGTCTGAGATTCAGCATCATATGTCTCCCCGGATCCTGACCCGTCCTGCCTCATCCCTGACCAGGCATTGCTCTATAGGGCAGTCTGAGCAGCCCACGCTCTGCTTTTTTTCTCCCTAAAACCTGTGTTTTAGATGTCCTCAGTAGTACATTATCATCTGCCTTTCATTGGGTGTGCGGCACAGCTTTTAATTACCTGAAAATCTGTGTGTACTGTGTTAACCATTCCCCCTTCATGAATGGAGGAGCCATCGATGCGTGAGAGAAATACCGAATAGGAAAAGAAGCCCGCCACTATGGTCAGGGCCCAGGGACAATGGGGCACTCCTGAAAAGGCAGAATGCGGGCTATTACCAAGGACATTGCCCACTGAAACTGCAGCTAATATAGTGCATCGGTGTCCTTGTGCCTACTTTGTGGCACTTGGAGGGGCATTACACAGGAGCCAAGTAATGTTTGGTATGGGCGTACAAAGGGGACTTAAGAGCTCGAACTACAGTGCAATTAAGTGAAGGTTTGTGTGTAAAGGCACCAACTGATCCACTCCCCAGCCTTTTATGGCGTGTACTCCATAGGTAGAGGAAAAGTCTATAATGGGAGACCGACTCAAGTCAGACGCTGATAGGGCAGGAATAGCTTGGTAGGAATGAGATATCAAATTGTCCCACGATGGACGCTGTCTTGGTTGTAGTTTGGCCCTTGAATTGTTCGTTTTAATAATGGAAAGAAAAATATGATGGGAAATGCGGGACCTTGCCTTGCCCTCATTATTCGATTATCCAATAAAAACCTTGCACTCATAGAATCTTGGTGATGTAAAATAACCTTGACACAGGCACATGAAGGCTACTACACCCACCATGAATGAAAAACGGACTGCGACAACCGAAGTGATATTGGTAGATTGTAGTCCCAGTCACGATGGGGGCAATAATGTCACAATTGTACACGTTTTGCCTAACATATTTCTATAAGGATTTATATATTTGTGTGAGTACCTTACTATGGTTTGTGTACTTTTCAAGCCGTCGTTATAAAACAGATTATTGTTGAAAGTCAAACAGGGGGGTGCGGAGGGAAGATGATGAGAGTGCAAGTGAGTCGTGAATACTGCCCAGGATGCGGCAAGAGAGTTTGAAATCCTGGAGACTGCAGCAGTTATGTTTCCCTGATTGTGGCCATGTGCACAAGGAAATTATCATTGTTTTTTTTTCAGGGTGCAGACGCAACATCCGTTTTTGAGGCCAGCAAGCTTGTTCAAGTGTTTGACTCCCAGGATTTCACCCAGGTGTTCACGTTCCCAGGGTTGACCCTTACCCATAAGACCACATAAAGTTGCCATCAAAGCACAGGTCTCACACTTGGATTTTGTTTTCCAGGGAACTTTGCACTATAGATTGCTGGGTTTAGAAGGTGAGCAACTTTTATACTTTGCCAGCATAGTTATTAGAAAATCTCAACTCTCATATGTTATTTTTCTGGTGTTAATGTTTTTTTTTTTTTTTTTTTTTAATGGCCAAAGCTCTTTTTCTTGTGCACTTTCTTCTAAGGGGTAAGTCAATTGCACAAAATGTGAATGTATGTATTTAAGATATTCTCACTTCCTGTGCATATTCACGGGTGGCCGCTTTTGATTTTCGCTATGGGTGCACAAGTTCCCACACCGAGGGAAGTGAGGGAGCCATACTAAACACTAGGTCAAACAACACATTTTACAGCACATGTTGCAGCAAGAGGCAGGCAAGCTGAGTTCACCAAACTTGCCACATAATCTGCCAATATTCTAAAATGTCATATGGTTACTTTGCGTTGAGGGAGGAAGTTTGATATAGAAATCAATAGACAGAAATGTTTCTGAAGTCTGACAAATGCCATTCAAAATAGACTCCGTACCACAGCCTCCTCACATGTAAGCCCTACCCCAGCGCTTGCTGCTTGCCTTCACACCTCATCAGACAATGGGATCCCAAAGAGATTTTAAAGTGGCAATAATAACATATTTTGGGAGCACCTTTGCCATGGAAGGGAATTGATGTACACAGTGGAGTTTGGAAAGAAGCAGCATGGAATAAATTGCATCATTTTGAAACTATTATTTTTAACATTTCCGTTAAGCAGAGTTCAGCTTCCAGCCCTGGCCCCTCAGAACTCTACCTCCCCGGAACTCCGTCCCCTCCTCCAAACTCGGCCCCCACTCCGGCTCTTGTGGGATCCCCCTTTAATTATTTTACATTTCCACTACTGGAAGAGATACAATACATCTAGGGAGAGTGGCTCTGCCATTGTTATGGTCTCCGTACACGCTCAGAGAGCGGGAACATTCTTTGCTGTGAACCCCACCAGAAGACTGGGGATGGAAGCACGGAAGGACGGGATTCCAGGCAAAAGTAGCAGCACACGAACCTGGGAAACGCAGAGCGAAGATGATGTTAGCAAGGAAGCACTATTGACAGAGATCTGTAACATGGGACCACCCACCCTGCACCCCCATGACAGTTTTGCCTAATTATAGGATGACCACAGCTGCTCTTTTGAACCCTTGGCCTGTGGATACTCCATCAATAAAAGGTCAGGAGAACACAGGCACTTAGGGAACGTGCAACACCTGAGACCAGTAGGAAAGAGCAGTGTAACAGATGGGAAGGAGTTGGGTTAACGAAGCGTTACCAATGGTCGAAGTGTACCAAAAGAAGTAGTGGAACTATGTTTCCTGCTGGCCTGCCCCCGCTCTCCACAAATCCCATTGCCACTCCACCTCCCACGCTCAGTACAAACCCCTAAACAAACGCACCTGCTGTTTAAGGGAATGTTCATTGCGTATAGGAACAGTCAAACCTTTTTTTTTTAAGTTGAGGAGCACCTCTGCCGCCCACTTTCACCACTGAGCGTTACCCTGTACAACTTGTCAGAATTCAGGAGGAAAGGGCCCAGCCAATCCCTACCATTATTGGGTACTTGATTTCAGTAAAGCAAAAAAAGAAGGTAGAAGGGGCCATCAGTGAGGGAATTGGGATTGCTTTCAGAGGGCTGGTGTGCTAACAGAAACAGTGGGAGGAGCAGACGAAAGCAGGCGACTGAGCCAGCTTGCCTATTCCCTTAGAAGGATTAGACATCGAGGAGAGAGAGACAAACACACACACACACACACACACACAGGCAGTTAAAATTGACTGCCAATATCTGCTAATGGCGTCCACTCTAAAGCAAGAGTGGATCAGACAAATCTTCCCCTTGTAAAATGGTGTTCTGTCCACGGCTGCAGATCCCAGGAGGGCGACTCGTCTTCTCGGGCAACTGTCAAGGTAGGGTGGCCAGATTTAATAAGGAAAAAACCGGGACAGGGCACCTAACACAAAAGTAGGACTAACTCTTAAAAGTGGCTGTCAACGTACTACACGTCAGTTGCCGTTGAGGGAGAAGAGGGTTTAAGTGTTACTGTTCAAATAAACACATATTATAATTAATTTATCACAAACTAACACTATCTGAAGTTGTAAAATGCAGCATTTCTTCTGTGCGAGATTGTGCATGCTGGGACACCCCCGGCAACACTGGGACGTCTAGTCACCCTAGTAAAGGCCAAGAAAAAAGTGTGCCGTGGGGTGTAAACAACCAGAGACTTTGATGGAACTGAAGGATGCTTCGAAGCTGCAACTTTCCTGATACCTTGTTGGTTAGAGAAGGGGATTGGACTTTGGGATTATTAAATTAGGGCCTATTAGAAGAGGCCGTTGAACCAAATGTATTTACTCTTCCATTCAGACACTTATCATTGGGCGCCCACCCCCCCCCTTTTGTGTTTTAAGTGGCTTCTCCACAGCTCCTATAGGAGGTTCTCTAAATATTAAAACCAGAAAACTCAACGCTGCACGAACAAAACAAAAATGGAACATTTTTAAAATAACTAAAAAGAAAATAATTAACTAGGGATCTGACGTTTCTATTCTCCTACCCCCTCTAACAACGAAACAAAAGAATTTATACCGTTTCTTGTGCCTAGACTTGTTTGTTGCAACCTCAATGTGTCAAACCCAAATCACAATGAATTATCCCTCAGATATTTAAAGACACTTATTTTGTCCCACATGTCAGCATTTCATCATCAATAAGGGAACACTTTTTGTCCACACACATCCACTTGCCATAGAACTCCACACACGTGGGAAGCAAGATGGCTACTGTACCATTAAAGACCCTGGGAGGGCAAATCCTGTAACCCGTCTCCGGTACCTATGAATTGGTAGCGCCAATCTCTAAGAAACGCTAGGGTTACACCAGCGTGCAGCCAAACAACGTGTGTTCCTTCATTGAGTGTTGTGAGGCTCTGGATTGGTTCTTCAACTCTAAAATCAGATATATCCTGATAGGGTTTTACTAAAGTTACCTGTGATCTAACTAACGCCAAATAATGCTTTATTCCTATGTCTCCTAAATATTTTTCTTAATATTTGGCCAATTGCTGTTGAAGACATCTAACTTCGTTTAGCCTCTTGAGTTCCTTCTGGTAGATCAGAGGATGCTCTCCCTACCCTAGCAACAAAAGGACACTATATTGAGACAGTGTCATGAATCAAAACATTTATTAATTTATCTTTGGAGACACTAGAGGTTCTTCTCTCCTTAAAACCATCCTTATGTATACGTCTTCTAGAGAAGCACTCTATCATGTGATGCAGAATAACAATCGAACCACTATCTGTTAACACTAACTCGCAAAGAATTTGGAGATAGTTGTTGCTTCAAAACTTCAGTAATTTTTGTTAATCCAAAGAACTATGGGACCACTTACAGATAGGTTCCTTCACAAAATTGGAAAGGAGTACACACTTGTGACAGTTTGGTGTATGGCATATGCATACTTGTTGGTTGGTTTGAAGGCTCTGTCATTTCAAAGGGTCTTGGTTCTTGGATTCTGAGTCTGCTCTCAGGGAACGGTGAATCTCTGGCCAGCTAGTAGAGGCTTACCTGACTGGTGAAAATGGCCTTTGCTGGTCCCTCCAAGATGGGGGATATGCATCAGGCACTTTTTTTTAAATTCTTTTATTTGATTTAATTGTATAAAACAATTTTTACAAAATAAATAAAAGTCCCCACATTAACTGGCAGTTTGTCTCACACTGGGAATCGAGTTGTCACTAACATTATGTTATGTTATTTGGCATTCATATAGCGCTCATATATATCATTGGTATGACCTCAAAGCGCTGGTAGGTTGAACGCCCTCTGGGACCGCAATCCAGGTCAGTTGAGAGAGTAGGGTGCCGAAGGGTGCTTGGGTGCACCAGTTAAGTCCCCCCGGGACCAACAGAATGAGAATATTGCCATCTGAATGTCTGGCATTGAGGCAGACTTGCAGCATCTTCTGAAAGCCATCTGCTTTTCATCTTTAGCTCATCAGGTTTCTTCTTCCATTAAACAAGATCTTGAACATTCATGACATACTTATATATAACTAGGGCTAAATATCTATTAACCAGTCTGGGTTGGCAGCTCCCTTCACGTTCTTTTAGCTTTTCGAGCTTCCCAATATGAGAAGGTATATGAACTTCCAGCTTCCATACCTATAAGGCCGGCTGGCCAGAACAAAGCTCATGCTGCCATTGCAGGCCAGAGCACAGCAGAGCCATGAGCATGTATGGCTAAATCCAACAAAAGTGTGCGAACCGTCACCAACTACAAGACGGAGGCTGGCTTTCAGTAGGTTACACAATACGGGGAGCAGCACCCCCAAAAATTAAAGGCCTGCCCAAAACCATGGTCTCTCCGTACAGCCTGCAAGATGACGTAGCCCTCTACGGTATAAACGGGCTTTGCACTGTAACTCCTAAAACCCAGAAATTCTTTTGCTCTGGGGGTAGACACCAGCAACTGAGGACCGTGAGAGTTGTGGGGATCGGATGTTCACATGGAAAGAAAACAAACCACTGGTTAATCCATCAGATACATATAAAAAGGCATGCAAAGTCACACGATCTCAGGATCAAGTATGATCTGCCTATGCCTGAAGCTAGGATGAGCCTTATGCCCTCATGGATTGCAACTCTCCTCAGGAAGCTCACGCCTGGAGCCGTAGCAAAGGCCACGCTTCAGATAAGAATGTTAGAATGTCTACTTCCTCGATCTACAAAGGCATTTCTGAAGTCAATGTCGATGTGAACTTCAGGAAAACATGCCCGAAGAAAAATGGCTTAACTTTCTGGGAAATGTGAGCGGGGTAGACACGAGTATGAACATGGTGTAAACCCGACAGGAACTTATAAAGGATGCAGGGCGAAGGCTGAGTTTCATTATAAGGTCACAGAACTCTAAGGAGACTTGCAGTACATGGAATGAAGTACCCTCTACTGTGTGCTCTAAGGATATTACAAGTCTGTGACCAAATACAGAAACGAGGCTGAAGGCTGTGTTCCTTTATAAGGTCATGGAACTCTGAGAGGACTTGCAATAACCCTTTACGTATACAGTAGGGGATATTTTATTCCAGATTTTACATAGTTACCTGTTTGGATCTTCCAGATCCGGCTGACATTACGAGCTACATGACATTTGGTCACCCCACTTCTTTGCTTTAATTTCAGCCCCTTTAGACATGAGACGGTTACCTGAAATCAGTAAAACATCAATGTGGTCGTAGAAGGACCAGACAAAGCTAATTCTAAATGTCTAGATACAAGGAGCAAAACTTGGAGGTCGCAGTGGGACCCTGAAAACCACATTTTAAGGCCTTGGATGAACTGTTTCTGAGATATTTCACTGCACCGCACCAGGGTCAAGCAACAGGTGGGGTGAGAGCACAGAAGATCTCAGTATACTGCAGCACACTAATTCCTGCTCCCCCTCCATATCTGCTGCGGGGTATGTCAGCCAGCCGCACGTGCCCAATTTCAGTGCAGTTTACTTCAGAGTGCAGCGACCTGCAGGATGATTGATTTTCAACAAAGGTGAGTGTTATCATTCCTGTCTCCAGAACCTGTGCTAGTTACCTATAATCCTGACGCCCACCCTTTCTTTTCAGCCCCGCGTTTGACACCCTGTTTCCCACCCCGCATAAAAAGCATGTTATGCTTTAGAGCTGTTATTGCAATGTTGCCTGTATAGTCATGCTATCAACACAATGTTATGCGACTTGAGATTGTAATAAAAAGGGAACTACAGGGACCTTTGGTCTCCAGAGCGCCTGATGATTCAGACTGTTCACCAAATGAGGGCGCTGGCTCCTGAGTCCTCCCTGAGGGTTAGGGTGTGTGAGGATGTTGCTGTATCATCTTTGTTGGAGCCTCCACTGAGTTTCCCCATCAACCCTAAGGGCAGGATTCAATGATGTGCATGAATAACTTATTTTTCCCGGTTTGTCCCTTAATCCTGTTTGCTTGTCTTCATTTGTCAGCCTTTTGGACCAGCCCTACTTCCCAGAGCGTTTTCTTGCTCTCCTGCACACCTCTCAACCCTTTTAGTCGCTTGGGCGGGTGAAAACAGCAGATGAAAAAACTGGGTGACACCCTCCAAAAGCATGCGAGTTGAGACCCATGCAACTGTTTCTTTTGCCCTGTACTGTGCCCCCTAGTCCTCCTGAAAATGCATCATACCACACCACTTTCTGCAGCAGGGGGGTTGAGTACCCGGATGGACAATTGAGGAGGTGCGGAGTCTGCAGCATTTGTTCTGCAGGCAAGGATAAAGAGCGGGGTCTTTGGGGCTGGAGAGTGGGGACTCAAAGCCGACCTTTGGTGCATGAGTGAAAGAATGCGGCCACTGTTGTATTTGCCTATTTAGTGCTCTCTTTGGCCTAGAGGAGTGAGGCTACCGCTGCTCACAAACAGAGATGAATTAGCCGCTGCTCCCAAGGCTTAGAATCGCTTCAGATCTTTCAGCAGAGGTGATGTCCTGTTGCTGCCTGCGGCGGGCTGCAAAATGGTAGCAAATGAAGTACCTTTGAGGCTGGCGAGTGGGGTTCAAAGCCAGCCTTTAGCCCATGATTGACATAATGGGCAACCTTTGTATTTGGCTATTTAGCACTTCCTTTGGCCCTGAGGATTTTACTGATCACAAACAGAGAGGAACAAGCCTGCGGATCCCACAGCTTAGTTTAGCTTCAGAGGTTGGTGCAGGGGACCATGGTATATCTTGTCACTGCCTGGGGTGGACGGCTAAATGGCAGTGAATTCTTTACATTTTTGTAATCTTTTTATTGTTTAAAGCGCACAGAACTAGCTTGAGAGCAGCAGAGCGCTTTAGAGAGGGTAGCCAGCATTTGGGCTGACATCTTTTAATAGTAGCGCAGTACTGTAAGGTCTGTGCGTCGGTATGTGTGTCCATTGGTATTAGTCCTTGATTGGGTGTTGTTGAAAGAGACATGTTTTGAGAGATTTGCGAAATTGGAGAATTGTGGTGGCATTCACCAGGATCGAGTTCCAGAGGGTCGGTGCATGACAAAAAGGATTGTTTGCGGGTCCTCTCTTTCCGGATGAGTTGTGAATCAAGCTGGTTGGTGGATTTGCTGCACAAGGGGCGTGTGCCACCAGATACGTGGAGTTAGCCACCAGGTATGCTGGTGTGCTATGCATAACTGTTTTGTAGATGATACTACAAAGCAGTAGCCTTGAAGCACTTGTGTATAGGCGCGTTGTAAATGCCACATCATATCATATCAGATCATATCTGCAGTCTTTAATAGTATCCTGGCTTAGAGTGGAAGCCAATATAGTTCAGGTAGGATTTGGGTGCTGCAGCGTGGTGGACTGCTTTTAGGGGAGCCAAGTGAGCAACTGGGAGCCCTGTCAGGAGAGCATTTCCCCTTTCGATGTGCAAGACCACACGGGCCTGCACTACGGTCCGGGAGTCCTGCAGTGGGATGAAGGGTTTACTTTTTCAAAGGGTAGAGATTCTGAGCAAAGCTACTTGGGCCTTCCTGTCTATGTGATTCTGGAAGGACATCTTGCTGTCAATGTGAAAGATAAGGATGTTGCTGATGAAATCCTTCTACGCGCATATGATTGAGCCATTATTGGACACATTGTTTTTTAGCGGGTGGACCGATGAGGACTAATTCAGTCTTGGAAGGGTTTAGTTTGAGGTAGACAGTTGACATCCAGGCTAGATAATTGCAGAGACAAATGATGTCCTGCATGCTATTTACTGTCATGTACAACTGAGTATCATCCACGTATTGGTGGGTGGCTATATTGGGATCTTTGAGGAGAGTGCCCAGAGGCTCCACGTTAAGGTGAAAAAGGATTGGTGAGAGGATGGAGCCTTGGGGGGGTGGGTCCGCAGGGGACCTGGAGTCGGTTAGAACACAACAAGTTCATCTGGACAACCTGGTGTCTGCCTGAGAGGTAGGAGGTAAACCAATTCAGGACAGTGCCAGAGAATCCCATCCTGTCAGCACGGAGGGAGAATAGGATGAAGAGGTCGACGGTGTTGAATGCAGCCGAGATGTCAAGGAGGACGAGGAGGCATGAGTCACGCTTATCCATGATTTAGTGAGCATCATTCACCACCTAGATGGTGGCTGTCTTGATGCTACACTTAGGTCAGAACCATGAGTGATAGTTATTTAGGAGGTGGAGTTGTTTGATTCTGATGAATAGTTGTGTAGCAACTAATATTTCCAAAGTTTTGCCAATAACACAGAGGTTCATAATGGGCTTGTTGCTGGCCAGGTTGTCTGGATCTAGGGTTGTTCTTCACCGGGCATGTCAATTGTTTAATGATGGAGCCCGGAATTATATTGTCGAAGTAAGAACTAGGTTTGAGGGAGGCAATCATTTTTAGGAGATCCGTGGAAAGAGAGGAGCACATTTGGTCCAGAGGGGCAGTGTGTGTGTCGGGGTGCTGGGGATGCTAATGCTGTGAGAGGTTGATTCAATGGTCTCTCTGACTTCGTCTATTTTATCAATAAGAAAATGTGTTGATTCTGTTGCATCTTTCCTGAGTTGCTGGTACCTCGGGGTTGAGTGAGGGTTTGGTTCAATGCTTTACTACTTCAGAGAGGGCTTTGCTCCTATTAGAGGCTGCCGTAATGGTGGTGGTTTAGTAAGCAACTTTGGCCTCATAATCAGAATCCTAAGGTTTGTACTGAGAGATTTGAGGTTGGTGAGGTCTCCCGAGATATGGTTTTTGTGCCACTCTTTCTCTAGGGCTTGAGAGTTTGTTGGAGGCTACCTCAGGGGTGTACTATGGGGCAGATGGTTTGGTTTTTAGCCCGGCTGGACTTTAGGGAGGCCTGAGTGTCCACCAGTCTCATAGCAGAGTTGCTGAATAATTCCAGGAGACCCAAGGTATTACCTGTGGTGAGGAAGTCTGCAAAACTTGCTTCTAGCCCATTGATTGAGAAGGTTTTGAATGAGCAGCATTGAGTGAGGGGGCATTTAGCCTGACCTTTGTGAGCTGCAGTCGAGTGGGTGACTGATAATGGAATGGCGGTGTGGTCAGACCAGTCAAGTGGGATGGGGTCTGCACAGGTGATTCAGGGGGATGATGTGAAGACTAAGGGCCTCATCACGAGTCGGGCGGTATCCCAGTCGTATTACCACCAGGATACCGTTGGGGCTAATAGTGTTACTGCTAAAACCCCAGCGCTATTAGCGCCGGATCACTGGTTTGGCGGAAAGGGAATTCCCCATTCCCCATTGGGCCCATTCGAGAATTCCCCATTGGGTCCAATTGGGACTTTTCGGCGTGACTACCATTGGCAAATCCGTGGCGGATTTACCCCCAGCTCTGAGCTCGGTGTAAATCCTGCCAAACCCGTGATTTGGCAGACCCTTAAAAGCAGCGGTAATAGTGTTACTGCCGCATTTAAGGGTTACCGCCAAACCGCGATGAAGCTGTAAGTCTAGGGTGTTGCCTTAGTTGTGCGTGGGAGGGAGCACAATTTGCTTAAGGTCCATGGCAACAGTCAGCGCGAAAAGCGTGCTTCAAGTGTGCTTGTCAGCATGTGACTATGGAACCTTAAAATCACTGGGAAACACATTATTAGAATGTGCTAATTTGGCAAAGGAGAGTATGTTGGAGATGTCTGCAATGAAAGAGTCACTCCTGTGAGGTGGTCTGTAGATGAGGTGGAAGAAGATGGATTCCTTGTGTGATAGAGGGAACCGGCAGGCAAGTGAATCAAATGAGCTTGTTCTGGGAGAGGGGATGATGGAGCATGTCCAATCGCTCCTGTGGATGATTCCCACTCCACCTCCTGCGCTTCCTGACCAGTCAGCATGTTTAGCCTTGAGGTAGGAGGACGTTGAATACAGGTGGGGAGGATTGGGTAAACCATGTTTCAGTGATGAACAGGGCGTCAAGGTTGTTGTACGAGATGAGGTCAGCGATCTCTGGAGCGTGAATGACCGCTGAGCGAGCGTTGATCAACATGAGTGCGCCCCACCCAAAACCTTGGGTTTTGGGTGGGTCCAAAGGCAATATTGATGAGGATCGCTAGGGTAGCTTGCCGGGGCTGCCTAGGGCACTTGGCCATTCGAACCCTAGTGAGAGTGGGTATAGGCTGTGGAGGGAGGAGACACATGGTGATGTCTTTTGGTGAATAGGAGTAGTAGCGATTAGTTTGTAGGTGAAATGCAGTACAGTGGGCCAGGTCTTTGGCCCTATCAGGCCCGAACAGGCAGAAATAGGTAAGGTCCTCGTCTTTGGCCGTCCTTTTCTGAGGATGCAGTAGATGAGGATGCCTAAGGAGGACTGATTAAATAGGTGGTGGGCAGAGCAACTGAGTGGCAGGGCCTGGTCACATGACCAGCAGCCTACTCAGTGCTGTCTTCCTGGAGCATTCATGTCGGAAGATTGGGGTCTTGTTAGCTGCAAGATTGTGTACAAAAGATTTTTGGCAAGGGGTGTTTTGGTGACAGGACCCGTGGTTAGGAATGTGCAGGAGGATTTCAGGTGTGAGGCTCATGGGACCTGGTTGGGTGCGAAGGTGCTGAGGGTAGATGGGTATGCTGATTACATCTCTCAGCTGAGATATCACCTCCCAGAGCAGCTCTGCCATTTGCCTCATGTTTCTTCCAGTGTTGCCAGGTCGAAGCAAAAATTAAGCCCAATACACCTTGGAATTAAGCCCAAAACATGGGGGCCACCAAAATAATCTCAAACAGCAAACCCAAACCTTGGGAGGGGGAGGGAGCTGGGGCCCCTTCTGTGTTTGGGAGGCTGCTACATCCGATTAGCTGCCTATGCTCTCTGATTGAAGCTGTTATTCAGCTTCTGAACCAATCACATAGAAGCTGGCAGAAATCATTCATCCAGCAAGCAGGTTGGATCTGCAGAATGGTCAATGAAGCAGGGCTGGAAGACGCCGGAAAAAACAAAACTGGCAACTTGTAAAGATTTTACGCGACATTGGTCAAAAACAACCCAATGGGCCTCATTATGAGTCAGGCGGTAGCCGTGCTGGTAAAAACGGCATGGCTGCCGCCGGAGTCATTTTTTTTCCGCCGGCCGGCATATGAGATTTACCGGGGCATTACAGTCCGGTGGTCCCGGTGATTGCCCATTGCCGGGCGCCAGAAAATATTAGTCCCCATTCCCATTCGAGTCCCATTGGAAATAATGGGAATGGGGAGGACGGATGCACCGGCACCATTCATGAATGGTGCCGGTGCATCCATCAAGGTCTGCGAACGGGTGAAGTTCAGACCTGGCGGGCTGAAAGGCACCCGCTCGCAGAACTCATAGTATGCAGGTCCGGTAGCAAAGGTGCTGGTAGCTTACCGGCACCGGTGTTACCGGACCGGCATAATTGTAATGAGGCCCAATGTCACTTATAATAAGCAGACTTGGCAACACTGGTTTCCCCTGTTCTATTGTTAGGCGGCTGTGCGAACATGGTGGCAGCACAAATGGCGGGTAGGGGGGCTGGAGTTGGAGTGGTGTGATGGCGTCTGGTGATAGGAAATTATCTGCAGGGGCTTGGAGTGGATTCTTGCGCAGTGTGGCGCAACACTCCCCGGGAGCACGGTGGGGGCCTTAATCTGAGCTAGTATTACCTGGTGGACTGCAGAAGCAGTGTGGCGCAACACGCCCGGGAGCACGGTGGGGGCCTTAATCTGAGCTAGTATTACCTGGTGGACTTCAGTAATTAGGGTCAGTGGTTTCACGCTCCTTAAGTGGACTGGTGGTCGGGGCTCTCCGGTGATGTGGCCGTACAGGCACACATGGAAGGACAAACCGGTAGGTACGCAGAAACAGAATGACATGGGGGGCAGATCTGCAGGCAGGTGGCTCATTTGGGGGGTCAGGCTGCGCAGGACCTTCCCCATGGTACACCCTGGTGGGAGCAGGTGGCTTTATGTGGTGGATAGTGTGGGCAAGAAGGCTACTACACTGAGCTAGTAGTTGTAAAGCATACATAGGCTCCTCTAATTGGCTCCTAGGGGTGTAGCGGTGGTTGGTGCGGGTCAGTGATGTGGCCATAGAGGCGCTCACGGGCAGCTAACCCGGCGGGTGTGCAGGAGCATATTGTGGGGCCGGTTCTGACTGATTGAGAGGGATATTATGGGTCAAGTCACACAGGACCGCCCCAAGGGACATCCTGCTTTAAGGGGTGCCGATGCCTTCATGTGGAAGAGGTGGCTAAAATGTAGCCAAACTGAACTAGTAGATGTGAAAGGTATTTGATGCTCGGCTTACTGGCTCCAAGGGATGGACTGCGGTTTAATTCTGGCCAGTGATGTCATTCTGGCGCTCATGAGCTGATGATCTTGAAGTTGAGCTGGTGATTGAGCAAGGCTAGTTCTGGGCATTTGAGCATGACATTAATGTTATAATTTCACAAGACACTCCCCCCTCAGGGGCCACTATATGATGGGCTTGGCCAGTGAGGAAATCACATCGAGGTACCCGTGGCAAAGGGACATAGTGCTCCAGTTTAGGCTCTCTCCGGGGTGGGCCAGTGTTTGTTATGTACGGGTGGAATCGGCTTACGGGTGATATCAAGCAGCAGATGTCCTGGCATGCTCACAGGAATGGGATGGGAATGATCCACTGGTGTCAAGTGACAGCCCCCTAGGTGCCTGCTGGCTGGTCAACACACTGGTTGGGTCTGATAGGGTGGTTTCGTTTTGGAGTTGCACCAGTGCCAATAAGGGCCCAGCTGCCCAAAACCGCCCTAATGGTACCCCCGGATGCAGGGGGCAGGGTTTGACAATGAGTGTCGCCCTGCTACAGAGAACATTTGTGTTACTCCTTACCCAAGAGAAGCTGGGGGCTCTTAGGTTATGAGGTGTGTCATCAGCAATGATCTGCTTGCATTTCCCAGAGCAATGCGCGTTGACAGGGGTTAATGGGCAGTTGACGAATGGGTGCTGGCGTCACTGATTCCATAGTGGGCCGCAGGAGTCCATATGTGGTGGCAGTTATGACCACGTTTGTACGTTCACCACGACTTTGTTTTCTGTGAGCTTTGACCACAGGGATTCTCAGTTATATCCACAGTTGGAAGTTGTACTAGGCCAAGTGTGGGACGCGGCCTGAGGTCACAGTAGCCAGTGTTTGCCAAGCAGGTTGAGCATGTGAAGGGTGGATGAGTAGTGAGGGATAGGAGATAGGGATACTCTGCCTGCAGTGTCCGGAATTTGCCACTCTGCTTCAGTTCCCATTGTTATATTCGGTTGTTGGGTAGTGAAGGGCATATTTCCATTTGTGGCACATGGGGACGGGCGGGCCGGGAGAGAGGCACAGATAGGTAGAGGAGGATGCAGTTGTGGAGCAGGTATCAAGTAGCTCCTCACTCCGAGGAGTAAGATGGTGGACAAGCTGGGGAAAGGCGGGGCCATGTCAACTTTAGCAATCTGATGGCATAGTGGGCCTGTTAGCTTGAGACGGTGCCCTTATAGGGAGTGTTGATAAATGCACTGGGTCTTGGGAAGTAGCGCGACTTTATCGGGGGCGACATCAGCAGTCTCCAGACTGGCGGCCATTACCCTGCGATCAGGGGCTTCACAAGGGCCATCAGGAGTGGCTGTGTGGGTATGAGCGGACATTGCGACTACAAGTGAGGCTTTAACTGTTCATGCCTTTTCTCCTTTGATGATAAGGAGTGGCCTGGCGATCATTCCTTTACCCGAAATATAGGAAATGCTTGTGAGGGGTGCTGCCATTGGGGGTGGAGGGGTTTTTAACTTTCAAATGGATCTCAAAGACCTCAGAGCATGGGAGAGAGGATGAAGCGGTTGGAGGTGGTGGCCAAGGCCATGAAGGAGGAGCTTAATGAGGCGCGGTTGGCTTCCGCCTCAGTCAGTTGCAAGAGCCAGCTTTTCAAAGGAAGATTTTAAGTACCTCATGCGTATTGGTGGGGATAGGACCAGCAGTAAGCCTGTGGGGTGCAATCTAAGATCACTGGGGGGGATGCCCGTGTCCAGTAGGTCACGGTCAATGTGGGGGTAGGTTTAGCACATTGCATTGAATTTATACTGATCTCAATCATTTGGGAACACTGGTAGAGAGATGTTCCTCATAGTTGGGGGCTGAGGCTCAGCGCTGCACAGTGAAGCTCTAATGGCAGGCGCGCGCCGAACAGTGTTGAACGAGTAGGCGCAGAGAGTTGGGGAGAACGGACTGGGGGTTTGGTCAGTTCACAGGGATCTCCTCATTCCATCGGACCATTCTCAGGGCGGGGGCTGAGGGGTGAGAGAGATAGATAAGCATGGGATGGCATTGACAAGTGGGATATTGGCTATTTTGTGATGCAATGCATTCACTACTGTTGCATTTGTATGCCTTCCAGAAGCATTCATGCGTCGCGCCTCGCTCCTTGGCCTAGCAGCCAGCATCGTCCAGTTATTATTGCACAGTATTTCTGAATTTTTGAGTAGACAAAACAGGCTCCTTCTCAAATATTTGAGCATTCTTCTTGTTTTACTTCGAGTGAAAAAACAATCACATGTTTATGGTACGCAAGGCTCGGTTCACAACGCCTTGCGAGGCATTTACCTTTGCAAAACAACGCCTCTTACTTTAAACATTGGCAGCGTTTGTTAAACGCACCGTACATGGCATTAACCATTAAGAAGCAGATCACGCTTGTACAGCCCTGCGGAGGGGCGTGTTGACTGTTTTTAATTCTTTTTTCATTGGAAATAAACCAAGAAGGGATGCGTTTTGTCTGCTATCAAGAACTGCACGCTACTATGCACTTTGAATATAATACACATGGCGCACACTGGGCCGTTTCGATACAGTGTTCTACCCCAGGGGGAAGGAGTTTGTTTCCAGAGTCTGCAGCAATTACCGAAAATATTGCCCAATTAGCCCAAAGGCCTTCTTTTCTCTACCACTAAAACCCGGTTTGAGGAATTCCGGATCTACTTCAAAACACTTAAGGAGTTCATTTTCGTATGAGCCGTGACGTCAATGGAAGGTATAAAAGCCGTGCGTAAGGGTGGGTATAGGCCTTTTATTTAGGGCACTGCTGTATGTGTGTACGGGGGAGGTGAGAGGCGGTGGGTACAGGCCTTTTGCTTAGGGTGCTGCTGTATGTGTGTACGGGGGACGTGGGAGGCCGTGGGTACAGGCCTTTTGCTTAGGGCGCTGCTGTATGTGTGTATGGGGGAGGTGGGAGAGGGTGGGTACAGGCCTTTTGCTTAGGGCGCTGCTGTATGTGGGTATGGGGGAGGTGGGAGTCGGTGGGTACAGGCCTTTTGCTTAGGGCGCTGCTGTATGTGTGTACGGGGGAGGTGGGAGTCGGTGGGTACAGGCCTTTTGCTTAGGGCGCTGCTGCATGTGTGTACGGGGGAGGTGGGAGTCGGTGGGTACAGGCCTTTTGCTTAGGGCGCTGCTGCATGTGTGTACGGGGGAGGTGGGAGGCGGTGGGTACAGGCCTTTTGCTTAGGGCGCTGCTGTATGTGTGTACGGGGGAGGTGGGAGGCGGTGGGTACAGGCCTTTTGCTTAGGGCGCTGCTGTATGTGGGTACGGGGGAGGTGGGAGGCAGTGGGTACAGGCCTTTTGCTTAGGGCGCTGCTGTATTTGTGTACGGGGGAGGTGGGAGGAGGTGGGTACAGGTCTTTTGCCTAGGGTGCTGCTGTATGTGTGTACGGGGGAGGTGGGAGTCGGTGGGTACAGGCCTTTTGCTTAGGGCGCTGCTGCATGTGTGTACGGGGGAGGTGGGAGGCGGTGGGTACAGGCCTTTTGCTTAGGGTGCTGCTTTATGTGTGTACGGGGGAGGTGGGATGCAGTGGGTACAGGCCTTTTGCTTAGGGCGCTGCTGTATTTGTGTACAGAGGAGGTGGGAGGCAGTGGGTACAGGCCTTTTGCCTAGGGTGCTGCTGTATGTGTGTACGGGGGAGGTGGGAGTCGGTGGGTACAGGTGTGTACAGGGGAGGTGGGAGGCAGTGGGTACAGGCCTTTTGCTTAGGGCGCTGCTGTATGTGTGTATGGGGGAGGTGGGAGGCCGTGGGTACAGGCCTTTTGCTTAGGGCACTGCTGCCTATGTGTATGGGGGAGGTGGGAGGCCGTGGGTACAGGCCTTTTGCTTAGGGCGCTGCTGTATGTGTGTATGGGGAAGGTGAAAGGCGGAGGGTACAGGCCTTTTGCTTAGGGCACTTCTGCATATGTGTATGGGGGCGGTGGGAGGCGGTGGGTACAGGCCTTTTGCTCTAGGGCGCTGCTGTATGTGTGTATGGGGAAGGTGAAAGGCGGTGGGTACAGGCCTTTTGCTTAGGGCGCTGCTGTATGTGTGTATGGGGAGGTGGCAGGCGGTGGGTACAGGCCTTTTGCTTAGGGCACTGCTGTATGTGTGTATGGGGGAGGTGGGAGGCGGTGGGTACGGGCCTTTTGCTTAGGGCACTTCTGTATGTGTGTATGGGGGAGGTGGGAGGCAGTGGGTACAGGCCTTTTGCTTAGGGTGCTGCTATATGTGTGTACTGGGGAGGTGGGAGGTAGTGGGTACAGGCCTTTTGCTTAGGGTGCTGCTGTATGTGTGTATGGGGGAGGTGGGAGTCGGTGGGCACAATCCTTTTGCTTAGGGCACTGCTGTATGTGTGTATGGGGGAGGTGGGAGGCGGTGGGTACAGGCCTTTTGCTTAGGGCACTGCTGTATGTGTGTATGGGGGAGGTGGGAGGCGGTGGGTACAGGCCTTTTGCTTAGGGCACTGCTGTATGTGTGTATGGGGCAGGTGGGAGGCAGTGGGTACAGGCCTTTTGCTTAGGGTGCTGCTAGATGTGTGTACTGGGGAGCTGGGAGGTGGTGGGTACAGGCCTTTTGCTTAGGGTGCTGCTGTATGTGTGTATGGGGGAGGTGGGAGTCGGTGGGCACAATCCTTTTGCTTAGGGCACTGCTGTATGTGTGTATGGGGGAGGTGGGAGGCGGTGGGTACAGGCCTTTTGCTTAGGGCACTGCTGTATGTGTGTATGGGGGAGGTGGGAGGCGGTGGGTACAGGCCTTTTGCTTAGGGCACTGCTGTATGTGTGTAAGGGGGAGGTGGGAGGCGGTGGGCACAATCCTTTTGCTTAGGGCACTGCTGCATCTGTCTATAGGGGGAGGCGGGAGGTGGTGGGAAGTCGAGTTCCACGCCGCTCATCTCTGTTCTAGCCACCAAGATTGACCCAACCATCACCGCTGGATTAAGCAGTGCTGTGGCGCAGTGGTCTAGCCATCTTTTGTAAACAGCAGAATGTTCTGATGCAGACCTCCCAAATCACCCTTATTTAGCACTTCTGATCCCCAATACACGTCACCTCGACACCAGTTCATGGAGTCCAATGTGCTTGCAAACAGATCAACCCAAAAAAAAACGATTCAACCCGCCTTGTAGCTTTAGCCGGGTGATACGCGTGCCTGGTTTCTTCTCGATAATCTTCATTGCGCTGAAACTGTATCTTCCTCATCACAATGCTAAATTATGTTACTGAGGTTTATTAAAGCGCAAAATCACCACCCTAGCAGTTCCAAAGCGCTGAATAACTCCAGAGAAGTGCCTGCCCCACGAAAAACCTATGCTACTAAACGGTCTTTAAATAAGTATATTTTTTAGATAAAAGCTCCTACACCAAGAGTATGTTAATGTTAATGGATATTTGTACCGCGCTTTATCACCACCAGAGTGGTCCCCTGGCGCTCTAAGTATGTTACCTCGCCCATCTCCTCCTGTCCGTCCAAAGCCAAGTAGTTCAAAGCGCAGGGGAAGAGGATCTGAGGACTGTGATGAACAAGATGCAGTCTTAGAGTAATGAAGATTGCCAGTAAGTATCAGAACATGACCTCCTCTTCGTCCTTCACATCCCTCTTCCTCAACCCAGTATTTACTTTTGGAGCACCAACCTCCATGACAGGACACTCTCTTATCTATAAATGTTACACCCCTCCTTCCAGGCGGTATTACGCCTGCATTCACTCACACGCCCCGCGCACAGGGATCGCCAATCTCTCGCTGTAGGCCGCTGAGGGGCAACGTTGGTGGGCGTAGGGGGGTAACTTCCCCTGCATGTGGGCAAGGGGAAGAGAAAAGCATAGCGTTTAGTACTCCTGGGCTTCCTGCAAGGTGAGGGAGCCCGGTTGGGGAAGGCGACACGCCGTGGCGTGTTTGA
Organism: Ambystoma mexicanum; assembly: GCF_040938575.1. NCBI lineage: Eukaryota > Metazoa > Chordata > Amphibia > Caudata > Ambystomatidae > Ambystoma > Ambystoma mexicanum. The sequence continues at coordinate 374,575,183 of NC_090926.1, read as the reverse complement.
TAATTACAGGTCCTGCACAGTGGGTGTGGTACAGCAATTGTGTCAGCCCAACCCCATGGGATCGCCTGAAAGCAGAGATAGTGGGAAGAGTCGGTAGCTGCTAGGGGGACATTTAAGAAAACGTGTTCTGCTATCAAATTAGAAGGTGTACAAAACGGAGGAGGCTTTTACGGGAAGTGGGAGAGAGGGAACATTTCCATACTGAGGAGAAATTACATTTTTGATATTTGATAAGATGCTTTGTCTGCAGCATTTTCAGAGTCATGGAAATTACCAGGCCTGTTAGATGTAAGAGATTGTTAGTATATATCAGCCAAGAACTTTATTTTCGGCAAACTTCCATAAAAGTTGCTTCAAAAAACATCACAACAGTAAAATATAAATTAAAACCAAATCCTTTTCCATTACATGATAAATACAATAAAGGCATAAACAATAAAGGCATACAGGATAGAGGCCCCTACAATACAGCAAATGCACTACAAATACAGAATAGAGGACCCTACATCGTTAAGACCCTATGTTCCCCTAAAACCTATGCTATAACACACAGGTGTGACAATTAATTTAATCACAGTAAAACATCGATGAAATAAGAGACAAAATTAGTAAAGATCAGCTGATGATAGAAACATATGTGCTACCTTACCACAACATAGGGGTAGCACTAAGTGTCATCCATACCAGTAACCCCGTCCCCACACAATTCTCCAATAAACACGTGACTGGACGAGATGGATACTTGATACCTAATATTTTAATGAAGGATTCACTAAAAATCTACCTGTTTCAACAAAAACCATCCCGGGTCCAAGATTGAGTCACATGCTATAATCACCTTACTTTTTTCAGTAGAATTGCAACAAACCTATAAAGCTCGCCTCTAAACAGATTGAAACAGATTTAGACAATTTAGTGGTTATCCTCCCACTTCCCCCAGATCTTGTTAGCCTTCTCCGGGCATCCCCTAGCCGTGTACACCCTTTGTTCCATTGCTATACACGGGTCCACATCTGTGAGCCATTGTGCATGTTCTGAAGATATGCTAGAGCCCCACAGTTTTGCAATATTGCGTTTAATCAGTGCTGTGGAAGTTGAGAACAGCAGTTTGTCATAGAGCGTCAGCGCTCCCTCGTCTTCCACCCCCAGCAGCAATTATTTAGAATTTCTGGAAATTGTGCAGCCTAGGACTTTTGAAAGTGTATCACAACATTGTTGCCAATATCTATGTATGTGGGTGCAGTCCCATAATATGTGGAAGAAGGTGCCCTCCTCTCGCTGGCAACGCAAGCAGTTAGGTTCTGCCCCAACGGTAGAGTGCTACCCGCAGGTAGTATATTCGGTGGAATATTTTGAGTTGTTTGAGACGGATTCTGGATGATAGGGCTGTCTCTCTTGGATATATCAGTGCTATTACTCAGTCCTCTAGCAGGATAGTTCCCACGTCTCTCTCCCATTTAAATTTCAGGCTCTCTAATTCAGGTGAAGCAAAGGCGGTAATGGCATTGTACATCACCGAGGTGACCTTGCCATCAATGTGATCTAGGACTAGATTCCTCTCTATGGGGTGCAGTCCGACATGTCACTTATTGCGGGGATATGACGTTGTATTGCGTGACCTAATTGAGTGTGATGGTATCGCTCGGTTTCAGGGAGGTGGAATTTCTCTGCCAGGTTTACAAAGGACAAAAACTCCCCATTTGTGACTACATCACCTACTTTCGTGATTCCCGCTGATATCCAGCTTTGCCATTTCAGGAGTTTGTGCACCTCGGAAAGGTTCTTGTTTTGCCATAGAGGCTGGACTGGGGTGATCTTCCCCTCCCATCCAATGTGTTTATGCACTTCGGTCCAAATCATTGTCAGGTGAAATAACATAGCTCGGGTGGTCATATTGTTGGTCTTTTGGTATGGGGTTTCCAATGGAGTTGTTTTCGTGCCTTTTATGGTATTGGGTCTAATGTGTGGTAGTGTTGTGTCCCCATGTAGCATGTCATTTATTATTGTCATTTGGCTTGCCCAGTAATATGTTTGCAGCCTCGGTAACCCGATACCCCCCTCCCATATGGACCTTTGCAAGGTACAGAGTGCTAGTCTCGGGTGCCCGTTGCTCCACAGGAGCTTTCTCAGGACTCTGTCAATTCTGTGGAATTCTTTTGTGGGAATGTGTACTGGGGCATTTTGGAGAATGTATACGAATCGTGGCAGGGCAATCATCTTGAAGAGCGCTGCTCTCCCTAGTAGGGTCAGTGGCAGGGCGACCCAGTGTTTCACATCTTCCGTGAATCGTTCTTCAATAGGATTGAGGTTCCTGACTACATACTCGGTCAGGTCTCTCGTAATCCGTGCTCCCAAGTATCGGAAGTGGCTTATCTCAACCCGGAAGGGGCAGTCACTCGGATTGCATCTTCCGCTCCCTTAATCGGGAAAAGTGTAGATTTGAACCAATTCACCCTTAGTCCACTGAAAGATTCATATCTTTCCAGTAAGCGTATCACTATCGGGCAAGAGGTGGTGGGGTTACCTAAGTATAAGAGCAGGTCATCTGCATAAAGCAAGATTTTATCTTCCCAGTCATCTGCCCACCAAAAACCCCTCCATGTCTGCGTGCCTCTGAACAACGCAGCTAGGGGCTCTATTGCCAGTGCAAAAAGCATAGCCGATAGTGGGCAGCCCTGCCTTGTTCCTTTCCCTAGTTTAAAGGGTTTCGATGGCCATCCGTTCACTCTAGTCTCTGCCTCGGGGGAGTTATATAGTAGCTGCACCCATCCCAAAATTGTGTCCCAAAGCCCATTCGCCGCATTATTGCCCATAGCGCCTCCCAATATACCGAATTGAAAGCCTTTTTGAAGTCCACTGCCAGCAGTGCCAGAGGGCCATGAAGACTGTGACTTCTTTCTATTGCTGCATACAGCCTATGTATGTTCATGTGTGTAGATCGTTTTGGCATGAAGCCGCACTGATCTGGGTGTATTAGTGTCGTGATGACTTTCTGCAGTCGATTCGCCAATAGTTTTGCCAAGATTTTTGTTTCACTGTTTATTAGTGAGATTGGTCTATACAAACAGCATCTCTCTGGGGGTTATCAGCTTTGGCAATCACGACTATGGTGGCCTTCTTGAGGTCTGCAGGCAGCTGGCCCCTTTCCCTTGAGTGTGTCTATACCCGTAGTAGGTGCGGCGCGATCTCACCCATTTCCATCCTTTTCCATATCTCTACCGGGAAACCGTTAGGTCCCGGGGTTTTCCCAGACTGGAGCTGTGACATGACCAATTTCAGTTCTTCCTCTGTGATATTTGTTTCAAGCAGAGCATTTTGCTCAATAGTTAGGCTCAGGAGGGCGATTTTGTCCAACACAGATGTATCTATGGGAGTATCGGGGGGCTTGTACAGGTTAGCATAGTAAGATGCAAATCCCTCCGCTATGTCCCGGTCAGTTACTAAGGGTTCTGCATTGTCAGGTTTACTCATTCTTACTTGACTGTGTCCTTGATCCCGGCGCTCCAGCCAGGCTAGTAACTTACTGGCTTTATCACCGGTTTCATAGATTCTGGCCCTCATAACTCTATGTGTTTGCTTTGTATTATCGAGTGCTATATTCTGCAGTCGCTTTTGGGCTAGGACTAGTGAGCGGTTGGTTTCGGGTAGGTCTAATGCCAGGTGGGATAGTTCTGCCTGATTTACCTGCTCTTCCACTTCTTTTAGTTTGTCCAGATGTGCTTTTTTATGAGCTACGGTCCAGGAGAGGATCTCTCCTCATAACACTGGCTTGTATGCTTCCCACAGCACCTCTGGGTCATCCACCGAACCGGTGTTTAATTCGGTTTTTGTAGCCTTTTGGATGTGTTCTATGAATTCTGGAAAGCTTAGATAGTCATTGTTAAAGCGCCAGGAAGGAGGGGGGCGTGTTCTTGTCGTTGCCAATTCCATCATTAGGGGAGATTGATCTGATATCCCTCTTGGGATTAAGGTTGCGGTAGTCGCTTTGTGTATGTTTCTCGTTGGGAGATAAAAATAGTCCAACCTTGAGAGAGAGGCATGGACTCCCGAGTGGTATGAGTATTCTCAGTCCTCAGGGTGGAAGTCTCTCCACACGTCTCTCAGACCCAAAGCTACGGTGAAGGTGGCGAGCTTCGTGTGACTATTCGGGTTTCTCCCTCTTAGGTGTGTGCGGTCTGTTGTCGCGTTCATGACCTCGGTAAAGTCGCCTCCTAGAACCAGTATGTCTGAGGTATCTCCAACAATTAGGGGGGTGACATCATCTATGAATGCTGATATCAATGCCGGAGGTGAGTATGCCGCTATTATTGTTACAGACTGGTTCCACAATTTACCAGCTACGTATACATATCTACCTCCTGTGTCTTGCACCACTTTGGAGAGTGTGATGGGGAGCTTGTTATGAAACAGGACGAGCACCCCTCGTGAGCCCGTTGTAAAACCAGCGTGTACGGCTGTGCGGTAGTTGGTGCGTTTAAATAAAGTGCATGTTGTGCCCGTTAGGTGAGTTTCAGTGAGTAACACAACGTCTGGCGAGTGTCTGTTTAGTAATTGCGTGACTAGTCTGCGCTTAATTTCGCTCCCCAATCCATTAACATTCCATGTCAGGAGTCGTAAGGTCCTTATGTCCCTATCAGGTGATGCCATTGACATTAGATTGAGTGCAATTGGAATGCATATGTGGAATTTTGGAGGGATGCTCTTGCTGCAGTTCCTGGATATTTTGTCTGCCTAAACGAGCGAATATGTAGCGTGCCTTGGAGCCAGAGAATAAAAACAAACTAAAATAACCACCTTCCCCCCTCCCTATACTCCACCCAACATGAAGCATCTGTCGCCCGAACTTCTAAAAAATTACGCTGCCGCCTACAGAACAGCTATCAAACAACAAACCCAAATGTAGACTAGTTATTCCGACTGCCCTGTCAGACCCAAACCAATGGGGTCTGAGGAGTCGATCTCTCCGGTGAGGGAGGGGGGGTGGCACCATGCGCGGTGGCCGCTTAGAGATAAAGTATCCTTCTTCTTTCTACAGGTAGGGTGTTGATCACCAAGGTGTTATTCTATGTTATAATTGTCCTTGTCCACATTGTCAGTATCCTGCTGGTATCTATGCTCTCACCATCCTCATTCCGAAGCGATGTCTCTGTGGGCTAAGTCCGGTGGTTGCGGTGGTGGTGACCTTCGTTCAGGTCGGACACCTGGATTTCTGTTTCTGTTATTTCGTCCCGTGGACCAGTCCCCTTCGATGTGTTGTTCTGACCATCGCCATGCCTCTTTGGGGTCTGTGAAGTGGACCTTTGTGCCCTTGTGATATATCTTAAGCTGTGCTTGGAACAGCAGTTCATATTTAACATTCAGCGCTTGCAATTGCTTCTTGAGTTGATCGAGCGATTGTCTTGCTTTCTGCACCTCCCTCGTGTAATCTGGAAAAAAGGCTATCTTAGAGCCGTTGTAGGTCAGTGTGCCCTTGGCACGCGCCCTTTGGAGTAGCGCATCCCTGTCCCTGTAATTCAGAAGCTTGCAATGACAGGGCGTGGCGGGGCACCAGTTGTTGGCCTGCCAGTCAGCATACGATGGGCTCTTTCTATCGAAAAGAATTTGGAGAAGGAGTCCGGCTCAAACATGTCCGTAAGCCATTGTTCCAGGAAAAGCTCCATGCTTGAGCCTTCTGCCTTCTCCGGTAGGCCTAAATTCTGAATGCTGTTATGTCTGGATCTCCCTTCTCCTTCATCCACCCTTTCTTCCATAGTTTTCCATTTTGATTTAACACTGGATAGCTGTTGCCGTAGTTCTCGTATCCCATCTTCTGCATCCGAGATGCGTTGTTTCGCCTCTCCAGTGCGCGAGGTTAGCTTCTGCCGATCATGGCGAAGGAGCGATACGTCCATGCTGATGCCATCCATTTTGTGCTCCATTGACGTGCGTGAGTCAGCAATTGCCGCCATGACATCTTTCAGGGATAATGTGTCTCCGGTTCCAGCCGCTGCCTCAGGTGGGTCTCTATTTTCTTGGGTTTGCATTGTCGCCGTAGTGTATTGGTCAATTTTGTTCTGCGTTGACTGTTTCTTTATTCTATCCTTGCCCATGGTACTCGTAGCTGTCATCTATGTATATTGTCCTTATGTTTGATGTTGTTGGTGACAGCCTGCAACGTATGCCTTCATGTGTGTTAAATTTCAAGATCCGCCGTTCTTCCTTTTGTCTGGAAGTGTCTTTGGCTTGAGTCCAGTATGAAGGGCCGTTCTGGTCACGTCAGTGCAACCGTTGGAGTCACTCCTTGCTTGGATGTGCTAAAGGGGCAGTTCCATTTGGCTGGTCTTCTGTGTAACATCTATTATTGCTTATTCCTGTTTGGTAATTCTTTAATTGTCTTTCAGCACCTATGCACACTCCTGCCTTCTGTGTTCTTTGCACTTGGTTTCCTGATTACTGCACTTGTTGAGTATCACTTTTTTGGGGCCAACTCTCTACCTTCGCAAATTCACTCCTCCAGAGGGGGGATGGGCATAATCCCTATGGGTAATTCCAGTATCAGTGATGCTCACTATTCCTCTCCCATGTTCTTGTTGCACTCAGGTTCATGAAGGAGTGTGGTACTGTTCTTAATACAGTCCAGTATTTGTAGGTGCAGCCTGACGTGCTGCTCAGCGTTAGATGGATGTTACTGGGGCCTGTTTGTGCACTATTAGAGCCCTCGCTGGGTGGTAGTGTTATTCAGCCTTTATGGTGTTTTCCCACCACAGGCAACCGTGGTTTGATTATTGCAGGTGTCTCCCCCAGTAGCCAGCAATTACTGTAGTGTTCCCTGCAGTCCCGGATCGCTCCGGTCTTACCTCCGAGTACGCAGGTCACAGGACAGGCCGCGGCAGCTAGAGGAGTCTCCCGCCGTTCCTGTCTTCCGTTCAGGCTTTCCACAGGCGGTAGTGCATGCTTCGGTGTCCCGTCGCCCCCCGACCCGCGGCAACTGGCAGATCTTTCCTTGTTGTGCCCAGCGTGCTCAGTATCGGTGAGTTCCCTCGTCAAATTATTTCCTTTCTGCTGCTGTTGTGGGTCCCGCACCTCAGGCACTTCCTGGGACTTCCTGGCACGCGAGCCATCCACTGCGTGTTGTGTACAGGGGTCCCGTTTCCTCCTCTCTCGTCCTGGGTTCACTGCTGCCTTTTCCCCTTCAGGTGCAGGTCCACGCTTTCTCCCTCCAGCAGCAGGCACACGTTTCGGCGCACTCAGGATGTTGTTGGTTGCAACCGTTACCGTTCCGACTCCGCAGCCATTTTGGTTGTTTCAATCGCCTGGGCAGAGCAGAAGTTCGGGGATCGCCAGTCTCGTTCAGAGGATCCGATCAGTATCCAGATTTCGGTCGCTGGTGGTCCGGATGTTCCTCTACCCTCTCCATTATTTTAAGCGAAATTTCTCATGGATGTCAGGCTATTTTCCCCAGGATGTATACGGTGGCCACGGGAGCAAAGGGAGCTCACGCCCGCATCTCCTCGCAGCTGGCCAGGCCCCCCCAAGTAGTTCCTTCTTAACCGTGCACCGTGAAGATATTTAACAACAAACTGTGCAATATTAAGATTCTCAGATTGTCTGCACAATTCTAGAGCCTCATTGATTCTACATACATGCAACACATTGAGGAGAGGCTTCAAGTGCCTGTCTCTTATGAACTTGTAGCATTCACAGATGAACATAAAATGAATATGATATGATATAATATGGCATTTATAACGCGCCTATAAACAAATGTTTCACGGAGCAACGAGGCAAGGGAGGGGAACAGAGGGAAGACAGAGCCAATGATCTTACTAGGCTAGGTAACATTGAGATCATGCAAGTGCAGGGGAGGAGGGAAGGGGAAAAGTGCTGGGGGGAGGGTGAGGGGGCAGTGCAGTACATGGGATAACAGTTAAATAAATAAATAAATAAATAAATAAATACATTAATAAATAAAGACCATAAATAAAAGTGTAGCCAGCTGGTGGCAAGTGCAAGGGTAAGGGCAGACAACACAGTGTCAAGGGCTGGTAGGGGCTGTATGGATACAGAAACAGTCCCTGAAGTCAAAAGTTGCCAGGGCCACAGTGCAGGTGTGCAACTGGCGGGGAGGGGACCTGGGCCGAGATCAGAGGGTAGCCAGGTAACCAGTTCAGTTTCAGTTTCAGCCAAGAGATCAGCAGGGGAGAGGAGGAGAGAAAGCAGAAGCAAAGAGGAAGGTCTTGAGGTGCTTCCGGAACTGGAGATGGCTCTCCTCACGTTTCAGTGAGGCAAGGAGGCTGTTCCAGAGGGAATTAATTGTTTCATCTCCCTGGCCGCAAATGGGACAAACACTACTACCTCGGATTTTCCAAGAATTCTTACCTTTTTCTACATTCAATGTAGACATTCTGGGCTTTATAAAAAGTGCACGTGCATAGGGTAAAGTTACAATATCTAAACATTTCTCATATCCAACCCCTATTTTATATTCCAGATATTGGGCCCCCATAGCTAATTGTCAGCAAGCGGACTCCTCGATTTGTAAGCCTACTGTCAATTGCATATGGGTTCTCCCACAGGGACTTCAATCCTAAGGCAGTCAGCCATCTCTTCACATGATGAACCCATGCGAGGGAACGAGCCCCTTGTAGGGACATTACATTAATGAATGCGTTCCTATATTTTATCAACCTAGATGTGCCCCAGGTCCTAATCCAAAACATTACAGGCCAAAGACCGATCTCATCTAGAATCGGTCTGAGGTCTATCACCATAAGGAGCAGAGCATTTGGAGAACTAGTGGGAAGACATATCAACTTCTTTAAAAACTCATTTTCACCCGTACCAAGCTCCTGGGACTTACACTTTGCCCATTGATCCGCCCCATATACCACTGAGGCTTTTGTCTGGATTTTGTAAATCTCTAGTGCTGGGGTCAAGGCTCCTCCACCGTGCTTTTGAGAAAACCTTCTCAAAACTGCACCATTTCTTTCTAGGGTAATGCAGGCCATCCTAATGTTCTTTGGTTTTGCCAATATTAATTTCTAACCCCATTTCCTTGCATTTACTACGAAAGCTCTCCACTGTTTTCCTGAGCCCAATGGTGTTAGTTGCCAGGAGCACTGCATCCTCTGCAAAAAATAAATCAGAGAATTTAGCATGATCTAATTTAGGGGTATCCTGGCTAGTTTCCAATTTATCAATGATAACCTCATTGATATCTGAACAAAATAACAGCAGAGCCAAGACACAGCCCTGCCTCTACTCCAAACATCACTGTCAGTTCCCCTGCCAAACCCCAGCACACGCTTGCTTGGTTGTCAGTATACAGGAGCTGTATCAAAGCTAGGAGTTGACCCGGAATATGCCTATCCCTCAGGACCTGCCACAACAGTGCTCGCCACAAGTACTGCCTATAGCTTCACCCTGTTCAAGACTATATACTTCTGAACGTCCTGATCATGTAGAATCTAAAAGCCTGATCAGTTGTGCACATCCCAGCCTGGAAACCCACTTGGAGGTGACTGATAGAACCTGTGGAGCTAATCCATTCACTGAGATGCTCCACTAAGATTTCAGGGAAAATCTTACCCTTAGCATTCAGCAAGGGTATTGGGCGGTAGTTAGCCAATATGCCCCCCCCTCCTTTTTTATACACTGGGATGATCTCAGCACCCCTCCAGGGTTCAGGGACTTTCTTGCACCTAATGAAAGCATTAAAAAAGTGACAAAGAACCAGGACCCAAACCACCAAGTCATTCTTAAATAGGTCAACTGGAATCTTTTCTTGGCCAGGGACTTTCACACTTTTCTGAGATCTAACATCTTCAGCGACATCTGAAAGGCCAAATTTCAATGACCCCTCCTTTGGCTGGGTACCTTGTGCAGGATCCACTCCCTAGGTGATGAGAAAGTTGCTTCACGTCTCATGATAGAGCTCACTACAATAATGTATTACCAGGCATCCATCCCTATCCAACCCTGGATGTCTGACACCCCTTCCTCACTACTAGATGTTATATATTTCCAGAAAGTCTCTGAGTCCCCAGTCTTAGCTGCTTCTAGCAACACCTCTCATTTTCCACTTACATAGGGCCTCATTACGAGTATGGAGGTAGCCATGCCGCTAAAAGCAGCATGGCTACCCCCATACCGGGAACCAGGTCCGGGTCCTGCAAAAGGGGACTTACCACACCTTTCCCACCTTGGAGGGCCCGGTAAATCCCTTTCGCGGGACCCGCACTCGGTACATCCCCATTCCCATTTGAGCCAACATAAGGCTCAATGGGAATGGGGAGGATGCTAACAACGGGCCCGTTAATGAGGGGCCCGTTGTTAGCATCCTGGTCTGCTAGCGGGTCCCACTAAAGATGCCTGGTCTGACCAGGCGTTCCTTAGCGGGACCCGCCGCAGACCTCGTAATAGGGCGGCCCGGAATTGATATTTTATTTCTATCGCGCTCGTACACAAGTGTTTCAGAGCGCCTATACACAAGTGAACGTTGCCGGTCCCCGTTTATTCCGTGGCCGCCTGGGTCGTAATGCGGCCCATAGTTTCTTTTTGCACCTCAGGATGTTTTTATGATTGGGACTCAGGGTACACAAGGCACCTTTGTCCACCGGAATATTACCCTTTATGTACTTAATAAACTCTTCCTTGTCCTCTCTGCATTCTCTATCATACCAAAGAGTTGTTTTTACAGCGTGTTGCTAAACTCCAGTCCTAGGATGTGTAAGTAGGGGTCGAATGGTTTGTACAAGGGACTCAGATACATCTATTTACTGGACATCAGGGCAGTAGTCATCACGTAAAACTTTGAGCTGTCCTAGTATAGCTTTATAAAGGTTAGGAATACGGTCTGATTCTTGCAGACCAACCCACTTTATTGAGTGACAGGATTGCCCAGCTATAGAAATTGCAGAGGTCCTTTCTCTATCTAGCCGAATTTTACTGCCACACCCTACCATTCTTAACAAAAGGGAAAGAGGTCAATGGTCACATAAATGCCTGTCCACCACCAGGAACACCTGCATGAGCTGAAATCACGATATAGTCGTTCCTGGATGACCTGTAATGGCCCATGTAATCATCTTTTGCAGGTTGATCCATGATAACAATCCCTCATCTCCATATCAAGCCGTCTCAATCTCTTCACTATGTTTTCTAATGGGGAAGTGAGCCTTGAGAGTTGAAATGTCCCAGGCAAAGTCCTGGTCATCGCACATACCTTCCAGTTCTCTAAGCGGCTCATACTGGAGCTTAAAATCACCTGCCATCAACACATGTAACATACTAACAATCTGCACAGGCCTTTTCCAATCAATGTCCTGTATAAGGGCTAGCCCACCCTTGTTTGCTTTAATACAAGGTCTACTGAATATATTAAAAAGGTGAATATAGTGATCTTGCGACAGTTGGAAGATAAGATGCTGTAGATCCCCAAATCCAGTATAGACCTCAATGTTCCAATTCAGATCTGCTGCAACCCAGATCAAAGGTCCCCCAGTAGGTCTGCCACAAGGGCCTTTTACTGCTGGTACGTAAAACGACTGATAACCTTCAATGTTTACATCGTTCAAGGCCCAAGTCTCTTGAAACCAGATCACCTTATATTTACCAATAAAGTTAAGCCAACTCTTATCCACCAGTTGTTTAACGATCTCAACGATATTGCATGAGACTACATTAATATTGCCCTTGCTGGTAAACTGGATTACTTTGCCAGAATCCTCTTTGGTCTCCCCAACTATGCTTTCTGTACTCATGACAAAATAATTAACTTCACAACCAGGACTCTCTTTGAACTCCCTCACTTCACACCTACACCCTCGTACCATCACCAAGATGGATGGCTGATTATGCAAAAGAAGGCCAGATTTAAATTTCTTCTCCTGGTTTACAAATCTATCAAAGGCAAGGCACCAGTGCATCTTAGCCTTCTTATAATCTCTGCTCTGCCTCCTCGACTACCCTTGTGGCCCCTCGCCCACCTTGTGCTCTCTCTTTCTTCCGCTCTTTCTCTCCTCTTGCTCCACTTGCATGAAATTCTCTTCCCCCAGACATCCGAGAAACAGTCCATATGGATTTGTTCAAAAGCAAAATAAAAGCCTACCTCCTCGCCTCTGAGTTACCATTTTAACCTACCTCTGATCTGCCTGTTAACCAACATTTTCTTCCCTCGCCTCTAACCTGCTCTGTCCCTCACTTCCTCTGCCTCCACTATAGCACTTCACCCATTATGATCACATCATGAGCACAGCTGACTGTACTGCCTACCTGCACTTAAAAATGTCCAATGTTGGTTGTCCTTAATCTATATATGTCCACTTATGTATTGCCCCAGGTGACTGTTCCATTTACTCCTCTCCACAATCTTGTCAGAATGTCACTCAAACCCACCCCATTGTAACAAGCTCACTGCTTCCCGTCAAATCTGTATTCTTATCTATTGCACGTTCTTTAGTGATCAAAAGAGCATTGTTCCTCTTGTATATTTATGAATAAATAAATTAAATAAATGGTATCTGGGCCTCTACCATCCTCCAGTTGTCAATCTACCTCATCCAGATTGATACTAATCACAGGGTTAGATTGATTTGGGACATCTCTGGAAATTCTAGCAGAGGGAACAAAAGGAGCCCTTTGGAGGGTGTGCCTTATATTTGATTGCTGAAAGCCCCTGAATGAGCATTCTATCCTTAAAGAAGATCTTTGAATGTAATCACTTCCCCGTTCCGGCATGGACTTCCGAACACGGCACACACTATAATTTCTAATTACTCCAATGCAGCCCTTTACGTGACAGATCCAATGAATACACTTGCCGATCAATGAATCATTGGACTCGTAACTCCCCAACAAAATAGCCACCCCTTATGCTGACCCCACCTGAATTTCTTTGGTCAGGTTGCCCCGTATTATCACATTTTAATCCTGGGTAGACTCTATTCGCTCTTCTTGGTGGGTTGGCTTCAACATGCTGCTTAATCGCCTCCGTAATAGCATCAGAACAATTGCAGGGGGTTGGTTTGTCCAATCCTGTCGTTTCAGAAGTACCCACTACCCCCTTCTTAGAGACCCCACTCGTTACTGAGTTTCCACCCTCAGCAGGCACAATCCTTGCTACAATAGTATGGGGCCGCTGGGTCACTGGGTACTCTTCAATAGTCTTATCCTCCATAGAATTAGGCACTGCCACTGTTGTCCTATTCCTATGGCCCTCGGGTCCTTGGATGTTAGCATCTTGCAAGGTTAGAGGTGCGGATAAGGATGGGGATCCACAGGATCGGCATGAACAGGAGTCTGGAACAGCTGGGTGCAAGTTCGGTCTCCACTGTTGTGAAGAGGAAGCCTGCAAATGACAGCGACAATGCCCTTAGCGGAATGGCTTCCGTCAAATCTATCTTCACATGCTGTTGGCCTTCTAGAAACCTCCTTTCCGCACCTGCGGTGAGGTATCGGTTGCTGACATAAGAGAAGGCCCGGCAGGTGGGACGTGTCATGGGAGCGGGACATGCTCCAGTACAGCGTCAATCGCTGAGGTGTCTGTATAGAGGTCAATTGTTGTAAAGCATCATATTATTCATGTTAGGCATGCCAGGGTTCCATGTCTTAAAATCACGGCAAAAATGGCCATGAATACAAAATATAACGGCAAAAATGCTCTGGTTTTGCCGCCACAATCCTGTAAAGGATGCGGGGGACACACCCGCAACCGCCGCTCCCCCTAAATGGTATAATTGGGTACACCTTTACAGGGTCAAACCACAGCAATTTTGCCACGATTCTTTTTAACAGTGACATTTTTGCTGCAATTTTATTACCTGCTACCACATGCCAGTAATAGACTCAACTCCGAAAATGACCAGGTTAGGATCAAGCATATGCAAAATTAATTTCTAGTGCAAAATACGCATGGATTTATATTTCAATTTCACAGAGATGCGCTGCTCATGTTTACAGTGCATTTCACATTTAGCCCAGGCCTTAAGAGGAACCACTGAAACACCACTCTGGGTATACAGGCCAATCGATCTGACATTCCAATAGGAATGGCGCTAGTGCCATTCCATTAAGGGATCTGAAAGCTCAAACAAGTATGATGCTAGTTCCATTCCATGGAGAACATTTTACCTTATTCTCAAGACAGTGGAAAACCACAGTTGGGGATTGGTAAACCTCTTACTCCGTGGAGTGAAGTCTAATATCTACAAAAAGAAGTTTAAGGTTATTTCTTAAAAAAGGGAAGAAAGTGCCACCACTTACATGGGTATCCTGTCTCACAGATAAATTTTTAGACAAAAATAGATATAAATTTTATTAATCGTACAAAATTCATTTTAAAAATAGAAAATTCATCATAAAAAATGATCATATCACATGGAACAAACAATCAATTCTAAAACCACACAAATAATTCAGCTTCAATCGGTTCTAGTCTCAAATTTGATCTTTTGGTCAACCCGTATGACCCAATCAGACTGAGTCCCCTTGCCTCGAAATCAACTTTTGGCTAATTCAGTTCTTAGTTTCCCAAAAACCCAACTTGTACAAGTTTCTGTCTCATTATCACAACAATGTAGGACATTCTTCAGGGGTGTGTAGTGTCTTGTGTAGATCTTATTCAAGATGAAACCACATTTCCAAAATTCTATCTTCTTTTAGAAGTCGGTATACCCTGTTCATATAAAGGAGGCACTATATTACTCTCTCTTATCACAATGTTAGTCCATTGATTATGCTAACTTTTTAACCCTTATCCCCATAAGGGTGAAGAAAATGTTATTAATAACATACCTTCCTGACTCGAGGGTTCTTTATCCTGGAGTCTTCTTTCAACCTCGATTGGTTAAATTGTGTCAGCAAACGAGGAAAACTACATCAGTTGACTTAGGTTTGGGTAAAATATGGCAAATGACAGAACACACAAATTGTGAAACAAGTAATGTCATTTATTTGATCAAATGTCCATGTCAACTTATGTACATAGGAAAGACAAACAGAAAATGTAAAACAAGGATGATCGAGCATAGGAGCTGCATTAGGAATAGAGTTGAACAAGCGCCAATGGTAAAACATTTTATTGAAAAGAAACATACTAGCAATGAATTTGAATGGGTGATTCTGAAACAAGTTAAAGGGGAGTCACAGATATTGATCAATAGAAAGCTATTACAGTTGGAACAAAAACTTATTTTTTTATCCAGAAGCCATCTCCACGGTCTGAATGAAGGTGTAGAGTGGCATAATACTTAGGCAGCTACCTCTGACTCGGTTTTTCCTTTTTTTCAATTGGGCACTTTGAATTGGGATTGATGTAACTAAGAGATCATGTTGATCGCCGAATATGTGCGCATATTATATTTAATGACATATGAGAAATTGTTGCAGAGGGTATAAAATACATGTATAATACCGACTGTTTTTCAGAATGTATGGAGGATTCTACTGCAACGATACGAAACGATTCAATGTGTTTTGAATTGAAATGGTTTTGTGTTTCACATTGATTGTGAGGTCTTTTTCAGGATGAAATTACAGTCATAAGGGCATCTGGGTGGCCAGACTAGCATTCTGCAGCAATATGGCGGATTAGTGGGCGACCCGGGACTTCAATTCCCAGCTATGGGTGCGCGCATGCATATTACGGGACGTAGTGACGTCACCATTGCGCGACACGCGTTTTCCGATCCGCGTGGGGCGTGATGACGCCATCGCGTTGCCCGCGAGGACAAACACGGTACCTAGATTTTCTCCTGAGCTGTTCGTTGCTCGTTTTGTGAACAAGCTGGGTCGAAGTTAAGAGCAGGATAATTGAATACTACCAAGCCTGCATTTCTTCCTATTAAGGGAAAGAGCATTTAGAGTGCTGTAGATAGCACACTGGATAGGGCTAGCAGGACAATATTGGAGACATCCAGCCCCAGTGGGAGTCATGAGTAAGTAATGTTTTTTGCTTACTTAAACAAGATGTGTAGGAGATTTTAACACATGGACATTCCACTGAGGTTTTTGTATTTTCGTTTTGATGTCTTTCAGGTATATATAGCCTGAAGGGTAAATGAAGTCTTCAGAACCAAGTGAAAGGATACAGTACTGATGGAGTAAATCTGGATGGCATAAGTCTAGAATTATATGGTAAGATGCCTCCATGAGGAAAACAAGGGCTTTTGAGCTCATAGTTATGGGTAATAAGAATCTAATACGTGTATATATTGTGTATTAGGACAGAAGATACAGGAACACAGGCATGAAGTCCTTCATTAATTGGATATTTGCCTTAATTTAACCAATCGAGGTTGAAAGAAGACTCCAGGATAAAGAACCCTCGAGTCAGGAAGGTATGTTATTAATAACATTTTCTTCACCCTTATGGGGATAAGGGTTAAAAAGTTAGCATAATCAATGGACTAACATTGTGATAAGAGAGAGTAATATAGTGCCTCCTTTATATTAACAGGGTATACCGACTTCTAAAAGAAGATAGAATTTTGGAAATGTGGTTTCATCTTGAATAAGATCTACACAAGACACTACACACCCCTGAAGAATGTCCTACATTGTTGTGATAATGGGACAGAAACTTGTACAAGTTGGGTTTTTGGGAAACTAAGAACTGAATTAGCCAAAAGTTGATTTCGAGGCGAGGGGACTCAGTGTGATTGGGTCATACGGGTTGACCAAAAGATCAAATTTGAGACTAGAACCGATTGAAGCTGAATTATTTGTGTGGTTTTAGAATTGATTGTTTGTTCCATGTGATATGATCATTTTTTATGATGAATTTTCTATTTTTAAAATGAATTTTGTACGATTAATAAAATTTATATCTATTTTTGTCTAAAAATTTATCTGTGAGACAGGATACCCATGTAAGTGGTGGCACTTTCTTCCCTTTTTTAAGAAATAACCTTAAACTTCTTTTTGTAGATATTAGAACATTTTACCTTAACATAGAAAAAAGTAGGGTCGATCCCTAGCAACAATAAGTCCACATAAATTATTGTTATGTTATGAAAGCAAATGATGCAAAAGAAATATCATTTAAAATGGGTGGAGTGGCAAACCAAGGCGTAATGTGTTTATGCCTTGATTTGCCACTCTGGCTATTTTCAGTCCCTCTGAAGGCAGAGAACAGGAGCGACGCAGAATTAAGTTTTCTGATGCGCTTTCCTCCCGCATCTTCCAAGTGCACTTCATTTTATGCCTGCATGAGATTTTCATGCTGCCGTAAAATGATTGGATTTCTAAGGAATCCAGTACATAGAAATCCATTGCGAATGCTGTTTGCAAAGCTTCCTTTTCAGACGTTTACCAAACCAAAGAGTAAAGGCAATTTCGCTTGGTTTTACTCTTTATTTTTGCACTCTGCTTCACAGCAATTTTAAATTGCATGTGTGGAGCACAAAACATTGGTGGTTCCCTGCACGCAATTAACACTTTTTATAAAAATGAATCCCTGTCAACAAATTCTTCAAGCTGTTGTTCACGTTTTAAACACTAGTGTGCAGTGTTTGCTTAAATATAACATGGAGCTCTGGCGGATCTGGAAAGGGGGGGCTTGGGGGATTAGTTATGTGATAAAGAGAGAAAAGCGCAAGAGAGCTTTGATGTGCTTGGTAGCTTCAGTTTGAAAAAACTGCCACTGTGTGTTGTTGGTTTTTAGTTGGTCGACGTTGTATGGGATTTGGTGCAAGTTGTATATGTGTGATTTATGTGCATTTTGCTTAGCGTCCTGTTGGGCGTTGTGGAGTGTCATCGGAATGTCTGTAGTTTCCAGTGATTTTTGCGAGGAATGTGTCTGGTTTGTTCAGTTTTGGAGGGTGGGTATACAGAGCGTTAGAGAGTTATTAGTAGAGTAAATCAGCGGAATACAATATACAGCGGTTGTACTCATATATGCACCTAGATTCAACACAGTGGCTATAATCAAACATCAAAATTGCACCTGGATTCGAGACATTGATAATTTTCAGATATGCACCTACATTCAACTCAGTGGCTATGCTCAAATATGCACCTAAATCCAACACAGTGGGCCTCATTACAAGATCGGCGGTAACCCGCCGGTGCGATCGGTGGGTTGCCACTGACCCTGTAACACCGGATCCACCACCTGGCTTCCTAGTGCCACCAGGACATTACAAGTCTCGGCAGAGCGGAAAGTCAGGCGCCAGATCTTGTAATTCTCCATTCCCATGGAGTCCTGGGGACACCGTCGCTGATGGTGCTGGTACTTCTATGGCAACGCTGCCTGCAGGGCCGCTGCACCTGACAGGGTCAGTCCTGCTGGGCGCTGCAGCATCCGGCATGCAGACTCTTAGTGTGGCGGTACGGAAACAAGGGTGCCAGTAAGCTTACAGGCACCCTTGTTTCCATACGGCAACACTTGTAATGATGCCTATTGACTGTACTCAAAAATGCACCTACATTCTTTCTTCCCTTCTTCAAGCTGAGCGTTCCTGCGGTCGCTGGCTGCTCACAATCTCCAGCATCTCCCTGACCACGATGAGGAATAGAGGGATGCATTTCCCCCACTTGAATCAGGTAAGCCCATTGGGCTGTGTGTTTCACTTTGGGCCTCATAACTATTCGCAAATGGCTGCCACCATTACTGGCACTCATGTGCCTATGAGATTGTGCCCTGGAGCCTGCCCAATGTGAAGCTGATTGATTGCTGATAACACCTTTGGGCCAACCAGGGATCCAGCAGGTGAAGCCGGCCCCCAGCACAAGACCCATACCAAGGGCCCCTGTCTGGCATCTGTGGCTGTGGCTGCCTGGCCGTGCCGCGCTGGACTCTGCACCACTGGCGTGAACTTTATCTGACTGCATCTGATGTGACTCCTAAGGCCTCTGTCCTTTAACCGAAGTGCTGCCCCTGAGCGCTGCCCCTGAGCACTTCCCCCACCACCCTCTGTGTCAGATCGACAGTTTTCGCTAATTTAGCCATTACACACCAGCAGCCTGCTCCAGACTTCTCTCTGTAATCATTCTGGATCTGCCTCCCCACATTCTAAACCACTAACTCCCCACCAGTCATTCCCCTCCTGACTTTACCCCATATGCCTCCGCTACTGTTACAGAGTCAATCTCACTCCAATTGCATGCTGTCAACTGCTCACAGCATGTAACCTTGTGATGCACATCACTTCTAATCTAGATAGGCAGACTGACCTGTTCTAAATCTGCCTGCTTTATTTCTAATGTTGACCTTTTATCTCTATTTGTGTCACACTCACATGTGTCTCTGCAGGAGCGATAGACGAGCCTCCTTTGACCCCCAGTCTTCACTTCCCATGTTTCACCCGGAGGAATACCTGTCAAATACAAGGTGTACACTCAGACCTGAATTCACCGATTCCCCTGGGCTTACCTTGATCTTTAGTAGGGTGTGCACTCCATCCTGCAGTTGCAGGGGCGCGATTCACTCATGTGATTGGTGCCAATGTCTGTAGGCTGAGTTGAGATGCCAAACGCTGTGTTATGCCTTCACAGCGAGGCCGAGCGTTCAAGGCGCCAGTTTCTTCACTGGCTAGAAAGTCCTTCCCACAAGTGAACGTTGCGCGGAGAATTGTGGGATGTATTTACCCATGCATCCGAGCCCTACCTCAAAACTGTGCAGTACTGACATGGAAAACATCATGATGGCCAGAGCTTCCCAGAAAATGCACAGGGAAATGCATGAAGAATAGGCTGCCACTCATTTTTGCCGATGTTATGGGCACAGAAGGACGCTGCCTAAAACCACCATTGGACTACCCATACAGTAGTCTGAAACCATTGGGAATGGCAATGCTGATTGCCAAAAGCAAACCCATAACTGTTGGGAATTCATTTTCTTAAATCCCAAAATGGGGTGCAGTACCAGTACTCACCACTATCCAAAAGCCGGCGTTTTAAAACCACCAGATTTTGTAGAAAACTGAATAAATGAACCCAAAACATGCCAAAGAAAGACATTTTAAGAGGTGGATCCAATGTAAAGTTATATTCTGAAGTGACTTGAAGGTTTATAACAAGACTGGCTGAGGTGTGGATTTCAGCAGTTTAAGTCAATTTGGACTGAAAGACACTACAAATCTAAATGTTTAAAAGAAATGAGTGACCTACTTTGAGTGTCACATAGGTTGCAATTGTTTAAATGTCATAGTTTTAAACTTAGAATCAGCATTCTAGCTGCATATGTAAAAATGTTTAGTTTTATTTGAATGCAGAAACTGGGTAACAAAAAGTGACATTTTATCTGAAACCTGGCTTGAGAAACTGAATTCTGCCTGACAACTACCCCCATCAGGAGTGAAACTTGAGTCACAGCTGTGTTCCCAGGCCTATCTGCCTTTTGCTGGCCACACTAAGGATATGCCATCTCTCTGATAATTGAATTAAGGGGAGCCCCCACAGAATACAGGAGCTATGAACAAAGCCCTGTCCTGACTCAGGCAAATGTTTTATTGGCGGGAGTCGTAAATGGAGCTTCCTCTTGGCAGAAGCTGGGAGGGGCAGGGTCTCTGAGCTTGGCAGAAACTGGAAAGACTGGTTTCTGTACCATGTGACATGAAAAGACACACCTCTATAGCCAGAATATGGTTTTAGAAAAAGATGAATAACTCATAGAGCGGACTTGTGAAAATTATTTAAATGACACCATAATTCTTGTGATTTTTCTGCCCACATTTTAAGAGGTTTTTAGAACCGGTGGCATGTTCAGGGGGGTTTTAGCGGAAAAGAGGATATTACTCAAAATGTGTGCATGTGAAAAATCTGACACTTCATCAACTAATGTCCATACTCCTTGCGCACATGTGTGTAAATTTGGGGTAATGTCCGGGATTGCAAACCAGTTAAAAAGTGCAAAATATCGCTATTTCTGAATGCAAGCCCCCAGGAAGAGCAGAGTTTGAACAGGGTATACCTCCTGTAATGCATGATGGGTGCATATGATTTTAAAACAATATGTACCTCTGCAAATATGTATTTGGTTCAAATCTAGATTTGTGTGCAAGTTGACAGGAGGAGTGGACTTTCTGCAGGCTGTAAAATGACATCACTCTGACACAACCTAGCTCCCCCAATCAGGGGAGAAATGAAAGCTTGGCCAATGATAAGTGGAGAGGGGCTGGCTAGTGATGCTGCTCACACACACCCATTTTAAAAACACATAAAAGCAGAGAGACAGGACAGATAGGGACCTTCAAATTCATTTGCAGCTGGAAGCTCTGCCGGGAAAATCCATACTTTACCTCCATCAACCTTCAGAGACCCAGACCAGACCAGCAGAGTAGAGCTGACCTGTTAGCAGAACCAGAGAGAGCTGACCCAGATCACTGTGAAGTGCAGAGACCAGAGTCCAGTCTAAAACCTGACCAGATCCGTGGCGTGGCCCATTTAACTCAAGAATATAGTGTGAGTACCTAGAAAACTGTGCAGAACCAATCTCTTAGTTAAAATAATATAATCCAAGCTATTTTAATCTAAGTACGAACTTTAAAATTTCAAATCTGAAAAACGACCTTTATTCAATTGCTCATATCTCCGTAACCGTTTGTGCTAGAGAGCAGTAACTTTCATCTGGAAGCTGAGATCCTAGGCTTTCTTAGGACCCCAAAACGATAGTGATAGTCCTTGTAGTTCCTCTGTAATCTCGCTCGGCGCATTCGCGAATTTTGCCGCGATTTGCAATTTCTTCACGTGTAAAAATCTGCTGCTGCTTGCCTTCCATTTGCCAGAAATTCGTTTAACCTGCTAATTATCCCTGAATCATTGCTAGTGTGAGCCTGGACTAATATTAACTAGATACCACTCACCCTAAACCTCTAGAGGGAATTAAAAGCATTTTAGCATATTTTTCACTTTATTGCCAGCACATATCAAAGCATTTTGCCTGTGTTTTCAACTTCTGTAGTCTAAGTTGCTGGGTGAACTGAATTACGTTTGAATTGCATTTCTGAGAATTGTGTGCCTTCCTTCCCTTTCCTTGCATTGCATAAAAGGGGGGGTGAATTGTCCAAGAAAGTGATTACATTGTCTTTTGCTGAAATCCTATCAAGTTATTTTCTGTACTGCATTTCATTCCACATTGCATCCATTGGAAACCATAAAAGTATTGTTGCTATCTTATTCATTTCATGTCAACTCCTTAGTGATTATAAAGAAGTGTGCTAGTGCCAGATTCTCCGTTGTTAATCTTTATCATATCAGATTAAGTGTGATATTCAATTATTAATTTATTATAAAGCGTGATATATATATATATATATTGTTTAAATTATCAATTAAACCTTTTAACTTGCAAAACAGAACTACTTCTTGGCTCAGTGGGGTCAGGAGGATTCCAAGAGAGGGGTGTTATATAGGGGTAGTCATCCAGAACGCATGAACTGGACATAAAGTTATATCAATAAGGGTTTTCATTCAGTATTATAGACTAGGCGTTGACTTAGCTGTAGTGTTGAATTGAATCCTCTTACAAATTGGGGGCTCGTGCCGGACGTTTGGGTTAGATCTATCACTTGTGCAGATTAATACAGTGTGCCAGCTGACCAGATACACATATCCGGTCGGATCACCACGCTGTGTTACGCTGTAAAGCACTCCTCAAAGCAACACTCTAAGGAAAAGGTCTGTTTTGCAAAAATAAAATACAAACTTCTGTAAGTCAGGACAGAGACCAATCTCTAGAATGACGACCTTAGTAGACATGAAAATAGCCAGAGAGCACTTCTTACATAAGTTATTTGTGAGAGGTGAGTGGACTCACCAGGACCAAACAGTCTGGTTGTAGGCCATCACACCCCAAATCACGGAAACAGGGTCAGATATATGGAGAGACCAGGGTCCCTTACATGTGGCCCTGAGTGAACTATATATGTCCTCTAAGGCCAAGGATGAGCACAACAAGATTGCCAGGGTAGCGGCATATTTATATTTACATATGGGAGCCATGCAGGACAAATGTGCTGAAGGCCAAGATCTGGCGAGTAGGCAACTGCTGGCATTACAGAAGGCCCAATCTGAGCTGGACTCTTCTGAGCAGAGGCTGCTCAGGAGCCAGGAGTCAGAAAATGACAGTAGGCAGTATATCATTAAAATAAAAGAGGACATGGATATACTGCAACAGGAAAAGGCTGACCAGGATACTAGATTTCTGGCCCTGCAGAAGGAGCACCAAGACAGTTTGGACTCCTTACTGCAGAGCCAGAAAAAGCTGGAGCAACAATTAGACTTTAACAGGGCATGCACGGAGCAGGTAGCCATCCTGCAAAGTCATCTAGATAGAGTGAAGGTAGAGAGCAACAAGCTGATTTTGAAAGACCTGGATACCCAGGCAGAGTTTGATGAAGAACGCCAGAAAGCTGGTGCCTTTCAAAGGCAAAGGGACGACCTGGCGGCACAAATGCAGGCTCTTAGTCAGGAAAGAGACGCCTTAGGCCAGGAAGTCTGCCATTTAAAAAGAAAAATGGAAGAAAATCACCTGGCCCACCAGGGACTGGGTGACCTCCAAAAAGAACACCAGAACTTGTTAGAGCACACCAGGAGGGTGGAGGATGCTCTAGCAAGAAAGGAGCAGGCCAATAGGGACACAGCTCAGGAGGTAACCCTCCTGCAGCAAAGACTGGCCCAGTGCTCCAGGACCAATCAGGAAACACAGAGAGAGAATGAGGCTCTCTGCCAGCACAATGATAGGCTCCAGCAACAGGTAGCGATGCAGGAGAGACTGATAGAGTCTAGTAAGGCCTTAACTGAGGAACTGAAGGCACAAATGCAGGCTCTTGCATTGCAACAGGGAGCAGGGGCGGATAGAGATGAGGTTCGCTGGGAAAGGGAAGCTCCGGAGCATAACCTCAGGAGCCCTAGTACCAGAGGCCCTCATACCTCTCAGTCACTGGACTCTGCCACCCCCACATTCCCTGGCGCACATGAGCACCGGGCCACAGGGATGGCAGACTACTATCCAGACAAAAGTATGGGGCTCATAGGCCAGTACCACCCAGGTATGGAGGGGCGGGCATCCGGGTATGGGCACCCCAGCACAGTGCAATTTAATGGGGAACCCCAGGAGAGTAGGCCCATTAAGGGCATCCTGAAAACCTCTGCCCAGTTAGGTCAGTGGGGGGGTACCCATCAAATCCTGGCAGCAAGGAGGAATCTGAAGACTCCTCTGAACTGCGCAGGACACAGGAGACCAGGTCCCCACATTCGGCCAGCCATTCCCAGGCTCGCAGAATCCGGGAAAACCTGGAAGAGCAGACAGGAACCTCTGGGAGCAGTGCCTCTGAGTCAGAGGATGAATGGACAAGGGTTACCCGAACCAAAAAGGCCAATAAGGCAAAAAGGGCCTTGCTTAAGGACCCCTTAAAGCAGATTAAGGCGATCAGGAGCGTCATCACGCCTTACCATAAGAACGCTAAGTATTCTGTTTGGGAGCACTTAGAGTTGTTTGAGCAAATGATGGAGACTTTCCATTTGAAGGACAGCCAAAGCTGTATTCAATATGTAAAGTGGACCTTCTCCCCGGAATACTCCAGTTTCTTTGCGGGGCTGGAGGACCAAAATCATTTAAGATGGTCCACCTATAAGGCGGCCATCTTGAAACATTTTTCCATTCATAGAAATCCTCAAGAGGCTCGCAAGGCAGCCTACAATTTACAATGTGGGGAGGATCAGGCCCCACAAGAATTTGTGCAGGAGTTAAAGCGTGCTTTTGCGCAGACCACCAGAAGGGTGCGCACAGACAGTAGAGAATTCATTAATACATTTTTTCATGCCTTGCCCAAAAACATAATGACCCAGCTCGTGAGGGATTTTCACGAGAAAAGATCTTTAGACTGGGTCATTGAACAGGCTACCCGGATCTATGAGGTGCAGAAACCGGTAGATAGCAAAAATAATGCCCAGAAAAACCCCAAAGCCAACAGCACCTCTGCAGCTGCCAAGGTGGCAGAGGTAAAGGTCACCCCCATTTTGGATTTGGAGATGGGGGGGCCTAAAAACCTACCTGCACCTAATAATGCTAGGCCCAGAAGGTCCTCGGGCCAGTCACAGACAGGGAGCCAGGGAGGCAGCCCCACAAATGGGGTCCCTCGCTCTCCTGATTATGTAAGTCCCCGTTACAAGGGAAATCGACCCATCCTGGGTTATGTGTGGACTCCTCCAGCCCAAGGGGGGGGATCCAGCCAAGCACCTAACCCAGGGATCTTCCCTCCTAACTTCCCACCGGAGGGCAGAAATTCTCCAAATCCTGGGCAGAACTTTTTCCCCAGGTATCCACCCAATTTCCAACCCCAAAATCATCCATCCTTCTTTCCCCAATTCCCTGAGCCCAGACAACCTAATCCGGGAGAGGGTAGGCCAAGGGTGGAGGGGTACCCAAATCTTCCCAACCAGGGGTACTACCAAAGAAGGGATAGCTACCCTTCCCGGGATCAGCTCAGGGGAGAAAACAGGGCCCCGTATCAGCCTGAGCGGGTTTCCCAGTTAGAGCGCCAGGTTCAAAACATGGCGCGGGATCTGGGTCACATACTGAGGGCTCAGCAGAACCCTCAGAACGGCATGCCGGCGCAGAACGCACCCAACTCTGGACCTGGTGCTCCAGAACAATGACGGGGGCAGCACCCCGATAACTCACCGGTTCCCAGGGAGGAGGCACAAAGGGAAGGGGGGTGTAAAGCCTTGGAGGAAGCTTCCTTCCTCACTTGTAAACAGCCCCTGGAAACCCAGGAACCGGAAACAAAATCTCTTGCCCCTGAAAGTCTGCCTCCTAAGGAGCAGAGGGGGGGTAGGAGAAACAAAAGACCCAAACAGACTCAGTTTGAGGAGGAGGTACAGATCTTCCAATTTGAGGGAGAGGGATCCTCAGAGGGTCCTGGGAAAAGGATCTTCTCCTTCAGAGAGGGGGGAACTCCTCCCAAAGAAAAATGGGTCCCTAGGGATGCAAATCCAGACTGGGGAGATGTGGAGACTGAGCTACCGCCGCCCACCATCTCATCCCAGAACCAACAGCAAGAAAATCCCCTGGTTCAAACCCATCCTGGTGACTGCCTCCAAAAAGGGGGGGGCGGCCCGGAACTGGAGCCAGGGGAACCCACAATGGCTCTGATCTCCAGTTGCCAACTTTTTCTTTCAGATTCCCAAGGCTCTCCACAGAATTCTGCCCAAATCGCTTCGCTAGCGATGTCCAAAACCAGAAAATTAGCCCACCAGTTGTCCAAAAATGTACATTATCTGTGCCCCCTTGAGGAGAAGGAGGGAAGATACTATGCCCCGGTACAAGTACAGGGGCAGGGTACAATTTTGGCACTGGTGGACACTGGATCTCAAGCTACCCTTCTGTCCAGAAGGGCCTTTGACGAACTGAATGCAGGAAGGGGAGAGAATTACCAAATTCCTCTCACCTCACTTCCTGGACAACTCCAGAACTTTGACGGGAAGGAAATTCCCGTTGAGGGGACTGCAGATTTGGACATTAAAATTGGGCGACACAAGTTGAAACACCCGGTCATAGTTGTGACTCCAGAGGGCACCCCTTGTTTACTAGGGAATGACCTCCTGAGAAGGTTGTCACCCCTAATAGATTGCGTAAACAAGGTCCTCTGGACCCAGACTAGCCGACCAATAAAATTAAAACAGAGTGTCAACCATGTTAGTTTAAACGGCACCTGCCACATGGTTGAACAAAAATCTGACCAAGTAGAATTTCACTTCCAGAACAACCAGATTCCAGACGTGACAGTAATAGCAGTAGGACAACAGACTGGTGATGGGGGGTCCTCTCTATTTCTGAAAATCAACCTTCCTTCCAGTCTAAAGTGGTACTCCACGCTGGAAGGAAACACTCTGAAATTCTTTACTAATCCACAATCAGAAACTCCCACTCCTATAGTCCAGAAAGATGTGAAATCAGCTAAGAGCCTGGCTGATATTCAGCAAATTGGAGAGCAGTTGTTCATCCCTGTCCAGTTAAATGATGGGAAGGACTCTGTTCTCGCTCGAGTGTGTGTGAACAACGGTAAGAGCTTCATCAGCGAAGCCATGTTCCGCCAACTCCCAAAAGATCCGGCCATTCCCACATTCAAACTGATAGACAAATGGGAAATGGACCTGGAAGCACCCAATTCAAAACATCTCCTGCCAAGCAGGTGTATGCTCAAAATCTCCATTGGCAACAAGAGCATAGTCCACAATTGTTGGGTCGTGCGAGACGTCCCTGCCGCCTTTTACTTAGGCAGTGACATTCTCAATCGCTTTGCCATTAGTTTGGACCTAATGAACTTCAAAGCTTGGTCCCGATTAGCGGATAATCCCATGGGCTTTGATGATCCAGAAAAAGCATTTAGGTCAGCTCAATTGCTACCTTATGCAGTTGAAATTCAGATCAAAGAGGAAGTCACCATCCCAGAAAGGACCCGACAATTCTCCCTGGAAGTGAAAGTTAAAAGGGGACAAGAGTTGAAAAACCCTGATGCTTACATACATCTTAATGCTTCTCTCCAACAGCAAGGGTTGGGGGTAAACCCAACTCCATTAGTCAACATAGAACATGACACCATTCCAATAGAGGTGGATAACAGCGACTTAAAGAGTATTACTCTAGCCGCAGGCACCATTATTGGAATGGCGGTTGATGACCGACATTTCTCCATTGATCTTGGAAATGAACTGTTAGGACCAATCCCCAAGAACTGTTTTGACAGTGACAGGGATGACAATACAACACCAGACAGGATTTTTACCCGGCATGGGGGGAACTTCCTGGTGTACACTTCTTGCCCTTATGGTAAGGAAGATGTGACTTGTGACTTCAGGAGGGATGAGGTGATTTTCCAGGTCCATGAGGGCTGCCTTTCCCACCTGAAGCCTCCAGTCCAAATCAGCACTCTGACTAGGGACTTCTCCACCCAGCTGGAGGAGGCCGCGGAGATAGCCAAACCAGAAGTCTTTCCAGGCTTCAGGCAGATGGTGGAAGAGAGAGTCAACCTAGCTGATGCCTGTGTGACTCTGGAACAAAAGCAAAAGTTGAAACAAGTTTTCTTGGATTTCCAAGATCTCTTTGCGGTAGACTCATATGACTGTGGTCGCACCGACATCCACACCACAACAATCCCCACGGACCCTAGCATGACTCCAGTGTTTGTGAAGCAATATCGTTTGCCTCTCGCATCCATGGAGTCCCTTACTGAAATAATTAAGAACCTTGAGTCCCGGGGAATAATCCGTCCAGTCCACAGCACCTTCAATAATCCGGTGCTGGGAATATTGAAGCCAAACGGCCAGTGGAGACTCTGCGCCGACCTCAGGGAGCTCAACAAACGGGTCCATACTTCCCGATGGCCTCTTCCCTACATTGACCAAGGGCTGGCCCAGAACCAGGGGTCACAGGTATTCACTGCAATAGACCTGACCAATTGATACTGGACTGTGCCTGTCAGTAGGGAGGACCAATACAAACTGGCTTTTACCTTTGGGGGCCAGCAGTACACCTGGACCCGGACTCCCTTTGGATACCTCAACTCCGGCAATGAATTCAACATTTTTCTACACAAGGCCATGCCCGACCTGGGTGCGAGGGGTAACCTGGCTTATGTAGATGATGTCCTCATCAAAAGTTCATCTGTGGAGGAACACATAGCGGAGATCCGTTATGTTCTGACACAGTTGAGGGCCGCCGGAGCAAAACTTTCCTTTCAGAAAGCACAGTGGTGTAGAACCCGTGTTAATTTCTTGGGGCATGAGATTACTCCTCAGGGCCTCTGTCCCCAGGAAAAGAAAATGGAAGCAGTTCAGAAACTGAAAGACCCCACAACTCTGCGAGAACTAAGGAGCCTCCTTGGACTGACTAATTACAGCAGAAAGTTCATTGAGGGCTACGCAGAGATCACCAGACCCCTGATTCATTTCCTGAAGGGGGGGGTCAAGTGGGAATGGGGTCCAGAACAAACCGAGGCAGTAAGACAACTCAAGAGAAGCCTCTCACAAGCGCCTTGCCTAGCTTACCCTGTCAGAAACAAGGAGTTCTTCCTGGAGACGGGGTTCTCTAATACGTGCTTGACGGCAGTATTATACCAAAAGCATGACAAGGTCAATAAAGTAATCTCCTATGCGAGCAAAACTTTATCCTCTGTGGAGGAAAAATTCAACGATTGTGAGAAGGCACTCCTGGCAACGGTGTGGGCATTGAAGAATTACCGCCCGTTTATCCAGGGGGAACACATCATAGTGGAGACTCCACACCAGCCTCTGCAATATCTCCAAAGTGACAGAATCCGGGCCGGAAATGTGAGTAATTCCCGAATTACTTCCTGGATTCTGTCAATGCAAGGCTTTCCTGTGGAGGTCAGATATGGCCAAAACAAGAAGAGTCCCCTCGCGCAAGGTCTGGCTGACTTGCATGATTGTGCCAGAGAAAACTGTCTCGAGGACGAAAGTCTAAAAATCAAGGACAACACGGAGGCATACCTTAATTCCCCCCACAAAGTCTTTGAAGAAGACAAGTGTGAGGGAATGCCCACTGTCTATGTGGATGGATGCTCTTACCATGTTGACAACAACGGGGAAAAAGAACTGGTGGCTGGCGTAGGGAATGCATGGGTGAATGAGTCCCCAGAATCCTCCGCTGGATCCAAAATTGGTCCCCGAAGTAGTCAGGTGGCAGAATTGATGGCTGTGCATCAGGCCATCCTCACTGCTGTCCAGCATCAACTCCACGAACTGGTCATAATCACAGATTCGGATTATGTACGGAACGGGTTCGTGGAGCACCTGGTTAATTGGAAAACCAGAGGCATGTTATGTGCTCATAACAAACCCTTGAAACATGGGAAGTTGATCCAAAACATTGACGATCTGGTCACCTCGAATGAGATGACCATCTATTGGAAAAAGATCAAGGGTCATTCCAAAGTAGAGGGACCAGACAAAACTGGAAATGACTTAGCTGATCAGCTGGCCAAAACCGGGGCCATCCAAGGGGATCTAATTGAG
Source organism: Ambystoma mexicanum (assembly GCF_040938575.1). Classification (NCBI taxonomy): domain Eukaryota; kingdom Metazoa; phylum Chordata; class Amphibia; order Caudata; family Ambystomatidae; genus Ambystoma; species Ambystoma mexicanum. The sequence goes on along the minus strand of NC_090926.1, from coordinate 374,545,228 downwards.
ATTGAGTCCCTGTTGGGGGAAATCCAGGTCACTGCTATCACTAGGTCCCAGACAAATGCTCACAACGACCTTTCAATTGCACAATGGAGTAAGGAGACCCCTGATGCTGATTTGATTACCGCTCAGAAGGGGGATCCAATTATTGGTAAGTTTTACCAGCACCTTGAGGACCCTGAGAACTTTCCCCTGACGGATACCGATTACATTGGGAAAGAGGACCTAAGAGTGTTGATGAAATGTCCAAAAATGTTCCGGATCCAAGACGGTTTGTTGGTAAGGAAATCCAAAGCTGGCCATGACCAGTGGGTGGTTCCTACCTCACTCCGAAGCCTGATGTTAAGTCACGCCCATGATGCGGCTACTGCCGGTCATAGGGGGTTTCACACAACATTGGAAATCTTAAGAGAGGTTGCATACTGGCCACACATGGGGCAGGACCTCGACCAATACTTGAAGGGGTGTCTTGTGTGCGCACAATTTCAGCCATCATCCCTCACGCACCGTGCGCCTCTCCAAAAGCGGGGGATGACACTGCCATGGTCAGATTTACAAATCGACTTTGTAGGCCCCGTGATTCGCTCTGCTAGGGGGAATAAGTACATGTTGACTGTCACATGCTTGTTTACCAAGTGGGTGGAATGTCTCCCAGCCCCAAACTGCAAGGCAGAAACGGCAGCTGCCCTGATGATTAACCACATCTTTTCCCGATTTGGTCTACCTCAAAGGATTGAGTCAGACAGAGGTAGCCACTTCACCAGTGAAGTAATGACAAAGATGTGGGAGATACTGGGGGTCAAAAGGAAGTTGCATATTGCTTACAGGCCAGCTTCTTCTGGGGCAGTGGAGAGATATAACCGGACAATTGTGAGCATATTAAAGAAGTTTGTGGCAGATTCTGGGCCAAGTTGGGACATCCGATTACCTCTGGTCCTAATGGCCATCAGATCTACCCCTTCATCTGCAACCAAAATGTCACCCTTTGAGTTGATGACTGGACGCAAGATGGTGCTTCCTCAGCATTTGCTCTACAGGACCCAAGAGCAGACACTGATAAATGCCTCCACTACTCATGAGTATGTGGAGAATTTAAGGAAACACCTCCAACATGCTTTTGCTTACGCTCAGCGGAATCTAGAAAGATCGGCTGATAGCATGAAGACCCACTATGACCTGAAAACTTCCAGGAAGGAATATCAGGTGGGGGACCGGGTCTATCTATACAACTTCCAAAGAAACCAGGCAAAACAGCGGAAATTTTTGTCTACATGGAAGGGACCCTTTGAGATCATCGACAAGATCTCCCCTGTGGCCTACAAAATCCACATCCCCAAAGGTCCTTTGGCAGCGGGGAAAGACAAGTGGGTCCACATAAACCAGTTGAAATGTTGCCATCCCAGGCACACTCTGCAACAACTGGAGGAATCCTCTGGAATCCTAGCGGGTACTGTCTCAGACTAATTCAGTTCCAACCATAAAACATACCACATCTAGTCTCTAAAATATTGTGATTTGCATGAAACTGTCTCTTAGTTATACTGTTTTTTTTTTTAAATAAGAATGTAATGTTTCGTTATGATGAAATGCATATGCTGCCCCACTATCTCAACAGTGGTGGAAAAACGTCTATGAATAGGTATTGCCGCTCTTCCTTTGTCGTCCTAGGAGAAAGAAAACCTGGAGACGGGCCAAGGAGGACGATCCGGAGACCGGGAGCAGAGACGCAACGGGCCCGGGGTACCGCCCAATATTCCCATCAGGACCGGCGAGGAGAACCGATCGATCCGACCGGATGGAGAAAAAGATGCTGAACTGTGCCATCTATTGGAAGAAGATGAGGAAACATCCCAGGTCTTGCGAGTCCCATTCGTGAAATAGAATGGCCATCGCAAGAGGGGGGCTTGTGGGATGTATTTACCCATGCATCCGAGCCCTACCTCAAAACTGTGCAGTACTGACATGGAAAACATCATGATGGCCAGAGCTTCCCAGAAAATGCACAGGGAAATGCATGAAGAATAGGCTGCCACTCATTTTTGCCGATGTTATGGGCACAGAAGGACGCTGCCTAAAACCACCATTGGACTACCCATACAGTAGTCTGAAACCATTGGGAATGGCAATGCTGATTGCCAAAAGCAAACCCATAACTGTTGGGAATTCATTTTCTTAAATCCCAAAAAGGGGTGCAGTACCAGTACTCACCACTATCCAAAAGCCGGCGTTTTAAAACCACCAGATTTTGTAGAAAACTGAATAAATGAACCCAAAACATGCCAAAGAAAGACATTTTAAGAGGTGGATCCAATGTAAAGTTATATTCTGAAGTGACTTGAAGGTTTATAACAAGACTGGCTGAGGTGTGGATTTCAGCAGTTTAAGTAAATTTGGACTGAAAGACACTACAAATCTAAATGTTTAAAAGAAATGAGTGACCTACTTTGAGTGTCACATAGGTTGCAATTGTTTAAATGTCATAGTTTTAAACTTAGAATCAGCATTCTAGCTGCATATGTAAAAATGTTTAGTTTTATTTGAATGCAGAAACTGGGTAACAAAAAGTGACATTTTATCTGAAACCTGGCTTGAGAAACTGAATTCTGCCTGACAACTACCCCCATCAGGAGTGAAACTTGAGTCACAGCTGTGTTCCCAGGCCTATCTGCCTTTTGCTGGCCACACTAAGGATATGCCATCTCTCTGATAATTGAATTAAGGGGAGCCCCCACAGAATACAGGAGCTCTGAACAAAGCCCTGTCCTGACTCAGGCAAATGTTTTATTGGCGGGAGTCGTAAATGGAGCTTCCTCTTGGCAGAAGCTGGGAGGGGCAGGGTCTCTGAGCTTGGCAGAAACTAGAAAGACTGGTTTCTGTACCATGTGACATGAAAAGACACACCTCTATAGCCAGAATATGGTTTTAGAAAAAGATGAATAACTCATAGAGCGGACTTGTGAAAATTATTTAAATGACACCATAATTCTTGTGATTTTTCTGCCCACATTTTAAGAGGTTTTTAGAACCGGTGGCATGTTCAGGGGGGTTTTAGCGGAAAAGAGGATATTACTCAAAATGTGTGCATGTGAAAAATCGGACACTTCATCAACTAATGTCCATACTCCTTGCGCACATGTGTGTAAATTTGGGGTAATGTCCGGGATTGCAAACCAGTTAAAAAGTGCAAAATATCGCTATTTCTGAATGCAAGCCCCCAGGAAGAGCAGCGTTTGAACAGGGTATACCTCCTGTAATGCATGATGGGTGCATATGATTTTAAAACAATATGTACCTCTGCAAATATGTATTTGGTTCAAATCTAGATTTGTGTGCAAGTTGACAGGAGGAGTGGACTTTCTGCAGGCTGTAAAATGACATCACTCTGACACAACCTAGCTCCCCCAATCAGGGGAGAAATGAAAGCTTGGCCAATGATAAGTGGAGAGGGGCTGGCTAGTGATGCTGCTCACACACACCCATTTTAAAAACACATAAAAGCAGAGAGACAGGACAGATAGGGACCTTCAAATTCATTTGCAGCTGGAAGCTCTGCCGGGAAAATCCATACTTTACCTCCATCAACCTTCAGAGACCCAGACCAGACCAGCAGAGTAGAGCTGACCTGTTAGCAGAACCAGAGAGAGCTGACCCAGATCACTGTGAAGTGCAGAGACCAGAGTCCAGTCTAAAACCTGACCAGATCCGTGGCGTGGCCCATTTAACTCAAGAATATAGTGTGAGTACCTAGAAAACTGTGCAGAACCAATCTCTTAGTTAAAATAATATAATCCAAGCTATTTTAATCTAAGTAGAACTGCCTCCTAACTGTCACCTGTCATTTGTAAAGCTGCCACTTGTCATTTTCTAGTTGCAAGCTGCACTTGTCTTTTTGAACTTTAAAATTTCAAATCTGAAAAACGACCTTTATTCAATTGCTCATATCTCCGTAACCGTTTGTGCTAGAGAGCAGTAACTTTCATCTGGAAGCTGAGATCCTAGGCTTTCTTAGGACCCCAAAACGATAGTGATAGTCCTTGTAGTTCCTCTGTAATCTCGCTCGGCGCATTCGCGAATTTTGCCGCGATTTGCAATTTCTTCACGTGTAAAAATCTGCTGCTGCTTGCCTTCCATTTGCCAGAAATTCGTTTAACCTGCTAATTATCCCTGAATCATTGCTAGTGTGAGCCTGGACTAATATTAACTAGATACCACTCACCCTAAACCTCTAGAGGGAATTAAAAGCATTTTAGCATATTTTTCACTTTATTGCCAGCACATATCAAAGCATTTTGCCTGTGTTTTCAACTTCTGTAGTCTAAGTTGCTGGGTGAACTGAATTACGTTTGAATTGCATTTCTGAGAATTGTGTGCCTTCCTTCCCTTTCCTTGCATTGCATAAAAGGGGGGGTGAATTGTCCAAGAAAGTGATTACATTGTCTTTTGCTGAAATCCTATCAAGTTATTTTCTGTACTGCATTTCATTCCACATTGCATCCATTGGAAACCATAAAAGTATTGTTGCTATCTTATTCATTTCATGTCAACTCCTTAGTGATTATAAAGAAGTGTGCTAGTGCCAGATTCTCCGTTGTTAATCTTTATCATATCAGATTAAGTGTGATATTCAATTATTAATTTATTATAAAGCGTGATATATATATATATATATATTGTTTAAATTATCAATTAAACCTTTTAACTTGCAAAACAGAACTACTTCTTGGCTCAGTGGGGTCAGGAGGATTCCAAGAGAGGGGTGTTATATAGGGGTAGTCATCCAGAACGCATGAACTGGACATAAAGTTATATCAATAAGGGTTTTCATTCAGTATTATAGACTAGGCGTTGACTTAGCTGTAGTGTTGAATTGAATCCTCTTACAGAATGTTGAGTGTCCAAAATTGTCCGTATTGTCTTTGTTTGCCGGTATTTTTGTGGGTGAGTAGTGCTGCGTGTAGAAGCTAGCTGCTGGTACGTTTGTGCAGCGCCTTCAATTCGAGCGCGCTTGGTAATGTCTCTCCCTTTCCCTTGCAGGAGAAATTATGTGGTATTAGAGCCTCGAGTCCAGGTTCAGAGCTACTGGAGACTTGGTGGTTAGGTAAGTTTGCACGGAGGCTTTTGGTAAGTATGCACCGCGTAGAGAGAAAGAGCGCAGTGAAATAAGTGTCCGCGTTATTGGAGCGAGCGCAATGAATAATGTCTCTTCTTTCTTACAGGGGTTTGTGCGCTCGTGCAGGTAAGCAGAAACAGGATGATCCGGAGCAGGTAAGCAGAAGCAGGATGATCCGGAGCAGGTAAGCAGATGCTGGCTGATCCAGAGCACGGCAAGTGTGTTGCTGATACAGCTCACAGTAAGCAACACGAAGCACTGGAAGAATCTTGGGTGTGGCTTATATAGCCAGCCACACCCAAACACTAGAGAGCTCATAAGTTATCATGCACTTCCTGTTTGGAAACAGGAAGTGGTAACCAGGAAGTTACTACAAACACTAGGAAGGAATGAAAGGAGGGATTTGTTATGGGTTCTTTGTGTGCCTATGCCAGGCCTGCCAAGCCTTTACCCAGCCTGCCCCAACTAACTGCCTGATACCCATGACAGTCTTCCCCCTCAAGACTCCTCTCAATGGTGTGTATGAGGGCTTTGGTTTCTCAGGATGGTCCCGATGGAATTTCCACACCAATCGAAGGGCATGCACGTGCGTGCTGGGTTCCCATGATCTTTCCTGGGGTCTGTACCCCTTCCAGTCAATCAAATAATACAGAGTCTTTCGTACCTGTTTGGAATCTAATATGTTCTTTACTTCATATTCTGGTGCTTCTTCACCCACTTGAATGGGTGCGGGAGGTGTGGAAGTTCTGGTTCCTGAGTGTGCTGGTTTTAATAGTGACACGTGAAATACGGGATGTATACGCATATGTTGAGGTAACGCCAGTCTCATGGTTGCTGGATTAATTACTTTTTCTATTGTATAAGGGCCGATGTATCTAGGCTGCAATTTCTTGGGACCCTTTAAAGCAATGTCTGTAGTTGTCAGCCAGACCGAGTCTCCCACTTGATAATCTGGGGCTTTTCGTCGATGGCGATCAGTGTTTCTTTTCTGTGTTTCTTTGGCTTGCTGAAGGTTCCTGCTGGCTTCTCTGGCTGCTTTCATGATGCTGGCATGTAGATTCTTTACTGCAGGCATTTCAATCTTTTCTGGCGGATCGTAGGCTGACATTCTGGGGTTTCGACCATATATAGTAAAGAAGGGTGTTGCTTTGGTTGATGAATGTGTTGAGTTGTTGTAGGCATACTCTGTCAGCCATAGAATTTCTGTCCAGCTTTGGATTGTTTGGTGTAATAGACAGCGCAAATACTGTTCCATGGTCTTTTTTACGGTAGGGAATCCATGTAACTTGATGATTCGGTCTAGAAAGACCTGCGCCAGGGTCTGAGCTGAGGGAATACCCTTTAGAGCTATGAAATGGGCCAATTTGGAGAAGAGGTCCACTACTACGAGGATGGTATTATAACCTGAGTTAGGAGGTAGATCAGTGACGAAGTCCATTGATACTGTGTACCAGGGTGCTTGGCTGAAGGAGGCTGGCTGTTTTTTGCCTGGATGTTTTGTATTGTGCACACACCTCGCACGTGCCAATGTAGGTGCCAATATCGTCTCGCCAAGTTGGCCACCAATAAGATTTGCTTACTTTCTTCATGGTTTTGGCTATACCCGGATGGGCTTCTAACAGCCAGTCATGATATGATTGCTTGTTGCAGATCCTTATTTGGAATATATAGGTGTTTTTGGTAGTATGGTAGTTTGTCTTGAATGGTGAACTGATCTCCCTTTGTGTCCCAAGCCAGTTGGTCTTCTTCAGACATATTTTCTTTTATTGTTTCCTGCAGAGTATTTAACGGAAATGGGCCGATGTAGAGGCCGAGAATTTTATGGCTGGGTATGATCTCCACCGGGTTAGGGGCATTGTAGACTCCCTCTCCTGTGCCAATGCGGGATAACGCATCCAATTTTCCCGTTCTTAAGTCCGGGGCGGTAGGTGATTGCAAAGTCATATTCCATTAAGGATAGGGCCTAAAGGAGCTGCCTAGAAGACTGAGCTTTTGCTGAGTGTAAGTATTGCAAGTTCCGATGATCTGTTATTATTGTGATGGTGTGTTTTGCAAGGTGTACACTCAGACCTGAATTCACCCGATTCCCCTGGGCCCTCCCCTTCTCTTTACTGTGTGCTGTGATGTCCCCCTATGGGCTTACCTTGATCTTTAGTTGGGTGTGCACTCCATCCTGCATTTGGAGGGGCACGATTCACTCATGTGATTGGTGCCAATTTCTGTAGGCTGCGTTCAGATGCCAAACACTGTTTTATGCCTTCACAGCGAGGCCGAGAGTTCAAGGTGCCAGTTTCTTCACTGTCTAGAAAGTCCTTCCCACAAGTGAACGTTGCGCGGAGAATGTTGAGTGTCCAAAATTGGCCGTATTGTCTTTGTTTGCCGGTATTTTTGTGGGTGAGTAGCGCTGCGTGTAGAAGCTAGCTGCTGGTAGGTTTGCGCAGCGTCTTCAATTGGAACGCGCCTGGTAATGTCTCTCCCTTTCCCTTGCAGGAGAAATTATGTGGTATTAGAGCCTCGAGTCCGGGTTCAGCGCTACTGGAGACTTGGTGGTTAGGTAAGTTTGCACGGAGGGTTTTGGTAAGTATGCACTGCGTAGAGAGAGAGAGCGCAGTGAAATAAGTGTCCGCATTATTGGAGCGAGCGCAATGAATAATGTCTCTTCTTTCTTATAGGGGTTTGTGCGCTCATGCAACTAACCTGGATTCCAGCGTCGTGGGAAGATTCGGTGAGTATGCGCAGCATTACTTATGTGCGCATTTTAAACCTGTTCTTCTTTGATATTACAGGTGCCGGTGTGGAGTCCCCTCTTGACTGGAGATAGCTGCGGCGTGGAGTAAGAACCAGGTAAACTGAAGCTGAAAGATCCAAATCCTTCTGCTTCCATCCACCAGGAAATTATACCTAAGTGATGATTATGGGGTGGGAGAAGAATTTGGTCTGCAGGGGGAAGGAGACAATGGACTTCCTCCAGCTCAAAGGAATGCCAAGTGTGAAGGGTCGTAAATGGCTCTGCTCAGGAGGAACTGGGAGGAGACTTCTTCTGAACTGCCCGGAGATAGAAGGAGGCGGAGAAAAACAACCATTTGTTGCTTAACAAGGACCAAACACACATTTTAAAAAGACTGACAACTTACTGTGTAAAATTGTCAAAAACACAAACATAAGAGCATTGTTAATGTAAATATTGGCTGTACATTTGAAAAGGCGCCAGAACTCTGTGACATGTTCTGGGAAGAAACAGCGGAAAATGTGATATTACACAAAATGTATTTTTGATAGAAGCATGAAACTTCATACACTTATGTCCATGTTCAACGCGCACATTTGTACAAATTTGCTGATAAATTGGACATTGTGTTCCTGATAAAAAGGGTGAAATTTGATGGAAAGCAGACACAAGATCCTACACGACAGGGTTTGAGGAGTATCTGCTACTAAAAATATGTGATCTATATATGTGGTTGTTATAGAGGTTGCACATGTGGAAATATGCATTGTACCAAAAGTATATTTTGTGTTCAAGAGGCTAGGGATGGACTCTAGGCCTTATAAACCCACACCATCAAGATGACACACTGTATTTCTCCTCCTATCAAGGCCTGACCAATACCTGGCAAAGGGGCGCGCGTAGGATAAACCAGCACACACACACCCCTTTATCATAAGCATAAATAGAGACAGCTCAGCACTGAAAAGAAACACACAGATCCACCCACTATCCTGATGCTGGTGAAGCACCCTGCAGCAGAATTATCCATCTTACTTGCTCCAGACTCCAGAAACTTGGCAAAGCAGAAAGGCCCATTTTATAGCTGAACAATTCTCAGCTAGACCTTAAATTCCAGAACCAGAATCCCACCACCAAAGGGGAAGCTTCAAAATATATACAGCCGGGCTGTGCTGTACTGCTTGCCTGCTAAAAGAATTATCATCAGAACCAAAAGATCCAACCCAGTTCTGTGTCGGGCTGTGACCAGAGCCATTGCAGATCAGATCCAGTCCAGATGTGCCGTGCGGTGTCCCAAGAGCCGTGATGCTGCCAAATCCGAAGTGCCCAGCAGTCTATCCTGACCAGAATCCCTGACTAGAATCCCAGACCAGAATCCTGACAGTTCCGTTTAAAAACCTATCTAGTGAGTATCTATATAAAGAACTGTGTCACATAGCATATGTACTTTGCATAGTCTCATCCCAATCTCAATTAATCCTATCCGCAAATTCAGAATCATAGTATTGTCAGAACTTTTCTTGTGCTGAGTTTCTCTCATTTGTTTTCTAAAAACATAAGTCATTAGTGTTGTGAGTAACTAAAGTGAATCCCAGAAAGAAATTGAGTATCCACCACGTGAAGGGTTCCCTGGCCAGGAACTGATGGAGATTCATGTGTGGCATTCTCTTTTTCTATAGTCATAATCTAGTGTAAGAAATCCCATTTGTCTTTTAAAAGTGCATTTCTGTTTTCCATTCTTGCATCTATCTCGAATAAACGACCTCCACTAAAACGTCCATAACTTCCTCCATTTTTGTGCTAGAAACATTTCAACGTCTACTTTTAGCTAACATCATCAGATTTCCATAGCATCTAAAACTGCATCCCGAATCCATATGGTGCTCCCGTAATCGTGATTATCGCGCACGGAATAGTTTGCCGAGAATTTTCATTTAGGGAATTTCTGAAACGTGTAAAACAGCTTTTGATTGCTCCCGACCTCAGTTTTAAGATTTTCCATTGATTCTTAATATCAAATCATTGCTAGTGGTAGTATATAACTATCCACAGTGGCTCCCATAAGAATGTAAACAATTTTAGCAATTTAAACCATATTTAGTGTTTTACCCAATCCATTCTCAAGATAGCTTTAAAACCATTCTGACAGATTGCCAATCAATTCTGTTTTTCTCTTGTGTTGCTGGGAAGAAATTGGGATTGATATATTGTTTGAATTCTGCATTCCTGAATACCTGCTCTCTCTCGTCTTATCTCTTTACATTGCCTGTTGGGGGGTTGAGGGATGTGCAGGGGGAAATAGTAACCAATCAAAAACCAGTTCGAGTGGATTGATACTTGAGATTGTGCGCTGTTCACCAACCTATAAATTGGTTTACAAAATGTGTACATGAAAAAAACAACCAGCAGCAGGAGTCCTTCAAAAAGAGAACCCTCCACCCAAGGGTTCACAGTGCAGTGAAATTATCCTGGAAACTACTGAAAGACTATCACTGCGCTTGGAACTAGTATTCTTGGTAAATGGACATATATTCAGATAATGTTGTTTTTGCAATTGCAAGCTTAATGCTGATAATAATGTAGTCCATGCATTAGATCAAGAAAATCTCTTCTTTGTATTGTAACAATAGCCGAAACGTGTATATATTGGTAGACTCCCACGTTGTAACAACAGTACATTAGCTCGAGCACGATAATTACTGATATGTCATGTTTACAGTGTGACGTCCCAAGCTTTCGTGCGCGTGACGTCATCACGTGACACATCACTGCTTAGGCGCAGTCTGGCCGTATTTCACTTGTTATACAGTGACGCGGCCATTGCAAGCAACACTACTGACGAAACAGGACACTCAGGGATTTTTCCCAATCACAGGTAAGCATGAACTTTGCTGGGCATCTATTTTTACTAACCAAGTAATGGCCATTAAAATGTACGTTTATCTGCTTTTAAGGGCGCAGTGATTTGACTCGGTGATTACTTTAACAAACAAAGAAGATACCCAATTTGAGGTCAGTTGAAAATGCTATTCAAGGTAGGCACAGATAAGCATTGTGCATTACTACACTACTTATTTTGTTTATAATTGTCAAGACAAATCTTATACTTACAATTACATCCACAGACTTTAAAAAGAACAAGTGCACTTGGATGGTAAGCACTTGCATTAATTATTGCATTCATTCTAGAGGACCATTTTAACATCACAACCTGGTGAATTACGTGCATGGGCAATGCTTGCTGTGTACTTACTATTTTATTCTAATTACCTTAACACATGGGCCAATATAATAAAGACTCCAAATGGGTGATCATCGGTGCTGGGCGCATGCTATCCTCAATTGTGCACCAATGTACCTTGACTTCAGTCTTTGCAAGCTTGCACTTGTAAAGAAAATGTTATACCAGCAATTTATGTCATCTTTGACAGTGAATATGAACTGAAACTGTTTACTTCTAATTCCTTACATGAACGCTTGCTTAACCTAAACTCCCATCAACTGGTATGCCATGGTATTTATTATTTCATTTTACAGTTCATCATTGGTTGAATTTTCTTTTTGTTATCAACTAACTCTACAATATGATGATAATATTGTTAAATATGTTTATTTTGTAACTTATTGAACACTTTTGGTTGATTAATAGCCTTGAGAACGACCATCAGGGTCGAAACACGTGTCGGCTATTGTTACAATACAAAGAAGAGATTTTTTTTATCTAATGCTTGGACTACATTATTATCAGCATTAAGCTTGCAATTGCAAAAACAACATTATCTGAATTTATGTCCAGTTACCAAGAATACTAGTTCCAAGCGCAGTGATAGTCTTTCAGTAGTTTCCAAGAAATAGTAACCACACTGCTATTTGATCTGAACACACACAAAAGTATTATTTCTGTGCAGAATTGTTTTGCTCACTATTACTCCTTGTGTCTTAAAGAGATTATTAGTGTTACATCACCCCATTGGTGATCATTGTGTACCCATTAAAACATAGTGTGATTAAATTGTGAATACATAAATAAATATCTTAACTTTGCAAACCAGCCTGATTCCTGGTTCAGTGTGACCGGGGGGGGTCCCAGGAGAGGGACGTGGTATGAGTGGTACATCGTTCAGAATAAAAGAACTTTTAGACACAAATAAATAAGGATTTCAGTTGTGCATTACACGCTAGGCGTTGACTTAGGTGAAGTGCCGAATTGAAATCACTTACATAGCTACCCTCAATTCTCTTTCTGCTGTCAAACACTCCTGCTCACTCTGGCCACCATCTACATGACCCCTGGGCCAATCTCGCTCTTCCTTTCGGAGTGAGACAACCTCACCACCTCCCTTGTGACCTCCACCTCTAAGCTTTTCCTCCTTGGTGACTTTAATATCCATCTTGACTCTCCCAATGCAGCCACTCTACTCTTCCATAACCTCTGTGACTCCCTTTCCCTCACCACTCTTCCATCTGGTCCTACCCCTGCACCCAGACACACCTTGGATGTGTTCTTCTCAGCTGATATCCCACTCTCTAACCCTCTCACTACTCCTCTCTCCTGGTCTAACCATGTTCTCCTCTCCTCCCATCTGGAGCTCCTGGGATACCCGCCTAAGCCTTTACCCGCACTGATAGTCTCCTTCTTTGTCATTCGAACAATGAAGCAAGTGTTAGAAGCTACTATTGCCACCTCCTTCATTCCCCATCCCCGCTAGTGACTCTCACACTTACTCAGCCTTTGCTAACCTCCACCTCTCCATCTCCAACACCCTTGACATCCTTGCTCCTGCCATGACGATCCACATGAAGCCTGCTTCCAAGTGTAATAGTTGGTATGATTCTGACCTAGCCTCACTCAAACGCAAATGCAAAGTCGCAGAATGGAAGTGGTTGGCTTCTGGCACATCCTCTGACAAACTGGCCTGTCGCCTACTCCAGAGGGAATTCAGGCGTTGCACCCACCCCAAGAAACAGCTCCATATCAAAGACTGCATCTCTGGTGCCACAAACAACATGGCTGAATTCTTCAAAATCTGTAGGAACTTGCCAATCCTACTGCAATCTCCACTTCTCCTCCTCACCAGGCCCTCTGCACAGCTCTGGCCTACCATTTCACTACCAAAACTCAGAATACCCTGTCCTCTCATTCCTTTACTCCCCTCCCTCCTCCACCTGTACACAGGCCTCCCTTGGCCGCTGTGTCTCCTTCCCCCTACTCTCCTCCTTCTCTCCCCTAGGAACAGGTTGAAGTCAACAAAATAGTTTGCTCTATTAAAGTCTCCTCCAAACAGGTGCTTCCCAGCTCTTCTAGAACTATCAAGAAGACCATTGCCTCCCTTGCTTTCTTCATGGCTGAGCTTTGTAACCACTTCTTTACAACTGGCTCCTTCCCTTCACCCCTCAAGCACTCCCTTGTGCACCCCTCCTAAAAAAGCCATCTGTGGACCCTTCCTGCCTTGCTAATTACCACCCTATCTCCACTACCGCTTTCTTAGGCAAACTCTTGGAGAAGTTAATCACCCCCCAAATGATCCATCACACTAAATATGTTGGTGGTCTCCACGACCACCAGTCTGCCTCTAGAGCAGCCAGAGGCATGGAAACTGCTCCCCTGAACACCTGTGATGACTTGCTCTCAAAACGTGACTCTAACTCCCCCTCTGTTCCCATCCTCCTTGCTCTGTCTTCTGCCTTTGACAAAGTCAATCATTCCACCCTCATAAATCGGCTCCATGATACTCTCAGCATTACGGACCTGGCACTTGATTGGTTGACCTCCTTCATTTCGAATCATCCCTCCCAGGTTCAAATGGGCCTTTTTCTCTCACCCACATTATTCTCTACTTGCAGCATCCCTCAGGGATCTAGCCTTTTGCTGTGGCATTTCAATATTTACCTTGCCCATCGGACTCACTTGATCTCCACTTTCTCTCCTCATTTCCAGTGTTACCCTGATGGCAGACAGCTCTCCTTCAAGCTTCCCTCCTCTACCTCCTCTCTCATTCCCGACTGTCTGACTGCTATTCAGATATGGTGTGCTGCTAATGATCTCTGCCTTAATGCCAGTAAGACTGAGATCCTTCTCACTGGGACTCCTGCCCCATCCTTCCCTCCTACTCTCTGGCCACCCTCCTTGGGCCCTTCCTCTCACCCTCTTGTGAGGCAGAAAACCTTGGTGTAATCTTTGACTCCTCTCTATCCTTCTCTCCTCATATCGCAGATCGTGCCACAAATCCCACTTTCTGCTTCACCTCCTCAGAGGCATTCTCCCTTTCCTCACCTTCCCCCAGAAAATAAATGTCTACATAGCTCTAGTTCTCTCCAGGCTGGATTACTGCAACACCCTTTTCCATACCTCTGCACAATTAATCCCAAATAGGACTGCAAGACTTATCCTTGGTCTCAAGCCCAAGGACTGCATCTCTCCAGCCCTAAAAGCTCTTCAATGGCCCCTCCAGTGGCAGTGAAGATCAAATTCAAGACACTCTGCATCATCCACAAGGCTTCCTGGGCCTGGGACATCACCACATCCAAATTTCTCTCCCTCAATACCTTCCTGCTGGAGTCCTTCTGTCCTCTAGCTCCAACTCTCTGCAGGTCAGATATTTCTTGAAGCAAAGAGTGGGGGTAGATCTCTTTCTTTGGCAGGTGCCTCCCTCTGGAATGGCCTCCTTGCCGCTCTTCGACTTGAGACAGATTTCCTTAAATTCCGGAAGCTTCTCAAAACCTTCATTTTCTCCTCCTCCTTCACTCTCCCCCTGCTTTGCTAATCTCCACCTGCGATTGCAACGGATTTGATTGTGTCCCCCTATGAGGCCTACTGTGGCCAGGCCCTCCTTCAACTAGTCCTCCCCTGCACCCCCTACCAGGATTTGCCCTCAAGGGTTTCCCTGACCAGCCTACTGATTCTGGTCCACCCTGTCCTCCTCCTTCTATTTCCCCTACCCCTGTTTCCCATGGCACTTGCCCTCCTGGGATCCCCCTAGCACTTGCCCAGCCCCTTGCACCCTCCAAGCCCCCTCTGGCACACCCCCTCTTCTCCCTTCCCATCCTCTCTCCTATGTCCCCCATGCACTTGCATGATACAAATGTCACAAGGCATAGTAAGACCGTTATTGTCATTTTTCTCCCCTGTTCCCACCCACCACCCTTTTGTTTTATGGCACCTGGAAACGCTTTTTTCTGTATAGGCGAAATGCAAATGGTCAATAAATAAAATACGTAAAATAATACAGAGGCTACGCTTGTGGTATGCACCTAAATTGAACACAGTGACTATAATCAAAAAAGCACCTACATTCAATGCATTGGCTATACTCAAATATTCACTTAAATTCAACACACTGGCTATACTGAAAAATGCACCTAGATTCAATACAGTGGCTAGTCTTAGGAAAGGCAGCTGTGTTTAAAAACAGAGGTTATACGCAGACTGCAATTACATTCAATTCAGGAATCACAAGTACTGCACTGGCTATGCCATTAAGAGGCGATTTCTTACCTGTATGTTGCTGAAAACAGCTTTTGAGGCTTGGCTGGGGTGTCCAGAGTGAACAGGCAAACAGGCGGGAGGTGGCCTAGGGAGGTGCCCTTTGCCTTTGGCCCCTAGCCGGCTGCCCGGGCAATGCTGCCATGGGGCTCTCAGCTGAAATTGTGCTTTCTGGCTGCTCCAGCCAGTCGGGGGTGAGAGGGGCATGGGAAAGGTGGAGAGAGGGGCAGGGGGAGTGCAGGCAAGACGTGGATGCCTAAAATGAGTGCAGGTAGAGTGGTGAACAAAAAATACAAATGCTGTGTGCACTACAAGCCGCGGAGGGTTGAGGCCTTACCGGAGGCTGGATTGAGGATCTCCTTGCACACATAAGCTTCCTGGCTGCTCCAGCCAATCTGGGAAGGGTGGCCATGGGAAGAGTGGAGGGAGGAGCAGGGGAAGTGCAAGCAAGGTATGGATGCCTAAAATGAGCACGGCAAAGTATAGTAACCAGACATCCTGGTTTTGCCAGGACTGTCCCGATGTAAGCCATCCTGGTTTTGGGGAAAGAGAGGGTGTCCACTAGCCGAATCACATCTGTGACTGTATAAATCTCACATCGGGTTCCTTTACCAACATATATGAATCACATAAATGGTACTATACACCAAGCATCCAGCCATCTAGAGGTAGAAGGGTCTGAAATCGTGATTGATTATCTGGAGCTAAAACCAGCTTCTGGGTATTGGGCAAAACACAGTAAGCAGGAGCTATCTCTGGATTGCCAAGAGCTAGTACTTACCGTGCCACAAATGTCACTTTCACATGAGAGACGCATGTCAACATTTTGTCCATCATGTATGATCCGTTGTGCTTGGAATGTGTGCTAGTTGGGGCCTAAAACTCCTTTATAAAAATTGCCAAATACAAACATACCTTTTTGACAATAACTTTTTGTATGTCACTATTTGGCCTGGGAAAGGTAGCTACTATTAGCTGTTTGTGTGACCATAACCAGGCTCTACTATGCTAGAAACATGAGCTAAATAGCTCCTAACTCAAAGCAGTTTCGAACCCTGGGTAGGCTCAAACCGCAACTTTTCAATTAACATCTGCATGCCTTAACTGATTGCGCCACAGAAACTGCCTAGGAAATGGCTTCATAGCAAGGCCTGAAATAGCAATCAGAGCAAATGTACATTTGTTTTGAACATGCTTGCAGTCGAAGCAAATTTTTGCAGTTTTCCCCACTACTGAAGTGTAGTCATGGTAGCCACTGTGAAATTGAATTCCTACCTTTATGTCAATGCCCTGTCCCAGTTTTATATTTTTAAAAACTGGTCACCCTAAGTGAATGTAAATTGCAAATAGGTTGTGCCATGGGCATGTGATTAGTATAGTAGCGCATTTTCTAGGAATCTTTCATTTAATGGCGATTATAGCAATTTACTTTGAAACATTTAAGAAAAGAGCTACTACAGCAAAAAAAGTGAAGGCACTGAAGAGACTACATAAATGGAAAGTGTTTAATTTCTCCCAACCTTAAAATTAAATGGTGGTATCTACTAGCAAATATGGGATTTATAAGCAGTGAATATAAGATACAGAACTGAGAACATTCTATTTACAAATTACATGTATTTGTATAATCTTGTCAAAATGACTGGCAAAAATACATTTGTATAAATTCAACTTTTATAGTAATTTTACATTAAGGCTATGGTAGGTAATTTGTAAAGCACATTGGGCCTCATTACAACTCAGGCGTTAAGGGTTAACGCCACCGTTAACCCTCAACGCCTGATTCTGATTTTAACGCCTGCTTTTAGCAGGCGTTAAAATCCATGGCGCTAACCTGCCATGGTGCTAATTACGCCGCCGTAATTTACGGCGGCGTAATTAGCGACTTCCCCACTCCCATTATGCCCTATGGGGCAAAAATGGGAATGGGGAAGGGAAAATGGGAAATGGGGATTTACCGCCCCACTCACCTTGGAATGGGGCGGTAAATCCGCCATCCACCATGGTGTAAACGGAGTTTACACCATGGTGGTAAAGTTGGTGCACTTAGCACCAAGGTTGTAATGAGGGCCATTGACACCATCCAAAGGAGGCTTCCTAGCGCTGACATGAGCAGAACCAAATAACACATAATGGTCTTCGAGGTCTGCCAGTGGGAGTTCGCTCCCAGTATATGAAGAAAACTAAGAAAAGGGAGATATTTAGAAAGAGAAAAGTAAGCTCTTTAGGACTTTCCTAAAAAGAAGACGGTCCACCAGACCAGCAGGGGCCATGGAAGAGAATTCCAGAACAGGGCTGTCATTTTTCCATAGAAGGCACAGTCTCCCATTCTCCTTGAACTACTTTTTGCGACCATCGGAAGGCAGGAGCCAGGATGCAGGGTACGGGCAGGAATGTGTTTATTAAATTTCGCCTGTGAAATGTGGGTCCATGGCCCTACCAGGCTCTATGAAGCATACTGAGAGTTTTGAATTGTGTCCTGTTCTCCACTGGTAGCCAATGGAAGGACTGTTCCAGTGGGGGAATGTCCTCATGCTGGCAAATTCTAGTGACTAACTGAGCTGTTGCATTCTGCAGTCCAGTGGCGCTTAGAAGCTGGAGTCCTGCATTAAGCGTGATGAAAATCACCAATAAATACATTAATAAATGTATGTATTTTACCACTCTTATGTTTAGGCAGATGAAGGTAAACACTGCTGAAATAGTCTAAATAGATAGAGCCAGTGATATAATTATCTGTATTCTCTTTAAGTAGTTTTAAAAGAAAATATGTGCTGAATTGATTTTAGCATGAGAAAACCTTTCTGCGCAGCCGCACTGATTTGGATTAATGACGTCCATATGAATCACCAAGCTCTTCACGTTTGTGGGCAGGTTGTTGGGGTAAAATGTTACAGGGCAATGTGCCATCTGATTTGCCAATGACCATAATCATATTCTTGCTTGGATTCAGCTGCACATACGTTGCCTGCATCTAACTATGGATGAATAAAAGACTATGGGCCTCATTACGACCCAGGCGGACTTCGCGGTGCTAAATGCACCGCGAAGCATGGCGGAAAGCCGCCGATAGCGCCATGGGGGTTGGCGGATTTACCGCCCCATTCCGACCTCGGCGGAGCGGTAAATCCCCAATCCCCATTCTGCCCTTCCCCATTCCCATTTTCGCCCCATAGGGTATAATGGGAGTGGGGAAGGAGTTAATTACGCCACCGTAAAATACGGTGGCGTAATTAACAACGAGGTCCCGTAGCGCCATGGTTTTCTCCGGCTGGTAAAACCAGGCGGAGAAAACCTCCATGGCGCTACGGGAACTCGTAGTATGGCGGAGAGGTACGCCATGCACTACGCTGGCGTAACACCCTCTCCGCCAGGGTCCTAATGAGGCCCTATCAATACAAAAGTTGTCACCTCGTTCAAGTTGTACAGCTCGAGTTTAAAAATCATTTGAGTGACATTGGCATAATACAATCCGAGATAGTGTTGCATGGCACCCCTTTGAGGGGCCATGGTACGTTCCATGGAGTTATGTGGTCACATGGTTACCCATGTGACCAACCTAATAAAAGGTCCGAGCCGCTTCCGGCTCGGCAGTCACGAGTGAACCTGACTCCGCGCGTGTGTGTTGTGTTGGTGCCTGGGGGGTGCCTCGCCACGTGTGCTGGGCCCAAGGTCGGGGCCCAGCTGGAGGACGGTGCCCCTGCCGGGCAACGCCGTCCGGACGGTGCCCCTGCCGGGCAACGCCGTCCCTGTGGGTCCCCCAACCATGTGAGGCGGGTTGGGGATGCGACCCCGGCCTGGGTGCCCCCAGAGCCGGGGCTGCGGTGGCCAGGTGGACCTGGCCACGTGTGTGGAGCTCCGGTGTCCCGGAGCGGGTGGGATGAGCCCCCACCCCTGAGTACGCGGCATGGGCGCCGCCAAGTGTCTATGTTGTCGGGTGCCACCCGACCCGAGTGTGGGGCTGCCCGGTGGACCGGGACAGCCCCTAACAATGGCGACGAGGAACGGGCCGTTGCGTGCCCCGAAAGATCTTGGCGTGGCGGGCCCATCTACATCTGGGCCCGCGTAGAAGTGATGGCGAGATGGAGGGAGTCCGCGGCTGGGCCGCAAGGATGTGAGGTGGCCCCGGAAGGTATGGAGGATGGCGGGCTGCCCGCCCGTCCCTTGAGGGTGATGGGTGAAGTTTGCGGCATCGGCGCGTGCGTGCTGCGCCCCTCCCCCACCTTGGATGTGGACTCTGCCACGGCGGGGGGAGGAGAGACGCATGGGCGGCGTCGGCCGCAAGAGGAAGAGGGCCCCTACCCCCCTGCGTGAGAGGGCCCGCGGCATCGGCCGCGGTGAGGAGGCGCTGCCCCTCCCCCACCCGCGATGAGGGGAAACGGCGAGCATCGCCGAAATATGGATGCGGGCCCAACTCCAACGGGGCCCGCAGAGGGAGCGTGAATGGAGCTGCGTCCCATTGCTGGGGAGGGTGAGCTGCCCCCCCCTCTCTCACCTGGGGGGGAAGCATCCCCTGCAGCCAACTGTGCCGCAAGGCAAGAGGGAGCCATTTTCCCCACCCGGAGGAGGAGGGAAGCGAGGGGCCGCGGAACTGCTGAGGCGGCCCCGACAGAGGAGCGGCATCGGCCATAGCAAGGAGGTGGGGTAGGGCCGCCTAACAGCTGACGCGGCCCCCAACGGAAGGCGGGCCCATCATCAGCTGGGCCCGGAAAAAAAAAAAATGAAAAAAAAAAGGGATGGTGCAGGCCCGAATCGAACGGGCCTGCAAAGGAAACAAAGGAGGCGGGCCCAGCACCAGCTGGGCTCGCAAGGACAGGGAAGTGCTCGCTCTGAGGAGCGGGCAAAAGAGCTGCCTGCTTTGCCCCTGCAGGCAATGGAGCGGCATCCGCCGCCGTGGGGAAGTCAGCTGCCCCTCTGCTGTCCCCACTCCCATCTGAAGGGGGACGGCCCGCGAGGGTGGGTGTGCCCGCTCTGAGGAGCAGGAAAAAGAGGTGTGGGGGGCCACCGCACAGCGGAGGTGGCCCCGGTCCAGGAGAGGGGCGGGTACCGCCCACCAAGTGGGTTGCCTCTCTCTCAAGAGGGGTGGTGGCGGCTGCGGAGGCAACAACGCGAAGGAAGCGGGTTCTGCCATCCGGCCATGAGGTTTGCCCCCATACAAGTGGACATAGCCGATGTGGCCCCTGGGCCTCCCCAGGTGCGGCTTTGCCGGTGTTTTGTGTGATCGTAGTAACTGTCCTAAATGAACTCTGGTGAGGGTGCGAGCTGGTTTCCGGCGACTCCATACTGAAGATGGACATCATGAGTGACATTCCCCGGAAGACTGTGAGCCGGCAGACATGGACTTGCTTAAAATGGTCCAGTTAGTGGGCAATGTTGTGTGGTGCGCACCTGTAGGCTCCGAGTGCTTTATGTGGTGCCAGTAGCCCTCACTGGTGCCGTTCAGGGACATGAGGGCCACTCACCCAGGTTAATAAAGGGTGTGTAAAGTAGTAGAGTGGCTCCAGTAGTAGTAGTGGTAGTCATGGTGGGATTTTGGAGTTTTTGCATTTTGTTATGAAAAAGGAGGAGTGTTGCATGGCACCCCTGTGAGGGGCCATGGTACGTTCCATGGAGTTATGTGGTCACATGGTTACCCATGTGACCAACCTAATAAAAGGTCCGAGCCGCTTCCGGCTCGGCAGTCACGAGTGAACCTGACTCCGCGCGTGTGTGTTGTGTTGGTGCCTGGGGGGTGCCTCGCCACGTGTGCTGGGCCCAAGGTCGGGGCCCAGCTGGAGGACGGTGCCCCTGCCGGGCAACGCCGTCCGGACGGTGCCCCTGCCGGGCAACGCCGTCCCTGTGGGTCCCCCAACCATGTGAGGCGGGTTGGGGATGCGACCCCGGCCTGGGTGCCCCCAGAGCCGGGGCTGCGGTGGCCAGGTGGACCTGGCCACGTGTGTGGAGCTCCGGTGTCCCGGAGCGGGTGGGATGAGCCCCCACCCCTAAGTACGCGGCATGGGCGCCGCCAAGTGTCTATGTTGTCGGGTGCCACCCGACCCGAGTGTGGGGCTGCCCGGTGGACCGGGACAGCCCCTAACAGATACCAACACTCTTGATTAATTTTGTTATCGTTGCCGTCTCATAGTAATTGTAAAACCTATGCACCATTGACTTACGTGAACATTCTTTGCTAATAACCTTTGACTCGTTAAAAAATTGCCTTGGCTGTTTGTAGATTCATTTTTCCATATGAAAAAGGTCCTTCTTATGAAAAGGCATGCAGTGAAAACCACTTGGTGGATTTGTATTAAATAAGAAACGAGTTTCTCACAAAGTGGTGTAAATCCGTCTGGTAGATTTTGTAAAATTTGACTGAGAATGGGGTGCCCCCAGGACCAGAATTCGTTCATATATCTCGCATGAGGAAATGTTTGGAGCTAAGGCAGTGGTTTTTCAAAAATCAAAATTCTGGTGTCCACTTTGATTTTCATAAAAATTAAGGTAAACAGGAAATATTGCAGACAATGGGCCTGATCAGGGTTGGGCGGAGCGGCAAAAATGCAGCGCTAACTTTATTGGTGCCGCATTACCGCTCCGCCTAACCCCGAGTGTGGACAGAAAGTTGGACGTTTACCTCCAGCTTGTTGCCCATTTGCGGCGCTGTTACAATGGCGCTATTCACACCGGCGATAATATATCCAACACTGACCCATAGAATCCTATGGACTCTTAACAAAAAGGGGAGTAACAGCCTTAACACAACCCGGGATCCAGTGCTAATAGCGCCGGACGGGGCTGCAGTAATGCTATTTTTGTTGGCGGAATACCAGTGGATTTACCGCTGTGACACCACCAAGGTCATGATGATGCCAATATAAGTTATTTTTAAACTTTAAAATAAGAGGTGGGCCGAGGGAGACTCCATCATCCGCCTCATTCTATCTCATTCAAGTAGCCAATTAACCCACCTCACTCTTCCTCTTCCCAATGCCCTGCCTCACTTTTCCTCATCCCTGTACCCCATTAGTGCTCTGTTATTCCTGCCTCACTCTTTCTCGTTCAAGTACCCCATTAGTAATCCATTACTAAACCACACTCTTCCTCATCAATGTATCACATTAATAATTAATAACTCCTGCCTCACTCTTCCTCATCCTAGATCTTCATTACTCATGACAAAGCTTGCTCATTTCAGTACCTCATTATTAATAGGTTAGCCTGCCTCACTCGCCCTCGTCCTAGCACCCTATTAGTAATCCATTACCCATGCCTCACTTTTGCTCACCCCAAACCCTCATTATCCTGCCTTACTCTTCCTCGGCCCAGTATACCATCAGTAATACATTACCCCTGGTGGGTCGGAAGAAGGAGTTGGACTCGTTGAGGACATTCTGTACTCTCTCTAATGAATATTATAATGATGCCTATCTCTCACAATTGATAAAGGAAATACCGTACCTATCTAACGTTACTAACAGTGCTTGTCATATGTCAGGAAGTCCAAAGTAAATTTGTCCTCTGTCCAAACGAATTCTATCTGACACTGACACTAAATAAAACTAAGTTAATAAGGTCAAGAGAATGTCTTTTCTTCCCTGGTCTTTTCTCCTTCTTGGATAGTCTTTTTAAATGCAGGTATCTTTTGGCTCATTTTTTTATAAGCGTAATCTCCTTTGATAGTCTATTTTATCAACTCTTGTAGTTCTTCAAAACAACTCTTGGGTCTCGTGTTTTCTGCTGCCCTATATTTGGAGTATGTTTCCTTCCAGTAGGTCCTCACACTCTTGTCATCTCATTTATGTTCTTACCAGACTGTTTGCTGGGGCTTTTATTAATTGTGTTTGCTTTGATTCCCTTTCAGGCTTTCTTTGCCAAGGTTTCTCTGAGGCAGTCTGCTTTTTTATCTTGTTTACTGAGGACCTTTATCTTGCCTTTCTCGTTTTGTGTTTCTGGCTTGTATTTTCTCTAGCCTTGAACTCTATGGCCCCAGCCTTCAACTCTACAGATATAGGGTGGTTGCCCTTCCTCCCAGGGTTTTAGTTCACAGTTTCTGTTACCTCCGTACTTGGAGTGATTAAATATCTTTTTTATATATTGCTCACTTCCCTTGCAAACTGGTTTATTCAATGCTATCTCCTCAGGACTGGGAGGATTTTCTCTCTTCAAGTGACACCGGTCTTTCGCGACCGGATTGTTTGTTATCTGCTTTCTCAGGATTTTACAGTTCCAAGCATTCAATTTTATATTTTCACTCTTATCCCTAGGACAGGGATGAGATTCTTCATGCATATAATGATCCCCCAGCAGCCTCCCGCTATTCCTGTTTCCCCCTGGTTCCTCTCGTTGCTCTTTTCGCTGCTCGGGCTCCTGTTCTCGTTTCCTCACCGGGTGCCTGCCTTCTCCCGACGCTGGCGATTGGAAGATGTTCAGGTTGACCCGGAGGCATGAGGGTACAAGACAGACAAACAAGAACAAAAAGAATACAAAAATACAAACAAACAACCCTTTCTAGGGGGGTCAGCCCAGTAATCGGACCTTTAGCATTCACCCGGTAATTAAGTACTTATACTAAAAAAAGAAGTCAATCAATTACTGATTAATCAAAATACTCTAAAATAAAAGGGAGAATATCAGAGAATTAGATTACAACTCGAGGATTCCCTGGGAAGATAGCTACACATGCTTAAGTACAGAGGAAGATTACTAGACCCACAACCCACAAGGGACTTTGGTGTCTCATACTGGTTTTCCCTCACTCTTCGAAAGTTGTGGGCTCCGCGAACTGCCTTGACTCCTCCTTCACATGGTGTGATGATGTCAGGGGGTTTCCCCTGCACATAGCACTGTCCGTTTCTCCTTCTGCTCGGACTCATCCCAATTAAATACACATCTCTGGTTAAAGAGACATCCTCAATTTCTTTCCACATATGTTTCTTTTCACACTGTCTTCAGTCAAACATAAGGTTGCCACACTACTTTTCATAGAATATAGTGCCATATATGCGGCTATGGCAGTTGCCTTTGGTAGTTCTGTATCAGGGGTCCTCTCAAGGCGAGTAATGACTGGAACACCAAAGTAATCCAAATGCAGCGTACACCAAGCAGGAAGGAATGCAGTTTATTACAGGCTCAGAAGCAGCTGGGAGAGCACAATGCAAACAGCACAGTGGAACAGAACTGAATGAAGGGAGCTGTCGACGCTGCCTACTGAGGGCAAACATTTTATCAATTCCTCACATAATTAGCATAACAAATATTTTAGCAGTTAGTAAA
The DNA here is from genome assembly GCF_040938575.1 of Ambystoma mexicanum. Lineage (NCBI taxonomy): Eukaryota > Metazoa > Chordata > Amphibia > Caudata > Ambystomatidae > Ambystoma > Ambystoma mexicanum. Next base: position 374,520,661 of record NC_090926.1, on the reverse strand, counting down.
ACCATCCTACAAAGGTTATTGGTAGGACTATATAAGTCCCCTATAGCTGAACATTACTTAGTCATTATTGGAGCAGATCCTCCTTATCCTCCTTCCCCACGTGGTCCAACTCCAGCCTATGTGACATCCCAAACCTTCCCACACCGCCCCAAAATGACGTTCATTACATTACATGATTGTGCTGACCACTGGAACATTATTATCCTGCCAGTAGCCAATTCACATGAGACACAGAAGACAACCTGAGCTTGGCAATGGGAAGACATTCACACAGCATCCAACCCATGAGGTGCCCTGCTGTTGGCAAGGACACAAAACACTGTTGCACCCTAGGGACACCGAACCTTTACCTATGATTGGTCCCCTCCCTCACCCCACAGCCCTCTCCCCAGGCCCATTTGCCAAGGGACGATTTGAAACTGCTTACACCACCGTGATTTTGCTCCTATTTGCCTGTATTTATTAGTTGGATCCCTTCATTTCCCAGCAAGCGTCCATGTGTCTGGCTCGCTGATCTCGAAAGTATCAGCTGGACCCGTTTCCCAGTGACTACAGTCTCCTGGGATTGGTCAGCTTGAAACATTTCTCCAGGACACGGCTGGAGCAGAGCGCTGGAGGAATTCATGTTGGCCCAAAACACAGGGCCTGTGAGTATGAAAAGACAAGTGGTTTACTTACCTGCAGCTTATGTCCCAAAATGGCTGTTCTATGGTTCATATTATGATGTAATACCTCTTTAACCCCTTGTCCCTGCCCCGGATCCCTATCTCCTGCCTGGCGCCTTGGGTGTGCCCAACCCCGCTCTTCCCCACAGACTTCTCCAGCTGCACCTGCACACATGGCACATACGTTACACTTTGCAGCTGTCAATGATGTCCCCCCTCTAGGGAGGCCCCTCCTCCTTCCCCATCACTCCCGCAACTGGTAGGTGCGCTCCCCTTGGCAACGCTGAATCTGCATCTCTACCGCACAATTCTGCAAATGCACATGCTCCCAGTCCCGCAAAACCAATGACATGCTGGCCTTGGATACCTGCATAGAGCTCTAAATGCCTGTTTTTACATAGCCTGGCCCAGAGCTCAGCTGAGCCTGCAGACAAATCATCTTGCTTTCTTCCTTCCTCAAATAAAAAAAAACGAATAAATGTTCAACAGTTTTTATCAACAGGAAGAGCAGCTGCTGGACAGAGATTAGGTGCAGGGAGCAGGCAAACTACACCAACCACTGACCTGCTGCTGCCCCCAACATTCTCACCCAGGTAAATATGTTACAATGTATAGCATCCCCAAGTCCAGACTCTTTCCTTGATTTCTTGACTCAGGGCCGACTTCTTGCAGCGAGAAGTGACTTGAACTTGATTTTACAAGATTTTACAAGCAGATTGTTTGCTGCCTGGAGCGAGCCTCATCCCCTCGTGCCTCTTAGAGCAAATGCGTTATTCTTGGAGGAGGGAGCAACGGAGACAGGGCTGCGAGAGTCTTTAGTAAGCATGGAGACATGTTCAGCCACACATGCTGCACACACCCGGCAATGAGCACTGCCAGCAATGTGAGCACTGACTGGAAACAAAAACGGGCCCACATTTGGCCAGAAATTCGGCCCACATTTGTGGTCTGCTCTTTCGCCACTGGGTCGAAAGCCCGATGCGACAGTGCAACCCGGCAGTGGTTTGCTTGCGCAAGCTGAACACTTTTAGATAGTTGGGGAGCAAGGGCGTCTCTGACAGAGTCTCTCCTCAGGAGCCGTTTTTGGAGTCAGCCGCTCCTCTGCCCAGAGGCGTCGCTGAGGGGACTCTGGGGGACTATAGCCCCAGGTCGTTTGGTTGTAGCCCTGGATAGAAACTCAGGGGCTACACCCAAAAGGCTAGCTAGCCCCGAGTCCCGGCAGTCCTGACATTAGCGTAGCCCCAGATCTTTTCCACACCTAGCAATACCCCTGCCTCTGCCAAAGCCAGTCACAGTGAGTTGAAATCCCTGGGACAAACATTTTCAGGATCCTTATGTCCGGGATCAGAGCCCTGCCGAGCCGCACCACTTCACGCCCCTCAGTGGGTGGCAACTTACAATTTCCATGTCTATACATGACGGCATCCACTGCTCCATTAATGCAAAGACACCTTATAGTGAAAGATGCAATGAGTAACTCCTTTGACTACACTTCAAGCACTCACTGCAGCTTTCCATGCAGTGTGTAGCTTTTCATTTATTCTAACAGGAATCTATTATTTGTGGCCTTTAAAGGGTTCATGGTCTTTCCATCTAATGCCATTCCATCACATTTTTTCCATCTAAACACTTTGTATCTAATGCATTTCTTTTTTCTCTTTTTTTTGGGGGGGGGTCCACCCCTCAACCCCTGTTTTTTACCCTTTACCATTAGATGCAAAGTTTTTAGATGGAACAAATGTGTTGATATGGCATTAGATGCAATGGCATTAGATGGAAAGACCAGATACCCTTTAAAGATATTAATTCTAAAGGCAGTTTTTCTTGTTTAAAATGTATCTTCTAGGAGTGTTGGTGATTTGTTATTGACAAAAATGCCTCATGCAATCCCTATAATGAGCTTATGAGAACATATGAGAAACTAGTTGGATTTGGGGAACAATACTAAGAAAGCTTCTTTCTTATAAAGTCCTGTGTGCTTTAAGTGGGATTTTCCCAAGACTTGATAAGTTCCTGATAAAATCTTTATAAGAAAATCAATAAGAAATGTTTGTATGGATGCTGCCCCATGGGGACTCCTTTGCCCCACACCCCTGGCAATAAAGCTTGCCTTCATCACTGCTTGGGCTCTGGCAGAAGAGCGCATTGGTGTTGGAGGATCGGGGGTAGAAGGTTGTGCCATGTACCCCGCTACTAGCTTACACCAGGGGTGTTGCTAGGTCTGGAAAAGATCAGGGCTACGCTAATGTCACGACTGCCGGGACTCGGGGCTAGCTAGCCTTTGGTGGTAGATCCTGAGCTTCTATCCAGGGCTACAACCAAAAGACCCAGGGCTGTAGACCCCTCAGCCCTCACAGCCCCCAGCAACGCCTCTGGTCTACACTATCTACATTCTGTGGTAAACAAAGGGGGCTCTGGGAATCTCTCTACCAGCACGAACACAGCCCAATGACCTGTTCTTGGGTGAATATCCCCTGGGAGAGACTCTACCAAGTCTTTAGCTCACTGCCCCTTTCACAGAGAAGACATTTCCCTGCATATCAGTCTTTGTCCTGCCCAGGGCCAGTCCAGCACCGAAATACTAGGCAATTTTCCTCTGAACAAGAGTACCAACAGCAACCCCATACACGTGCTTCAGCCTTGTTGGGCATCATCAGTGAGGTGAAGCTGTGCCTCGCTAAGAACAATGAGCAAGGGGTCCACGTCTGGATCACCCTGGTAACTTAGGGTGAGACCCAAAGTTAATTTATGCAAAACAAGGGGGGTCTGGTAATCTCTCTACGAGCACGAACAAAGCCCAATGATCTGTTCTTGGGTGAATAACCCCTGGGAGAGACTCTACCAAGTCTTTAGCTCACTGTCCCTTTCACAGAGAAGAAATTTCCCTGCATATCAGTCTTTGTCCTGCCCAGGGGCAGTCCAGCACCGAAATACCAGGCAATTCTCCTCTGCACAAGAGTACCAACAGCAACCCCATACACGTGTTTCAGCTTTGTTGGGCATCATCAGTGAGGTGAAGCTGTGCCTCTCTAAGAACAATGAGCAAGGGGTCCACGTCTGGATCGCCCTGGTAACTTAGGGTGAGACCCAAAGTTAATTTATGCAAAACAAAGGGGGGTCTGGGAATCTCTCTACCAGCACGAACACAGCCCAATGACCTGTTCTTGTATGGGGTTGCTGTTGTACTCTTGTTCAGAGGACAATTGCCTAGTATTTCGGTGCTGGACTGCCACAGGGCAGGACAAAGACTGATATGCAGGGAAATTTCTTCTCTGTGAAAGGGACAGTGAGCTAAAGACTTGGTAGAGTCTCTCCCAGGGGTTATTCACCCAAGAACAACAGGTCATCGGGCTGTGTTCGTGCTGGTAGAGAGATTCCCAGACCACCCCCCTTTGTTTTGCCTAAATTAACTTTGGGTCTCACCCTAAATTACCAGGGCGATCCAGACGTGGACCCCTTGCTCACTGTTCTTAGAGAGGCACAGCTTCACCTCACTGATGATGCCCAACAAGGCTGAAACACGTGTATGGGGTTGCTGTGGTACTCTTGTTCAGAGGAGAATCGCCTAGTATTTCGGTGCTCGACTGCCCCAGGGCAGGACAAAGACTGATATTCAGGGAAATGTCTTCTCTGTGAAAGGGACAGTGAGCTAAAGACTTGGTAGAGTCTCTCCCAGGGGTTATTCACCCAAGAACAGGTCATTAGGCTGTGTTCGTGCTAGTAGAGAGATTCACAAACCCCCCCTGGTCCCACCCCCCCGTTTTACATTCTGTGCTAGTTGTCCTTCTGCCTATGGGGCTTTCTCAAATACGCAGGACACAGACATGCCAACTACATGCAGGCAGTGGGTTGTTGTCATGCTCCAGGCAGGGCAGCGTTCTTTCAGGTGATTGCGCGCGCTCTGAGCCCCACCAGCAGCACAGGCGCTTTGGAGTCTCCTTCGTGCTCCCACTTACAGTGCAGAACTCTGATGACATTGAGGACCGCCATAAAAATGCAATACATTTGGATGAAGCAGTCACCACTGGAAATACAGCAGGGAAATTGAGTTTGTAGCATAAACATCAGTACAAAACGTTGGCCATACTTCCCAAAAGACGGTCACGTGGGGGCTATGGGAGTATAGTGCATGCAGTTTACATCATCCAAGCAATTAAGGGTGTAATACACAACAAACTAAAACAAGTGCAGAGTGCACATCAAAACATTGTCTATGCAAAACAAACACCCCTCCCTACCCAATAAATAGTGAAGTATTCCATAAATTTTAAATACATCTTTTTTCTCATGTTATCTGAGCGGTGACCGTCTTACGTCTTGGAGTTTGAGAATGGTGGTGCTAGAAAGGAAAGGGAGACATCTTGAGATTGGGTTATGAAGGTGACATGTACGGTGCAATTGTAATCCAGCGCCACATGGTGGCAGTCGATTACCATGCCGCTGCTTTTCTGTTTTCATAAAAATGCGGTCAATCTCAGACAGGTTTGCAGTCTGAAAAGTAAACGTGAAATGGATGCATCAGCCACTATGGCGACCCATCGCATTCCCTCCATCCAAGATTCTGAATGGTGGTATCTACTACCGCACCAGCTATCTTCCCAGAAATTCTAAGGCTATAGACAGGAGAGTATCATCGAGGCAAGAGTGGGGGAGGAAAGGAGGGTCGAACTGTGGAAAAAGTCCTGTTTTTTTATCCGGGAAATCCAGTTCTTCCAATGTGTGGTCAACTAAGGTAGCAAGACATAACTACCCATCTTAATGGGCTTCTATACATACATGCCAACGCTCATGCCCTACCCCAGCACAACCACTACTTTTTATAGCAGTTGCGGCTGGTGAATTTCTAAAATGTAGGGGCAGTGATGATATTCCTGAATTCAACTGAGTGAGCGCCGGTGACTGAAAGCAGTAAGGTTGTGGGCAGTGTTTCACCTTAAGCACTTTTTACAACATTGAGCTGAAATCATACATTTCACATACAAAGGGAACAATTAGGTTAAAATGAATTTACACCACGCTTTGGGGGACACATGAAACACAGCTCGTGCTGCCCAATTTTCAGAGTGCTAGTGCCCAAATCCAATCATGCAGTTTGTCCTAATATATTGCCACACTGACCCCAGTCCACTCCTGAATCATGTCACTCGGAGTGCCCACAAACTCAATCTTTGGACCAGACAGGCACACACATACATACACATGTGTTCACTAACGCAGTCATACAAACACACATCCAAACATTTTTTACACATACCTTTTTTCTTTGTTATGAGCCTAAAAGCCAGGAATGGTTCATTATTTCACAAATGACAGGAAAACTTGATATATCCTTAAAATGTCCGATATGTCTTACTAGGTACAAGACTAAGGCAACCCCAAAAAAGCCTTTGTGATAAAGCAATCTGCTTGTAGTCATCATTTGACAAAGGTATGCATCATGTACACATTTGCACATCAGTCACGCATTTGTTAAGGATTGTTGAAAACCTTTAGAGGAAATGGAGACAACGTTGTAACTACAGCAAAACTTTAGGGCAGGGGTAGACTAATGTTTCCAATGATGGCTTTGTCTGTTGCTAGTTTAAGATCCATATCCATAAGAGTGAGTGACACTAAGATTGGAGTGTCTTTGTGGTGTCAATAAGCAGTCAGAAGGGAGGTCCCAGGAAACTTAATAGAAACTCTGGGTCCTGAAGTTGTACCATGGCACGGCGTCACCTGAAGAAGCATCACCTGGCCTAAAATCCTACAATATGGCATAATAAGGCATAGCAGCTGGAGAAAGAATGTTTTTCATGGATATAAACAAATAATTGTGACCAACTGTGATGTTTCCAAGTGAAAAGGTTTGTCAATAGTTATTGGGGGGGGAGAGGGTTGTTGGGAAAGACATCGAAATCATTGTACCTTCCTCCCTAACAGACAACACATCTTGTCACATAGCTACAGCAACAAAACAACACAGTTTTCACAATGGAACGTAGACCACCTGAAGATGCGCTTCTACACTAAACTTCCCAGACACCACACTAACTACATATAGACCAGCACATCTCTCTGCACTCCTTAAACATCAATTGGAGAAACATCACAGACAACCACAGAAACAATGTACATTAGTGTAGCTCCTGATTCCCGGCCCTAACCCAATCCAGGCCAGGGACAGTTTCCATGGAAACTACCACCCCAAGCCCCCAGCTCATTGGGTAGGGAGGGGCAATACACTTGCTAAATAAAATTGCTGACAACAGGAGATGGGATACTCTCTGAGTTGTTTGCTCACTAAGGGGCACAGGCCACAGAGTGAATTTTATAGGGGTCCCAACAGGGACCCCTCATTATTTATAAAAAACACTCTTATCCTTTAAACCCTTTTCCCCCAGGATTGCGCTGGTGTGATCTCCATTTAAATGCGAACCTGTTTCATCAGTTCTGCCTTCTTAGAGGGCTCTCTGGGACCTCTAGTGCGAGTTCGAGGCAACAGACCCCTTACCTACACTCAAGTACCACCCACATTGAGTGTGAGGCCACAGGAAGGCCTCTGTAGTTGGTCCCATCTCATTCGGTGGCCTCAAGTAGGCTGCCAGTCTATCTGACTACTTCATGACAGGGTACCTACCCTCTACCCCTGTTATCTATTTAGCATTCTCATAATTAATATGCTATTCCTACTCAAATCGTAACCCTGCTTAACATTCCCCCAACACTTACACCGAACTCTACACATTTACCAACTTAACGTGCTACTTTTTATACTTAGTAAATATATACATACAATAGCACATGCATATATATCTTTACATATGACATTTAACACACATAAAGCACTATGTCACAATGGGGTGACTGCTGCAGTCAGTCAACCCGTTCACAGTATCTTTGTGCGTCTGTCCTTGGTGGCGCTGGATCTATGCTGGAAGTGATGCTGGCTGGAGGTACGGCTGGAGGGTGGCTGGCAGAAAAGCTGGCTGGATGCAAGGCTTGATGGTAGCTGGTTGAGCCCTGTCCCCTAAAGATCACAGCTTTGGGTTGGCCCCTCTTATTTCTTCGTGGTGGCCCCTCCCCCCATATGGGGCCACCCACACTCACTGCTCAGCCCACACTCTTAAAAAGTCCTGGACGGCCCGCTGTGCGAATGAGGGTCCTCTTGCCCTCACTGCTGCACCCCGTGGCTTTTTATCATCTTTGGGGTGGTCCCCCTGGCTGGCAGGGACCTCCTGCATTCCCTGCCACACCCACGGCATGCCCCAAATTCTTTGGGGTGACCCCATTAGCGTTGTACTGATATGCATGGCCTACACTGTCATCTTGGAATCAGGCAGTGTTCACAATGTCAAGGGGATGTGTCGTGATCACCGCCACACCCACATCATTTTTATGGTCAGGGGGACAGCACCATGGCAACAGAGGATGCCGCCTTCAATCACTGTCGTGCACCACAGCCTTCTTCTTGCCGACCCCCTCAGCAATGCGTCGGTAAATGCAGGTTTCAAATTCAGCTTCGAAATGTTCAAAGGAAAAGAAAAGTCTTGAACCAGTTCTTATCAGTATTTGGTATATTTGTCAGGATGCTTCTTTAGGTTGCTACTCCCTTGTAACAACCACTCTTCTACTATTGTTACTATGAAAAAAGTTACTTTTGTTTCACAGTATGCCACTACTTCAAAACCACTCCAGGGTGACATCCAGTGACAACTTTGTATACCACCAGAGTTCAAGTATTTCTACTACTCATGTATGCTTCCGAAATATCAACCAGAGTCTGACAAGACACTTCGACCTCTTCATGTAGGCAAGGCACTCTTCTATTTAATTACTTTCTAACAGGGGGCAGCCTGTTTGCCTCTTCCGTCTATCTAACTGCTGCAGGGATAACCTGTCTCTGCATACAAGACTTACTTCCTTTCAACTTCAGCACTCTTTTGGAATTACAGGTTATCTTCTGGAAATTCTTTACAGGCACCTAGCTTCTCTTCCCCAGCATTCTCACACCTCTTCTGCCCAGAAAATGACCCAGAAGCTGTAGTGCCACTCTAACAGCTTCAAGTAACAATGGCACACATATGTCTGAGGCCACTGGACTGTTGATAACTTCACAGACTAGGTGGATGGGTTTAAACAGGAAAAGTTTCACTATGAAAAGGGGGTCACCTCTTGGCTTGGGTCTTGAGTGTTCTCATTTTTCATATAGTTAATTCTTGAAATAAAGAATGACACACACGACTACTCGTTATGGTAGATTTTTAAACTTCAAGTATTGACTGAAATGGTATTCCCATGTAGTATCAAGGAGGCACCTTCTAACTTCCCTCTGGAAACACATTTGGTCATACGTGACCTTCCTTTGATGTAGTTTAACTTGCAACTCTTGTAAAGTGTTAATGTCTGGTTTTCAGAAATGATTCCATAAGCATTCCTTCTATACAATTAAGGACACGCGACCACTCAGGTAATGTGATAGAGTTCAACAATGGATGTAATGGATTTTACTTTCACGAGAACAATAAAGTCTTCAGAATAACATTGTTAAGAAACATCTCAGAAATAACGAACAACTTCTGCTCACTTTAAACTCTACACAAGCCACTTTGCAGCTGGTTAAAGTTACCAGCAATGTTTGTTGAGTGAATCTAAACGCTCTGCTTCACTCACCAGCTTCAGGGACACTGCGGTTGCTTTGCTTTGCTTCCCCGACTTCCTTGACTTCTGTTACTGCTTCAGGCTTACTTGGGACCCACACCCTTCCCCAGCACGGGTGTCTCTGGTCTGGCCACCGAAATTGGGAGGCTCTTTTGCTCCCTAAATCCAGAGCTTACCTTTTGCTTCTGGCAGGGTCGGACTGACCGTATCAGTCGATCGCCCTTGAGGACCTGGGGGCTGGTTTTTCACGGAGCCACCCCAGGGCCGTTTAAAAAAAATTAAATTAAATTGTTTATTATTATAATTATATTTAATGTCATGAGTCGTGGCGCAGGCTCTGCAGTCATAGTCAGTGATAGTGTGTGCCACGGCGCTGCGGGCCTTGACCCAAACTGTGCTGTTTTTTTTTTCTTGTAATTAAATTGTTTGTGATGAGAGTGAGAGATTGTTATCAGGCTGCTGCCGAGCCGACAGAGTGCCCGCCGTGCCTGCGTCCCAAATAGCTCAACTCGCCATGCTTCACTTGTGGAAACTGGCACTGTCTGCAGGCAGCAGGGGGCCAGGGGCTGGGCGGGCAGGGCTCAGGGCTGTGCAGCATAATCATCAAAGCAAGGTAACAACACTCACACGTTGTTACCTTGCTTTGATGATTTGCATGCATCATAAATATGATGCATGCAGCAGCATCATGCATCATGTAGGGCTGGCCTCGCCCGCATGTGCTAATATAAAATAACACCTACTGCAGGAGGAGGCTGGCTGCCTCGTGCCTGCAGGACTGGGGGTAGGGCTGGGCCCCCGGAGCACAAAGAGACACAGCGGCACCAACTTCATCATAACAAGTTGCTATCAACTTTGCAGGAAGTACAACGAATTAGTTGCACTTGGCAAAGTTGAAAGCAACTTACTTCTGCCTGGGGCTGAATGCGGCTGAGCCGCTGACACAGACTCTTTGCCGCCACAAATTGGATGGACTGCCATTCACACTTGACGTGAGAGAGGATATTAGGTGGGGACCCTGACCTGGCTGGGCATGATCATTTGTTGGCCACGACACAGCAGCCAGCCACCACTCGACCCGGACCGGTGCGTGCAGCACGCAGCAGCAGCCAGGCCAGCAGAGAGCAGACCGTCACACCAGCACTGCACACTGCCCGCAGGCAGCGCCCCCCCGGCCCGAAAACCAAAGTTCTTGGCTTTTGTTGCTTGGCTGCTTGGGCAGTGGGCTGGGCAGTGGAACTGCAGCACTGAGGCACTACAGCCACAAGCACTGTCTGCCAGTGCTGACTATCGCCGCCCCAGGCACCTGCCACCCCACTCGACGGTGCGTGGCTCCGCAGCAGCAGGCAGCAACGGAGACGGAGAGAGACTCTGCAGCCCTGAGCCAGCCCTGAGGTGAGATAAGTTCATATCGCCGCTAATGCGCTATACATTAGCTGGCACACCCTAAGAAGAATAATAATAGTCTTCTCAGATAATGGTTTTATTGAAGTTTTAAATCATGTCCTAGTATAATGAAAATGTCCTAAGCAAGTATGCCTTCAACCGCTTGCTTTTTAAGCAATTTGTGATCTTGCATCTCTTCCTTGCAATGAATTTCTCTTAAAAAACGATCACTGGCAAAACCAACAGTTTTGGCTTTTCAATAGGCATTCGCCAGCACCTACTGCCATCATATGCCAAGTTGTTACACACTGTTTGCAGCAGTTACCATCATATGGCCGGCTAGTAGTAGAATTGCAGTGGAGGGAGCTTAATGAGTCTTTATTTTTCAATCTCTCGTTTTTGCCATAGAGATGCATTAGTGCAAGTGGTTGCAAATTATGCAGGGCGTTATTAGTTATGTACACTGTTTAAACCGTTTTCCCCTAAAATCTTCAAAGTGTGAAGTATCTCTGGATGAGCATTCCAGTTCCCATCAGTAGTAGCGCAATATAAACCTTTGCAAAGAGGGAGTGGTGTGCAGTGTCTTTATTTTAGAAAGCACTTCGCCTATCCATACTAAGTTAATGTGATCTGGAAAAAGGACTATTGGTTACATTGTTTTCATTTCTTTTATATGGCGTAGCTGGTGCCATGTTTCTGTTCTCTAGGTGCTTTGGGACCTGCAGGGGAATTGGTTGGATTTATTAGTGGGAGCTTCTGCTATTGTGTTCATGTGCTCCGATCTTAAGGAAACGGGCTTGGCTCGCTGGATGTTTTGGACTACGACTACCATCAGCACTAGCCAGCAAATTCAATTAAGAGGGATCATGGGAGGTGTAGTCCAAAACACGAGGAGAGTTGCAGGTAGCAGACCGCTGAGGTAAGCCGATTGTTTTTGGCATCCGGTCCTGTAGAATTTGATCTGGTTGTACTCCGAGGTGGACGCGCTTGTGCATTTTGTCTTTGTCCTTTATAGTGAGTTTGAGTGCTATGTTCTTGTGAGGTGGTCTGTGGGCAAGCATTTGGCAGAGGATTAGTGTGGTGACTTGAGTCCATTCATATATTCAGTAATGTGCATTCTCAGGTTAATTGATGAACTTTGGTCCAAGGTAGCGATGTCCAAATGAATGGAGCTGCAAAATGGGAGTGAATGATAAGATTCGATTGGCTTGTGGTGGGCTAGTGTTTGGCTTCAAGCGTGGCGTGGGCATGTCTTTGGAGCTCTGTCCGTTCGTACATAACTGGCCGGTGCTTTGTGGTGGGTCTGGTGGTTTCAGTAATGTGCATAGATTGTAAAACAAATCAGACAAGCGTGTGGCTTTTTCACCAGAAATTGCATATTCTATTCACATTTCAGATATAAGGCCCCCCCCCCATGAATTTTTAAACCCACCTTAACAATGACCTTTTTTGCCCAAATATATTTTGAAGGGGTCTACATGGGTTTCTACTGCCCCTCTCTACCGCCCAATTAGGATGCATCTATGCAAATTGCTCTGGTTTTTTATAATGCAGCTGTACACTGGCAGCAAATAAGGGAATACCACTGTGTGTGCAAATTTATTGCATCCCATTAACAATCAAACTATACTTTAGAAAGCACATGGCCTTCCCATCCCAGGCCGTATAATAAAGGTAAATCAGCCTCTTATGGCACAGCCAAATGTAGCTACCTATTTTTTTTTATTTGAGTCAAACTTAAGAACTCGCATAGGCTAATTCTGAGGGGAAAAAATAGAAAATAAAGATGAAAATGTACACTGGCATACTGGATCCCGGGACATTTCTTCTTCAAAATAACAACAGATATAAGTGTGTCGGGGAGAAATTCTCCCGGGGTCGGCTGGGCTGTCCGCGGACCTCCGGGCAGGGAGGCCCCAACTCCTCCCGTATATCCCAAAAGAGGTAGAGTATGAGACACACGCAAGGAGCAAGGTGATTCTGCTGTTTATTAAACAAAACGGCAGGGATGGGTCAAGGATCGTACGCGTCCGTCCTGACACTCTCTCAACATCGTGGGGCTCGCAGGCCCTTTTTACCTTAGCATGACGCGCTACTTGCGTCACCTGAGAAAGTTAGCAAAAAACCTATCGCCACTCTGGATTGGTTCCCCGAGTGGTAGGGTTAGTATAGCATACGTATAGAGAAAGTTGTTATTGGTTAAGGGTCAGTCAGGTGGTATACTTGGGTTGTCCCTTCAGTTTGATACATAAAAATTGTTACATGAAGACCCCTGAGGATTGGTCAATGTTAATGGCGTCAGTGATAAGGGCCCCAGGTTCTGATTGGTTCACCCGCGAGCCCCCCAGTCTGGGACCATCGCTGTTCCCAGCTCGCGGGGCAACTGTCATTTGCAACAATGTTTCACTATGGGTATGTGCAGACAATGTGAGGATTTATTCATAAGCAGGAAGGCCGACTACTCCCACCGCCGCAGATGTCCATTGAGTCGCTTAATTGTATCTGCCTGTGTCTTGAGACGGGGGATCCAGGCGCCTTCTTCCTCCTGGGCTTGGCACCCTATCAGGTCCGGCTTGGTCACGTGAGGTGGGACCGTGGTTGAGGCAGAATTCTGCACAATTAATATTGCATTTCTCACTGTGTGCCTGGCTTATCTTGCAGGTGTGACCTTGGCGTCGGCTTGCGGTATGAGAGTTTGCAACGTTGTGCCCTTGACTGTCTGCTTTTGCTGGGCTCATTCTGCAGGGTCAGCAACCGAACTCTTGCTCATTCAATGTTCATGGAGGCTTTTGCTTGCGGCCTACTTGGGCCTGGTGCATAGGTGGAACCTGTAACGCTCACCTGATTCCCACGGAGGCGCTGGTCTTGGCAGGAAGGTGTCTGTGACTCGAAAAGTGATGTGCAGGACTCGATTGGCTTCTGGGGTCGAACCTCTTCGCACTGTGTGTCGAACTCGTAGGGTGAGGTTTCTGCAGGTGAAAAAATATGGGGGTTAATGGTCTGGGTTGTTGAATGCCCCTCTCTCTCTCTCTCTTCCTAGCTTCTCCGTAGAGCCCCCAGGTCAACGTGCTCACCTTAGATAGGTGAATGCTGGACTCTCCATCTGCGTCTGATGCAGGGTGCCGTTGCCAGTTCCTTCACTGGTGAAACATACGCCTCTTGAACTCAGAGGATCGTTACCGTCGTTAACTGCACGAGCGGTGAGTTTCCAGACACCTTTTTAGTCTTTATAGTCTTTAGGTGCGTGGCACGTTAATTTTGAACAGGACTCTGTATAATGCTTTTCCCTTTTGTCTTGCAGGACTCTTGAGATGGAAGATGGAGTGAGCACCTGGAAATGCGTAAGTAAATGCAAGCGCTCTAACTGTCTTTTTCCCTTGCAGCTTAATTTGTGCTGAAGAGACGCCGGAGTATTGGCAGGCGTTCTATTGCGACGAGCGCGATGGGCGTAAGTAAATACCTGTCTAATGTCTCTTCGTTTGTCTTTCAGAAGTTGGGTTGCAGCGCCGGAGTCCGCGGAATGCCCGTAAGTAATAACAATGCTTTTGTCTTCACATGCGGCGATGCAGCGTGAAGAATTCCGGAATTCGTGGAGTGCCGGTAAGTAATAACAATGCTTTTGTCTTCACAGGCGGAGGTGCAGCGTGAAGAATTCCGGAATTCGCGGAGTGCCGGTAAGTAATCACAATGCTTTTGTCTTCACAGGCGGAGGTGCAGCGTGAAGAAAAGGCCGCAGCCGATGGATCAGGTGAGTAAGCACTGCAAATAAAGGTTGCCTTGCTAACCTGTTGTTTCTTCTCTTTGCAGGTGCTGCTGTTGACTGGATACAGGAATGGTAAGTATAATTCTTGCAGGTTCAGGATCGAAAGAAGAAAGGCTGGAACAGACTCGGTGAGCGTTCTGCTGGAGATGCAGAATAACGCGAAGCACGTTTCATCTATCGGGTGTGGTTTAAATAGCCTTGGAGTGATGAGGCGTCTTCCTCCACGGCCCCGCCTAGGTAAGAAAAGAGTTCCAGTTCCAGAAGAGTTCCAGTGCTGTATCCAGGGAGTGGAGCTTGCCCCACCCAGGTAAGAAAGTAGTTCCTGTTCACAGAGGACTTCTAAGTGTCTGGTAAGTAAGCAGCATGGTCTGCTGCAGGTAAGTCCACCCAAGCATCTTCACACATATTATGAGCCTGGCGCTTCCAGTGCCGGGACCGATGGTTTTGATGAGCCTGGTGCCACCGGCGCCAGGACAAGGTCCAAAAGGTCCAGTGGGGACCGGCTGGTGCCTAGGATTAGGGTTAGGGGCCTGCTTCCAAGGACGTTGGGCTGGTCCTGGCTCCTTGGAAGCAGTGATCATGACAGAACCGTTTGATACAGAGCGCTTTAGGTTATGTTATCATATTGCTCTATCCCCAGTATCGTGTCTTCGTTATATTTCTCATTATGGTATACGGGTTTAGAAGAAGCGTGAGCAAGCCTTTTTAGATGAGTTCATTATGCGTCTTGCGTTTCTGCATTTTGAAAAGCCTATGTGGAAAATAATAAAGATGCACGTCCGTGGGTGTGTCCGTCGCCTACGTCATAGCACTGAGTATGTTCTTCGTGTGGATTGGTGTGGGAGTGTCCGGTGTGTATGTTTGCACGAGTGTGCTGACCGTTGGCTAGGTCGTCATGGCATCTCTAACGATGTGTTGATTTGGTGCTGGATGGTTTAGTCGAGTCCATCCATGCCGCAGGTGTCGGCATGTGCAGGGCAGGCTGGTGGGCAGGCGGGTCGGCACGCGAGTGGGCACATCCGTATGTTCTTGTACCAGGGTATTTGGTCGTCTGGGAGATGGGCAAACTCCTCTCGTGGCGGGTGTCTGGGCCGTGATCCTCTAGGCCAGGGTTGAGAGGGGATTGGTGGGAGCCTTTTGTTCACTTTTCCCACTTCAGTCCCCCCTCTGGTCGACTTGTCGACCACAAACATATCCTTGTCTCCTCTCACTCTCCATATTTTAGTTACTCCTCCCAAATGTCCATAGTGGTTAACATGGTCTTCAAATGACCAGTACATATATACACAGGTTCCTCCAGGTGTGCAGTATACCCATTTCCCTATGTAGCTCCCTGGGTTTCTTGGGTTTTCGAGCTTCACAGATGGTGGGTCCAGGTGGTTAGTGATGATCTGGTTGTGCAACCTCTCTCTCTCTTTTATTATTGTGCCTGTGTGTTGGCCGTCATCTGCTGGCATCAAGGGGTGCATACCGACCATTTCGATCATCTCGTCTGTGGTGCGTGCCTTCCGGGCCTTCCAAAATCTTAGTATGATAAGTGCGGCTCCAGCCAAAATAATGCATCCAACTATAATCTTCAGTCCATCTGACAGCCAAGATGGCATCCATGACCATAGCGTCGAAAACCAGCTCTCATCCTTTTTCACACCTTTACTTTCATCCATCATTTTGGAATGCATCTGGGCCAATTGTGATACTGCTTCTGTCAGTGTACCATTGTCAGCATCGTTAGCAGGAATGAATGTGCAGCATGATTGTCCTATCTTTGCGCAAACTCCTCCTTCCATTGCTGTGAGGAGGTCCAGTACATATCTGTTCTGTAGTGCTACCATCCTCACTGCTCGCAATTCCTCTTTTATTGCGTTGAATCCATTTACTGTAGAGTCAATTGTCATCATTAGCTCCCATCTAGTTATCTGGAGCCATTTTGCGTTTGCCTAAGCCTGCAGTCCCGGATGTATTATTGAGGAGAAGAACATTGCTGCTCTGCTGAATAGTCTGTGTTCTGGCGGAATTGAAGTGAGTGCTGTTTCCGACCTTCCCCACAGGTAATTTCCTGACAGAGGTTCTCCTTGTCTTTTCCTTCTATTCAGGACAGTGTTGTTGCCGTTGTTTCGGTTCTCTGGCCCCTTCTGAAGCTGTGCAGATCTCTTCTTCCTCTTGTTTCCTTCATCCATTTTGGGAAAGTTCGCCACATTCACATGTTTCTGGGGCACCACTAGTGATGGCACATTAAAGTGTACTATTGTGCATACACCATTCCACAGAGGGGGCAGTGTGTGGTATGCCTTGTCTCCACAGGCCCAGTAATGGTCCATTACTACTGCTGTTCCTGCTCCCCCCTCAGGTAGCTCTGTCACGCTTGCACAGTTGGTGTTGTATCCTACGTCCACTTCTCCTTTGTGTTGGTAGCATACCTTAGGTGCAGTCATCGGCAGTATTGTTATTGGGTCTTCATCCTTCTCTATCCACGTTAGCATGGGTACGTACTTGGCCCAAGTCATCCAACATCTGTTGTTGTGTTCAGCAATAGTTGTAGTATCTTCTCTCATTACCATGTTGCTGCCAACCACTCCTGTGTCCCATTTGTCACCCAGGTACACCTTCCCTGTTATTATTATCAGTGGTCTTTCCCAACATCCTTGTTTACCAGGAACTTCAGTGGCGTACCAATCACATGGTAGGTACTGTAGTGTAACTTTCTTTGTTTCTCCTTTTTCAGGGCCACTTGTTATGTATCTGAATGCTTCAGCATGTAAACTGGCCTTGTGGTAACTCAAATAACTCTTAAGGAAGTTATTTTCGTACGGGTATGTGTCTCGTGATTTCCATACCAGGTGCACCGTGTTCCCTTGAAATCTCCCTTTCGTTTGGAACAGTGCCAGGTATATTATACACCGTGCTGTTTTTTCATCTATTTCCGTGGCAACGAAAGTTCGGGAAGCACTCATGGCGTATGGGATCAATGAGCAGACGTAGCAGCTGTCTTCTGTTGTTTGTGACGTAGCAGCTGTCTTCTCTTGTTTACCTATTTGAGTCATGTGTTGGTACCACATGTTGTTTGAGACGTGTGCTGAATTTTGTATGTAGTTGTCAATATCTTTATTGTCTGAGTATGTGCTGCGTTTAACTCTATTTCCCTTGTGTGGAATTTTGCTAGTACCACCTGACGTAACACCTGTTGCAGCTGGGGGTGGGGGTATATTAGGTTTGGGTACAGCAAAAATATTGATAGCATAACTGTTCCGCCATACAGAGGCCACAAACCCGGTGATCAGCAAAATCCCTATCATCTTTATTACAGAGGCTAGTCTCACCGGCATTTTGCTCTTACCTTGCTGCAGTCTGGCAGCTAATTCTTGCGACGTTAAAGTTGCCCGCCTGAAAATTCTCAATATGCTTGTTATTAGTGTTAGTTGTTGTTTTCAAGCTCTCCCTATCAAGTAGTCGTTCAGTGTCCAGGCGAAGAGCTGTTCCCACGCCAATCTAAGCGATCTATCTCTTAGGACAGGCAAGTATGGGTGGAGATGGGGCATTGATTGTTCTATGGCCAAGAGAAGTGCTGTGTAGTAGACACGTACCCTCCTCCTTTTCAGGTGCTTTGGCCTTTTTATGTAATAGACAAATTGGTGCGATAATTCTTCAGGGTAGTTATTGTCTGAGGGTATCATCTACTCCTGGGCAGTGAACTTTGTTAGTTATCTGTTTTCTTAGCAGTACAATAATACACTGTACCTGCATGTGCGAGAGAAAAAAAAGAGAGAACATTCAAGTGTTTACATGTGTATGTGCAAAACAATGTCCTTCAGTTGGGTTATTACTGCAGTGGGTAGGGGGTCAATGGGCAGAGGGTTTGGGGCTCAACTGGTAGAGGTTTCTTTACTCTTTGATCGTGTGACCATGGGGTGGGCGGTATGGTAATTACCCCTCTCTATTTCAGTAGTCTCTGGGGAATCAGGGGGGTGGCAGGGTATGGGGACACTTTGGCCGTTAGTTGCGGTAGAAGTCCCTTCCTCCGTTGGCGACGCTGTTGCTGTTCTTCCAATGGCCCTGTCGGTGACGCTAGGGCGGGTCTGGAGTTTGCAGATCTTTACGTCGTGTAGGTGATTCCAAGCACATTTGTCCTGTAGCTTTACTGCTCTCGTTGATACTTCCTCTACCAGGTGGGGGCCAGTGAAGCGTGGGCTGTTCCACTTTCTGTTGAAATTGCGGAGTAGTACGTGGTCACCTTTGGCAATTTTGCACAGTTTTCCCTTTTCCAATTCTTCATCCGCGTCTTCTTGTTGATCACTCTTAGACCCGCCCCGCGTGCGCTCGAGCTGTTGAGACATAGACACCACACTAGTAATCAAAGAAGACACATATTGGTACATTTCATCACCAAGGACAGTTGCAGTACTCTCATGGTCGGTGAATGCTCTTGATGTTGGCGTCAGAGGAAGGCGCATTTGGCGTCCGGTCACCACCTTGTGAGGGGTGAGGTGGTGGTCGGAGCCTGGTCTATTCCTTAGCTCAAATAGGGCTAGTGGAAGGCAATACAGCCAACTCTTCTTTGTTGTTTGCTGTATTTTTGCAATTGCCTCTTTTAATAGGCCATTCAGGCGTTCGCATATACCGTTGGCCTGCGGGTGATATGCACATGCAAATTTATGCTTGATGTTCAGTAAGGATGTGATATGCTGGAACATTTCATTGGCGAAATGCAGCCCATTGTCTGACCGCAGTATTTCGCACACTCCCCACCTGGGGAAGACCTCCCTCACTAGGAATTTAGCTGCTCGGAATGCATCTGGGTGTGAGCAGGGCCCTGCCTCAATCCACCTCGAGAATGGGCACACGACTACAATCATATACCTATTTCCTTGACATACGTTGATCATATCAACATAGTCAATATGGATGTGTCGGAAGGGTCCCTCTGGCCGGGGTTTAGTACCTTTTATCACCTTCAGCGTGTGACCGGCCATGAACTGCTGACATGTGAGACAATTGCTGATAAAATTTGACACATGGGAATTTAACTCGGGGCAGTACCAATCTTCCCTAATTCGTGCTGCGATGACTTCCTTGCCTGTGTGGGCTGGGTGGTGTAGTTGGCTCAGGGCGGTGTTCAATAGTGCCAGTGGCATTACCATCTTTCCAGTGCTACCGTGGCGCCATAGTGCGTCAGTTGGCGACATTGTACATCCTCTTTTTACCCACATTTCTTTTTCTGCCATTGGTGCAGCCGCTTGTAGCTCCATTATCTGCGTGGCTGGGAGATGGGTGTACCCTTCTCTTATTAACATCTCCTTAGCTATTCCCCTCCCTCCCCCTCTCTCTGACTCTGGGGGGTTCCATATCTCGCCAAAATATGCAGCATACTTTGCGTGTGCGTCTGCTGCTGCATTCCCTTTTGAAATATGGTCTTCTCCATTAGTGTGTGCGGTGCATTTGACCAAGGCTAATTCTTGGGGGTCATTTATTACTTCAATTAGTTCAGCCAATAAGAGGGCATGTTGCACTGGGGTGCCGTCAGCTCTCCTAAACCCTCTTCTCCTCCACTTGGACAACCCTGAGTGGACAGTAGATGTGACATGCACTGTCGGAATATATGGTCACTCGTTTGTCAAAGCTTTCCTTCAACGCCAAGATCAGTGCGACTAATTCCGCTGCTTGGGCAGAGTAATGCTGTGGTAATTGTACGCATTTCATCGCCACACACACCGGTACCTCCGTCATTTTTACCACTGCTGCCCCAGTTCTCCTTATCCCGTCACTTTGGTCAATTGTTGATGACCCATCAATGAACAAGAGCTCACCTCCGTCTAGTGCATTCTCTTCAACCCTTCTAGTGCATGAATACATTTCAGTAGTCTTTGTACAATCGTGTGCATAGTCTCCTTCCTCAATTGCTTCTGCTATAAACCTTGCAGGGTTGACCGTGCTGCATCTAACAATTGATAGTTCAGCTCTAGATAATATTATCTCATAACCTGATGCCCTCTGCGTTGTTAGTGTGGATTTAGGCTTGTTCAATATTGCAAATAGTGCATGTTCCACAAATAGTGTGGTTGGGCACCCCATGGTGATTGCTGATGCTTTCTCTACCGCAAAGGCAGCTGCGGCGAGACCTTGTTCGCAAGGGAAATGACCTAGCATCACAGGATCCAAGTGGCCGCTGTAAAACGCTACTGGTTTGTAGCCCATGCTTGTTTTTTGAGCCAACACTGCTTTCATTACTGTTGAGTCGCAATGTGAAAATATAAAAAATTGTTGTTCATAATCTGGGGTGGCCAGTACCGGAGCGGTTGATATTGCATCTTTCAGTTCATCAAAAGCCTCTTTCATTTCCATTGTCCACCCCAACTTTTTCTCCCCTTTGTTAGCTTCTTTTAACCCCTCAAGTAGGGGTCCTATGTATGAGCTGTAATCAAATACCCATGCTCTGCAGTAGTTGCACAGGCCCAGGAACTGCTGTAATTGTCTCACTGTTTGTGGCAATGGCGTTTTTAAAATTGCCTGAGCTTTTTGTGGTGCAATCTGTCTTCCATATTGGGATATGAGCTGTCCAATGTAAAGTACTTGTTCCTGACAGTATTGTAACTTTTCCTTGTCTACCTTGTAACCTTTTTCAGCCAATATTGTCAGCATCTTTAATGAGTCCTCTCTGCATCTTTTTTCGTTTGTGCTGCAAATGATTATGTCGTCAACATACTGTAACACTGTGCTTTCTACTTCAATGTTACCCAAATCCATCTGTATTACTCTGTTGAATATTGAGGGTGACTCGCAGTACCCTTGTGGCAATCTGGTGTGTTTCCACTTTGTGTTTCTGTAAGTGAAGCTTGTCAGATCTTGTGAGTCTGGGTGCAGTGGTATTGAGAAAAAGGCATTTTTAAGGTCGATCACTGTAAACCGTGATGCCTCTGCTGGAATGCCGCACAATATTGTGGCCGGGTTTGCTGCTATGGGGTATTCTGCTTCCACTATGTTGTTCAAAGGCCTGAGGTCCTGTATGAAGCGCCCAGATCCACCTTTAGCCTTGCGCACTGGGTATACAGCTGTGTTGCATGGAGATTCTGATGGGACCAATATGCCATTATTTATAAGGGCCGTTATTGTTTCATATATGCCCTCATCTGCCTCTTTTGATAGTGGGTACTGTTTCACTCTGGGGAGTATTGCACCCTTTTTCAATTTTATTCTTACCCCCCCTATGCTTTTTATGCACCCCACGTCATAGGGGCTAGTAGTCCATAATGATGTGGGTACTTTTGCCATATCCTCCTCAAAAAAGGGAACTGGGGTGGACGTGGGTTCCTCAAGTGCCATTGCAATTTTCTGTGCCACTTGTTTGTACGTCACCCTTAGCCATATTTCCACACTCATCATAAATACCATTTCACCTTCTTCCTTTTCTCCTGAGAAGAGCTCCTCATCTGACACTTGGGTGAGTCTACATCCCTCTGCTAGTGCTATCACTGCCCTCCATGCTCTTCCTTCTCTGTCTTGGGCATGCACTGCAATGTAATCAGCGGTTGCTATAATGCTCTCTATGTCTACTGAAATCACCTTTCCTTCTGGTTCGTTGGCTGGTGTTTCTGGTCTAAACAAGTAGGCTGCTGGCCTCCTCCAGATCTTTCCCTCTATCCCTGGCATCCATGCAAATGCCATGTCCGTCCCGTACTGGACCAGTTCACCATCTACTGGCTCAGCCCTAATCACTGTCTGTCCACAGTATGCCTGCATAATCTGTCGTGCAGTGAGCATGTTAATTCCTGGAGTGGAGCAAATTATGCCGTCCTCCGTAAAGGAGATCGTCATATTCAACCTGCTCATTATGTCTCTCCCCATTATATTTACTGGTGAGGCCCTAGAATATAAAAGTGGGACTGACATGTCATAATCCCCTATTGTTAAGGGAATGTTATCAGTAAAGGGAACCAACCCCCTAGCCCCAGAGAATCCTTGGGTGTTCATGGCTTCACCTGACATCTTAAATTTACCTTCCCTTATGCAAGACCGGGTCGCCCCGGTGTCAACAAGGAATGATAATTTTTTGTCACCTATCGTTACCTTTATGCGTGGTTCCTCCGCACTATTAGGTGTTACCGACAGGATGGGACACACCAAGGTCGTCTGTGGGCTGTCCTATTGGGGGTATAATGATTGACAACTTCCCGTGTAAGGGTTGTGTCCCAGGACTGTCACCCTACCCAGTTGTGTTTGCTGTAGTTGGGTATTGGTTGAGGTTATGTTATGGTCTTGGACTTGTGCAGGTGGCTGTACTTGCTGTGCTTGGGGTTGTTGTGTAATCGCTACCTGTTGTTGAGGCGGTGGATATGTCCGTGGCTGTTGTTGTGTTACTAGTTGTTGCTGTCCATTTCCCTGTTGCAATGTCTGCTGTTGCTGGAGGCCCTGCTGTTCCTGTGTGAGCTCTTGTTGTCCGTGTTCACTCCACAATGGTGTGCCTGGTCTCACTCTACACGTACGTGACATGTGGCCTACCAATCCACAAATCCAACACACCAGTGGTTCCCTGTTCTGCCATGGAAAGCTTCCTGTGTTGTCCTGGTATACTGGGTGCCCGGTGGGGTAGGAATTTCTAAGTCCCCCCACCTGTTGTTGTGTTTTAAATCTGTATCCTCTCCCTCTCATTATTCCTCCCCTTCCCCAGTTGTAATTACAATACCCAGCTCCTGGCGTTGAGTATCCTCCTCCCATGTTAGTCGTGTATGGTTGGAGTGGCGGCATCTGTTGTGTTACAGTCTGCGATGATTGTATTTGGGAGGGGTCTTGTGCAGCCACTACTTGTGTGGGGCTTGAGTTATTGTGGCAGGTGTAGTTATTAGTGCGCCTTCCATCGTGTATTTAGTGAGTTTCTTCTGTACTAGTTTAGCCTCTTCCGTTTTCCTATCCTCTTCCTTTTTTTTCATTTTTTCTTGCCATGTCCTGCAATGATGTACTATAGTCAGTTGTATTTCTGGCCATGCTTTTGCTTCCATCCCCACTACTTTCTTCAGTTGTTTCTGGACTGCTTCTGGAAGCCCCTGTACTAGTATATGATAGAATATTGCTGGTGTTTTGTCCCATTCTTCTCTAGTTTCCATACACCACTTCTCTTGAATTTCCTGGATATAATCAACAGGATCTTCGTTCTCACGCATCTTGCGTGAGGTAATTGCTCCTATGTCTGATGTGTCTGGATACTGTACCCTCAGTGCCTGCCATAATGCATGTCTGCAATTTGCGAATGGTGCCCCATCGTGAGATGTGTTTGTTATTGTTACCCCGGGGAAGCCCGCTCTCTTCCAGATGTCATCCGCAGCATCCCCTAATATTGATATGAGAAGGCCCTTTACATCTCCCACTGCCAATTTCTGTCCTGCGGTGTGTTTTTCCATTTCATATATCCATTTACCCGCACCTCCACTTAATGATGGGAGTCTGCACTTCATATTTTCCTTGTCTGCATGCTTCCAAGGGACGTATTGTGGTCTAACCCCTCCCCTCTCTAGAAGAGGCATTAAGTTGGGTCCCGTTTTACCCCCTGGGTTCCACAAAATCAAGTCCTCACACCCCTCCTCTTCTTCCGTCTCTTCTACATCGTCAGTTTCGTCCATATTTCTCCTGGTCTTTACTCTTTCTCCTCCACCACTTCCCCTTCTTTCATCATTTCCTTTATTTATTGTGGGCGTGTGTATTCGTTCTCCCTGCCTGCGTCCAGGGAGGTCTCTAAGCCTTCCTGCATAGGGTGTCAGTTCGCTTGTGAAGGGCGCTAGTTTAGATGGGCATGTTGCATGTAATGAGCGTGAGGTGGTGGAGCATGTATGACGGGACGGTGACGGCGTGGCTTCACCTGTCTGCCTTTCCACCATTCGATGCTCCTCCTCCTCACTTCTCTGCAGTTCTTCCTTTCTCCTGCAGATCCATGGTGAGTCTTTATTTGTCCGGGTGGTGTATAGTTTATCTAGGCTTTCCCTTTCACTATTTCTTCCTTCCTTCTCCATTCCTTCTTCTTCCTCACTACAAAAGTCATTCATAAATGGCAACCCCCAAACTGTCTTTTTCCCCCCAATCGTTACTGTTCTTAAGTCTATTAGGTCCGTTCCTCCCTTTTCTTCTTTACTAATCGCTCCCCTTTGTGCCGATGTTGTTGCTACTTCTGTATCTCTATATACATGCTTCCTTACTTCACTCTCCCCCCTCCTATCTTCTCTTTCCCCTTCGTTTCTCTCCGCTATTTCTCTACCAATTTCCTCTCTTTTCTTTTTTAATTCTTCCATTACTTCACAACTCATTCATTTTTTCCAATATCTTTTCATCTTCTTTCTTCCTTTCCCATCTCTCCCTCTCCCTTTCTAATATACTCTCTATCATCCTCCCTTCTTCGTATTTCCTTGTCGTTTCTGACAGTAATCTCTTCTTCCATATTGCCATTTCTTTTTCTTTCTCCTCTTCCTCTTTTTTCCTGTCGCGCAGTGCTGCTCTTGATACCCTTTCTGCTGCTGCCTTTAACCTTTCGGCTTCTCTCCTTTCCTCCTCAGTTCGTTCTCTCATTTTTTCCAACTCATTCTTACCTTCTTTCCTTTCCCGTGCTCTCTCTCTTTCCCCCCTCTCGAGCTGCTTGATCAGTGCATTCTGTTCATCCCTTAATTCTGCTAATCGTTCCTCCAAAGTCTCTTCCTTTTGTATTAACAGCTCTTCCCCCTTTCCTTTCCCCTCTTCCCCTTCCATTTCACTCTCCCTGGCATTATCCTCGTCCATTTTCCTTACCACCTCCTTCTCTTCTCCTGTTAATGAACCTTGTAATTTTAATAGTATCTGCACAGCTACCCACTCATCATTTCCTACGTCCGTAGTCTGCTCTTCTTCAGTCCTCCCCTCTCCTGCTAGCATCTTCCTATGGGCTAATCCCGTTGTACTAGTCCGCTCCCCTCTCGTTTGGCCACCTGTAGCTGTATATGGAGGCGGGCTGTATGCCGGGTTCGAGTACCCCTCAGCCGCCCTTAATTGTTCTCTTGCTATTTCTCCTAGTTCTCTTAAAGGATACAACCCCCCTCCCTCTGTTTTCACTACCTTCGCTAGAGGTATATCGTCGCTCTGTTCCTTTTTTATTTCATTTTCGGTTGAGTTGTCACTCTTTTCTCCTCCCTCTTGTCCTTTCCCCGTGTTCTGTGTGCCTTCACTCTCCTTTTCCCCATTCTCTCCCTCCTCCTTAATCTCCTTATCTCCCGTTTTTTCCCCTACAATGAACATTCCGTTTGGTCCTGGTCGTGACCCTTGGAACATCCTCCATAAGTTGAACACCTCCACGTGGTGCGTCAACTTCTTCCCCTTGTATGTATTGTGCAGATGGTTTAATAGTGAGTGTTGGGTATATGGATCGAAGCTACCATTAGGCGGCCATGGTGTCGTCATTTTGTTGTCCGTCCCCTGTGTCCATTCTATGCTGTACTTGATCAATTTCTCCCTATGGGGTGATAGTGTTTTACATATGTGTTGCAGCGGGGTAGTGAGGGTGTTCCCCCACCCCCACGATCCTGTCCCGTATGACATAGTAGCGCTCCACTTGTTACCCTTCCCCTATTTGGTAGGGGTTATCTCACTAGCAGTTTACAATATACAGCCTTATATCTTTACCTGGCCCCGTAAGTTTGGGGACTTGCGATAGTCCGCTAAGGAAAAATTAGTAAAATATAGTATTTACATTTGTATGTTCTTTTCTTTTGTTTCTTCCTTTATACAACACCCTTACGGCCCCCTGCGGCCGAGGCGCACGTAGCCCCCTGCGGCTGCGTGCCCCTTGTGACGATCTTATACTGCCGTCCTACTTTCACTTGCTCCTCCTCCCTCTTCTACACTTGCCGTGGCCGGCGTTCTCCGTGCGCAGCCACGTCCCTATTTTCGCCTTCCCCCGATCAACTCATTACCGTGTACCTCCGTTTCCACGCCCTTAACACAGCTCTCCTCCCTGCCACTCAAAAATAAAGATGCCTGGTTCTCGAGATGTCCTATGTAAGCCCTGCTGGTGACGTCACCGATCTCTTCAGACTACTGGTAAGTTCTTCATATATTCTTTAAGTCCAAAATACACTTGCAATCTACCCCCGTTAACTCCACAGCTGTCTTCCTGTCACTCCTGGAACAAGGTAATCAATAATATAATCGGACTGCGCACGCTGCGTCGCCTCGCGTGTGATACGCCCCTCGACAGGAGGGCTTAACCAGCCAATTATCTGCCGTATTGGGCAACTAGCTAGCTACCGCCTACAGGGAAACGTCATCTATCTATCGAGTTTCCTGCTCGATCAATAGGGATCCTCATCTACTCATTGATCAATAATTGCCAAATCGTAGGAAACCATGCACACACACACACCCTTACACATGGTCGCGACCTAGGCCAATCAGTGTCTATGAGCGGCCGCACGTGATGTTTTCGTGCTCCGCCCCCTTCTCTCCCGTAATGTAGCGGACTGCTCTCGCACTCGTCCGGCTACCATTAATTTCATTGCCAACACTAAATTATCAAACCTTTGCCGCGCACCTGTGTAATACCTCCCGTATTCAATTCCTCCCCCTCCCTCACAATTTCACATTGCTTGTTGTGTGTGGCATACTCACCAAGTTCTCTTGATGCGGGGCCGCTCGACTGCGTGCACCCCTCCAAGCGGCTCGCCACCTCCCCTCGTCTGGACTACGTCTAGACACTCGCCAACCGCGGGCGGGATACTTCTCAACCGGCTCCCGAGGGCCAATATCCGGATTGCGCTGTCCGGTCTTCTCGCAGTTCCGCGATGGTCCTGTAGTCCTCAAAAGGGGGCAGCGGCAGAGGGGGCCGCGCCGCCGGGCCTCCTCGCAACGTGAATACTTGGAAAAATAAAAATAAAAGCAGACCTTAAACAGATCTCAGCAGTGCCTCCAACTTGTCGGGGAGAAATTCTCCCGGGGTCGGCTGGGCCGTCCGCGGACCTCCGGGCAGGGAGGCCCCAACTCCTCCCGTATATCCCAAAAGAGATAGAGTATGAGACACACGCAAGGAGCAAGGTGATTCTGCTGTTTATTAAACAAAACGGCAGGGATGGGTCAAGGATCGTACGCGTCCGTCCTGACACTCTCTCAACATCGTGGGGCTCGCAGGCCCTTTTTACCTTAGCATGACGCGCTACTTGCGTCACCTGAGAAAGTTAGCAAAAAACCTATCGCCACTCTGGATTGGTTCCCCGAGTGGTAGGGTTAGTATAGCATACGTATAGAGAACGTTGTTATTGGTTAAGGGTCAGTCAGGTGGTATACTTGGGTTGTCCCTTCAGTTTGATACATAAAAATTGTTACATGAAGACCCCTGAGGATTGGTCAATGTTAATGGCGTCAGTGATAAGGGCCCCATGTTCTGATTGGTTCACCCGCGAGCCCCCCAGTCTGGGACCATCACTGTTCCCAGCTCGCGGGGCACCTGTCACTTGCAACAATGTTTCACTATGGGTATGTGCAGACAATGTGAGGATTTATTCATAAGCAGGAAGGCCGACTACTCCCACCGCCGCAGATGTCCATTGAGTCGCTTAATTGTATCTGCCTGTGTCTTGAGACGGGGGATCCAGGCGCCTTCTTCCTCCTGGGCTTGGCACCCTATCAGGTCCGGCTTGGTCACCTGAGGTGGGACCGTGGTTGAGGCAGAATTCTGCACAATTAATATTGCATTTCTCACTGTGTGCCTGGCTTATCTTGCAGGTGTGACCTTGGCGTCGGCTTACGGTATGAGAGTTTGCAACGTTGTGCCCTTGACTGTCTGCTTTTGCTGGGCTCATTCTGCAGGGTCAGCAACCGAACTCTTGCTCATTCAATGTTCATGGAGGTTTTTGCTTGCGGCCTACTTGGGCCTGGTGCATGGGTGGAACCGTTTGATTCAGAGCGCTTTAGGTTATGGTATCATATTGCTCTATACCCAGTATCATGTCTTTGTTATATTTCTCATTATGGTACACGGGTTTAGAAGAAGCGTGAGCAAGCCTTTTTAGATGAGTTCATTATGCGTCTTGCGTTTCTGCATTTTGAAAAGCCTATGTGGAAAATAATAAAGATGCACGTCCGTGGGTGTGTCCGTCGCCTACGTCATAGCACTGAGTATGTTCTTCGTGTGGATTGGTGTGGGAGTGTCCGGTGTGTATGTTTGCACGAGTGTGCTGACCGTTGGCTAGGTCGTCATGGCATCTCTAACGATGTGTTGATTTGGTGCTGGATGGTTTAGTCGAGTCCATCCATGCCGCAGGTGTCGGCATGTGCAGGGCAGGCTGGTGGGCAGGCGGGTGGGCACGCGAGTGGGCACATCCGTATGTTCTTGTACCAGGGTATTTGGTCGTCTGGGAGATGGGCAAACACCTCTCGTGGCGGGTGTCTGGGCCGTGATCCTCTAGGCCAGGGTTGAGAGGGGATTGGTGGGAGCCTTTTGTTCACTTTTCCCACTTCAAGTGCCCCACCACACACGAGCTGAATGCATTGCTCTTAATATCCTGGATTGGAGGTCACCCAGCCATAACATTAACGATGACTTGTATTGACTCGCGCTTAGAAACTGGTCTCCGATATTAAGCACGCTATAAAAGAACAATTTTAATTTTAATGATCAACAAGGATCGTCAATTACCAATGGATAGGAAATCGCCATCAACTCCAATACTTCCTGTCCTATGTACTGCATGGTCAACAACTACTAGATATATGCATGGAGTGAGTCTAGTAAAACAGATGACGCAGAATATGCTGCGTGAAAGCAAGTGCCCGCCACTAAGCCATCCAGGCTCCCCAAAATAGGAAAACATTCAGCAGCCAAATTGTAAGAACATTAAGCCAAGCACAAAGAAGACACTCACCAAGGGAGGGTTGGGGTCGGGGACCTGGGGAGGTTGTATGAGAGTAAAGTAAACTGGCAGGTTTGGACTGGAAAAAACATCATGAAGCAGGCATGCGAATGTGATTGCGTAAACTGAAATATAACCGCACTAATTAAGATGGAAAGGGTCACGGCCCACGGCCACGGGGTCTCTCTCACTGCATTGTTTTTATTCAACAAGTGAGCTGCACCAGTGCCACTGGAAGGTGCAGACCCCTTCTCCATATACAGGACGTACCCTCAAATCTAGCTGTGCTTCAGGGCTGCACTCAACAAACAGGACTCGCAAACCTAGCTGTTTCTCACCATGCAGGACTCCCGAAATCGAGGCATTCAGCCACTCTTCAAATGACTAGCTGCATATAACCCACTAACGAAAAAAGCTCACAATTTCTGCATTCTTAACTCACTCACAAGACTAACACAAGACTAACACAACCACCTCTCGCACCGCAAAACGCACTCACTTCACCACACCGCAACAACACATAAACCGCACCAACAGCACACGAGGACTGACATCGCTCCGATACTCGCTCCAAAAAGCTCAGCACACAGAGTATATCGAGATGAAGCTGCCAACAGAACACCACTCCTCTCACTATCCTACTCCCTCTTCAACTTACTAGCCCATCCCACCAATCCCCCTGGCAGATCCGCCAGAGCACCTGGGGACCAACTCTGTTGGTGACAGTGCTCGGTACAAATACCTTTAACATTTAACATTTAACATGTGCACTGCGTGTCCCGCGAGGCAGCTGTTGCATTTTTCCAATTCCAATGGGGGGAATATCTAGGTAGTGAGTGATCCATCTGCATGTCCAGGACCAGGTTCGTGTTGTTTTCTGTTTCCAAAGCGTTGCTGAATTCCCGGTGTGTACTGCAATGTATCCTCCTGGTGTGGCCACTGGCCAGCGGTTGGTTAGCTTGCGTTCATACTGACGTCTGTAAGCGGCCTGATCATCAGGGACACAGGGAGATGCGACAGAGGAGGCCAGCAGAAGTCAGACGAGGGAAGAGCCCCTACATGGTCTCCCCCGCCCATAACAGCGTCAGCCACACTGCACTGGAATAGCAGAGGTGGTGCAGATTTACTGAGCGCCATGTCCAAGTGCATCCCAGAGCTGAAATAGGATAGCAGGCAGCCAGCATGCCCTGCAGAAAAGTCAACACGTTTTTTTTACTTTGTAGGCTTGTCAATATCATATTCTGGTGGGGAGCTGTGTGTGCAGGCAGCATAGCATAAGGGTTGGCATGCTTTGAGTTTGCACACATGTGCACATACCCCCTAACTTTAAAAGTCACCATCTGTTTTACTGTGCTGTGTATTCATTTACTTTATTTCTAGCATATTGGGCAGTGTGTTTTATATGCACCATACCAGGACTTGTTCATTTGCACCATAAAGTTCCCACAAGTCCACCATGAAAGATGCATGTTTGTTTCAACCCCTGCAATGGTCCCAATCATGGTGATTCCCTCCTTCCCCCAAGCTCACCCAGTCTGCTCAGAAGAAGTAGTGCAATCTTCCTTCTAACGAAAATGTGAATCTACATCTATCTACTCCTCTCTCCTGCGCTCTCATTCCCTGTATTTCATTTATTTATTTGCTGTGCCTTTGTATACTGCTATAGTGATATTGTATATGTGTGTTGAGTCAGAAGCAGGGACATGTGTTTCTATAAGTGTATATGGGAGGTGTGCTTCTATGAGTGTAACAGCTCGCTGGAAGCATGTGCAGTGATCAAAACCTTACCCTAACATCCATAACCTATCCATAACTTCTCCCTAAACCTCTTTCCGGTTTTCCTACTTCCCCCCTTCCTATCCAACCATTGTCACCCTAATCCTCCTTCTCCACTGGGGTTGCGGAGCCCTGTATAAGCATTGACTTGCAGTAGGTCCCAAAACTGCAGTGGTGGTGGTAGGTTCATGCCACTCCTGCGCCTCAGAGCTGTGGACCCTGTCACAGAACTGTATGCAAAGTTATGTTATTTTATGAGTTGTGTTGTAATGTAACGGACACATGAACCCTCCATAAGTAGCATTTTCTGTAAAGTCGTGAATTGACGCGATTCACGGATGATGGTTTGAGGGCCACTTTTTTTGAGGCGAGGGGTGGGTCACTTTTTTGAGGTAAGATATGAGCCACTTTTTTTTGGGTGTCCAGGCCTATTTCTTGTCCCAGCCTGACCCTGGCTTCTGGCCGTGGGTTGCTGCATGGTCACAGCTCAGCAATCACAGCGACTCGGCTCACATGGGGAAAACTTTACTTCCAGCCCGTCTTCCTCTGCACAGTCTCTGTAATACAGGTTTTGAGAACACAGGACCCTCTCAGAACTTGAAGATGAAATCTGTTGTCTCCACATTCCGGTGTCGCTTCCGTGCTCCCACTTCCTTGTGAAACGCCAGTGTTGTGCATCTCCTCTTCTACTACTACTGCCAGCCTTCCAATTCCTGCACCAGCCCCTTCCTTCGTTCTGTTACTGCTGGGGCCCTTTAGGCCACACGATTTTGACAATTGGCTTCAGCTGGGTGCTATCAGTCTCAATTGCCTGACTCCTGAATTGGCTATTAGGCTTAATTGCTTGACTATCACATCTACATTCCTCTTCAGCCCTCATCCTTGTCTCATTCCCTCTGGGATTCTGGGACATGTAGTTTGTTTCATCACAGTTAGGTTTTTCCAATTGTTGATTACTTAAAAGGGTAGATTTAATTTCCACAATCCTTTGTACTGCACACCTGGAATTTAGGAGGGCATTTATTTTTAATACCAAAAAGTGTCTTTCTTTTGGTATAGTGTGCTTGCTGTTACAACT
This sequence comes from Ambystoma mexicanum, assembly GCF_040938575.1. Taxonomy (NCBI): domain Eukaryota; kingdom Metazoa; phylum Chordata; class Amphibia; order Caudata; family Ambystomatidae; genus Ambystoma; species Ambystoma mexicanum. The sequence goes on along the minus strand of NC_090926.1, from coordinate 374,488,507 downwards.
TTAGGATTCACAACCTTTTAAAGGTTGAAAGACGTTAAAATACCAACAAGCCACAACCTCTTTTGACACAGTGGTAAGAATCTCCCTGTCAGAGGTAAAATACTGTGCCTCATCCCCCGGAATCTCCCCACTACCTAGGGCTCTGTTTCCACCCATGTGATCCCCCCACAGTACATCACCCCCAGGGTTGGGATCGGGAAGCGCTGTCTCCCCTGGCCACCTGGGAGGAGACTTTAGGCAGGGTTTCAGTGAGGGATCCGCAGGATTCTACACAGTAGCCTGGTCTGGGTCACCCCCCACATGTAACTAACTGGGTAAGTGGTATTCCCAACAGGTAAGCACACCCCAATTGGAATTCAAAACATACAATCTAACATAGGTATGAAGTCACTGCAAACCACAAAATGACACAAAATAATGTCTCATTTGAGCAAAGAAAATATAACAATTTGTGGAGTGTGTTGGTTAGTATCGTGACCTCCTGTCACATATGTCTTGGCTAAGACAATTACTAGGCAGTAATTGCAGAATCAAGTGCAAACAGAATGATTGTGGTGCATCCACATGTGGCCTGGGCTGGACTGCTCTCTGTTGGCACAAACAGCACCTGGCACAGTGCCTGGGTCCTGGATACATGGGCACATCTGGTCTGGTCCCCCAGGCGGGCCGACATCTGCCATGGCCCCAGGGCGGCCGAGCTGCCTGTTGCATCAGCAGCGTGGCCCCCTAGGTCAGTCTCAGGGGCATAACCCACATGTGCCGCCTGGCATCATTTTCTGGATTTAGTCCCTGCAGGACTTCAAGGCAGCAATACCCCACCACCCCCTCCCCCACCCTCCGAGGTAAGTCTTTTTCTGGTTCTTTTGACTCTCCTTCAAGTGCCATTTTTCAACTGTCTTAGGTTTGAAATCCTTTTAACCCTTTTCTGCCCTGTCCAGCCCATTCAGGAGCAGGGGAGTTCTGTCCTGTTGTTCTTTCCTTTGTTCTTTCTTTTAAACATTCCATCCAGCCCCATGGTGGTCTGCATGGACTCTCCCAAAACACATGCACACAAAGACACACAGCGGAAAAAAAACACACTACTCTAAATAAAATACTTTATTTACCTTGGTGTTTGTGTCTTTATTCCTAGGGTCCCTACTAGCCAGGCCACGGGTCATATTAGGAACCTAGAACATACATTGACCTCTGCTCCAGACACCTCAGAAAATATCTCAAACTTCCACTCCACAGAAAGCCCTACCTTTTCTGACCTGCACATAAACTTGCCCTGAACCCCCGTATTGTACATTGGACTCCAACACCACATCTTGCAGATCATGAATCTCCAAGAAATTCTGAAAACAGCAGAAGGTGTGTGATGCAAGACTAAGTAATTTAGCTGTGGGGCAGTACTCTGGACGGCTCAAGTAGCTTCAATGATTTGAAGCAACATTAACGTCGCTTCCTCCGCAGTCAGTCTGCAATACTAGATTCTCTGGTGCACTGACTGGCTGCTGAGACTATGCAATCTTCCTGTCAAATGCAGTGTTATGAGGCAGATTGAAAGCCAGTGCAAGAATGACATGATTCTAGGTGACAGTCTCATGGGCCACAGACAGACGAGCATAAGGATTTTGTCCCAAAAACATTACATCTGCTTCACTGTAAGGGATGTTTTTCTGAGTATTGTGAACTTAATCACTTCTAAGGACTCCAATGTTTGCAGTTAATTTACAGTGGTACCTAGGAATTTGCCCCACATCACACAGTGTAGTTAAGCAGTAAAGCAAGCATTGTTAACCATGCAACACGCACTTGGATGTTTTTGACACATTGCAGGAAAGCATGGGATCTCCTAGCGAGCTTTCTCAGCCACGTTATTTCTGGTATTAAGCGCAACCGGTGCTTATGTCCCTCCCGCTGCAGCTCCCTTCTGTGGCTCCCATCCCCTTCCCTCTCCCTCCTCCAAACTCAGGATTGGCTACTTAACAGACCACATGACCCGGAACCCAGTTCATCTCCCTGCCCCCCAGTGCAGCCTTGTCCTGGCATTCAGCAAAGGGCACAGGGAAAAGTCATCTTTCTTGGGTGCTAACCATCCCTATTTGCTGGGTCACCATGGTTCCCCAGCCCTGCAGGACGCCACTCGCTGCAGCTGCTCTCAGGTAAGGGCCGCCTAATTGGTATCTCGCCACTACTTGCCTTTTGCCCCAGAGAGTCCCAAATGTATTTTGCCACTACTTGCATTTTTCCCCAGAGTGTCCCAAATGTAGGTTTTACTGCCTGTGATCTTGCAACTGCTTGTATTTTGCTACTACTTACAATTTTTCCCAGAGTGTTCCAAATGTAGGCTTTGCTGCCTTGTTATCTCGTCCAGGGGAGTTGCTAGGTCTGGAAAAGACCCGGGGCTACACTGATGTCGGAACTGTTGGGACTGGGGGCTAGCTAGTATTTTGGCTGCAGCTCCTGAGATTCTATCCGGGGCTACAACCAAAAGATCAGGGGCTATAGCCCCCTTAGCCCCCCCCTAGCAATGCCCCTGATCTCGTCACTGTTTGTACTTTGCCACTAATTGCATTTTGCTCCAAAGTGTTCCCAGTGTAGCTTTCACTGCCTTGCTATCTTGCAGCTGTTTGTATTTTGTCACTAATTGCATTTTGCTCCAAAGTGTTCCCAGTGTAGCTTTCACTGCCTTGCTATCTTGCAGCTGTTTGTATTTTGTCACTACTTGCATTTTGCAACAGGGTTTCCCAAATATAGGTTTTGCTGTCTATTATTTAGCCACTGCTTGTAGTTTGCCACTACTTGCATTTTGCACCCAGAGTGTCCTGAAGGCAGATTTTGCCGCTTTGGTATCACACCCCAAGTTATGTTTTACCACACTTGCATTCTACCCAAAGGAGTGTTCCAAAGATAGGTTCTTGCCACATTGAGTCTCACCCCTTTTTGTGAGATACCACAACTTACACTTTGCCTCCCAAAGTGTTCCAAATGTAGGTTTTCTACTTTGTACCGTGCCCATGTTTGTGGTTTGCCACACCTGCACTCTGCTTCACAGAACGTACCAAACATACTGCACCACACAATCTTGCTGCTGCATGCGCTGTAACACACCTTAAATTTGCAGTTGCATTGGATGCAGCACATTTGAATTTTGCTACTGCGCAGCCTGCACACATTGGAATGTTATACGGCGTGTGTTACCACCGCAATCAAATATTGGTGCAGCTCGGTTGCCCCACACTTAAACTCTGCGGCTGCTAGGTTACACCGATTTTGAAGTTTTCTACTGAGAGGGGAGCACCACACTCGCGCTCTGCTGAACGCACCACTTTTGAGGTTCGATGATGTAAGGTGTTGCCACATCTAGGCTCCACTGTTTTCAATGCGCCGGCCTAAGCCTCATGATTCTGACTGGGTTGTGGCCTCGTACCAAACCTACATTTCCCCAGCGAACCCTGCGTAACAGCATGTCCAGGTGTGGGTTGTACTGTTTGAATCTCGCCACCACTGTTTTTCCTTCACACTTCCATTTACTCCTCCCTCAGGGTGACCCGGTGTGAGTTGTGCTGTTTGAACCTCGCCAATACCGTCTACCAACACTCTTGCATTTTCTCTTCCCGTGGGTTGCACTGTTTGCATTTTGGCACACTTGCATTGCCTGACTGAGTCTCCCGGTGTGGACTGCTGCTTTGAGTCTTCCATTGCTTGTCCTTCTACACCTTGCTGTCCTGCCAGTATAAGTTCCCCAGCTTGGACTACCATTGTGAAGATCCCCACTGACTATGTTCTGCCACGCCTGCATACCACTTGACGGAGGACCATAGTCTGAACTACTACTCTGGACTTGTCACCGACTGTATTTCGCCACTTTCACTTTTGCCCGGCTAGGGCTCTCGGATTTCACTGCCACTTTAGAGCTCACTGCTCCACCATTCATCCTCCCTGAAGGCTCCTAATTTTGCACTCCTCCTCTTAATCTCACCGCTGCTGGCACTTTGCCACACTTGCAATACCTGACTAGGTTTCCCAGAAGGATTGCTCCTTTGAATCTGTCCACTGTTTTTATTTAGGTTCTATGTCATATTTCCGCATTTTAAATGCAGAACACAAAAAAGACAGATTTTTTTCAGCCGTTATTGTGTCAGCTTTTAAATGCTGAAATATGACCTAGTGCCCCCCTCGCAAGGTGGCCCCTTTCCCACCCCCACCCTCTCCCAGTAGTTGTGTTCTTAATCAGGCCTGGAACCGAACTTTCACTCTTACCCAACACTCCCGCGCCTGTCAGCCCCTGCATGCACTTTGGCGCTGTAAGGGCGTGCCAGTTCAATTTAGAAAGATTGCTCTGTGCGGTCACACAGCAATCTTTCTAAATCGATCTTTTTTCTGTTTTTTAGAAAAAGGTCTATTGATCTAATACCTTTATTTATTATTATTTTTTTTATTACGAGTATATAATTACCTTTATTTCACCGCCTTGCTTTATGCCAGACTGGGTTTCCCAGTTCAGAGCGTTGCTTGGAATCGCTCCACAGATTGTGTCCTGCCACACTTGCACTTGGCTTGAATAGGGCTCCTAATCTGGATTGCTGCTTTGGGGCTCCCACTGTTTGTAACGTGCCACCTTTTGCTTTGTTCCGGGCTAAGTTTCCCAGTTTGGGCTACGGCTTTGAATTTCGCCACTGTCTGTACCTCGCCACCTTTGCTTTTTGACAGACTAAGTCCCCATTCTTAGATTACTGCAGAGATGATCCCGACTAATTATGTTCTGCCATGCATGAACTTGGGCTGACTGTGGCTCCTAATCTAAATTGCCACTTTGGGGCTCACCACTGTTGGAATTTGCTGCACTGACATTCTTCCTGACCGCGTTTCCCAATTTGGACTCCAGCTCCAAATTGATATTGCTGCTATGCAGGTGCCAAATAATTCAACATAACATAACCCTGGACCGGGCTGCTGTCAGTACCCAAAATCTTATCCTTGTGACAAAAGAAATCTCTTAACCAGAATTCTAAGACTCTGCAACCCTCAGACCCTTATTTCTACCACTGCATGACTCTACCACCTTGAATTAGCCACTGCCATATTCAAACGAAGCGCTGGTAACTACCTAACTGTGACCTTGTCAATACTCTGAACTCTCTAACTCTTACTGCAACGTTTAACGCTGACTGTTTCACTGGGTAATTCTGTCAGTTAGACTTGTCCACTGCGAGATTCTGTCACCTTCAGTGGCGGCCGGTGAACTTTTAAATGTATGTTCGAGCAAAGCACGAGTGAGCCCGACTCACAAAAAGGCGATCCTCGGGTATTCCTCCCCCGTCGAAACATTTTTTAAATAAGGAATGGAATTGGTGCATATTGCAGCACAAGTTTCAAGAAAAGCTGTAGAAAAAGACCTAAGATACAAGTAGTTCCAGGAGAAGAACCCACAAAATATTCTACTAGCATAGATTCCAGGCTACCGAGAGTACACAGGGCCATTTTGCAGCTGCAGGAATGAAACAAGATTTACCTCGCAGTGTGATGAAGAAGGGACAGGGTCTTTGGGAAATTGAGAAGCAGTTTCAAGTTGCTGCAGGTTCCCAATCTCCCAAATCCTTTGTAAGGAATGAAACAAGATTTACTGCACTGCCTGGCCGCCTGCCTGGCAGGGCCACTTATGCACAGTGTTCAGGCCGAAGATGTGTGGGGGCCCATTTCAACATGATGATTCCGGGCTCCCTTACTTAGAGCAGAAAACAGTCTGAGGCACCCATGGGATGCATACATTATAATGGAGACAAAGAAATTTAGCCGGGGGTTAATAGCTGCCAATTATCACGGGTAAGCCACCCTCCAATGTAGGTTTTGTTGCGCCCCTGCTTTCCAATGCTCAAACCCGTGTGTGAAAGTTCTGATGCTTGGCAGCAGAGCAGCTCTCAGGAAGCTGACAGGACCCTGGGAGAGCCGCTCTGCTGCCCAGTGTTTAAATTTTGCTTCACACAAAAGTATGAACACTGACAGGTCGACCCTCATCCTGCAGACCCCCTTCACAAAGAAGGACTTTTGCAGTCCCGGAGAGGGGGTCTGCACAACTCAGAACCTGGCGTTGGCTACCCCAGCCTTCCTATGAGCTGTGATCTTGGCAGGGTCATCCTACCGAGATCACAGCTCACAGGAAGGCTCACGGCATAGGGCTTAAAGAGCGACAAATATAATGCTTTGTTAAATCAGTTTGCAGGCACTGCCTCACAGGCTAATGATCAAAGGCACACCTTTGTTCATTAGCCTGCAAGGCTGAGTGTGCCTGATAAACTCATTAGAAAGGGCATTACTAATGCTCCTTCCTTCGGGTCACAGCAGGTGCTCCTCATGTCTCTCCGTCTGTGTGGTAGTAGTGTGTTGTTTTCAACGCACATAGTAATGTTACTTGGGTTTGTTTCTGTTTCCCAAGTTCCCACATGTGGGTGGGACAGTGACATCACTGTTTTGTCATCCGCAAAGCTCCCAGCATCTGAGCATTGACCCTCCTCAGCTCTCCACCCCCTTTCCTATCTCTTGCACAGACTGGGGTGGGGTCTACAATGTCTGACCCCACCCTAGTCCGTTTGAGGCACAGGACAGAGGGCTGGATGTTAAGAAAAGGATGGCTGGGGGCTTTTCTTTCTTTAGGCCCAAGGCATCCTTTTCAGCCGCGTTTGTTGGCTTTTAAGTGCCGGCCCTGAGACGGCCTGCACTGAGCATGTGCAACGGGGATGGCTCTTTAGAGTGCTCCCCGCTACACATTCAGTGCAGCCCCACCATGTTACTGAGGGACAGGATTTTCCTGTTACTCGTGGCCATGGTGGGGAGTGCCATTGTTGGTGGGGCTCTGCCCCTCCCACCCCAATGGACGAGCGGCCCCTGGTCACCTTGGACTCTCCTGCGGTGAACTCGCCATTGTGTGACTCTGCCACTTTAAATTCTGCCACTGCGAGTTCTCGAATTCTGACATTGTGTCATCCTGAGCTCTGATTTCTGCTGTGAAATTTCTAACTTTGAGATTTCTACTGTAAACTCATACCACTATGAATTTGGCTGCTTTCACCCGACTGGCCCTGAATTCTTGTTCTTGAGGTTTTACCAAGCCTAGACCTGCCTCACTTAAACTGTCCCACTGTGTTCCTCCTCCCCTCGCTTGGAACTTTCTGTGGTGTGAGCTCTGTCTCTGAAAAATGTATCACTGTGAGGTTGGACTCACAGCTAAAGGTGCTGCGGCGGGGCAAGTTTACCCAGAATTGCATCATTGTGAAAATGTATCGTTCAACTGCACACCTCCTAGAGTTTGCCACCTCTGAAGCGAGCCACTCTGCCACCCAACCTTTGGACTCCAACACTCTGAATCTCCTACTTCTAATTCTAGAAAACATCAACCTCCTCCCTCGAACATTTTCATTGTAAAACGGGTGTTATCAAGCACCACGAGGCACTGAAACCAAGTTCCAACCACCATAGAGAGACCTTTGTCACTGTGCACCTGATACCACTAGAAAACCCTAACAAGCTGGGGTTCCCAAGCACCACGAGATTCTGAAACTGAAATACAACCACCACAGAGAGGCTTTTGCCACTGTGTACTCGATACCACTACAAGGTCCCAAAAAGGGGATCTCAAACCATCTGCAGGCTAAAGTCACATTAAACTATTCACCAATACAAGGCACCATTGCAACAGGGGCTCACGACCAGGAACCCTAAATCAGTAAGGACTCACCACTCAGAGAGCCTACCATTGGGTGACCTCCCGATCACAGCTCCTAGCACTAAGAGCCCTCCATCTGTAGGGCGGACTACCGGCAAGCAGACAGGGAATTCACAATCCGCTAAGGAATGCGGCTCGGTGCACCTCTTACAAGGATAACAAGGTTTTATTTCACAAATATAGAAAATCACATGTCAGTAGGGGCATTCTCTCCCAGATGCCATGGAGTGCACTGGTTAGTTCAAAGCAATGTAACACTTTTTAAACGCATTTGTCGTCACACGTGCAAGAAATATACAGTACTACTCACCCCAGTTCATTGGTACTCCCCTATATGCATACCACTCGCTCCATGTAAGATACCAAGTGATTGGTCATTATTACTTTCGAGTCAATCCCCTTCCAAATGGCCTGGCGTCTTGTTACTGTTGGGTCCCAGGACCGTAATTGGATGCCGACTTAAGAATGCTCTTCTCTTCACAAGAAAGTCACGTGATGTACACCTGCTAGTCGTACATAAGCTCAGAGGATACTCTCGAGGTCTACTTGGTTCTCTGAAATGGGAGGCGCTTTTGGATCCCAGACACGAAGGTGCCCCACCATGCCTCCCCAGCACTGACCTAGATTTGTATCCTCACCCTGTGCACCTCGTAGTACAAATCACAAGACATCCTGCTCTGTCCTCCCCCTTGGCAGCAGCCCCTTCCCTGGACCTTCACCTGGGCTCTGCCAGGGCTACGCTAATCAGTCACTTTATGGGGGATTTAAGAGTCCTAATGGTGGGCACCTGGTAGTTCAAATAAAGTGACCAGTATCATGGGGGCACTGGGATCCTAAATCTGAATGGGCTGTTTTGGCAGCTCAGGACCTCTGCCCTGGCTCCCCAGAGATCATCCTTCAGGGACAGGCACGGCACTGTTCACGCTTGGCTATTCAAATTCCTTTCTAGTAGGATAGGCCTACCGCGTGAGCCAATTGGATAGTTGTATCTATTCGGTGTGAAGGCCTTTGAGCCTCCTGCTGGACTTGGGAATGGGGATGGGAATGCATATTGGTGCGGATATGCCAAGAAATGCGATCACTACTAGTGGGGCCTGGCCTTTCCAGGCCTCAATCTCAAAATGGTGTTAGTTCAGTGCTTGTTGTCGCAGGGCTGAGCTGGCTCTCCCACCTGCCATTACCATACACTACGATATTCTGTCACTCCTACAGGGCACCGCCCTCGCCCCTAAAATCCCACTCATATGCTACCATGTATTCCTAATACATTTTCCTCAACCAGAATCGTTTTGGGGGGCAGGGGACTTGACTATGCATCCCAACATATCACAGGAAAACCATAACAAAAACTTGAGACAAGGGATAAAACTTCAACTGTGATGCTCTCACCTAAGGTAACTTACACCTGGGCTAGTTCGACCCCTGGCTTTTTCGAATAGTTCTTCCCGGGAACAGTTCTGCCCAGGAATATCTCTGTCCCACACTCCAAATATCATGCTCCAGAGTGTTTTGAAGGAATTACAGTTGTTAATATTGAAAGAAGTAACTATAAAGGAAGGGTCTATGGGATCAGTACTAACTAGATAATAAGACATTGGGCCTCGTTATATGTTTGCCAGTCCGGAAACAAGGGTGCCGGTAAGCTCACTGGCACCGTTGTTTCCGGACCGGAAAACTACGTGTCTCCTGCCGGGGCCACTGTGCCCAACATGTCTGACCCTGCCAGGTGCAGTGGCTATGCTAGGCAGATTGTTCACAGAAGTGCCGGCACCGTTAACGGTACCGCGCTTCCGTGTCCCCTCTCCCACAGACTTACATTTTACTGGCGCCTGACTTCCCGGGCCGCCGGACTTGTAATCTCCCAGTAGCACTGGGAAGTCAGGCGCTGGTAAAATATTACGACTCTGGTGGCAACCCGCCGGTAGCACCGGCAGGGTTACCACCGGACTCGTAATGAGACCCATTGATACAAAGAGGCTATCGGAAAGAGTGGTACTTCAGGAGAAGCAAGTCAATCTCATGAAATCATTTAGGTTTAGTTTCTTAGTGGCAGGGTCAGGATAGAACTAGGTTTGGACAGAGGGCTTTTCTTTCTTTGCGACTTCCGGCTGACAGGCAGGCACCTTTAATTCCTTTAAATAGCTTGGGAAACTCCTTTAGAATAGGGAAAATGTCCTCAGGGTTCTGGCTCCGTCTTCTGACCCACCATACAGCACAATAATGTTATTTTAACACATAGGGCGAGCCGCCTATGCCTTGGAAAATGTGGAAAAGAAGTTTTGAATCCTATATGCAAGCCCCCCCTCGGTCAAGCTATGCAGAAAATGAGAAATCCTTATTAATTCATTGCTTAGGAAATTAAGTCAGGCGGAATCACCTGGAATAAATGACTACGAAAAATGTGTTGAAATGTTAGATACAAATTATGAAATTAGTGTTAGCATATTACTAGAACGTTATCATTTTGGAAAATATGTCCAAGAAGAAGGAAAGTCATTGGAACAATTTATAACTTTGCTAATGGCATTGGCAGCACTGTGTGACTTTGAAGCTATATCACAACTCCGTTTTTTTTTTTGGTTTGGTACCAACTTATAAAGTTACCATGCGCCTGATTATTGTTTCAATTTGAGTCAAAAGGTTTCAATTGGGTGTAACACACAGTCATGGGTTAAATCCCCCTCCTAGTCCACTGGAATCCAGACGGCAGCAGACTTCAGCGAACACCTCAGCTCAGGTGTTGACTCAGCTCGGCTCATGACTGTGTGTTACTCCCAATTGAAACCTTTTGACTTGAGATTTAGCTTTGCAACTAGCCCTGATTTGAAAAAGACACTGGTGTGTCGAAACACGTGCCATCTGTAAAGGGCATTTTTCAATATAAAAAACCAACCTACCTAAATATTCAGTGTGGCGCTTTTTTGAGGTGTGGAGAAGCCCCTTTTTTGACTTTGAAGCTATTTAGATGAACGATTAAGGGACAGTTCATGTTAGAATGCAGAGAGAGCAAAGGTAGAGATGCACGGTCCAACGGAAATCCCTTGTATGAAGAAGCCATAAGAGTAGCAAAAGAAGTTAAACATACAATGTCATGTGTAACGGAAATGGAAAAGATGAAACATGAAGGAATGACTCAGAGTGTAGCTACTACCCCAGAAGTATTAATGATACAAAATCATCAACATGAGAAAAGAAAAATATTCACAAGGAAAAAAGAATTTAAAAATGAAAAAATGACAAAGAACACAGAAGATGCTTTAGGTGTTACGATATGTTTCATTGGTCAAACAGTAATCAATGCCCTGCATTCAAAGTAATTTGTACCAGTTGCAATCTAATAGAACATTTTGTAAAGTGTGGTCGCACCACATAATCTACAATGAATTCCACTGGAGAATTGTGTGAGGAACTAGATGACTCTGTTTTTGGAATTAAAGACGAAGACATAAATGAACTATCCATTGGAATGGAGAATATTGGGCAAATAGCTTACATAGAAGATGAAGATGCAGTTATGGAAAAACACATGGATACAATTGGGTTGAAATATATAAACATCAACATCGTTGTAGACTCTGGAGCAAAATATACATTTCTACCCAAGAATATTTATAAAACATTTTTTAAGAAGAATCGTACACTCAACCTGATAGACATCAACGCTTTAGGATATGGAGGCAAGAGAATTAAACTAATAGGATGGTTCTGGGAATTAAAGGACAAAAAAGGCAGAAAGTAAGGAGTACATATCACATAAAGGAAATGCACCACTACTAAATTGGTCACATCAGAGCAGACTAGGAATAAAACTAGATCCAGAAAGCTGATGATTCAGTGTTTGCATGTGAAGATCAAAGGGAAAAACTGTAACGCTCACCTGGTTCCCACGGGGGCGCTGGTCTAGTCTGGATTGCTGTGGCCTCTTCTAGCGTGATGCACAGGACCCGGAACACCGATTGGACAGGACCTCCAAATCGTGCTTGCCTGGCCCGTAGGAATATCCTTCTGCAGATGAGAAAGGGGATTAACAGTCTGCAGAATAGTGTGCTAGCTCCCACCTTTCCCCCTTCGTTCCTCTCTAACTTCCTCCAAACCCCGGTTTAAGCTCACCTTATGGTTTGGAAGGATGAACTCTCCATCCTGCTTCTGGTGCAGGGGCGCGCGTTCGTCCAGTTACTTCACTGGATTTCAGAATGGCGCTGGCAAAATCCACTTGACTTTCCTGAGCAATGCGCCGTAATTATGAAAGTTCAAAGTTCAAGTGAGGCCCCCTTTATGTTGTCTTTCTAACCTGTGATCTGTCCTTTATTTCAGGTGCAGAATGAAGGCGATGCGTCGAGGGGTTAAACTGCTGAGGTGAGTAGTGATGAGGGCGATCCCTCTAAATGTCCTTATCATTCCCCAGAAATGTCTCTTATCCTTTCCCCATAGGGGCCGGGGTACGGTACCTGCCAACGGGGCGGCGCCGACCCGAAATGTGGAAGAAAAGCCGGAAAGTATTATGGCTGTTAATCAGGCTTTCCTTCTGTGTTCCTTCTGCTCACCTTTTGTTTCTTCCTCTCTCCCCTAGGTGCAGAGATGTGGCGTCCAATGCTGACAGCCGCGATGGAGCCGGGAGATGTCTCGAGGACAGGCGAGTGAAGCGTGGCTCTGCAGCGAGCAACGCAATACTTTTAAATGGAAGTCTTTCTTCAGGGATGCTGGCGAGAAGATTCCGGATGCAGGTAAGAAATTTGAAATAGTCCTTGGTTTTCACCTTCTCTTCTCTTCCTTCCTTGCAGGTCTTCCAGGTTCGAGGCGGGCGTGGCTGGAGTCCAGGAGCAGGAGCAGACACAGTGAGTGTTAAGCTGCAGGAAGCAGAACAACGCGAAGCATGAGCTGCTGTCTGGGCATGGCTTAAATAGCCTCCAAAGAAGTCCCAGGTATGTATCCTTCCCCAACTAGGTATGTATCCTTCCCTGGCCACGCCCGAGTGAAAAAATAGTCCCTATGAAAAAATAGTCCCTTTCAGGTCTCAGGGAGGCCTGAAGCGTGCAGCATGGTCTGCATCAGGTAAGTGCACAAAACACCACCCTTTATGAGCCTGGCGCCTATGGCGCCAGGACTGATGTCCAACATGAGCCTGGCACCAAAGGCTCCAGGACTGAGTCCAAAGAGCCCCTATAAGGGGCCGCTGGGCTTTTACCCGAGGGCATGATGCCTGCTTCCGGGGGTGCTGGGCCTGGCCTGGTGCTCCGGGGGTAGGCATCATGACAGCACTCCCCCCCAAGGCCCCTCCCAAGGTTGTTCCTTCTGGAGGTTTCGGTTTGTTTGGGAAATTCCGATGGAACCTTTTTACCAGCCGAGGTGCATGTACGTGATCACTGGGTTCCCAAGACCTTTCCTGAGGCCTGTACCCTTTCCAATCAATTAGATAGAAAAGTTTTGATTTTGAGATCTTAGAATCCAAAATGTTCTTCACCTCGAATTCAGGCTCCCCATCTATCTGAATCGGTTCTGGTGGCTTTGTTAATCTGGTTCCTGGGTGCACTGGTTTCAAAAGTGACACATGAAAAACGGGGTGAATCCGCATGTTAGCTGGTAGATCGAGCTTGACTGCCACTGGGTTGATTATAGCTTTCATCGAGTAAGGGCCTAAATACCTTGGATTAAAAGTTTGAGGCCCCTTGAGTGATAGGTGTTTGGTAGCCAACCATACTTGATCCCCTATTTGGTATGGAGGCGCCTCTCTTCGATGCAGATCCGCATTCTTTTTGTATTTCCCTTTCGCATGTTGCAAATGTGCAGTTGCATCCTTGAAGGCTTGAGTAATCGTAGAATGCAAATGGTCCACTGCGGGCATTTCAAGGCTCAGAGGTGAGTCCAAGTCTGAAGTACGAGGGTGATGTCCATACAGGGTATAAAAGGGGCTCTGACCAGTTCCAGAGTGTATCGAGTTATTGTATGCATATTCAGCCACCCATAAAATGTCCTTCCAATTACCCTCCGATTGGTGCAATATACATCGTAGATATTGTTCAAGGGTCTGGTTCGTTCTCTCCATCTGACCATCGGTCTGTGGGTGGTGGCTGGTCGAGAGTCTTACGTCGATTTGTGCCAGTTGACAACACTTTTTCCAAAAATGAGAAATAAACTGGCTTCCCCGATCGGAGACTAGTATGGACGGGAATCCATGCAAACGGATGATATTTTCGAGGAATTCCTTGGCAAGAACAAAGGCTGAAGGTAATCCTTTCAACGGAATAAAGTGGGCCATTTTGGAAAATAAATCCACCACGACCAGAATAGTATTGTAACCATTACAAGAGGGCAGGTCCGTGATAAAATCTAGTGACAGGGTGTGCCAAGGTGCTGGTGGAATGTCTAAGGGCTGAAGAAGACCGGCGGGTCTTGTCTTTTGACCTTTGTTTTGGGCACAAACTTCACAGGACATCACAAAAGATTTAATATCCTTTCGCCAGGAAGGCCACCAGAATTGTCGTTTAACCTTTTCCTCTGTTTTGGCAATGCCAGGATGTCCTTCCATCAGGGTATCATGATGACGGGAAATAACCAGTTCTTGCAATTCCTTTTCTGGCAACAATAAGCGTCCTTGGAAGTAAGGTAAGCCATCCTTGACTGAAAAGTTAGACCCCCTTTTGATCCAATCCTGCAAGGCTGAAGAGTCCAGGAATTGTTTCACTCGTGCTTGAATGTCTTCAAGGGTTTGTAAAGTGGTTATCCCCAAAATTCTTTGTTCGGGAATTATCGGCACAGGTTCTGAGTTTGTGTCTATTTCTTCCATTCCAATTCGGGATAGAGCGTCCGCCTTACCATTCTTATAGCCGGGGCGGTAGGTGATTACAAAATCGAACTCAGCAAAGAACAAAGCCCATCGGAGCTGTCGAGACGATTGAGCCTTGGCAGTTTTTAAATATTGTAAATTTCGGTGATCAGTGATCACGGTGATGGTATGCCGGGCGCCGAGGAGATAATGCCGCCAAGCCTTAAAGGCGGACTTAATGGCTAATAGTTCCTTTTCGGTGAGCGCATAATTTATCTCCGGCGGCGAGAACTTTTTGGACCAAAATGCTACGGGGTGCAGTTGGTTGGTTTCAGGGTCTCTCTGAGACAGGACAGCTCCCATGGCTAAGCTGGACGCGTCGGTTTTCGACTATATATGGGAGATCGGGACGCGGGTGCTTCAAAATAGGTGCGGACGTGAACTTAGCTTTCAACTCCTGAAAGGCCTGTTCGGCTTCCTCGGTCCATTCAAAACGTTTATTTTTTCGCAAGAGTGCAGTGATGGGTTGCACCACACGTGAAAACTCCAGGATAAACCTGCGATAAAAGTTGGCAAAACCAAGCATGCTTTGGACACCTTTCACCGAACTAGGTGATGGCCATTTGAGGATGGCATCCACTTTCCGTGAATCCATTCGGACCCCTTTAGGTGTCAGGATGAATCCGAGAAACTCAACCTCAGTGGTATGGAAAACACATTTTTCCAGCTTGGCAAACAGTTTGTGCTGGCGCAGTTTCTCTAGGGCGGCCCTGACATGCTTTCTGTGATCAGATTCCGAAGAGGAGTACACAAGAATGTCATCGATATACACGACAACACAGACATCGAGGAGTTCCCGAAGCACATCGTTCATGAAGAATTGGAAGGCTGCAGGGGCGTTGCAAAACCCGAAAGGCATCACCTGGTATTCGAATAGTCCATATTTTGTACGGAAGGCCGTTTTCCATTCGTCGCCTTCTTTTACTCGTACCAGATGATAAGCCCCCCGGAGATCTAACTTGGTGTATACGCAAGCGTCCCTCACCTGGTCAAGGAGTTCAGGGATCAGAGGCAGAGGGTAACGATTTTTAACAGTTATCTGGTTCAATGCGCGGTAATCGATACAAGTTCTAAGGTCGCCTTCTTTTTTAGGCACGAAGAACAAAGCTGAGGATGCAGGGGACTTTGACAGGCGAATGAAACCATTGGCGAGGTATTGATCTAAATATTGTCTCAAATGCAGATTCTCTGGTTCAGTAAGGGCGTAAATCCTGCTACAAGGGGGTTGTGCACCGGGCACCATATCGATTTGGCAATCGTACGATCTGTGGGGAGGTAACGTGTTGGCCTGTTCCTTTTGGAAGACGTCCTGAAAGTCTTGGTACTCTGGAGGTAGTTGCACGGGGACAGAGGTTACTGATGCTAGATTAATCTTTGGATTTTCTGGGTAGCAGGTTTGTGGACAATCCGGGAAGGTTATTCTCTTCGCTCGCCAATCAATTCGAGGATTATGTGTCTCTAACCAAGGGATTCCGAGAATAAGCTGAAACTGTGGAGCCTTGATTACATCAAACACAACTGCCTCCCGATGGCCATCCGGACCTACAAGTGTCACCTCAGCTGTGTAATGTGTTACCGGTCCAGAGGCAATTTCGGTTCCATCTACTGTGGTGATGACATCTTTGTTGGTTTTAGGACGCAGAGGGAGGTTTATCCTAGAGACCAATTCTCGATCCACATAGTTTCCTATAGCCCCGCTATCAATGTATGCCTTTATAGCATGCAACCGTTTAGGCTGTTCCGGATCTACGAGGACCATTGGCACAATGAAATGCGAGGTCTGAGAGTTAGTTTTCAAGCTCGGCAAGCGGAACCCTACGCTTGCCGGGCGTGGTCGTTTCCCGATACAGAGTTTCCCTGGATTTTATCAGCGGCTCCTACCACCTTCTTGGGCGGCTTAACCGGGCAATCTCGTAGAAAGTGTCCAGAGGACCCACAATAAAGGCATAATTGCATTTGTCGTCTTCTTTCCCGTTCTTTTTGAGTTAGGGGTCCTTTAACCTCTCCGATTTGCATAGGCTCCGAGCCATCAGCCCCCTTGGGGTTAGCGTGGGTCTTGGCCAACACCCGGGTTTCAAACTTGGACCGATCTGCTTTTCTGTTTTGCATCCTGTGATCCAATTGGACGACTTAGTCTATATATTCAGTGCATTCTTGGGGCGGATTTACAACTTGTGCCAGGACATCTTTAAGTTCTCCGCGTAGACCTCGATAGAATAACGTGATTCTTTTATCCTCTGGCCAACCAGTTTCCACAATTAGTCTATTGAAGGTTGCAATGTAGGATAGAAGGTCTTGCTTGCCCTGTCGCAGAGATAGAAGTTCGTCATCCAGAGCCTGTCCCTGGGAGTGTCGAGCAAATAACCTTTCCATGCTTGTTTGAAATCCTTGAAAATCACAAAGAATCGGGTCATCTTGAGTTACCAGTGGGACTGACCAATCGGCAGCACAGCCGCTGAGATATGACAACACAAAGGCCACCTTGGTCTGATCATTAGGGAAGGCCCCAGGTCTGCATAGGAAGTGCAAACGACACTGATTCATGAATACGGCGAATCGTTTGGGGTCCCCAGCAAAGCGTTCAGGTGGGGCCAGCGGCATGTTTCCAGGTAGATTAATCTGCACCAGGTTACTGGAAACCACAGGAGCGGGGTTCCCCCCGGAACCGGGTAAAGGAGTTTGTCCAGCTTGACCTTGCAAAAGCTGTCTAGCCATGTCATCAGCTCTATCCTTTATTACAATCACTTCCCTCCTGGGGGCACTAGTCTCTTGACGAGCAGCGTGTAGTTCGGCCTGTAATTCCCCCAGTAATTGGGCCAACTGGTCAGTTTCGGAAGTTTCCATAGCGCCTGGGTGGGAATTTGTAGGAAGGCTTTGCGTTCTGTAACGCTCACCTGGTTCCCACGGGGGCGCTGGTCTAGTCTGGATTGCTGTGGCCTCTTCTACCGTGATGCGCAGGACCCGGAACACCGATTGGACAGGACCTCCAAATCGTGCTTGCCTGGCCCGTAGGAATATCCTTCTGCAGATGAGAAAGGGGATTAACAGTCTGCAGAATAGTGTGCTAGCTCCCACCTTTCCCCCTTCGTTCCTCTCTAACTTCCTCCAAACCCCGGTTTAAGCTCACCTTATGGTTTGGAAGGATGAACTCTCCATCCTGCTTCTGGTGCAGGGGCGCGCGTTCGTCCAGTTACTTCACTGGTTTTCAGAATGGCGCTGGCAAAATCCACTTGACTTTCCTGAGCGATGTGCCGTAAGTATGAAAGTTCAAAGTTCAAGTGAGGCCCCCTTTATGTTGTCTTTCTAACCTGTGATCTGTCCTTTATTTCAGGTGCAGAATGAAGGCGATGCGTCGAGGGGTTAAACTGCTGAGGTGAGTAGTGATGAGGGCGATCCCTCTAAATGTCCTTATCATTCCCCAGAAATGTCTCTTGTCCTTTCCCCATAGGGGCCGGGGTACGGTACCTGCCAACGGGGCGGCGCCGACCCGAAATGTGGAAGAAAAGCTGGTAAGTATTATGGCTGTTAATCAGGCTTTCCTTCTGTGTTCCTTCTGCTCACCTTTTGTTTCTTCCTCTCTCCCCTAGGTGCAGAGATGTGGCGTCCGATGCTGACAGCCGCGATGGAGCCGGGAGATGTCTCGAGGACAGGTGAGTGAAGCGTGGCGCTGCAGCGAGCAACGCAATGCTTTTAAATGGAAGTCTTTCTTCAGGGATGCTGGCGAGAAGAATCCGGATGCAGGTAAGAAGTTTGAAATAGTCCTTGGTTTTCACCTTTCTCTTCTCTTCCTTCCTTGCAGGTCTTCCAGGTTCGAGGCGGGCGTGGCTGGAGTCCAGGAGCAGGAGCAGACACAGTGAGCGTTAAGCTGCAGGAAGCAGAACAACGCGAAGCATGAGCTGCTGTCTGGGCGTGGCTTAAATAGCCTCCAAAGAAGTCCCAGGTATGTATCCTTCCCCAACTAGGTATGTATCCTTCCCTGGCCACGCCCGAGTGAAAAAATAGTCCCTATGAAAAAATAGTCCCTTTCAGGTCTCAGGGAGGCCTGAAGCGTGCAGCATGGTCTGCATCAGGTAAGTGCACAAAACACCTCCCTTTATGAGCCTGGCGCCTATGGCGCCAGGACTGATGTCCAACATGAGCCTGGCGCCAAAGGCTCCAGGACTGAGCCCAAAGAGCCCCTATAAGGGGCCGCTGGGCTTTTACCCGAGGGCATGATGCCTGCTTCCGGGGGTGCTGGGCCTGGCCTGGTGCTCCGGGGGTAGGCATCATGACAAAAACCTATTGAATTACAAAATCAAGGGAAAATGGGAAATTAACATGATGTATTTAGTGAAGAATTTGGGTGTTGGAAAGGATTTGAACACCAAGTAAGAGTCAAGACAGGATCCATACCTGTAGTACACAAAGTGAGTATTATACCTATTTCCATGCGAGGCAAAGTAAAACCAAAGATCTACAAGCTATGGAAAGGCAGGGTTTCATAGAAAGGATTGACTCAGCAGAATGGGACTCTCTGTTGGTTGTTGTCAAGAAACTCAATAGAAAACTAAGGTTTTGCATAGATTTACCCTCACTCAACAAAAGCATATTACTGGACAGACATCCCCGCCTAATATTATGGAACCGGGGTATCCACACCAAAAGAGGCACAAGTATTTTCAACATTGGATCTTAAGTCTGCATATCATCAAATGTGGTTACATACAGCATCAAAAAATCTAACGGCATTCATAACTCCAGAGTAATGTATCTGTTGTTGTGCAACGAACAAGGGATTGTATGTTTTCAAGATGATGTGCTAGTTTATGTAAGAAATAACAAGAACATGAAGAAAGGTTGAGTAGAGTCTTGAGAATAATCAAAGATGCAAGAATGACTTTTAGTAAGGATAAATGTAAACTCTGCAGACTGAGCTGAGGTGTTCGCTTTGCTCGGACCTTCAAACCTCGGGCTGGGGGGCCATTAAACCTGGTGTTGTCCCCCCCAGCCATGGCTTGAAAGCCATAGTATCTATTAGAGTTCTAGAATGTGATGACCATTAGGGTTCGAGAAGGGAGTAAGAGTGCACGACAGAAGACTCTATTTGTAGGAAGCTTGATGGCTTGCTGTATAAAGTCTTACTAAAATAAATATATGGTACAAATCTCAATCTGTTGTGTCAACTGCTGTCATCATTATAGTTTAGTTCTCCTAGTGGATGATTTTCACTTGAAGCCAGAACCATTGAAATGTCATCTAATTGCTTCATTCGACAAAAAGACTAAGGAGGAGATTTTCTGTAGCCTAGAAATTGACCAGATAGCTTTGTAGGTATGAACCTGTTTCAGGGAAAATGAAACGCCATTGTTGACATAAAATGTTCAGTGGAATGATAAATACCATTACCAATTGACCAGAGCAGCTCCTCCTGTTTCTGCAGGAATCTCAATGCGACTTTCACGGCTGCTTTTATTGTCTCAGGGTTGTCTGGAGGCAAGTTAATGCTGGTAAAAGCGAAATCTTCAAACTGCGTTGTTTTTGAGTAGAGCAAATCAGCCTAGAAATTTCTTTCGTCATCTTCTTGGAAGGAGTTCCGTAGCAGGATATGCCCAGTTAGGCTACACCGTGGAGGTGAGAGGAGTTTTGATTCATTTGAGAAAGGCTGTCCCTTTTGAAGATGCAATTACTGAAGATTTGAGTGGATATCATGGGCGTTAGTGTCCATTTCCAGGGTTCAGGAAGGATTGAGTTTAGTCTGTCTTCTTCAGTGGTGAGTGATCAGTTGCCCTCCTGATGTTTTAGAATACGACTCCCATGATCTCTCACCACTGGCTATGCTGGTTAGGGCTGATGGGAGTCATATGCCAAAACATATGAAGGGCTACAGATTGCCCTCTTCTTGTGTACTGCATATCGAACACTTTCAGGTGATAATGACCAGTTTTCAATACTGCACTATCATGACAGATAATGATTTGTTATTGATAATAATGTGTCATTTATATAGTGCTTAAGCCTAAGCGCTGTACATAGAAAATATTTATATACATTAATCTTCCCAACTGAAGTTGGTACTCCTTTATCCACCTCGAAAGGATGAAAACTGAGTTGGCCTTGCTGGGAGTCGAACCTAGGACCAGCAGATCGCACATAGATGACAGCAGCAAACGCTCAACCCTCTGAGCTATCTTGCAGGCAGATGGCACAAGTGAATGGTCTGCACACTTTCTCACCTAGATCCTGATAAACGTTTCTGTCAGTGTACACCAGAAAATGAATAAGGAGCCAGCACTTGGGGGTGAGTGGCAAAGCAATTACCTTCAGGACACTGATGCGGAACAACCTAACTTCCATTGACCAAAGGCTGTGTGTTTTGAGTGAGCGCAATGGTGACTGATTAGTCAGTAGTGATGGAACTCTCAAGAATTATGCCCTTAACTGAGGTATATTTTTATTCAGTTATGTGGACTCACAATTTGAGGACCAAAAAAGGGAGAAAACTACGCAAAGGCCCCAGTGTTCAGATTCTACCAAATGGTCCCACTGGAAAGAGAATTCATGTTGCAGGATAAGGTTGCCCCTAAATCACCAAGCAGGTGTGGACGGTGGGCCCACAAGGGGAGTACACTCTACTGAATTACCTGAACAATTTATTGATGACGCTGTGGTCATCAGTGTAGGCCCTGTCCTCCTGAAAAGATCATAAGAAATCCCATCTAATGACTGTTTTCCAGGACCAAAATATCGACCAATGATCTGCTTAAATAGACAACCTCCACAGTTGGTATGGAACAAAGTGCATATGAATATGGTTGCAGAGGTCCGAGACGGGTGTCCAGAGTAATGGAAAAGGCTATTGAGGAACATGCAGCAGATCTTGAGGGACCGGAATGGGAGCTGGAAGGACGATGCAGCCATGTGTTAATTCATTCTAAGGAAATAATATGAGTGAGTCAGAAGAAACCACAGAGTATGCACCAAAAAAAGATAGTCTTTAAGGTTGGAAGGGGTCTGGGAGGATAGAGTGACACACAGAAACACTGACTTGTCCTTTCGAATCAAAAGCAGTGGGCAGAGATCTTGGGAACTGCCACAAAAGATGCAATCAGACACTTTTAGTGCAGCGCCCAAGAATTTGACAGAGACAAAAGCACGCTGGATGCCATCAATTGGATTGCCGGGTGGATGGTATACAGCCACAGTTAAAGGCTAACGCATGGCTATTAGTGAGGGGTAGCGAGAGTCCCTGAGTTAGAGAGTGTGCTGTATTGGATAATACCAGAGAAGACAGGTCGAGGATGAGGAATTTCTCTCTTGGAGTTGTGAGAAACCAAAAGGTGTCTCGCCCGCTAGTCCTCAGGGATTTGTCATCCAGGTGGCCAGGACAGGGCCATCGCTTTTGGATCCAGTTCCTGGGGATGGACCAGGAGGGAAGATCACCTGGGTGAGGGGTCTTCAGGGTGTGGGGGTGAGCCTGCCGATGGTGAGACACGGTATTCCCCCCTAATTTGTACATCCAACCCCTCCTATTTTTTAGGATCCGATGTCCCAACTCCCCCCCCCCCTTTCTGCACAAACACTAGGCCGCTGAGGAAGAGGGCGACTGAGAGTAACAAGAATAACTCTCATACATCGTACAGGACATGTCCCACTAATCAAGTCGGACAAAGTCCAGGCCCTTGACTTCAAGTGCATACACCTGATTCCAATTAGCTCTCCTCATATGGATAAAAGGTGGAACCTAAAGACACACTTTGAGCAAGGTGGAACACAAGTATGAGCAGAATGTCTGGGGCAAAAGCAAACCTACTGTAGCAGAGGGACGGACCAAGGGACGAGAGCAGCAGGTGAAATACCCCAAGAATTCCCTACAGGAGGTTGTTGCCTCCAGAAGGCCACAGAAGACACATGGAGAAGGCCACATCCCAATATCGAAGACTGAATTGTTTTTCAAGGAAGCCAGCGACCCTCCCGGGTGAACTGCAGAATTGGGGAGGCAAGGCCAAGCCTGTGGTACTAACCTTGACTCGTGAATTAGAAATTGAAAAAGAAAGAAAGAACAGCACACAGCCGGTGAGTTGGCAAGCAACCTGAGAGACTGGTGTGTGCTAAGAAAGATTGAGGTTTGCAACAATATATTGCAAGCAAAGGCTGAATACGCGTGGATGAAACTTAAGATAAAGGCAGCTGTGGAAAAAGGAGTAGCCCACTCAAAAGTCTCCATGAAAGGTGCATTGTTTGAGGTGATAAAAGTGAATGAACTGTAAAAGTGAAAGTAAACAAAGTTGACCGGAGAGAAGGGGGAGGAAAAGCTGAACATTGAATTCTGAGTCGAAGTGGTCCTGCCGGTGATCTGTAAAGGAAGCGCGCACATTCGAAAGTCTTCGACTCTCGAAAAGCGGTCGGAGCCCGACTGAGGGAGACCCAACATGTAAAAAGCTTAGGGAAAGGAGCGACCCGGCTAGTGTTGTTGAACTGTGAAAGCTCTGAGCCCAGCAGAAGGGGACCAACGTTGCATTGTTCAAGGTCTGAGCCTGGCAGAGAGGGACCAACATTGAAGTGTAAAAGGTCTGAATCCAGCAGAGGGGAGCCAACGTTGAACTGGTCAAGGTTTGAGCCCAGCATAGGGGGACCAACATTTAAGTGTGAAAGGTCTGAGCCCGGCCGAGCGGGCAAACGTTGAACTTTTGTTTTTGTGAAGAGTTCCGAGCCCGACAGAGGGGGACCGGTGGGAACGTTTTTGTTTCGTTATTTGGGGAACACTGGAACATGGGTCTTTAATGTGGAAGGTCAGCGGGCCTCGATCCAAGTTCCAAACTGTTTCAGTGTTAAAGCCTGATCCAAAGTGTGTCATCTTGCTTACAGGGATCGCCTTATTCCGTGCTGTCTAAACGTGGGGAGGAGAGCTGATTCAGCCAAATCTTTTCTTTGTTGAACACTGATTTTCCATTTATTTACATACCTCCTTTACACAAATTATTTTGTACAAGAGATAGAGCAGGCATTATATTTTATTAGCATAGGCCATTTTGATTTGACAGGCACAACTAAGACTGTTTTCTTTATTATTTGATGGTCGAGACGACTCCCATCCTAGTTATGGGGCAAAGTAGGAGTTTTTCCAAACCCCATGAAGTTAGAAAAGTTCCTCAAATTGTAACCTTTGTGTCAGTGTCACACTTGTGATACCATGCCTCCCCTACAAAGTCAGCTAAATAAAATTGACAATGAAGCACGGAGGTCCTGAATTTTCTTAGAATTTCGTACAGGCACTCTTCCAGTTATCAAAGTATGTTTATTTGATTATTGATCTGGCACAGTAGTGGAAGTGGGCGGGAGCGGTTGGGAGCTGTGCTCCTCTACTTTTACTGTTCCTATACTTTTATTTTAAAAAGAAACCATTCCGAAATGGGTTACTCTTAAAATAAAAGTGTAGGAAGAAGTTCAAACTTGCACTTCAGTGCACTGCACTGAACATTCCCTTAAAGAGCAGGCGCATGTGTTTGGGGGTTTGGACTGCACGTGGGAGGGGACGTGACAATGGTTTATCTGTGTAGTGGGGGCAGGCTATCAGTGAACATAGTTCTACTACTTCTTTTCGTACACTTCAACAACTGGGCTTCTCTCCCCCCACCCTTGATAGAGGCTGAAATGCATACTGTGCTTTCCGGACCTGAAGACAAGTATTACAAACAGCTCCCAGTCTGATTGGCCAAGCCCACGAGTACAAAAATCCAGAACTCCAGCTGGAGACGCATGTATCTTCCCCACAAATGACATCATATAATCAGCCCATATGAAGTCACCATCGACATGAAACATGTCCTGAATGATAGACACACGGATATTGTGGTTAGGCTTAATGTGCAAGGAGCTAGGTAGAGTGCTCTCTGTTTACATTACATGGCTGCAGGTCTTACCCACTGAACAATATGGATGCCATTGCTGTGTTTGGGGTAGTACCTACAGGGTGTGGCTCCAGGCCATGGCCTGTGGATATTGGGAGAAGAGGTAATGTGCCTGGGGCATGGCCATAGATAATTCCCCAGGCCCAATGTCCGCAGGCCAAGCTCTCTGGTGGGTAAGGGTAGAGCACCCCGGCTATCAGTCCATGCAGTAGGTACAGTGCACAAAAGGCCTTTGGACAAGCCCAAGGGTCTCCAACCTTAAAGTTAGCAAGAGCTTCTTTTAGATTGGGGGCCAATAGGCGGGAGCTGCTGGCGAGAGATATCTTAATGTTCATAAACATGAGAATATGTACCAATATTTTTTGGCCTGTTTATTTCCTCTTTATACAGAAGGGAAAACATATGCATTCACGGTTATATTAGGAACTTCAAAAACATCTATATTCTTATATTTTTTAATAGTAGCTATCTCGTTAAAAGACCATCAGAATGGAGGAAACCGATCGGAACATTTAATGTTAAGGCCGACGCTGCATGCTATCCACCAGTGCTCTGTAATCCGGTGTGTAACAAGGCAACCTTTTCCTGCAACACTTGCCACTACATGAATCCCCAAACCCGCATCCTGTAGCAGACGGAAATCTACACAATATTCAATAATCTAGCATAAAAGGGCATAGAAAATAGTTTCACTAATTCTCCTTTGGGAGAGAGCTCTAGAATGCCCAAGCAACTTCGGTGACTGGCAGCAGGGGAGGAAAGTAATGTTCGTACTGCCATATTCTCCCGCTATACTCGAATCTCGGTGCCCTGAATGGCTGCTGAAACTATATATCATCCTTATCAAATCAAGTGATGTGGGACTGATGGGGAGAGGGTAGAGCCACAATAATGCAATTCTAGGTCACAGCATCGGGTGCCACTATCATAACCACGTGGGTGCACGCTTTTCTGCCTACAAATATTAAATTGGCTCACAGTTAAGTCAGGCTGCGATAAAACGTATTTGCCCAGTATCACACTATGACTAAGCAGTGAATCAGGGAGTTAATGCAACTGCACAATGTAAGCATTTGATAACATACCTTCCTAACTTTACTTGGCACAGATATTTAAGCTTTGGATTTCAGGGCTTACAATAATACTTCCTTATGCAGTTTACTTGCAAAATACACACATTGCAGCAACCTGACAATATGTAAATCCTTATAGAAACATGTTTATCTAAAATAATATCATTGTAGCTTTATTTTTCACATCATGAAAGGAAAATTAGAAGTCGCAGAATGCAAAATATTGCAAGCCTGAAACATCTATTTAACAACACTGCACGTACACCACTTTAAGAGACATACTGAAAGAGGTTATACAATAGACTCAGGTAGGGAGATTGTCACAAACTTCCAGCTCGTTTTTATGAATGATTTTCAGTATATTTCCCTATGGATACGAAGCAAAGCTTTTTCTGCATGCCAGGCTAGTAGACATCAGGGATATAAACACATTTTTAATAGAGGGCTTTATTCGATTACTCGCTTTAAGTGATTCTAAATTGGACACAGAGATGCCAGGGAACTGGTGCTGTTTCTGGTCTTTCATCTGGAAATGTCAGTGGTCTAAATGGGCAGTGCTCCTCTACTTTTTTAATTATGTTTTACTGGTCCTATACTTTTACTTTAAAAAAAAAAAACATTCCCAGAATTATTTTGTTTGAAAATAAAAGTGTAGGAAGAAGTTGAAATGTGCACGTCACATTCCCTTAAACAGCATGTGTATTTGTTTGGGGGTTTGGATTGCTCGTGTGGGGGGCGAGGGGGTGGCTATTGGTGTTGTGGGGAGCGGGTGTAGGTCAGCAGGGAACATAGTCCCACTACTTCTTTCCGTACACTTCGACCACTGATCTGGCAGCGCCTCTGGAAATTGGTCAAGAGGGCAACAAACTTTCCAGTCCTGCACAATTAACTGTTACACAATATTGGCTATGCAAACATTAGCTCAGATTAGAGTCTGAGCTTTAGATGTAAGATGCTTGGTGGAAGGGCATGTTTAGCCACGTATATGTGACTCCTGACCACCCATGCTATGAATGTATCTGTTAATGCCTCATGGTGAGGTGACTTTTAACTGTTCAAGCTGGGATCTTTACATTTCTACAAGCTACTTACAAAAGGGTTTGAGGAGGATATCTGGTATAGCATGTGCAGAGTGTACCACTATTGAACTAATCCTGGGGAGACCCAGGCACCAAAATGAACTATAGCCCTTATGCTGCTTATGCAGCATTCTCTTTGGGCAGGCTCTGGGCTGTACCAACCATTAGCACCCTGGTGGGTGGCGCTGGCCAATCAGGATGCTCGTAGCATGTCTGTATTGTATTGTAAAAGCCTGCATTCCAAGCAGCCTGGATAGCCTTCCCTTCCCTGGTCCCCTAACTCCCTCACCTTTTAGCACCCACGTAGTTTACGGGTGCTTCGCTCGGGCCCTTAACTTGTCCACGTCGGGTAATGTTGCCTCAGTAAAGCCATCAGATTGGTTCGTACAGCCCACAGATTGCTCACAATGCTACATTCCACAGCCGCATGGAGCATACCCACAGCCAACTTCCTGCAATGGACTAGGCGGATGTATGCTTTAATAACTTCTAAATACTTACACATACTGTATGCTATCGAGAGCGGCATGGGATAGAATAGCATTTTCGGGCCACGCCCCAGGCCATAACAGGCAGTATGGGCCCATAAACCTTGTTATATGTTCTTGCTAAACTCAAGCCTTTAACTCGGTCTTCAAGGCCCATAATGCCCGCTACAGCCCTTGACGGGGTCAATAAGGTTTAATTAGTAGCCAGGGTAGTATGCTGGCTGTAAATCGGCTCCTCTGGATCTGTGGAATGCAGGCAATGATGGCAGTTATTTGTCAGCAATTCCAAGGATCCTTTCACCTGCCCTTTCAGGTGCCCTTTCACCTGCCTTAGCATCACGACTATGTTGTTTTGGGATGCTCTCACAAGTAGGGCCAACGAGCCAGTGTATATGCAGAAGTGCAATTTGCATTTCTATACTTACCGCCCTGCATGCCCGAACACCTTACAACAGGAGCACATCACTGTAAACACACTTACGCCTTAACTTACCTGCAGCGCAGCAGCACCGACTTACATGGACGGGAATGGATCACTTAGAATACGATAACAAGGTGACTTTAGAACTATAGAATGACTGCTTGCTCTACACATGACTTTTAGCATTATCAAATAGCAATTTGATCATACCTGACCTCTCCTCTTCATTCTTTTCTTCCCTCCACCGCTGCTCTCTCAACAGGACAACTCATATAACGAGCAATAACCGAAATGTACATATAAAACAATCTTTTTGGAGAAAGATTACTATATTTTTTACATAGGAATCTATGAATATTGGCAAACAATGACATGTTGAAAACGAATGTTATGCACAGATGCTAAGCACAATGATAATAACCCACTACCATATGTGAATCCTAACAGGGGTTTATGAATGTACTATCCTTTGGTTCTAATGTTGTCTATTTAGAATGCTATGCCTTGACGAAGCCTACAACAGGCTGAAACATTAGCACGTGCCACCACCAGATCAATGTTGGCTCAGACACAAACTCGCACAACTTAGAATCATATCGAATTTCAATAAATATTTCCTTTTATACAACTATTGTGACCAATAATTTCTTTGCTATGGCGCAGAACCTAACTAACATTTATGTTGTGAAATGAGTAATGTGTAGTATCAATGCTATGGTAACAGTTATATTTATGTATATGCACTGTTTTTAGGCACTTCATCTATGAAATAAAAGAAATAATGTATGTATTACGATTACTGCAGTTTATTGACAGAAAGCACACCCATCATAGCAGTGGATTAGCCACTAGGATTTCATGTGTAGGCACCAATAACCTCTGGCGAGGTAAGAAAAACATTGAAATCAATTTGTATGAATACAATCAGTGTGTTTTTATTGTTTGATATCCCTGCCAGTGTATGGTATTACAGGAACCCCCTGAGTAGGACTTTGACTGTTTAACTTACTGGCAAGAATAATTGTATTACCCGCAGTGAGTCACTAGTGCAAATATGACAGATATCTTGCAGACAGGCTACCCAGCCTCATGCCCACGTTCTGCAAAACAAAACCAGGCAGTGACCTTTCATGATGCTCTCACAATGTTTTGCGACATGTAGATGCGGGATCCCCTCTCTTGCTCCACCACAGAACACACCGGCAGACTCACTTAGCCTGTATCTTTCAGGTGCTTCTGTCATTCTGAGTATACTGTCTTATGACAGAGGGGAGGGTTGTTCTACCTCGTGCAGTCTGCCTCTGTGAGTCCATTCTAGCCAGTGTTTTGTCAATAGGTGACTTTCCACCTTGCTAATTCTGTTGCACACACAGACAGTTAAAGCTATCCTTAACTGACACATTAATTTGTTTGCAGTCTTCAACAAAACTGTACTTTCTTCAGTACAAACTAAAGATACGCTCCTTCCCTGCTCGCAGTAACCATTTCTCTGGGACCGTCGTCTCCTTAATTAATTTACTTAGACCGTTATGTACATACAATTGCCGCCACGCGAATGGCGTCATTGCATGACGCGATTACGTCATTAATAGTTTGTTTAAATAGATGCCATTTTATAGTAATGGTGTTCTCGTGAACAATACGAGTGCGAATTAAGCACTGGAAATAGAGAAGAACACTTAGAAAGGTAACTCTTACTTAACTTTATATTATTATAAAACATTATTTTGGGATTTCTAATTAATAATCTCTGATCCTTCTCTACTACATCTGATAGCTTGACTAAAGACTGGTAAAAGATAACAATGTTTAATAAAAGGAACGTTCGTTCTTCTTCATTTTTCACAGAAATTTCAATCTGATTCATACTATCTTGAATGGAAGGAGACTAAATTAAACTAATCAAATGGAAAATATATTTCAAGGTTAGTCTGAACATCGCCGCTTAATATACATTTATCATTAAGCTATCAGGGCAGATTTAATTAGTCCATCAGAACGAATATACTACTATTCCCTTTCAGCCCATAGGCTTATCATGACAATATCAAGCCTCATCCCATGAGCAAGCAATCTACTCTTACAAAATTCATGAAAAGATACCAAATAGAACGTCAGAATTAAAGAAAGATATATTCCAAAGTCTATCCCGTTAAAATGAGATCTCAAGCGGCTTATCCTCCCGATGAGCCATGAGCATGGCGAAACGCATGTTGATGCTCTAAAGAAAACCGAGGAGCTATAAGAAATTGATCATAAGGAGATTTGAAAGAAATACATTATCTGAAAAAAGAGAAAGTAATCGATCACTAAAACTTAAGAGAAACAGCTTTGAAGAAAAATCTGAAAGAAAGATCACCCCAAGGAAGAGGAACTAATTATCCATAGGGAACTCTCATTGACTATCAAAAAATTAACAATAGTCATGAATAAAATCCAATGTGAACTTTCACACTTTTTCTGTTTTGCATTAAGTAATCTTATTTCTGAATTTTAACCAGTTGTGTGCAATTTTGTGTTTGTTTAGCACAGAAATATTAGAAATGTTACACTTCTAATGACTGCTGTTTAGCGCACAAGCCACCACATCCTTTGGCCATTTATCTAATAGAGGAAACAAGGGCAGGAGTTTCCAGAGGATGCATTGCAGCCCTCATAGCAACATAAAGTATCACTCAAGCAGCGCATTAGCAAGAATTATATTACTCCACACCTAAGAAAGGCAACATATAGTATCACTCAAGTAGCGCATTAGCAAGAATGATATCACTCCACACCTATGAAAGGCAACATAAAGTATCACTCAAGTAGCGCATGAGCAAGAATGCTATTACTCCAGACCTATGAAAGGCAACATATAGTATCACTCAAGCAGCGCATTAGCAAGAATTATATTACTCCACACCTAAGAAAGGCAACATATAGTATCACTCAAGTAGCGCATTAGCAAGAACTATATCACTCCACACCTATGAAAGGCAACATAAAGTATCACTCAAGTAGCGCATTAGCAAGAATGATATTACTCCACACCTATGAAAGGCAACATATAGTATCACTCAAGTAGCGCATTAGCAAGAATGATATTACTCCACACCTAAGAAAGGCAACATATAGTATCACTCAAGTAGCGCATTAGCAAGAATGATATTACTCCACACCTATGAAAGGCAACATAAAGTATCACTCAAGTAGCGCATTAGCAAGAACTATATTACTCCACACCTATGAAAGGCAACATATAGTATCACTCAAGCAGCGCATTAGCAAGAATGATATTACTCCACACCTATGAAAGGCAACATATAGTATCACTCAAGCAGCGCATTAGCAAGAATGATATTACTCCACACCTATGAAAGGCAACATATAGTATCACTCAAGTAGCGCATTAGCAAGAATGATATTGCTCCACACCTAAGAAAGGCAACATATAGTATCACTCAAGTAGCGCATTAGCAAGAATTATAT
Organism: Ambystoma mexicanum; assembly: GCF_040938575.1. NCBI lineage: Eukaryota > Metazoa > Chordata > Amphibia > Caudata > Ambystomatidae > Ambystoma > Ambystoma mexicanum. The sequence goes on along the minus strand of NC_090926.1, from coordinate 374,457,557 downwards.
TACTCCACACCTATGAAAGGCAACATAAAGTATCACTCAAGTAGCGCATTAGCAAGAATGATATTACTCCACACCTAAGAAAGGCAACATATAGTATCACTCAAGTAGCGCATTAGCAAGAATTATATTACTCCACACCTATGAAAGGCAACATATAGTATCACTCAAGTAGCTCATTAGCAAGAATTATATTACTCCACACCTAAGAAAGGCAACATATAGTATCACTCAAGTAGCGCATTAGCAAGAATTATATTACTCCAGACCTATGAAAGGCAACATATAGTATCACTCAAGTAGCGCATTAGCAAGAATTATATTACTCCACACCTAAGAAAGGCAACATATAGTATCACTCAAGTAGCGCATTAGCAAGAATGATATTACTCCACACCTATGAAAGGCAACATATAGTATCACTCAAGTAGCGCATTAGCAAGAATGATATTACTCCACACCTATGAAAGGCAACATATAGTATCACTCAAGTAGCGCATTAGCAAGAATGATATTACTCCACACCTATGAAAGGCAACATAAAGTATCACTCAAGTAGCGCATTAGCAAGAATGATATTACTCCACACCTATGAAAGGCAACATATAGTATCACTCAAGTAGCGCATTAGCAAGAATGATATTACTCCACACCTATGAAAGGCAACATAAAGTATCACTCAAGTAGCGCATTAGCAAGAATGATATTACTCCACACCTATGAAAGGCAACTTAAAGTATCACTCAAGTAGCGCATTAGCAAGAATGATATTACTCCACACCTATGAAAGGCAACATATAGTATCACTCAAGTAGCGCATTAGCAAGGATGATATTACTCCACACCTATGAAAGGCAACATAAAGTATCACTCAAGTAGCGCATTAGCAAGAATTATATTACTCCACACCTAAGAAAGGCAACATAAAGTATCACTCAAGTAGCGCATTAGCAAGAATGATATTACTCCACACCTATGAAAGGCAACATAAAGTATCACTCAAGTAGCGCATTAGCAAGAATGATATTACTCCACACCTATGAAAGGCAACATAAAGTATCACTCAAGTAGCGCATTAGCAAGAATGACATTACTTCGCACCTATGAAAGGCAACATAAAGTATATTACTCCACACCTATGAAAGGCAACATAAAGTATCACTTAAGTAGCGCATTAGCAAGAACTATATTACTCCACACCTATGAAAGACAACTAAAGCACTTTGGGAAGCACGGGCAAATGGGATTATTTGCCACTGCCAAGACCCCTTTGAGTAAGTAACTTGTGGCACCCCAATCCCCCTGCAGGAAGGCTAAGGGCCTCATTACAAGTGTGCCGGTCCGGAAAAAATGACAGTAATTCTGGGTCCAGCATTTCTTCAGGACCTGCACACTTCAGGGGCCACTTGATCAATCCCAACCGGCAGAAAAATTCCAGAATAACTGGCAATGGTACTACCGTTGCCGGTAATTCTGGCAATCCCATCCCATGGAGTCCCATAATACCGGGCGGCAGAGATGGTAAGACAGGTTTGCCGTTACCCCATGGGTAATTCTGGTGGGTTAGTCAAGATGGTGGTTGTATTTGACGCACAGTATCATACCAAGATAGTACCCATGTCACAGCGTAGGTGCCCACGACAAACTGACCCTCGACACTGCAGATTGGAAGGAGCACGCCGCTTCAAGAAGGACGTGCCGCCGGAAAGCAAACGCGGTGCAACTCTTCTCCATAATTTCGCTGATGCTAATGCGTGTTACACTACCCTTGCTTCTTCGCTCTCCTGTTCTGCCCCTGCTCGCTGTCCCTCATTATTCTCCATTCCAATCCTACTGCATTTGTCCACCTTATCACCTTCTTCAGCTTCAGTTCGACCATCCCACGGATTTACTCATCTTCTTCTTGGTCACCTCGGGAGCTGGGACCAGAGGTTTTTTACTCCTTTGTGGAGACTTTTCCTTACGGGTTGAAACCCTTCAGGGAGCCTTTCTTTCTCTGTTACATTCAGAGACAGACGTGGCTGTTGAGGGGGACCAACCTAATCTCTTCCCTTAGAGAGAGCCAAAGCCCACACAGGTAAGGTGAGTGGCTGAGAGATTGCAACGCCACCTCGAAAAAGAAAGCATAGACCAGTTACGGAAATTGGTAGCTGTGGTACAGGCTGTGATCAATGAGGTTCAGATCATTAAGAACGAAAATCCGTTTTTGTGACAAGCCCTTAGTAACTGTTATGCCCTTCTTATGTGCCTCTGTCAGAGGGTTTGTCTGTGGATACATTTCAAGAGAATTCCAAGAAATGGAAGGAATTTTATGACTCATTTAACCTTCGTTGAATAACTTTGCAGGGTTCGTCACGGCCTTCCAGGGGTATTCCATCAGCCTCTTTTAATGTACATGTCCCAAGAAATTCCATCAAGGCAGCTTGGGTGTCCTAACTTACACAACCAAGTTGAATGAGTTGGCTCAAGAAAGATGCATGGTTTTCCCTCTACCTGAGAGGCCTTACAGATAAATTGAAGGACAAACAGGCCTTGGTCCACAGGACTGCCTTGTTTGATCAATTGATCAAGTTAGTATTGCAGACAGATTTCCGCCTACAGGAAAAGAAGATTGAAAGATGAAGAAATAGAACCTGGTTACCCCGTAGCTTGCCTCTTGCAGTGCCAGAATCATTGCCTGTGCCATTTTAAAAAGTACCAGAACTAGTTTTGGGTGCCTCAAGAAGAAAGGAAAGCCAGAAGAAGAACCAAAGGATGTTGCAGGCATTGTGCTTCTTCCTCGCACTTGCTTAGGCACTGTCCATTGGCTCCGCCTAGGAGGCAGGGAAACACCAGCTCCTGACCTCAGATGGGACACACATTTGGGAGAAGAAGCAATGTCCCCACATCAAATCTTTACCAATGGTTTGTGCGGCCTACTTGGATGGTTCTGCTTCATTGGTGATAAAGGTTCTCTTGCTGCCCAATGAAAATGCAGCACTAGAAGTACGGCATTAGTGGATTCCAGAGTGGTATGGATTTTCACAGACCACCAGTAGCAGACTAAGATGGGAATTCCTTGTGTTTCATAGACTTTTGCCTTACCGGTGGAAGGTGTACACAGAAGAACCTTAGAAAGCAGACCCTTCGTGGAAACCACTGTCGAGCTCCAAATGCAAATCAGCCAGCACTGAAACTATAGCCTTTGTTATTATATGGGCAGCCCCTTTCCCGATCATTTGAGGCATTCGATTATTGACTGTGCATGAACCATACATAAACTGAATGGCGCATACACTGTTTTTGGGGTCTGAATACTGCGCAGCCCACTGTCCTACCACAAACATACCTACCAGGACAGGCATAGAAGAATAGACTACCCCAGTAGCTGATAGAGTGAAGCTGTTGTGCACCGTGCCAAAAAGTATGCCTGTTTTCAACAGGTGTTCCAGAACGAATCCACGAAGACTCTTCCTCAACACAGGCCAGAAGACTGTGCCATTGAGCTCCTTCCAAACACCACAGTTATTTTCATCAGGATGTTTATACTATCTTCTTTGGAAAAGATCACTTTGAAGGAGTACCTTCAGGAAAATCTTGAGAAATGGCTAATTAGAGAATGCACCTCCTCAAGGGGGGGGGCATTTTTGTTCTTCATTGGAAACAAAAGATACTACAGAACTGAGACCCTGTATTGACTACCACGGATTGGAAGGCATATGCTTGAAATACAAATACTCCTTGTCATTAATACTGGATATTCTAAAAGATGCCCCAGTGCTCGCCTCTTCACCAAACTTTACCTCAGAGGTGCATACCATCTTTTCAGGATTAAAAAGGAAGACAGGTCGGAGACCGCATTTAGAACACATTTTGGACACTAGAAATATTGTCTGATATGGACCTCCTCATTCATTCAGTTATAGTCAATTTAGAAATATTGATTTTCTCTCAAAACCCGAAAGAACATTACCAACGCCAAACTGCAAAAGTGCTTTTTTGAGACAGCGTTAGTTTCTTATCTTGGTTCGTTATGTACTGTAAGGAACGCATGGTGGCAACAAGTAGCACAGATACAAGTGATCCTAGTTCAAGGGTGTTTATTGAACAATGAATGTTGTATGCAAGTTGGAAAAACGCCTAATCTAAACCTACTTCTTAGATGGGAGCTAGCATCGACCATCAAATGAAAAATAAGGCAGTTCTAGTAGTCTCGTGTCAAATAAAAGGGCCTATGCTAAGAAACCTATTGCCAAACCTTACACCTAATACAACACAAAGAGTGCAGGATAGTTTTCAAGAAAAGAAATAAGTGTTCTTGAATAATATGTTAGGATGCAGTAGCATGGATCTTCCTTCCCCACGTTTTGAGCACAGGGCAAGGTGGGATCTGGGAGCACTGCATAGTCTCAAGCTTTTCGCAGCTCCAGACGACAGTTACGGTTTTATCTTCTCAGAAGCCTCGACGACCAAGTCCTTTTTCATTAAAAGTCTCTTGACTTCGAGGGCCAGCAAAATAACAAACAAACTCAAAGTTCCTTCTCTCTGTATCCTCTTTAGCGGATGGATGCACCCCTGGGTCTCCCCCTTCTGGGCACTGACCCTTGTTCCTCGTGTTTTTGGGTAATAACTCTTTCAACCTCTGGATCTCCTTTTCCCTCAATGTCTTTTCAAACAGTGCATAGTGGACATCCCTCAGCCGGGTTCACGTCTGTCAACACACTGTTTCTTGCAACTTTAGACTTCAACCCTCTTTCATCGGCATCCCTCGGTCGGTTTCACTCTTGCCAATTCGTTAGCATCCTTCTCAACAGGATTCACTTCCCTTGTACTTTCACCAACCTTTGGGGTGATGACTTTTTCACCCTTGAATCCCCCTATGCAGGGCTCCGACCCCTCTTGACTGTTAGCCTCCCTCCACCGGGTTCACTGTGGCTCTCGATTAGGGTGATAGTGGCTCACCCCTGGGTCCCCCTCTTCTGGGCGCTGACCACTCTTTACTTTCAGTTATGGCGGGAATCACATCCCTTACTTTCACATAGTTTGTGGGATTCACTTCCCTTACTTCTTTTTACTGTTCGTAGATCAAAGTCTTTCAATTGTACAGGGATTTTAGTAGACCTCCTGTATGACCACTTTGACATCTTTTGGCGGCTCTCCTACGGCCTTCTGGTACCTGTAGTTTCACTACGATGGGCATCGACCAGAGTCGCTTAAGGTAACACCCACGTGGTGCTGGTTTCACTCTGCAGCTGGTCTCCCCTTAACACTTTTTACAGATCATTGAACTTGGTTCAAACGTGCCACTTTGCGACTCTCATCCAACATCGCCCGGTTCTTATCAGTTCTCCCTTCGACTCACCGGCTGTGATGAACCGCTTGGCTTTCTGCTTCACTGGAGTCAAGGCCAGTACCATGCTCGTCGGAGCTTCCCTCGCTCCTGCTTATCAGCATAGGCTTCCCCCGTGTACAGTTGACATCTGCTGCATGAGTTATTGTTCACGGTCTTATGCTCTCGCTCTCTCGGAGGGTCCACGGGCTTGGAATGAAAAGGGCAAGGGCCCCTCTCTCCTTGCTACCCTCTCGATTCCCACCGCCTTTATCCTTCTCTAAAACGTCCATGCCTGGTTAGCCACCTCGTTGTGTGTCTGCCTTGCTCATACTGTGCTCTCTTGCTCCACATTTTATCCCTATGGGGAAGGGAAAGGACCGTCAGGCGTGTGTGATTCTGATCAATTGCCTGACTTTGCATGGCAAAATATTGGGACATGTCAGGTAAACGGGTCTGGTGTTAGTCCGTTCTCTGGTGTTTGCGTGAAAGTGTCCATATCGGAAAAGAGGGGGATGTGGTTTTAAATGTCCTACATGGTAGGATGGGGAAAAGGTATTGAAGGGGATACCGCGTTGCACCTGTCGGTGTCCCACTCTCACTCCTCAAGGACCCCCATCTTGGTGATCCTGCCTCACTGGTCCACCCCCAGCAACTGGATCCAATAGCGGTGGCCGTGTTCTGGCCACCTGGATGATAGATCCTCGAAGTTTAGACAGGGAGACACCTTCAGGATTCTCACAGTACCGTCAGCTCAAAGTTCCCAATACATGAAGGTGGTACAAAGATGCTAGCCCAAGAATCTTGGGCTAGCCAATTTCAAATGAAAGTTTATCGCTGGGTCTTCACATAAAGTTGCTGCCTTTAGCTAGTCTCTTAAAGAAAGACCTGGGGCCGCAAGTGAGGAGATGCCCTCGTGGATCTCCCAATTTGCACCTATAAATATTTTAATGATTTGGCTCATCACGTTTAACTGGACTGAAGCCATCGAAAGAGCCTTTAGTCTTTTAAATGAAGCTTTCACTCGGCACCAGAATGAGCCCAACCCAATGTGCAGAAAGCCCTTATTCTTGAGACTGACGCTTCGGATAGAGCAGCAGGAGCCGTACTTAAGCAGCCACAAGAAGAAGAGGAGCATCTCATAGCTGATTTTTCCAAACTGTTAACAGATTCTAAAAGAAAATACTCGATATTGGAGAAAATTACTGTCAATACAACTGGCCTGTCAGGTTTGGCGGCATCTCATTTTAAGTGCTCAGAAGACAACGGAAATATGCACGGATCATATGAATTTACAGTTCTTACAGTCATTTGACTGCTGCAACATTTGCCAGGCGCACAAGGCCTACTTTTTTCCTAGTACCAATTCACATTGTCCTACATCCCTGGAGCACGAAATGTGGTGGAAGACATATTATCACCATCGGGATAGGACCCTTCAGAAGCAAACCACATTCTTGCTGAGGGAACTTGAAAAAGATACCCTGAATATCAGATGAAGGATGATTTAAACCATTGATGCCAGAGACCCTAGGCTTGGTGCAATATTTACTAAAGAACTGGTCTAGCACCTGTTTTCCGTTCCTGGTCCAAGCAAGGGTGTCCACCTCCATCACCCCAGACCAGTGACACTCCCCATGAGAACCACCGCCCGCACCCACCATGCAAGCTGGTTAGGGAGGGGCACTGCATCTGTAAAATAATATAGCTGTTAACAGGAGATTGGCTATACCCTGAGTTCTTACCTTATTAACTGGACACAGAACGGACACCATGGTGGATTTTATTAGGATCCCAATAGGGACCCCTCTTTATTTATAAAATACTTCCTCGCACCTTTTTCTTTTTTTTCACCTATAAAAACAGCTCTATGTGAACTTGATTGCACTCCACCACCCTGTCCACACCTTCTTTTGGCCACCAAATTACACCAAATGCATTTTCCAGACTTCTTCTCACCTCGCTGTCCATGGTCAGCAGCTATGTCCGTGGAATAGGCGGCACCCGCAAACATTTTTTTTCACCTATCAAAACACCTCTATATCAACTATATTCTACTCCCCTAACCTTTCCAGCCCCTCCTTTGGCCTTCAAATAACCCCAAATATTTTTGTTCAGGCTTTTTCCCCACTGCGCTTTCCGCGGACACTGGCGGCTGTCCACCAATCCAACATGGCGACAGTTAAAAAAATGGTTCTATGTTATTTCGCCGCTGTGTTTTTCATTGCAGGTTTTTTCATCGCTGTTTTTTTTCTCGAAAAACTCGTTTTTTTTGTTTTTTTAGGGGGGTTACCCCCAAGCTCCCCTTTTTTATTTTTTATTCCCTTACACCCACAAACATATATTTAATTTTTTAACCCCCCCCCCAAAAAATAAAAAAAAACGATGAGGTTTTTTCGAAATAAAAACGGTGATGAAAAAACACGCAGTGAAATGCGTGTATACCAAAAAAATATGACGCAGCACACACTTTTGAGCATCCAATCAGCTGGAGCATAAAATGTCCACGGACATCACGCTGCCTCCTGGTTGGCCCAGACTTGTCCGCAGACCCCGAATCGGGAACTGAGTCTGTGGACCGGACACAGATATCACTAATTTGCTTTTACCTTTTTTTCGGCCATTTATTAAAAAAACACTGGTCGGATTTACATCAAATTTACAAAAGCATGCTTGCGGGACCAACCTGCCGTTCCTGGCGCAAATGTGATGAATATCCGTCCAGCGGTTTGGGCTGTAGGAGCGAGCACATATATTTTTCTGTTACGTCTATTAGGATTTCCACACATTTTGGGATCCCCCCATAACTTTACCCACCCTGGACTAAACCACACCAAACTTCGCAGAATCATTCCGAGGAGGGCATACACATTCTTTGCAAAGTTTGGTGAGGATTCATCAAGGGGGCGGGGAGGGCAAAGTTATAAGCCACCCAAAAAGTGCATTTTCTATGAGTTGAGCAACTTAACCATAACTACAGGGCCGCAACCGAAGTGCCTGTAACATATATGAACGGTGCCCATTTCTTCACCTAAAATTCATTTGGCAATACATAGCAGTCATGATTTAAATTAATTGGACATTCATATGCACAATCAAATATCTGAATTTTAGTTGTTTAATCATTTCTTGAAAGCAGTGCCTTCTTCTCTGGTTAGCACCCAACCACTGACAGGTTTCAACATATAAGGCCAATTAATGCCACACCTTCATCAGAGTTATGAATTTAACACAGGGCGATGAATTAATTCAATATGACAAATATAACCAGAGCAAAGTTACTATTCAGGCTTTTGATAACTCACTCAAGGTGGAGCCATGAACCACATTCAAATGTGAATTATTTTCTCACAGCAACCCCAAAACGTGCTCAAACAACAGTCCAGTGTAGGCAATTCTCCTGTAAAGAATACATCAAAACAGGTTTGCGCATGAGTGAACTAGCGGTATCTTCCCAGTTATTACTGCATGCATAGATCATCAGAGTGGTGTATAAATCTTCCAGCGCGGGTACAAAGTAAGAAGGAGGGTAAACAGCTGTTTAACAATCTAATAAGCAGTGATTTATTTATGATTCCAGATCTGTGTTCACCTGTTCTTGTAATTCTGACTTGTCTAGCAGTCATCCCACATGCATTAATCTACCTCCGCATAGAATGGTCAAAATTAGATATGCAGAGTTACCTTTTCAAAGGAAATCAAGTTCTGTTTGTGATTGTCTGCATTTGTTCATGATGTCAATCAAAGGCCAGCTGACAAGCCCTCCACATTTTAGTGCTGTCATGCAGGGTGTAGGATAAGGATACCATCACCTTGTTTCATCTTTTAGGACTCCATGGCCGTGGTCTGTTGTATCCAGGAGTTGATGTAAACGTTCACGCATGGCCCCCGCCATGTAACATCATGGTTTCCATAATCAGGTTTATCAGAGGGGGATGAAAAAGACACACACACACACACTGACACACATACACACCGTAGTATTTCGGTGTACGATGTTGCATCTTTGAGATGCTACAGACCCCTTAGGTGTTCTCTGTACATGCACTCTGCCCACAATGGAGCTATGTCTTAGATTTGTAAAATATCAAATAAAAAGAGTATTGCACGTAGCAGTGCCGGGCCTCTTCACTGTGGCAGAGTTTTCACCACAGGGCAGACACCTGACCATGGTACATGGCGCTGGAGTGCAGTGCGGGGAAGCCAGGCGCAGGGTGGACAGTGCCTCTTAGCACAGAGAAGGACGCTCATGGCTCTTCACCTTTCACCCTCATAAGGTGGGTCTTCGGAGCTGAAATGCTGGTTCAGCTCTATACTTACTTTGGACTGGTGTGCTGTCACAGCAGCAAACTGGCCATTTCTAGACTCGACAATAAGGATAAGATGCTGAGTGCAGCATCCCAGTGGCGGCCACTTCAGAACACAGTGCCAGTGGCATTACCAAACTGCAGAGTGACTTGCGCCCGTGCCCCCAAAGAGCAGGTGATCCTGATTCAGTACAGGATAAGTGCGAAGGACGAGTGTGCTCGTCCTTTTTGCATCGACTTTCATAATAGCCTGGCAGTTAAGGGGTACTAGCTTGTGGACCAAGGTTGAATAAAAAGGCTTGCCCAGACTAGTATAGTATAGGGAGTCTCCATTTTATGAAAGATACGGAAGTAAAAAAAAAGAGAAGCATAATCCTCACATCCGGTCTTGGCATCCGAAACACTGGGACTCCTTAAATACATGCTGCCTGTCTGCTTCTGTATTTAAGTTTGTCAGGAACTGGTGAGAGGGGCACAATAACAGTTGTTCCCACTAGATGTGATTGAGCGTGGAATCAGTATGCGGTGGCACGGTGTAAGTAGCACCATTGCATCACAGTGAAAAACATCCTATGGCAGTGTAAGGAGTCTGATCACAGTGACCGGCATTCTAAAGCCGTGCCGTGACCCCATTACACCTGCCACAGTTCAGCCTGCATTCCACGCTAACGGGCTTGCATCTGGGGAGCTAGCCAGCAGACTATCATATAGCGCTTTCCACTGCAGCCAGCCTCCTCGCTCACGCACTGCTCCAGATTCTCATGGCAATGTCTCAGATAGGGTCACCGGACCTGTTCTCGGGGGTAGAGATAGTTTTGGACACCTCAGCCAATGAATTTGATGAGGAGGCCGTGTTGTTCGCCCGATTCCAGGAACAAATGCGGGCGAGAGGAAAGGACTGGGTGGAGAAAGTGCTGAGCGAAGGACAGGGACCACTTCCCCATCAGAGTACGGTGCAAGCACAAGTTCACGCTGTTCCAGATACCCCCCCCCCCGCTCCCGGAAATACCGCCGGCAAGTATCCGGGCTCCTAAGAGGGCAGCAAGCACCAGGCAAGGTAAAGGGCATTTGGTGGCACCTGTGATAGAGCAGGCGGGGGCCGGTTTGGGGGTTCAGGTCACACTGACCCCAAAGAAACGGGCAGCTAGAAAAGGCAAGGCAACACAGGCTGAGATCTGCCCCCCACAAGTAGCTGAGGCGCAGCCAGCCCAAATGGGAGGGCAGCCGCCAACTATGGCTTTACGATTGGGCGAGTCCATCCCGACGGCCACAGTGAATGATTTATTGAGTACTTTACCGGCAGTGATGGCAGGGATGAGCGCAAAATTGAACGAAACGCTGGGAGAAATGTTGAAGTTATTGCAGGGACCCATTGGTCTACCTGCAGGGACACCTAGTAATGGGTTAAGGGACGCATGGGGAGCCACAACACAGCCAGCAACTGGGTGCATTGGGGAGGCAGGGCGCAGTCAGCACCTCAACCGCTACAGATCCAGGCGGTATTTGGCGGCACTGCCCTTCAAATCCTGTCGGAGAAAAGCAATGTGTCACCAGGGCCTGGGGTTGTGGGACATTTGCAGGTAGGTATGGGGGGGAACACGGCAAGTAGAGTGACACCAGTGTTAGCAGCGGCGGTCCCAGCACCCACAACGACCTTACCCGCACAGGTGACTGCCCAACAACCAGGGGTGACAGAAAAAACTATCCCACCAGCTAATGGGACCGCAACTAGCACACCCACAACCGTTACACCGGCTAGTGGTGCAGGAGAGCCTGCCATTCAGCGGGTTGCACACGCACCCTTAATTACTTCTACTCTGGGGGTTGCTTGGCACGTACCTAAGGATTTTAAAGAAAGAATATGGGCAAGGGAGCAATGCGACATACTGTGCATTCTGGAGACAGAAAACGCAGGACCCAATTTTAACATTAGCAGGGAAGAGGACAGAAAAAGGCAGAAGAGGGTAAGACCAGAAGAGAACATTCAGAATTGGGAGTTGGCATTTGATCTGTTGGCAGCTGTCTGGTTGGAAAAATTCCCAAACGATGGTCAGGCCTTGATGACATATAAAAAGGGAATAACGACGGAGCATAGGAAATATGGGACCACGGGCTGGATAGACTATGATAGGGCCTTTAGACGAAGGATGGCTCGGGAACCAGAGATGAGATGGGACCACAAGGATGTGGATGCGTGGATGGAATTTATGGGAGGTAAAGAAAGGACCAGCATACCCAATGATGTGGGGATCAAGGGAGCAGGGTGGCCATGGGTGAATAAGTGGGAGGTGAAAAAGGAGTGGCAGCCATTTCAACCACCCCCTCCAAAGCAGGGAGGGGGGAACAGACCAACAAGGGAGCAATGGAAGAAAAACAGAGACAGGAGAGGAGGGACCAAACAAGTGGAGGATTCAGGGATGGGATGGAATGCAGGTTATTTAATAAAGGGTTGTGCACATGGGGGAACAAGTGCCGTTTCTCTCATCAATGTGCAAAGTGCGGGGGCGGGCACCTAAGAATTGGATGCTTCAAAGCGGAGAGGGGTCTCCGACAGGGATGAGGACAAAAAGGGGGTCAATGAAGGGGCTTGGGGGATGGGGCCATCCCCGGTGGACAGAGGAGTGCTTCTGGAATTTTTACAGGACTACCCGAGGGCCGGGGATAGGAATTTGCTGTGGGAAGGTTTCTCTGAGGGATTTAGGATTCCATATGAAGGCCCCTTGATGGGGCGGATGGCGAAAAACCTCCCCTCTGCACTTCAGCATCCTCTGGTGGTCACACAAAAAATTGCAAAAGAGATGGAACTTGGCAGGGTGGTGGGCCCTTTTCCATTCCGCCTCTCCCAAACTGCATTATCTCCCCACTAGGAATTGCACCTAAGAAGGAGAAGGGCAAGTTCAGATTAATACACTACCTGTCCTATCCCAAGGGAGATTCGGTGAACGACTGGTTGGACCAGGGCAAATGTTCAGTGCACTATGCATCGTTTGATCAGGCAATGTTGATGGTTGCTGCCACAGGCCAGAGGGCTCTCTTGGCAAAAGTGGACATCGAATCTGCATTTGGACTCCTCCCTGTACACCCAGAGAGTTTTCATCTATTAGGTTTTCAGTAGGAGGGCCTGTTTTATGTGGATAAGTGCATGCCAATGGGTTGCTCAGTATCTTGTTCTTATTTCGAGGCATTCAGTGCATTTCTCGAATGGGTCGCCCGGAAGGTGGAGAGGAGAGGGGGCATAATACATTATCTGGACGATTTTCTGTTTGTTGGGCAAGAGGGTTCTGGGGATTGTATGCAGGCTTTGTCCTCATTTCAGGGATTGATGGCTAGATTGGGTGTCCCATTGGCGCCGGAAACGACACGATGGAGGGCACCTGCAGACTGCCCCGAGACAAAGTGGCAGAATTAGTTGAGGAAATTGGGGCTACATTGAGTAAAAACAGGACAACTTTGGAGAGGGTCCAACAACTACTGGGGAAGCTGAATTTTGCGGCAAAGGTGATCCCGGCTGGGAGGGTATTCGCACGCAGGTTAGCCAGGGCAACAGCGGGGGTGACAATGGCACACCATCACATCCGCTTAGGTGCAGGCCTGAAAGAGGATCTGCGCATGTGGCGGGCATTTCTCGAAGATTTCAATGGGGTCACTTTATGGAGGGGCCCTTGGCAGTCCAGTGAGGAACTGCAGTTATACTCGGATGCTTCAGGTAGCGAAGGCTTTGGGGTGATACTGGGCTTTGAGTGGTGTGCCCAGAAATGGCCTAGCCAGTGGCATAAACAGGGGAAGACTAAGAACATCATGGCTTTGGAGCTATTCCCTATTGTACTGGCATTCATGCTATGGCCTGGGGAATTGGGCAACAGAAGGGTGAGATTCTGGTGCGACAACAAAGCAGTGGTCCAGGCCATCAACTTACAGTCGGCGTCTTGCCCGGCGGTTTTGAGCTTACTCAGAAAGCTGGTGGTGGTGTGCTTGAAAAGAAACACTGAATTCAGGGCCAGACATGTACAGGGTGTGGTAAATATTGCAGCTGACTCTCTTTCTCGTTTCCAATGGCACAAGTTCCGGGCGGCACATCCAAAGGCAAACTCAGAGGGGCTGGCTTTCAGGGACGAGTGGTGGCAGCTGGTGACGTGGACCAGCCGCTCTAGGAAATGGGCGAGCAATCGCTCACACCAGGCATCAGATCCCGGTACCGGCAGGGCTATGGTAAGTTCATCCAAATGATTAAGAGCAATGTCATTTGGGGGGATTCTCTGGAGGAACAGGTTCAGGCATTTGTGGTGTGGGCCCATGGTAATGGGAAGAGCAGGAGCTGGGCAGCGGCCCACCTGGCGGCCATAGCATTCCACTGCAAACTGAGGGGATTGGGAAACCCAACGGGGGGGGTGTAGGGTTCGTATGGCTTTAAAAGGATGAGGGCAGGCAGAGGGGCAGAAGCAGGACAGCAGGAAGCCGATGGATTTAGATCTGTTGAAAAAACTAATTGAGGCATTATCTGGAATATGTTTGGATGATTTTGAGTCAGCACTATTCGCGGCCACATTTTCACTGGCATTTTTTGGGGCCTTTAGGATCAGCGAACTAGTGGAATCGGGGAAAGGAGATGTTTCGGCCAGGGCAATTGCAGTGGGGGATGTACAGAGGCAGACGGGGTCAAGCTAAGGATCGGAATACGGAAAAGAAAGACGGACCAGGCAGGGAAGGGTAAGATGGTGGTACTCCACCAATGCAACCATAACAGCAGCTGTCCAGTGCGTTTGTTAAAGAGGTACCTGGCCATGAGGCCCCAACAGCCGGGTAGCTTACTGGTGCACCAAAGCGGTTTGCCTCTGACTACCTATAAGTTTAGCAATATCCTGTCCACAACGTTGGGGGCTCTGGGGATAAAGGAGCATGGGTGGTCATCCCACAGCTTTCGCATAGGGGCTGCCACGGCGCCATTTTTACAGGGCATTCCAGCACACGATATCATGAGGATTGGGAGATGGGAGTCTAACAGGTTCCAGCTTTATGTAAGGCCTCAAGGGGCCACAGGGCACCCATCAGCAGGGACGTAGGTTGCCACAGCCAGGAGAGAACTGATGGACAGCATGATCATTGATTTCTGTTTTCTTCCCGATTTCTCTGTCTTAACTCTTTTTTAACTTTTTACCCACAGATGACACAGTATGGATTGTGGGACATTCCTTTGTGACACGGGCTGAAGTCGCAGCTCGGCAATGGCACCTGGGTTCCAATTTAGGGATGGGCCACAATAGAATAGTGTGGTTAGGAACATCAGGGATGCAGTGGCACTCTCTTTTGCTGACCGTCCATAGGCATTTGCAATGGAGGCCTGCTCCGAGGGTGCTGGTGCTACACCTAGGTGGCAATGACCTCGCAACTATGGGAAGGGGACGATTATGGGCACAGATCCAAGTAGGATTAAGCGCACTCGCCCAGGAGTTACCGGGTACAGAGGTGATATGGTCGGAGTTGGTGCCCAGGCTGCAATGGCGTGGGGTTGATTCGCAGAGGGCCATGGAAAAATCTAGGCACAGGCTCAATAGAGGTATCGAAAGGTTTACACTAGCTAATGGCTTTGGCTTTGTGAGACACACATTGCTAAACTCACTACCTTCCCACTATGTGGCTGACGGCGTGCATCTGTCGGAGAAGGGATACAACTTGTTCCTTACGGCCATCTTGGGCAGCCTCTTCAAGGTCGGATGTAAATAATTGATGGTAAATTGGTAAGTTTTTGGAGCATGGGGGCATTGGGGGTAGCACGGTGCCACCCCCAAAGCGTGGCGGAGTTAGGGGCAATCCTAGCCGGGGAGGAGTTTGCCACGGCTTGAACCGTGGGCGGTTTCCCGATGGCCGTACCCGAGCCAAAGTCGGATGACGGGCATTGGATCCCTATGGACACTGGAGACTCCTCACCTTCATGTGCAGTGGCCCGAGGGAGAAGCACTTTGTGCAATCTGGCGCGGATGTCCGGTGCCTTGTGACATGCATGGAGGTGGCAAGGGGACACCGGAACAGTCAGAGGATGCCCCACACTTTTTGGGGGCTAGGACTTTTTGTGGTATAGATGGTCATGAAGCATGGTGCTTTAGGGCTGGGACTGCCCCCCAATGTTGTTGTATGCTCCAATAAACTGTGATCTGTGTTTCCAAAATGTAAAAGGTTGTTGGACTATTATTCACTGGCTGATCAGGTTGGTTTTCAAGGGATGTCACCGCTAAGGGGACATACTAGCCATTGCAGGGGGCGCTCGAGGGACGTCCCACATAGCGGGGCGCCGCTCTGGGAGCCCCCCCCCACAGGGAGGTTCCCACCCCTTCTGCTTTGTCACGGTTGGGGGAGGGCGTCCCCAGGGGCGGGCATTTCCGGCGGGGCCTTGGGATGGCCCACAAAATAGGGATGAGGACTGCACAGGCGGCCTCTGTTGCAGTTCTCATCCACCGAATTACCCACCCACCCTCACCCAATGATAGGTTATACAGCACAAGGTGATGGAACTGGGGTAAGAAGATTTAGGTAGGCTAGGGGCAGGGAGGTAGGAAGTGGGGCAGGGGGGACAAAGGACCAGTAGGTAAGAAGCGGTTTGGGGAACTGCAGAGGGTTTCTAATATTACATGTTCAGATTACAGTAAGGTTTAAGTTCAAACGGAGGTAGTTTAATTTGCTCCTGTGCACGGTGCAAAGTAGAAGATTTCAAGGGACTGTAGCATGGGAGTAGCGACAGGGGTTAAGGAAGACCGGCAGGTTTCAATTGGTATTTGCTTTTCATGTTTCAGCGGACATCGGGGTGTAAGTGGCCCAAAGGACAGGTTTTATGGTGCGGGTGGCAGGAGGGACATTGGGTCCAAGTTTTTTATTGAATTTTGTGCATTGACTAGGGGTGTGTCGGGAAAAAGGTTTTTAAATGTTTAGCATGCTTCAAATTGTATTAATTTCTTTTCATTTTCAACGGATTTCGAGGTGTAAGTGGGTGAATGGATTTGGGGGAATTTGTTTGCTTTATCTTGTACTAATTGTTCCTTTCTTGTCACAGGCGGAGTTAGGGGCAGTCCTAGCCGGATAGGAGTTTGCCATGGCTTGAACCGTGGGCGGTTTCCCGATCGCCGTACCCGAGACAAAGTCGGATGACGGGCATTGGATCCCTATGGACACTGGAGACTCCTCACCTTCATGTGCAGTGGCCCGAGGGAGAAGCACTTTGTGCAATCTGGCGCGGATATCCGGTGCCTTGCGACATGCATGGAGGCGACAAGGGGACACCGCAACAGTCAGAGGATGCCCCACACTTTTTGGGGGCTAGGACTTTTTGTGGTATAGATGGTCATGAAGCATGGTGCTTTAGGGCTGTGACTGCCCCCCAATGTTGTTGTATGCTCCAATATACTGTGATCTGTGTTTCAAAAATGTAAAAGGTTATTGGACTATTATTCACTGGCTGATCAGGTTGGTTTTCAAGGGATGTCATCTGTACATGACAAGGAGGGGGGGAGCGAATGGGGGCTGACACCGCTATGAAGTCCCCTCTCAGAGATCGGATAAATGGCACGTCGTTCTTTCATCATTAGGTTTTTTGCCACCAATTTTTAGCTGAAAAACTCATCGAAAAATATGGGGCGGTGATTAAAAGAATATAAGGTGTAGGGGGGGTGGGGAATAGGTAGTAAAAAATACTGAGAAGGGAGAAATTGGGGGTGGGGGGAAGTACCCGACAAATTAAATAAAAATGTCTGTGAATTTTTTGGACCAAAAATCGGAAGCAAATACCTCTGCGAAAAATACCCTCGCGATGGAACAACATAGCACCGGATAAACGTGTTGGACAATACCCCATTGAAGGTCACCCCATGACAATGCAGAGGGACCAACCAGTGGCAAGGGCAGCCAACCACAATGCATGGGGGCTAATTAGAGTGAAGTGAGGTGGTCACAGGCCCACAGTCAAGGGCATCACCCTCAAGTGCATGAGCTCTAGCCACATGGCTGGAGGCATCACGGTGGTGCCCTCAGTATGCTTCCGCGTGCAGACCTAGTGATGTGGGGGAAGGACGAGGATTGTGAATAATTCTAAAATGGCAGAAATATTGACATGGGCTCCCCTCCCAGTCTCATTAAACTATTTCTGTTGACCCAGCCAACATAATTCGTATGTTTGCTTCGTGCACTGGCACCGACAGTACTTGGAAATGGTTAAGAGTATTTGCTGCAGATAACAGATAAGAGTGTGACCTTGTTTCATATCTCAGAAGAGCAAAGTTAAGAAAACAAAAGGCCCTTTGAGACGCTTGCACCCTTCATAGTACAGACATGCCGCATATATTGTGCTCCGATGCAGGCCTTTAGGTGGGCATTCGCTTCTAGTGGCCTCGCCTTTCCTTAACTGTGGTGCTGACCCCCACCTGGCATGCCTCCAAGAGATGCAAGGATCATCACCCTTGCACCCTGGGTGAGAGGGAGATGATCGCTGCAAAGGGATGCCAGGCAGGGATTTGCCTGGCTATAGGCTACATGCCACCTGTTAGGCCACACTCCCTTTAGGCCATGCCCCCATAACAGCCCCCCCCCCTCAACACTGCATCTCGCCTAAAGCACTGCTCCCATGATTCGTGCTTGACTATGCACAGTCTTTGCTGCACTGAGGTCATTACAAGCAGTTGTTTAGGGTCGTAAGGCACCGTTCACAGATGGGCAACGCAGAACGCCATTTTGGGAAGAAAATGTATCAGCTGAGCAGGAATAGGTACACCAAAATGTCAGCTTGCTTGGAGCAGCATAAAGCCATACACCTGCACTGTGTATGGCCAGCCAGAAGTGCCTTTCGGTGGCCAGTCAAGAAAATACATCTGTTCAGTGAACTTCAGTAGGAGACCGGACTCACAAGAAATGAGAGGTCTCAGTGACTCTAGCTAATACATGTGTTTTCCGGCAAAAATATGCAGACCCACTGGGCTGCTTTTCCAAATTGCTTGACAAACTGCGCCGTGGATGCTATGTGGGGTCGAGATAATTCTTTATACCATTTAGTGTTGCCTGTGTTTCACACTTCTTCTGGCGATGACGACGTGGGAGGCGGAGCCGACACTCGAGGAGGCCTAAGTGTAACCAGGGCCCTGCCCTGTAGGATGAACAATGGAAAGGGCGGAAGCCTGCGAAATCAACTAAAGCCCGGAAGTGGGAACGGGGGCTCAGCAGGGGAGAGAAGAGCACAACCAGTAGGGGGCTGCCACGCTCCAGGAATTAAAAGGTGACCCGCCTTTGCAGGACCCTCGTTTGCACTGCACGGCAGCCAAGATCCATGGAGGGCAGCATAATAATGAGCTAAGTGGGCGAAAGGATGGACATATTTTCTGTCCAACATCCCACCTGGGCTACACCGATACAGGGCATACAGGTGCACACGGCAAGCGAGGGCAGAATTTTAGGTTTTATTGGATAGTTACTAATTGGAGATGGTGTTGGGGTACAAGCTTCAGTTGAGGGACATAAAATTGTAGAACCCGGGGTAAAGATACCTCTCAAAAGACCCCATCCGTTCATGACTGTAGCATATGGTAAGGGTGACTACAATTGCCAGAATGTAGATTAGCGAAGAAAAAATGTGGGCCTATTATTTGGCACTTGTCCAATATAACATCAGGGGTAGAAAAAGGTGTGGTACGTTTCCTTGCTTGTTTGGGGCTCAAAGTCTGCAACAGCAGAACAGGAGCTGAAATTAACGATAGTTCTGTCTATCGTGGTGGTAATGTGGTATTGCATGCATAATGTTAAAAAGCAGCATGTCTTCACTGGCCAGAGAAATATCAAGAGTCCTGAACTTATGACTGGGTGTCAAGTGTCGTACATGATGAATGCTTAATTTTGGGTCAAGAGTTACTAGATTTTCTGGAGGTGAGCATCTGGCCTTCATTTCTACATACGGTATTAAGCAATGTGCTAGGGTGCATTGGTGTTGCATTACGAGCTTTGGTTTCACAATAGCAGGTTTAAGGCTAACTCAGCCTTACAGCCTTGTGAGGTCGATAAATGAGTATAAATGTTGGTTGAACGCTCAGGGGCGCGCTAAAGGAATGAATAACGCATCATTTAATTACATGATGGGAAGGAGCATAGCATTCTACACAGCTAGAGGGGGCGACCCAAGTATCACTAGTATTTTATGGGGGAGTAGTAGAAAGATCGGCGCAGGAGGCCTAATTAAAGGAAAGAGCTTGTCTTGAACGGCACTCTCCAGCCCATTATGTCCAGCAGGGCAGCAAGTCCGCTGAGACCTATGGTTGGGGAGCTTTGGCCTACATAAAGTTTAAAATCGGTGAAGGAGGCGTAAACAAAAGGAGAAAAAGCCCAGATCCCTCTGGTCATGAACGGCACACCTCCAGCCTAGGAACTCCTGCAAGGGCAGGAAGTCCGCTGAGACTTAGGGTGGGGACGCTTTGTCCTATATAAAGATTAACATTGGTGAAGGAGGCCTAAAATACAAGGAGGAAAAATCTCTGCTTCACCTGGTCCTGAACGGCACTCTCCAGCCCAGGATGTCCTGCAAGGTCAGGCAGTCCGCTGAGACTTATGGTTGGGGAGCTTTGGCCTACAGGAAGATTAAAGGTGGATGTGTTTCCAAAGGAGAAGTAAAAATTGGATGGGGGTAGCCAAAGAAGGGAGTGGACCCTTCTGTGGCGTAGCAGTATGCAAGCAACCAGTTGGACTCAAAAGACTATGAAGTGAGCTTGGCAATAATCAGGAGGGTTTTTCACCGCTAACGTGGTGAGCCTCCCTCTGAAGCCCAGCGGCGAGAGAGGCATTAATACAGGAATAAAGGTCAGCTTCCCCCATCAGGAACGGTGCTCCTCCAGCCCAGGATCTCCTGCAAGGGCAGGCAGACCGAGGAGTCTTTTGGTTGGAAAGCTTTAGCCTAATAAAATATGGAGGGGACTGATGCAAGGGGGAAGGAAGACAAATTTTGATTGGAAAATTCTGATTTTAATAAAGGAATAAAGCTCAGCTTCCCCCATCAGGAACGGCGCTCACCCAGCCTGGTAACTTGTGCAAGGGCAGGCAGAGCAATGCACATTTTGGTTGGGGAGCTTTGGCCTAGTAAAATATGGAGATGAACAATTCGAGGGGGAAGTATGACAAGCGAGATTTAGTCGGTTGGTTGCCGCTTAAGGAGAAATGTTTTTTTATTGGCAATGTGTTTGGAACCAACGATTAAAAATGTAACCAAAGTGTGATTTGGAGTATGGTTTTCTTGCAAAT
The DNA here is from genome assembly GCF_040938575.1 of Ambystoma mexicanum. Taxonomy (NCBI): domain Eukaryota; kingdom Metazoa; phylum Chordata; class Amphibia; order Caudata; family Ambystomatidae; genus Ambystoma; species Ambystoma mexicanum. The sequence continues at coordinate 374,436,689 of NC_090926.1, read as the reverse complement.
ACGTTGTTTGGAACCAAGAATTAATAATGTAACAAAGGAGTGATTTGCAGTATGGACAGTCATGAAGTAGAACAGAATAAATGTGATTGTATATATGTAATAAAACCTGCAGCACTTTTAAACCACAAAGAATAAGCTGGGTAGTGACATTTGTTATTACAGTAGTACAGGTTATGCTGCAGGTGTTGTGAGTAATACATCATTACCAGAAAAAAATACCCAGGGGGGGGGTTATTTGGAAAAGTCCATTCTGGGCAGCTACCAGGGCAGGCAAGCACTGGGCAGCTGATTAGACCTACTGTACGGGCAACAAATGAAGTCACATGGCCAGTTAGGGCAGGAGCAAGATTGCTCTTTCCCCATTGTGGCATAACTCCCGGTGCTAAACAGGTCAGGCCCCAGAAATTTGGTGATGTGCCCTTACTTTTTTTGCACTTCCTAGCGGTGTACAAATAGGAGACATGACAACTCTCCTTTGGGTTTATGGATGGGGAACTCAAATTTGGTTGTTGGTATGACTGCACATAAAAGAAAACAAAGCAATGTTCAAGCCAATAATCAAGGGACAGACTACTACTTGCATTAATACTGATATTGATAGTTTATTTGTATAGTGCCTATACACTACTCACAAACCTCAGAGAGACTAGAGGACACTTTTATAAAAAACACTTTTGAACAGCCCTCACTTGCTTCCCCGAAACCATTGGTGTCTGCCCAGTTGTATGTATTAGTATCTATTAAATCATAACATACGATTCCAATTTATATAAAAAAAATATCAATTTATTTACTTTTTATAAAACACATTTCAGTTAAAAAAAATACATGATCTATCATATGTATTATTGATTTTCAGCAAGATTCTAAAATACTTTAACGTTTTAGCAAAACCGTACTGTACATCCACAATGTTTTTTGGTACCTCAATTCATCAACACTTTGCTTAGTACATAGAATAAGTTCTCATTAAGGATCCATACAACTTCTGACTATCCGTGCAACCGTCACTCATTCCATCAATCATACAACATTCACAACACACCCGACATGTTTCTTTCCTTATGATTTCACGCTATTAACTAGGAAATTCTTCAGGGGTATGTACCACACTGATTTACAATGTACACGCTAATCTTGTCTTCTTGGATTCGTTGGGGGTAACTCATCTGATACCCTCCCTTTGATCCTTTCTCCAGGCAAGACCACCGAGTGGATATATGTGGGAAGTAAAGGAAAATCGGTTTTATTACTCGACAACTCCTAGTTGTAATTTTTATTAACTACAACAAGCTGTGTTTAACATCACAGCGGAAGGGAATCATTGACTTGGCAACTCCTTCTTGCCATCTATCTTAGACTCATTTCTCTTGGGACAATATTCAGGTTTCACATAAGTCATTCATTAGACACATGTCATTTTAGGTTAGCCATATCTCAGAGCTAGAAGTCATTGACTACCTATACTCTCTACCCAGCTGGTTTGGGAACATTATCAATGTAAATAAGAGCGCTTGGAGGAGCATTTTTTGTAATTACCTCAAATCGGACAATCAATCTTTTATTTCTTGTCTGGCCTCTTAACAATACAACTGCACCTCAGCAATGGACAATAAGCAATACAGCATCCCGATCTCTGTCCTTCCGGGTCATCGGCTCTAAACAGATAATGTATGCATGTAGAAACTTAATCAATTATGCCTATCTTTCATATCTATCTAAGCGTAATAATGCATCTGGTTTCCTTACCACAAATACACGGGTATCAATCACCCAAACCTCTGGGAGACTGTTAGTACCAGATCACGTGTTTCTGCTCTGAATTGGGGGCCGCATACGATGCACAAATCTGTTTTTATTGCTTCAGCCTTCCTTTAGCTGATTATAGGACGCTCCGGGGCTGGGAGGAACACAAACACAAAGGAGCCGGGGATCAATGCAAATATAATGCCACCCGTGATGTCTACTGCATCGTCTACTTCATCCCTCACTAGATCACCCGTTTTTAAGATTCCCGTTCTTTTCTTACCTGAGCGCTCTGTTGGGAATTGATCCCTTTGATGGTCAACCAACCGACTCTCCAGCTTCCATCAGGACAACGCTCTGTCTGCTACCGTCCATTGGGTCCATATATCGCCTAACTGGTTTCTTCCGTATCTCTCTCTTTGGTCTCTTTTTGTATTCTATTCGTCCTCAACGTTACATGACTACATAATCACGTGCTCTTCTGTACCTACCAAGGTTCATTTATCTAAAGTGTAATACCAGGGTCACTGCCTACAACCCAAACCCATCAGACCAGCAGCTGGAGTGGGCCCGCAGATCGCAACCGAGCAAAACATCTTGTGTCGCCACCATCTGCTCATGCCCCCAGCTCTCCCACACACGTGAGTCACTGGGCGGCTCTATCAAAATTAATTACTGCATGATGTTACCTCAATGAGCCTTGTTGCCTTCTGTCCCGCGTCTCCGGTGGGCATGCAATAAAGACTGTAGTTTGTAATGACAGAAGGCATCGGCTGCTCCTGTCCTCAAAAAAAGTGTTTTATTTTTTGCAAAATTACATGGCCAACTATGCTACTCTGGAGTTTTGTTTTCAACATGGCATTGCCAATACTTAGCTGTTACGCTGCAGTTAACTACATGCTTTAGTTTAATTTTGTTGCGCTGTTATTATTTAAAGTCTGCGCACAGGTCATTACTAATGCTTTAAATCTGGTCATTAGATCACACTACTTCCCTCTCCATATATACATTTGTGTTGGCCTGTTCTGTGACAGAGGCGACCAAGTTTTTAACAAGATGTATATGTGTGGGACTTTGTGGGGTGTGTCTCAATCTTATGAATAATCAGATATGTTATACCATAGTTCTACTGGCCCTGTAGTACGTAGCCCTACTCTGGACGTTATATAGATAATAGTATTGATCTCTTCCCGTCCAGACTTGGCACTAATCAGGGGCCATAGTGTATATATTACTTACAATCCGTTTGTGTTGTATGTGTCTTACTCTACTCACCCAACTGGTACTCCAGATGTTCAAATCTTCCATCTAGACACACATATCATTTAAGATGTCGGAGGTGGCTTCTAGATTTCTGTTACTCTATTCTTTCATTCAGTCCCAGTTCTATACATTTGGTTAGAAAAATAAATTATTTTTCTTTCGACAACAATCTTTTTCTGTCCATGTTGGTATCGTTACTGGTTTTGACCTGATAGACGATGGACCACCTTAGATTCTCTGCTTTGTGTATTCATTCTATAAAATGTCCCACAAGGGAAGCTGAATGTACAATGTTTTTTTATACAACTTTTGTGCTCCGTAATAAGGATCTTCATTTTTCTTTCCGTCTTCCCTATATAGATCTTCATACAGGGACACCAAATGACATATACCACAAACTTGGAGTTGCAGTTCATCAGAACTTTTTGTTTCCATTGGCTATTCAGGCCTAGATCTATCTCAGTAGATTTTTTAGTTTCTGGGCAACACAAGCAGCTACCACATGGGTAATGCCCCTCTGATGCCCGCATTCCCCATGTTTCTGTTAGGGTTGGTTGGGCCTGTATTTGTTTCGCGATGTCATTATGCATGATCTGATCTTTTATTGATCTACTCCTTCGGAATGCATTCATAGGTCTTTCTATAGGGACTTTCCCTTTCTCTAGGATCCTCCAATTATGATATACAATTTTACGGATCCGATTGGAGAGGTTACTATATGTGTTTACAAAGACCAAGTTCTCTTTATTTTTCTCTCTAGGCATTTGTTCGAGGATTGCTTCTCAATGGTTGTTATCTGCTCGTTTCATGGCCTTTTTCGTCAGATTTACAGGATACCCTCTTTCATGTAGGTTAGTTCTTAATTTCTAAGCTCCTTCTTTGTAATCTGCCCTATTAGTGCTGTTCTTTTTTAGCTGTAAAAACGGACCGAAAGGTAAGTTATCACGTGTATGGGTCGGGTGGAAGCTTGCATAATGCAATAATGCATTGCGGTCTGTTGGTTTCTTATATGGTTTCACATACAGCTCTCCCTTCTCTGTTGCCACTTTGATTGTTACATCCAGGTAGTTCGCTTCTTCCTTGCTGCAATTCTCAGTGAATTTGAGGTGTTGGTCTTGTCCATTAATCCACTCGAAAAACTGGGTGGCATTGCTTTCATCTCCTTTCCAAATGATAAGAACGTCGTCTATATACCTCTTCCATAGTTGGATGTTCTTTTCAAATGGGTTCGTATCTGTATAGATGAAGTTCTTCTCAATAGCCTCCATATATAAGTTAGCGATGCTCGGCGCCAAGATGGCCCCCATTGCTGTACCCTGTATTTGCTTAAAATAGCAACCATTGAAATGAAAATAGTTTTCCATCAGTGCCATTTCGGCGCACCACATGTCGGCTAATCAGTGTGAAGTGAGGTGGTCACAGGCCCACAGTCAAGGGCCTCACCCTGAAGTGCGTGAGCTCTCACCACATGGATGGATGCATCACCATGGTGCCCTCAGTATGCTTCAGCGCGTAGACCTAGTGATGTAGGGGAAGAACGAGGATTGTGAATAATTCTAAAATGGCGGAAATATTGACATGGGCTCCCCTCCCAGTCTCATTAAACTATTTCTGTTGACCAAGCCAACATAATTTGTATGTTTGCATCACGCACTGGCACCGACAGCAGTTGGAAATGGTTAAGAGTATTTGCTGCAGATAACAGATAAGAGTGTGACCTTGTTTCATATCTCAGAACAATAAAGTCAAGAAAACAAAAGGCCCTGTGTGACACTTGCACCCTTCACAGTGCAGACATGCCGCATCTATCGTGCTCTGATGCAGGCCTTTAGGTGGGCTTTCGCTTCTCGCGGTATCGCCTTTCCTTCCTTAACTGTGGCGCTGACCCCCACCTGGCATGCCTCCAAGAGATGCAAGGATCATCACCATTGCACCATGGGTGAGAGGGCGATGATCACTGAAAAGGGATGCCAGGGAGGGGTTTGCCTGGCTACCTACGCTACGTGCCACCTGTTAGGCCACACCCACTTTAGGCCCCCTCAATATTGCATCTCACCTAAAGCACTGCTCCCATGATTCATGCTTGACTATGCACGGTCTTTGCTGCACTAAGGTCATTACAAGCAGCTGTTTAGGGTCGTAAGGCGCAGTTCGCAGATAGGCAACGCAGAACGCCATTCTTCTCAAAAGCCTCCATATATAAGTTAGCGATGCTCGGCACCAAGATGGCCCCCATTGCCGTACCCTGTATTTGATTAAAATAGCAACAATTGAAATTAAATTTGTTTTCCATCAGTGCCATTTCGGTGCAGTGCACCACATAATGAAGGAAGTTAGGGTTTTAGTACTGACATTTTATGTAAGCAATCACTCTTTGAGTACGTCGAGTGAGGCTCTCTGTGGTATACTGGTGTAAAGAGCCACCACATCTAGACATATCAGGATCTCTCCAGTGCTATCAAAAGGCCTACCCTCTACCTCCTTTATTATTTGGGTAGTATCTTCAACAAATGAGGCCATCTCTCTGACCATTGGTTGCATGAAATGGTCTGCGAACTTGGATAATGGCTCCAGAACCGAATCACACCCCGACACAATGGGTCTCCTTGGTGGTCTAGCGAGTGATTTGTGTATTTTTGGAAGGATGTAAAACTGGGGGATCCTCGGTTTGTCTACTAAAAGGAACTCAGCCTCTTTTTTCGTGATCCATCACCTTTCTTCTGCTTTTGACACTTTCTGATGGATTATTGTTTCCAATTTTTATGTTGGATTATCTTCCAATTGTTGATAGCTGTTAGTATCACTTAGCTGTCTCATACACTCGTCTACGTAGTCTTTCCTATTTAGAACTACCGTGGCACCAACCTTGTCTGCTTTCCGAATGACTATCGATTTGTTAAATAGCAGTATCTTTAATGTGGCTTTCTCTTCTCGATTCAGATCTTGAAACATCTTTTCTTTCTCTGTTTTGTTTTCCAGCATTGTGATGTCTTGTATCACCCTATTTTCGAACACTCAGGCTTCCACCGTTCGTGACTGCACTGGGGGACAAAAGTCTGATTTTTTGTGTAACCCACTGTCTAGTTCACTATACTCCATTTTGTCATCACAAAACTGTTTCAAATGAATTTTTCTCATAAATTCTGCGAACTCCTCTCTGAATTTAAAACGATTATGTTTATTCGTTGTCACAAAACCCAGACCTTTTTCAAGTGTCTGAATTTCGTTCAAGGTTAGTTCGTAATTTGATAGATTTACCACAGTGTCTTCATGCTGGGGGTCACTACTCTCTGGTCTGGGTCCCGTCCTAAAAAATGTTGACCATTTGGGTTTCCTCTATTATTGCCTCTTCCTCTAAAGGCCCGTCTGCCTGTATTAAAATCGGAAGAACGCCCTCTTCTCCCTATATTACTACCTTCTCCTGTACTATCCTCACTTGAGCTATACGATGTTCCTCTGAACCTAACTCTTCTCTTGCCATTACTTTGTTTTTGATTCTGTGTCTGATCTTCTTGTTCCTTGGCAAAATAATTCTCTTGTACATATGGGAAGTCTTTTTCATGAGTGAATTGTTGTATATCCTTTTTCAACCTTCTAATCCGTTCTTTAGTTAGATCTTCTTTGAATGCCTTCATTTCATTCATAAGTTCATCTAATCTTTTTTTATATTGTTCAATGGGGACAATTTTCTTAATTTCTTCTTCCAATTTCTGCAGATCTATGGCAATTTTCTTTGCAGTCTCTTTGGCGGTGTCGATTATTAAGACTACCCAATCGCTTCCGCATTTATTTCCAATGTAACTCCACTGTAGTAAAAATTCTTTATTGTCTAGAAAAATCCTTGTCTCATTTCTTACTACGAGCCCCTGTGGCAGTATACCATTTCTCAAATACTCCAACATTATACTGCCATGGATTTCTGACCTAATCAGTCTCTTCTTGATCTGGGTCAGTTCATCCCAACTAGTGAGATTAGATGTGTCACCTAATTCCCCTCCAAACAGCGTGGAGTTACTAAGCAATTCTGTAATATACACATCATCATAACTTTTACACCTTTCGGCAGCCATGTTGTCACTTGTGTCATGTGTAACCCGTTCTTCCCAAGTAGAAGATGATGTCAGTAGAATAAGTTCTCATTAAGGATCTGTTGTTAGCTACCATCTCCTATTCAGGAAGCACACGCAAGTCCATACAACTTCTGACTATCCGTGCAACCGTCACTCATTCCATCAATCATACAACATTCACAACACACCCGACATGCCTATACACACATGATTTTCAAAGCAGTTCAAGGCAAGGGAGGGAGCAAGGGAAAATACAATGACATTCTTACAAGGCCTTGAGACATTAAGAATGCAAAATTAACTATCGTACTAGGCCTGACAACATTTCAGATAGTGCAAGATCTTTGACAATGATAAGGAGGGGAGGTAGGGAGGGGGAGGTAGGAGATAAGACAGACAGCAACTATCATACTAGGCCTGATGACATTTCTGGTAGTGGAGGGGAATGACAAAAGGTAAAGGAGAGGGGGGCAGAGGAACAAAACAAGTGATTATCGTACTGGGTCTGACGTCATTTCTGGTAGTGCTGGAGATTGACAAAGGTGAAGGAGGGGGGGAACAAAACAAGTGACTATCGTACTGGGACTGACAATATTTCTGGTAGTGCAGGGGAATGACAAAAGGCAAGGGAAGGAGGGGAGGGGGAGAGAGAGGAACAAAATAAGCGACTATCGTGCTAGGCCTGACAACATTTCTGGTAGTGCAGGGGAATGACAAAAGGTGAGAGAAGGTGGGGGGGAACAGGAACAAAACAAGCGACTGTCATACTAGACCTGACGACATTTCTGGTAGTGCTGGAGATTGACAGAAGGTGAGTGAGGGAGGAGGGAGAGGAACAAACAAGCGACTATTGTGCTAGGCATGATGACATTTCTGGTAGTGCTGGAGATTGACAAAAGGTGAGGGGGAGAGGAACAAACTAGCAATGATCATACTAGGTCTGATGACAATTCGGATTGGGTAAGTGCATAGAATATAGTGAGGGGAGAGGGGAGAGGAGAGAGGGAAACAAGAGGGAGAGGAATAGAATACTGAGAAGCAGTGAGTGTGATGAAAGAGAGAAAGAAGCAAATCCGGCGAAATACAGTGTTATAGAGCACATAAGCAAGTGGAGAGAGCACATCAAGTTGCAGAGGTCAGTACTAAACACATAATGTCGCAAGAGATCAGCAAGTGCAAGCCAGGATTCAAGCTGTAGATGGGCACAACATGACGCATGGTCAACATGATTGTGTGATGCTTAAAGAAGTCCAGCATGAGAATGACGAGATTCTAGATAGGTGAACCAACATGAGTCACATGAGTCCAAAAGTGAAATCAAAGCATCAGCAACAAGGCGGTGAGAGTGTCTCCATAATGTGTCAATACAAACTCCCACAATGGGCAGGGAGGGATTGTTGATGCAGGGGTGGATAGCAGGAGAGGGTAGCCTTGGGATGGGGGGGACAGCAAGATGAAGGATTTAAGTATACAGGCATCGCATGCATACAACAGGGGGGGTCAGCGAAATACAAGAGGCAGGCATACAGGCATCACATGCATACAACACGGGGGGATAATGAAATACAAGAGGCAGGCATACAGGCATCACATGCATACAACATGGGGGGATAGCTAAATACAAGAGGCAGGCATACAGGCAGGTAGCATTACAACTACTGTGCCACGGAGCACCTGTCCTCACCCGAGCAGTGGAGAAGTTGACGTTGGCGTTGCCTGATGATGGTGGTGTTAGACTCACCACCATGCAGACTGGCTGGGGCTTTGGCTCAGGACCAGACGAGAGCTGTTCAATGAGTCCAGAATCTTCAGTCACTGCTGGTGTTATTCCCAGAAGGGAAAATACCCAGACCGGACCCCCTCTCACTGAGGGAACTCTTTTTGGTAATGGACCTTCCCACTGTTTAGATAACAGCCAAGATGATAAATTACCCAAAAGAGCGGGGATAACCAGACTGGTTTCACCAAGCTGCAAAGAAAGGACAAAATATTAGAACCAAAAAATGGAAGAAGGAATGTAATACAGATCTGCTGATAGGACTTAATACCTGAAATACAGGTGATAGGTGATTGGTTGTATCTATGAAAAAGAGAATGGAGAATTAAATTAGCCAGGGCCAGGAAGAACGCTTTCAGACGAACAATAAGGGAATTGCCTATTCCTACCCTCTGTATCCTAAAGTAATTTTTTAGATATTGGTAAACAACGGCAGGAAAAAATAAGAAAGAGGAAGGTTAGTATGGGGAACTCCCCGGGCGGAACAAGGGCTGATATTAGGTATGGGTTGGTGCAATGTTTTCAGCAGAGCGTTCGAATTATTGCACTTATCTTCAGGTAAGTTTCCAATGTAGAAAAGAAATGAGGATGGTTTGTATTGTCCAAGTATGTTGATGGTGAACGATCGCCAAATAAGGTATTGAAAGTTAATGGATACAGCGGACACAGGGTGTGGAGAATTCTCAGAGAGAAAAGATAGTTTCAATCTTACCAGGTGAGGAAAAGTCTTAGCCAATCAGGATCGTTGATTGGGCGGGGTTATGACTTTCCGTGAGTAAGCTGGGTATGTGGGACTGCTTTGCTTGAAGACGGGATTCGTACTGGGCAGGGAGGATGGCAGGCAGAGGAAGCCTTGAAGAACTCCAGGAGTGGAGCGTTGAATCGTAGTCGGAACGGTCCGGGTCTGAAGCCAACGAGTCAAAAGCCAGGTAACAAGGAAGAGACGAGAAGAGTAGTCAAAAGGATATCTGAGGTCAGTTTCAAAAAGGAGTTCAGCAGTAAAGGTATAGAAGTAGTAACGCTAATCAGAAGCACCTAGTCTGGCGTTACGGGCACCTTTATAGGAAGGTAAACGGGAACTGAAAGGGCGTGTCGTACTACCTCCTGGCAACGTAGCAGTCAGCTGATCAGTCACGTGACTACGTGGCAACAACCTTCGTTTTCCCTAGAAACCTGCAGTGTTGCCAGAAGGGAGCCGGTCTCTTCCGTCTTTGCTCCTGCATAGAAGGATAAAGCAAGGGGCGTAGTGCGGATTGTACCGCAGGTGTGACAGGTGGGGATGGCCTGTGGGGAAGAGGGAGTAAACACATGTTGGTGCATGCTTACCTGCAGTCTGAGCAGGGGTGCGGGCCCTGGGTCCTCCTGGTCCAAAAAGGTCCAAACAGGAATTGCCCTTTTCTTTGTCTGCCCTTCACTTTGGACGCCCGGGTGAGAGACACCCTTGATCTAAGAGTTAAGAATAGGAAGGAAGAGGCAGGGCTAAGAAGGTGGGTGGTGCTTAGGCCAGGTGACCTAGATCCACTTGCACCTACTCCCTATCTGCAAAGGAAAAGAGGCTTTAGGGCTCCTTAAGTAGGGAAAAAGAGCGGCAACCAGGAAGGCACCAGGTGTGCGGGGCTTGCTAAGTGAGAAAAAAGAGCGTCAACCAGGAAGGCACCAGGTGGGCGTAGATCCACTTGCACCTGCTCCCCATCTGCAAAGGAAAAGAGGCTGGAGGTCTCCTTAAGTAGTGAAAAAGAGCGGCAACCAGGAAGGCTACAGGTGTGCAGGGCTTGCTAAGTGAGAAAAAAGAGCAGCAACCAGGAAGGCACCAGGTGGGCAGGATTTAGGCCAGGTGACCTAGATCCACTTGCACCTGCTCCCCATCTCAAAGGAAAAGAGGCCGGAGGGCTCCTTAAGTAGGGAAAAAGAGCGACAACCAGAAAGGCACCAGGTGGGCGGGGCTTGCTAAGTGGGAAAAAAGAGCAGCAACCAGGAAGGCACCAGGTGGGAGGGGCTTAGGCCAGGTGACCTAGATTCACTTGCACCTGCTCCCCATATGCAAAGGAAAAGAAGCAGTTGGGCTCCTTAAGTGGGGAAAAAGAGCGGCAACCAGTAAGGCACCAAGTGGGCGGGGCTTGCTAAGTGGGGAAAAAGAGAGCGGCAACCAGGAAGGCACCAAGTGGCCGGGGTTTGGGGCAGATGACCTAGATCTATTTGCACCTGCTCCCCATATGCAAAGGAAAAGAGACTGGAAGACTCCTTAAGTAGTGAAAAAGAGCAGCAACCAGGAAGGCACCAGGTGAGTGGGGTTTGCTAAGTGGGCAAAAAAGAGCGACAACCAGTAAGGCAACAGGTGGGCGGGGCTTAGGCCAGGTGACCTAGACCCACTTGCACCTGCTCTCCATCTGTAAAGGAAAAGAGGCTGGAGGGCTCCTTAAGTAGGGAAAAAGAGCAGCAACCAGGAAGGCACAAGGTGGGCAGGGCTGGCTAAGTGGGGAAAAAGAGCGGCAACCAGGAAGGCACCAGGTGGGCGGAGCTTAGGCCAGGTGACATAGATCCACTTGCACCTGTTCCCCATCTGCCAATCAATTGATGTCAATCAATTAACATCATCAGACAACATTACACACAAAACAATTGTTCCTAGGTAGAAGTGAAATCAACCCTTTGTGTCACCACGGTAATGCAGATGACCACAGACCCACATAACAGCAAATGGTGCCATAAATACAATTTGTAACTGGCTGGCTGGAATTTCCACCGAGGTAAATGAAGATCAGTCTCTCAAGTTGAGGTTTGCTCGAGAGCCATGAGAATGTCACTATCAGGTTCCAAGCATAACCCCATCAACCTCCGTATCCGTAAGCAGCGCCATGCACCTTTACCAAGCCTACAAATAAATCTTCTTTAACAACGACATACCCTCTTTTGCCACATAACTGGCCATTTCTGAGTGCTCTATATTTAATGAACAATTTTTTTTAAATTGCACATCGCAAAAAAGGTATTTTGTGATCGTGCCCAATTGAAGGTGGAGGGAAAGAGGGGGTTGTGGAGAGGACCCCCAAATAAAAGCATTTCTAAGTGTTTTTTTGATGTAATTTCAAAAAAGTAAATTGCATGGATGTAATTTACTTTGTTGAAATGACATGAAACTCGCTGAGGGACTCACTTAGAAAGGACTTTTTTCCCTTAGAGAACTGCTCCTTTACGAACATAACTAAGGTGAAGGAGGCTCGGGCAAAAAGGCAGAGGCTCTGATGAAATCGCAGTCCAGCTGCAAAGAGAGAGAGAGAAAGAGTGACAGAGAGAGCGAGAAAGAGTGAGAGCGAGAGAATATTATTTCTTTATTTTGTTCAAATTTGTGCTCCAAGCTGCACCCTACCCAGAGGGTCAAGGAGCATCTTACAAAGTTCAATGGTTAAAAAGGTGGGAGGTGGAACAGAAGTTAAAATATATTTTCAGGAAAGGAGAGAAAGATTAGGATAGGCAAGTGGAAACAGGGGTGATGGACGGCCGTGGTTATGGGTGGGGAAACAGGTATGTTTTGAGCCTCCTTCTGAAAGTGGTGATGGAGAGTGAAGTGTGGATATGAAGAGGTAGGGTGTTCCATGCACTGGGTGCCCCGTGGGTAAATTCTTGCTTTGTGTGCCTGTTAGTTTGCAGAGTGGAATGTGTAGGAGATGCTGGTTTCTTGGTCTGGTGTTTGTGTGGGTGATGGGTTTGAGTTTGTCATCAAGGTAAGATGGGGTTTTGTGGTGGATGGCTTTGAAAACAATTCACAGTCCTTTGAAGGCAATTTATTGGGGTAGGGGAAGCCAGTCGATCTGGGTGTAAGCTGAGGTGATGTGTGAATGTTTTGGTAGGTGAAGGATGAGTCTGGCTGCTGCATTTTGTATGGGGGGCAAGGATGCTGCTGGAAGACATGGCCACATAGTATTTAGCCCAACCCCTAATGGCACTGAGGAATACCTGAGAGGTTAGCAAAGGGACCACAGGTATTGCAGGAAATTTGATAGGGTACTTCCTGGGGAGTTCCTGTGGGAGTAATGTCCATAGGACAGGTGCCTGCCAGCCAAAAGATAACAAAAGCAGAAAATAACAGAACAAAGGCAAGAAGCAATTCTGGATGTCAAAAGGATGTACTAGTAAGGAATCAATCCACTAGCAGGAAAAATCAAAAACAAAGTCACTGTAGGAGTTACTGTCCTTTGAAGAATTACAAAAGACCAGGCAGTAGAATCCGTTAGTCACACAAAGTACAGCAGGGCCAGTCGATGAACCCAGGAAGTCCTAACAATGTGACAAGGGCAGTTTGGTTGGGGCAAAAGAGAATCACTCACAATCAGAAGCAAATGTGAGGGGTCAGAAATGAGAGACGGACACAAAGTTGAACTGTTTCCAACATTAGACATTTTATTAAAATAAAAGGGTTTGGACAAAGTTTCCCTGCCTATGAAATCAAAACTAAAGATCAGTCTGTGTTTCATCATCAAAAGTAGGAAAACTGTCCTTGTGTCCAAAACATATCTGACCCCTACACTAAAAATTAACAACAAAATGTGCAAGGAAAAAGGTCTCTGCTTTAAATTCAATAAAAAGGGCACAACAAACAAATATATATAAATCCAACAAAACATTCCTTGTATCCAGGGGATGGTTCCCTTCCCCTTGAACTGTTTGAGGTAGAATGTTGAAAGTGTTCAGTTCAAACAATAGTTCCTTAAGAGTTGTAAACATGTCTCTTTACCATAACACTTCCTTAAAATGATGAAACATGTATTTTCCAAACAATGGTGGTTTAATGATGGCAAAGTATCTCTTTGCAATTTAAGAAATTATGTTTTAACACTTTCTTAGTGATGATGAGAACAATGTCTTTCCAAGCAATGGTTCCTCAAGAGAAGTAGAAATGACTTTTACACAACACCTTCTAAAGAGTAACTTTTCAAAGTAGTGGTGATCTTTATAAGAATGGTGCTACGTGTCTCTTCTACTCAACATTTTTTTAAGGAAGGTCTCCTGGTGTAATCTCCTGTCAGGAACTCCCCTCACAATGTTCTTTCCATTCAAACAACTTATAAAGATGGTTTCCTGGTGTACTCTCCTGCCAGGAACCCTCTTCACAATGTTCTTTCCTTTCAAATAACTATAAAGATGGTTTCCTGGTGTACTCTCCTGCCAGGAACCCTCTTCACAAAAATAAAAATGTATTTTCTGTTCACAAACTCTAGATGGATTACCTGGTGTGCAACCCTGCCAGGAACCCCCCTTGGTAGATCCCCTGGTATAGTCTCCTTCCTTGTATCTTTTATGCAAAGGCTGCTTGATGCACCTCTTTCACCAGGGCTTCCATATATCTTTCAAGTCTTTCTCTTTAAATATATAAGACAGTTGTACTCCTTCACTGGTTATACTCTATTGGCTCCAGGTAACGCTTATTCCAACTGTCCCCATATTGCATCCCTTATATGGAGACTTGTTCAAGTTTGGATTGCCATCTTCATTGTTAACCTGCATTGGCGTGTGGCAATACTTGTTCCAATCTTCCCCATAGTGACTTTTCATATATGAGGATTTGTACAGATCTTGCCTCTTAATTGCTTTATCATTTACTCTGGTTTTCCCCATATCGACATCTCATATATGGAGACTCATGTAAATTCAGACTTTCTATGTTACTTGTTTGTTGTTTAAAGTAACTTCCCAATTGTGCCTGTCAGCATGCCATGGGGCTCTCAATGCTCTTGAGGAGACTGCCAGTGTTTGCTGGCGTGTCCAACCTGTGGCATAGAGCTGCAGCGCTGTCTGTGCCTACGGAAAGCATTCCCCGCTTTTCAGACCCTCTCGTGGTTCTCCTGACAGCTTCTACAACGTCCACAGTTGGAACCTCTGCCTTTCACAGGGAGCGCAACCTCAACAGCCTCTCCATTGCTGCCGCTCTGCAAACGGTCATTCTGTGGCACCCGCTCTAATTCTCCCGGTCTCTCGATATCCCGGAGGCAAGCGTCTGCTTTCCTCCACAGATTATGCTCACGTGTGTCTGCTCTCGGTTCTGCTTTCTGCTGTGCCCACTCTGCATCTAACCAGCCATGAAAAGGCACACCATTTTTAAATATCCCTCACTGCTGATTAGCATTACAACTAGTAGTCTGCACATTGGTATTTCTTCTGCTCCACATTAACGCCTTTCTCCTCATTTTCGTCCCGGTACTGAAAGATTTATGGGAGTTGGAGTCCAGAGAAGTTTTGACCCTTTTAAAGAATTTCTGCTTCATGTTTGTATTCTTATTTAACATTAACCAACATTAACAGGAGATGTTAAGTGAGCATTGTGTGCATATGAGGTGTAAATGGTATCCAGCAAGATGCACAGTTGTTTGCCTGAAAACTTAGAAATATCCACCGAGATTTTCTTCCTTTATTCTCAGAAATGCAAAAAGAAATCTAGCGGAAGAGAGGAGAGAACATCTAGCAATACAGGGTTGGAACATGCAGAAAGAAAGGAATAACCCAGACCAATATGAAATTGAATCTCATGTATTTGGCATTTTCATACGTTTCTTAAATTAGATACTAATGTTATAATTGTAGTCCACGAAAAAACAAATAACATGAGCTGAACAAAGAGGGGGTGAGCAACATCCCAAAATCTCTGGCTAGTAAACTGTAATTGACTGCTACTACTTAAGCAATATGACCCGAGCGGCAGGGGGCATTACTGACTCAGGTAATGCCCCGGCGCCCATAGTTATACTTAACGAAGGCCCCGGGGCATTACCTGAGTCGGTAATGCCCCTGCCGCGAGGGTCATATTGCTATCAGTACCCCAGCCCACATTATCTGCGTAACCGGGGCACTAAAAGCCTTTTTTTCTGTCCCGAAACGATGCAGAGTTTCGGGACAGGGAAAAAAAAAACGACCAAAAAAATGGCCGCCGGGAACCGGGAAAACAGAGTCCGTTTTCCCTTTCCATGGCGGCCATCAGGAGCAGACGCGCTGGGAACACAAGTGCTCCCAGCGCGTCCGCTCCCGAAAAAGGATCAAAACGAAGGTAAGTGGGGTTGGGAGGGCGGGAGTGGGAAGTGTATGAAAAAAAAAAAAAATGTACCTGCGTCCCCGGCGAGGGACGAGGGAAGCCTCCAGCTGTGTGGAGGCTCACAGCGGGGATGGCCCCGCTCCGAGTCTCCACACAGCAGGAGGCTGCCATTGTCCCCCGATGGGGACCAAGGCGTAGAAGGTAAGTGGGGTGGGGAGGGCAGGGAGGTGGGAGGAGGGAGGAAAGCAGAGAAAAAAAAGCCTTATCTCTGTCGCCAGCGGGGGGCGAAGGTAGCCTCTCAACCGTGGGGAGTCTCAGAGCAGGGATGGCCCCACTTCGAGCATCCTCATTGGCTGAGGGGCTGCCACACCCCCCACCGGGGACAAAGGCCGTGGAATTCCGACAGAGAGATTCCCGGCCTGGTAATGACTCGGCGAGGGCCAATCAAAATGGCTCTTTCATTCTGATTGCGGCCTCGCCGGGTACTAATACAAAACATTAGTATCATTTGAAAAAAATGCTTGTAAAAGAGCTTGGATGGATGTCTAGAATGTGTGAGGTCAGTGGGACTGTTTTTAGTGGAGAGTGTTGATGCATGAGTGAGGGACGCCTTGTGTATGGAGTTTCCAATCCAGGCTGTTGGAAGAGGTAGTCTGGAAAGTGGGAGCCAGTGGGTTCCTATTAAGCAGCTTGATGTAACTACAATAAAGGAACTTACGGAGTAACCTTCCCGAAGCCTAAAAAAGTATCCTTTATAATAAAAATGGCAAATGAATTGGATTCAATTCAATGCCTAAAATCGATTCTTCCTGAGAACAGTAAGCGTGGCTAACATAACAAATCTATCTAGACATAAAGATTTACAAGCCAGTTTTACTCAATAGAAATTATTGAAAATACTATTAATAAGGATGGTCTAGGATACAGAATGAAATTAATTACATAAGACGCTTTGGAAGGCCAAGATATTTTCATTAGGTAACCTAATTGAATAGACACATAACATGAACAAAACAAAGCCTTGTAAAAGCTCAGAGGGGTGAAACATGTGTTGACAAGAGTTTGCTTTGTAAGAATTCTTTTGTACGGATATTTATTGCAAGCAAGAATTTCGGCAAAGGTTTGTTTTGTGTGGTTAGGTCAGAAGAAGGATGTGAACACTCTTAGAACTTTTCCAATATGTGTTCATTAATGAATAAGAAAAAGGCCTAACTTTCCCTATCATTATGGGTTATTTCGTACCTATTTCACTAAGTTTGTCATCAGTCACCAGTAAATCTCCAAAAGGAATAAGTACCACTATTCAAACCAACTAAAGTCAGGAGAATGACTCCCTTCTCCTGATGGATAGTTCTCGCACTTCTCTTATTTAATATTTTGAGTTTCTTGTTAATATTACATTTTCAAATATTCTCTTGTTACTTTTTGTACCAGTTCCAGTAGTTCTCTTTGCACACTTTTGGCTTTCCTCTCTTTAACGATAACTTGTTTTGGTCTTCGTTGAATCCTCTCCTACTACTGTATTCTGGGTAAGCATAAAAAGTGCCTTTTCCTGTGTGTTGTTTACAGTTAGGCTTCAACCTTTCTTTGCGTTGATGAGAGGGTCCCTGGGATGGCCCTCTTGTCCCCCATACGCTTGACAGCCCGAAGAATGAGAAACAAGAGAGGCCAGTCACTGTTTGGCCAGCCGCCAGGAGGGCCAGTACATCCTACATATATGAGCAGATATTCTCTTAGACAACTGTTCAAAGGCTATCCAGTTGATGTCTTCGCAGACACAGGTGCCACATCACTGGACCAGGCTAACTAATGATAAATATCCAGCCGTGCTGGCCTCATTAGTGGCTTCACGACATAGTACGTTTGCCACAAAACAAACTCGCATCCCTGCACAAAGTTACACAGACACGCACGTGCATACACAAAGAACATGTATACACAGTTCTGGAGACTGAGGACAGATACATGTACATACTGTCAGAAGCCTTTTTTCCTTTCACTAGCCAAATGCAGAAACGCAAGAAGGTCACACAAAGCAAGCTTGCAGCCGCTTATAGCAACTAACCATATGGAACTTCAGGGAGGAATAAGGAACTTGGTAGAGACGAATATTACTAACCTCGAGAGAAATCAATACAATACAATATATATAGAAAAACCATAGAACGACTGTAGCGAAATTGCACGAAGCCACAAGCCTCAGAATAAGGAACAAAGAGATGCAGATTCTGCAGCATGGAGCAAAGCACAAGTGATCGTAGCCAAGGACAAGGGTGGGTGGAACATTCCTGGCTCGCAGAGCAGGGAGCCACCTGCAAAATTACAGAATAAGTCCTCATCCACAGGACTGAGCCAAGCCGAACAATAGCCCTTTAACCATGGTGGGAAGAGAAGCGGTTCCCAGTGAAGACAGACGGAATTGTTACATGTGTTGCCCAACGAACATTGCAACCGCAAGGCACTCTCCCAGGCTGGGTGGCTATACCAGTGGCAAGAATTGGGACACACAGTCGTTCTCATTACCTTTAGAAGGTACACTGAGCGCTGGAAACAGGCTCCAGCCAAACAGGGAGCCCAAATCTTGGAGTGGTGTGTAATGGGCATGTGACAATGGCCATCCTGCAAGCATGCAACAATGTAATACATAGTTTTTCAGGAAGTCTCAGGCAAACCCATCTAACATAGAAGGACCAGTTAGGCCACCTATAAAGATGACTTCCATAGGTAACACCAATAGAATGGGCTCTTAGTATTATTTATGATCCTTCTTATATTAACAATGTCCAAGTTCATCAGATTTCGTTTTATGATGTTGTCAATTGTACTGAGATGAGTCTCTATGCTTGCATAATGACCCCTGCTAGGCCTTCAGGTTCTCCCTTTTACCTTTACTCTGCTGGTGGAATGGCACCGGGGCCTGCGCTGGCGTGCAACCTTCTTCTTTGCTCGGTTTCTCTGTTGGCTCTCTTCCACCGGTGTTCTCCTTGTGGTTCTCTCGCTGTCTCTTGGTATCCCAACGGGAGGCTGGAGGGTTTGCCAATTCCTGCTCGGCACGGTGTAAGCATTGTTAGATGGGCAGCCTGACCACTGCAACCACCTCATGGTCACGTCAACATCCTACTTTGGACTCCACTTGCATCTACTTCTTGCTTTCTGTACATGCTGACATTTCAGCGTTTTTCCAGTGTTTACAGCACTTCTGAACATCGCGGCTTCGCTGCTCTTAGCAGCTCCACCACCTCCACTGCTTATGCCCCCAGGGGGCCTCCACTGCCTGTTTATGGATTCTCGCTCCTTTCGTCCGACCTGCACTCTCTCTTCAACCTTCTCGTCCCAGTTGATTGGCAATTTTTATTTAAAGAGACATTTTTGTTTTCTTCCTGGTGTTGGCAAGAATATCTTTCTCTTCAGCTAAGCCTCGGGACTTGACACTACTTTGGATATTAGATAGTCCCATGTATGCTATCATGTGACATGGTTTAGGGACAGCCTCACAGGAACGTGAGTCCTTGTCCCCTAAGGGGAGTCTCTCCCGGTGATGGCCCACTTGCCTCTACCCATAGGGAGGGTACTGCAGAGCAGGCTCACCTCCCTAGTTTCATGGGGAGGAGGGCTCCCCCTTGGGGAGAAGGGAAGAATTCCCTAGATTTACCACACTTGTTAGAGCTTTTTTGTTCAGATATTTATTACAGGAAAGAGATTTTTCTAGGTCACTTATTGAATAAAGTGTCAATATTGTTTCATTATGTATTTTTTTAAATAAATAAATATAATGCTTTTTTAATGACTCGCCATTGATATAACTTGCACGTCACTGTATTCAGAAAACAATTATGTGTTAATAGCGTGTTAGCATAGATTGACAGTGCCAGTTTCTGAAGGAGCACGCACAGCAATTTCATATCTTGATTCACTAAGTACACACGATTATTTAGTCTAAGTGCAATAAATATTTGCTTAGCCCTGTCCTTGGAGAAAAAAATTATCAGACTGCAAACTTCCCCTACAGATTTGCTCTCTTGCACAAATGTCAGCCCTGACTCAGTATCATAGAGGTACCACAAGTTCATTCTAGATTTCGGGAGTCCTGCATGTTCCCACAAGGTTAATTATTTAATGTGTTGCTAAAAGGACAGCATTTTTTAGGAACATTTCTGTTGCCTGTCATAAAAATTCATAGGTGAAACAATTTGTGGCTTTATTTGGTTTCCATAGGGGGACAGATTTTTTTTTAAAAAGACCCACAATTTCCTAGTTGTTGATTGTAGCACTTTGACCGCTGTGATCGTCGTGCTTGAGGGTGGGTATAGTTAGTGAAAAAGGACCGAAGGTCCTTGTGTCGGTTTCTTTTTTGTTCTTTGTAGTTTTCACTTGGTATCTCAATCCCTGTGTCATGTTTACACAGTAAAAGTCCTTGATCAGAGGAGGCCACCAGGGGGCGCATAGGTAATGGCTGCCTAGCGCCAAGCTCCCGCCAGGACTGGGCCTTTTAAGAGGATTGAGCCCCCCCAGATCCCCCAGGCGTAATCGCTGTACTGCCATTCACCGGCGACCCCCCCGAGATTCTCCTGCAAGAAAGAGCGAACCTCGTGGCCCCCGGGAGACCGGAGTTCGGGCCGCGACAGAGCCGCGGCCGAGAGGAAACACTTGTCGGAACGCCCAGGGACAAGGAGAGGCCTGCAGACGCGAGGAGCCCGGCTGGTGAGCCCAGCCTCTTGCCAGGTTGCGGCGCTTTGGTTGGCGACGCGGCTCGCCGAGGCTGACGGGGCCAAGCGAGCGGACTCGGCCTATAATGCTCCACGGAGGAGAGGGGGGGGCCGCAGTCGCGGAGCGGCTCACCGGCCGGGCCCTCCCCCAACAGGTCCCGGCTGATGGAACGAGGAAGCGGCTCGCTAAGGTGAGGCCCTAGATGGTCGGGTACGCCCACCCCGCCGCCGTCACCCCCCCCTGCCGGCCTCGCCTCGGCCTCACATCGAACAGTTTCCCCCAAACGGGGAGTTAAACCTCCAGCTCCTCCTCCCCAGGCCCGGGGACTGGGCATCCTCCCGACTGCCTCTGCCTGGGAGGCGCAGGCGAGTGGTCCCGATCCCGGCTCCCAGGGCCTGGAAACGGCGACACCGGGCCCGAACAGTCCCTGGATTCAAGCATAAGGAAGAGGGAGCGTACCTGGGAACAATAGCCGCCGCGGCTTACCACGCAGCACCTACCGGCCTGCCGCGGCCGTGGCCCACCCCACCCCCAGCAACATGGGCCCACTGAGGCCCCTTCAGAACCGCCCAACCCAGCGCGAACATGCTGGGGTGACAGGATTGTGCCCACCCACCCACCGAGGAACCCAGCGAGCTCAGAGGCTCAGGGGGAAAAACCCACTTCAGCTCAAACAGGTGGTGGCCCCTGGGGCCATCCCCAGGGCGTGTGCCCGGCTGCCACCCCCTCCAGGGTGGAGAATTCCGATAGCCAACAGGGGTGGGAATACGACGCCGGCGGCCCCCTCTGCCCCATGAGATCACACCGAGACGAGGAGAGGCCCAGGTGAGAGGACCCCGCCCTGAACGGGTGGGGCGAGTGCCCACCTGGGGGTCTCCCCGGGGAAACCCCCCCCAAAGCTCCTGCCGAACGACGGACCCCGTGGGGGGCACAGCAGAGGATTGCATGAACTGGCTAGAGTCCCTGCAGGCATTTCGGTACAGGGAGACGGGGAGCCCCAGTATCAGCTATACGGGCACCAGTGGCTCGACCCACCCAGGAATCATGACGGAATCCACGTCGGTGATGGAAAGGGGCTTTGCCTCCATCCTACAGGAAACCAGGGAAATGCAATCAGACATCGCCCAGAAGTTCGAAAGAATGGACCAGAGGGTGGACAAAGTGGAGGACAGGCTCTTACAGGTAGAAACCAACCAGTCCTCGTCAACAGCACAGGAAGTCCAATTTGACATGAGGCATTCGGCCCTGGAGAAGAGGGACGAGGAGAGAGCCAGACAGTTGGACGACTTTGAAAACAGGGAAAGGAGGAATAATCTAAGATTTTTTGGGATTCCGGAAACGGAGGAGGAGACAGAGAGAGATTTAACCCGAGTTGTGAGAGACATTATTACCCTTCTATTCGTGGAGGAGATGACCACGGAACGTACGTTCGACCGGGTGCATAGAGCAGGAGGCAAGGCGGGGAACCCCCGTTCGGTCCTAACCCGATTCCACTACTACACGGAAAAGACCAAGGTCCTGGAGGAAGCGAGGAAGGCAGGGGTGATCACTTATAACAACGCCCAGATCACCATTTTTCAGGACCTCTCCGCCTACACCCTGGCAAAGCACAGAATGAGCCGCCCCCTGACGCAGATACTCAAGGAGAAGGGGGTGCGCTACAGGTGGGGGTATCCTTTCTCCCTGACTTTCGAATACATGGGCCAACGCACATTGTTGGTCACTGAAGAGGACATTAGAGGGGCCATACGTGACTATGTGGTGGACCTGACTCCCCGAAGAAGCCCGATCGGCCTGGAAGCATTGGCCAGAGGCGGCCCAGATCAGTCGGGAGCCAGGAGAAGAAGGACCGCTTCGCGAAAATACAAAAAATTGAATACTCCACCGCCCATCCAGGAAGGAGAGCATATGGATTCGGAGGGCTGACGGCGAGAGAGCCCTGACTAGCTGCGGGACAAGTTTGGAAGTTTGTGAGGTCCCAGCTAGGACAGTGTGCCTCTGAACAGCAAGTATGGAGTGGGAAATGACGGGACAAAGCCGGGTGGGTAAAGGGGGTGCTCAAGGAGATGAGCATTGTACCGTGTGCCTGGCCAAGGAGGGCAGACTGGTGGTCCGGCCAAATGCCAGCAATGGCGGAACTTACTGGCTGGACGCTGGGTAGGGGGAGGGGGGTAATTTCAAGTTGGCAGGGGTTGTTCTTTTGGGGAGTGGGGTGGATGTTGGCGGTCAGTTTTAGGGCCCCTCGGGAGGGAGGAAGGGGGAATCCAAGCAATCCAGATGCGAGACAAAAGAAGTGCAATGGGAGTTTCAGCATGATGTGGGTGGCCAAACGGGACAGGTGTATAGACCATGGCTGATGGTCTGCCGGCCCTGGGGGTGGGCACCTTGAATGTCCGAAGTCTAAACACCCCCACAAAGAGATCTCTAGTTTGCAGGGAGTTTAGAAGAGCCAAGCTAGACCTGCTTTTCTTACAGGAGACACACTGGGCCCGTGGGAAGGAACCCAAGATGAGGGGAGGAGGAATCGGCGAGATGTTCTGTGCGTCACACAGGTCTAAGAAGAGGGGAGTGGCTATCTTATTAGCGAGGGGCGTAGGCTTTGAGCTGGAAGCAACTCTGAGGGACCCTGAAGGTCGTTACCTACTGGTAAGGGGCTCACTACAAGGGGCCCCCTAACTCTCGCAGTTGCATATGGCCCAAACGAAGGTCAATCCCAGTTCTGGGAGGAAGTAAGGGACAAGCTTAAACTCTTTGTGCACAGCAGGATGGTGGTGGGGGGAGACTTTAACATGGTGCTGGACCCATCCTCAGACAGAAAGCGAATGGGCTCTCCAAACATTAGACCCGCAGACAAGGTCATGGCACACAGCTTCCAGAGAGTCAAAGCCGAACTGGGTCTGGTAGACACAATCCCGTCCCCTAGGTCCAACATCCCCTCGTTCACGTACTACTCAGCCATACACACCTCATTCTCTAGAATTGATTATATTTTGGTGGACGAGACCCTTCACCCATACATCTCGGGCTACAGAGTTGACTCGATCCCCTGGACGGACCATGATATGGCCCGTATCACTATAGCTGAGGGCTGGCACACGGAACGCAGAGGCCGCTGGAAATGCAATGACGCCCTATTGAAAGATGAGGTCCTCGCGCAGGAAGTGCTAGATGCCATAATGGAGTTCTTTGAGTTGAATGATAATGGGGAAGTCGGCATACACACACTGTGGGACGCCTTTAAGGTGACCCTGCGTGGGGTACTTATCAAAATAGGAGCCCAGAAGAAAAGGGAAAGGGAGGCCGGGAAAAGACCCTAAGGGAAAAGATAACCCGGCTCCAACCCTGTGGCTCTCCGGCACGGCCGCTCGAGCGTGAACAGGTCACTGCACTGGAGGACTACAGACTCCAACTGAATGACCTCCTCCTGCACAAAACAGAGAGAAGCCTCCAGATGGTGAAACAAAAATATTATGATAAGGGGGATAAGGCGGATAGCATTCTAGCCTGGAAGCTGAGGGAAGTCCAACACAGCAAGATGGTGAAGGCGGTGAAGGACACTCAGGGGACTATAGGTGACGACTCTCCCCACATAGGGGAGGCTTTCCGCCATTACTACGAAAAATTGTACACTTCAGAATATGACGAGGGTGACGCTTAGATAGAGGGCTTCCTGGAGTCCATTCAAGTCCTGGCCTTAACAAAAGAGATGTCGGAGGGGCTGGAGGGTCCGGTCACCGAGGATGAGATAGATAAGGTGATTAGCGGGATGAAGGTGGGAACCTCCCCGGGCGAGGATGGTTTTACGGTGTACTTTTACAAGAGGTTCCGCTCCACCCTGGCCCCGCATCTGGCGAAGGTTTTCAATCCGGTGCTGGAAGGGGGCATCCTCCCCGATTCCATGATGGGTGCCATCATAGCAGTACTCCCCAAGGAGGGTAAGGACCCCGCTGAGTGCTCCTCTTACCGCCCAATATCATTATTAAACACAGTTGTCAAGATCCTGGCTAAGGTGGTGGGGAGGCAGATGGAGGGGATAATGCCAAGACTGGTCCATGGGGACCAAGTGGGTTTCATAAGAGGGAGGCAGGGGTCGGACAATATCCACAAAACAATAGACCTGTTCCACTTCGCACAGGAATCAGATCTGGACACATGTGTCCTCTCCCTAGACTCCGAAAAAGCTTTCGACAGATTGGAGTGGAGATACATGGAACTCCTTCTCCAAAAACAGGGCTTCGGGCCATGGATTAGGATCTGGGTAGCTGCACTCTATAGAGCCCCCACAGCGAGGGTCCAGGTGAATGGGAGGCTGTCCGAGTCCTTCGCTCTCTCGCGGGGGACCAGGCAGGGTTGTCCCCTCTCCCCTTTGATATACGTCCTCACGATGGAACCATTAGCCATAGTGATCAGAGCACACGCGGGCATCAGGGGGATTAGCAGAGGCGAAGTGGAATTTAAACTATCCCTGTTTGCGGATGACATCCTTGCCTATGTGGTGAACCCGGCTGCCTCGCTCCCCCCCCTTCTGTCCCTGATGACCACATTTGGCCGCTTCTCCGGACAGAAAATTAATACAACAAAATCGGTCCTGCTCCCAATGAAAGTAAAAGACCCAGAGCTGGACCCGCTGGACAGGTTCGAGGGGACTGCAGTGGGAAAGACCTCCATATGATACCTGGGCATCCTACTTACGAGGGACCTGACCAAACTAGCCTCCACCAACTACGACCCTATATTAGCAGGGATCACATCAGATTTGAGGAGATGGGGCAAGATGATTCTGTCCTGGTATGGCCGGATGACGGCGGTTAAGATGAATGTCTTACCAAGACTTCTGTACCTGTTCACAGCGCTCCCCACCATCGTCCCAGAGCAGACCTTTAGGGTCCTACAAAATGCAGTTCAAGAATTCATATGGCAAGGGAAAACCCCGAGGACCGGGAGAGTGACCCTGACACTGCCGAGGGAGGAGGGGGGGTTCGGGCTTCCTGATTTCTGCCTTTACTTCCGAGCCGCACAGTTGAGGGTCCTCCTGGAACACATGAAAGAAGGGATGGGGACGTACTGGTCATACTTAGAGGACATGGGCGCCCACCCCCTGAAGGTTAGGGACCTCCTATGGGCCCCATGCAAATCTATCCCAGGAAAGTTAAGAAGCCACCCGACCCTGGGAGTCCACTGGGAAACTTGGAATGAGGGCCCACAGACAGCCTATCTCACTTCATGGCCGTCTCCGATGTCCTCCCTTTGGGGTCCCCCCCTCAACCTAGGCAAGTGGGGGTTTCGAAACTCTCAGATCTGGTCTGACTTGGGGATGGAATGAGCAGGGCAGATGTTTAGGGAGGGAGAATTCCTAGCATACGAGGATCTGAGGGAGGCACTAGGCCAAGGGCCCCAAACCATTTTTGAGTACTTCCGTCTCAAGGGCATATTGTGTGACCAATCATGGGGCCAAAATTTGAGGAGGCAGCTGACTCCCTTTGAAAAGTTCCTAGACACAGCAACCTCGAGAAAGGGCGTGGTATCGAACATGTATAAAATTTTGAACACCATTAACCTCCCCGGGAGACGGGGTTTCTGCTCATTCTGGAACGATTTGGCGGGGGAGGTCATCTCGGAAGACGCTTGGTCAAGGATTTTCAAAATCGCCTTCCACGGGAACCTATTCACCGCGGATATGGAGCATGATTTCAAGATATTGCAGGGGTGGCATAGGGACCCAGTGAAACTGTCCAAAATGTTCCCAGGTGTATCACCGATGTGCCCGAGGGGATGTGGCCAGAAGGGATCCAGAAAACACATGTGGTGGCTTTGTCCAAAAGTTCCGGACTTCTGGGGAAGGGTTCGGGCCTGGATAGCGGAGATATCGGACAAGCCTCTCCCCCAGGACCCTTTGTCGATGCTGTTGGGCCTTCCCCCGGAAGATATGGAAATATATAGATATCCAAGGATGACGGAAACAATGTTGCGGGCGGGGAGGGTGGCTCTGGCACAGAAGTGGAAAATCCCGGAACCCCCCTCCAAGGAGGATTGGCTGGGAAAGGTAAAGAATATGTTCTTGATGGACAAACTCACAGCAATGGTGAACAATGACATGGTTCTTTCCAGGCAAACTGGTATGGTGTGCAACAGTCTTGGGGATGGAACGTCCACTGATGCGAAACTCTCGCACATGCCAGGAGGGGGGGAGGGAATCCGGAGTCAAGTTGGGTCTGCCCTGAGTGCCCACGACCCGGGGAACGGCAATCCTTACCTCAGCCAGCAAAATATGGTCACCTGACAGATCATCTCCTGAGTACAAGATATGAAAAGGACACTTAATGTCTCACATGTCCGAAGCTTCAGTAGGCTTGCGGGGGGGGTCACTGTTGGGGAGGGGGTAGAGGGAAGGGGGGGATAAAGGGTCGAACGGGCCAGCTAATCACATCGTGTGTATTTTTGTTTACTTTGCCCGGTTTGTTACAATAGGAAAATGCTAATAAAACCAAAGTTTTAAAAAAAAAGTCCTTGATCAGTCCTGTTATTCGTTTTCTGGAGAGATCAAACTGTAGTCTGTCATATTTCATTTAATTTTGACTGCACAGGTACAGTGTTATGATGAGTCGATCGGTTTCAGTGGTAGGGACCACTTTCATCAGGGCTGGAACAGCTGGCGGGTAATGATGCTGTTGTAGTTGAAGGGGAAGCTGGATCTAGCTTGTATCTACGATGGACCTGCCCTTGACAATAATGACTTCTCTTGTCAGGTTGGTCCTAGGGTAGGACTGTGAAACTTCAATCCCACTTCAAGGGCTGACAGAGTTCATCCATGTGCCAAGCCACCTGTGGTGCCACGTTCATAGTTGAAAGCGGGTCGCCCAGGTGAGCAGCAGATTCAGTTTCAAACGCGCTGTGTGGTTTGATGAAGATGTTACGAGCGCGTCCCGGTTTGAAAAATGCTTGGCACATACAGCAAGACACAAGCTAGATCCAGCTTCCCCTTCAACTGTATGTCCTATCCCCACAGGTGCAACATTAGGATATAAGTAAAACAATATTTGTGTTGCACGTTCTGCTGTGAGGAATTGAGTCAGAAACTAAGCATGTCTTTTCCGCTATAGGATCTATCCCACCCGGAGTGCAACCGAATCCCTTTCCCTAAGGCTATCCTAGGTCTACCCAGTGTGACAGCAATCATTGCCTGGAATGGTGCTAAGCCTGCAGAATTTAGGACACTCATTATAACATTGCTGTGCAATTGAGGACACATGCCAACATAAGGAAAACCTTCCAAGGAACTCGCTCTGGAAAGATGCGATTGGTGCACCTGGTCAGTGCTTAGCTCAAATGGGCCATTGTCCTTACCCACTGCTGCCCAATCCCCACCTGACTCTGTCAAGATGAGCTCGTGGAGAAAATCGGAATGCCAGAGATGTTAAGTCAGAAGCCATGAACTTTAACAAACCTTTTCTAAGTGAAGAATTGGAGAGGTAGAGTAGAGGGTCATCACGCTGGAGGATTATTGTTAACAGAGTCCTACTACTTTTATTGCTGCCTAGTAACTGCTGCATACTGTATGTTTCCCTTTCTGTTTCACCCCCTCCCTCCACATCTACTTCCCCTTCCTTTTTTCATGTTCAGCACTTGTACGTTCTAAATCGTCTGACGACCTAGTCAGAATGTTTTTGCTTGTTTTCTTCCCTTCTACCCCCTGACTGCACCTCCCCTCCCTCTCTCCTGCTCTCATGCTATAGCACTTACGCATTCTAAATGCTTCAAGAGCTTCTAAGAACGTTTTATTTTTGTTTTATACCTTCCCTTTCCCCCCCTTTGGCTTTCTTGAAGCGCCTCGAAGCGCAATGTTTATTGTATAGTGCGTACTACAAACGACCAAACAATAAATAAGCGTGGATATGGAAGAATGATCCAGGAGCACACGTTGCAAAGGTGTCGAAAACAGAGCAGAACATGTCGAATCAAACTGGGGGTGCAAGGTCCCCCAGAAGTCGTGAAAGGGAAACAAAATCCGCTAAATTCAATAGTTACTTAATATACAAGCGGCTGTAGAGAACATAACCTTGACTTTGAAAGCCCTCCCCCACACGTAACATCAATTTCAGGGGGATAATGCTATTTCTAGAATCCATGCAGCCAATGGAAATGTTAACAAAAGGCGGAACTGGCATGGTCTACTCAGTCACAGAATATATGCGTCACAGCTTGTGTCCATCTCGAGAGCATAGAGGAAGACCGCTCCCCTAGCACTGCACCTGCACACTGACTATTCTGCCTGTAAAGTGACAGTAAACAAAAATAACCCCGCATTTGAAGATCCAGACTTAAGGGACTTTACCCACAGTCTGACTTCAGAACAATTAAATACTTGTTATACGGCGATTGAGGGGGTAGTACAACGATATATCATTTTCAGCGATTATAGTTTCAGCCTCATTTACCTATAGGTTTGTGTCACAAGAATTGAGGTACTGAGTACATTGGATTTTCCTCACACACATCACAGTGGTTTTTTTTGGTAATCTATAGCGAGTGTGATATGAAGTGGAGGAACGCTTGTGCTCTGCAGAACTACAATATTTGAATTTCATTGTAGGGCTCCTTGTGGGTGAAGAAATATAGCGTGTGGTTGAAATGCACCGTTCAAGAGTAGCGTGTAGATTTTTTTAGTGCGTTGGCATTGCCTTTGCTGTACCCTTTTGGTCTTTCATTTGCCCACTTCACTACCTTCTTACAGTGACATTCTTTAAAAAATGTCATTACACCAGGGACGTCATTTCACCAAAATGCCGGTGTAGAGGAAGTGACAGCACACGACCCATGACCTGATGTCATCACAGGAAGTGATGTCATTTGACCCCACCCTGAAGTGACATCATGGGAAGCGATGGAACTTGACCTTTCACTCCTTGACACAACATTAAGTGGCATCACATAGCATTGTTACTAAGTACACTACGAAAAATATGGTTATGGTATCACAGTAATGTGATATACATTTCATACAAGAATGGATCACCATATGTATCGATATTATCAGTGTGTATAGGCCCATATTACCAAATTACTGTGAATACAAGCAAACGTCCAAGGCCAAATGATAATAATGTGTTATTATACAGCACTTACAATTAAGCGCTTTATATAGAACAAATATACATACAATATGAACTAACTTGTGTTGGTACTCATTGATCAACCTCAGAAGGATAAAGGCTGAGTTAGCCTTGCCAGGATTCAAAACTGCAGATCACACACAAATCACAGCAGAGAGTGCTCAACCCACTGAGCTATCTTACCGGCTATAGTAAAATGAGCAATTACATGTCTGAATGTTCTCAAAGTCAGAAAGCAAATTGCACTCTGTAGTGGATACCATTATACTGGAAACTGAGATTTAACAGCAGGACAGTTCATCTGCAGGTCTGACGCAAAGTTGGCCACATGACACGCCTGCGTGGATCTACTTTTCAAACTTCAGAGGTTGGCAAAATACATACCATTGGAAGGGTTCATAACTGTGTATTAAAGAATTTAGAGAAGTGCACAGAAAACAGCACACTCACACAGCGTACTCTGGGCACTAGTCACCTCACACATGAAAACAAACATCCTGAACTGCATGCCATGGAGATAGGAAAGATACACTAGTCTGAAAACTGCCTATGCCACGTGAGGGATTAACAGCCCTCCTACCCTGTGGGTACTCAACTTTAATTATACAAAAGGAGGGATATAAAGTATGTGCCTCAACCAATGGTTACAAAAGAAGGCCTCAATAGTAATGGACCTCTACCCAAATGTATTTTATTGTTATTGTTTATTTTTAAATTTGTTTTATTGGCATTTTCAGTAATATCAATTACATGTTTTACAAATGCGTCTTGCGCATGTTCAGTTGCAGCGCCTTTCAATTTAACCTTAACAATATAACAAACAACAAACAACAATAACTGTCTCCTTGCCATGTTCGTGCATTTCAGCGTCTCTTGTTTCGTTGAGGGGGTTTGTACATATCACATACATATATTACTGTCTTAAAACACTAAAATTAATGTATACAACTCCACAAAATGGAGATCAAACTTGCAGATCCCCATAAACAAGCTTCAGCGATTTTCCAGACTGATGGTTGGAAATCTATGTCACTCATTTCTCCTGAAATCATTCCCAGTCAGTAATATGGTCATTTCTGAGCTCCCCAGTCAGACAGCACCATCACAGGTGTGTGATCAGATAAGACCCGTAGATCCATTTCTGTGTTGATGACATTCAGGCACAAGGATTTGTTGCACAGATGTTGTCTACATTTGCAACGGACTTGTGCATTGGAGATAAAGTGAAACTGAACTCAACGGGATCACAGCCCTCACAAGTTCTGCCACCTAAGGTCCCTTAACACTTCTAGGAAGACCTTGTCTGCCCTATTAGGAATAAACTAGCATGCAATGGAGGCACATGAGAGTGCTACAAAGAACCAGACAGTGGGGACATTGGCCAGAAGTGTAACTAAGCACAGAAAGAGGGGGGACAGCATATCCCCCACTGCATAGCACAGAATCATTGAAATAATATGCCCAAGATCACACACAGTGCCAGGCATGCACAGAGAATAAAAGTACAATTATAAATGCAAATTACACAACGGAGAAGGTTAATGCAATAGCAAGTGACACCAGATCAGGCACAGCAAACTCTTGCATGAGTACAGCAGGAATTAACAAGATTATAAGCACTTTTTGCAGTAGCGCCATGAAATGCGCATGCACTGACACCAAATCTTTTATTCATAATGGGGGAAGTGATAGTAATGAGAGTGAGCACTCTCACAAGCACAAGACTGAAGTTGCATAGACTATAGGATAGGGCAGCATGATCTTTTTATACCACTGTTACATTTTCTGCAACATATTAACATATATATTGGGGAGAGGTTTGAGCAATTGGCATAACATGCACTATTTTAGGGATTAATTATGTAATTACACAAGAAGTCACATTAGTATTTTAAAGCCAGGAAACATAAAGAGGAGTGCCATTCGACCAAAAAAGCATTTTTGTTATAGAACACACACACTGCTTAGCATGGCTTTCAAGAATAAAGGCTAGAGTGTTAACATTACCTACAGAATTTTAAATTAGATATAACAGATCTATAGATAAGAAAGAAGGATCAATGAGTGCAAGCAAGCTAGGAGCTACATAAATGAGGGACTACAACCGAAGGACAGTGATGGCTCTTAGTGAAGAATACAAATAGATTCATTTGACAACCAAAGGCGTGTTTAATGGAAGTTTATTTAGCAGTTAATAAAGTTAAAAAAAAACTGCAAGCAGAGATAAGGAGGATTTGACACAAGTACTGAGCATGTTATGGATCACTAGTACTTATTATGATTGGTTTATTAGAAGGAGTGAAGAGGAATGGAACTTGGAGGTGTGGAAAGAGAGGACATCATGCACGAGATTTGGAAAAACATAGGGATATCATGTTATAATTTTGGTATGTTATGGCCACAAAGAGGGGGGAGTGACACACACACACTGAATATATATATATACCCCCCAAAATTGTAGTCAATATTCCCACAAAGCAAGTATAGTGTCAACTTAAGCAGCAGGAGCCCCATGGTCTGCTAAATACAACATAAAAGAACATAAAGTGCATATCATGTTTGCATTATATTTGGAGCCTTTTTAAAATGATTGGGGAGGGGTCGCAAGATATAAAAGGGCACACAGTAACATGCAACAGTGAGCAGCCCATCAGACAAGGATTGTATCGGGCACTTTTACTCCCTAAAATAGGGAAATACCCTACCCCCCCCAAAAAAATAGGGAGTAAAAATACTCTCCACAAAAAAACAGCTTTCACCCACAAAGCTGCATGGATGTGTTTGGACCAGTAGTGCACATAGTACCACAGGACGAAACTACTATTATAACTGTCCGATGGGAAGAGGTAAACCTTTATCTTTCTATGTGCATGAATAACTAGGTGCAAAGAAATGATTATTACAAAAAAAAAACCTTTTTCCAGTTTAAACATATTTTTACCCGCTTTTAAAATACTCACATTGGAAACTGGACTAACATTTTTACTCCCTAAAAAGAATTTGACTCCCAACTTTAACAAATAGAGAGTAAAATACAACCACTTCCAAATCTTATCTGGATCACTGACTGTGAGGGCCAGGAATGAGAAACTTTGAGGAAGAACACAATGAGAGAACTCCTGCCAGGGCACAGAACAACACATGAGAGGAAGTCGCAAGAACATTATTTTATTATATATATATATATATATATATATATATATATATATATATATATATATATATATATATATATATATATATATATATATATATATTGGAGTGGAGTGGAGAAATACAATTGCACATTATAAGAAAAGATCAGTACTAGTGGATGGAAGAGGGAGATAAATAAAGAGAGAAAATGTAGTACCTGTGGACACAAGAAGTGTGTGGATCTTCTCATTGATTATTATTAGAAGAAAGAGGACCCAGGTGAGTACAAATGAAAGATAGTGGGGATACAGTGGTTTCAACTGATAGCATTTCTCCTAAGTAGAGTGTAGTAGGTACAGGTGAAAGTATAGTATATGTATAAATATGGCCATATCTAGTGAAATGAAGGTTTAGAAGACTCATGGATCTAAGAAGGTGGAGTAACCTATTATGATTAGGTCAATGAAAAGTATTGAAAGTATGTTTGACATATCTTATGTTTTAGTAAAGGAAAAAAGAACTAAACGGTCATTAAAATGAAGTGGTAGGCAAATATTGTATGCATATATGTCACACTTGCATGCATTTAAATAGTACACACGCTTCTTTTCAGCATCATGGGTAGGCATGAGTAGGAAGGGCAACACTAAGTGTTAACTATATTTCACCCAAATAAAGACAGTAAAGAAAGAAGAGACTGCGGTCCGGCGACATCAGGAGAAGAACTACGAAAAGAAGAGTACTGAGAAGATTTTCAGAAAAATAAAGAGCACTAAAAGCAGGCCTACCAACAAATCTATATAACAAAGATAAAGCATAGTGCACCATTGCCTCTACTTTAAAAAGATGAAATTGCATTCTACCTGGCCATGGGGATGCCACCATCTTTCCACATCACAATC
Source organism: Ambystoma mexicanum (assembly GCF_040938575.1). Classification (NCBI taxonomy): domain Eukaryota; kingdom Metazoa; phylum Chordata; class Amphibia; order Caudata; family Ambystomatidae; genus Ambystoma; species Ambystoma mexicanum. The sequence goes on along the minus strand of NC_090926.1, from coordinate 374,402,958 downwards.
CTACTCCAGTAGTATCAGCCAGTGTGGATGCCTGCATCCTTCCACATCACAATCCTACTCCATTAGTATCAGGCAGTGTGGATGCCAGCATCAGGTGTTCACCTAACAGGAGTTCTTTTTATTTTTCTTTGTTTAGTAAGTGCTTCCATGTTAGGTGAGCAATTGTTGGTGAGAGTCCACTGTTATGTCTCTGTTGCCCCCCCCATCCACTCCCTGGTGTCCCCCGTGATGTCCCCCTGGCCCCTCATTATGCCCTCCCCCCTCTGCTTACCAGCTCTCTTCTTTCCCGCTTCCGCTTCCCCCTTATCCCTTCTTTTTTATATGCACTTACTCTATCAGGATTGTCCCTGGAACTAGTATGATAGCAACATATGTTTGTCTCCCCCCCTTCCCAAACTTGTTTCCCTCGATCCCCCTCCAGCACTTTCTGAAATGTCGTCAGGCCTAGTACAATAGTCGCTTTTTTTGTCCCTCTCCCTCCTTTCTCCTCCCCTCTCCCTCACCTCTTGTTAACTCCAGCGCTACCAGAAATGTCATCAGGCCTAGTACGGTAGTTGCCTTTCTGTTTCCCATTTCCTCCCTTTCTGTTTCTTAGCACTTGCGCTATCTGAAATGTTGCCAGGCCAAATACGATAGTTAATTTCACATTCTTGTTGTTAATGGCCTGTAAGAGTGTAATTGTATTTTCCCTTGTTCCCTCCCTTGCCATGAAGCACTTTGAAATACATTGTGTATAGACGCCATATAAATAAACTATCATATCATATCATATATTATAACATGGACATAAAGGGATGACACCAGCATCATCACATTAAGGAAATATACAGCAACAAGGCTAATGCCCTGCATGTTTGTTTATTTTCTTATACAGCGCGCCTAACCCATGGGGTATCTAGGAGCTTACACTTAGATATACATGGTAGGTTACATATCTTAGCATGGGTTACAAGGTAGGTTACACTTAGGTATACATGGTAGGTTACATATGTTAGCATGGGTTTACAAGGTGGGTTAAAGATCACCACGTAGAGAAATCGTAATATATAAATACAGGTCAGTGTAGCGGGCAAATATATATATATATATGTAAAGCAGGAGAATACATCTGAGAACAAGGAGACGACATATATATACATGGTTTGAATAACATTTTTACAGGTTTTGCATAAAAATGTACAATCTGAACAGAAGGTACGCTATACAATAACAGCGTGAGAGTGCAGATCACTCAACAGAGTGGGTGTACAGTTGGCTTTGCAGTGCTTAGCAGGGTGTTGTGAGAGCCTAGTTAGTTTGCAGAATGGGCTAGAAGCCAGGATTTGGTCTTGGCTCTGAATGTCCAGAAAGAAGGTTCTGCTCTTATCACTGGGGGCAAAGAGTTCCAGCATTTGGCCGCTAATACTGGGAAACAGGAACCTCCTGCTGTTTTAAGGTTGTATTTAGGAATGGTCAGTTGGTTGAGGTAGGTGGACATGGTCAGTCTGTTATATTGATATCTATAGAATGTACCTGTGGGATATTTCGGTGCCACAGGGTAGCCAGTGTGCCTCCCTTCTATGGTTAGATATGTGGCTCTCGCGATGGATGTTTAAAGCTGATCTTAGAGCATTGTTCTGAAGAACTTGGAGTTTGTTTAAATTCCGAGCGGATGAGCCAAGGAATAGGGTGTTGCAGTGATCCAGCTTTGATAGGATCAGAGTGCTGGCAAGAGTAACTGTAGCTGGATAAAAAGGGTTTGCATGCTTTTATGAGTTTGTTGGTGTAAGCCGTGGAGGAGGCTGTGCTGTTAACTTGTTTTTTTAGCGATAGGGTGGAGTCTAGATAAACCCCAAGCGTTTTGACTTCATTGGAGACTTTCATGGTGTTCCCGTCTATAATGAAGTTTCAGTTACCGAGTTTGTAAAGGTGGGCTTGGGTACCAATGAACAAGAGTTCGGTCTCGTCATCGTTTAGACATAGGCTGTGATTAACCATCCATGCTTGGATCTCAAGGTATATGTTGTTGATCAACTTAGTGTCTTCCGCGTAGCAACCAGTGAGAGTGATGAGGATGTGGGTGTCATCTGCATAATTAGTGTAGGTGCACCCAGATTGTCAAGATGGTCGAAGAGGAGCTTCGTGAATATATTGTAGAGCGTGGGCGAGACGCAGGAGCCCTGTGGCACTCCACAATGGATAGGGATGGGGGGTGCTGAGGCTGATGGAGCAAAGACTCTAGTGGTTCTGTTGGCTAGGAAAGATTGGAACCACTTGGTAGCACTCGTGGAGAAGGCAGCTGCTGTGGTGAGGTGTGGTGTGGTGTTTAGTCAGGATTTTGTGGTCTACTAAGTTGAAGGCTGCTGAAATGTCTAAAAAAAGGAGAATGGCCAGTTTGCCTTTGTCTTTCGCTTCACCCATCTGTATCTTAAGGTCTAGAAGTGCTGTCTCAGTGCCGTGTCTGGGTCTGAAGCCAGACTGTCGGAGGCCTAGTAGGTCATTATCTTCCAAGAGTTTTTGGATTTGGGTATAGGCAGCGCGGTATAAAGATTTTTAGGAGGAAGGGAACTGTAGTAATGGGCCTGAAGTTAGTAGGGATGTTGGGGTCCAGGTTGTATTTTTTTTAGAATCAGCATAACCCAAGCTTCTTTGAGGTTGTCTGGTACTGAGAAGTTTTTAAATGAGGAGTTAATCAGGTTTGTTATGAACGGGGCAAGTTCTTTTGCGCCATCCTTAATGACCGATTCGGAACAGAGGTCACCTTGGCAATTAGAAGGTTTTATCCCACAGATTATGTTCCCCACATTTTCTCTGGTGACCGGAGAGAATTGGACGGCGGGCAGGGTGGTGGTTGGTGTGCGTTAGTTTCAATATTGTAGGCGCTCGGTGGTAGTTTTTTATTTTTGTTTCAATTTTGGATTGAAGAAGTGATGTTTTGTCAGAAGGGCCTTCTGGATATTAGCACACCAGGCAGTGTCTTCCAAACATGATTCAGCGGGTTCGGCTGGGGACTCTAATTCCCTTAGAGTAGTGAAAAGCTCCTTGGTACTTTATCTAGCTTGCTAAATTCTTTCATTGTATATTTATTTTGTGGTGCTGAGAATGGCTGCTTTATAAGTGGAGGCTGCCATGGCAAATTTCACTCTGTTCAGGGGGGATGGAGTTTTTCTCCAGGAGGATTCAGCTGCTCTTTTATCATTGCGGAGCAGTTTTAGGTCAGCAGTGAACCACTTATTTAAGTGGGACGAGGGTTGGGCCTTACAAAGCTTTTGTGGGGCAATCTTGTTGATGGCTTGTTCATGACATGCAAAGACAGGAGAACATTTACTAAATGGAACATACAGTGTAATTTGTTAGTATATCATGGCTTTTGCCTCCATTTGTTATCTACAGGAATTGAATGACATTGTATTGATGCGCCAAGAAGAAAGAAAAAGAGCGGCTAAAGAAGAAAACTGTTTCTTTTTTGTCATTGTTGGTTTTGTCTTGATGTAGGTTTCATTTTTTATTTTTGTGGTTACAAAAAAAGGGGGGACAATCTAACCTGAGTAGTGTTAATAATGGCACAACCATTTACAATAAGCTCTATCAAGAATAGTGGAGAAATGTTTCCTTTTTCAATTAAGAGAAGTGGTTGGAAATGACGTTTGAGCTCGGCATGGCACCAAGACGGACAAAATGGGGTGTGAACTTATGAAGAGGGTGGGGTAAGTGAGGTTAAAACAACACCGAGGTATATGCATAGATAAACACAGGTGACACTAAGGTATGCACAAGAGGGAGGAGTAATAGCCATTAAATTAAATTAAAGAAGAGGAAATCTAGTAGCAAGTGGTTTAGGAGGTAGTAATGTTTTAAATAAATAGGATCATTGGAGTAGTAATGTTTAGGTTTTAGGAGGAAGTGCTGATAATAAAGATTACTTATCTTTCAAGAAACTCACCCAGTTGTTTATCTTATGTATGGACAGAGAATAACTACAGTGACCTCTGCACACGAGCCTACGAGCAGGGAGAAAGGCCCTAACTGCCATAACAAAGGGCTTAGGGCACACAGCCGGATGCCCATTGCTGCTGAATTGAAGGAAAATAATAAGAAGAAACAATATTCTTTATGGACTCCCCCATCCTTATGTCCCCAATTATGACAATGTCCCCTTCACTGACTATTTTACTCAAGAAGACAATGCATCCTAAGGCATGGCCCTGATATGAACTAAGGCGCCACTGTACTTGCTGCAAGCAGCCAAATAAAACAATAATGAACTGATGAAGGATCTGTGAACTCAACATGGAGAAGAAAAGAGAACCCGATGGAAGATGTTCTAACAGATTTTAACCAAGATGATAGCGAGAAAATGAACTCCAAGCAGCTCGCAAATGGGACAGGGACAAAGGAATATAATTAATAACCTACTACTTACAGAAAAAAATATGAAAAGAGGAGAGAAGAGAAAAAGAATAAATGAGCTGGTGGGTCCCCTCAGTAGAAAATATATAATTGTCATTTAACAATATCCCTTGATTCTCGTAGTGGCATGATCACTTCCTGTGCATGTAAATTAACGTTTAATTGGATAACTGGGGTGGCAACAAGATGGAGATAAAACATTTTACTTACTAGGGATACAATTAATAAAAGAGGGAAAAATAAGCTACAACTTTGAAAAAAGAAAACATATACAATAGATTAGAAGAATATAACATGACTGGAGACACTATTGGTTCTTTAGGAGTTTAATTCATGATACCGCCTGTATTTGAGATAGAGCACTGAGTTGAGGGGGGTGACTGATATAGGGATTCAAATTGCTTGCAGGGGAGGGCAAACAATAGGTATGTGGTCGATATTTTGACCTGAGCTGGAATGAAGAGGAGTAGATACTCCCTTGGTGATAGACGGGTGAAAATATTATTCAGGGCGTGTGCCCCGCCCTCCTGTCCAACATTGTAAAAGTCAAAAGCATTGCCCATTGAGGCAGGCAGGCTGGCTTTATTATGGGTAGGTACATTAGAAAATAAATTATACTGCACTCATTTATTTAGGAAAACATAAAGAAATGCTTACATTGCGCACAACATGCAACATATAGAATATAGCTCCCTGACCTAAACAATATTACCCACACTAAATAGCATAAGGTAGCCATTTTTCCCAAAATGGATGAACCAATATACATACAACTGAATGCAGGCCTTATGTCATGTGTGAATTCAAAAGTGCTGAACAAATAAAGAAATACAGAGTTGGGAAAAATGAAGACAAAGAGATAAGTAGCCCAAGCCAAGGTTGACTGAGAGGAGGCGGGAGCTTGGGGGAAGACAGGTACATAATTTGGCAGCATCAAATACATAATATATGGTTTTCCACAGTGCTGCTCACAAAACAAAACTGGCATACAGTCAGAAATATATTAGGAAGGGGGATTGGCCAATAGGAAACTAGACAGCTTAATCTGTGTCCTTGGCAGTTGTATGGCGCATGCGTCATTTCCAAAACCTGCTTTTCCCAGTTTTAAGGTTGTGAAATATATCTCATGGTTAAATAACAATTTGGAAAATGGCAAAGTCATACTGCTTAGCATTGTGACAGGAGATGATCATGTGTTTCAGGAAGTGTTTATTTCCAATAAAAAGGGTCCGTACTCTTTGTAGAAATGTGACCAATTGCATTATAAGGTTCATATTAGAACAGTACTTATGGAATATTTTAAAATCTATAAAACCATGATGGATGCAGAAAGGCAGTGACATCTTCTTTTTGTAAACCTGTAAGATTTGGGCAAAAAAACTCCTGGCTAGTCGTTATCTGTGTCCGTCTTTTGCACATCGTGGGTTCCCTTCCAGGGAGGCGGGCAACAGGAAATTAGCCTAAGAAATGGCTTCTTTAACAGTACTTGTTTTTCTTTTAGTTGTATCCAAGTAGTTGTTTCTAACAATTTAACACATAATTCAATTTCCAGCAACATTTGTGTGCAGTTTTCCTCTCCATATCTTAATTCACATTTGATGGAGTACTTAGAAATATACACTAGGGATATGAACAGATGAATCGAAAGCACATTCAGAGGGTAATTCATAGAATTTCGCAGAAAAGTGTCGCAAGCGGCTGGCGCAGAGTGTCCGCGTGTGATTGACTGCGCCAGGCACGTGCGCTAAAACCGATTTCCGCGCACAGCGTATTCATGGATTTTAGGCTTCCAAACCAGCCGTGGCGCAGAGAATCGCAGCGACCCTGCAGCAGCGCCAGTAACGCCCCCAAGAACGCCCTCGCGCAAGGAAAAGCCATCAAAATCGCTAAATCATCGCAAAGGGCTGCGCTAACCCTGGACCAGTTCACCGGGCTGGCAAACAGCAAACACCAAGCGGGGAACGTGTATTGCAGGGGTGCGCGGGAAGTTCCACACGCGACTGGCCCCGTGCAAGCAGGGTACGTGTATTTCAGGGGTGCGCGGGAAGTTCCACACGCGATTTCAGCAGGGTACGTGTATTTCAGGGGTGCGCGGGAAGTTCCACACGCAATTTCTGCAGGGTACGTGCATTTCAGGGGTGCGCGGGAAGTTCCACACGCGAATGGGCCAGTGCGAGCAGGGTACGTGTATTACATGGGTGCGCGGGAAGTTAAACACGCGATTCCATCAGGGTACGTGTATTTCAGGGGTGCGCGGGAAGTTACACACGCGAATGGGCCAGTGCGAGCAGGGTACGTGTATTTCAGGGGTGCGCAGGAAGTTGCACACGCGATTTCAGCAGGGAATGTGTATTTCAGGGGTTCTGGGGAGTACTACACGTGAATTGGCCATGTGGGTCCTCCCAGGTGTATGCTCCACAACCTCCACGGCCCCTGCAGGCAGCCCACACCACGGGGGACTACCCTGCACCCTTGCTCATGTCCCGCAGGCAGCCCATCCACCATGGGCATGCCCCCCAGCCAACCCACATGTCACCTTGCACTACTGATCAACAATGCATGTCTCCCACCACCCCCACCCCCCAGCACTGTGGGGCACCTGCCAGCAGGCCTCCACCCATGTCGACCACCACCCCCACCACCCAGCCACCAGAGGCAGCCTCCACCAGGCCCCCACCCATGTCTCCCACCACCCCCACCCCCCAGCCACCAGGGGCAGCCTCCACCAGGCCCCCACTCATGTCTCCCACTACCCCCACCCCCCAGCACTGCAGGGGCAGCACCACCAGGCCCCCACTCATGTCCCCCTGCACCCCCACCCCCCAGCATCCAGGGGCACCCTCCACCAGGCCCCCACTCATGTCTCCCACCACCCCCACCCCCCAGCCACCAGGGGCACCCTCCACCAGGCCCCCACTCATGTCCCCCTGCACCCCCACCCCCCAGCATCCAGGGGCACCCTCCACCAGGCCCCCACTCATGTCTCCCACCACCCCCACCCCCCAGCCACCAGGGGCAGCCTCCACCAGGCCCCCACCATGTCTCCCATCACCCCCACCCCCCAGCACTGCAGGGGCAGCCCCCACCAGGCCCCCACTCATGTCTCCCACCACCCCCACCCCCCAGCCACCAGGGGCAGCCTCCACCAGGCCCCCACTCATGTCTCCCACCACCCCCACCACCCAGCAGTGCAGGGGCAGCCCCCACCAGGCCCCCACTCATGTCTCCCACCACCCCCACCACCCAGCAGTGCAGGGGCAGCCCCCACCAGGCCCCCACTCATGTCTCCCACCACCCCCAGCCCCCAGCCACCAGGGGCAGCCTCCAGCAGGCCCCCACTCATGTCTCCCACCCTCCCCCACCCCCAGCAGTGCAGGGGCAGCCTCCACCAGGCCCCCACTCATGTCTCCCACCACCCCCACCCCCCAGCCACCAGGAGCAGCCTCCACCAGGCCCCCAGTCATGTCTCCCACCACCCCCACCCCCCTGCCACCATGGGCAGCCTCCACCAGGCCCCCACTCATGTCTCCCACCAAACCCACCCCCCAGCAGTGCAGGGGCATCCTCCACCAGGCCCCCACCCATGTCTCCCATCACCCCCACCCCCAAGCCACCAGGGGCAGCCTCCAGCAGGCCCCCACCCATGTCCCCCACCACCGCCACCCCCCAGCCACCAGGGGCAGCCTCCAGCAGGCCCCCACTCATGTCTCCCACCACCACCACCCCCCAGCAGTGCAGGGGCAGCCTCCACCAGGCCCCCACTCATGTCTCCCTGCACCCCCAACCCCCGAGGAGTGCAGGGGCAGCCTCCACCAGGCCCCCACCCATGTCTTCCACCACCCCCACCCCCCAGCCACCATGGCCACCGTCCACCAGGCCCCCACTCATGTCTCCCACCACCCCCATCCCCCAGCAGTGCAGGGGCATCCTCCACCAGGCCCCCACCCATGTCTCCCACCACCCCCACCCCCCAGCCACCAGGGGCAGCCTCCACCAAGCCCCCACTCATGTCTCCCACCACCCCCACCCCCCAGCAGTGCAGGGGCAGCCCCCACCAGGCCCCCACTCATGTCTCCCACCACCCCCACCACCCAGCCACCAGGGGCACCCTCCACCAGGCCCCCACTCATGTCTCCCACCACCCCCACCCCCCAGCCACCAGGGGCAGCCTCCACCAGGCCCCCACTCATGTCTCCCACCACCCCCACCCCCAGCAGTGCAGGGGCAGCACCACCAGGCCCCCACTCATGTCTCCCACCACCCCCACCCCCCAGCAGTGCAGGGGCACCCTCCACCAGGCCTGCATTCATGTCTCCCACCACTCCCACCCCCCAGCATCCAGGGGCAGCCTCCACCAGGCCCCCACTCATGTCTCCCACCACCCCCACCCCCCACCATCCAGGGTCACCCTCCACCAGGCCCCCACTTATGTCTCCCACCACCCCCACCCCCCAGCAGTGCAGGGGCACCCTCCGCCAGGCCCCCACTCATGTCTCCCACCACCCCCACCCCCCAGCATCCAGGGGCAGCCCCCACCAGGCCCCCACTCATGTCTCCCACCACCCCCACCACCCACCCACCAGGGGCACCCTCCACCAGGCCCCCACTCATGTCTCCCACCACCCCCACCCCCCTGCCACCATGGTCACCCTCCAACAGGCCCCCACTCATGTCTCCCACCACCCCCACCCCCCAGCCACCAGGGGCAGCCCCCACCAGGCCCCCACTCATGTCTCCCACCACCCCCACCACCCAGCCACCAGGGGCACCCTCCACCAGGCCCCCACCCAGGTCTCCCACCACCCCCACCCCCCAGCCACCATGGTCACCCTCCACCAGGCCCCCACTCATGTCTCCCACCACCCCCACCCCCCAGCACTGCAGGGGCAGCACCACCAGGCCCCCACTCATGTCCCCCTGCACCCCCACCCCCCAGCATCCAGGGGCACCCTCCACCAGGCCCCCACTCATGTCTCCCACCACCCCCACCCCCCAGCACTGCAGGGGCAGCCCCCACCAGGCCCCCACTCATGTCTCCCACCACCCCCAACCCCCAGCCACCAGGGGCAGCCTCCACCAGGCCCCACTCATGTCTCCCACCACCCCCACCCCCCACCATCAAGGGGCACCCTCCACCAGGCCCCCACTCATGTCTCCCACCACCCAGCAGTGCAGGGGCAGCCCCCACCAGGCCCCCACTCATGTCTCCCACCACCCCCACCCCCCAGCCACCAGGGGCAGCCTCCAGCAGGCCCCCACTCATGTCTCCCACCACCCCCACCCCCCAGCAGTGCAGGGGCAGCCTCCACCAGGCCCCCACTCATGTCTCCCACCACCCCCACCCCCCAGCCACCAGGGGCAGCCTCCACCAGGCCCCCACTCATGTCTCCCACCACCCCCACCACCCTGCCACCATGGGCAGCCTCCACCAGGCCCCCACTCATGTCTCCCACCACCCCCACCCCCCAGCCACCAGGGGCAGCCTCCAGCAGGCCCCCACTCATGTCTCCCACCACCCACACCCCCCAGCAGTGGCAGCCTCCACCAGGCCCCCACTCATGTCTCCCTGCACCCCCACCCCCGAGGAGTGCAGGGGCAGCCTCCACCAGGCCCCACCCATGTCTTCCACCACCCCCACCCCCCAGCCACCATGGCCACCCTCCACCAGGCCCCCACTCATGTCTCCCACCACCCCCACCCCCCAGCAGTGCAGGGGCATCATCCACCAGGCCCCCACCCATGTCTCCCACCACCCCCACCCCCCAGCCACCAGGGGCAGCCTCCACCAGGAACCCCACTCATGTCTCCCACCACCCCCACCCCCCAGCAGTGCAGGGGCAGCCCCCACCAGGCCCCCACTCATGTCTCCCACCACCCCCACCACCCAGCCACCAGGGGCACCCTCCACCAGGCCCCCACTCATGTCTCCCACCACCCCCACCCCCCCAGCCACCAGAGGCAGCCTCCACCAGGCCCCCACTCATGTCTCCCACCACCCCCACCCCCCAGCAGTGCAGGGGCAGCACCACCAGGCCCCCACTCATGTCTCCCACCACCCCCACCCCCCAGCAGTGCAGGGGCAGCCTCCACCAGGCCCCCACTCATGTCTCCCACCACCCCCACCCCCCAGCCACGAGGGGCAGCCTCCACCAGGCCCCCACTCATGTCTCCCACCACCCGCACCCCCCACCATCCAGGGGCACCCTCCACCAGGCCCCCACTCATGTCTCCCACCACTCCCACCACCCAGCAGTGCAGGGGCAGCCCCCACCAGGCCCCCACTCATGTCTCCCACCACCCCCCAGCCACCAGGGGCACCCTCGACCAGGTCCTCACAATCCCCAATCATGTGCGTTATGGTCAGCCTCCACAGCCAAAAAGCCCTATCAAGTAACCCATTCACCCACATGGAAATGGAAATTACATGTCACACCCCCAATGTTCATGAAGCTAATGAACCCATGTCCGTCACACACAATGTTTGCAATTGAATGGGAAAACACCCAACATGACATGCATGAAACCAATGAGATGATACCACACAGTGAAGCATGAAAACAAAATTGTATTGAAAAAAAGAAAGAATGCTAAAGAAATGAAACAAACTACAATGGGAAGTAAACAAAAACAAGCTGCATGTCCGCATAAAAATAAAGAACTGCAAATCATAATCCAAAAAAATTTCCTCCAAAGTCAAATGTAAAAAAATTATCCATCAAATCAAGAACTATGTAAAAAACTCGAAAGGGTCCATGAGCCCAACTGAACAAAGGAAACCTAAAAAAACACCTAACTAAAAAGCAACTATATACAAAAAGTGGAGCAGTGTCCGTCGACTCCAAATCATAAGAAAAAACAAAGGAAACCTAAAACTAAAGCACTATATACAAAGGTGGCGGGCAAGTCCAGCGGCTCACTCGGTGGTGTTCCGGGCCAGGGCATCATCGAACTCCTGTTCGATGTCCCGGAGGCGGTCCAGTTCCATGGCCCAGAGGGTCCGCAGGGACGACGCCGTGTCCTCCTCCAACCCCCTGCGGATTGCCTCGAGGCACTCGGCCCGCCTCAGGGCCCTCCGCATGGAGTTCTCTGCCCTGACCATTGTGAGCCGCGCCTCTTCCGCCCGCCGCCGCTCCGCACCTATGGCGTGGCCCAACCGTTGCCACACGGAAGACACTCTCTGTCCTGGGTCCTCCTGCCCTCCGGCCGATGCCTGCCCCTCCGATGTCGAAGGCCCCGAGCCTTCATGGCTCCCACCATGTTGCTGCTGCTGCTCTGCCTCTGCCCGTGCACTGCCTCCTGCTGCCTGCACATCCTCCGCCGGCTGGGGTGCAGTTGTTGATGTGGCCACCCCTGCTGGACGTCCGACTCCCGACTGTGGCAGGGATGCCTCCTCCACCAGCCTGGCCGCACTGTCAGAGGCAGCTCCACAGGGCACCCAGGTGACTGAGGGGTGGGAAGATGGCACAGAGGACGACTGGCGCGTAGGGGGTCCAGTTGAGGAGGGGGTCGGAACAAGCCCCATCAGACGGAGGAATCCGGTCTGGGTGACCTGTCCCAGCAGGCTGACGTGGTCAACGAGCCATTCGAGATGACGTGCAGTCTCTCCATGAAAAGACTGCAGGTCACCTCGCATGGCCCGTTGACGCAACGCCACACCAGCCAGGACAGGCTCAACCTGGACCTGGATAGCCACGTCCGCAGGCAGAGGAAGGCCAGTTGACGTCAGCTCATCCCCTGCCTGAAAACGGGTCTGGACGTAGGCATCCCTGCTGGTGCAAGATGATGCAGGGACAGGATCGGGGACAGGATTGCACACAGGCACCTCCGCGGCGGCCCTTGCTGCCTCCTGTCCCTGGTCCTGGACTGCACCACTAGCACCAGTGGGATCCCCACCTCCAGACCCCGTCTCTGGTGCTTGCACAGCCTCCTCCTCCACCAGACCCCCCACCAACCTGGATGACGCCGTGCCATCTTCCCCTGTTGGGCCCTGTGGGGACCCAGCTGCCCCTTCTGCTGCCGAGGAGTCCAACTCCAACCTCCGCCTCTTGGACCTCCCCCCGGCAGCTGCGGCCTGGGACGCGGCACCGGACTCCTCACTCCCCGATGAGATGACAACACGGGAGGGGAGCCGGGCCTTGCGTCTCTGGCTGGCGGTCGGATCCCCGCCGCTGTGCTCCACAGCACCTTCTCCGCCCTCTTCATCAGTTGACACTGCAGACAGGGAGAAACAAAACACAGGCATCAGGGCACTGTACAATGGACACATACACACATGACAGTTGCACATGAGTTACATCGGCAAACCTCAGACATGTCATCGCAATCCCCAACACACATGTCATTGCAACTCGCACACATGAGCCATACCACAGCCACATCGCAACTGCCACCACCATCCATACACATACAACAGCATGAGCAGCCAAAGGTGACCCAGACATCACATGCAACACAGGAAGTGCACCACACATGTACACACACCACCACACTTGCATGCATGTGTACACCTCTGCCAAGTGTTGCACTGTTCAGACGGGCATCCATGTCACATCTGCCAATCAGGCTTACACATACCGCAGTCACATGCATCCATGTTGCATCACTGTTGCACCCTTGTCAAATACACACGCATGCACATGTACACAGTGCTCATACATGTAGCCCAAAACAACATACATGCGTGACATCACGGACATGTCTACTTACATACACATTCATACAAACATGTGTGCACGCACAACTGCATTTGCCATGCAAGCCTACACACACAAGCACCATCCATGTCTCACACATTACAGCCCTCGCATGTGTCAGCCCCACAGCCCTGTACACCCCCACCCATACTCGACCCCATACAAACAGATGTGCAACCTGCCCAATACCGAATAATCACCACACGCACTGCTCACAATCAGGATGCATGTACACTCACTGCTCGACTCCAGACGGGTCTGCTTCTCCAGGACCTGGACGTGGAGCGCTGGGGATATGCGTTCCAGGACCCCCATCTGTTCTTCCGACAAGTGGCCCCGGCGCCCCTTGGCATCCGCTGCCTTCAAGAGGCGCCGGGCCTTGTTCAGGGTCCTGGACCTGAAGTCCTCCCAGCGCTTCCTGACATGTTGTAAGTCCCGGACTGCCACCCCCTCCGCGTTGATGGCAGTCACAATGTCAGTCCAGATCCGAGTCCGTCCTTCCTTGTCGGCGCGGGAACTTCCGAAGAGGGCATCATACTGCCCCAGGACTTGCTCCACCAGGACACCAACTTCGGTGGCACTGAAGCTGGTGCCCCTCTGCCTCTCTGGCCGGGGGTTGTCAGTGGTCACAGATGGTGTTTGCCCCGACATGACAACCCCAGAGGCAGGAGTGGGTGGGCAACTGGGTCCTGGGGCTGGGCTGTGGAGCGATGGAATTCCAGTCGGGAGTCTTCGGTTCCAGCAGGGGTGGTCACAGCAACAGCACCCCAGGCTGATGTGCAGGCAGCAAATGGCAGTGCACGTGGGCAGCAGGCAGTCAGGCAGCAGCAGATGGTAGGTGGGAGCGTGCTCGGGGCTCTGGGGGGCAGTAGTTTGGCCTTCTGGGCAGGAGCGTGGTCTTCCGTGTGCTTACGCGTGGCCAGCTTGGTACGGAGTGATTTGGCACGTGAAAATCCTGCACGTCAGCGTGAAAATCGAGGAAAGGCCCTTAGCGCGTAAGCGCGTCAGCACGCATACGCGATTCTATTGGACCAAAGGCCCTCAGCCACACAGGACGTGATGACAGAGCACACGTGGAAAGACTGCACGTCAGAGTGTCATCGTGTGTAATTGGACAGCACGTCAGAGTCTCATCGCGTGTGATTGGTGGAAATGGCCCTACACGCAGAAGTGACAAAGCGTGTTGTTGGTGGAAATGGCCCTACACGCATAAGTGACAAAGCGTGTAATTGGTGGAAATGGCCCTAGCGCGTACACGCCGCGTAAGTGACGCTGGACGTGTGGGCCTGTATAAAAGGTACGTGTAGAACACCATTTCCTTGTATGTGCTTTTCGTGGAGAGCGAGTGGGTGAATTCTGTACTTCTTGTCATTTTACACGCGATTTACTTCACGGCGTTTCAAGTTCGTATTCCCTGTTACCTCTGACAGCTTTTTCTCTTTTTTCTCTTTTACTGGTTTACCTGGGCCTGTTCCCTCAAACAGTGTTCCCTTCTACTGTTGTCCTGTCTCCTCAGACAGCGCACAAATCTTCTTTTGGCGGGGGTGTTGCCAACCAAACGCGCTCCTTTTACACGCTCTTTTACCTGGCAGACGGTGAGTCACGCACGTATCTAACATCTGTGCTTGCCCCGTGTGTAGCCTACCCCTTCAGAGGTCATTCTAGGCTGCGTGTGACACGCATACGTTCATTCTTGTGTTACTGGGTGCCACAGCGTAGTGCAGGTTTTTCTTTCTGCACACGTGGTCTAGGAGGGGTTGCGTGCACGTCATCTCCCTTTTTTGGGGCTCCTTTGCGTAGCGTGACCCGTCATCTTTCCCCAGGGGTTACAATCAGCCTTGCAAGAGCACTAGGGTACAATTACCATCTGGTACCCAACCCCTTTGACCCCCAATTGCCCAGGACAATAGTTTACAGCCACTCCCATACGCACATTTACATCAGTGCCATGGCTGGGAAGCGAGGATTCCCTAAGGGTGGCAAAGGTGGAAGAGCCACAAGTGGTGGCCGTGGTGGATCCGGTAGGGGACATGGTCGTTACTTGCAGGGTGAGCCTGTCCCCCCATGTGTGGAGGACCAGTCAAGGGCACCCATAATCCCCCCCCCCCTCCCGTTGAGGCTGATGTGGCTGACACCATCCATGCTCAGCCCTTGTTGGACCAGCCCATTGTGGCACCAGACCTGGCTGACTCCATGGCTGACTTCCAGGTCAGCAGGCCTATGACACGTGCGCTGGTGCACGTTGATGTCACCATGCCACGTGCATCTGGGGCAGCAAGGTCATCTGCTGCACCAAGTAGGCAGGGCGGAGAGGCTGCAGGGGCAGCTGCGGCTCCATCCACCCCAGCCCCCACACACCCAGCCAGGACAGTGTCGGTCCTAGTCCATGCTGCTGACATTCCCCCTGACACCATCACACTAGAGCCAATGCCTGCACCAACTCCCATGCTGAGTGTGCATTCCCACACTCCTGATACAGAGTCCACCAGGGCTCCTGCCCCTAGTGTCCAGAGCGGCGCAGGACACTCAGGATCACCACCACCTTCCAAGCGGAAGAGGAAGAGTGCTCGTCCGGCACAGGCTGATGCCCCAGACACGGCTACACAGTCCGGCCCGTCCAGGAAGCCCAGCTTCACGGATGACGAACTGAATGCACTTGTCGAGTATGTGTCCGCACATGACAACGAGATGGTCATTGTTGCAGGATCCAAGACCACACCTGCGCAACGCCAGGCACACTGGCAGACCGTTGCGGACATCGTAAGTGCCCTTGGAATCGTGAGGCGCACAGCCAATGATTGCTATAAGCGCTGGAATGACCTAAAGCGCAGGGCAAAGAGTAAACTGGCCTCAAGTCATGCCGCAACTCTAGTGACTGGAGGTGGGTCTCCAGTAGTAGACATGGAACTCACTCCACATGAGTCAGTCGCTGGGACCTACGTCACGGAGGAACAGATCCAAGGCGTGGAAGATCTGGCTGATTACGAGGCATTGTCCGGTGAGTGCACATGCATGTGTGTGTCATCCATGTGCATGGTGTGTGTGTGAGGGCTTCTGTTTGTGTGCCAGGTGAGAGTGTGTGCGCCTGAGTCGTATGGGTCAGCCATGTGCTTCATGCAATACATCCTGCGCAGCTGCATTTGGCCATAGCAGTATCCCTTCTGCCAACAGTAGACATCTAGCCCAACTGCACGCCAGTTGACCTTGCCACAACATTGTTGCTTATTTTTCACTGTTCATTCAGTCAGATTGTTTGCATTCCACCACTTTTTCTAGGCATGTTGCAGTCCACTAGTCACATGTCTGACATGGCTATGGTAAAGTGGAGTGACTTTGTTACCTGGATATCATTTGTTCACACATGTCCCTGTGCAATTGGACCATTTCAGACTGGCAGCTCCAGGTGAAAAATCTGACCTGTTAGAATTAGAAAAGCTATTACATGCGGGAACTGGACTGAATGAATAGGTGCTGCCCTCCTCTCCATCTTCACTCAGTAGCAATGGTACATGCCATCTGTGTGATGGCATGTGTGTTTCACCTGGCAATCACAGGCCAATGTGTGATGCCACTGCCAGGCAGCATGCAGAAAATGTGTTCATCTTCCATCTTGGTGTCATCAGTGTGTGCCATTTGCCTGCCCTTCATACGCAGTGAGGGTGCATGCATGGGAGGGTTTTAGTCATGTGGGACATGTGTCAATCAAGTACTGGTTCTCTTGCTTCTCAGCCCTCATTGTGTGCCATGGTGCTAATGCCTGTTTCCATTTCTTTGTTTTTATGTCTTTGCAGGGGAAGACGCACCTGATATTGCTGGGGTTGTGGAGATGGTGCAGACCCAGGAGGGGTCCGAGGGCCGACCAACCACCAGTGAGGGACGTGGTGTGGTGGTGGGTGAGAACCCACAAGTGCTGCAGGTCGTGGTCTCAAGGGGTGTCTCTGGCTGCACCTCCCCCGAGCTGTACTCAGGTGTTGATTCTGATGAGACCTACGTGCCGTCGCAGGTGAGTGTTCCAGGGAGGGATTCTGTTCTGTCCCACCCACCTGCACCAGGGTCAGAACACTCAATGGGGATGTCAGTGTTGGCAGCTACGCCTTTGGTGGTTACGGATGCAGGGTCACACTCCGCGACATCTGATCCTGTTCCTGGGCCAGCAGATCAGAGGGGGAATGCAGTCCTGCAGCCTCAGGCAGTGCCGGCACAGCAAGGCGCAGTTCGCCTTGCCCCAGACAGGTGTGGTGCCCGCTGACGTGGTGGCCAAACGCCACCTGGCAATACCGCATGGGAGCAATCCATTTACGGTATGGCAACCCAACAGGCAGCATCATCCGAGATGATGGCTCAGGCCATGGATAGGATGGCCACTTCTATTGTCCCCCCGAAAGGCTGATGGAGCGACTAGAGCAGGCAACCGACTCCATCTGCCAGTCACACAGGGAGGACATGTTGGGGTCCAACAGGGACAGGCGGGCGGCACTGGCGACTCTGCAGGAGGCCATCTCCATTGAGTCCCAGGGCCACAGGGAAGCCCTGAGGCAGGAGCTCCTTCACCTCAGGACGACTCTTGTTGAGCTTGAGGCTTCAACACACCAAAGGACAGAACAGCAGATGGAGCGTCTCACCCGTACGCTCTCAGCTGAGATGCAGGCAACGAGGGCGGAGGTCCGGGCATCCCGTGAGTTGTTGCATGGGGACCTCCGCACACTCATCCTCCAGAACCAGACCTATCACACCCGCATGCTTGCAGCCGTGGAGGAGCAGACTAGGGCCTTGCGTGGGCTGCCTCCCATAGTGCAACCACCTCCAGATGCAGCTGCACAGGGTGATAATAGCGACAGCAGTGATACTCCCACAATAGGGTAGCCGTGTGGGCCATGAGCCCATGGAGGTGTTTTTTTTTCCCAGGATCCACGCAGGTGGGTTCTGGTGTGCATCCTGTCCTCGGACCTCCTGGGTGGCCTCCCCAACCTCCCCGGGCCCATCAATGGCCATTTTTTATTTTTTTTTATTTTTATTTTTATTTTCATTTATTTTATTCCCAATTTTTTTGGGACGATTTGTTGGCTTCCGTGGTTCCTGTGGGCAAACGCTGCATTGTGGCTGGGCACATGCAGGCTTGTAATGTATTTGGTTCAGATGCTTGGGTTTGAGTCACACACACCCCTCCTGCTTCCCGTTTCCATGGGCTTGCAAAGGGTGTGCCCAAGTGACAGTGAATTACACAGTGACGTTGGACTCCCATGAGCTGTGTGGGCAGTCTGTAGTCAATACTGTGTATACATTCCTGGTGCATATTGCTGTTGTGTTGTACACTGCATGTTGCATTGATGTGTAACTCATCTTCTGTGTCTACCTCCCAATTTGCAGGTCCCTTCCTCATGTCTACACAAGGACCTCTAGTCTGGAGATGGGGTCCATGTTGGCAGCAGTGCACCTACAACTCTACATGGCGCCAACACTGCACAGTTGGTAGTGGTGGGAGTGCAGGCATTTCCAGGTGGTGAGACTACTAATATTTAACATTTGTGATGTCATGTTAATGGTAGTACGTGCTCAAGTTTGTTGTTGGTCCGGCATTACTGTGAGCATTTCAGGTGTTGCAAGTTTCTAATAGGGACACTGTACATTGTGACACTAGTGCAGTGGTCTTTAAACTTTTTGACCCCGAGCCCCCCTAAGAAAAATTTCTCCGGCCCAGGCCCCCCTATACACATGTACTCCAAAATGTTACTCGGTTGCGAACGGTTATCGCGCGCTGGAGTATAATGGTGCCCCCAACGAAGGAGTGCATGCCACACACCACGATGTTTCAAAATCATTGCTTGCAATGATTCAAATCAGATGAGGACAAATATTTGTGAACAAAGCATTCCGATTATTTTGCTATAATACAGAGGACTCGACTAAAAATAGTGTTGGGTATTTATTTCACACAAACGAAAACACCCAATATTGCTGTCCTGTAGTAACATTTGCTATGCAAGTGCTGTAACAATTTGTTTCTGAAGTACAACAACGTACTGTCAATGCTGTCACTTGCAAGTTGGACAGTGGCATACTGGAGAACTAGTGTGAAGGGTGGGCCTGCCTTTCACCAGCCAGCCTGTCAATATTGGGTTCAATTTTTCCAATGGCCAACCGCAGGCTTTCTTCCACCTCCAGCTTTGACCGATATTTTGTCTTTAGGGCTGCAAGTGCAGAGAACCCAATTTCGCACAGGTATGAGGTGCTGAAAGGTAAAAGTACATTGACTGCACATTTCGATAAAGTTGGATACTCTGCAGACACATGTTGCCAAAATGCACCCAAAGACAATTTACTGAATTGGCTCTCTACTAGGCGGACAGCTTTGTGGGGAGGTCAGGCAACTAAAAGCAGATTGGAGCTTTACCCACAAATACAGGATATGAGAATCCAAAGGAGATGGGTTTGCAGTGAGAGGTGGCATACGGCATGAAGAAAATGGGGCCTTGTGAAATCCATACCGGCAAGGGGTGGTGGTGGTGGATGGCGGAGCTCTCAGTTTTGGGAAAAATGGAACGGTAGCGCAATCTGAGCAGGAACGAGGAGGGCAAGCATTGACTAGGGGTCCATAGATAGCTTGCGTTTAGGGGAGGAGAAAGGAAATGAGCTTAGTGTATTAGTTGAATTTGCAGTAGTGACAGATGTGGTATTACATACCATTTGGGGATTTTCCCTAGAGCCAAGAACCTTAGTTATGGCCAAGTGCCATCAGTTTGTAGGAGAGGCTTTGCCGAAAGGAGTATCAACCTCAGAATTGGGAAAGAAAAAAGGTACCACCAAAAGTTGAAAAACATTCTCCAAAAGTCAGTAAATCATCTGTCAAACAGGACCAACACTGAAAACGAACCTGACTTCATATCCAGAGAAATACATTTCAAGCTGCAAGTTACTACCAGGCATGAGAAGTCACTCACCACTTCAATTCGCCAAATGCACACCATATATATACTCCCCATGATCACTCGCTATTGGCGGGTGAAGGTTGAGAGCCCTGGTTTAACCAACACATTTTTTCCAGAACGAGGAGCATTGCGCAAGCTAGGGATCCAATGGATGACTGGAAACACAGCCATGGCAAATGAAGCAGGACCGGTGCTGCATTAACAACGCGGCTCCCCCATGGCAGATTGCTGGGCTCCAGCAATCTGCCATGGGGGAGCCGCGTTGTAAAAAAAAACACCAGCAGAGCAGTTCCGGTCCCCCGCTCGCCTCCTCTCCTCCATGCATGCCCCCCAATGTGGGGGATGCAGGGAGAGAGGGGCGCAGGGGGACCGGTGCTGCATTAACAACGCGGCTCCCCCATGGCAGATTGCTGGGCTCCAGCAATCTGCCATGGGGGAGCCGCGTTGTAAAAAAAAAACACCAACAGAGCAGTTCCGGTCCCCCGCTCGCCTCCTCTCCCCCATGCATGCCCCCCAATGTGGGGGATGCAGGGAGAGAGGGGCGCAGGGGGACCGGTGCTGCATTAACAACGCGGCTCCCCCATGGCAGATTGCTGGGCTCCAGCAATCTGCCATGGGGGAGCCGCGTTGTAAAAAAAAAAACACCAACAGAGCAGTTCCGGTCCCCCGCTCGCCTCCTCTCCCCCATGCATGCCCCCCAATGTGGGGGATGCAGGGAGAGAGGGGCGCAGGGGGACCGGTGCTGCATTAATAACGCGGCTCCCCCATGGCAGATTGCCACGGGGGAGCCGTGTTAAACATAAAGCGGAACGAGTCACTTACCTCAGACTCGTCGGCGGCGGCGGCAGCAGCAGCAACAACAACAGGGAACACAGGACACCACAACGCAGCCTGGACGCGCGATCCAAATGCAGGAAAGCGCGCGTCCAGGCTGTGTTTATTTCCTGTTTCCATGGCCACGCCCCCACCACATCGCACTGGCTGAGCATGTGCATGGGAGCCAGTGGCTCCCCATTGCACATGCTCAGTTCAGTGCGGCCAAAAAAAAAGCGTTACTCGTTTTCTTTTCTTTTGGAAGGCATCACGCGCCCCCCCAGGCATGGTTTAACCAACACATTTTTTCCAGAACGAGGAGCATTGCGCAAGCTAGGGATCCAATGGATGACTGGAAACACAGCCATGGCAAATGAAGCAGGACCGGTGCTGCATTAACAACGCGGCTCCCCCATGGCAGATTGCTGGGCTCCAGCAATCTGCCATGGGGGAGCCGCGTTGTAAAAAAAAACACCAGCAGAGCAGTTCCGGTCCCCCGCTCGCCTCCTCTCCTCCATGCATGCCTCCCAATGTGGGGGATGCAGGGAGAGAGGGGCGCAGGGGGACCGGTGCTGCATTAACAACGTGGCTCCCCCATGGCAGATTTCTGGGCTCCAGCAATCTGCCATGGGGGAGCCTCGTTGTAAAAAAAAAACACCAACAGAGCAGTTCCGGTCCCCCGCTCGCCTCCTCTCCCCCATGCATGCCCCCCAATGTGGGGGATGCAGGGAGAGAGGGGCGCAGGGGGACCGGTGCTGCATTAACAACGCGGCTCCCCCATGGCAGATTGCTGGGCTCCAGCAATCTGCCATGGGGGAGCCGCGTTGTAAAAAAAAAACACCAACAGAGCAGTTCCGGTCCCCCGCTCACCTCCTCTCCCCCATGCATGCCCCCCAATGTGGGGGATGCAGGGAGAGAGGGGCGCAGGGGGACCGGTGCTGCATTAATAACGCGGCTCCCCCATGGCAGATTGCCACGGGGGAGCCGTGTTAAACATAAAGCGGAACGAGTCACTTACCTCGGACTCGTCGGCGGCGGCGGCAGCAGCAGCAACAACAACAGGGAACACAGGACACCACAACGCAGCCTGGACGCGCGATCCAAATGCAGGAAAGCGCGCGTCCAGGCTGCGTTTATTTCCTGTTTCCATGGCCACGCCCCCACCACATCGCACTGGCTGAGCATGTGCATGGGAGCCAGTGGCTCCCCATTGCACATGCTCAGTTCAGTGCGGCCAAAAAAAAAAAAAAAAAAAGCGTTACTCGTTTTCTTTTCTTTTGGAAGGCATCACGCGCCCCCCCAGGACAGATTGAAGACCTCTGCACTAGTGTCATGTTGTGGGGATTACTTTGTTTACCTGCAAATAGCATGACATGGCACGGTGTGTCGTGTGGCGGTGCTGGGGTTGGGTTGGCTGACATGGCACTGTCCTCTTGTTGCATTTTGCAAGTGGGTATTCATTTTAGCTGCTTGAATGTGTAACTTCACAAAACTGCATTGGTGGTGTCTGTGTGGGTAGGGATGCACACATTGTGACACTTCCAGGTGAACAATCTCAGGCTGATATGGTTTTCACGGTTCGTTCTCCAGACATTCAGGATCAGTGTCAGGTTGAGTCATCATTGATTGTCAGATGGAATGTGCCAGGGCAGTGTGCACTCCACAGGGGTGTGATTTCTATGTGAAGTAATTAGCCACCAGCTGTGTACGGGCTGCCTCCCCCCGTGCCCTTTCCCCTCCCATGCGCAGCGGCTGTGCATGTGGTTGGGGATGTGGGGCCACCACCATGTCCACGGCCAGGCCCCGGCGTGTTGCAACGTTGTGCAGGACACATGCTGCCACTATGATCCTGCACACTACTGGGGGAGCGTACAACAGCTGGCCGCCAGAACGGTCAAGGGAGCGAAAGCGTGACTTCAGCACCCCGAATATGCGCTCCACTATGCCCCGGGTTGTAATGTGGGCTGTGTTATATCTTACCTCGGGTGGCGTGGTGGGGTTCCGAATTGGCGTCATCATGTGGGGGCTGAGAGGGTAGGCACTGTCCCCTGTGGAGGTGGTGATTGGTATCATTGGTGGGGTTGTGACCTTGCTCAGTATCTGACATGCATGCATGTGCAGTGGCATTCATACTCACCAAGCAGCCATGTATCGCCATGCCGCCCAGCTTCTAGGTCCCGGCTTAGGGTGGACATTCGGTAAATGAAGCTGTCGTGGGTTGACCCGGGATAGTTGGCATATACTGAGGTGATGATTCCCTTGGCATTACATACTACCTGCACGTTGATGGAATGCCAGTGCTTGCGGTTCCTATAGATGTGCTCTGATGCCCTGGGGGGACGTAGAGCCACATGGGTGCAGTCGATGGCACCTAGCACTTTGGGGAATCATGCCACACCGTAAAAATCCAGGGCGGCAGCATGCCTTTCTGCAGGTGTTCTGGGCAGGTATATGTGCCTGCGGACTGATGGCCGTGCAGTGATGATGTTCAAGACCTGGTGTAGGCAGCGTGACTGGGTGGCCTGTGATACACCACCCACAATGGCACTTGTCCGCTGAAATGATCCAGTGGCTAAGAAGTGCAGTACATTGAGGACCTTCTCCAGGGGGCTGAGTGCTTGGGAGCACAGGGTGGGTGATGTGAGGTCATCCTCCCACTCACTCACCAGGTCCAGTATAATGTGTGGTGGAAACTTGTACCTCCCATGCACCTGGTCATCAGGCATCCCGAAAAGGCTGGTTCTGGGTGTGAATATTCTGGCCCTGACTATCCTCCTCCTCCTCCTTTGGTAGCCCACGCCCACTGCTGCTAGGAACGGTATGTTCATCCTGGGTCTGAGCTTGTTATTTTGTTAGCGCGCAAATGTATGCATTGCGCGTGTTGTAGGCGAGCGTGTGACCCGCGCACCCCTGAAATCCAGTACCCAGTCCAATAGCGTGTGGAAATTCCTGCGCACCCCAGGATACAGGTGCGGTGACGTACTTGCGTGTGTAAGTGTCCGCGCACCCCTGATATACACGTACATAGGCCAATCGCGTGTACGCGCACTTGTGTCCAATTACACGCGATGACACTCTGACGTGCTGTCCAATTACACGCGATGACACTCTGACGTGCAGTCTTTCCACGTGTGCTCTGTCATCACGTGCTGTGTGGGAAACACCCGTGCGGGTCACGTCACAGACGCGTTTACGGGCTGAGGGCCTTTGGTCCAATAGAATCGCGTATGCGTGCTGACGTGCTTACGCGCTAAGGGCCTTTCCTCGATTTTCACGCTGACGTGCAGGATTTTCACGTGCCAAATCACTCCGTACCAGGCTGGCCACGCGTAAGCACACGGAAGACCACGCTCCTGCCCAGAAGGCCGAACTACTGCCCCCCAGAGCACGCTCCCACCTACCATCTGCTGCTGCCTGACTGCCTGCTGCCCACGTGCACTGCCATTTGCTGCCTGCACATCAGCCAGGGGTGCTGTTGCTGTGACCACTACTGCTGGAACCGAAGACTCCCGACTGGAATTCCATTGCTCCACAGCCCAGCCCCAGGACCCAGTTGCCCAACCCACTCCTGCCTCTGGGGTTGTCATGTCGGGGCAAACACCATCTGTGACCACTGACAACCCCCGGCCAGAGAGGCAGAGGGGCACCAGCTTCAGTGCCACCGAAGTTGGTGTCCTGGTGGAGCAAGTCCTGGGGCAGTATGATGCCCTCTTCGGAAGTTCCCGCGCCGACAAGGAAGGATGGACTCGGATCTGGACTGACATTGTGACTGCCATCAACGCGGAGGGGGTGGCAGTCCGGGACTTACAACATGTCAGGAAGCGCTGGGAGGACTTCAGGTCCAGGACCCTGAACAAGGCCCGGCGCCTCTTGAAGGCAGCGGATGCCAGGGGCGCCGGGGCCACTTGTCGGAAGAACAGATGGGGGTCCTGGAACGCATATCCCCAGCGCTCCACGTCCAGGTCCTAGAGAAGCAGACCCGTCTGGAGTCGAGCGGTGAGTGTACATGCATCCTGATTGTGAGCAGTGCGTGTGATGATTATTCGGTATTGTGCAGGTTGCACATCTGTTTGTATGGGGTCGAGTATGGGTGGGGGTGTACAGGGCCGTGGGGCTGACACATGCGAGGGCTGTAATGTGTGAGACATGGATGGTGCTTGTGTGTGTAGGCTTGCATAGCAAATGCAGTTGTGCGTGCACACATGTTTGGATGAATGTGTATGTAAGTAGACATATCCGTCATGTCAGGCATGTATGTTGTTTTGGGCTGCATGTACGAGCACTGTGTACATGTGCATGTGTGTGTATTTGACAAGGGTGCAACAGTGATGCAACATGGATGCATGTGACAGCGGTATGTGGAAGCCTGATTGGCAGATGTGACATGGATGCCCGTCTGAACAGTGCGACACTTGGCAGAGGTGTAGACATGCATGCAAGTGTGGTGGTGTGTGTACATGTGTGGTGCACTTCCTGTGTTGCATGTGATGTCTGGCTCCCGTTTGGCTGCTGATGCTGTTGTATGTGTAGGGATGGTGGTGGCAGTTGCGATATGGCTGTGGTATGGCTCATGTGTGCGAGTTGCAATGACATGTGTGTTGGGGATTGTGATGACATGTCTGAGATTTGCCAATGCCACTCATGTGCAACTGTCATGTGTTTATGTGTCCATTGTACAGTGCCCTGATGCCTGTGTTTTGGTTCTCCCTGTCTGCAGCGTCAACTGATGAAGAGGGCGGAGAAGGTGCTGTGGAGCACAGCGGCGGGGATCCGACCGCCAGCCGGAGACGCAAGGCCCGGCTCCCCTCCCGTGTTGTCATCTCGTCGGGGAGTGAGGAGTCCGGTGCCGCGTCCCAGGGCGCAGCTGCCGGGGGGAGGTCCAAGAGGTGGAGGTTGCAGTTGGACTCCTCGGCAGCAGAAGGGGCAGCTGGGACCCCACAGGGCCCAACAGGGGAAGATGGCACGGAGTCATCCAGGTTGGTGGGGGGTTTGGTGGAGGAGGAGGCCGTGCAAGCACCAGAGACGGGGTCTGGAGGTGGGTATCCCACTGGTGCTAGTGGTGCAGTGCAGGACCAGGGACAGGAGGCAGCACAGGCCGCCGCGGAGGTGCCTGTGTGCAATCCTGTCCCCGATCCTGTCCCTGCATCATCTTGCACCAGCAGGGATGCCTACGTCCAGACCCGTTTTCAGGCAGGGGATGAGCTGACGTCAACTGGCCTTCCTCTGCCTGCGGACGTGGCCATCCAGGTCCGGGTTGAGCCTGTCCTGGCTGGTGTGGCGTTGCGTCAACGGGCCATGCGAGGTGACCTGCAGTCTTTTCATGGAGAGACTGCACGTCATCTCGAATGGCTCGTTGACCACGTCAGCCTGCTGGGACAGGTCACCCAGGCCGGATTCCTCCGTCTGATGGGGCTTGCTCCGACCCCCTCCTCAACTGGACCCCCTACGCGCCAGTCGTCCTCTGTGCCATCTTCCCACCCATCAGTCACCTGGGTGCCCTGTGGAGCTGCCTCTGACGGTGCGGCCAGGCTGGTGGAGGAGGCATCCATGCCACAGTCGGGAGTCGGAGGTCCAGCAGGGGTGGCCACATCAACAACTGCACCCCAGCCGGCGGAGGATGTGCAGTCAGCAGGAGGCAGTGCACGGGCAGAGGCAGAGCAGCAGCAGCAGCAACATGGTGGGAGACATGAAGGCTCGGGGCTTTCGACATCGGAGGGGCAGGCATCGGCCGGAGGGCAGGACCCAGGACAGAGAGTGTCTTCCGTGTGGCAGCGGTTGGGCCACGCCATAGGTGCGGAGCGGCGGCGGGCGGAAGAGGCGCGGCTCACAATGGTCAGGGCGGAGAACTCCATGTGGAGGGCCCTGAGGCGGGCCGAGTGCCTCGAGGCAATCCGCAGGGAGTTGGAGGAGGACACGGCATCGTCCCTGCGGACCCTCGGGCCACGGAACTGGACCGCCTCCGGGACATCGAACAGGGGTTCGATGATGCCCTGGCCCGGGACACCATGGAGTGAGCCGCTGGACTTGCCCGCCGCTTTTGTATATAGTTCTTTAGTTTTAGGTTTCCTTAGTTTCTTATTATGATTTGGAGTCGACGGACACTGCTCCACTTTTTGTATATAGTTGATTTTTAGGTAGGTTTTTTAGTAGGTTTCCTTTGTTCAGTTGGGCTCATGGACCCTTGGTAGTTTTTTACATAGTTCTTTGTTGCATGGAGATTTTTTTACATTTGACTTTGGACAACATTTTTTTGGATTCTGATTTGCATTTTTTGGTTTTTATACGGACAGCAAGCTTATTTTTTCTCATTCACATTGTAGCTTGTTTCCTTTCTTTAGCATTCTTTATTTTTTTCAATACAATTTTGTTTCCATACTTCACTGTGTGGTATCATCTCATTGGTTTCATGCATGTCATGTTGGGTGTTTTCCCATTCAATTGCAACCATTGTGTGTGACGGACATGGGTTCATTAGCTTCATGAACATTGTGGGTGTAACATGTAATTTCCATTTCCATGTGGGTGAATGGGTTACTTGGTAGGGCTTTTTGGCTGTGGAGGCTGACCATTACGCACATGATTGGGGATTGTGAGGACCTGGTGGAGGGTGCCCCTGCACTGCTGGGGGGTGGGAGACATGAGTGGGGGCCTGGTGGAGGGTGCCCCTGCACTGCTGGGGGGTGGGGGTGGTGGGAGACATGAGTGGGGGCCTGGTGGAGGGTGCCCCTGCACTGCTGGGGGGTGGGGGTGGTGGGAGACATGAGTGGGGGCCTGGTGGAGGATGCCCCTGCACTGCTGGCGGGTGGGGGTGGTGGGAGACATGAGTGGGGGCCTGGTGGAGGGTGGCCATGGTTGCTGGGGGGTGGGGGTGGTGGGAGACATGAGTGGGGGCCTGGTGGAGGCTGCCCCTGCACTGCTGGGGGGTGGAATTGGTGGTGGGAGACATGAGTGGGGCCTGGTGGAGGGTGGCCATGGTGGCAGGGGGGTGGGGGTGGTGGGAGACATGAGTGGGGGCCTGGTGGAGGGTGCCCCTGCACTGCTGGGGGGTGGGGGTGGTGGGAGACATGAGTGGGGGCCTGGTGGTGCTGCCCCTGCACTGCTGTGGGGTGGGGGTGGTGGGAGACATGAGTGGGGGCCTGGTGGAGGCTGCCCGTGGTGGCTGGGGGGTGGGGGTGGTGGGAGACATGAGTGGGGGCCTGCTGGAGGGTGCCCCTGGTGGCTGGGTGGTGGGGGTGGTGGGAGACATGAGTGGGGGCCTGGTGGGGGCTGCCCCTGCACTGCTGGGGGGTGGGGGTGGTGGGAGACATGAGTGGGGGCCTGGTGGAGGCTGCCCCTGGTGGCTGGGGGTGGGGGTGCAGGGGGACATGAGTGGGGGCCTGGTGGTGCTGCCCCTGCACTGCTGGGGGGTGTGGTGGGAGACATGAGTGGGGGCCTGGTGGAGGCTGCCCCTGGTGGCTGGGGGGTGGGGGTGGTGGGAGACATGAGTGGGGGCCTGGTGGAGGGTGCCCCTGGATGCTGGGGGGTGGGGGTGCAGGGGGACATGAGTGGGGGCCTGGTGGTGCTGCCCCTGCACTGCTGGGGGGTGGGGGTGGTGGGAGACATGAGTGGGGGCCTGGTGGAGGCTGCCCCTGGTGGCTGGGGGGTGGGGGTGGTGGGAGACATGAGTGGGGGCCTGGTGGGGGCTGCCCCTGCAGTGCTGGGGGGTGGGGGTGGTGGGAGACATGAGTGGGGGCCTGGTGGAGGGTGCCCCTGGATGGTGGGGGGTGGGGGTGGTGGGAGACATGAGTGGGGGCCTGCTGGAGGCTGCCCCTGGATGCTGGGGGGTGGGGGTGGTGGGAGACATGAGTGGGGGCCTGGTGGAGGGTGACCCTGCACTGCTGGGGGGTGGGGGTGGTGGGAGACATGAGTGGGGGCCTGGTGGAGGCTGCCCCTGGTGGCTGGGGGGTGGGGGTGGTGGGAGACATGAGTGGGGGCCTGGTGGAGGCTGCCCCTGGTGGCTGGGGAGTGGGGGTGGTGGGAGACATGAGTGGGGGCCTGGTGGGGGCTGCCCCTGCAGTGCTGGGGGGTGGGGTGGTGGGAGACATGAGTGGGGGCCTGGTGGAGGCTGCCCCTGCACTGCTGGGGGGTGGGGGTGGTGGGAGACATGAGTGGGGGCCTGCTGGAGGCTGCCCATGGTGGCAGGGGGGTGGGGTGGTGGGAGACATGAGTGGGGGCCTGGTGGAGGCTGCCCCTGGATGCTGGGGGTGGGGGTGGTGGGAGACATGAGTGGGGGCCTGGTGGAGGCTGCCCCTGGATGCTGGGGGGTGGGGGTGGTGGGAGACATGAGTGGGGGCCTGGTGGAGGGTGCCCCTGCACTGCTGGGGGGTGGGGGTGGTGGGAGACATGAGTGGGGGCCTGGTGGAGGATGCCCCTGCACTGCTGGGGGGTGGGGGTGGTGGGAGACATGAGTGGGGGCCTGGTGGAGGGTGGCCATGGTGGCTGGGGGGTGGGGGTGGTGGGAGACATGAGTGGGGGCCTGGTGGAGGCTGCCCCTGCACTGCTGGGGGGTGGGGGTGGTGGGAGACATGAGTGGGGGCCTGGTGGAGGGTGGCCATGGTGGCAGGGGGGTGGGGGTGGTGGGAGACATGAGTGGGGGCCTGGTGGAGGGTGCCCCTGCACTGCTGGGGGTGGGGGTGGTGGGAGACATGAGTGGGGGCCTGGTGGTGCTGCCCCTGCACTGCTGGGGGGTGGGGGTGGTGGGAGACATGAGTGGGGGCCTGGTGGAGGCTGCCCCTGGTGGCTGGGGGGTGGGGGTGGTGGGAGACATGAGCGGGGGCCTGGTGGAGGGTGCCCCTGGTGGCTGGGTGGTGGGGGTGGTGGGAGACATGAGTGGGGGCCTGGTGGGGGCTGCCCCTGCACTGCTGGGGGGTGGGGGTGGTGGGAGACATGAGTGGGGGCCTGGTGGAGGCTGCCCCTGGTGGCTGGGGGGTGGGGGTGCAGGGGGGCATGAGTGGGGGCCTGGTGGTGCTGCCCCTGCACTGCTGAGGGGTGGGGGTGGTGGGAGACATGAGTGGGGGCCTGGTGGAGGCTGCCCCTGGTGGCTGGGGGGTGGGGGTGGTGGGAGACATGAGTGGGGGCCTGGTGGAGGGTGCCCCTGGTGGCTGGGTGGTGGGGGTGGTGGGAGACATGAGTGGGGGCCTGGTGGGGGCTGCCCCTGCACTGCTGGGGGGTGGGGGTGGTGGGAGACATGAGTGGGGGCCTGGTGGAGGCTGCCCCTGGTGGCTGGGGGGTGGGGGTGGTGGTAGACATGCATTGTTGATCAGTAGTGCAAGGTGACATGTGGGTTGGCTGGGGGCATGCCCATGGTGGATGGGCTGCCTGCGGGACATGAGCAGGGGTGCAGGGTAGTCCCCCGTGGTGTGGGCTGCCTGCAGGGGCCGTGGAGGTTGTGGAGCGTACACCTTGGAGGACCCACACGGCCAATTTACGTGTAGTACTCCCCAGAACCCCTGAAATACACATAACCTGCTGAAATCGCGTGTGGAACTTCCTGCGCACCCCTGAAATACACGTACCCTGCTGAAATCGCGTGTGGAACTTCCCACGCACCCCTGAAATACACGTACCCTGCTGAAATCGCGTGTGGAACTTCCCGCGCACCCCTGAAATACACGTACCCTGCTGAAATCGCGTGTGGAACTTCCCGCGCACCCCTGAAATACACTACCCTGCTCGCACTGGGCCAATCGCGTGTGGAACTTCCCGCGCACCCCTGAAATCCACGTACCCTGCTGAAATTGCGTGTGGTACTTCCCGCGCACCCCTGAAATGCACGTACCCTGCTGAAATCGCGTGTGGGACTTCCTGCGCACCCCTGAAATGCACGTACCCTGCTCTAATCGCGTGTGGTACTTCCCGCGCACCCCTGAAATACACGTACCCTGCTGAAATCGCGTGTGGAACTTCCCACGCACCCCTGAAATACACGTACCCTGCTCGCACTGGGCCAATCGTGTGTGGAACTTCCCGCGCACCCCTGAAATCCACGTACCCTGCTGAAATCGCGTGTGGAACTTCCCGCGCACCCCTGGAATTCACATACCCTGCTGAAATCGCGTGTGGTACTTCCCGCGCACCCCTGAAATGCACGTACCCTGCTGAAATCGCGTGTGGAACTTCCCGCACACCCCTAAAATACACGTACCCTGCTGAAATCGCGTGTGGAACTTCCCACGCACCCCTGAAATACACGTACCCTGCTCGCACTGGGCCAATCGCGTGTGGAACTTCCCGCACACCCCTGAAATCCACGTACCCTGCTGAAATCGTGTGGAACTTCCCGCGCACCCCTGGAATTCACATACCCTGCTGAAATCACGTGTGGTACTTCCCGCGCACCCCTGAAATGCACGTACCCTGCTGAAATCGCGTGTGGAACTTCCCGCGCACCCCTGAAATACACGTACCCTGCTGAAATCGCGTGTGGAACTTCCCGCGCACCCCTGAAATCCACTTACCCTGCTGAAATCGCGTGTGGAATTTCCCGCGCACCCCTGGAATTCACATACCCTGCTGAAATCGCGTGTGGTACTTCCCGCGCACCCCTGAAATGCACGTACCCTGCTGAAATCGCGTGTGGAACTTCCCGCGCACCCATGTAATACACGTACCCTGCCGAAATCGCGTGTGAGACTTCCCGCGCACCCTGGTATACACGCACACGTAATTTTTTGTCAGCGGCTGTCCGTGTTTGTGGGTACCTCTTTGCAAGTCATTTGTCCTGGAGGGCCACAGTATAGGACATTCTTCATGGCTGTATATAGGTGCTATTTGTTTGCGCACCTTTTGGCGCACATTTCTTCCAGGCGCAGAGACGCTACCGCCTGCTTTCTTGTGGCGGTCGTGTTTGTGCCTGTGCGCTGGTTTGAGCGTGCGCTTTTTTGCCCTATTCTATTCCATGAATTCGTGTTGTAGGCGAGCGTGTGGGCGTTCCGCGCACTTGTACCCTGTACTTCCCCCGTGACGCCCACGTTTTGGCAAGTTGTTCCCCATTCCGAGTGTTACGGCCCGTGTTCCGCCTACTTTTGTTGCGTGCGCCACGCTATGTGCGATTTTCGCTGTGGCCTGTGCGATTTTCGCTGTGACCTGGCGCACGCTGTTAGATGGCCTGTGCGCCAACGTGCGCCGCGCACTTTTTTTCGCACATCCGATAGTTTTCTCGCGCACGGCCTTCCATGAATCGATGTGCGCTGCTTTTCGTGCGATTTTCGCACTTGCACTGCGATTTTCGCTATTCCACTGCGATTCGCACGTTTTTGCCCACTTGCGCCGCGCTAATTATTCCATGAATCGGCCTGCAAATCTTTCAAGAAAAGAAAGACAAAAAACACTGCCCATCCAAACCCATTACTCCTTAACTCATAAATCAGTAAACCCAAAAACAAGTCTGGTGGAAGAGGGTGGGCAGAAACTAAGCAGCACCCCTTGACCAAAGTCAACTCTTGTAGTGACACTTAATCATCCAGTGTCATTTTCCCATCAGTGAACCACAGAGGGAGCCTGAAAAGTTCAGTCTCAACCCCCCAGCCCACCAGTGAACTACAGAGGGAGCAGGGCCCATGTAGGATAACAGTGGATACCAAGGCCCACTCATGACTCATGACTCCTGCACATCTACATATCATATTCCAGTATACAGTAACAGCCCCCCAGATTAGAAATTCAGAGGGTGGGCTCTCAGCTTACTTCTACTCCAGGAATGCGTTTGCAGAATCTAATGCTGTAAATATGTATGTCTTGCCTCCATGATGACCTCCACAGTTCGTAGATTGCCACGCCGTAGATTGAATGTAAAGGTCAAGCAGCACTGTCCTGATTGCTTCTAGCTCCCTACTCTTACCCTTGCTTGCAGGGCTGAGGTTGGAAATGAGAAGGTTCAAGGATTCCTGTCTGCTAGCTTGTGCAGAGTCATCAACACAGTTTCACCTACACTTATGCCCACTGGATTGCTTGAAAAATGCAAGGAATGAGGAGTTATGGAAATGCTTTGCCAGCCAAGCCTTATGCCAGGAAGGGGACTGGTTTCAATAGGCCTGCAACTTTAAGGGTAGACACAAAGTAGTTTCGGAACATTCCGAGTTCTTGTCATCACTACTAAGCATCTCTTCAGTAGAACTTAGGTCGTACACTTCCTTGATTACAAAATCATGTAACCTGTGCAAATATGCATTACGCAATCAAGGAAGTGAAGGGCAGTGGAGGAGGAGGAGTAAGTGGGGAGAGTTGTATCAAGGAGGGGGGCAAAAAAGACAGTGGAGTTTAAGCCTGTGGAGTGTACGAGGTGGGGGTAGTAGCTGGGGCTTCGGGGTGTCCCCTGGTTAAAGACAGAGGAGAGAGAGGGCAGGGTTGAGAATTAGTGATGGGGAAGGAACAGATTCCCATTCCCGGTGGTGTCTCCTAGAAAGTGAGGAGAGGGAAGTGGAAGTAGGCAGGATACAGGGAGTGAGAGAGATCATTTTCAGAAATCCTGTTGCACGTGCAATGGGAAATTAGAAAATGATCTCTACAAAATAAATGCATACAGCCCTTAAGTCATTGGCAAGGTCAGAAAAGGACATACCAGTCCCAATCAAGTCCCTCAACGAAGTTGGCATCGTATCCATTGTAACGGGATCCGTGGGTGGCGTGGCTGAGTAAGTGTCTTTGTGATGATGCAGTCTTGACGGTTTCAGAATCCCTGGAGCAGCACTGATACTTCTTTTGAAGATAACTGTTTGTTTGCCAACAGGAATGGTCTGGTAAAACTGGGATAAAAAGTAATCACTGAGATTTAACAGGTCTCATGAATGAGCTGGTTCCTTTGTGAACAATGCACCCGCAAGTTACTGTGTTTTAAAATATTTCTATTCAGTGATAGTTGTCATCAATTGTCGGAGGGTTCCTGATTCCAGCAAGGGCTGAAATAGTCATTAGCAGACACTGGGTAGTTAGGTGGGAAGAACATGGTTTTATTGGCAGGACTTGGTTCTGAGCAGAATACGTTAAGGACTGGATTACATAACGTTAATCCCCATTACCCTGAGTACTACTCTTCCTTGCCCCAGTCCACAACATTTGAGGGGATCACACCTCCCAGAGAGGCCTACCAACATAAAATACGGAGTGTTAATACTCATCCCATCCAATAGGAGGAAGCCTCCCACCCCTGAACACTAGATTGGATAAGAGGAGCCATCTCTACCAGAACATCCTGTTATCTCCCCAACCCATCGGCCATGCCCTCCTACTGTAGGTGGGATCGGAAGTTCCAGTCCATAATAGTTGAGGACATAATGATCAGGGCCTGGTCAGAAGAAAGAAAGACACACATGCAAGCAGGGATACTGCACACCAGTGAATTTATTCCGAGTAGACAAATCACAAATAATCATGCACATTCAGTACTGCAGAGCCAGGGGTTGACAGACTTTAGTGCCACAAAAAAGTGGAGGTAGAAGCCCAAGTGGCTGCCTGACAACTGTCACTGATGGAAAAGACCTGCAAGGCCGCCCATGAAGTAGCCACACCCCAGGTGGATCCACTGAAAACCCCCCATGGAGGGTAAATCCCACAGAAATCATAGCACAACATTATTTGTTAATTTGATCCAGCCCCTGATAGTGGTCACAGATGTTTTATAGTCCGTGTTGCCCGCCCCAAAGGTTACAAGGAGAAAGTCATATGTCCAGGAGGAGGCTGTTCT
Source organism: Ambystoma mexicanum (assembly GCF_040938575.1). Classification (NCBI taxonomy): domain Eukaryota; kingdom Metazoa; phylum Chordata; class Amphibia; order Caudata; family Ambystomatidae; genus Ambystoma; species Ambystoma mexicanum. The sequence continues at coordinate 374,368,417 of NC_090926.1, read as the reverse complement.
ATCTGGACAGCGACAGCCCAACCCACATCAAGAAGGCTAAGGGTCAGATTCACCTCTATAGAACCCTCCTCCTGAAGAGAAGCAAGAACAAGCTTCTCATTCAGGTGAAAGGAGATGATTTACTTGAGACAAAACTCAGGGGAGGGACGCATCATCAGACACTCTGGAAGGAAACAAAGGTAGAGAGGAACACAAAGTAAGACCTAAGTGTCTAGCAGATGTAATGGCCAATGATAAAACTATTAAAGTGAAGGAATTTCAATTCCACTGTCCCCAAGGGTTCAAAGGGATGCAAGGGAAGGCTGCAGAGGACTAGGGGGAGATCCCAGGTAGGGAATGGGGGTCTAATAGGAGGCCTTGCCCAGGCAAACTTCTTTCAGAGACAGGCAGAAAATCCCTCAGCTTCTCCAATAGCACCCCGTGGTTCCAGGAAAGCCCTAATGGCTGCCAACTGGGCTCTAAGAGAGGAAACTATCAAACCCCTCTTTCAGGAATTCCAAAATCAGAAAGGAGGGCATTACAAAGGTAGTAAACCCCAAGGCAAGTGCCAGTCTGAAAAAGGCTGCCTATGCTTGTCATAAGCCTTTAGGTTGTAGGGCTTACAGCAACCTTGGATTTCGACAGATACGGCATGGAACATACGCTTTTTCACAAGCCCCTCTAGTTCAACCTCCACATTCTTAGGTGAAGGATGTGTAGGGAAAACTGAGAAGTTAAAGGGGGCCTCAGTGGACAGGAGAAAAGAACATGGAGGCTCTGATGCCAGCTCCTGAATCAGAGGAAACCACCCTCTGCTGTGCCTGGATGGGTCTACCAAGATGACAGATGCGTCCTCCCTCCTTACCCTGAAATATAAACATGGGTAGAAGGGGAATGGGAAGGAAAGCAGATCTTGCACCCCAGGAACAATAAGTAGGAAGGAGGCTAGGGAGGCGAGAGACAAATAGTTCTATGACTGGGACCCCAAACATTCTGCACAGGGATTGGAATGTGCCCTGAGTCGGGAACATAGCCCCCAATGACAGGAAGATCCTGCTTAGGGTATTGTGGGGTACATTTACCAGCCCCAATAGAAGTCCCCTACAACAAAATCTACATATTAGCAGTTACCATAAATAAATGGTTATGCTTTTGTCTGCTGAGTACATCTGGGGCGAGGATTGAACACAGCCACCCCAAGAATGGGTGCATTTCGTTTTTCTGCATGTGAATCCGGCGAAAATAACTTAAAAGGCAGAATGGCTCTGCCTTTCTCTTCTGTCACTTAAAAACTCTAGGCTGTACCAGAAAAGGACCTGCATTCCGGACAGCATTGCACGGGCGTCTCTTTCCATTTGAAACAGCACACAATTTGTTCCATTCAAAACAGCCTTGCCTATTATGGTATTTGAATGCCATGAAATCAAACAAGCCCTGTAAAACGGCATTGTTTTCAGCAAAGAAAGTCCATGAAGAGCAGAGACTCTGCATCAACTTCGAAGGAATCGAGTTTACTTTTGCAACAAGCTAACACGCACAAATTACCCCTTCCCGTGTGTCAATTACCAAGAAAACTATTCCCAGCAACTTTCTGTGCTCATAAACGGACCTAATCTGTGTCAGAAAATGAATTCCCAAGAAACCGCATTTGTGAAATGAGTAGGAGATAAAAAGAACACGTTTAAACCCGCTTTTGCAAAGCAGGGAAATAACATCTTAGAAATTAAATGTAAAATAACACTGTAGTTCGCACAGAAACACAATTTTACATGGGGGGAGAGGGGCTTCAAAAATATGCATATGTGCTCTGTTTTTTCCCCCCAATAGACAAATCATCCTAGTTAGGCCCAGGAATTTCTGTCAAACCAGTTTTTGGCAGCAAGGAGAATTTCACACCTACCCATGACTCAGGCTGCAAGAACATGTGGACCTGATAAGTGTGATAATTACACTTTCCCCCAGAATGCTTGGCAGAACTGCATCAAAAGACAAAGGAGGGGTCAAGCCCTGTATTTTGCCTCGTAAGTATGATTTCCTGATTTCATTTACAGTATCCACTGGAGGACTTTAAAGGGGGAGTCATGGCAACCCTTGTGAAAGCTGACATGGGGAAAGACAGTTGGGCTGGGGGGTGGAAAGACCGCCCACATTTGGGACAAATCCAGCCCATTTGATTTGAAGACCTTTTCATATTAAGAAATGTTTCTCTGCAAGCGGAATAAGCAACAATATGATGTTATGACAGTTTCAATGTGATTTTTGTGACAAGCACAGCAAGCCTATGTGCAACTCTCTGGCACGTGGGGAAATTAAATGGCAGAAGAAAATGTATTTCAGTGTGAATCATAAATGGCGCAGACATGAAACTTGAGATAAATATGCCAAATGCTGGTATGCAGATATGTAGCCATTTGTAGAATTTTAGGTGTTTTGATTCTTCTGAAAACAGCAAAATTGTGCTGAGGGCGAAGCAACATCGCACAGAACTGGCGTTTGAACCGGCATACTCCTTGTGAAAAATGGGATCTGCCTATCTGATTTTCATAATGGTCCAATGTTCCCTCTAAGCTGTGTGCATGTGTGCTTGCCCAGCTTCCTTCTGGGTGTCGCTCAGAACATTTTTAGCAGCGCACACAGACAATTCTCACCTATTCAAAAAGATTTAATAAGGCACAAACCACAGCAATTACCTGAAATTTTCTTTCTTTTAAATTAAGCAGCTAGTTTTGATATTCTGCTCATTTGCATTACACTACTAAGAAGGGTGACCGTAAACACCTAACAGCAAAATACACACACAAGAGGTTAAAAATGAATATGAAAAACTGGCTCCATGAACAGAATCTAACCAAGATATGCCTGCACACATTAACCAAATAATGTTCCTTCCCATCCAAGACTCCTAAACCTGACTCTACCACACTTTTACCTTAGGACACTAACTTCGGCCACAGAACACATTAAGATACTACCAGACAACCCTGACTCTTTCGTTCTTGGCTCTGCGAAATGTTAGCAGACTTGTACCTACATCCACTTGTTTTATGTTTGTTGTAAAATGAATAATGCTCACGCGCCAACATTTCTGTTACTCATTGCGCCTTACCAAAAGCGTCACCCACACTAAATAATCGAACTACCAGCTCAAATAACGGATACCAACTGTAAGCAAGCAGGGTACTTGGATTTGTAACATTATCCCATACCTCTATTTTTACATATGTGACCCAAGTGCTTTGAGGCGGTCCCCTTGCAAGTTAACGCATTATAAAATTCAAAAATTAATTAGTCCTCTAAAGAATTTGAGAAGACAAATGTGAGGCTCAGCGTCTCCTACTTTAGCATTACTAACATTACCCTACAAGTAGAGAGCAACATTGCAATATCATTTACTTGGCCTACAGGGGATAATGCATATGCACTATGCTTGGGAGTACTCGTCCATAGTATCAGGGCACCAGATATTCAGACAGGAGGATGCTTTTCACACAATCTGCCTTGTTTCCAAGTGTCCAGAGTTCTTTTGGGCATAGACCTCCACACATTGGACCTCATCACGAGTCTGGCGGTAACCCTTAAATGTAGCGGTAACGCTATTACCGCCGCATTTAAGGGTCTGCCAGATCATGGCTTTGACGGATTTCCCCCAGCTCTGAGCTGGGGGGAAATCCACGGAAAATGTGCAATTTTCGGTGCGTTGACCGCCGGCGGGAAATCCGCCGGCAGTAATAGCGCAAATTTTCCCCATTGGGCCCAATGGGGAATGAGGAATTGCCGAATGGGCCCAATGGGGAATGGGCAATAACCCTTCTGCCAAACCCGTGATCCTGCGCTAATAGCGCTGGGGGGTTTGGCAGTAGGGCTATTAGCACTGGCGCTAATAGCGCCGGCGTTACCGTCCAACTCGTGATGAAGCCCATTATATGGTAACTCGATTCTGTACAAAAACGGTTTCACCTTGCACATGTGTAATCCTACACAATGATATAAGGGTGGGTCATGTTGACAACAATGTTGCATGCACTGCAAAATAAATGTGTACATGCAGAGTCATGACATTCTTAAAATGCACATAATATGTTGAGGCATTAAATATGCCTTGCTTGCAAAGTATTGTGGGGCTACAAATATCCCAGTGAGTGTTTACTGCTTCAATCCCTCACTTTTTACAGTGCTTTATCAACTAGTATTGGAAGCTAGCAGAGGGGTCGGGGAAGGGTATTGGTAGAAGAGCAAAGGTCATCACGTCTTGCAGGTGATGAACAAAGCCGCACATTTCAAAAACCAAGTCAGATGTTTCAGCAGTACACTGAAGAAAATGTGTTGCTTGTTTGCTAAAGAATAGGACATTCTAGTACCTGTCTAGACAATAACACCTTTGGTTTCTTTCTATGCTCAGCTGCTGAGGGCTTTTCAATAGAACCCTTTGTTCTGTGCGTATTGTCTCTAGCAGCTCCCTGCATCTTATTTAACTGATCACAAAGAATTACAGAAGAGGTATCCATAGTTACAGAAGAATACACTCAATCAATTGTATCTCTGATGAATTTATGCTATTAACTTAAAAGGCATATATATGTGATTTTCTTCAGTTCGGCTCTTGTTAAATTGTATCTAGGCTGTGGTGAGGAAGGGTGGCCAAAACTATACACTTTGTTATGTACCCTGTCATTTCACTTCCTATGTAGGGGTACTAGCAGCACTCTAATCAGATTCTGCTCCCTACTTGGAGTCAAATGATTTTTCAGGGAGTACAAAAGTAATTAGCTTTGCTAATAGGGATACTTTTTGCTCATTAAAAGATGTTCTGTCCCCTTACAATTCCTCTTGAGATCGGGCATTAATATTATTAGAGTTCCTTCCTATGCCACTGCTCTGCTGGTCACTAACTCGAAAAGATATCAGTGGAGCTTTGTGGGTTTAAGCAATTATATGTTCATTGTTTTTCATTTATGTTAGGCACATTTTCCTTTTTTTTGGAGTAAAAATTGATGGTGCATATGTCTCTTACCTGTAAGGCTAGTGTTATCACTACCCATTGGAGAACGTAATGTGGATAATAAGCAGAGGCACAGGAATATTTCATCCTCATATTCTGATGGACAGTTATTCTGATGCAATTATCATCCTTACACAAATTATTAAAAGCATGTTCTCTTGGCCCTTTAATTACTTCATTAAAGTTGACCTTGGACTCCTATCAGCATGTTTTGAACACATTGCTTTTAGTTGTCATTAATCCATCGGCAAATATTGTATTCTGTCTGAATTTCTTGACAGCCACATCAGTTATGCCAACAGATATTTGTGTTTTGTAATACACATGAGTGATTTTCCAGTGGCATAAAACATACATTTTTCTCTGCACAGAAGTACGTTTGCAAGGTACTGTGGCAGATGTTGAAGTCTTGTACTGGTTGATGAGTTTTCTCTATAATCACATATGACAGATTTTATTTCAGCCTATCTGTTAGGAAAAAGTGTTGTAAGATTTATAAAGAATTGCAGTGGCTGGGAAGAGGAAATTCCGTTCCAAACTCTTCTGCCACGGTAGCTCACAAAGTGTATTACCTCATTAGTCAGTTGCCCACATGGAAAATAATGTGTGCACAACAGCCAACCAGTTCCACATATAGAGAAAAATAATTAGAGGGAACATTGATGGTGACTAGTGTAAATATGGAGTGTTGCTTCATAACTCATCTTTGTGAAAAATAGGCTTGTGAGACAATGGGAGTCATAAAATTACACACTCATAAACTAAGGGCACTTCCCCTAAACCAATCAGCTTGGAGGGAGGTGGAGGCATCAGTAGTCTGACCTATCCCAGGCAAGGAGTAAGTCAAAGGTACTTCTGCCCATATTGTAAAAATCCTATGATGTCACGCTGCCTACTTAAGGGGGTAGACAGGGAGGCACAGGATATTCAACATTCAAAATCCACCCTGCAAGATTCCAAGACTCCAGAACCAGGTCCAGAGTTAGCTGATCCAGATCCAGGTGGAACCACCTATCCAGAAACACCTATCCAGATCCACCTATCCAGAACCACCTTCATCCCAATAATTTAGTGAGAAAGGAGGAAAGGCTGCTGATTTCTTTGGGAGAATCCAGCCACCAGACCCTTTGCCCAGCTGATGCATCCCGCTGTCCACAGTGACCAGACCCCTATTGCCCAGGCGTTCCCATAAAGGAGAGACCTGCCACTGCCCAGTGACCAGATACTTGCCCCGCTGTCCAGAGACCCATTTGGCTGTCCAAATTACTCAACTCAAGTACATTTTGTAAGTATCACCCTCCCCACTACCTAAAAACCACATATCCCGCTCTGTTACCTTGCATTTTGTCCAAATCCTATTAAAATCTCATAATAACCCTAATCATATCCCAGAGTGTCAGTATCCTCCGTTTATCCTGTCCTTAGAAGAACCTGTGTTAGTCTATATGTGTAAGTGTAATTCTTTTCAAATCATTTCAGTTATCTGTGTAAGTCCTTAGAACTGTTTTTGAGATAAATTAATTAATTCCCCTATAAGGAGGTACGCTGCACGAGTTGGTTAAAATTGCAAATTAACACCCTGGCTTGTAGTGTCTTTCTTTAATAATCTAGCCATTAAAATATAGTCTCAGTAGAACCTGTCATTGTACAACCAGAACCGAATTTTCATGTGACATGGCTTTCCTTAAAAAAAAATCTGATTATCATTTCCTATAGAGAAACCCATGCTGTCACCCCAAAAAGAGTCATCCTTTCACTTCACTATCCTATCTACAATGTGCCTTGTCTTCATCATAGGAACCGGTTTCCGATTTTGATTGTTAGCCTATTTCCTTAGCTGTGTGCTTGTTTAAAATCTGTGTAGAAAAATAAATTGCAATTCTGATTTTGGCTGCATTGTTTTCCTTCCTAAAGTCGATTTAATAACCTGTGTTCCTGTTGCTTTAATACCCTGCTCAGTAGCTTGTAAGCTTCCTTGCCTCTTTAGTACAGCCACACAAATTCTTGTCCTATCTCTTCTACCAGAAATGTAAACTGACCTCGAAGTATTCAGTGAACTGCGAGTATACCATTTTGCTCCTTTTTTGGTTTTTCAATTTTTGTTTAGGCCTCTCATTCTGGGGTGGTAGGTTGAGTTTAAGAACCGATTTTTCCCTCTCATTTCTGAATCCTTGCCACTGCTTTCCATCCACACAGAATTCGTTAGCAGGTATTTGGGAGAGTATTGCAGGGGGAGTGCATCACAGAAGTGCCATCAATAAGTGTGACAAACAGTGATCTTGCTTTCATCTCCATTAAAAACTTATGTATCTGATGTTAGAAAGTCAAGTTAATTGTAATATAATATTTTTCTGTATATTATCACCCCAATGGTGATTGCTGCTCTAAATTTGATTTGTTTGATTTTGCATTTGAATTTTAAAAATAAATAAATATTTGATTATTACACACCAGCCTGGTTCATGGTCCATTGTGACACGGGGTGTCTGTTAACGGGGGTGTGAGACGCATTGGGTGCCTTCTCAAAGTAGACTCCGAAATCAATAAGAATAAAAACATTTTTATTGTGTCCCACATTCCTTGTCAGTGGAAAGAGTCCTTGTCGGGAGTGTGCCATGTCACAAAATCCGTTACAGTATCTGTCTCCAAATTCCCCTCCCCAGGCAGAAAGGAAGCTTCCAGAGACTGAAGATGCACCTCTTCACATGACATGACCCTGGGTGTGAGGAAGGCAAGTGAGGCACACCTGGTCCCCCCGGTGAGTGAGAAACAATTTGGTTACCATATTGTCTGTCCTGCCCAGCACTGCCTGTCCCTCCAGCTGATGATAGAAGTGAAGTGTTGACTGCTAAAAGCTCCCTTCAGTTGGAGAAGGTCCGGGATTCTACTGATGACCATAGTCACTGTACTGAAGCAGCATTCAACATCACCCCCCATCCTTTCCCACTGCCATCTGTCAGAAGCTGAGGGGAGGTCTGAAGCAGAGGAAGGCCATTGAGCAGTTTCTTGAGGGACAGCCACCAATGGATATCTGTTATGATGGAGTTGTTCAGGGGGATCAGCAGAGAATAATCCTGGGAGGCTGAATTCCAGGACCTCAAGAGGTGAGCTACCAAAGCATGAAGATGAGCTGTGATCCAAGGGACAAAGAAGATTGCTCTGCCATATCTTATTGGCTCTGCAGACAGGTCCAGGCTGGAGCTGATGACCTGGAAGGGGGGCTTGATTGCTCTGTGTAGAGTAAGCAATGCATGACCCTGGAGGGTGTCGAAATCTGCCCCATGAACTCCAGGCGGGAGAAGGGACTTAGGTGACTCTTGTACAAGTTCAACTTCCATGCAAACCTGACTAAATCCTCCCTGGTGGGGGCATGGATAAGCCAATTGTTAAGGACTCGAATGCCCTGAGCATGAAGTAACCCCACCGGGAGTGCCATGATTTTGGTGAAGACCCTCAGTATGCATGTTAATCCGAAAGGGAGCACACAGAACTGGAAGTGCCCCTATGAGGTGGAAAACCTCCGAAATTGCTGACCTAGACTCCTGAAGGAAATGTGATAATACAGCACACAGAAAATCTTCTGGAGCAATTCACCGAATAATGATCTGATGTCTACATTCGGAATTTCTTCTTTGTGACAAAGAGATTCACCCCTTGAAGATTGATAATGGGGAGAAAATGTCCTGAAGGACTTGGCACCAAAAACAGAATGGAATAAACTCTGAGACACTGCTGCATCAAGGATACCATCTGGAAAGCCGTCTTTGCTGGAAGAGACAAGATGCAGTGCTGGAGAGCTGTCCTCTGCAAGGGGTCTCTGGGACAAGAATGATCCTGATTCCAGAATCTGGGGGACAGTAGATGAAGACTATAGATGGTTTTTAACGGACCACCATTCACACCCAGGTGTCTGATCCAAGACATGAGAAAAAAACACAGGCGACCTCCGACAGGAGGACTGGGCGAGAAACAGGAGCAAAGCATAGTCGGGCCGAATGCATGGCCAGGGTGATAGTCATAGACTGCCAGGTTTTGATTGCTGAGGGGTCCCCTTTGCCCATGCCTCTACCCCTGAAGCCACCTCAGTGGGCAACAGAGGTAGGGCGGGAGGGCTGGTATCTGTAAAGCCTTCGAGGAGGAACAGTCTTTGATTTAATAGGGAGAGTAAGGCCAGAATCCTTGCAGGCCCACATGACAAGCTCTCCCATTCTCTGCCCAGTTTTTGACCAAGGAAGGGGAGAAGGGTCATGATTGCTCTCGCTGAATCCTCCCTATTCCAAACCCTTAGCCAGAATTGTTTCCCGCTGGCAACGTACAACAATACCTCCAAGGCAAAGACACATAGAACATCACACATTGTGTCGGGGCAAGTATAAGTTATTTTTCTAGAATATCAATCAGTGTGGATAGATCAGATCCCTTTTCTATGGCAGCCAGAATGGCTTGGAAATCCTTGAGGATGGACTACAACGGGTAGGCGTCATCGATTCGTGCATGCAGACTAAAGGTGGACACCACATGTGTTTTTCGGAGGGATCCCTCCATTCTTCTATCGACCTGGTCAGGAGAGGAAGCCTCCTTCAATGATACTGACGTCTTGGTGGTTGCACAAGACAAGAGTGAATTGATCTTAAGGTGTTCCAGCAACTCAGTTTTAAATCCCTGAAGAGGGTACATTTTAAGCCAATGCATGGGGATCGCTGTTTTCTCTGGTTCCATCCATTCCCTGTAAATGATGGTGCATACACTGAGGAGACTGGGCAAACCTAAAACCTCAGTAGGCACGCAATGTCAGTATCTGGTATCTCTGGGGGAAGAAGAGATAGAGCCTTGACATCCACCAACTCAAAATAATTGGCCAGTAAATTATCAGTGACCTCTTTAATGATGTCATGTTAAAAGTATTTGCCTAATGTATCCCAGCATTCCTGATCATATGTGCCAAAATCAGGCTCTGCAAAGGACCACTGGGAAGCAACAGGATCTAAAGCAGCTTTGAGCACTGTGGGCGCTGTCTGGGGCATCTGGGGAGCAGGAGGAAATGCCTTGTCTATGGCCTCCTCCATAGTAGAAAAAAGTTCTCCACTGGCATGCCAACGTGAGATGGCTGAGGTGATGAAAGCTGGCCCTGATGGTGCTGGGGCGACCTCAACCCCCACCAGTCATCCTGGCAGGAGGGTCACCTGCTATTGCTCCTGCGGTCCTCGCATCCTGGTGACCCACTGCGCTAAGAGCGCAAGTGAAAGATGGACCTGTATAAGGAGCGCATATGCTGAATCCGGCTGTGCATCATCTCCAAAAGCAGCAGAGACAGAAACAGAAAGGTTGAAACAATGCTACCTGGAGACTCCCTTTGCCACCGTTTAAGTACTAGACTTGTCGAGGCACCTGCCTGATCCGCAAGGACTTCTGTTTTATAGAGGTGGAAGGGGTGGTGTTGGACTACTTCTGTTTTGTAAATGGGTGCTTCGGACACTGCATCCCGCTGGCTGTGCCCATGCATGCCAATACAGGCTGTATCAGAATATGCCATTATTACCATATAACAATTTACTTCTGTTGGCTTTGCCCATAAAAAATGTTGTGCCACAGCAGGAAAATACACCCAGACTGGCGGCACTAATGAAGGCCATTTTAGCGATGTAACAACACTTATCATGTTTCCTTCAACCTTGATGCCTAGTAAAAAAATACCATGCCCCAGTAACCAAGTATATCCAAACTGGCTGCACCAGTGAAGGCCAGTCTAGCAACGTAATAATGCTCATCATGCTTGTTTTCCTCTTTTTCCAGTATAAAAGATCACACCACAATAAGAAAGAATTCCATAGACTGCCTGCACCAAAGTTAGCCAGCCTAGCAATTGTGATGAATCCTGTGGAGTCATCACTGATCGCTAGCCTAAAATCTCCTCCCGTGTGGCCAGGGGGCAGCAGTCGCTGCCTGATCCTGACCCTGGGTGTGGTATTATGAGGAAGGCTGCAATATATATTACCTAGAGCACACCTATTCAGTATTAAGTAACTGTGTTAAGATATTTAGTAGGGTGCGGGGGAGAATATCAACCCTGACACTGGGCTGTACCAAACTATGTGAGAACAGCAGATGTCCACAAACTTGTGCAACACTCCCGTCCCCTGCACACCCTAATGTTGCAAAGACAACCAAATACTCATGAAATGTTTAAAATAAAGAACTTTTATATGAAGATGAACTTGTCATCACTGAATTTTCTGCCCATAACAAGGGTTTTTTTTAAAAAAAAGAACAGTAATTCAATTATGTATTTTCAACAGTATCATTGAACATAAATCACATTTGTCAAGTGTAATTCACAATTCAGATAATGGCTATTAATTTATAGTCTCAGTAAACCAATCTATATACAACAATTCATATGTCAAAAAGTAGACAATTTGCATTTTGTACCAACACTTAGTCAAATTTTCACAGTGACTTGTGTTGTTCTGAGTGTCATTTACAGTGCCCAATCCATTGGCGTGCAAAAAATTTACGCGTTTCGGGGAGAATATAACCCCTTCTTCAGAAGATGTCTACTCGACTTTTCTTTATTCATATGTCTATGTGAAACAATAGATAAATGAAGAGTATTACCATATTGATAATATTAATAATATTAATGTAAATCAATCCTTGTCTGTCATGACTGGATAATACCTTATATATAATCACCTGTTCGTGTCTTGGTCTGTTCACAATTTAATATTCATATGCCATCTTGATTTGCATTTTGTATCCTAAAAAGGGGATGAGAGAGATTGTGAGTCCCAGCCCTAATGGGGAGTGTTTATCCAAAAACAACCAACTATATGGTCTTTATAATACAATTAGAAAGTCTGTATCAGTAATTACCTGAACCATCAGATGTTCAAGGCCGAAGGAAAAGTATAGGCTCTAGTCAATTGCTCATGTTCAGTCTTCCAGTATGTAGCCAAAACGGCCCATTCCAAAGTGTAAGCGCTCCTGTGGGTTGAAAAAAATCCTCTAAGGATACCCTTATCTCATATACTTAACGTTAGGATATAAACAGCTATTGTTGATGCCGTTAAAAACATTCTGTGGGTATAGAGCTGGTAACTACCAGCTTACCTGTGTGGTCAACTTTTGTCCTTCCACGTGTAATGAAGTCGGAACGTACAAGATTTCCAAAAGCAGTTCCTTTTTAAATGTTGGAAAAATGTCTAACTCTGGCATCCACAACCATAACGGGGCGTGCCTGCAGAAATATAAGAACAATATATTTCCCCCCCCACCCCACTAAATATCTTAACACAGTTACTTAATACTAAATAGGTATTATATATTGCAGTTTTTGACAGTTCCTCTAGTTGTAGAGTGTGACACAAAAGCCATTGTAGAACCCATACGAACTATTGCCATATAGTAATGTCATTTTCTAAAATTAACACACTAACAGAGAAACATGCAGTTACATTTGCATTCGATGAAGACGAAGCAAATCGCATATTAGGTCTTATTAAAGACATAGAAAGTAGTACACCAGTTACGACCAGTCCTGACAAATTAATATCTCAATTAGAAAAGGTGATAAGACGTGAAATATCTCAAAAGCTACACGCTACTACCTTGGCCCAATACTATCGGGCCCAACGCATACCGAGAGGCTTAAGGGTCTACCTAAGACCAACATTGTGTAAGGATAATCTGGATTTTGTAAAGAAGTGGGAACAAATATTGAATAAATGTTCTCCAGACCTGATCTTGTTGACCATAGAGGAGTTATCCAAATCAGTGAATAGACTAGATGTAGAAATAGAAGAATTATCAGAGCAACTAGCAACCTTTAAAACAAAAGAAGAATTAACAAACTTGATTGAAGAAGTGAACCAAACTTTGGAGACTTACAAGAAAGACATAGAACAAAGGAAAGTTCGCAAATTTTGACGCAATACTTTAGATTACCAACAAGATATAGTTTATACCTGCCAAGAACACTATTTCCCAAACAGATTTGATCCAAATAAAAGACAATCCCATAAACCCAGAACCCAAGAACCAGGAGCAAGTGACCCCAGCAGCGAGGCCCCCACTAGCGGAGAGGAAACATCAAATACGGGAGCCAATCAGCCTTTTATTTCTACATTACATACATCACAAGTAGCCTCTACATCAAATGCACAACCGATTCCTTTTTTAGAAAAAAGGCCAAGAGAAGAGGCATCAAGAAATCTAAGACCAAGACAGAAACCGAACAGTTAATTGTTTATATCTGAAAGAAACATCTGACAAGCGACCAAATTGATACTTTAAATCTTGGTTTATCATTTGTACCTACCCAGAATTCGAATTTGCTTGAAGAAAAAATTAACTTACACAGATTGGCACGCAAAATGAGACTTATGGTGTTTTTCGATACTCAGACAGAAGTGGATTACACACGAGATGAACATAAATACTTGGAAATTAAACCGAAGAGTAAATTTGACCCACAAATTAATAACTTAACTATTAAGATATTTGAAGAACAAGTTATTAAGGATTTGAAAAGGGTGAACATCACAAAATCCAAATATTACAACATTAGAAGAAGACAAAGTGCAATTATCAAGGAAATAGCAGATGATCGGAGTTTAACTCTGAAACCCGCTGACAAGGGTGGAGCAATTGTACTAATGGATACTACTTACTACGACACCAAAATCAATTAACTTTTTGAAGATGGAGATACGTATATTAAGATTGATCAAGATCCCATTAGAGAAATCACGGATATGTTAAAAATTGTATTGGACCAAGCATTAGAAAATGAGTGGATTTCTGAGAAAACAAGAGCATTTCTCATTAATGAACACCCCATTACTCCTGTCTTTTATGGACTCCCGAAAATGCATAAAGAACTACAAACTCCACCTATGAGACCCATAGTAGCAGGCACCAACAGCGTCTTTAATCCTCTTGCAATTTATGTGGACAAAGCCCTGCAACCTATAGTCCAGGGCACTAGCACCTATTTGAAAGACACCAGAGATTTCCTTATCCACCTTGACGCACTAACAAACATCCAGGAGAACGACATACTTGTTTCTTTTGACGTACAAAGTCTCTATACATAAATTCCGCATCAGGATGGATTAGAGGCCCTACAGTGGGCACTTTTGAATAACAACTGTGAAGCCAACAAAACTTTCATATTGGAATTGAGTAAAATCATATTGGTTAACAATTACTTCAGGAATAAATCACAATTCTACCTCCAAGCATCAGGAACATTGATGGGCTCATCGATGGCCCCAGCCTACGCTAACTTATTTATGTTTTACCTAGAGAGCAAACACATATTGAACGAACAAAGATGGCAACAAAACTTGATAACATGGAAGAGATACATCGATGATATTTTTGTCATCTGGAGAGGATCAAAAGAAGACCTGGGAACCTTTTTTGATTACATCAATAACCTGCACAATCGGATTAAGTTTACAAAAGAGGTGGGAGAACCTGAATTACACTTCTTATATGTTGAACTAAGGATTGGACCTGAAGGAAAGGTAATTACGAGTATTTACCACAAACCTACAGATGTGAACAACGCATTAACCTATCTGAGTCATCATCCAGATCATTTGAAAAATAATTTACCTTATAGCCAATTTCTACAGCTCAAAAGGATAACGTCAGATACAACAAAATTACAATCAGAGAATCAAGCACTATCAGACAAATACAACAAAAGAGGTTATCCTAGTGACATTATTGCAAAGGCTAAAAACAAAGTGGATGAACTGGAAAGAAAGGATCCATACATTGAGATACTCTTCCCAAAGTCACCATATCACCAGGATCATCAAGAGAAATTGGAACATCATTAAAATGGATCCATAACTAGATAGGTTGTTCCCAAAACCACCCCTCATTGCATACAAAACAGGTAGAAATTTTAAAGATGAATTGGTGAAAGCAGAAAAAACAAAACAAGATAAACAACAGACCTTGCAGAATAGAAAGACAGGCACATTCCCGTGCCTAAATTGTTGCACTTGCAACAATGTGATGAGAGGGAATAATGTGAGACACCCCAATAGTGGACATAAAATCCGTCTGTATGATTACACCACTTGTGATACGAAATCAGTGATTTATGGCCTGAGTTGCCCCTGTGGCATCTTTTACGTGGGACAAACGATCAGAAAGGCGAAAGAAAGGTGGAACGAACATAAAAGTAACATCCGTACCAACAGTGTAAAATCTCCTGTTGCTAGGCATTTTGCCCAAAATAAACATACCGTAGCCCAACTCAAAGTAATTATCCTCGAAGAGGTAAAAAAATCACCAAGAGGGGGTGATCACGGCAGACATATGAGTCAGACAGAATTATACTGGATTCAGAAACTGAATAGCCTCTCCCCCAATGGAATGAATGAAGAGTATAATGTGGGTGTTTTCTTATAACGGTGATAACCAGTTAAACAGTACAAGTTACCAAATGCCTAACAATGTGGGACAATTAAGGTGCTCAAAGCTGTTTAAACCATGGTTGATAAGTATGGGCATTGCAAATAGAATGGAGAAGGTTGATGAATTGGGAGTAAATTGAAATGCATTGAGTAATGAAGAGATACATTAGTTTGAATAACTAGGTGGACACTTGTATGTCAATTTTAAGTAAAAACATTATGCATTTAATAATGTAAGTACATGCAATATTTTGTAAACAATTAGTATGTATATCTCTGGGAACAGTAGATAGATTGTGAGCATGCTGGACTTCAATATAATCATCATATGTGAAACAGATGCTGATACCTGTTAACTAATACCACTGTTGAATACAGCTCCTTTATACATTTGTTTACTATTTCGGGACGTAGCCACGCCCATTTACTATCAGGTGACTGTGGCATTAAAATTTAGAACCTAAAGTTAAAGTCTAACATTCAGTCTTAATTTGGATCTATGTTTTTTCAAAAATACATTTCATATACATTTAAGAAGATGCGTTTCGAATGTATTACCCTAGGTCCAAACAGAGGGGCGATAAATAACCAATGCAGTGTTACAGAAAAAGAGAAAAATGTAAATAGCGTGACGTCTTCGCACGCTGACGCGATGACATCGTCGCGCACTTACGCGATTAAGTCATTACTTCACGTAAATATAATGGCGGCCATCTTGGTGATACCGCTCTTACAAGCTAGAGGAAATGCAGTTCAAACAAGAGCATCTCTTTTGAGGTACGATAAAGAGGCCCTTAGTCATAATGGACTTGAGCACACTTAATGTAGAGAATAGCATGGTGAATGGCCTACTGACCTATTTAAACAGGAATTGGATTTGTTCTTATATTTCTGCAGGAACGCCCCGTTATGGTTGTGGATGCCAGAGTTAGACATTTTTCCAACATTTAAAAAGGAACTGCTTTTGGAAATCGTGTACGTTCCGACTTCATTACATGTGGAAGGACAAAAGTTGACCACACAGGTAAACTGGTAGTTACCAGCTCTATACCCACAGAATGTTTTAACGGCATCAACAATAGCTGTTTATATCCTAACGTTAAGTATATGAGATAAGGGTATCCTTAGATTATCTTTTTTCAACCCACAGGTGCGCTTACACTTTGGAATGGGCCGTTTTGGCTACATACTGGAAGACTGAACATGCGCAATTGGCTAGAGCCCATACTTTTCCTTCGGCCTTGAACATCTGATGGTTCAGGTAATTACTGGTACAGACTTTCTATTGTATTATAAAGACCATATAGTTGGTTGTTTTTAGATAAACACTCCCCATTAGGGCTGGGACTTACAATCTCTCTCATCCCCCTTTTAGGATAGAAAATGCAAATCAAGATGGCATATGAATATTAAATTTTGAAAAGACCAAGACACAAACAGGTGATTATATATAAGGTATTATCCAGTCATGACAGACAGGGATTGATTTACATTAATATTATTAATATTATCAATATGGTAATACTCTTCATTTATCTATTGTTTCACATAGACATATGAATAAAGAAAAGTCGAGTAGACATCTTCTGAAGAAGGGGATATATTCTCCCCGAAACGCGTAAAGGGTTTTTGCACGCCAATGGATTGGGCACCGTAAATAACACTCAGAACAACACAAGTCACTGTGAAAATTTGACTAAGTGTTGGTACAAAATGCAAACTGTCTACTTTTTGACATATGAATTGTTGTATATAGATTGGTTTACTGAGACTATGAATTAATAGCCATTATCTGAATTGTGAATTACTCTTGACAAATTTGATTTATGTTCAATGATACTGTTGAAAATACATAATTGAATTACTGTTCTTTTTTTAAAAAAAAACCCTTGTATGGGCAGAAAATTCAGTGATGACAAGTTCATCTTTATATAAAAGTTCTTTATTTTAAACATTTCATGAGTATTTGGTTGTCTTTGCAACATTAGGGTGTGCAGGGGACGGGAGTATTATGAGGAAGGATCACATGGGAGCAGATGCTTGTCGGGGAGATGTGGTGACCCCATTAGGAGGGATGTGGTATGCTTCTCTTCCATGTGAATTCCTGATATCTTTAAGGCATATTTTCAGCATACCAATCCTGTTAATAATAAAGCTCAGAGTCCCCTTGGTGCCAGACACCTTAAGCAGGGTGACATTCATCCTTTATGTGCTCATAATATTCATATAACATCTTCTATGTCAAACCATCTTGACTTGATTAAAAATCCACAGCGTTATAGATTACATAGTCTCAATCTCCAATTGACTCCAAGTCCCATAACATCTATAGTACTGGGGTGAGGAAGAGGGGAAAGTGTTAATGTGGAGCGGAAAGCACACTAAGCTGAATGTGCAGACTAGTGGTTGGGATACCAGTCATCTGTGTGGGACATTTCAGAATAGTGAGCCTTTGAAAATGCAAAGCGGATCAGAAGGAGAAGAGAGATGCAGAGCGGGTCGTGAGGGGACAGCAATGTGAGGTGTAGAACTGCTTGTAGATTTCTCAAAATATGTCATTTTATTAAAGCAATTAAATAAATAAAATGCCTTGCTTGCCCTATTCTAAAGAGGAATTCCCTACCTAGTCTAAACACTAAGGGTAAATTATCTAGCATGGGAAACTGGCCCTCACACTAAACAACAAATATACAAAGAAAATGAGATACCAAAACAATATAATAAACAATATTATCACAATGTCGGAATGGTCTTCTCCTGTTCTGGGTAAGATCCCTTCCCCAGGATTCAATGTTAACTCCAAAATGTTCAGCAAATGTTTCTGAATGAAGTTGAAAGTCAAAAAAAAGTTCATCAAACAAAAAATCCACTAGTAACAAATCTTTGTTTCTGGATGAAAAGATCCCCTTCGAACTTCCAGAAAAAGAAATAGCACCAATGGTAATTCTGGTTTTGATAGATTGTCTCTTCCTTTAGATAAATAGTCAGAGGTCAAAATGAAGGTGCACTAGTCCCCAATGTCAATAATACACAGTTCTTTAGGACCTCTTCAGTTACAACTTTACATTTGGTATATTTGTTAGGATGCTTTCTCTGTGCTGCTGATTCTATTTTCAAAAACCACACTTTTACTGTTGGTACTATGAGAACAGCCACCTTGGTCCTACAGGTGGTTACTGCTTCAAATCACTTCAATGTGGCATCTGCTGACAACTTATTATACCACCCAAGTTCAAGTATTACTACTACAGCTCAGTACTCAGTAAAATGTTAGTTGGGCTTTGACAAGACACTTCACCTTCGTCAGATGGGCAAGGCACTCATCCCTTTAACAACTTTATCAAAAGGGGCAGCCTCTTTGCATCTTCCGTCTATCTGACTGTCACAAGAACAATCTGCTGCTGCCCATACAACTCACTTCTTTCTATCTTCATCAGTCTTTAGCACCACACGTTGTATATTACTTCTGAATATTCTTCACAAGCAATTAGCGCCCCTTACCCAGCTTTACTCACACCTTTCTGCCAGTTATCAGCCCAAGTAATTACCCAGAAGCCTTGGGGACACTCTCTCAGCTTCAGATTACAATGGTATACCTGTTTCTTAGGCCACTTGACTATTAACAACTTCACAGTGTAGTTGGATGTCTCTTTAAATATTGGCAAGACTGGTTTCACTATGAAAAGGGGGTGCCTTTTGGCTTGGGTAAAGTGTGTTCTTCTTTTCAACACTTTAGACTCTTTACTTCTTCAAAGTGAAATAAATTTTACTTCTGGATACAGTATAGAGTTCAGTCTTTCAATTAGATGCACGTGAACTCTCTTTAAAGTACATTTCAAGGTTTAAAGTTGAATAAAGAATTGTATTCCCATTTAACGGCAAAGGATGAACTTCTGTCTTCCTTTGGGAATTACAATTAGGCATAGGTGACCCCCTTTTAATGTAGTTTTCACTCTTTGTAACTTGCAACTCATAAATAGGCAATGTTAGGTATTCAGCAATGGTTTAGGGAGCGTTCCCTCTTGTTAATTAGGGACACACAGCCACTCTGTTAGGCATGAACAGTCTTCGAATAGTTCAACAATGGTTTTCAATTATTTTAGCTCCTCACACGAGTGTTGATCTTTAACGTTATACGCAAGTGTAACAAATCCATTGTTAATATGACTTCAGATATAACTAACAGCTTTCACTTGCATTAAACAATGCACTAGTCACTTAGGAGCTGGGTTCAGTTACTTGGCAAGGCTTGTGCAATGTATTTGAATGTGTGCTTCACTCACCTGCTTCATAGACACTGGTTTTGTGGGTTGTACTGCTTCCCTGACTTCCTCTACCACTCTAATGTTTCAGGCTTGCTGGAGGTCCACACCCCTCTCCAGCATGGGTGTTTTTGGTCTGGCCACTTGATTTGTGAGTTCCTTTTCCTCAGTTTGCCTTCTGCTTCTGGCCTTAGTCTCCTACACATTCACAACTCTGCAATCACAGAAATCAGGCTCACAGGGAGAAAACTTAGTCTCCTCCACGTCTTCTGTTGCGCAGCCTCTGCACTTAAGATTTTGGGAGAACAGGTCTCTCTCGGAACCTGCAGGTGAAATCTGCTGTCTCAATGTTCCAGCATCCCTTCTGTTCTTCCACTTTCTTGTGATTTGTCTGCCTCGTGCTTCTCCTCTGCTTCTGTTGCTACAGCCATCTTTACAGCTCTCATTCCAGCTCCTTCTACTCCTCCTTTCCTGATGGGGCCTTTTATGCCTCACAGGTTCATTGATTATCTTCAGGCATGGGCTTAGCCTTAATACCCTGACTACTGCAATGGCTACTAGGCTTAATTGTCTTAATACTTCCTTGTCTCAGTAACACTAGGATTCTGTGACTTGTAGTTTCGTCCAACAAAGTTAGATTTTTCAACTTCTGAATTATTTGTAAGGGTAGATTTAATTCCCTTAAGACTTATAACAAAGAGGTTATGAGAATTAGCTATCACAGAGGAAGATGGTTTAGTGAATACATTTCCATAATCTTTCAGATGGTACCCTTGTGATTGAGGAAGGTATTTAGTTTGGGATACCAAAAAGTATCTTTCTTTCAGTATAGTTTGTTCTACCTTTATAACCTTGGGGTTCACAACCTTAGATCTAATATGAGGTTGAGAGATATTAAAATGACAATAAGCCATAGCCTTGTTAGGTACAGTGGTAAGAATCTTCCTGTCAGAGGAAAAATACTGTTCTCATCCTACGGAATCTCGTCACCACCCTGGGATCTGTCTCCTCCGAAGTAATCCTCCCTCAGTACACCACCTCCAGGGATCAGGAAGCATCTGCCTTCCCCTGGCCACCTGCGAGGAGACTTTAGGCAGGGTTTCAGTGAGGGATTGTAGGATTCTTCACAGGGCGCAGCGGGCAGCAGAACCGGAGACAGACACATGCGAGCAAGCTATGCAGCTAAGCTATGCTGAAGGAGGCAGCAACAAGCCAATGACATTAGAAAGCAAAACTTGAGCAAGCTGCATATAAGGAATGCGAGTATGGGTGAAGTTGGAACAAGTAATAATTGAAGCCAATGGAGTATAAAACAGTGGAGGAGTAGTAACTTTGTTATACTCAAAAGAGAAAGGGAATTGAAAGCTTGTAAGAAGACCTGCTGAAGGTATTGCATCAGGCGGTGAGCCTTTGGGGCAGTTGGAGATACCTGTCAACAACGTACACCAGGTGATTTTCAGAACCCAGAGCACCTTTTGGGCAAAGTACCTGAAAAGAGAGTATTCTGGTGTACCGAAATATGTTTGTGGGGTCTGCAAATAATCATGCTGCCCTGGGAAAATTTGGATATCTTAAGGGGGGTTAAGCATGCTCTGTGCATTACATACAGTAGTATCAATTGCAGCCGTGCATTTCGGGACACCTTCTTATGGTAAAGTAATATCCTTGCCCACAGCGTGTCTGAAACGGAGTACCCAGGTCCTCCTCCCACCTGACCCTTATAGATGCATCTGGAGGGGGTCTACTTGTCAAGAGAAAACCATATAGCCTAGAAATTGTCTGTGCATCTTCAGCAACGTCGTACAGGTTGTCGATTATGGAGTGTGCCTCCACCATCTCCCCGTACATTGGCCACCTGTGTACTAACAGGTTTTTGTTTATGCAGTATAACAAGCATTGACCCTGATGTAGCCCTGTGTTATTGGCGAGCTCTGGGAAGGGTGTGAAGGAGGTATCAGTAAGCAGGTCCCCTTTTGTGGCAACACCCTTAGGTTCCCAGTGTGTCCGGATCCCCAAATGTACTTGTGTTGCCTCATCGGCCAAAGAGGCTAAGGGAATCTACACCGAGAACAGGTCTTTCAGCTTAATTAGTGCTAGTGCTCTATCCCACAGTTGAATGCCCAGAGCTATTAAGTATGGATAACGACTAATTTCTGTTCATTTGCGTCCCAACATTGCTTTCAAGAAGACGTGTGGCGCTGCCGGCTGCAGTAGCCTAGTATCTGAGATAGGTTAATCCGCCAACCATGGCACCACAAATTGCAGCTGCCCCACAATGTGGTACAGCTCGAAGTTGGGGACACTTATGCCCCCCTCTTCATAGGGTCTGTGTAATGATGCTAACGCAATCCTGATTCTGCCATTGTACCACAGGAATCCTCCACACAAGTAGTTAATAGCGTTAAAGAAGGCCTTGGGTATATTATATGGGACGTTTGTGAAGTAATGTAGGAGTCACAGTAGAATAATAATTTTTAGCAGTGCTGCTCGACCCATTAACGATTGGGGCAATTTGGTTGAGAACCTCATGGAGCTCTTTATTCCCTCAAGGGCCTATTGTGTATTATTCACATGTTCATTGGCAGGGTCGTGGAAGATGTCAACCCCTAAGTAGCTAAATGTGGTGGCGCTCCATTTGAGGGCCAGGACTTGTAATTTGTTAGGGCGTATCTTGGCGAGTCCTGCCAGTGGGAACAAAGATGAATTTTCCATACTGACTGTAATACCCGAAATCTGAGAGAAGCTAACAAGGACCTTCGATTATCAATTCCAAATCATCTTCCGGTTTTGCACATATATGAGCATGTCATCAGCGTACATGGAGATCAGGTGATGTGTACCCAGGATAGGTATGCCCGCTATTATGTATTATGCTCGTAGATATGCGGCAACTGGCTCCATTGCAAAAATGTACAGCCACAGGCACAATTGACATCCCTGTCTAATACCCTTCTCTAGCACCCAGGGTTCTGAGAATTGCCTACCCATCCTGACTCTTTACTGTCCTGGACCTGGTCAAGCAAAGACAAAGGTCTACATGAACCACAATCTTAGGGCAATTTATGTGGTTTCAAGAGAGGTACTTTTGTAGATTCTCTCACACTAAGCAGGAGAATTCCAGAGTCATATGCCTCCGTCAAGGCATTCAGTAAATGTGTGTCCAATTCTGCTGCAAATTCTTTATAAAACTCACCGGGTAGACCATCTGTGCCCAGGGTTTTTCCTGTAGGTAGCCCCTTTATAGTGTTTATCAACTCATCAGAAAAGACTGTATACCTTCTTGAGTGTTACATGTAGTGCCCTGTTGCGTTTGTATAGAATATATGGGTGTGCATCGCTCCTCTTTCTTACATACCCATGCTAGCAGTCTACCTTGTTTGTCGCCATCCGCATGCTGCCTCTCTACATATCTAGTATAGCTGTGCCTCCCCAATCATTCCCAGCAGCTCGGGCACTTTTGCTGCAAAGCCATCTCTTCCGCTCCCCTGTTTTCCATGGTATTATGTGATTGTGTCAGTGCCTGCAAAGCCCCTTCCATTGTGGACAATTCCCTGCAAAGCATAACCTGGATGCCCCCTGATTTAGCTATAGCTGTACCTCTAATAACTACCTTTAGAGCCTCCCATAGGGTTCCCGCACCTGGCACACTCCTATCATTGTGTTGGAAGTATTCTGTGACCCTTATATGATCTTGGAAAGTGACGTCCGATAGGGCCTTACTGCTCAATTTCCATGTTGGGATTGGGGGTCTTGGAGGTGCTTATCACCACTGCAACACCAAGGAAACATGGTCCGACAGAACCTTCCTCTTGTAGTCTGCTAACGTTGATTCTCCCATTAGATCTTTCCATACAAAAAAGTAATCCAGCCTGGTGTGGACCACGTGTGCAACGGAGGTGAGAGAGTAATGTCCAGAGTGCGGGTGGAGTGTTCTCCAAACATCTACCACTTTGAATGACGTTAGAAGCGTCTGTAGAGCTCTGGCGAGCAGGAAGCTTTTTAGAAACTTAGAGTCCGACCTATCCAAGCAAGGGTTCAAGACACAATTAAAGTCCCCCCATATGACTCCTCCATTTCTGTAAGGACCAAGCCTAGGGTACATTGTCTGGAAGAAAGCTGCTTTGTTGTGGTTAGGTGCATATGTATTTATTAGGCAATTATCCACGTTCTCTAGGAGCCCTTGTACTAGAACCATTCTGCCCTCATTGTCTGCCTTACATTGGGTCACTTTAAAGGGTACTGTTGGTGCTATCCATGTCAGTACTCCTCGAGTGTACGCTGAGTACACAGAGCCTATAATTCTCCCTCCCCATTTCTTGGCCAGCAGCGCCTGCTTCTCTTTCGTAAGGTGGCTCTCCTGCAATAGGGCCACGTCAATTTTGTTTCTGCAAAGGTAAGAGTACACCATGTTCCTTTTCAGGAAATTATTTAGGCCACGGACATTCCAGGTTAACATTTTAACTCACTAACCATCTTCGATCATCTGTAGCCAAGGTGGCATTCCCTCCAAACCTCTCAACTTTCTACTCTATTGGCTGTGTAGAAAAGGACATGACTCCGCCAAAGTAGTTTGTAGTATAATGACTGACAACCCGTATTACCTTATAACTTCCCCAACTTCCCCAATTAACAACGATCGCCCAGCATTGTTTCCCATGCTCGGGTGTTTCCAATCTTCACCATGACCTGCAGGGGGTTGCCCTGTGGTGTGTGCACAGCCGTTGGGCGCAAAAACAAGCATCCAAAAAAGGAAAAAACAGAACTCTGTGGGCAGGCTGGTGGTCACCATGGGACCGATCTCCTGGTTCGGGGTTGCTTACTGTGTCGCTGTTCCTGCCATTCAAGCCGTCTAGGCAACGCTCTGTAGATCCGGTAAAATGTCCAGCTCTGTTCTCCTAGCCTGTCCAAAGGGCGCTAGCTGGGCTCCAATGGCCTGCTCACTACTAGCCAAGGTGCTCCCTTCCCACGTCCGGCCATCAGGTTCTGGCCACCTCCATGTTCTCTGTGTCCTTGTGCTTGGGTGGGGAGTCGTTGGCCTCCATCCGTGGATTGATCTTCTCCCTGTCCATCCACTCCTGTGCTTCCTCCGGGTGGTCAAAGAATTAGGCACGGTTTCTGTACAGGACCTTTAGTCGAGCGGGATACATTAACATGTATTTCAAACCGGCATTGTGGAGCCTGGCTTTGGCCAATGAAAACTTCGCTCTGCTTTTCTGGACCTGTAAAGTGTAGTCGGGATACACCGCAAAATTTGCAGATGCCCTCTGCAGCGTGCCTCCCTCTCTTGAGTACGACAGAATCTAATCTCAGTCCCTGCAATTCAGTTCCTTTGCAATTATAGGTCGTGGAGGGACGCCTGGCGGCGGTTCTCCTAGTGAGAGCCCTATGCGCTCTCTCTATCATGAAGCCTTGGGAAAGGTTTCCAGGCCCAATGTCTTGCAAGAATAAGTTCTCAATGTACATTGTGGGATCTGCACCTTCTTCTCCCTCTGGAAGGCCAACAATGCGGATATTGTTTCTGAATGCTCTCCCTTCTGCATCCTCTGCCCTGCACTCTAGTAGGTTGACTCTGTTGCAAGATGTGAATTTTGTGACTTTCTCCTTCAATTGCATTTCCAAGGCGGTAGTCCTCTCAGAAAGTTTCATCACGTCTTGATGTAACAAACCCACATTGACTATCACTTCTTTGATTTTATAACTTAATGATGCCTTCAGCTCTGCAATCGGCAGTAGGATTTGGCAAATTGCGTCCCCTGCCTCCTTTGATGTGTCACTCTTCATTGTCATGTTGTCCAGAGAGGTTTGTGGAGGGATTATGTCATAGTTATCAAGTGTTTTCTGGTTGCCCTGTGCTTTAGCTAGCTTGGGAGGCATTCAGCACGTTTAAGGATTGATGATGCTGTTCTTGTAGTGGTAAGTATGCCTGTAGTGTTGTCGCCACTAGCTCTTCAGAGTAAGTATGCAGCTCTGCTTCTACCGCTTATTGCCAAGTCAAAGGGTAGCTTTAACTTGTGCCACACAGATTTTCCACAATCTGGGGGTGCACACACTGAGTCCTCCTCAATAATAAAGGCTGTAGTTGAAAGTAGAAAATGCTCCAGAATTCCAAGGACGTTTCGGGCGGGTTGTGCTTGAATCGTAAACCGTAGCAGGACATCCCTTCATATAGGAGGTTGGTGGGTCACAGAGTATTAAATGCTGAGCCTTCCTTGCAATACCATCCTGGTGTTCCTGAAGTAGAGACCATATTAAAGGTCTAGCTTCCACCAAAGTAGGAGGAGGACAAAGGAGTTTAAGCACAAGAGGAGACACCAAAGAGAAGGAACCAAAGAATTCTTGAGGACGTTTTCTGCAACTGTGCCTTAGAATCCCCTTTACTTCTGCAGCAACGTTCCTTAAACCATGATTGTGGGGTTTGAGTGTCTTATCCACAGCTTGTTGTTGTACCCAGTTAGCAATGTCTAAGAGCAATGGAAAGATCAGGTGATAAGCAAGTTCTTACGTGTAACACGTGCTCGGATGTCCTTGTCCATGCTAGTTTGCTAACTGATTGTTGAGTGCCTGTGCTGCACTGAAGTCTGTGTGAGGGGAAGATAAGCCCAACTATTGGCGGCCGTTGTTTTATTTTTAGTGGCAGCCCCACGTGACGTCCCGTATGTCGCTGCTCCCTTTGAACAGCAGGCCCCTGCGAGTTTGAGGACTCTGCGGCTGTGTGCTGGGCCAAGTTTGAGCCCTCTGCTTCTCTTTCTGCCATGAGGGGGCTTGTGCTCCTTAACTTGGCTAGTGGTGGGCTGTGGGGGGGGTGCGCTGCCTCCTCCGGCGAGCATTTCCCCAGCCGTATAAATGGAACCACTGAAAGCGCACCACTTATGCTCCTGCCCCCCGGTGGCTCACCTTAGTGCTCTGCTCTCCTCCCTTCAGTGCGCGGCGTCTGGTGTCTTACCCCGGGACGCTCTCCCTCACCACGGGATCCTCCAGCTGTGTGCCGCTCTGTTCTTCTCCGGATGCCGTGCTTCCCCTCCACACCCTCCTGAAATGTTTCGGTTCCGCTACGCCCCTTCTGTCAGCCTCTGAGTCAGAGCCGCCACTCTGCTATGATGATCCATCTCTGCTGTAGGGAGTCTGTCCTGGCAAGGTGGGTGCTGCGAGTCGATTGTGCTTCCATTGATGCCTCCGACGCTGCGCCTCCTCAATCGGACGCCATGTTGCCTCCTTTGTCCTTCAGCCGTCGCTCCTTCGCAGAGGGGGTCCTTGACAGTCCTGCTTTTTTGCACAGTTTCCCTACAGTAAACTTGTGCTGCTAGCCCTCCAGCAGTTGTTTCATCGTCCTTGGGCTAAGAGACTCGTGTTGTCTGCCTCATTTTAAGCGAAGTTTGCAGGATCAGGCAGGAGCTCCTCCACAAGCAGCCCTACACCTTGGCTGCCTAGCCACGCCTGCCAGACCTCACAGACTTATTAAGAAATTGTTTAAAAGTTAACTGTTTGCTTAAAAAGGGGGAGGTTGTGGTTTCGTGAAACACGACCCACATCACGGTAGGCAGAGGCAGGGGGGCAGAAAGGTAGGAGTTAGTAAAGTGGCATAAGTTGAGGAATAAAGATTTGCATTTTTATCCTGCTGTGCCTGCGCTTTAATTGTGGCGCCGTGTGGTAGCCGGAGAATAGGCCCAGCGTGTGCTGTCTGCCCAGGGCCAAGAAAGACACCAAATTAGGGTGTAAAGAATAGGATGAGATTCGAGATGCTAACCAAACATTAATAAATGCAGACTGCACTGGCCACTTTGAGTCCAGCAGAGGGCATACTGGCACAGGGACTAACGCTGGAACAGCCGCTCTGATCTCATAGAGGAGGCACTCTGTGAATGCGGAAATGCATGAGTGGGCTGAGCAGGTGGCAGCATGCTCGTGCAGAAAAACACACACACTAGGAACCTTTTTGGGTGTAAAACTGGCCACCTTTATTTCACAGCATAAAACTTTAACGTGACTCGAAGTAACAGGATTCTCAACAGGAAGCAAACATTATATACATCACACAAGTGGAAACACAACAATTGGCATGAATTTACCTTTATGACACGTGGTCCACTCCGCCCCCATGGAGGTACATGACGCCCAAGCCGACACACCATGCCCTTTTAGGAGCAATACAAGGAGGCCCCAGGCTCTGGGTCTATACCCACTGGCTCCTGATCCCGCACCCCACCCCAACCCTGGTAGCCCCTACTGGCCTGAAGTCCTCCAGCAAGAGGAAGACAACCTACACCACCGACCAACCCTGGACACCAGGGTCCCGAGAAGAGGCAAATCACTGCCTAACGGACCACGACCACCACCTGTAAAAGGAACCAGGACCTACCAGTAGGGGTACCTCACCCATCCAAAGAGCTACTTATGAAAGCCAGTTCTGTTCCCTGCTCAAACAGGTGCACCCCATCCTGATGAAAATAAGCCATTCCTCTCCACATTCCATTGGCCACAAGTCTGAATCCCCATTGGCATGAGGCCAGCCAGGCCAGTCCATTGTTTAATTTATGGACAAAAATGTTCAAAGGGCGAGCCAGCACACTCGGCCCCCATGTTGGTCCTGGAATGATTTGTGACCAGGCGAGGATAGCACAAGGGCACCTCCTTCCCATCCATGAAAGGAGAGACACCAGTCCTTTGTCAAATACCTCCTACCGAAGGGAACCAGGTTGTTACCCCCTATGTGAGGGATGACCAATCCCAGGTCTGGAATTCGCCTCCTGGCACTCTCCTTCATCACGACATCCTGCAATTGATGGAGACGGAGGCCCCCGAAACCAATCCAACAATTGAGACGTCAGAACCCTTCAACAGACCTTGCTTTGCTTGGACCCTTCACTCCATCCTCCTGATGAAAGAGTGACCATTGATCCATACCACGCACTTTGCCACCATCCTCTAAAGTAAGGAGAGAAACTAAACAGGTGCGTTACACAATGAATGGGACCCCCAAGACAGTTTCAGACCTGAGACAGACACAGAAACCTCCCCTCTTCTGCATCACCCCCAAAATCCCCTGTCCTGACCCCGAACTATTTAGCACAGCAGCTGAGGTCAGATGTATCTCTTGAATACATTGGATTTTCATCTCCCCAATTTCATTATTTGGCCAGGTTACAACCAAAACTAGGTGGTCGCCCCAATCCTGAAGGTGTGAGGAGCAAAACCCAACCTCTCGAGTCCTGCCCTGGCTAACACCCTTTTAAAAACCTTCCAGAAATGGAAGCGAGACAAGCTGGAGCTATCCAGGTGCCGGAATAAAGGACCCGTACAATCTCTTCATGCCAATAGAAAGGCAGGTATGAGGACATAGCAGGGCTTTGCTGTATGTGCCCAAGGATATCCTCACCTCTTTCCCCTTCTGATCAGTTTTGGACTACCTGACCCATATTTGTTTGTCATACCGGCATAGACTTCAATGTTGCTGAGTGCAAGCCCCGCAGCTCTGTCATAAATAGATGAACCTACTAATTCACTGATGTGGAGGGCCCCGAAAAAGGCATTAACAAATGCTGCCCTAAAGAGCGAGTATTCATAGCTGTCCCTGAAAATCCACTTCAAGGTCTGAACAACAATATCCTGTAACTTAATCGGCTCCAAAGGCCCCTTGCTGTTGCTTTGTGACCCCAGCAAGCTGCCCTACTCAGGACGTAAGTATGGCAAAACCAGCGGTCGGGTTGTCCACCCCTAGCAAACCCACAAAGGAACGTACCACAGCTATGTGTCTCCAGGTTAGAGCACTGGACCTCCCCTCCCCTCAACTATGCAGATACTCCAGATAATGTAACAGAGATGCCCTGCCAAATAAGGACTCAAAACACTGAACCCTGCCAAAAACTCGCAACTCTTCGGGCCCCCTAATAGGTTGTTTTAATTTTTGCTGCTAAGGAACCAGCGATCAATGAGGAGAGAGCTGGGCACCAAGTTTCCAGAGCATTTCTGGAAATGGGGTCATCCTCTCCTCTGCATTCGGGGGGCATCACCAGAACTCCTGCATCTTGAAACGAGATAAAGCATCAGCAGCATTACGGTTTATACCAGGGACATGTTTTGCACGAAAAAGTGTGATATATTGCATTTATAACGTGCCTATACACAAGTGTTTCAAGGTTTAAAAATTGGTAAGTCAGGCGCTCTGTTGCCAGTCAAGTTTAGCTTCTCCTCCAAACGCTCGTTTTCATGACTCCATCAATCTTCAGGGAGGTTGTGTTAGTTTGCTTTTTCAGGCGTGTCTTCATTTCCTTTTCAGGTGTGGCAGGTTAATTGACTCTAAAGATTCTGGTACTTGTATTTTTTGCACTTTATTTTTCTTGCACGTGACTGGAAACAACTCCCTCCATAGCACAAATCTTCCCCTTGATGGGGGGTGGGGGAAAGCCATGGTTGTGGCTCTCCATTGTAAGGCATAATGGCCCTGGTGCTGCTGCTTTTGAGCCTGAGCTCCTGGACCAATGTTTAACAAATGGTAAGGCAGGCGCTCTGTTGCCAGTCAAGTTTAGCTTCTCCTCCAAATGCACATTTTCATGACTCCATCAATCTTCAGGGAGGCTGTGTTACTTTGCTTTTTCAGGCGTGCCTTCATTTCCTTTTCAGGTGTGGCAGGTGAATTGACAAAGGATTCTGGTACTTGTATTTTTCGCACTTTATTTTTCTTGCAGGTGACTGGAAACAACTCCCTCCATAGCACAAATCTCCCCCTTGATGGGGCGAGGGGGAAAGCCATGGTTGTGGCTCTCCATTGTAAGGCATAATGGCCCTGCTGCTGCTGCTTTTGAGCCTGAGCTCCTGGACCAATGTTTAACAATTGGTGAGGCAGGCGCTCTGTTGCCAGTCAAGTTTAGCTTCTCCTCCAAACGCACGTTTTCATGACTCCATCAATCTTCAGGGAGGCTGTGTTACTTTGCTTTTTCAGGAGTGTCTTCATTTCCTTTTCAGGTGTGGCAGGTTAATGGACTCTAAGAAGTGTTTCAAGGTGCAATGAGGAAAGGGAGGGGAAACAGAGGGAGGACAAAAGACAAGGATCTTTCTAGGCCTAGTGAAATTGAGATTGCACAGGTGCAGGGTGGGGGGGGAAAGGGCCAGGGGAGGGGGAGGAGGGAGCGTTCAGTACAAAGAAAAAAACAACAAGTAGCGCAGCCAAGCAGGTGGCAAGTGCGAGGGTTAAGTGCAGACAGCGGACATTCCCTCCATGGCCTCTTCACTCCTCCCAGGCAGTGCTTGTTACCCCTCATCGCTGGTCGTGTCCCTCAATTGAGGCATTATCTTATCCATCCCCTTTCCAGCACAATGGCGAAAGCACCCCAAACTGGGCTGCATTCATAATTCAGCTATAACGTGAAACTGTGCATTATGTAGTGGTTATCTGACTAGTTCTCCACAACAGTAGCCAAAGTATGCTACCCTAAAGTCTTCCAAAAGCTAACACCAGAGAATAAAGGCACAGCTGACATCAAACCCAGGATCTCCTTTTCACCAAATAAGCGGCAGTGCCACCATGAAAGTATCCCACCAGCGATCCCTCTGCCCTCACCACAAACAGTCAGACTCCAGATAATGATGCTTCGCTGCCTGCCAGCACCAACCCTGGCCTCAACAGCCCCAGCCGATCTCACAGTGACCAAAACTGATCAAACAGCAGGCATCCACCTGGTCAGGATCCCCAAGCCGGGATCCATTTGCAGAAAACAGCTTCCTTGGTTCCTGGCCCAGCAAGTGCATCATCAGCAGCAGTGAGAGGAAGGCATGGGCACCAGACACAAGATTGGGGCAGCGGCAATGGCAGTGGCAACACAATGCTGAGTAGAGGCTGCAGCCTGGGAGGTGGGGAGCAGGACAGGGGTGGGATTACCAAGGAGGAGGCGATTCTGCTTCCCCTCCTCGGCCGGCCCTTAAATGGCTGTTTTGCGCTGCTCGACCACTCCCTGGAACCCTGCGAATGGTGTCCACATGCCACTGGCCTCGCCCCTGGCATACCCTTATGCTTCTGGCCTGGTGTTACGTGTCATCACTGTGTGCCCAGAGTGGGAGAGGCAGGGGGACGATGGCCACTGCCTGCCCAAACCAGTCGCTTCTCCATTCAGAGAGGACTTACTTCCGGTAGCAACACCGGGTGGGCATTGGCAGAGGCCGAACTGTGCCCGCCATATGGTGCTGCGAATTGATATACATTTCAATTTGAAACTGTTCGTAATATGTGAAAAGGATACTACAATTGTGCGTTCTGTCAGTGGTTTCTATTTGCTTTGCCACTTGCCCTATTACAGGGCCCTTTTAAGCACTTTTGGGGCCCAGGGCACAGACTCCAAATAAAATCCTGAATAACTGCCCCCATCGTGATCACCACCCATAGCTTGATATCAGAATAGCCAAGGGAACTAACTTCCAGTCCCATTACCAGCTTCATTCTTGCTGTAATCAGAATATAAAACAAGTAGCATTTCAAGGCCAACGTTAGCTGACCACAAGTGTACTTGTGTGCTAGCATAGGTACAGGACACTTATCAATAGCAGCCACGAGGAAGGTATACAGGCTGTAGTACAAATGCAGGGCACAGACCATATGAAAAGGTGCACATAATCCAGAACAGACAGATGACTCTGATTAGCTGCCTCACAGAATGCAAAAGTGCTCAAGCATAAATACATTAGAACAATTGCAAGCAAGGACAAACCTGCACATGCCATAGCATAGATAGTGGATTTGGATTAGAAGCACCCGGGAAGTTGTCTTTATCCAGAAAGACTGAGATTAGAAGAGGGTCATCGTTTTTTCCAATAGTGTTGCCATTAGAGAGCAAAAGGACGGGTGGCTGTGGTGTGCAATCTATCAATGCTCACTATTATTATAGTGGAAGCAACACTAAAGCCTGTGAAACCATGAGTGTCTTTTTTAAAGATCATACCCTGAAAATGAAATCACTCTGAAGGGTGACCATTTTGAAAGGTTCAGGGACTGGGAATTTTGACAGGTTAGGCAATACAAGATTAAATAAAATGAGGATCACACATTTGTCAAGAGGAGTCACTGGGATCTTCACCCACTTTGCAGTTTATGCACTTTACCACATTCCCAGGTCTTACCATGAACTAAAATAATCCTATTTTATAACACTGCCTTGCAAAGTACATAAATCACATAACCCAACATGACAATGTTTTAAAACAAAATGTTATCAAAGCGTATTGTGCAGAATGGGGAATGGGGATGATTGTAGCTTATTTCCATCATGAAGGGAAGTATATTGTACCAGCATTATAATCAATGTGAACTTAAAAGATTTTATCTGGGTTTCTCATTTGAATTTTCAATCTTTAAATACGGCAAAACACAAGCTCGTGAAATAGTTATTTATAGACGTGCCAAAAAAACGGTGATTTGTACAACAAAGCAA
Organism: Ambystoma mexicanum; assembly: GCF_040938575.1. Taxonomy (NCBI): domain Eukaryota; kingdom Metazoa; phylum Chordata; class Amphibia; order Caudata; family Ambystomatidae; genus Ambystoma; species Ambystoma mexicanum. The sequence goes on along the minus strand of NC_090926.1, from coordinate 374,335,326 downwards.
ACCATGTTTGTGTCAAATGAGCAGACTTTAAAATATGCTTGCCAGAGGCCTACAATATCTGGTCCACTTTCTTCTGTCTAGGACCCCTTCGGCTCAAATGTCCTATAAAACGAAAGATCAGGTAATGGGCTGAACAATGCGACAAGCATGTGAGAAGGCAGGCCTTTTCAAAGACTGCATAATACTGTCAGTGATGTACGATGATTTGTCCAGGATCACTGTAGCATCTACTGACAAAGCCAGGATAAGAGAAGGAATGCTTTGGTTCCAGTCTTGACTTTGATTGCCTGATTACCTCTCCAAACTCACACTTTATGCGCATCATTTGGGGAGGCTGTCTAGGTTTTACAATCACTTGTCTAAAGAAACTTATTTTCAGACCTTCACCGTACTGATGCTATGTTTGTTTTTATAGAAATGTCTATGTGGAACCGATACATAGTTTTATTTGTTGACGAATTCCAGCCTCAGCGGGACCGGGTTTCGAACCTGTGCTGCTCATCGTTGTCTTGTTTCCAAGACAAGCGAGTTTCCTCATAGCTATGTACTTCTGTGTGTTACAAAAGAAGTACATATACATGCAGGTTTATCAACTTCAGACATAGGAAAGGCTGAATCGGCTTTGCTGGAATTTGGTTTTGTAATCTTGCATATGAACACAGATATCTGCAATGAGTGCTGAACACACTAAGCTATCTTCTGAAGCATTGCAACACTCAAATTAATCAATATGCATTTCAACTTTGGCTGTTGCACATGATTAATATCATCCCCACAGAAAGGTGAGGATGCTACAGAAGTTGTGCAGTAGTGAATGTGCAAACTATGTATACCACAGTGAACACAAAAATCATTTCAGGGTGAATTAATCAGAGCAGAATCTACTCAATAACAGACAAGCAATTGGTTTACAGTCTCAGCAGCACGCTATAAATGTGTTATTTAAGTTTGGTGACCAATGGGATTTGAATCTTTGAATTTGGCAGCCTTGGGGGAGGGGCCCAGGCCAAGTGCCCCTTTGGCCCTCCCATAAAGACGTCTCACATTCCACAACCTACCCGACAGAAGACATGTCTGTCTTTAGGGCCCCTTAGCTTTGTTTCTCCTCTCTTGAATTTCCATGTCTCTTGCTGATTGTCTGGTTTGTTTTGTGTTTTTTGTGTGCGCCTTGAGGCCTCCGGGCGATGTGGCACGTTATGAAAAATTAAAATAAATCAAATATAAAATAAATACATTTGTAACTTGCCACTTGGAACTTTCGCATGGGCTCAAAACATCAAGTCCGGGCACACAACGGGATATGGACAGAAGGTAAGCTGGGGAAGAAAGGGGTTAAGGTCGCAACCCGGCCAGGAAAGGGAAAGAGAAGAAACAGAGGAACACGTCAGTACCATGGCAGACGTGACTCCCTTCCTTGTTATGCTGAACCAAAATGAAGACACTAGGCACAAGAACAATAAGGACAGAGCAAAACTTAGGGTATGAAGAATAGGATGAGATTTGAGATGCTAACCAAGCATTCATAAATGCTGACTGCACTGCTCGCTTGCAGTCCAGTAGAGAGCACCCTGGCACAAGTACAGGTGCTGTGATCTCATAGAGGGACAAGTAACCAAACAGATTCAAAACACAGGTCTTTTGTTTTGGGTTTTTCCGATACTCGGCGCCAGCTCCTTATCGCTGTGAGAGGACGCAGAAGGGCAAGATAGGCGTGAAGGAGTCAGCTCTAAATAAAGGGCCCAGCCACAACATCTCACCAGAAGCCGAGAGATCCGCTGCAGGTGAGTGTGTTTTACTATGGTCGCCAAATTTTGCTACATCTTAGCAGTTATTGAGATCAGCTGCTTTCACCTGCGGACACTGGGGGAAATGTCAATGCCCTGGTCCGAAGCTGTCAGTGCGCTCCCCTGCCATTACAGTTAAACTCTGCAGTCACTTGGGGTGTCCACTCTCTCCAGGCTCCCTCTCTGATAAGCCTGGAAGTGTTTTAGTGTGGGGGAAGAGGCATGCAGGCGAAACAGTGACATTGATGGCAAGTATGACAGTAATGACAGTAATGACAAGGTCCGCAAGGAGGAGGCCAAACGAGATATGAGGTGGAAAAACTTTGGCCACAAGCTTTATTGTAACAATAGCTATGGTGCAAAAGAAAACCAACCATAAAACATCATAAGAAAACTAACACAAATATTTTGGGGAACAGGGGATCAGGTGAGCAGGGACCCTACTCCCACGTAGGGCCAACTCGAGGCTGATCCCTGCCGCCCTTAATGAAAAAAGCTTGTGATTTTTGGTGGACCCAGCGTGTGAGCTGTGTCTGTTATCTCCTTTTTGATTTTGTAGCTTACTTTCCTCTTCATACATTTTGTCTTTTCCAAGTGAATTCTGGCGCATTGGGTTGCCTTCAATAGTCTTCAGTTTGGAGGTAGTGCCCTTCCCTTGGCTTCTTTGTGGTGAGGCACTATTACTTTTCTGACTCAGAGCTGGGTTCTTGAGCTGAGCTGGGTTCTTGTGTTTCCACCTGCAGCCAACCTGATTCCTCAGCGGTGGGTTCTTGTGTTTCCACATGCAGCCAACCTGATTCCTCAGCGGTGGGTTCTTGTGTTTCCTCATGCAGCCAACTTGATTCCTCAGAGGTGGGTTCTTGTGTTTCCACTTGCGGCCAACCTGATTCCTCAGAGGTGGGTTCTTGTGTTTCCACTTGCAGCCAGGGTTTGGGGCTTGTGCCCTTGCATGCTCACATGGTGAAGTATTGCCATTCTCTTGGCTCATGATCCACTTGTATTTGAAACCCCCTGTGCATTCTTATTGCATTGTTTCTCCTCTGGGGTGGGTTCTTTGAGCCATTGAATTTGTATATTATTATAATTTGACAATTGTTTGCGGGCGTTTTTAGCCTTTGTGTATACAACTTTGGTGTTTTAATTGGTGTTTTCTCAGCTCATGAAACCCCCTATGCGTTGTTGTTGCATTGTTTCTCCTCGGGTGGGCTCCTTGAGCCTGTGTATTAATAACTGACCATTTTGAAGGCTTTTTAGCCTTTTGGCATTCACTTAGCTCGTGATCCACTTGTGTTTGAAACCCCCTATGCGTTGTTATTGCATTGTTATTCGTTGGGGTGGATTCTTTGAGCCTGTGTATCAATAACTGACCATTTTGAAGGCTTTGTAGCCTTTCTGCATTCAGTTAGCATGTGATCCACTTGTGCTTGAAACTCCCTATGCGTTGTTATTGCATTGTTTCTCCTCAGGGGTGGGTTCTTTGAGCCATTGAATTTGTTAATGATTATAATTTGACACTTTTTTGCAGGCGTTTTAGCCTTTGTCTATACCAATTTGGTCTTTTAATTGGCGTTTTCTCAGCTCATGATCCACTTGAGTTTGAAACCCCTATGCATTGTTATTCCATTGTTTCTCCTTGGGGGTGGGTTCCTTGAGCCTGTGCATGAATAACTGAGCATTTCTAAGGTGTTTTAGTCTTTCAGGGTTCACTTAACTCATGATCCACTTGTGTTTCAAACCTCCTATGCGTTGCTATTGAATTGTTTCTCCTCGGGGGTGGGTTCTTGAGCACCGGCTTTCATCAACTTACTGTCCTTTGTTTTTGGTTATTTACTTGATTTGCTTTATGAGGTGTTTGCCTTCTAGATAATCTGATTTATATATTTATTTAGATTTATTGAGTTCTATGATAACTTCTTTATTTTGCCTATTCCTGTGACCCTATGTCCTTTCATATGGTGCCTGTTCTATCTTGGGGGTTTTTCAATTTTACTATTAGTGCCTGTCCCATTTGATCCCTGATTATATGTCGATATTACCCTTATCTAGCGGGAGGGAGGGTGGGTTTTTTAATCGCTGTCCTGCAACTCCAGATTTCTGCCAGGACAGGGGAAGAGATGACTGGGGGCTACCTTGCCCGCCCTAGTTTTAGGCCAAAACTGGCCTGAGGGCAAGGTAGCCCCCTTTGATGTATCAAAGGCCCCTTGTCTCTGCATCCGTCTGGATGGGAGGGGGGCCTTTGATGTGGGGTGTCAGGGTCAGGGACTACCTGTTGTCACCTGCCCCTGCCACCTCCCTGCCATATGGGGTGCCCAGATGTCTGGGTCCCCATTGTGGCTGGGGCTTGGAGGCCCGCCCTATCACTGGCATGCTAATGGGGCAAACACCTGGGAGGTGCTGCACCGGCCAACCCACAACAACACCACCTCCCAGCTTATGCCCTCGAGCCTCCCATGCGGGAGGGCCCATGTTTACCAGACTCCTCTGCTGTCACTGGGACACAGGCCTATCCAGAGAGGCCCTTACCCCAAAGGGAACCCCACAGGCCATTGAGACCGCCTGCTGTCACACAGGTGCCCGGCTTCTCCTGAGACCCGATTGCTGTCAAATGGCTCATTTGCTGCCACTGGGACTCCCTACTCTTTCCGAGGTCGCCTGTGAAGTCATTGTCACTGTGAACTACTGCGGAACACGAGATCCCATCTTCAGACCACATGATCTCACCATAACTAACCCCCTACACTGGCTGAAGGGTCACCCACTGTCTGTCCACACTGCAGTTCCTCTGATCCACTGCTGTATCTCAAATCCTCCCTCTTACGCCCACTCACAAAACACACTTCCCTGGTGTCATTCTGGCCTCCTGCTGCATGTGGTAACACCAGCCAATGAATGTATAGTCTGTTGTGCTTTTACCTCATTCACCGCCGCCTCCTCTTTCCCCCTTAAGACTGTTTTCACCCCGTCACTTATATCACCAGTGATGCCATTACGCCTGCTCTGTTCCCTGGCACGCTTAAATTAATTCCGCCACATGCTCCTGTCACTCTAACCCACGCTCCTATCACTGTGAGCCCCATACTGTCTTATTCATTACCCATGCTGTTCTTACTGTCACTGCCACCCCCTACTGCCTCTGCACTCTCCCTTGCCCCCACCCGCATGCCTCTACTGTCACTCATGATGTTATGAGTGACCCGCAGTCCAGCACGTTCCCTCTCAGCTTTCTTTTCTCTTTTTTCTGAAGCTGTCCCGATTAATACCGCTTTAATGGTATCATGTTCAGCTTAATGGGTGTTTGCCCTTAGTTTGATTTCCCGGTCGCTTACTGTCTCTCTGAATGTACTAGTCACTCTGGTACCATTGTGTGGGGATGTCTCGTTGTCTGTGAGAGTCGTCCGTAGCATTTCACGTTACGCTGTGTCTGGGTTTCTCAGTGGGTTTGCATATCATTGCTCACTTTCTTTGAATATCAGATCTCCGTGGCGTGTTTACCGAGTGGCTGGCTGTCGTTTCTCTGCTAAGGTTGGGTCTCTGCTTCAGCCTCTAAACATGGGCCCACCAGCATGGGTGGCCCAGGGAGGTGGGCTTGTGTGGTGTCTGGTCATGGCAGCACCTTTTAGGTGCTCGCCCCAATTAGCATGCCAGTGTCTGGGCAGGCTTCTGGGTCCACAAGACAATGGGGACCCAGACTGAGGGGTGCCCCCTGGGGAAGGGAGGTGGAAGGGGAAGGTGACATCAGGTAGTCCCTGCCCCTGACATCCTACATCAAAGGCACCCCCTCCCATTGAGACAGATGTGGAGCAGGGGGCCTTTGATGTTCAAAGAGGGGCTGCCTTTCCCTCAGGCCAATTTTGGCCTATAACCAGGGAGGGCAAGGTAGCCCCACTCATTCTTGGCCTCCACTTGCCAGGCACCTACAGAGCTGGACCCCTGACCCCACCTACTGTTTTTGAACGTGGAACGAAGACACCCGCAAGAACAGCAACGCAGAAACTTGCTTTGTGTTGGCACAGCTAGGTTTCCACTTCTGGCGCCGGAGCAACAGGCCGCATGGAGCATCGGCAGCGGCTGAGGCATTTATCAGAGCAGCGGGGGGGGGGGGGGGGGGGGGGGGAAGTCAAAGGATCTTGGAGGGCAGGGCCGTCACGAGGGGGTGTAGGGGGGCAAACTGCCCCAGGCCTCGCTCTCAGGGGGCGCCTCGCGGCCGCCTGGATGAGATTTCATCTCTGGAGCTGCGAGGTGTCATTAGGATTGAAAAAAAAAGGATTAAAAAAAAGTTACACGAGCACACAGCATGTGGGGTGGGGCGGGGAGGTCCATGGCCCACGGGGGATATAGAGGGCACCATACAATGTAACAGTTTGCCGGCGTCCGGTCACAGCATCATTCCACGTGGTTTGCAAACCTCGCATTTTGCAGACGACGCAGGCGTTGGAGTCGAAGATGAAGTAGTTAAGTGAAATTACTTCAGTGCCTGGACTCCAGCGCTTTGCCAGCACGTGTGTTGGATTTTGTTGTGGCCTGGTCCAGGGGTCCGTGGATGATCACAGCAGCGCCTGCAGGGGTATATAGACTGCAGCATCAGGTAAGGTGTCCAAATTTGGTGAATCCAGCGGTCAAGTCCTAAAAATTAAAGTGGGGGGACTTATCAACAAACGCAATAGGATGTGACTTCGCCAAAAATTAACATGTAAAGGTGAACTATGCACATGTCATTAAATTGGCTTTGCATAACCACGCAAATCAACACACACAACAAAAAAAGAGAGGATATTTTCATCTAATAGTGTTTTTGAAAATGTTAAAAGGTGTGCACGTTTTAAACTCCAAAACCAATACAAATGTTTTCCCTGGAATTTGCAGGACTGAAATGGGACATTTCACCTTTAGTTGTTAGTTATTTTTCATCAGGTTATAGAGTGCAGTAGTGAAGTGTCCGGCCTGCAAACCTGGTGACATAAATTCAAAGAGGACATTCAATGTTTCTCCTTTTAGATGGGGGGGACCGAGTCCACCCTCTTAAAAAAGTGGGTGGACTCTGTCCACCTACGTGTACCCTCAACTTGAGCCCTAGGTGAATCAATGGCAACCCGTGTTTGTGGTCAGCACCATCAGCGTGTAAACTAAGTCCCAGAATGCAACACAAAGATGCATATTCGTTGTCCCAAACTTCCAGCTGATAGTTACATAGCACTCAACCTTACCAAGGTGGGTGAAAACACCAGATTTCTTTTTTTTGGACGGGGTGAGAGCCCAATGAAGTGAATGGGCCTATAGGGGGCGTGGCTAGTGAGGCAGAATACTGTAAGTAGTGTGACACCCTGCAAAAGCGTGCAAGTTGAGAGCTATGATAATGCTAATGCGGCCTTCTGTTTTTCAAATACATTGGGTTGGTATCTATTAGATGTTGCTTGCGTTTAACACCTCTTTCAGTTTTTCAACTGTAAGATCATTAGATTCACTTTTCTCATAATATGTACAATTATGTGAATCCGCCACATGTACCGATGGTTCGATGCCAGCTGGAAACCACCACTCAGAGCCTAGAAGGCTCACTTTTAGGCATTCCTATGGTGGAAATGAAACAAACAGCATATCTAGGTGTGCTCCATCAAGCTGCAATTGATGGACCTCTTCCGGCCTTCACTTCCCTGGGGTACAGAAGTGTTATCACCTTGTTGCCTTTTGACACCAGTTCCTCCTCATCACCCACTTGCTGACAAAGTAGGATTTAAAGATTTTCAGTGGGCATTTAGTGTTTCAGCTCCCTGCTAGCTGGCTGTCTCGCCAGGCCTTTCAGCTCTTTCAGTTAGAAAGTTGCTCCGGGGGACCCCAGTAAATGCCCCCATGTTGCCAGTCAGTAGTTTTCTAACATTGCAATATATTCCTTTCTATATTCCTTTCGTTCTGGGTCTTAAAATGAGTGCTTTTTAAATGCTCGTCTTACAGCTGCGTTTGCTGGCGCCCTTTCAGCGGTCACTTCCCTGAGGTACACAGAATTGTTATCTCCACATTGCCTTTTAACACTGGTTCCCCCACATCAGCCAACTTCTGACAAAGGGGGATTTTAAGATTTTCAGTGGGCATTTAGTGTTTCAGCTCTCTGCTGGCTGGCCGTCTTGTGATAATTAGTGGCTATTAACTCCTGGCTGTTTTTCTTTGTCTCCATTATAATGTATGCACCAAACAGTGGCCTAAGACTGTTTTCCGCTCTAAGCAATGAGGGCCCCCAACCGTCATGTTGAAATGGGCCCCAACTCATCTTCAGCCAGGCCTAGGTAAAGACAACATAAATGTTATCAGCTGGATAGACTGGCCTACATTGAATATAGTCCAGTCTAGCCAGCAATAACACTCATGGTGCACAGCTGGTCTGTATATACGTTCAGTGGCATGTTTTCTTTTTTTTTTTTTACTGGGTGTGAGACCTTATATGGTAATGCTGGCCCAGATGCCTTTGGGTTCGGCGTGCTTTACAAATGCCAAATAAATAAATAAATAAATAAATAAAATATATTGATTTAGCCTGCATGGACATGTATGCGAACACCCAGCATAAACATGTTTTCATACTGGCACATGATGTGGGCAAAGGCAGCATTAAATGCAATGGAAAATGCTCCTGTGCATGTTTCGTGACTTACATCTACTAGGTTTTTACGTGGGCTACCATACAAAACCAATTGCAAACTCTATGGCTTTTCACCCTAATTTATAAACAATTTTAATTTGGTTCAAAACAATTTTGGGGGCAGGAAACCTTCTCAAGCACCCCTTGTTTGGGCTCCCTCACTGTGCTCTGTCAGTCCCACATAATTGGTGCACACATTTAAGCTTCTCCAGTTCAAATATTTATCAGCTGCCACTGAACATCATCAACCTGTCACTGTGTATGATGTGTGTTTTAATGCACACAAAGGGGCAGGGCGCTCCTCCCTAAAGCTGGCGTCACGCACCACCCGCCGTCATGCCATCCTATATATATTTATGCATGTGGCAAATTGTTATTCTGGAGGGAACTTGTCTTCAGTACAGAAACATAACTTTGCTGTAGTTGATTTGCTGTCATAATAATGAACCATATTTGGGTTGCTCCACACAAACTCAATGGGAGATTTCTTTCATCTCCTGTTTGCGGTGGCAACGCTGGCCCAGTGCAAAAAATTATAAGGGGGCCTCACCAAAGGTTTTACCCGGGCCTCACCACACGTTGTGACAGCTCTGTTGGAGGGCACCAGTGTTAACAAAGCACTGCGCTCCTTGTGGCTACAACGACCGACGCCGCCCCAATCCTGCTGGACCGTCTCAAGCTGCCAGAGCTCCAGTGAACAAAAGGAGCAAAGAAAGGGATCAGAAGCATCCAGAAACCGGCTCGGTGAAAACAAGAGGTAACCCATCATTGGAAGCACAACGACACAGAGCAGCTGCGCTCATACACAACCAGGTGGCAATATTTCATGAATTTTGCAGCAACTGAAAGGTGAGAGCTTGGTCGCGGTGGGCTGGTTAGTAGAAGCCCGTCCATGCAGCGCAACTGTGCTCGCACAGAAGAGACAGCAATAATGCACTATATTGCTGAAAGGGAAGGCTGCAAACTTGTGTTTTTTCAGCAACATTCTTGGGCGAAAGCAAACACTGTGAACAGCACTGGCCAAGCCACCGTCAGTGCCGCAGCCCTTCCAGCACGTCTGCTGGCTTGACACTGAACAGCTGAGCGCGCACGGAACAGGGCAGCAATATTTTGGTAACATTGCTAAACAGAGCGCAGGGAACTTGCCTCCAACCCACTCGGGAGAATTTTAACACCTCGAGTGACACTGGCCAAGCGACCGTCAGTGCCCCAACCTTTCCGGCACGTCTGCTGGCTCACAAAGCTCGCGAGAAGAGAGGGAGCAAGGAAGGCAGTGCAAAACATCGCCTAAAAGCGCAGGACAAACCAAGGGAACCATTGGAAGCAGGACAACGCAAAGCAACCGACCACGACGAAGCCGAGCTGCTACATCTGTTGCAAAAGTGCAATAGCAGCCAATGTGAGTCTTTCCTTATTGCGGCGGAGCAGCAGATGGTGGACAGCGCACAGTAACTAAGTACTGCATGAAAAGGCAGAGAGACCTTTGCCAAAGAAGGCGGCCAACACCAGTGGTAAGTACACTGTGCCCTGAGTTTGCGGGGTAAACACAGCCATAGCTGTTCAAAAACTGCCACCCCCACACAGCCAGCTGCCACCAGCAACAAGTTAGTTTTTTTTTCCCTATGCAGCACAGAGGCGCAAGGACCACAGGCCTCAGTGTGAATCCCAAATAAAAAGCAGCACCAACCAATTAAGCAGAGAAGCTGCTTTTGGAGTGGGCCAAGGAAGCCGAGACAGTCCACGGCATGGATTTCGTCCAAAAGAAGATGGAGGAACTAGAAGCCGCCAGCAATGATGGAGTAGCAGATGAAGCATCTGAAGAAGGAGAGGACAATGCAGATAAACCAGCTGAACAGGTGCAGCTGGCGAAGAAGAAACAGAGCATGGACGTCTGCAGCATACCTGCCTCAGCAGATGTCCCCCCCCCCGACAGTAAGAGAAAAGCCAAATCAGGTAATGTAAAAAATTATTTGGGGCCAATGTTAGAGCAAATTGACAGCTCTGACACAGAGTCTGATTCAGGGAGTGAGGATGAACAAGGCCACCTTAAGGCTTGGGTCAGTCCTAATAACAATATTGAATCCTGAAGCCCGCAGATGACTAAATATGGGAGGCGCACAGCTGGGAAAAATGTGATTATGAGCGTAAAAAAGACCATTGCATGGCACATTGAGCGCAAAATTAATAAAAAGATTTGGCAAAAGCGATTCATAGAAATGTTCTCCCTTTTGGAATATGAGGAATTAGGCTTTGGCATTCCTAAAAAAGACAAGAGAGAAGAAGAAAAAGAGAGAGCAAAGAAGCCTAGTTTGGAAAAGAATATACAAAATTGGGAAGCATCTTTTCAAATCCTGTCCACAATTATGTTACCGAAATTCCCTGAGGAAGGCACAGCACTGATTGCCTACCACCACAGGATCTTGGAAATCCATAATACATTCGGGGGAGTATTAAATTATGACAGGGAATTCAGGAAGGAAAAGCAAAGATTCCCTGACCTGGGGTGGGAAGAAGAAGATCCAAAATTGTATATGTTTCATGTTTTAAAAGAAAATGCAGCTCGCAATACGCAAAACAATAAAGGACATGCGTATCAGAATAATAGGAGAGGGAACAACAGGCAGCGCACCCCGCGCAAGTACCACAGAGATAGTTCCTCTGCCAATAAATCTAAGCCCCCCTTTCGGAGGCCTGCCCCAGGGGGGCAGAAATCTGGAAGACAAACCCAGTGTCAACAAAACACCTGCAACGCAGGCGGGCCCAAAGGGTACACCACAGCTGTTGGTATTTTGACAAAGGGTCATGCAAAAGGGCTGACTAGTGCAGATACAAACGCCAATGCAGCACATGTGGTGGGGGACACAGCAGCAGGAAATGCACCAAACCTTCCCCTGCCAGGCCAAGCCCCAAAGTCGCTGAAGTAAACAACAGCCACTAAATTTAAAATAGGGGCCTCCCCAATTAAAATAGACAAACTCTTGCAAATGCTGCAAGCCTACCCTGCAAGAGATTTTGTTGGGGCAGAGCTTTAGAGAAGGATTTCAAATCCCATTGCAGGGACATGGATCCCACCGCATCCCCAACAACCTAAAATCTGCCTCCTCCCATGCCCCTATAATCAAGGCGAAAATAGACAAAGAATTATACCTGAGAAGGATAGAGGGCCCCTTTTCCAGCCCCCCATTCACATAATTCCTATTCTCCCCCCTGGGCTTAGTGCCAAATAAGGAACAGGGGGAGCTCAGGATGATTCACCACCTATCCCACCCTCCAGAGAGCTCTTTGAACGATGACATCCCACCCATAGAGTCATCTGTGTCCTACAGCAGCTTCCAAGATGCTGTGGACTTAGTGAGATTGTCAGGAAGGCACGCTCTCATGGCAAAAGCAGAAATCAAGTCAGCATGTAGGTTCTTACCTGTCCATGAGAGCGCGTACCAGTGGCTTTGCTTCAACTTTGAGAATAAATTCTATTTTGATAAATGCCTCCCCATGGGCTGTGCCATTGCTTGCACATACTTCGAACAATTCAGTTCATTTTTACAATGGGCACTGCAGAAAGCCATGCCCAGGGCAAGAATAGTGCATTACTTGGACAATTTCTTTTTTACTGGCACAGAAGGGTCCGCATTGTGTGGCTCCTCTATCCAAAAATGTAGCGAAATCATGCAAACTTTAGGGGTCCCACTGGCACCAGAGAAGTTGGTGGCGGCCACCACCACCCTTTCTTTCCTTGGGATTGAGATTGACTCTTCCAAGGGAGAATGCTGGATACCCAGAGATAAAATAGAAGACCTACGAAAGGAAATGAAGATGACAGGCAAAGACAAGGCAACCCTAAAAGAAATGCAGTCCTTGCTGGGTAGCTCAATTTTGCAACTAGAATCATGCCACAGGGCCGGGTCTTCCATGGAAGCCTAGAGCTTAGGATGAGGGGGTCAACCAAGCCACACCACCACATCAAAGTGGGCAAAGAGATAGCACAAGACCTAGCAATAAGGGAGTCATTCCTTAGCAGCTTTAATGGGAAAGTGATATGGCGAAAGCCCATAAATGATGCAGGGAAAAGGGCCCTATTCACTGACGCAGCAGGCAGCATAGGCTTTGGAATATATTTTGTAAACAAATGGTGCGCTGGCCACTGGACCCACAGTTGGCATGAGTGGGGGTAGACCAGAAAGATTACCTTTCTAGAGATAGTTCCCATATGGATGGCACTCTGCTTATGGGGGGACTTGCTGAGTAATACAGAACTGGTCACATGGTCAGACAATATGGCAGTGGTACAAGTGCTGAACAAAGGTGCAGCATCTTGCTCTCTGGTGTTGAAAGTGTTAAGAGAAATTACAAAAGTTAGTCTGAAGCACAACATTGTAATCATTGGATGGCACATTGCAGGCAAGGAAAACAAGGCCGCTGACGCACTGTCCTCCGTTTTCAGTTCTCCACTTTCAGGGCGCTAAACCCACAGGCAGAAGAAAAGATGACAGCTATTCCAGAGGAGATTTGGGCCATCTTGGAACAACACAAGGCAGACCTCACCACTTCCCCAAACAAGCCTCCCCTCTGAAAACCCATGCTCACACCTGCCCCAAGCCAAAAGTAAAGGGGAGACCAAATTCCGCCACCACACATCAACAGGTGAGCCCAGGGGGATCTGAGGGGACTTGGCCCAAAAAACAGCTAAATTATACAATAAGTGCCTGACAGATTTTGGAAACATTACAAAAGTCACCAACATCCGAGACATCCAGGAGAGCCATGGGCCATGGACACTAGGCGCCTCCTTAATTTTGCTAAATTGAAAATCCTGTTAGACAGCCTGCATAAAGTATGCAATAATTCATACGAAACTACATTGCTTAAAGCAGCATTACTTTGGGGCTTTCAGGATTAGCGAGATTGCATCCAAGAACACAGGTTCTGAGGAAGGGCTGGATGTAGTCGACATCAACCTGGGTAAGGAGTCAATGGCAGTTAAACTCAGCAGATCCAAAACTGACCAAATGGGCAAAAGCAGGATCATCAATCTATACTGTATAGAAGAGATAGAGTACTGCCCCATCTGCAATACTAGGGCTTTCCTTAGCAAACGCCTGAGCCTGGGGGCCCAACTGTCCACACACAAAAATGGGTCCGCACTCAGCAGATTTCAATTGAGGTCAGTGCTCAAAAAGACCATCAAGGCAATAGAATGGAACCCAACAGAATTTGGGTCCCACTCATTTAGGATAGGTGTAGCAACATCCGCCTGGATGGGAGGGCTTCAAGAAAAAGCAATAAAGGGGATGGGAGGCTGGAAATCAGGAGCATATAAAAGATATATTAGAAAAGACCCGATCTAACAGTGTCCTCTTCCCCTCCCCTTTTTTGTTCCTGCTTCTTGCCCAGAGGGAAATCCCCTGCTAAAATTACATGGATCGTGGGACACTCTTTCATCACCAGGGCCAGTAGATGTCTGGAGGAAACCCAGGAAGGCATGCACTTTCAGGACACTATTACTTAATGGTGGGGCAAACCTGGCATCCACTGGGGGGACCTCCATTTCAAGCTGGCTGGCCTGCTGGGGGACAGCTCCCCTCCCCCTGATTTCCTTATCATCCACTTTGGGGGCAATGGTTTGACCCACCTGTGCAGGAAGCCCTTCCCGGCCGAAATCTGCACCTCCCAAAGATCCATTTCACACATGTTAAGACTAAGAACAGAAGTCATGATGTCAGAAATCATCACGCGCCAACATTGGCAAGGTGCTGAGTCCAAAAAAGCGATGGAAATATCAAGGCGCAAACTAAACAAAGCAGTGGCCAACTTTTGCCTATTTTCAGGTCCGAAATTCATAAAGCACAGGATCACAGTGCACAATCAGGCGTGTAATGAGCGGACGTTACTGATGTTTCACCTACTGATTTTTTAACTTTAGGTGTATATGCTGATCACCTGATATTTTGGACTAGGAGACTCTCAGCCTGTGGTCCCGAACTGTGATTACATTGATTTGGCACCTACATGCTGGAAACCTGAGTTGTGCCTCAAGAATACTGAGGTGACTTGGCGTGCCTCTTTTGAAAATTATATGTGTCTAATAATTGGAATAATTGGCGATTGCTATTTTGGAAGACGCCCATTAGAAAATACCATTTAAAGGTATATTGGCATTCTATTCATGATACTATTTAAGACCCTCTCAACACGGTGTTGAAGAAATCTACACATTTTTTAAGTATTCCCCTGAAGAATGTTCTCCCAGTGTGGGGCTTTAAGAACAGAAACATGTCGGGAATGATGATATTTTTATGACACACTTAGAATCTTGGATGTTGTTATGTAATATCATTTGTGTCCTATAATTTATTTGTTAGGTTGTTTTAGATTTACTTTTATGTACTATTTTTGTTCACTGTGTGTGCTGTTTAGGGTCTATACATGTTTTAGTGATATTAATTGGTTTTGAATAAATATATGTGATGAATTCTTCTTTGAATATCTGCATACAGCCTATTTTTTCAGGACTTAGTGTGCCGGAAAATCAGTGATTCTTGGTATCTGGGTGATGAGATAATTATTTAGAAAAATAGTCTAGCTCCTTCTTTATATACACATGCAGCAACGGGGTCCACCTGTCCATAGAAGGCATGGACATCTTGACCAGGAACATATTCTGGTCCCAGGCAGCCAGGGGCTGTACTTAAATTTGTCATAAATTTTGGGGGGATCTGAGGGGCCGCCGGGCAGCACCTACTCAGGGTGGTGGCAGGGATCAGCCTCGAGCGGGCCCTACGTGGAAGTAGGGCCCCCGCTCACCTGATACCTCTGTTACCCAAAATATATATTTGTGTTATTTTCTTATGATGTTGTTTATGATTGGTTTTCTTTCCCATGGCTGTTATGACAATAAAGCTAGTGGCCAAAGTTTTTCCACCTCACAACTCGCTTGGCCTCCCTTCCCCCGCATTAAACCACTTCCAGGCTTATGGCTCTGGACATTGTTCTTTGATCACCAGGGCACGTGTCGTCTTTTTGTGCCGAGTCTGAGTCAAGTTTTCAGCTGTATCCAAAATGTTGTGGCTTGTTTCTCAACCGAGCAGCACTGGGTGTTTCTCGAGCTGCAGCTGGGATTCATGTATTCCTGCGGTCTGTCATGCAACATGCGTGTGCTTTCTGACAGACTGGAATCCTCATCACATGTTCTCATTGGCAAGGTCCGATTGGGGCATACAATTGGCTTGAGCACCGATTTAAAAATGTCCCACAGTCGCAAATGACAATTCGCTCCTTTTGTTGCAGACTGTTTGATTAGTAACCACATGGACGTTTTTTTCTAAAAATGTGTTCCAAATTGTGCAACTTAAAGAATACTAGAAAAAGTACCTGTACTCCGTATGGGTTCTGTAAACAGACATGATAACACTCATCAGTTGTTGAAAATTAATGATCCTGTAGGTCGGTTGTTCCGAGTTGCTTATCGATTGATGTGGTTTTGGGCATGTGTGGCTGGCTGACACACTGTGCACATATCTCGGAAACGGTGCATCCTAGGGCCTTGGAATGTGGTTTTCAAGGTGGGGGAGCTTTGAGTTTTGTTCCTCACGCCGAGACGCTTAAAATGAGCTTTGTCCAGTCCTCCTACAACTGCATTGATGTTTCGCCAATTTCAGGCAACCCTCTCATATGTAAAGGGGATGAAATATGGGGAAAGGGGTGGGGTGTCCAAATGTTATGTAGCCAGCAATGTCCAGAGGGTCCTAACGGGTAACTATCCACAATTTGGTGCAGATTGGTGGAACGGTGTGGAATTGTATAGGGAACAAACTAACACATTCTCTGTCTCTATCTCTCTATCCCATATATATATTATATAGATGTATTCAGTATATATATATATATATATTATATAGATGTATTCAGTAACACTGGTGAAAACGAATTGCTGCACTGTGAAGCAAATCATGAGTCTAAAAAGTAGACGCCTTGGCCAAAAAACAGACCCACTTTGAAAAGAAAATGGCCCGCCCTAGCACCTTGGCTTTGCACTTCGGCATTGCTCTGTTTCACTATGGGAAGGCCTGGCTGATGATATGTATGGCCCATTTCAACATGGTGGTTGGGGGTCACACTTGCTTAGAGCGAAAACAGCCCGAGGTACCCGTGGGGTACATACATTGCAATGGTGACAAAGATAAAGTTAATAGCTGCCGAACATCACGAGCCAGCTGTGTTACAATTCATTTCAGAATAAAATAATTTAAAAGCCTGGCGTTGCAGAACATTACTTGCAAAATCTATATATATATATATATGTTTCACTGGGTAATTTACCTGTTGTGAAGGTGTTTTATGTTTAGACATGACTGAAACACTAAATGGCCAGTCAAAAGCTACAAAGCATTCTTTGTCAGCAAGGGGCTGATGTGGAGGAACCAGTGTTAAAGAGTTGATAACATGTCTGTATAGCCCAAAGTGACGGCCGGCAGGGCTGCAGCAAACGCAGCGTGTAAGGCGAGCGCTGAAAAGTGCAAATTTAAAGTCCACCCCTCCACCCCCCAACGAAGTACATAAAGGAATGCTGGGGGACCCTTTCATTTGAAAAGGTTGAAAGGCCACGACACTGTCCCTGCCTATGGTCCAGTCCAAGCCAGTGACCGTGGGGCCTCCTAGCAACACATTCACGACCTCGGATACGGGGCTTCTCAGCAAGGCCATGCCTTGCAGGCTGGTCGCGCTTTTATAGCATATCGAACATAACGTTTTCATGGAGACACTTTATGGATTCAAACCCTCCCACCCCCTTGGTGTTCAACTGTTATTGAGTGGGACATAGTCTGAGCTGTTGTTATCTGGTGTCTGCTGTATTTTCAAGATCAATATGTATGATTACTTTCACGGTGTGTTTATGTGCGCTTTGTGGGTGAGAGAAGCGGGTTACCTGTCTGGAGAAGGCTCTCTAACCCTGGTCTCCCAGCACTCACTCCAGAGCTAACCCTTCCCACCACCCAAAGCATGGGTGTGTGCGGAAGGCATTCATTTTCCGTGGGGGTGTGGGGAGGGGTAGGGACTGACAAGCCTCCCACCAGCGTTCCCATCACCACGCGATCTCGTGACCGCCTCTGGTCCCTTTAAATGAGACCAGAGTAGATAAGAGGGGGCACCTGGGCGGAGATGTAGATATCAATCCGCAGGATCATTGCCCATGTACCGTGTGTCAGTGCACAGCAGTGTATACCCGCAAACACCCCTTCCCGCTCTCTCATGGTTATAAAACATCTTACGCAGCGCAGCAATAACGCAACACACGTTGTCACTGCACATAATATTGTTTTAATAACATGGCTTATTTACAATGTGCACTGTTAGTGCTAAATTCTCCCACCTTATCTTGACCTGTCGAACTGGCCTCCACTAAATGAAATGGACCCACAACTGTTTGAAGAAGCCTGGGGGTCATAGCATCAGATGCTAACTATTGCCCCCCACATGTGCTCATGACTGTCAACCAGAGCCCGGGTGAACACTGCGAGTCATACGATATGACATACAATAACAAGACACAACATAGCATATTACATTGCATAACAATGGGACGCGCAGCATAGCATCTCTGTGAGGCACCATCACGTGACATTTCACTGGATTTTACAAACCACGTGAAACCTCTTACACAATCAACGCGTGCCCCGTCTCTGGCCCCACACAGAACACGACACCGCCTGACCTAGCGCCTCGTTATTACCCGCCTGCGCCGTTTCTGCACAGCTCAAGGACTGGCTCTTATTGTTGCAATGCCTCTGTCATTGTTTATATATATATTTTTATTGTTTAATTGTGGTTCTTAGTTACATTTGTGAACTTTTACACACTTTTATTCACATAAAAGAAAGAAAAAAATAGAGAAAATCTCAGCCAATGCCGATAACAAACATGAAATAAAAATGACAAAAAGTACACGGTTTATATTTCAGATTACAACCTACCAGAAGCCCACGCAGGTGCTGCGACACACTGCAGAACAGCACATAGTGCTAGGAGGCCACACTTGGTGCAGTTCAGCACTTTACAAATAACATAAGATACCAAAAACAGCCCTATTAATAGTGTCCATAGCAGTATCCACTCCCCTCCCTTGTCTTTCTATAGGACCACCTCCACCCCCCACTCACTGTACTAAGTCCTGCATGCGTGCAGAGTTGGTGTGAGTGCTGTCCCAGGCAGCGCCATGCACACTTTCAGGACGTGAGACCTTGTGCGATGCCCGCCTCCCCCCCCCCACACTAGAACAAGCCCCGGAAAGCCAATCCACTGCCACTGGATGCCTCCCATGTCCAGGTAAATCCAGCACATGCACGGAGACAACCTTATGCACCCCGTTACTGGTGTTTTTGTGCTTTGAGAGCAAAACACTGGTGAGGTGGTGCAGTACAAAACGCCTTTGGGCTGACTGCACAAAATACCCAGACTCCTCATTAGTGAAAAGGTTGCTTTAATGTGAAAGGCCGTGGCTTACAAAAACACACCAACCTGGCACCCTGGCCTTACAGAATAACAGATCAATTAACAGTCGCCAAAACCAACTAAATAAAGAAACAATTCAAATGTATCACTTCTTGTCCCTTGATCCTTCCTCTCTACTTTCATTCCCGCTTTCTACCATCTTCTCCCCGAGGCCAGGTCCCTCCTTCTTCAATACCTTGGGGTAGCCTGTTTGTGCAAACAGCACTACCCACCCTCCTTACCGCGATAATATTCCCTTGGCTTCAACCAACCATCATTTAACCAACCATGTCCCCGGCACCAGAAAAACCCTACCCAGAGGTTTTCCTTCTGCCCCACCGCCCATAACCTTCCTATTTAATTTTAGTTTAATAGTTCCCTCTTCTTCCTTCCCTTTCTCTCTTTCATTTATTTATTTTTAACATTCTCCACAACAACCTTGCTCCTAGACAAAAAAAAAAAACAACTGAGAACCGTTCTTTATTTCCTCTTCTTTGTAATTCACCCTACTTCCTTGGCTCCAACATTACCCCTTCACGTTGCTCGCCATGACACATCGCTTTTTTTCTTCTTTCTTCCAATGATAGCAACTCTTCATAAACACCTCAAAGCCAGCTAACCCCTTCCATAAATTATAACTAAAACTCCCTCCAGCTGCCATGGCCAACTTTCTTCTCTACCTAATCCTAATAGCCCTCATGCCCTTAATCCCCGCCATCGAAACATTTAAGAAAACACTATACGCAACTGCCCTAAAACCTTTATACTCCTACATCAACAGACACCCTGCATACATTGACAGGTCCCTTATAATCGTCTTCAAGACACCACTTCCTGCGCATCTGTGAAAGAAAAGATACATTAAGCACCACACATAATCCACCTTACTGCACTCCACTACTCCTCTATTAATACTAAAACCTGTTCTCATTCTTTACGTGCTTGCCCATGTTATGTTTCCTAAACAGGGCATTACGGACCTTCCCTTTCCCTAGCAGCCAAATATTTTCCTTGCCCTCCTTGTTTATTGAGTTTATTCATTAATTATTTATTATATTCATGACCACTTCTTTGCCCAAACCTCCCACAATTAAACAATCGTCAATCTGCACCAGCACCCTAATTATGCACCCTCCCTTTTGGACCCTATGCCCCCAAACCTTGTTCATCCCACCTTGTCCAAACTCTCCCCCCTTAACTTGCTACACCCACCCCCATTTTTACAAAAGACCTTCGAACCCTCTAACACATGTACAACCCACCAACACCTCCTCAGAGCCCTAACATGTCCTTGTCCACACCGAGGCCCCTTCGACCATCTTTCCTGTTTCCCCCATTTTTTAAATTTTTTTAAAAAATAATTATTTATTTACTCATTTCTTTTTTTTGATATTCTTTTCCTTTTGAACACCATTTTGCCCTTATACCCCATGCCCATCTACTCACTGCACTCCAACACCAAGCTCATGAACAAAAGTACACAGGAACATCCATTTAACACCAAAAAGCTTTTATAATGGACATAGCACTTCAGATGCATTAGCCTTGAACATTCCATCCATTAAGCAGCCCCAAGTGTATTCTTGGGTGTGGCTGCTAATGGATTGCCTTCGCACGTGCTCACTCTCTAGGAGTGGCAGGGTGTGGCTGGTAAACCGGCCCTAATGGGCATCCCCACGATCTCAGCTATATAAGCTGCCCCGATCCTCAAGACAGACGCTTTGTGTTATTCTGCACTTGCACTATGTTATTGAGAAATACCCGAGCCAGGGCCTGAGCAGATGGAATGCCTTTTAAAGTGATGAAATGGGCCATCTTGGTGAACAAATCGACCACCACAAGGATGGTGTTAAATCCCGAACTGGGAGGTAGGTCTGTGTCAAAGTCCATAGAGACGGTGTGCCAGGGTGTGGGTGGTATCGCCAGTGGTTGTAATAAGCCGGTGGGCCTTTTTCTTGAGGCCTTGTTTTGAGCACATGTTCCACATGAGTTGACAAAGTCGTGGGTGTCTTGTTGCCAAGTTGGCCACCAGTAAGATCTTTCAATCTTTTCAGCAGTCTTTGCCCTTCAATTAGTGAATTATGGTAGTTACTGAGTATTTCTTCCTGCAAGGTACGCGTTGGAAGGTAAAGATGATCTCTGTAATATGGTAGGTCGTTCTTGATGGAAAAGTTAACTCCCTTGTTTTCCCATGTTCGTAATTCTCTGACGGACAGACTATCCTTTACCTTCTGCTTGAATGCTTCCCATGAAGAATCATCTCCACACAGACCCAGGATTTTGTCACCAGGG
Organism: Ambystoma mexicanum; assembly: GCF_040938575.1. Classification (NCBI taxonomy): domain Eukaryota; kingdom Metazoa; phylum Chordata; class Amphibia; order Caudata; family Ambystomatidae; genus Ambystoma; species Ambystoma mexicanum. The sequence continues at coordinate 374,314,134 of NC_090926.1, read as the reverse complement.
ATGATGTCCACCGGATCAGGAATGCTGTAAGCTTGTTCCCCTTTGCTGATGCGTGATAAAGCATCTGCCTTCCCATTTTTTACTCCGGGCTGGTAAGTTATCACAAAATCATATTCTGATAGGAACAGAGCCCAGCGAAGCTGTCGGGATGATTGTGCTTTAGCCGAGCGCAAGTACTGGAGATTTCGATGATTAGTTATTATGGTGATGGTATGCTTGGCTCTGAGTAAATAATGCCTCCATTCCTTGAGGGCCTCCTTAATCGCAAGCAGTTCCTTATCTGTGACTGCGTAATTCAATTCGGCTGGAGAAAACATCTTCGACCAGAAAGCCACGGGGTGAAGATGACCTGTGTCGGGATTCCGTTGGGATAAGACCGCTCCCATGGCTACACTTGAAGCGTCGGTTTCAACGATGTAAGGGAGGTCTGGTTGTGGATGTTGTAATACGGGGGGTGACGTAACCTGCTCTTTAGAGCTCGGAATGCCTCATCAGCCGTGGGAGTCCATTCAAATCTTTGGTGCTTGTGTAGAAGGGTAGTAATAGGATGTACCATGTGCGAAAATCCTGGTATAAAACGTTGGTAGAAGTTCGCAAAACCAAGAAAGCTCTGCACTCCCTTTAGAGATGAGGGTGATGGCCAAGTGAGGATCGCCTCTACTTTTCTATTGTCCATTCGGATCCCTTGTGGTGACAACACGAATCCTAGAAACTCGACTTCGGTGACATGGAAGGAGCATTTTTCAAGCTTGGCATATATGTGGTTTTCGCGCAACTTGTGGATTACTGCCCGCACATGTGCTACATGTTCTTGTACAGAAGCCGAGTAAATGAGGATGTCATCTATGTACACTACGGCACATACGTCTACCAGTTCTCGCAGGACATCATTCATGAAGTGTTGGAATGCCACCGGAGCATTACATAGCCTGAACGGCATTACCTGATACTCGTAGAGACCGTACCTGGTGCGGAATGCGGTCTTCCATTCATCACCCTCCTTTACGCGCACCAGGTGATTGGCCCCTCGAAGATCCAGCTTCGTAAACACTTGCGCTTGTCGTACTTGGTCAAGCAATACAAGTATTAGCAGTAACGGGTACCGGTTCTTTACCGTGACCTGCTTTAACGCGCGATAATCGATGCATGTTCTTAGTTCCCCCTCCTTCTTTGGGACGAAGAAGAGGGGAGAAGCCGCAGGAGATTTGGAAGGGCGGATAAAACCATTTGCGAGATACTGGGCCAACTAGGTCTTTAGATGGGCGTTTTCCCCTTCCGTCAGGGCGTATATGCGGCTGCATGGGACCTTTGCCCCTGGTACCAGGTCTATCTGGCAGTCATAAGAACGATGCAGGGGCAGTGTATTGGCTTGTTCTTTGGCAAATACGTCTTGAAAGTCCTGGTATTCTTTCGGTAAGGCCCCTAGTATTCCAAATACTGGGAACGTCTTCTGAGATGCAGATATCGGATTTTCTGGTGCCTGACCTGTCTCATAACAGTGTCTGCAGTCCCTGGGAAAGTTTAACAACCTTCTACGCCAATCTATGAGCGGGTTGTGTTTCTCGAGCCAAGGTATGCCAAGGATCATCTGGAATTGTGGGGCCGAAATCAGATCAAATGAGATTTCTTCCTTATGTCCGTCTTGACAGAGCATAATGACCTTTGCAGTACAACGGGTAACCGGGCCTGATAGTAGCTGAGTTCCATCGACAGCGGTTACATTGTCTACGACTTCCTTTGCACAGACTGGTAAACAGATTTTGTCTGCCGTCTCCAGGTCAAAAAAAATTCCCAATAGCTCTGCTATCCTCGAATGCTTCAAGTGTGTGTAACCTGGAGGGCTGGCGTTGGTCCACGATGGTCACCGGGATGGTAAAGTGGGAGGTCGCGGGATTCTTAGTTGCGCTCGACAAACCGCCCTCTGTTTATCGGGCATTGGAGTTTTCCACCTCGGTTGCTTCCTTTGCTCCGTCCATAGCTCCAACAGTCTTTCGAGGGGGTTTTGCCGGGCAATTACGAAGAAAATGGACGGATTGTCCACAGTACAAGCATAACTGCTCCTGCCGCCTTCTGTCTCATTCTGCCTTGGTGAGTGGACCTCGAACTCCACCCAATTGCTTGGGTTCAGGATGTGCTTCCACAGGCTGGCGAACCGGCGTCTCTTTGGGCCGCATGTAGAACGGCCTGCTCTCAGAGCATGAGCGGTCAGCCTTCCGGGTTTGTAAACGGTGATCAAGCTGAATTGCTAGGTCAATGTATTCGGTGCACCCATCAGGTGGGTTGACTACTTGTGCCAGGACGTCTTTGAGCTCCCCTCGTAGACCTTGGTAAAATAGAGTTGTATGTTTTTCTTCGGGCCAGTTTGTTTCGGCTACCAGACGATTAAAAGTTGCTACATAAGCCAAAAGATCCTGATTTCCTTGCCGAAGAGATAACAATTCGTCATCCAAGGCCTGTCCTTGTGGGCTACGAGCGAAGAGCTTTATCAACTCACGCTGGAAACCGTCAAAATTCAGGAGCAAAGGGTCGTCCCTATTGACTAACGGTACAGACCAGTCTGCGGCATGTCCCCCCAAGTATGACAACACAAAGACCACTCTGATTGGTCAGTGGGGAACAACCCTGGTTTGCACAGGAAATGTAGACGACACTGGTTCATGAAAGTCCCAAACCTTTTGGGCTCTCCTAAGAACCTCTCCGGGGGTGCCAGTGGTATGTTGCCTGGAAGGACTACTTGTACTGGTGGTGCTATGGGTTGAGGTGGTGACCTCGTCTGTCTTGTCCCTATTCACTATCAGTTCACACCTCAAGGCGCTTGTCTCAGAACGGGCTGCATGCACCTCAGCCCACAGTTCCCCCAGTAACTGTGACAACTGATCTATCTCCGAGGTCTCCATCGCTCAGGCGGAGGTGTTTTAGGGTAGGCTTCGTGTTCCGTCAAACTCACCTGAATCTCCGCAGGAGCGATGGAGTTTGCCGACCTCGGCCCTGCCCTCTTCTCAACCGGAATACTGGGAGTTTAACCTGGAAGGAGAATGACGGGTTAGTGAGTGGTGCTACCCAAACCCAGGGAAACCCCTCTCCCCTCTGTGTGCTGCAATATAGTATCTGGGGGCTCACCTCATAGTTTGGGATGGTGGGCTCTCCGTCCTGCCTCTGGGGGGGGGTTCGGTGTGGGACCAGCAGGCTGCTGCGCTGACTTGGTGCTGATTTTGCTGGTTGCTGCGCTGGTTCGGCGATGTAAACTCCACTGTTTATTTTGGATAGTGGCGTTCTGGAGCTCCAAAAGAGTGTCCCAAGGCCAGTTACCGCACTGGAAACTTCGTACTGCGGGAATAGCAGATGTGCACAAAAGGAGTCCTTTTCGGAATAAGGTAAGTGCTATATGTCCTTGGAATCCCAGTTGCTTCACTGGGTTAGCTCGTGTGAAAGAGTCCAGGTTCGTATTGTCTATGAAGGTCTTTGCCAACAAAGTGTCTTTAAGTCCTAACCTGCTTTTCCTTTGTTTTTTCTCTTTGCAGGTTGCCGGAGTCACTCGGGGACGGAAAATCTGTATGAGCTTGCAGAGAAGATGAGCGGGAGTGACTTGTCGGTCCTCAAGTGGAAAAGGAGTCACGAAAACTCTGGAGGGGCGCTGAAAAAAGAAAGGTGAGTAGAAAACCACTTGTCAGCTTAAGTCTCTGTTCTTCTCTTTTCAGGAGAGGTGATCGCAGTGAAGAAGACTGATCTGCCAGTCACAAGGGCTGAAGAAAGCTGTAGAAGTCTCAGGAACCAGGTAAGGGTGTGCTCGAACTTACAGAAAACACACGAAGCATGGGTTACTCATTGGGCGTGGCTTTTATAGAGAGCCACGCCCGAAGACTAGAGTGTTCAACTTAGTTCCAGGTTGGCAAAAAAAGGTTCCATAATAGTGGAAACAGGAAGTCTCATTTTATTCTATGGGAGTAGGGAGTACCAATGGATGAAATGGATATTAACCTTATCCTTGCTCGCCATGCTCTCACCCACAGTGCTCCTATCTGTTTTCCCCTCTTGCCATGAATTGAATATGAAGGTGACTTGGAAGTGCTAGCGACGCTAGTGCCCATGACAGACGAGGGTAAACAATATAAAACTCAGTAGGGGATGCAATCTTCCAGCGTACATGTATAACTTTTTTTTGTTTTGTTTATTTTTGTGACCTGCGTGCGAGCACGTTTTTTTGTATTTTCTCTTTATATGGATTTCTGTTTGCCTCTCCTCACATTTTTACCACATTCTGGTCAATGCATCTTGCACTGTGTAAAAGAAAACGGCATTGCGAATGGCACTAAAATAAATGCCATTTCTATGGAACCATTGCATATTTTGCGACCTCATGATCTCATAGTGGGTGGAGAACATGCCAGCATAAACTCATGCATAATTCTGTTTATAGCATACCTTCCGATCTCTGGCTGGGACAAATTACACCGTCATGGACCCATACTCCTCTTGGCATTATACATGAGAAAAGGACCTTGGCAGTACGAAAAATACACATCACTGTGGTCAGCAACCTCTTCAGATGACGGATTAATCATCCACACGACATGTAACCCAAATGTATACTTCCATAGTGCAGCACGACAAAGTCAACGTTCATGATGGACGCAACATATCTGCAAAGGCGAACCATCCCGCTGAAACTTCACCCTGACATGCCCAGAAGCGTCCACTCCTTCCAACCCAAAACTACCAGCAACGTCACTTTGCACACAACGCCTGTGCAGATGGCGCACAAAGGTATCACCGAAGATAAACACTGTGCGACTCTCCATCTCGACCATCCTCATGGCACAGTAATGGGACGAAATGGTACCGCCTCTTCCTGTCAAGCACGCCCTAAACTCCTATTGGCCTATTTCCCACAATTCCATTTGCCTTTCCACCCTGCTCATAATGGCAGGATGTGCATGTGTACTTTGCCATCTACAATGAGGGCCACGGGCCAGTACAACTCACACAATACTTCTTCCCATTGCACAGTCACTTTTTGCAGTACTCCCCCATTGGTGCTGTCAAATTTTCAAACACGCATCCACCAATCACATACAAAACCTCTGCATTGCACACTGTCATTTCTGTACACCACCCCATATTTACTGTTAAGCACTCTCAGTACACGTTCCATTTGATTGGAAAGCCCCTCCATCAGAAACCTCTGCTAAATAAAGCATGATTGCAGCAGTATCCACAAAGATCCTAAGATGCGCCCAGCAGACCTTTGGCCAAGCACACACCATTGCAGCCCTTTCCACACCCACCACAACACTATACATCCAAGCAATCAACTATATGGGCACTTAACATTATGCACAAACATAACATACATAGCAGCACTTCTACCCAACTCCCCTACACCATAAAACACCCATTCACAAAACCGTGTCTCACTTAGCAGAATCCACAAACATACAACAGCCTGCACCACCCCTACACATTGACATTCACAACGTATTGTGTCACTCGCAACCTATGCACAACAGCTGCACAACATTGGGCCTCCTTCAATAAATCTGCACACAGCAGAGTAACCAACCACATATAAGCTGTACTTCAACCATACCCACTTCCATACTCACATTACGTACACACTACACCATGTGTTCACACTACACAACTTCTCACTGTACCATCTCCTGCCGCACATCAAATACTGTAGCATGTTGCAACTATCACCACAACCTTGGAATGCACAATACATGCTTTGCAACTCACTTGTGGTGCTGTAGCATGTCCACAATGTCCTCCACATCCATTCTCCAAAAATCACCACCCTATGCCTCATGCACTGTCAAACCTGCATTGCTCCACTGGATGCACTACTTGCACACATTCCCTGCACCATAATGTAACCATACATGTCACCAACTACCACTATACACATACGCACCACTGCCACCAGCACTCCTAACCAACCTCCACACAGCAAGGGACATGCACAGCGTTACATGCAACAGTTACCATAATGTATAAACATTACACTGTCCCCAGCACCCCTAGGCCCTTTCATTCACAAACTATTGTCTTACCCACTTCCACTCACAAAGTATTGTGTCACTGCCAACGTAACCACAAAATGTTTACAACATTGCCCATACTGCAAGCATTGTGCACACAGCACACTATCCAAGCACATAAAAGCTGCCCTTCAACCATGTCCTCTACCATAATGATAGTATGCAAACACTACACCCAGTGTCCACACTGCATGGCTTTTCACTGCAGCATCTCCAACCACAACGCACCCCCACGGCGCTATGCAGCAACAAATTGCAACAGTTACTGTTAATGTTAAAGGACATTTGTACCGCACACTATCACCACCGGAGTGGTCCCCTGGCGCTCTGGCAGCTCTGAAAGAGGAAGGGAGAGGGGGTTAGTGGGAAGAAGCTGTAAGAGTGTAAGAGAGCAGTGATGTGCTGTTGACGGCCTCAGCCCGGTGGGTCCATTGGCTGGGCCTGGGGTGTATTCGGCCGGTAGTCGTCGTGAACTGTTGTGCGGGTCTATGTGAGTTTTTTTGTTTTGTTGTTGCAGCTTAGTGAAGTTTGCGCAGTTTGTTGAGCTGAAGGTTTGTGGGTGTGTTTGGATTGGGGTTAGAGAGGTGTATGCAGAGGGGGGATTGTTAGTGCAGTTGGTTAATTGGCATCTTTATCCTTAATTTGAGGTGCTGGGCTTACGTAGTCTCCCCAGGTGGGGTTCGGGAGCACCCTTCTGCCTCTGTTCTGATCTGGATCCGTCCGGCCTTCAAGGTCCCTTTCACATCTGGTCCCCTCCTACCCCAGCCTCCCTTGCAGCGCTACCTGTCTTCCCTTCCCACTCGTAGGGCTAGTGCCCCTGTCAGTGTCCACAGCTCTGATAGTGTGGTGATTTCCAATATCCCAGTAATTCCACTGCACTGTGGTACCTGGTGGCAACTAAGGTGCGTGTGTGGGTATTGGGTGGGAATAAGTGTGGGTTGTTGACTCTGTGTCTGTGTGTCTCTCCTGTGTTCCACTCTGACGGCCGTCCATCGTCCAGGTGCTGTGGGAGTTTCTTCACATAGGAAGTTGTTCACAGTCTGTGTTGGGGGTTGTCCGTGTCCACTCCAGTTTAGTCATCCCTTTTCCTTCCTGTTTCAGTTTTCAGTTTGAGTCTTTGGTGTTGAAGAGCCAGGTTTTTAGTAATTTTCAAAATTTTAGGTGATTTTTGGTGTTTCTTATTTCTTTTGGGATGTTGTTCCAGGTTTTTACGGCTAAGTGGTAGAAAGAGGGGCCTCCAAGCTTCTTCTTGAGGTACGGTTTTGGTTCCAGGCGGATTTCGTTGCTTGACCCGAGGAGTCTTGTTGGTTTGTAGATTGTTATTTTCTTTTGTAGAAATTCTGCTCCTTGTCTGCTGATTGCCCTGTGCGTTAGGCACATTGTTTTGAATGTGATGCAGTGTTTTACTGGGAGCCAGTGTAGTGTTTTTTAGGGCATGAGTGATGTGTTCTCTTCTTGATAGTTTGAGGAGTAGTCTTGCTGCTGCATTTTGAATCTGTTGTAGTTTCTTCAGGAGATATTCTGCTATTCCGAGGTAGAAGCTGTTTGCATAGTCGATTTTTGACATGATAAGGGTGACGATAGCGAATGTATTGTGCGCAAAGGCGAGGAAAGGTAGGATTCTTCTTGCTGTGTGGAGGAGTTAAAAACATTTCTTGACTGTTGCATTTACTTGTGGTTCTAGGGTTAGGGTGTTGTCCATCAAGACTCCCAGATGTTTTACTACCTTAGATGATGACGGTGCGGTTCCCATTTCTGTTGGCCACGGGATGGTTGTTTCGTTCTCTAGGTCTTTGGATATGATCATGATTTCCGTCTTTCCTGTGTTGATTTTCAGGTTGTTGGCAGTCATCCAGTTGAAGACTTCTTTTAGACATTCGATTAGGGTTGAGTGATCAGCTTGGGTGTCTTTGATTTTGTAGATGATTTGGGTATCATCTGCGTAGTTGTAGCATGTAATGTTGTATTTTTGAAAGATTCTGATAACCGGGGTCTGGTTGATGTTGAAGTACAGTGGTGATAGTGAGGATCCTTGTGGCACTCCACAGTCATTAACTCTTGGAGTGGATTTGAAGGGCTTAATCCATATGGTTTCTGCTCTTTCTGCTAGGAATGATTTGGTCCAGAGTAGTGCTGTGTCTGTTATGCCTATGTCTTCTAGTCTTTTGGTTAGGGTGTCATGACTAACTGTGTCGAACGCTGCAGAGAGGTTGAGTAGAATGAGAGCTGAGGTAATGTACAAAAAAAACACTCTCTCCTGCCTCCCTGTGCACTTTCAATCACATACTATGGGCGTACTCACTTCCATTCACAAAGTATTGTGCCACTGTCACCCTACCCACATTCTGTTTGCAACACTGGCCTATAACGACTTAAATGTGCTCCACAACCATTCCTTACATGGCACCACCCTCTAACTCATTCACAATAGAAATTGCATTACTGCTACGGGGGTATTCAAGGCCTAGGCTCTTGAGTGCATGGCCTACGGCCTATGGCCTGTGGCCATGCACCCAATAGCCTAGTCCTACCACAGACCCACCGCACCTTCATTCACCCATGCATACCACCATGATCCCAACTACCACATTCCATCCGCAGCGCACAGCCACCTGTGCTCCCACCCAACCTATGTCATGTGCAATTCATTCCCCTCCTGCAATTAACCTGCCAGCACTCACCACGAAAAGAGGTTGCTGCAAATGGCTTGCGACAGAAGCTATGGGGCCGTTATGACAGCTGCCTCCAATCACTGCCTCCAATCACTGCACAAAGTACTCGCCTACGTATCTCAGATGAACCACTTCTCACTCCCCCACCCCTTCCCTCCCTTATTGCTGCAAACATATACTGTATGGTACATTTTCCATACCCTTCCGCTGCCGCACTGTCCTCTGATACACAATGGCGTCTTTCCCAAAAAATGTTGATGCATATCACCCTTCCCTCCAGCCAACCACCAGCCGCGTCCAAACTTCTCCGACAGCACGCCATACCGCGAGCCAATGATACTTCTGTCCATGGAGCGAACCCAGATATCACTAATTTTTTGGGACGTGCATTTCCATTCTTTGAAACAAAAGTACTGGTCGGATTTCCACCAAACACACAAAAGCACGCTTTCTGACCCAAGCCCCCACTCCTGCCACAAATTTGGTGAAACCCCGTTCAGCCGTTCGGCCTGTAACCATGCGCAAAGGTTTTCCCCATTCAGTCCATGGAAAAAAAAAATGTGGCGCCCCCCTATAACTTTGCCCGAAGAAATTCAGCGCCGGCCATATACTTTTTTTGCAAAGTTTGGTGATGATTCGTCCCGGGGGAGCGAAGTTATAAGCCACTGAAAAAGTGATCTTCCTATGAGTTTAGCAACTTAACCATAACTACATGCCTGCTACTGCAGGCCGTCTAATATGTATTATATATATAATATATATATATATATATATATATGTATATTTTACATGTTTTGGCGCCGGGATACCCCCGTCCCCTCCTTACCCTCTGCTCCAACCCGGTTTGCCTCCGAGGGCCCCCACACCACCACAGCAGCAGGTGCCGGTGAAGGTCTAGGCAACACAGAACCATGAGAATTACATCATTGATCCTTGACATGTGCAGCTTTTCAATTCAAATGGCATTGTTTTGTCCACCAGTGGCAATGCTACTTTGTTTTATAATCTACAGGCTGCACTGAAGACATTATTGTAATAATGTGAGGAGGACTACTAAACAAAAACCCTACAAACACCGATATTTCTTTGCAAGCACCTTAAAAAAAAGCATTGAAGAGGATCCTGTAACAATGTAAGAAAGCAAACAAAACATAGTTCCAGGAGTGCATGCGTCATATCCGGGGCTTTTGCAGATGGCGGGCATGGAAATGGGACTGTGGAGGCTAAGGGATTGCTCAATAAGGTTTCTGGATGTGGTTTTAACGCACAGACTGTGGTACACAGTGTATTTGTAGAGAGAAATGCAGAAGGTACGGTTATGGCTGTGTGTTTCACAAGCCAGAATGTACCTGTTTTTGGGAGTTCTGAATACATTGATTAAAAGTGAATGCAAAACACTGTACAGTGTCTGCTAATTTTGGATTCTATCATGTGGATGTGTACTCGTATGGAGTACCTGCAATGAAGTGGCTGATTTTGGTTCGCCTTTGTCCCACTTTGGTGACACGCGATCATGCAGACATTATTATTCTTCATTGTGGAGGGAAAAGTTTACAACAGTTACCGGTATTTCTGTGCCGTTTGCAATGAAGGAGGCACTTGCTCAGGTCATGCGTATGTTTCCGAACACATGCATAATTTTTTATCGCATTACATTGACTCTGATGTGGCTGTGTTATTTGTTATTTGTCTGGCAAATGGAGAAAGCCAGGTACATTGTGAAGAAGTCTGTTTGTGCCTTTTTACGACATGTGGCCATGTCTTAATTCCGAAATGGAAATATTATGTTTCACAGAAAAAACATTTTTTCCCACAAATGCCATCCTTCTTACTGACCCTGCCATTCTGATTTTTGTACGATGTATCCAAAATGCCTTGCTGCGCTTCTTGGAAGTACAACAAGCATGTTTGTAATAGGTGTTGCGCACTTCAACGCTTCGAAACGCAAAGCAACCCAATTTTTTTTTTTTACAGCCAGCCCTTTCTACCCGATTCAATATTTTCCACAGAGTCACGACTCCTATTCTAACCCATGACACAGAAGGGAAGGGCTGGTATGGAAGGGGCACCACATACAGGGATAGGATAGGGCACATGCAGAGAGAGGAACATGGTGGGTGGCCCTCACTTAAGTAGGCGACAGTCATGTTCATGCTCCCGGACTGACCCTTCCCAAGCACTTTGAAGTTTTCCCCCCTGCAGAGTTGCACATCGCAGTACGTGTACAATACAATGCCCTTTGCAAATAAGGGTCTGCAGCGCAACATATGGTCTGCAAGGATTTTTAGGGGATCCACAGGCCTACAAGATGTCCCTGTTGTTGGCAGGACCAGATGTGGAGAATGTTGTAGAGGAAAGTAACCTACTGCATTGTTGGAAGGGCAGTACCGTGCCCACTGGTGCCTTGTGTTTTGATTTCATGTGTCGTCACATGGAGTACGGACACTTCATGGTATGGCATTAGCCGTATGACCAGCATTCATGGAGATGAGTAAATTCTGCAATACAAGAATGCTTTCAACAAGGAGAAATGCAGCTTTATTACGTGGAGCAAGAACATAATTATTCACGCAGCCCCCTGCTGTCACATCACTTTTTAAACCACCACTAATATTCTTTGCGATCCGAAAAATATGCTGTTCACTAAATTGTTTTTAAATTTACTTGCAGGTGAGTAACTAAGCAGCACCAGCTTTGCCATTTTGCAGACTCACTAGAGACTGTCACACCTGCAGTTAAATCTTTTCTGTAGCTCTACGACCCGCAGGCGAATCCTTGACACTTTCCATCATGGTGCCCAGTGCAGAGATGGTGAGTCTGTTTCATGGGTCATGGAAAGGCAAGCAGCTCATCAATCAAATTAATGGGACATTTAACATGCCCACCGTACAATGGAGGATGGTGTTCCTTGTTTGCACTGGGAGCAAGGCCGGCTGCAGCCATAAATTGGTAGTTTTGCACAGCAAAATACATAGGCGGTACGACTTCTTGAAATGCGGTAGCCTTTCGTATGAATCTGTAGAGTTGCCGACAGGGACAGTGCGACCCAGAGGATGCCCTACGCATGCGCATAGCTGTGGAATGGACAGATGTCTGTTCCCACAACCAATTAAAAGTGCATGAGAAGATGCGGCCATGCAGCTACTACTGGAGTCCTACGAATACCTGCATTGTGATTGCACATACGCCGGCCAGGTGTAGTCTGGCTAGCAAACCTCCACATTGCTTACCTGCAACCATCTCGGACAGTACCTTGCGCCACACACTCACCATGCAATGTTAACACAAAAAGAAAAACCACTCATAAACTCACCAGCACTTAACATGTACATCTTTAATTTCTTTAAGATACACAGACACTATTAGGAAAGGGAAGGGGTAGCACAAATGGATACATACACAGGGCAATTTGGGCTTCCAACAAGTTCGTCATGAGGGCAGCCAAGGATTCCATGAATAAAGGTGGTTGAAGCCTGCTATGGTAAAGTTGCATTCCTAAAAACCTATCAAATTTAGTGAAAAAATGTTGTTAAAGGGACGTTATGGTTAAGTTGCGCTACTAAAAACCTAGCACCTTTACAGAAAAAAACAATGGTAAAGGAACGTTATGGTTAAAGTGCCCTACTAAAAACCTATGAAATTCATTGTAAAAAAACATTGTTAAACGGATGGTATGGTTAAGTTGCCCTAAAAAAAATCTACCAAATTCAATGCAACAACTATTTCAAAGGGACACCATAGTTACTTTGCACTAATAACCTATCTATATTATGCTTACAAGTAAAATCGAAAATCGAAAAACACCAGAAATTCGCCAGTTATGGTAAGCTAAGTAACCATATCTCGCACCACCACTCTGCACTGCTAAGACTATCAACATTACATGAAAGATGACATCACAAATGTCATTGATGACATCACTGATTACATCACATGTGCAGTTGTCGTGAAAAGCCTCCACAAGGGATTGTCATTATAATGTTGACAAAAAATATCATAGGTCATTGGGAGAACTGTCATGAGAAACATAGTTCATTAAGCAATGCATTGCTATAAACACCATTGCATTACAGAGTTCTTTCCAGTACATGAACCTACTCATGTAAAAACGTAGGCATTGTCTGCAGCATACACCTTAGAGGTGAAATATTCTTGCCATGTTGGATAGTAAAATGATGAATGCTTTCTTTTCAGAGTTTTGAGTACTGTGCAACATGTAAAAAGTAGCTAGTAATGCCTCACTTACTACCTGATTGTACTACTGCATACCAAACATGATGAGACCACAACGCATACAAATATGAGCATAACAGGGAAATTAAAGTAAGCAAAAAAGCAGCAGTATTACCAGAAAGTGTTTATAACCTAACAGATTACCTTCGCGCACAGAAATGATTGCTGTGTTTCAGGCTTTCTTCTTCCCATATGTATATGTATCATATGATGTGACTGAACCCTAAGGAAAGAAGTGTAAGAACATATGAGAATGGTAAGGGCTACAAATATAATACTGTGTGAATTTTTAATTCCTGCCTGTCAGTGAAGTAGACCACCTGGCCTAGATATGTCAGTGAACAGAAAAAGAGGGAGGCAGACAGTGATGTCATCAATGACATTTGTGATGTCATCTTTCATGTCATGGGTGTTAGTCTTAGTAGTGCACAGTGGTGGTGCGAGTTATGGTTGCTTATCTTACCATAATTGGTATGTTTCCGGGGGGTTTTGGTTTTACTTGTAACCATAACATGGATAGGTTGTTATTAGTGCAAAGTAACTATAATGTCCCTTTGAAATAGATATTGCATTGAATGTGGTAGTTTTTTCTTAGGGCAACTTAACCATAACATCCCTTTAACAACGTTTTTTGTCAGTGAATATGTATATATATAGATAGATGTGGATCTAAGCATGTAAATGGAGGCCTTAAAGCTATCTTTAGAATTTGTTCTAATTAAGCAGTCAACACAGGACCCGTCAATCAGTATAGGAAAGATAGAAGTAAATTACCTCAGTAATTCAGTAATCCTTGAACAGACTTCAACTCCACGTATAGAATAAATGCATCCCATCATTACGGTAATACACCACTGCAATGATATAATAACAGTAGATGTATCAATCCATTATTTAATGCGATGGTAATGCATTTTCCTAAAGGTAAACAAATATGTGTAGGCACGACCTCTGATAAAGAATTGCCCGTATCCCAACACACGGTGTGGTAATTTACTTCTCTCTTTTCCTTCAGTTATAAAAGGTGTTTTTGAATTCATTGTTCAGATGACATAATAGAGTTGATGGATGGCTTTTCTTTTTCTGCAGTTACTTTGAAGGTGGTTTTCATGCTATTCAAAAGCATATAGTGTATTTGAAGAAATTTGAAATTTCAAGTTGGAAGCAACGAATGTATAGAAGAGAGTTGCAGAAACTTTACTACCAGTGAAAGGTACATAGTTTCATGTTTATTGCCTTACGGTGCATGTGTGGACCGTGAAGGTAGCATTGCCTATCAGATGTTGCTAAGTGATAAGCTCTGCCTTTCTATTTGGGAGTTATAGTCTTATGGCCATTAATATATAGGTGTTCTATTTGTTTTATAGGTACACAAACCCCGATTTTGGGAGTGCTTTTGCCTTGTTCCTTGAACTGTTGCTGTTGAGGGAATCTACGTGTTCAAATAAAAATTCCCCTGATGAATGTTCTGTCATTGAAGACATTGTGAACAGAAACATGTTGGGATTTTATTTGCTGAGACATTTGTTGAAATATATATTTTATATGTTAGGACCTGGTCTTATAGTGTAATGTCTGTGATGTGATGTATTTATGATTTGTTTATTAGATGTCCTTCAATGTATGGTGTTCAAGGGATTCAATTGGGTGATTGTTTTTACAAACTGTATGTATTTTTCTCTATAGTTTTTAGATATGAATATTTATATATTGTTTCGAATAAAATGGAATGAAATTTGTGAGAATGGATTGAGGTTGTACGGAACATTAATTTTTTTCAGTTTGTTCTGTATTATATGTACTTACCTATGATATTGGACCAATAAGACAATGCTGTTTTGAGCATTATCCCTATCTCCTTGATTTATGTTATATACAAGGAATAATCAGCCAGCACATCACAAGTAACCAGCAGGACTTGTTGCGGTTCAATTATGCATGGCTTCAAAGTATGCAGTGCCTGGGAAGCGTAAGAGGCAATTGGGTCACTGATCAAGGGAGCTGTTGTTAAGAACCAAAGAGTGCTCCTGCTATGAACATTCTAAATGTAGCTTCCAGAGATTAAAATGAAGCATTTAGCCTTCCAAACTTAAACCGTATCCCCCAGTCTTGACAATCCAACAAGCAACCTTCAAAACCATTGTAGTAAGCATTACAACTCCATCTTCAGGTTCTAGAAGACCAGCATCATGGATTGTGGGTTGTGTAGTGCTGAAAGATGCATTTGCCTGTTACAGGACATTAATGGGGGTGCAAGTTACGGTTCCGCAGCCTACCATAACTGGCGAATTGCTATGGTTTTCAGATCTTGAGCTGCAACCATAACGTTCTTTCAAATAACGTTTTTTTCCCTGATGGTGTTTCATAATGTTACTGCACTAAAGGTCACTTATTAAAAACCCCTCTTACAAACATAACCTAACCGTAAAGTCTACTTAGCAAAGTTTTGTCACTGACTTTCAATGGTTTTGAAAGATATACCTTCATGATTTCCACACCACTGGACAAAAGTGAATCCTAAGAGAGATTTCCATCTGAGCTATAACTTCATCAATTCCAGACCACCACACGAAAGTGAATCTTAAGAGATTTCCATCTGAATTTTCTGACACCGCTTACACACACAGTTGTCTCTACTATTAGTGATTTTACACAGTCAAAAATCAGCTTTTTTTCAAATAAATACATACCCTATGCCTCTCAGGCACTGAATGGGCCCTCTGAACATTTTCGAACACTCTCGTTGTAAGGACCCACAGCTCTTCAGAAGGGCTGCAGATACCACCAGGTAAGGCACTCCAGTTGGCCCATATGCCATCTTCTTGAAAAGATTAGGTGAACATCTCTCCACTGTTTTATTTAGTAGGTGACAGCAAAACATCCCAATGGGGATTTGAATGAGAGGTGCAACTTTTGGTCCATACATTTAATTTTGCCACACTGGTTGGACATTCACGAGACGTTGGCAAATAATTCAGAGGATGGTGTATACTCTTTTTTGTAGTTTTGAACAGATCCGTCGAACAATGCATTTTTGTGACTGTGATTGACAAGAAACCTTTTGTGCCATGCGTGTAGGATCACCTTGCCGCCCCTAATGTGTGCCGGGATTCTTCTGTTCTCTTTTCGCAGGCACAAGATCTCGGCTCTTCAGCAGACATGATGGCCAGTGGCTCTAGCCTCCACCTAGCTCTCTGTGTGATGCTTCTGAGCATCCCAGCGCTGCACACCTACGTGATCCTGGATGCAAGACAAGCATCATCCTGGAGGCTCGACCAGGTAGGGTGCTTTACTGATTAGAAGTTGAGAAGATATTGCACGGCAGCTTCCCCTATATATCACCTCCCCGACTGTGACTTCCCTGAGCGCGCAATGTTTCCCACCGTTTATACAGAGCTCTTTTCCTCTCCCTCTGGTACATTGCTGAGCTCACAGGATCTCCTCCTGTGGCAGGGCTGCGTTTGCTGTGTCTGTCTCTCTCTCTCTCTCGCTCTCTCTCTCTCTGTTTCTCTTTCTCTCTTTTTCTCACTCTCTTTCTCACTCTGTTTCTCTTTCTCTCTCACTCTCACTTCGCAGATCTATTTGCACCTCACTCAGTTACTGCACTGACCTCTCTGTATCTCTCGCTGTGGCTACACTGAGCCCTGTACGTGTGCGACCCACTCTGTGCTGAGGACTTGACACTTTCGATTGTTAAGGACTGCGTTTGCTGCATCTCTGTGGCTGCACTGAGCCCCTTCTTATCTCCAATGACTCCATTTCTCACCATGCATTTTGTTTCCTCTGACTGCATTGTCCTACTGACATTTCTATTGCTTACGGTGTGCTAAACTCTGAATCTGCTTCTCTGGCTCCACAGATCTTCATTTGGCACCCCTAAAGTCATGCTGAGAAACCAGCATTACTCTCAGTGGCTTTATTGCGCTCCCTGTGTCTGGTTCTCTCTCTCTCTCTCTCTCTCTCTCTCTCTCTCTCTCTCTCTCTCTATAAAGATCTCCCTTTCAATAACATTGGCAGTTGGGTACCGCTCACCCCCCTCCCAACCGGTAAGGTACCTACCATCCCGTTGTAGCCCACTCTGTCTAAATAACTGAGGCCAGACCAACTTCTCCATTTGTGGCATAACAAGGCTGGAGGTTTACTATCAGACATTTCACACTGTCACTGTAAACCAGACAACCTATTCAATACATTATCACTACCCCAGATGATGGGACGCACCTTTTTGTTTACACATTTCTTTGCACCCCCCTTTCACCTTCCTCTGTTCCTTTATTTATTTCCAGCCAGCTCTCTTTTACTTGACCATTGCTTTCCAGCATACTTAGGCCACCATTTCCAGAGCCTCCCAGAGCCTTTTGGTCTGGGCAAAACACATTTGCAGACGCTGCTGATGGGCTGCTGGGAGTGCCGTTATGCTTTTCTTTTTCCACCAGCCCAAGATGGAAGCTGACGACCATGGGGGGTGCTCCTCCTCTTTATACCGTACAGGCCCCCCACCATGTTAGGCTACCAGGAAGGAGGTTAGTTTAGGCACTGCTCGATCGCCTGAGTTCCCGCCACAGCAAAAAAGAGTTTCCGACCCTTTGCCGCCCACTTCCTGCCGAAACTGGCCTCCTCTCACACCCTCGCCATCTAAGGACATCCTCCAAGTTCAGCAAAAAAAGGTACCAGCCCATACCTGAAAGGTGCACCCCATCCTCCTGGTAATAAGCGGGCACTCCTAGATTTATGAGCCTGTGCCTGATTGTTAGGAAGCCAGCCCACTTGCAAAATTTTGACATTACCACATTCAGCTTTTTCTGGACTTTTCAACTGCTGCAATTGACTTGGCCTCACTCCATATAAACATTGGAATAATTTCTGACCACATCAGTTTGCACACCCACAAGGTCTTACTTAACGCCCTCCTAGTGCATCACATTTTGTGACCAGGACCCCTGTCTCCAATTGGGCCAGGTCATTCCCTCCTAAGTGGATAATCAATATGTTGGGAGGGTCCCTCCCCTCCAACAATGCTGGCAATGTTTCCTCCAGCTCCTCCCATCCCATTCCTTTCTTACCAAACCATAGGATGTCCGTATTGCTCAAGGCCCTGTCTCTTCCATGCCTCCTGGTGTCCGACCACTCTGCTGCTCTCGTTATGAACAAGTGGCCAATCACCCATACTACCTAGCATGGGGTAAGAGAAATATATACAGGCCATCAGTGGCTAGCTCTACATTCTGTCGGTTCTGATGTACGTTTTGTAAGCCCCTGATTTCCAAAGCCCAATCTCTTTAATCCCCTGGATGCTGGCCCCTGCCCCCGCTGTCATGGAGGCTGCTCCTATTCTGAAAGAGTGGATGCCGTACTGCCTCGGGTCCCTGTCCACTCTGCTATGAACTGAAAAACTGTCAGCAGCAGACTGTCCTTGTGTACAAATAAATTTGTTGTGACCCGGGAAAATTCGCAACAGACATAACGGGCAGCAGCTGACCTCACTTAAGCAGTGTAGCCGACGCATTGACCTTTTCCCATCCTGGTCTGTCTTTGATCTCCTCAGCAACATGGCCACTTCTTGCTCCTGCAGCACCACATCAGCCTCCCTGAGGCCGTCCTGGCCATCCCCTGCTTTGTTCGTCACTGCCAGTTTGCTAACCCTAAAAGAATGCCCAGCTGAAAGCCGCCCTGAAGAGGCTGGTCTCATAAGCTCTTAAGCATTTGACCATGGCAACCCTCATAATGCATGCCTAATCCAGGAAGGTGATGGGCCGCCTCTTATCCGGCTCCCTTCCTCCCATCCTTCCCCAGCCCTTCATGGCTGCCTTTATGACCTTGGTCTTAGTGGCATTGGCCTCCCTGTGGTCCTGGTGAAGAAAGCCACTGCCGCTAGGATGGTGGCTGCCCATGCCCTGCTTTTGTTGGCAAAGCGGACTCTTGTTACGAACTTCAGCACATCCTGCTCTCCAATCCAGAAAGCTCCTCCAAAACCCCTTGTACTGTTGCAATGTATCTGGGGCCACCGAATTGTCCACAAGTGTCCTTAGAACCTCCTCGCTATCCCCCAGAGCCTCTCTGGTGATATCTCCTCTTCTGCTCCTGGCGCAAGCTGCCTGAATCTCTGCCACTGTAAACAAGACAAAGCATCAGCTATGCTGTTATGCACACCCAGGATATGCATCACCCTCACATCTGTGTTCAGTCTCAGCCATGCCAGTGTTAAAAACCTTACCAGGGCAAGAACTAACGAGCATCTAGCAGTGCCATTATTCACTACCTGCACCACTGCCTGTTTGTCACACCACAATGCGATATTATTGACGACCAACCTCTCCTGCCATATGGTGAAGCTGACTGCGATGGGGAACAGCTTGAGGAACGTTATGTTCCCTGTTAGTCCTTCCTCAATCCATGCCCCTGGCCATGGTCTCACGCACCAGCTCCCTGCCAAAAATGCTCCAAACCCAACGCCACCTTAGGCATCGGTGAACAACTGAATTTCTTGGCTGTACCGCCATGGCTCCCTCCATACTGACACCCTGTTGTAAGATTCCAGTAAACGCTCCCACACTTGGTGGTCTCTCTTCACCCCACCCCAAGCCGCACACAGTGGATAGCCTGCACCAGCCTTATTGTCTTAATGGCCAGTCTTCTTGCAAAAACCCTGCCCGCTGTGATCACCCTGCCAGCAAAGTTGAGCTGGCCCATCAGCTCCTGCAACTTCATGCAAATTCTCGGACAGCCTCCTTGAACTGTTTTACTTTTGCTGCTGGTAATCTGCAGAGTCCCTCAATGGTGTTGATCTCAATACCCAGGAAAGTGAGGTTCGTGGTTGGCCTAACAGTTTTCTCCCAGGCAAGCGGGACACCCAATTCCTCGGTCAGTTGCTCGAAAGCCCTTAGCACATGGGTGCACAACATACGGCCCGCGGGCCAGTTGCGGCCCGCCATGTCGTTTTGTCCGGCCCGCGAGGCACAAAGACTTTCCTAATGGAGGGCGGCCCGCAAGCAGCATCGGCCGCCCTCCATTAGGAAAGTCTTTGTTGTCTTTCGGGCCAGACAAAACACTGGCCCTCATTGGTTCAGTGCACACGAACCACGCAGCTCCTACGAACCACGTAGTGCGTGTGTGGTGCACCAATGGAGTGCCAGCACTACGGCTGGCATGGCCAGTAAGGCTTGATGCCGGAAGGCATTTCAGCCTTGCTTGCCACGCCAGCCGTAGTGCCAGAAGCCTCGCCAGCGTTCCAGCACGTCTGGGTAAGTACATTTGGGGGGGGGGGCTGTATGTTTGTGTGTGTGTCTGTCTCGGGTCCGTCCTGACTGTGTTTTTTGTTTTTGTATGTATGTTGAGATGCGGGGGTGGGGGGTGTGTCGGGTCTGCTTGAATGTGTTTGTGTGCAAGTGCATTGTGTGTTGAGATGCGGAGGGTTGTGGGGGTCGGGTCTGCCTGAATGTGTTTGTGTGCAAGTTCAGTGTATGTTGAGATGCGGGGGTGGGGTGTGTGTCGGGTCTGCCTGAATGTGTTTGTGTGCAAGTGGATTGTATGTTGAGATGCGGAGGGGGACGGGGGGGGTCAGGTCTGCCTGAATGTGTTTGTGTGCAAGTTCAGTGTATGTTGAGATGCGGGGGTGGGGTGTGTGTCGGGTCTGCTTGAATGTGTTTGTGTGCAAGTGCAGTGTGTGTTGAGATGCGGAGGGGGTGTGGGGGTCGGGTCTGCCTGAATGTGTTGGTGTGCAAGTGCAGTGTGTGTTGAGATGTGGGGGTGGGGTGTGTGTCGGGTCTGCCTGAATGTGTTTGTGTGCAAGTGAAGTGTATGTTGAGATGTGGGGGTGGGGGGTCCGGGTCTGTATGGGTGCATGCTTGTGAGTTTGTTTGGTGTGTTGGGGGGTGGGGGGTTCAGGTCTGTATGGATGCATGGTGTATGCATGTGAGTTTGTATGGTGAGTTGGGGTGGGGTCTGTATGGGTGCATGGTGTATGCTTGTGAGTTTGTGTGCTGAGTTGGGGGTGAGGGGGGTTCGGGTCTGTATGGGTGCATGGTGTATGCTTGTGGGTTTGTGTGCTGAGTTGGGGTGGGGGTTCGGGTCTGTATGGGTGCATGGTGTATGCTTGTGGGTTTGTGTGCTGAGTTGGGGGTGGGGGGTTTGGGTCTGTATGGGTGCATGGTGTATGCTTGTGGGTTTGTGTGCTGAGTTGGGGGGGGTTCGGGTCTGTATGGGTGCATGGTGTATACTTGTGAGTTTGTATGGTGAGTTGGGGGTGGGGTCTTTATGGGTGCATGGTGTATGCTTGTGAGTTTGTGTGCTGAGTTGGGGGTGGGGGGGTTCGGGTCTGTATGGGTGCATGGTGTATAATTGAGTTTGTATGGTGAGTTGGGGGTGGGGGGGGTTTGGGGAACCTGTATGGGTGCATGGTGTATTCTTGTGGGATTGTGTGCTGAGTTGGGGGTGGGGGTTCGGGTCTGTATGGGTGCATGGTGCATGCTTGTGGTTTGTGTGCTGAGTTGGGGGTGGGGGGTTCGGGTCTGTATGGGTGCATGGTGTATGCTTGTTAGTTTGTATGCAGGGGTGGGGGGTTGGGGTCTGTATGAGTATGTATGCATGGTGCATGCTTGGTGGCATGGGGCATAGTGTTTGCTTGAGGGGTGGGTGTCTTGGGGCATAGTGTTTGCATGAGGGGTGGGTGTCTTGGGGCATAGTGTTTGCATGAGGGGTGGGTGTCATGGGGCATAGTGTTTGGTTGGGGAGTGGGGGCCATGGGCATAGTGTTTGCTTGAGGGGTGGGGGCCTTGGGGCATAGTGTTTGCATGAGGGGGGTGTCTTGGGGCATAGTGTTTGCATGAGGGGTGGGGGCCATGGGGCATAGTGTTTGGTTGGGGAGTGGGGGCCATGGGGCATAGTGTTTGCTTGAGGGGTGGGGGCCTTGGGGCATAGTGTTTGCATGAGGGGGGTGTCATGGGGCATAGTGTTTGCTTGAGGGGGTGTCTTGGGGCATAGTGTTTGCTTGAGGGGGGGTGTCTTGGGGCATAGTGTTTGCGTGAGGGGTGGGGACCATGGGGCATAGTGTTTGGTTGGGGAGTGGGGGCCATGGGCATAGTGTTTGCTTGAGGGGTGGGGGCCTTGGGGCATAGTGTTTGCATGAGGGGGGTGTCTTGGGGCATAGTGTTTGCATGAGGGGTGGGGGCCATGGGGCATAGTGTTTGGTTGGGGAGTGGGGGCCATGGGGCATAGTGTTTGCTTGAGGGGTGGGGGCCTTGGGGCATAGTGTTTGCATGAGGGGGGTGTCATGGGGCATAGTGTTTGCTTGAGGGGGTGTCTTGGGGCATAGTGTTTGCTTGAGGGGGGGTGTCTTGGGGCATAGTGTTTGCGTGAGGGGTGGGGACCATGGGGCATAGTGTTTGGTTGGGGAGTGGGGGCATTGGGGCATAGTGTTTGCTTGAGGGGTGGGAGCCATGGGGCATAGTGTTTGCTTGAGGGGTGGGGGCTATGGGGCATAGTGTTTAATAAAAATTAGGGGTTGAAAAAGCCTCCTGCCACGCCACGCCACGCCTACTCCCCACCCACATTTACTTTTCGGCCCACTATAGCCATCATGTAGGGTACTTTCGGTCCTCTCTCAAAATCAGTTGTGCACCCCTGCCTTAGCACAACCCCACAACCTTCCTCGCCTCTCCTTCCTACAAATAGGAGGTCATCCAGGTAGTGCACCACTCTTGCCCCTGCGCACCTTCTTCTAACTGCTCACACGAAGAAAGTGCTGAATAGCTCGAAATAGTGGTACAAGATAGCGCAGCCCATTGACATGCACTTGTCGAAGTAGAGCTTGTCCTGGAACTGGAGCCCCAGCAACCTAAAGCTATCCGGGTGGACTGGCAACAGCCGGAATGCTGACTCATTGTCCGCCTTTGCCAGCAGAGCCCCTGTTCCTGCCTCCTTCACCAGGTCTAGTGCCTCATGGAAGGAGGTATAACGCACCGAACACTGGTCCGGATCAAGCCCAATGTTTCTGGACACCCCCTTTGGGTAGGGGAGATGGTGTATCAACCTGAATTTCCCCTCTTCTTTTTTAGGGACCACTCCTAGTGGGGACACCACAAATTCTTTGAATCGGGACTCATTGAATGCCCCCTCTATCCTCCCTAGCTTTATCTCCTTGCTAAGTTTCAACTCCACTATCTCCGGTTTGACAGATCCTGACTTCAGTTATTTTGGGACCACTCCACTGTGCACATTGATACTAGGTATCCTGAAACCCTCTGAGAAACCCCCCAAAAGCACTGCCATGGTTACCCTGTCATGACAGGAATTCAGCAGCCGTCGCAGTGTCTCAAGCTTGATAGGGGTTGGGGCTATTACCCCCTTGCTAGGTACCCCATCCTTCTGCTTAGCTTGTTCCCTCGGCTTGGGCACCTGTTGCTCCTTATTTCTGCGTCAGGCGGCCGTGTGGTGTCTGCCACATTTGCTGCACGCATGCCTGAACTTGCAGTTTGCCCCGCACGTGCAGTTCCCTTTCTCAAACTTGCAGCAGGTGGTGTCCCTTCCTGATCCGCTGCCCTTGGACCAGACACCACTCCCGCCCAAAAGGGCCGCCATCCTCTATCGTTACCCTGGTAGGACCTGCCCCACCAGCTCTGGCATTTCCTCTCCCCCGGTTGCTGCTGCTCCCCCACTGGCAAGACCTTTTGCTGGTTGATAGCTATCATCTTATGGATGTACCCTGACACATCCTCATCATCCCAGTTCATGCTTGGAAACATCTGCATTTTCAACCTGAACCCCTTCGAGCCATGCGTCACCCCCATACTCCTCATGAGCCTCATGGATGCGCTGCTCGTATGTGAAGAGCGCAGCAGCGTCCCCTGGGAACTTCTCTACCATGATGGAGGTGTACCTCCTGAAGGCATATAGCCAATTCATGATGTTGCTTTCTTTCCTCACTCTCTTCCTGCTATCCCTCTTGGCATCCTCTTTCTTGGCCTCCTTTACTATGTCAGCCCCACCTGCTCAAGCTCAAGCAGAGTGAATATGTCTATGAAAACCTTGATCCAATTTCTTTCCTTGATTTCCGATGGCATGTGCCACACTAAGCCTGCAACCCTAGTGGTCAATGGTGTGCACCCTGGGCCCATCCTCACCCCCACCACTGATGTACAAATGTCTGCTATCCTTACCGCACCTTGGAGGCCCCTCTTTTTGAGCCCCCACGCTTCCCCAGGAAAGTCCACTGGGAGGGGACCAGCTCCTTCCCTTCCTGCTATCTCTTGCCCGCTTAGCTAGGGAGCTGCGCCCCTCCCCTGTGGGGACTGATCGGGTGCTGCTGCGCCCCCTCCCGCCAGCGCTCCCCCACCCACAATGGCTACATCATTTTCCCTCTGTTGTGGGCCTGCTTCTCTCCCCCAGTGCTGTGCTCGTGCCACCTCCCACATTTGCCCCAGCCTGCAACCCATAGTTATTGCTGCAAGCATTCACATTCTCGACCGCCTGCTGTCATGCAAACCTTTCAGTACTCCCTCTATATGCATCTCTACAATCATTTTGATCCTCTCACCCAATACGGCCTGGTCTGCTGCTTATGCTTAGGCGTGTCCGTCTCCCATCTAGCTTCAACCACCTTCCACAATGCCTTCCTGGCTCTTTGTGGTCTTTTGGCTGCTGGTGGGTCATTCTCTTCTTCCATTGCTTTCCTTTTCAGAGCTGCGTCCATTCTCTCTGGTGCTTCGGAATAACTCTTCAATGCCTTTCTCTCCTTTGGCTCTGTTTGCCCACTCTACGGGGGAGGGGGAATGTAGTCCTCACCCTTGGTATCTTCCAGCACTACCAATGTCTCTTGCTCGTTCTCCTCCTTTACCGGTGCCTGCGCTATGAGCCAGTCCACCCCTCTGTCCTTTGTGGCTGCTCTGATTCTTCTCACAAGGTCCGCCATCTCCTCTAGAGCTTCCGTTCCCTGTCCTCTTCTTCGATATTTAACACTTTTTAAAAAAAATTTCTACTAAAATTGTATGTATGGTCCTGCTTTTCGTTCTGCTGCCACTGAATGCTGGGGCCTTTGTGCCTGTTGCTTGCCGCTCCACTCAGACTATAAGCATGCACTTATACATTGCTTATTTAATCTTTTCCCCAAAGCACTGCGACGAGGAAGATGAACACTGCATGTCAAATCCTTTTGTTTTGTTCCTCATCCAAGATGGCCACCGCTCAATCCCCTCACTGTCAGACCGTTCTTTTCTTTCAGCAGCACCTGTATGGTGGGCCAGCTCATCAGCCACTCCAAGATGGCCACCACACTTTTTGTCCTTCTTTTATTTCGGGGGCCCTTGAAGGAAGACCAGCTCTGCTGCGCTGATCCAAAATGGCCACTACGTTATTGGGTCCTTTCTTCTAGGTTCATGTGTTTGCTCTGCTCAATCACCCTCCCATAATTCTTAGCTGTGTTGCAATACTTTATCCCTCGGAACGGAGTCCGCCGGCTAAAACGTCCAGTGTTGCTAGGTCTGCTTATTATAAGCGACTTTGGGCTTCTTTTTGCTCGAAGTCGCTTATAATTTTTGCTGGTCGCTTGTTGTGGTTTTTGTCTGCTTATTTCCCCTATTAACCGCTTATTGTTGCGCTTATTCAGTTCACTGATTCAGTGAACTGAATAAGTGGTTAAGAGGGGTAAGCGGGCAAAAACCGTAACAAGCAGAATCACTTCCCCGGCAGTCAGCACTCTTCAATCTAATTCCCGTTGCGGCGCAGCGACCCCTGCTGCTAAGTTTCATTAGCAGCAGGGGTCACTGTCTGTGCCGCAGCAGGGATGTGAAAGCACTACAATAAGCCACAGAGATGTTAACTCTTATTTAAATCATGGTCTAAGAGTTAACATCCACGTGGCTTACAGTGGTGCCTTCACTTTTCCAGATGCAGTGCTTTCAAGGGAAATCCTGCTTTTTTGTATGAACCCGTGACTTTCGCTATACTGTAAAGGTTGACACTCTCCGATAACAGCGTTAGACCGCCTACCCTGCCCTCCCTTTTGTGCCACTTTTTCCCACAGCTCCGGACACACTGATATGCTTTCTTGTGCTGCCGAATTCGTCACGTCATAACACAAATGATAGAAATGTTTGAAACGATGGAGTAATTTAGGCGAAGGCTGGGCACAGGATGGGGTGGGTCATGTGGACATGCTTGTGTTTGGCAAGTGCTAGCCAGCCTTCTTTCGCATTCCATGGAGGAGGTTGATGTTGAGAGGTGTTATGTTTTTAGGCGAAGGCCGGGCACAGGATGGAATGGGTCATGTGGACATGCTTGTGTTTGACAAGTGCTAGCCAGGCTTCTTTCATATTGCATGGAGAAGGTTGATGTTGAGAGTTGTTATGTTTTTAGGCAGAAGGCTGGGCACAGGCTGGAATGGGTCATGTGGACATGCTTGTGTTTGACAAGTTCTAGCCAGGCTTCTTTCATATTCCATGGAGGAGGTTGATGTTTAGAGTTGTTATGTTTTTAGGCGAAGGCTGGGCACAGGATGGAATGGGTCATGTGGACATGCTTGTGTTTGACAAGTGCTAGCCAGGCTTCTTTCATATTGCATGGAGAAGGTTGATGTTGAGAGTTGTTATGTTTTTAGGCAGAAGGCTGGGCACAGGATGGAATGGGTCATGTGGACATGCTTGTGTTTGACAAGTGCTAGCCAGGCTTCTTTCATATTGCATGGAGAAGGTTGATGTTGAGAGTGTTATGTTTTTAGGCGAAGGCTGGGCACAGGATGGGGTGGGTCATGTGGACATGCTTGTGTTTGGCATGTGCTAGCCAGGCTTCTTTCATATTCGATGGAGGAGGCTGATATTGAGAGGAATTATGTTTTTAGGCGGAAAGCTGGGGACCACAGCAGTTGAAGGTCTCTGTGTGGCAAGCACACATAATAACGACTTAAAAATAAAATACTTTTTTTAATAAATGCTTTGTTCTAACATTTTTTGTTTATGTTTTTCTCTATGTATATTTGCATTATTGTTATATTTCTTACTTTTGAGACCTATCCACAGTGTTTTAGAGGTGCGCTTGTTTTTTCAGCTTATTTGGTTGGGAGTCAGCTTGTTTTGGGCTTGTTTTGAGGGGGCATTCAGCTATTTTTTCCTTTTGACCTGGTAACTCTTTCTCCCCTCATGGATTATTTCTTGATCCTTACCTATTTTCTTTCTTGGGGGGCGCTGGCATCCACAGCTGCATGCTACGCCTGCTTAGCGGAGCTTGGCCCACATGAATCTCTGGCCTCGCTCCCCATCCCCGCTCTGAACTGCTGCCACTGGAGCCTAATCTCAGAGCCGACCGCAATCCCCTCGCACCTTTGCTGTGCCTGGATGCACATGTACCAAAGTGTGTGCTTAGATTGCCCGACCATGCTTCGCCACCACTGGGCAGTAGGCTCCTCCATCACTACACGGCGCAAAGCCATGACTGCTCCTTGATGTTTGTCTGCCGGTCCACGCTGCCACGGATCAGGTACAATGCTGACTTGCTGCAGGGGAAGCGTGTATGCACATAGGCCGCTCCGCCTACGTGGGCTCTATTTAAAGGGTCCATATTTATGGCCTCATTTCCTGCCTGCGCCTTGCATTTGAGGCGGCAGGCGGAGTGGGGGGGTGCTCGCCCCCCTCCGCCCTGTTATCCCTCAGCGCTGCAAGCCCCTGCAATCGGGCAGTGACAGAGCTTTGGGGGGGGTTTCCTCCTCCTCACCCCCTTATCCCAGGTCTCTTCAGATCCTGATTCCCCCCCACCACTATCCCCACCGATTGCATGCAACGTAGTGATTATATGGTTGTCCCCCATAAGGATACTGTTGCCTCCTCTGGCAGCCAGCACTGGCGCTGGGAGGCCCCCCGTTCCCCTCTGTAGCTGCATTGGGCTTCATGTGTTTCCTGCAGTGACTGTCTTGAGCTGGCTCTGCCTTCCTCTTTGTCTGTGCTGATCTTCATACGTCTCTCTAGATGACCGCGCTTAGATGTCTACAGCACCAGTTATATTTGTTTATGTAATTGGGAAGCATGTAAAGCGTATGTTCGTTTTGTACACACGTAAGTGCGCTCCCTGCCAAAACAGGGTTGGAAACTAAACAAATTAATTTGAGCAGTGGAGACATGCTTGCCGAGACAGTGCTAACAGTGTGATCTCGGAACAGGATTCTGTACTGTGCATAGTTTAGTTTAGTTTTTTTATTTATAAAGCGCGGCCAAACCCTCAGGTAGCTGGGCGCATTAATCTTGGGAGCAGCATAGTTACATAAAGGGTTGCACTTGATGGGTGCATAAGGTACATACAGTAAGTAGCACATAGGTGAATACAGTGGGTGGCACGAAGGCAGGTACAATGGGTAACGTAAGGACCGGGTTGCATAGCGGGGGCAGCCCACTTCGATACTCCAACCTTTAGTAA
This sequence comes from Ambystoma mexicanum, assembly GCF_040938575.1. Taxonomy (NCBI): domain Eukaryota; kingdom Metazoa; phylum Chordata; class Amphibia; order Caudata; family Ambystomatidae; genus Ambystoma; species Ambystoma mexicanum. The sequence continues at coordinate 374,285,795 of NC_090926.1, read as the reverse complement.
TTCTGTCCCTCGGTCCTCCCCTCACTGTACCTTCTCTCTGCATCACCAGGAGCTACTCAGTAATTGGCAGCCAAGCCTATTTAGTGGGCGTAGCTGCTTTATTGGTGAGAGTTGACTTACAGGTGATCCGTAATTGACTACCCAGCAGCAGGAACTACACTGGGCCGGCGTCTGACTGTGCCACATGAAGACAACCTGGATACTCTCCAAGCACACACGTTGCACAGTTTCTTAATTTTCTTGCTTACTTTTCGTGCAATGGCTAGTCTTCCTCGTTGCTTTGTCTCACACCCAAGGGTTCCCCAAGGATTTACACCCTGGGGTGCCATACGCATACATCACCAGCCCCCCTCCTGACTGCTGAACCCCTATGGTCATGACGGTGGATTACCTTTTGGACACACCAGGTAACTCTGCCGGGCGCCTCTGTAAGATAAATCACATTTCAATACATCACAATGGTTGCGACTGACAGCGCATCAAATCTAATATTTCCAGTCCTAGGAAGGGGAGTCAAACCTCTCCTACTGATGCCAAACAAAGAGGGCTTCTACCCCTGTTGGCCCCGCCCCCATGCCGCCTACTACTTGATGAGATTTCCTGCACCTCCCCGTCCTCTCTTTCCTGTCCCCCCTTATTAGGGCATGGGAGGGATGGTCACGAGTGTCTGGTGAGCATGCCCAATATGTGAGGGGGCCTGGCGCCAAGGCCTTCCTGTGGGTTGTGCGGCCCCCTTGGCTGTTTCTTCTTAGTGTGTGCAAATAGCACTGCCCCGTGTTCGCTACTGGTACTGGGTAAAGGCAATGTGTATTGAGGCCGCGAGGTGAATAAACGTTTCAAGAACTCACTTTGCAGTAGATGTTCTATGCTAAATTGGGGTTAGTAAATGGGTTCCGACAACAAAAGATGAAAACATTATGACCAAGCCAGAGAAAAAAGGGAGACCCTCAATTAAAATGAGTGAAAAGCCTTCAATTAAACTGAGTGAAATGCCTTTGTTCCCATGCACTGAGATGTAAGGTGTTTGTTTTGATTCTTCATGCTATTAGCACCCAGGGATATGTGCTGCGTCTCCTCCAGCTCTGCCATCTTGTTTTCTCTTGGCTGCTGGCCCAGGCACCTTTCCGTCCGCCCTCCAAATGAACCCTCACTCATCTCTACACTGCTCTGCCCCGCAGCGTCCTCCTGGCTCTCCCGTATGCTCCTCGCCACACCATGGAAATAGCAAAGCGACTTATGCCCTTTTCTATTTCATTTATGGGTCATAGTCGTTTGTAATTTTTTTAAGAGAAATTGGGCCCGCCCGTAAGTCTCTGCTACAATTTTCCATTAAATACCATTATCAGCCTTGCAAATGCCCCGAGTTGCTAATAGCTATTACCCTCTCGTCTGGGGCTGGCCAGGTCCCAGAACAGGACTCTCAGAGGCCCTCACTTGGCTGAAGCCTACCTTACGCTGATGGTCCGTTCCTAGCACTGTCTGCTCCTGATTGTGGGTGTGAGAGCTATGTTGCTTCATAGACATTACATTAAACGCCACTTTCCATCTTCTTACTTGGAGCAATCATTCCAGGTTCCTGAGTTTACCTCTTTTCCTAGAATATGCTCTGGCCCAAATGAAGAAGACAACACGGTACCCACCCACCCCAACCGCTTCCCCACAAGGTTTAACCCTTTACCCCACCCCCACATCCCATATATTTTCGTTATTTTTTTCGTTATTTATTTTTCGTTCTCAAGACTGTATACCCACTGGAAGGTCATATACGTACTATAAATAGAGCTTCCAAGTCCTCGCTTCAACTGGTGCTGGAATATGAAAACACAAGAGAATAGAGAGCTTTCAAAAGATGCAGACATGATGTAAGAGAACACTATACCATCCACGCAAATGCAATTATTAAAGCAAGACATCTAAATCGTCTAAGTACTATAAATAGAACTGAAATTAAATGGTAGCACAGACGGAAAGGGGAAAAGAGAAAAATGGTTGAGTTCCTCATTTCTAAAATATTTGAGGCATTCCGGTTTATTTGTTCTCCTCATGCTCCTTTTATTTACTGAATTGTATTTTTACCTTGGGTTTGTACTTTTAGCACGTCACTTTTTACTCTTGCGGTTACCCCCTTGACCAGTTATACTTCCTGAGCTAACACCCACCACCTTCACCAGGCCTGTTACACTGGCTACCACTAGTTGACAAATCGAGGTTGACCCTCATCACATCTTCCCCCTACTCGGTGGAATGTAGTTGATCATACTTCATCTTATAATTATCTGAACCCTCTTCAAATCTGTCACCGGGATCTAGGCCTCTCACCACGAACAATAGCACTACACTGGTTACTGAGTGAGGCGTCAAATTGTAAGACACCAAAGATTTACACAAGGCTTGAATCCAGTCCAAGTTACTAGAGAGTGACAATTGAATACAAGCTTTTCTAAAAATAAAAATAAAAGTGGTCTCTTTCCACCAGCCCATTGGCACGTGGGAGAGGAAGCATGCTGTGCACCTGAGCTCTGCAGGAACTGATGCATCTTCTCAGGGACAAATCTCTCCCAACTTCTTGTGACAATGTGTTCGATCATCCCCTCATTGTTAACTGTAGTGTAAACCTGAGGACTTTGATTGTGGTAACCACTGACATGGTTTCCCACTCAATCCACTTCATGGTATCGTCCTCCAAAACAATGAGACGAGTCGAAGAAGAGCCTAACATCTGGAAGGGACCTAGTGCATCCTAGGCCAAGTAGGTCCATATATGTGGCTTGATTGGGCGGTTAACTGACTTGTTTTTTATACTTCTCACTGTACTCGCATGGAGCACTGTCCATGGTTGGCAACTCATAGTGTTCCCAAACACTTTTTTGAATGAGACTAGGGCCTAGAGGTCCTCCAGGGCTACATCAACAAATCTACTTCTCAGAGCTATTGGTGGTAGGACGTGATTCCCTTTAACAGTTCCATTCTGAAAACAGGGGAGGTAATTGACTACGCCCTTCCATTCTTCCCTCAAACCTTTGTGAATAAGCGCAGCTTTTCGACTAGTCTTGCTGCACTCTTTCCATTCACTCTTGCCTTCTTCCAAGACAGTAGTGGCACACGCCGGCTCTGGTGTCCATCTCAACAGCCATCTGCCACCACATTGCATTCTCCTGGTCAATATTCCTTGCTGATGTTGTATTCCACCATCAATTATCCACCTACGGATCCTGGGTGAGTTGGTGCTCATGTTCTGGGATGAACACATGTGCAGTAAGGGTGTGTGGCCCATGCAAATTAGTAAAGGGATTCTTCTTTTTGGTCAGTTTACCCACAGATTAATAATAATAATAATAATAATAATTAACAATAATAAAGAGTCGGACACCATGCATCGGTATCACACACCAAACCTCTGCCATGCCTAGCACTGTGTCCCAAAGCACACGCCGGATTGCTCCTTCAATAGCCGCTGGAGAAAACATTTGATATATGGCTAGTTTCATCTTTTTTTCTTTTTGGAAGGAGCCGATTTCCTCGCAGACCAGTTTGTTGCAGACCCATTTGTATGTACGTTTTATTTACCACATTTCATTGCAAATGTAGAGCGGGGGGGGGGGGGTTGGTTTTAAGTATTCAGAAAGGTGGGGGGAAGGGGGAACCGAACTCCCCCCCCACATTTTTTTCAGTGAAATGTGGTAAAAATACAATTTGATACTGAGAAAATGGGCCTCAAGCAAAAGGCTGTGAGGAAACATCACAGAGCCTCCTTTTTTAATAGCTCCTTTGAACGCTTGGGCTTTAAAGCGCTACTCGTTGCAGAGATCCAGTCACAAACACTTCAGAGACAGTTCACGGATAAGAAGACGGGTGCAGCTCTTGGCCTCCAAGCACTGAGCACTTCAAAGAGCAAACGCTGAGCACTCATGTGCTTACCAGGGATGGGAAAATCCGCACGTGGAACCCAAATTCCAACTCGGGTTTCCTCCGGAGCAAATACAGATACCATCCCACTTAACGCACTCCATAAGCTACAAGGTGCTGTGCTCCTGAACCTGCAAGTAGTTGCACAAAAGGGTGCACACCCTCACAGGCAGTCACTGTATGAAACCCGTCTCAGAGGCGGCCTCCAAGAAGGCCACGTGCTTTCAGGCAGTAGCAGTCATAAACGATCGGACCTGGAGTCCAAAGCCCAGCCCACCCCCGCACGCACATGCACTCGCCTTTCATAACACGTGAATGATGGTCATAATTCTGTTTTTGTGCCAATAGACTTGTTTAGGAAATAGCTTATCAGCTAACAGTCGGCCTCATTATAGGTTTGGTGGTATCTCAGGTAAATCTGCTGAAATGCCACCAAACTGTATTACCGTTACTGTCACTTGGTCTTTCGGTATTACCGCCGATTACAAGTGGTGGTAGGCAGTGTTAGTCCCCCATTAATTGGAGTCCATAGGCCTACATTGGGTGTTTCAGCGATATTTACGCTGGCGGTAATAGCGCAGAATTGGCTGGGTTTGGGGGGTGGAGTGGCGGAATTACCTCTGGCTTCTTGCTGGAGGGTATTCTTCCACCTTACCCCAAACACGTAGTTGGGAGGTGCAGTGATGTGGCAGTAATGGGTTTCTGCTGCATTTTTACGGAACCACCCAACTTGTAATGACGCCCATGTTTTCGTTGTCTCGCACATCTACAACAATAACATTTCAGTGGGTAGTTCAGGTGCTGATGGTGGGGGAAATATTCCAGCTGATCCTTATTGCCCTTTTCTTGGGAGTTCTGTTCGGTATTCGAGTGTGAAATGCGCAGGAACTGCCTGAGGAATCTTTTGAGTGTTAATATCCAGATGACTCAAACCGCAGACCCTTGTTAATTCTGGCTATGCATATGTCTCTGAAACCTGCCAACGTTGTCCTCTAGTCGGCACTTCACAATATTGTACCGACCCACTTAGCTCTGTTTGCTCCTCAAATTCTTGTTCTTCTTTTCCCGCCAGGTCCGTGGATTCTCCTGGTCCACGTGCGATGACCTCCCACACCCAGTGACTATCGAGAGCTTGTCCATCAGCCCGGACCCCATCCATATTCCAGGGGACGTGACTGTGGCCGTTGTGATTTCCACCAGTATAGATCTCGAGCGCCCGCTGATGGTAATGTCATGTCATTTGCATATAAATATTGATCTTTGCGTTTGCTTCATTTCAGTAAGGGCAGGTAAGCGCCCCCACAGAGGTAAGACCATACACACACTGGCACATGCCCACTAGCAACACTGGTGGCAAAACATGTGTATAGAATTCCTAAAGTGCAAACCTACCTGGCCAGCAGTGGAGAGCGGCACAAGAGGGGGGATTGTTACAGAGTTATAGAAAGGGGGCGTAATGGGTAGTATGTGGGCAAGAGTTCAGACACATGTATACTGAACCAAATCGATGCAAACGCTGTCATGTGACCAGAGGACAATGGGAATAAAGGAGGAAAATGTATACAGTGGTCTCAATGACCTTTAATTGGAAGCCTGCACTCCTGAAAACTTAAACAGTGCAGAGTATAGGCAGAAGTGCAAAACGTCTAGTGTCAGGATCCAGAGCTGCTGCACTCGGCTTAGCAAGGCCTGGTCCAGTAGTACAATGCCCCAAACCGCCCATTCTCTCGTAATGGAGGGTTGTTAATAGTTTCAATTGTTTCCCGAGGTTCATCTTAGAATTTCGCTCTGGGGTGGGGTGAGTGACCTCTTCAGAAGTGGGCCTTGGAAGGACAGTCCTCTTGCAACAAAGCAATGCAAACAGTCATGTGACTGCTGCAATAATTAGGGGAGGGGGTCATTTTCCTTTGAATAGTAAATTGCCCGGAGGGGGCCACTTCTTTTTGAACCTCCGTGCAAAATGTCCCCTGCATGCAATGTTTAAACTTTCCAACACATAATGGTAAACTGTAAAACACAGGCGAAGTCCCCTTTACACCTTCCGTTTCCAGTCCTCTTGCTATTTGGCAGACCACACACTACCACACATAGGTTGATCATTTCTCCTGCCAAGCTCTGAAGGCCGTAAAGACCACCTTGTATTTCACATAGACACCCATGGGCTGTCAGAGCTCATTGTGCGTGAAACACATTGCAGAATTCGGGCAGCTGCTCTCTGCACCAGCTGGAGTTTCTGTGTTAGACACACCATTTCTATAGGCCAAGCAAAGGAGCATGGATTAGTGACAAGTGCCTTGAAGGTTCTCAGCTAGAATCCTCCATCTCTCCTTATCTCCCTGAAGGGCCAACACGTGCACACGTTCTTTCGGCAGGTAAGTTGCTGTTGACATGCATAGGTCTACATGGGTGTAAGAGTGAGGCTCCTTTACTGAGGTTAATGCCTGGAACCTGGTCACCAGCCAGCAGTCGACTTCTGGTAGCACATTTGGTCCGTGAAATGCCCTGAAATCAGAAACCCTGTTCTATGACTTATGAATAATGTAAACCTTTGCCAGGCCTTTGGAAGTAGCGCTCACCAGCTGTGCCAGTCTCGCCACGTTGATCCGCTGCCCAGATGTTCAAAGAAGCCAAAAAGGTTCTGCACCTGTCCCCGACTGTGACCTGAATGGGCGCACAGCACACCCTCTGTGAGCAGTTTCCCATAACATGATGAGTTGTGAAGTAGACCTGGTTCTCCACTAATCCTGCCAACAATCGTGTGTAAGGTATAGTTTCGTAGTTGATTACTCAGAGAAGATCAAGTTACAGATCTTCAACCATCATTGACAAAACCAATATGCCTGGGTTTTTGTGTAGGATGCAAAGCTTTTGTGACAAACGCAATGATGTCGTGTTTGTCTAAAGTTATGATTGTGTACGGTATTTGCAAACAAAAATAATGTTTAAGAGGTGGTGTGCCTAACACAGAAGGAATGGGAGCATGTGACTTTTTGAATATCTATCTTTATTGAGTTTTATAAACATAAACGCTACCAAAATATAAGACATACACTGTGATATCCAGAACCTGAAGCCATTGAGCGTGTAATCAGCAATGAGAAATTCGGCCCAATATAGAGATACAGTGAAGTCTTCGAACATACATGCTTTCCGATGATCATAATTAATTTCCCTAGTTGTCCCATATCAGGGCAAGTTACGGGGGCAAGCCTGATTATGTACACGTTCCTCAGCCGCAATACAGCCATCCAGGTCACTCTCCCATTTAGAAACCATTAGCAGGCCCTCAGCTCCCTCACTTCAAAGCAATGCCTCTTCTTGCCACTATTATGGCGTGTGCTATAAAAGGTTTAGTGTATCTGGTGTAAGCTGTTTCGCCCCATATCACCGATAATAACTTCGGGTCGTTCCGGAACAGTCTGGTTGACTGCGGCAGAGATCCGTCTTTGAACCTCGAGCCAGAATCGACGAATCACAGGTGCGAAGCCAAATCATATGAAATTGCCAACCACATTCTGACAGTGAAAGCAAATGGGTTTTGTCGCTCGGCCATAGTTAAACATCAAGTGACAGGTGCAATAGACCCGATGTAGATCTTTCAGCTGGATTAGCTAAAATCCTGCAGAGAGAGCCATTTTACGTGGGGCCGTCAAGGCTTCCTGACAATCTTCAGCGTCAATGGGGCCAACATCCAACTCCCGTTTTCTATTGAGATCTGCCGAGGAACTTTAGGAGAAGTTAAGTACCACTTGGTAGAAGAATCAATTCTGGGTTTAGGTCATCGTCTAAGGGGTTCTGTTTCCGGCAAAGTCTCCCTGGAGCTGTATTTGTAAGGCAGTATGCATGAAACATGTGGAATCTGACATAAGAGAACCCATCCGATGTTCCAAAAGGGTTAATAGTCATCCCTCGGCCAGAACGTCGGTCAGAATTTGTTCATTTTTCCCCAGCCATTGCTTTGTGAAATCCAGTGTATGGAGTTCAGGTAGTTCTATATTATCCCAGAGGGGAGTGCATTTAGTCCTTACACCTTCCCAACACATCACTTTGGTGGCTGCCCGGATACTGAGAATGATCTGTTGAGAAGCTAAAGGCATCTTCCCAATATTAATTTTGGAGTGTAGCGTCAAGAGAGGATGAGCGCGTGTCAGTCATTGCAGCTCTATTCTGACTTGCAGGTAAAGAGGATGGCCATGCAGCCATTTATTGGCTACCGCCGACTGAGAGGCCGAGTAATGTTGTTTAGCTCAGGGAGACCGATGCTACCCTACCACACTGAGTTGTACATGGTGTGTAGCCCGATCCAAGACGGAGAGTCACGCCATAGAAGTAATCTCAATGCTCTCTCTGCCCCAACAACTTCACTATTGGGGATCCTTACTGGGGTGTTTTAGAGAACATACAGATACGTGGAAAGAGCCATCATCTTAGAGGGCAGCTCGTCCCAACATTGAAAGAGGGAGGGCTGACCAAGGACCCTCTCAGTAATCTGAGTGAGATTACATTTAAGAAAAGTCCCAGGATTTCGTCATGCATAAATGCAGAGGTATTTCAAGGAGTCCATGGCGAGTTGAAATCTGGAATCTACGGGCATGGCCTCAGGACTGCCATGGACCAGGAAAAGCATAGATTTATCTCAGGTGACACAGAGTCCTATATGTGTCATATGTTTGTAAAAGTGTTATGGCTATTGGTATAGATTACGGGGTCCCCCCAAGTACAGCAGCAGATAGTCTGCATAAAGCGATACCCGCTCTTCCTGGTCTGTCAGCCATTCAGACCCCTTCAATAGGGGATCACCTCGCAGCCAGATTGCTAGCGGTTCCATGGCAAGGGTTAAAAGTAACAGGAGAGCGGGCAGCCTTGGCGTGTCCCACATTCCAAAGGTAAGTACTAGGAGGTTACAATATTTGCTCAGACCCCTGCAGTACGTTGTTTATATAATAGTTGTACCACTGAATGAAAGTCGGTCCAAGAACCATTTTAGCCAACACCACCCAAGCTCCCACTCAATGGAATCAAACACTTTTTCTAAATCGGTTGCCACAATGGTGAGATGGTCACTTCTGAGTTTAACCCTGTCCAGAGCTACATGAAGTTGACAGATGTTCATACACATGACCGTGTCTGGCAGGGAGCCACATTGGTCTGGGTGTATCAGCTCGGGCAGCACCTATAACAGCTGTTGAGCTAGAATTTTGGCCAGTATCTTTGACTCAATATTAATGAGCGAGATAGGCCTATAAGAGACACATTGCTCGGGCGGCTTGCCTTTTTTGGGGATAACAACTATGATAGCCTGTCTCAGGTCAGCGGGAAGTTCACCTTTGTCTCAGGGACATCATTTAGGGGTCGCCAGAGATTGCAACCTCTAAAAAAAACGTTACAAAAAAATGTTTTTTTTTTAATGCATTCTCCTGGGCTGTGGCCAGCACCGTGTAGCTTTTCACTTCTGGAGTGGCTGGCTTCTTTGTTCAGGCCCCTTAAAAAAAACAAAAAAAATAAGAACAGGAGTGCCAAAAGTCTAACACTTTCAGCACCGACCCTAAATAAGAAAGAATAGGAATACCAAATAATGTGTCTTTCTGGAATTCTATACAATAATTGCTAGACTCATTAAAGGTTTATTTCGGGCACACTTCAGGGGGTGAGTCTCTGATTTAGTCTGTTCTTAACGCCTCGACTCAGCCTTTCATCCTTCTGAGGTCGATAAATGAGTACCAACACAGGTTGGGTGATATTGGGTGTATATTTTATCTATATAAAGTGCTTAAGCGTAAGTGCTATATAATAACACATCATTATCATTTGGTCATGGACGTCTACTTGCATTCACAGTAATTTGGTAATATGGACCTATATACACTGATCTTAAGGATACATATGGCGATCCATTCTTGTATGAAATTTACATCACATTATAGTGATATCCTAACCATATTTTTCGTAATGTACAATGCTATGTGGTGTCACTTCCTGTTTTGTCAATGGGTGAAAGGTCGTGTTCCATCACTTCCCGCGATATCACTTTGGGGTAGGGTCAAATGACATCACTTCCTGTGATGTCATCAGAGGGTCAAGGGTCATGTGATGTCACTTCCGCTACCCCTGGCATTTTGGTGAAATGACGTCCCTGTTTTGTATGTGCTACGTAGGAAAATTTTAAGCATGGGCTTGGAAACCTTATTGTGCATATGTTTCCAGAATTCAGCTGGAAATCTATCAGGGGCAGGGGATTTGCCCGACTGGAACGACAACATAGCCATTAGCACTTCCTTCTCTGTAATGTCCATCTCTAGGGCGTCTTTCTGGTGTGTAGTAACAGTGAGGAGAAAGATCTTATCTGCATATGTTGGTTCGGGGGAGTCAGAAAGGGCCGCATAGAGTTGTTTGTAGTTGCCTGCAAGGATGTCAACATCCCGCACGACAGTGTTTTCCATGTCTGTGTGGATTTCCCTCACATTGCACAAGTCGGCGTCCTGTCGCTCTAACCAGGCCAGCATTTCCCCAGCCTTGCCGCTCGCTTCATGCACCCTAGGTCGGGACGCTAGTTATGATTGTCAAGCCAGATCAGTGGCACAGGTGCAGTAAGAATTACGGGAGTACAGGGACCTCCTCGAATTCTCTGGGGAGCGGTCCCCAATAAAGTATTGTTCTAATTCCTCGAGTTCTATCTCTAGCCTGGTGAGGGTAGCTCGTCTCTCCTTTTCTCTTGCCATGAGTGTGGAAGTGGACTCCTCTCGGAGCACTGCCTTGTTACTTTCCAGAGAGGAATGGGATCATGAACCAAGGGGCAGTTCCTTTAAAAATATTCCCTAGATTTCTTAACCAGTTTCTCGGTCACTTCTGGGAACACTAAATAGTATGGGTTCCGTTGGCAGGAAAATAGCCCAGGAGATCACAACTGGCCCACGTAGATCCTGGGTTGGTCAGGGTCTCGGGCACACACATTAGGAAATGTATTCCAGGCCATGTCCATGATGTCATCAAAATACCCTCGCACAATCCATAAATCGGCAGTATATCGAACAAATAATCTTTGTAATTCTTGTAGAAAGTCAGTCCCAGGTAGGGGTTGCATAAACATTGAGAAGCCCAACCAGTTCACCACGAGCATGCCAGCCACAAGTAAATAACTCCCTCTGACATCTCGGACCATGGACTTCAGCTCAAACGTAATATGCTTACGACTCATAATCATGACTCCTCTAGAGCCCCCTGCAAGCCCTTCATGAACGACTCTGTTGTAATTCGTTTTACTACAAAATGTACATCATCCAAACAGACTCATCTCTTGAAGTAGCACAAATGCAGGCCTATGTCTGTTGAGCAATTGCAGCACCATGTCCCTCTTGATACTATGACGAAGACAGTTGAAATTCCATAACATAGAGAGGAATTTGCGACCTACATCAGTACCCATTGAATCAAGTCGCAGCCAGCAAGTACAATAATATCCATGCAAGTTAAAGTTCATAGTGTCTCAAATAGACAAAAGAGCAGGCATACACAGATCGTAAACTAACATCCATAAAAAACCCAAAACAACCCCCTCCCTATACATCAACGAGCACAGTGTATCTGTCGCCTAACTTTAAACTGATTACTGGGTCTGACCATGGTGGGGCTGGCAAGAAATTGGGAAAGACACATCACACCCTGTAACATACCCAACTGCATTAAGACGACAAGCAAAAAACAACACTATCCAATAAACTCCCTGGGGCACAGGCAAAAGGAAGCTGATGCAAGGATAGCATGTGTGTTGCTATAGACTTCTATTGATATAAACTAAACCCTCACTATCCCTATCTCTAAGAGGGGTTTCCCTGCCGCAAATGAATACTAAAGGATCTACCAGAATGTCCGTCCAAATGAAAGTCTGTTGTCCTGTGTCACAACCTACTTCTGTCCTTCACACTACCACTAAAGCCTAATATAAACCAACAGAAAGGTACTTCTCCAGGAGAATGACTCCTTTCTCCTGGTATACCGGTAGTGTTCCCAAAATGTCCTCTTGTAAACAAATGCCAGGGGAAATGACTCCCTTCCCCTGGCTGGTACTTCGAGCCCTTTGCACAGCCAATCTTCTGGATCAGGAGAATGGCTCCCTTCGTCTGTTACTGGTCTGCACTTTCCAATACAGTTCGCAACAAGGCCAGGGGGGAATGATTCCCTTCCTCTAGCATCTCCTCAGTGTACTGCAAAGAATTCCGTTTTCTCACCAGAATAATGACTCCCTTCTCATGTTGTTTGAGAGTTCTTTTACAACTTGGATTTTATCTCTGTATTCTTTCATTGGATCTATAAAGTCCCATGACCCTGGACCCTCTCTTCTCTTATGTTGGGGTTCCAGACCCCTCTCTGGTGGTTAGTGGACTTATCCCTGCTGGTGGTACGAGGAAGATCTCCTAGGATGGCTCGCATGTCGCTGCATGGCGCCGGTTTCTCCAGGGACGGGGGTCGGTCTCTTTACCACTTCCTGCAGCCGTCTGCTTTGCCACTGCCTCAGCAGTGGCTCCCCATGTTTTGACTTCTTGCAGTCTCGGCACTTTTCAGGGACCACACAGTCCACCTCCTCCTGTAGGTCATGCCTCTGCCTCGCCTGCCTCCTGCCGGGCTCGGTCTTGTTGACGCAGGTCCCATCATAGACTCCCTCAGCCACTTGCCACTGTCCTCTGCAGAGCCCTCAGCTCTGTCGAGTGCAGACTTTGAAACTCCTAGGTTCTCCGACACGGAGGGAAGGCAAAGCCGAAGACCTCAAGTCCTTCTTCTCTTGTAATTTTGTGGGTCTTACTCCGCCCCAGCGTAACGCCAAAACCTGTTGTCAATGACTCCTGGGCATTCCTCATGCCTCATGCAAGTCACCTCATCATAGTACTAGGACAGTCAGTAATCCTCATGTTTTCTGTGCTCTTTCTGGTCCTAGTTGTACACCTAGCACTAAAGAAATATATCGATTTTACTTTCAATATAGTGGTTTGAAGTGCAATGGGGGCTAGGGAATGTGGTGGCATAGTGTTATATAATGGATGGTACCCAATGTGGTTGTCCTTATCCCCAGAGGTGGCGGTCCTCCTGCATTAAACCACCCCTAAGGGGACTATTGGGTAGTGGCCGCACCTCTCTAGCCTCATGGGAAAGGGCTCCCCCTTGTGGAGAAGTGACAATACGTGGCAAATCTTCACACTTGTTTTGTCATACAAAGAAATATTTTACAATTCCAACACAATTCTTTTAAAAGATATTAACAGTACTTATAATGCAAATCCCAGGAAATGTAGACCTGGTGATCCTTTCTCCCAAAAATGTCTACGTAGCTATTTATCACAAAAAATACAGCTGCTGTTTGTTAGGTAATTGTTGTTGTTGATAAGAAACTCCTGTACTTGGACCTATCTATCCTAATCCTTTCACTTATCAATAGTGGGGAGTTTGGCATGTATACCTTTCAGATGCAGGCCCTAGCGACCTGTACCACAATTTAAACATGCATATGTGATTACTAAAAGGAATCTACTGCCATAAACGTGAATCTATTCACATTGGAAAAGATTGAATAGGAATTTTCAACATCCCAAAAATGATAAACAAAAAGTGTATTTTAAGATATACAAATTTATCCACCAATATTATATTTAAGAGTTGTCAAGTCAGAACTGTTGCATTAGAAGGAAAAAACATACAGTTTTCATGATATTCAAAAAGAGTTTGTCTAATACTGTCTATTCTTGTGTATTCTTATCAAATGTTGCCTATCACTCTGTGTTTCGCCCTCTGGGCGTTTTCAAGGTGTAACAGTAGTATTTTTAGTATAGCAAAGTCATCCTGTGAAAAACACGATATTTTAAAGATAATTATTTCTGCATGTTAAGGCAATCGTCTTAATGTTTTAGTCCGTTTCAGATTCCTAAGTATTGCACACTTCTAATTAACTGTAGATGCCCGTGATCTATTTGCCGACTTCTGTTCCCATAAAGTTCATAAGAAGGAAGAAAAGTGACATGTATGTATTTTGCATTTGCCGCTCGTTACTGGTTTCATTGAAATGGTTTAGATTGACAGTTTTTTAGATTTCTGTCTATTCCAGTGGCCCATTCTTCGTTATTAGATCCCAGAAATATATTGAGATTTGATATCACTCTGCCATGATCGGCTTTTCCGGTGCTCCACTTGCAAAGCAGCTGGTGTCTGCTTTATTTCCATTCACTACCTTATTCTTTTGAAGTTAGCTGCCAACTGCCCGTATTTTAATGAAAAATGTCTTTTGCATTCAAAACCTGCCCACCAAACCATATACTTTCTGATGCCTCATAAAGAGCTAAAGGTCCAGGATCTCTCCAGTGGTGATGCCCCCCTGCTCCTCTCACACATAACTGAAGTGGTGATGCCCCCCTGCTCCTCTCACACATACCTGAAGTGGTGATGCCCCCCTGCTCCTCTCACACATAACTGAAGTGGTGATGCCCCCCTGCTCCTCTCACACATAACTGAAGTGGTAATGCCCCCCTGCTCCTCTCACACATAACTGAAGTGGTAATGCCCCCCTGCTCCTCTCACACATAACTGAAGTGGTAATGCCCCCCTGCTACTCTCACACATAACTGAAGTGGTGATGCCCCCCTGCTCCTCTCACACATAACTGAAGTGGTGATGCCCCCCTGCTCCTCTCACACATAACTGAAGTGGTGATGCCCCCTGCTCCTCTCACACATAACTGAAGTGGTGATGCCCCCCTGCTCCTCTCACACATAACTGAAGTGGTGATGCCCCCCTGCTCCTCTCACACATAACTGAAGTGGTGATGCCCCCCTGCTCCTCTCACACATAACTGAAGTGGTAATGCCCCCCTGCTCCTCTCACACATAACTGAAGTGGTGATGCCCCCCTGCTCCTCTCACACATAACTGAAGTGGTGATGCCCCCCTGCTCCTCTCACACATAACTGAAGTGGTAATGCCCCCCTGCTCCTCTCACACATAACTGAAGTGGTGATGCCCCCCTGCTCCTCTCACACATAACTGAAGTGGTAATGCCCCCCTGCTCAGGGCTTATTGCTTATATAATTCTTTAATGCCATTTAGTTCATGCTTTAGCTCTCCACACTTAAGCTCACAACAAGAGAACTTTGACAGAAGGAAATAACATTTGGTGATTGGGGATAGCTCAGGGGCAACGCGTTTGTCTTGGAAGCAAGACCATGCAGCGCAACACAAGTTTAAATCCCAATCCCGCCCTTAGGAACCAATCTCTGGTTTTAAGAACGTTATGAAAGAATAATGATAACATTAGTTGCATAGGAATGGACTTGATGAATAAACTGATACGCTCTGTCTTTTAATAATAAACATTTTATGCAATTGGATTACAATGCTCCAATAATCTCCCCACACATGATTTGACGATCTGGAATTTTTCAAGGTATAGCAAACATTATTGCATCGTAAATTCTAGTTTTACATCATCAATAGTATCTACAATGTACATTTTTATTTCTGTATCGTCCAATATATAGAGATATGTTCAAAATAAATATCATAGATTGCATATAATAGGAGAAAAAAGGAAAGCAAATATGTTACATTAGTTTAGCTACATCAATGAAGTTATGTATTAAATAATAATTGATCATTTATTCCTATTTAGAGGGACAGCAAACATTCTATTCAGAGTCTGTAGTCTATAAAATATGTTACATGTGTTTGAGTCACCCTGGACTAATATATTTAATGTACTCAATATTTTTCTCTAATTTCAATTATGTTGTTCTACTCTTAAGGTTTTCATGTCCCTTCATATTGCTACTGTATATTGACATACAAATTGCACCATCTTAAACATTCCCAATACTAAATCTTAAGTGACTATTGTCCATTCTGTAGCATACCATAAATAATACTATCAAAAACTCCATGCTCACCGATGCAGTTGGCCTACTTTTCAGATCTCCTTATATAAATGTTTTTTCAGATCTCAAATCGTTCATTTAAAGTAGCTCACATTTTTTCTGTATGAAAAACCATTAGATTTGTTAATATAAATCCGCTTGATCCATATGCTTTTAAGATGTACATTAAAATGTTTTAAAATGTAGGATTTGAATCCAATATTGATTATAGTATCCCTTAAACCATTTGTACGCACTTATTGCGCTTGCTCTTTCAAATTTTATTCATTGGATTAAGCATCCATTGCACATTTCTGATCCCTTTAAAAAGAGAAACAAATATGTGCCCCTGCATTATTACTAACTATGTGTCACATAATAAAATTCATATGATAAATACCAAAAAAGTGAATGTTACTTTATTATCGGAATATTATTCATCCCAGCGGTGTTCGGCTTGCAATTTGTTGGCAACCATGTGCTACATGGTCGCCATCTTCAACTAATTTTCCATACAGAGCGCAGGTGAGTGGTTGATCCCTTCCCTTGTGTCTCCTCACTCCGCCCCCCTTTAGTTTTCATATCTGCCTTGGTTTCTCATTCTTTTTTCACCGCTCTCCCCGTGCTCTTTCTCCCCCTCTTGTCCCCACTTCCTTGTTGTGTTGGTTGCCCGCCCTTAGCCCTCCATTGGCTTCAGACCTCCTCTTAGTACAGCCAATCAGGTCAGCCCCACTGCCCGTGCATCCCCCTACGACTAACGGCACAGAGACAAAGGGTAGCTCCTGCAGTAGCTGCTCTAGAATGTGTTTGCCTGTGTTCGCCGGTGGACCATGCAGTGCAGCCATCAACCAGCAATGACTGACAAGGTAAGAAAGGTGTGGGCAAGGCGGAACAGCCATTACTCTTAGTACTCCTTTACCAATGCTTTAATCTGCCGAACGTCACCCACAATTTGTATGTCGTCCATATCAGGCATCCAGGAATCTCGCATTTAGGTGTTTTTTACTTTTACTGCTGTTTGTTGAAACCTAGGCTTTTCCCTTTTTCCTAGACACTTGAACCTAGATGGTTGCATTGCTGTTGTGTTGAAGTTAGCATTGTGCTTCTCCCTCTCCCTCTCCGCTCTCAGTCCTTCCTTGGCCCCCTTTTCCCCTTGCCTCCTACTCTCTTCTATTCTCCCATATCACCTGGTGAGGTCTCTGGACAACTCTGCTCTATGAGCGTCTCATCCAAACAGGTGTTCCCCTGCTCCTATGAACTGTCAAGCACAACATTGCCTCCGCTGCTCCAGCCTTCGCAGAGTCTGCAATCACTCCTTGCAATGGGCTCCTTCCCGCTTCTCTTCTAGCACTCCCTTGTGCACCCTCTGCTCAAAAGTGCAAGTGAACCTGTTTCACTTGCACTTAATATACCCTTCTCCTCCCTGCCGCCTGAGCCTTACCCTTTCTCACGCCCTGCACTTCTCCTCCTCCCCTTCGCCACTCTTTTCTGTTACTGCACTTGCACACTCTGAATGATCTCACGGCCTAGTAGGAACGCTATTGTCTGTCTTCGTCCCTATTCATCCCAACCTTCACTTCCCCTCCTACCCTCTCCCCTCATTTCTGTTACTGCACTTGCACGCGATGAATTGCCTCACAACTTAGTAGGAATGGTATTGTTTGTCTTCTTCCGTGTACATCTCCTCATACACTTCCCTCCTCTCCCCTCTTTCTGTTACTGCACTTGCATGGTCCGAATTGTCTCATGGCTTAGTAGGAGCATCATTATTTTTGTTTTCTCCCCTGTACCTCCCCCTCCCTTGTCTTGATGCGCCTTGAAACACCATTTGGTTGTATAAGTGCATTATAAATACCCGATAAATAAATATAATAAATGTATACATCGCTTCTTGTCAGCATATGACATCATCACTTCAGCTGTGACATATTTGTCAAGTGCAGTGGGCATAATTGTTTACTTATTGCTCTGTTTTTCTCTCTATCGTGAATGTCATGTGCATGCCTTGCTTTCTACACCTAATGTAAAGCCATTTTTACTTGCTAACGTACATTTTACGCGAGATCATCCCTCATCCAGCACTTGATTTACTTCATTCATACATTTTTTACTCAAGTGACACCTCATCTGAAGCTAATAGCCGGGTCTGTGGCTCAGTGGACCAATGCATCCACTACATGATCTTGTGTTTGACCTCAGGGTCACTGGTTAAAATCCTGGCAGGTCCACTCATCTGCTCATTCTTCCGAGGTCTATAAAATAAGTACTGTTAAGTTGGGTAAC
This sequence comes from Ambystoma mexicanum, assembly GCF_040938575.1. NCBI lineage: Eukaryota > Metazoa > Chordata > Amphibia > Caudata > Ambystomatidae > Ambystoma > Ambystoma mexicanum. Next base: position 374,267,719 of record NC_090926.1, on the reverse strand, counting down.
AATATACATCTGCTGTCTGTCAATAGCCAAAATGCCACTTTGGGGGTGACTGTGCACTCTACAAATACACCTGTTATGTTAATATAAGCATCAATTTCTTGTTACAAATTATTGCATCTTATTATTTATACTCAGCCCAATTAAGACAAATTATTACTATTCAGATGGATTAATTCCTCTAAATTTAATAAACGTACTGTATTTTATTATTTAAAACCAATGATAATCCCCTTTGATAGAGCTCCGCATCGCGTAAAGAACTAAGCCATATCACATCACTCACTTTTACATGCGTCTCTAAACTCTATTTGTATTAGTTTGGTTGGAATCCATTTGTCTCTTAATGTAAGTCTCTCTATACTTTCCTTAGATGAGCTGCATTGCCATTATAGAATGTGTTCAATTATAATCCCAAATTCCCTTCAATCCCCACTGATACACTTACTGCAGTAACCCTTGTAAGCTCTTACTCACCATATACACATATACCTGTAAACCTCAGATAATGTATTAATACAGTAAAGCCAATTCCATTAATCAATTGATCAGGGAAAAACTCTCAACTCGTGCTGGGTGAAAAGTCCCAGATATGCTCTGTATAGTTCACATATATATATCTTGCCTCCATTTGTATTAATCCCAGCTCTCTATTACCACGTCTTGCAGTCCATCTCAGGCTTTGTGTGCCAAATAACTCGGTTTCTTCTTTATTATTGTACTGATGCTCCATTTGCCAGTGTTAAACCAGAGGTAGTCTCAGGTCTTGACATCGAATCGTTCTAATACGTTCCATTGTCCTTGACCTCAGTTCTCTAATAGTGCTCCCAATATAAATGTTATTGCTTAAACATACTGTTACATAAGTCACACATTTTGTTCTAGAATGTATGAATTGTGTGATCTGCACTTCATATTCATTGGCTGACACAAATAGTTTGACATTATTCATAAGAAACAGGCACATATTACATGATCATCCTTTGGCAGGACATGTGGCCTGTTGACCTGGGTTCAGCCTCATGACCATTACATTTGTCTTGCTCTTCATAAAACATGGACATGACCGTGTACGCAATGCACATGCTCCTGCATACCCTATAGATGGCTTAGTAATGATGTATTAGTACTGCTGTCTTTGGTATAGTGAATGATGATACTCATTCTATACCCTCTTTGGAGAAATCGACTCTTAATCAATTGACATTCCTTGGTAAGTGCTATTTCCTCATTGCAGTTTGCATGCTCTTATGAAGTCTCTGGTGAGACTGTTGCTTTTGTGACGGCAACTGTCAGCTTGCAGAATTAACTTCAATGGGTTTACTGAATGTCAAGCCAAGTCATCTAGGCCCAGGGCCATCAATTAAGACACTACACTAAATCTCTTCTCGTGAAGTAGCAGCTTGGTGGTTGCTTAAAAAAAGCACATTTTCCAACAGACCGTTATCTTGGAGAGGCTGGTAGGTCAGGTTAAGACCCAGCCTGCCTTCCTGCCTCCCTGACTGACATCTCTCACACCTCAGACTTTTCATATGGTCCAATCAGCCACTGCATAAAAGATTTGAAGACAGTGGGTAATGCCCGGTCAGACATGCTCCTTAGGTTTTAGTGGTAGCAATGAGGCGAATATGCAGGCAGACCCGCAGGCTGTTTCACATCAAACCGCAACGGACAATACAGGCTATATTCATTCCTGATGTTGGGTTTTTAGCCAGTTATAAATGATAAGGAAACTGGGGGGCAGGAAGGTAAAGAGATTTGCCTTGGGTCCCAAAATGTTAATCTGAGAGCCAGAATTCTTAGCAAGCTTATTTCGGGACCTTGGTCATCAACTTAGTAACTGGAACACATCTCGCTCCACCTGGAGGCTGACTGTCCTATATGGAGTTCTGGAGATTCAAGAACATGCCAATACCTCTAAAAGACACATAGGTTGGGGGCAAATGGAGTGGCAGGCTGAGGCTTGATATCCTGTTGTCTACAGCAGGGTGGACAGGTGAGAGTACTGAGGGCTCTTCCTAGAAGCAACTAGAAAGGGCTGGTGCCTCCTGATGCCTTTTTGTTGTCCTCTGACAAGTGAAAAGAATCGACGTTGTGGCCTGAAGAGGAATGCCAAAGAAAGAGTGGAAAAAAAACAATACAACCAAAAAATAAACCTCAAAACAGGTGTTGGCAACACAAGTCACAAAAGGCATGCACTAGAATGAAGCACAAGGGACAAGACAAAAAAAAATAGCCAAAAACTGCAAAAGAGAATCAAAGTCCAGAAAACAAAGCTAGGCATACAAAGAACACAGCAACAACAGATCATGGGCGTGTTGAGACGTGAAGTTCCTTCTGATAATTAAAATGGCTTGCGGGTGAAGGCTGTGGGACAAGGCCTTTGATTCTCCCTGCAGCTCCGCTGCGAGAGGCTTTACGAAATATGAAGGAAGCGGCTGCCCTGAAGATTCCAGGGACACCGGAGTGCTCCCTTTCCTCCTCGCCATCTGCTCCACGCAGCCCTTCCAATCCACAAAATGGAAGGCTTGGTTGCAGGGGGAACCGACAACAACATGCTCGATGACCAAAGCATAACCGCCGCTGGCCCATTTCCTGATTGGCCTCCCAGGACTGCCGGCCCACCCTCTCCCACCTTAAAGGGAGAGGAGGGAGACCGGCAGGCAAAGCCGTCTGGTGAAGGCCGTGGGACAATTGGCCTTTGATTCTCCCTGCAGCTCCGTTGCGAGAGAGGCTTTACAAAATATGATGGAAGCGGCTGCCATGAAGATTCCAGAGACACCCGAGTTCTCCCTTTCCTCCTCGCCATCTGGTCCGATCCACGTGGCCCATCTAATCCACAAAATGGAAGGCTTGGTTGCCGGGGCAACCGAGAACAACATACTCGATGACCAAAGCATCACTGCCACTGGCCCGTTTCCTGAATGGCCTCCCAGGCCTGCTGGCCCACCCTCTCCCGCCTTAAAGGGAGAGGAGGGAGGCAGGCAGGCGAAGCCGTCGGGTGAAGGCCGTGGGACAAGGCCTTTGATTCTCCCTGCAGCTCCTCGCTGCTCGGACATGGTGCATGCTGCGAACACGGCCCAGCTCCCCGCATCACAAGGTAAGCACACCCCTGCCAGCTCCTCACACGTTCCCCTCCCCGGGCGTCGCATTCAGAGGCACTCGACACGTCCCTGATTGCCAACGCCCCTAGATGTTAGGGCCACATGCCTAAGAGCGTGCACAAACCTGCCTCCTTTCGCCTCCGCTGCCCCGTCCACATCCAGTAGGAACCTACGCGTACGCGCCAGGTTATTTTACCCACTGGGCGCCCTCCTCAACTTGCCGCATTGCGTCCCCCACAGTAAAAGTTCTACCCTTTCGGGCGGCCATGCGAGTCTTCTCTCAGCACCACGAACTGCAGATAATTACCAATATGACAAATACACACCTCTGCAAGTCTGGAGGCATCGAAGTCATGGCTTCCACAAGACATAGGTCTAAAAAGACCTCCCAACACCTCATAAAAGCACAGCATTCGAATGCACTGCTAACACCTGTAATTACCCCATCAGGCATTAGGTACCAATCCCATTGTAAATTTGCATATTGTCGCTGCCAGTTTTCTTGCTCCCATTACAGTGGTCCCCACTAATGGGCCTGTTCTTAGCCAAACTCATGCCACCAGACTGATTGTAGATGGCATTACCAGTTCTGTTGCCCCCATTACAGTAGTCCCCACTAAAGTAACTATTCTTGGCCAAACTGATACGACCAGCCAGATTGAATGTGACATTACCAGTCCTGCTGCTCCCACTGCATGCTTCCCGGGACTTGCACATTATCCGTCTGTCAGGCGGGAACTGTCTGCTGTTTTCTTTGGCTTCCCTGTCCCTGCTTTCCCTGACCCTCCTCGCACTCTGACCTCCAGCGCCTGAGGACTGCATGCAGAGGAGAGTCAATAAAATAGACACAGGACATGACTTTCCCCAGAAAATTAAACATACGAGTTCACATCCAGTCCATTTCTTAAACAAGCCTAATTGGTCACTGGACATCACTTTCACTCCTCTGAGATCAGGTTGAGGGCTCATCGGGAATACCAATCACATAGTGGATAAAGGGACATCCTCGCCATCTTCTCAAAACCTTGAAATAATTTCAGTAATCTCTCAGATGTGTTCTTCATCATCGGCAAATTTCCTGAAGTGCGAGGAATCCCAATTCATTGTCTTGTCAGTTTGGTGAGGGTTAGCCATGGGCCTTAAGTGCCAGGCTATTATGCAAGTCTATGCAAAAAGGACGAGCATACTCGTCATTGGCACTTGTGTGAGATGGTCAGTGGTTTTGGATCGTAGGGTGGCATGTTTGCCTTTGTGGAAGGAATTGTGACATACCCGGACAACATCTACAATGCTGAGTTATGTTTATCTGGTTTATCTGTGAGAATCCACATGTTGGAGACATGTTAGGATGGTGCAGCCAAGCATCAGTTCAGAGGGACACTGATTGGTAGTGCGCAAGGAGAGTTCCTGTAGTCTCAGCATTTGGCACAGTGCCTGAGCAAGTGACCTCTGACTCTGTTTGCATGCTTGTGTTACTTTAATTATGTTCCCCATGAATCGCTCTACTAAAACAATTGTTTGACCCATAAAGGGGTTACTTTCCCATGGTAAACCCCCAAGTATTCTGCAACTGCCTTAATATCTACCCTATTGAGTGGGAGACCATTGCAAGACTTGACTACTTTCGGGATCCCACATGCTGAGAAAACGTCATCCAAAGTGAGGATCACAGATGATGTATATGGGACTTAATCAAAACGAATTCCAGACGACTTCCAGCAACAGTCAGAAATAGAGAACAGCACCTGCAGCCCAGTCAGCAAAAAGAATATTCTGGGAAAAAGTTCAAGATGGTGCCAGGCCCATTTTAAAATGCCCTCCCAAAACTAAAGACAATAGGGTGTCTCAGGGAGTGAGTATACTTAGATGGATCCTGTGACCCCTCAAGCCAATTAGCGTAAAGTCATTCACTCCAGCCTTCTATAACAAACACCTTCCCATACAGCAATAAGAGAGATCCTTAGTTTCTGGGTGAGGGGATGGAAATGGAAAAGGAGCATGCGAGGAAGCCGGAAGTGCGAGCAGGACGAAGTTGCTGCATACGGCCATCCAGGGGGCAGGAAAGGAGGCTGAAAGTAGTCTGGAAAAAGGAGGAAGTGAGGAGGGAAATCGGTAAAGGGGAGTAGAAGGCGTGATGGAGTGTTGAGGAGCATAGCGGAAAGATGACTAAGAGAGAGTAAGAGAGTGAAAGAAGTGGCAAGGAGTAGATGTGGAAAACCATTAAAAGAGAGTTGGAGCATGATATGGTGGGGAGGAGAGGTGGAAGACCATTAAAGGGAAGTAGGATGACAGGAGTGTTCAGGAGGAGAGGAGGAACATAAGGTGGAGGAAGGTAGCAGGAGGGAAGAAGAGGCTGTTTGACATCCTTGTAGAGGAGAGGTGGAACAGTGTGTTGATGGAATAGCACGTTCAGGAAGAGGTTGGAGTTGACACTGAAAGAGGCGAGAAGGAGGGTGATGCAGTCTGTGGAAGGGAGAGTGAAGAAAAAGGGGAATGTGGAAGGGAGGTGAAGAAGGCAAGGCAGGAGCTTGAAGGTGGTGAAGCAAGGGTAAGTGAATCAACCCTGAGCTATGGGCAAATGACAGGAGGGTGGACGGGGGTGCAAGCACCAGGTGAAGCATTGAGGCCGTGGACAGAAGTGAGAGAAAAGTGAGGAAGCAGCGGAAAGGAACATGACATCATTGTGGCTCACTGAAGAGGTAGATGGTGAAGGGATGTTGGGGGCTAGTGTCAAGTGCCCACGTCTTGGAGAGGAAGAAGGCATGCAGATGTATCATGAAGAAGAGCTCAAGTAGCCAGCCTTTAGGCAGAAGCTCTGGGGTGGGAGCTCATTTTCAACTTACCCTGCCACTGCCCAGAGCTAATGTGCAGGGGCATGCAGGGCCCTGAGTCTCAGCCAAAGGGATCGTCCAAGAGACTAGGACCAAAATCAGTCTACAGAAGGAGAAACCTGGGGTATATCTCGGGCAAAGGTTCTATGGATTGAGAGTACTGAGACACATTTTAGTCCACAGAATAATCCTTTTGTGGAACCCAGACATGTTGTGTTGGATCTTCTGGGGTTTGTCTACACCTAGAGTCTTGTATTTGTACCCACACACTTTTGTTTGATTTGAACCCAAGGAGAAGCTATCCTGTACAGTGTTGGTGAGGATACTAGAAACCTTCCGCTCACACCGACAAAGAGAATAAACCAATTGAAAAGCATGACTTGAATTGTGCTATGTATTGGGTTTGTTAGATATGGTGTCATCATGAGATTTGAGAACCCAATAAGTGTTCAAATCATCATGGCTACTAATCACCCAGAGATAGCATGAACCCAGGCTATGAATTCTGTGAAGCTACTGAAGAAGTAATCTGCCAGATCCTTGGTCTGCAGTGTCCCTGTCTGACTCCTGAAGTACAGACCCCCACCCTGCACTCCTTCCACTTTAGAACCAAGGCTTACGTTGGATTTGTGCTTTGGTCCTTATTGAAGACAGTGGAAACTTAGTGGCTTTATTAATGAACATTTTGAAACAACCCTTCCAGATGAACAAATGGGATGGCATAGCTCGAGACTTGTGAGACTTGTGCACAGAAGAGGTGGCTGAACCCAGATGTTCCTGTTCCCCAGTCTGGAGAGGTCTAGAGAGGATTAACAAAGGATTCAGAGAGGAATAGGAGGCCCATCCTCATCCAATGGAGTGAGTGGTTGCCTCAGAACCTCACTCGATGCAGAGCACCAAGTCCAGCGTTCCCTTTTGCAGGCATCAATCACCGGGACACCTGCAAGCTGGAGAAACTAAGACCAACGAGGGTTCAGTGGGAGCCTCCACTTGCAACCCTTTGAGGAAACCCTCATGCCTCAATCCCAGCTGCATTGTTCAGCTCAAAATGTGTAGAGGAAGCCGGTCTGCTTATCTTCAAGTCATAGTGGAGCCCAATCCACTGGAAAACATACAAGGAGCTAGTGGAAGAGAAGTCACTAGTCGACGAGGAGTTTCGGGAGCATCCGTGGTGCAGGACCTATACTTTGGGACAGTAGCTCAGGGAGCCATTAAGAAGATTCACTACCTGGATGTGAAGGACTTGGATCCATCCACCCGCAGAGTCCTCCCAGATTTGTGCTGGGAGACCCAACAGAGACCCTGAGAAAGCCATCCATAGATAATGTGTTGGAATACTGACCATCAGAATCCCAATCATGAGAAACCACCTAGGGAAGTCCCCATGGTAAGATCCTGGTGGAGAACATGGATATTCTTTTTTCCAACTTTAACTAAGAAACCACCCAGGAGTTAACAGTATTACTAAGTGGAAGCACCAGAGGAGAGCTGTGCAAGTTTTCACCACCTAGCCTGCAAGGTTTGGATGGAGCTGCAGGGGAGAAATCACACAGGCACGGAAGGTGTCTGGTTTAATAGAGCTAACTCTGCACCTTTGCAAACCCCTAAGGATTTAAAAAAACATTTACATAGTGCACTCTGCAGCTGGAGGCACCTACAATAAAAGGCCTTTTAGTCACTTTCTTTTTAATATGTGTTGTCATTGTCATATGGAGAATCTGCAAATGCCTAACAGTGGAATTGATAGCAATAGTTCAATTTCTTCACACAAAATGATGGGAAGAGCAGGTAACTAACTATTCTTTATAATTTTGAGTGCTCCAATTAGCTCCAGCGATAGAAGAAATATGAATAGAGAGTAATTGGTGACATGTATTTTGAAACACATTTTGTGGCTCAACAGGACCAACACAACCTCTTTCCGATGGTCTGTAGACTAGAACATGGAAAGAAGTGTAGTTGGTCCTGGATCATACTGCAGTATAGTGGTATACTGCAGTATAAACCAGGCTGGTTGGAGCCCAAGTAGGTTATAATGGTCAAGGAGAGGGTAAATTTGGCTGACAACCACTTTTTCAATGTTTTTTAACATGACTAGCAAGCAGGAAACGTGCAAAAAATAAGGCCACAGAATCCAAAGAGGGATTTGTTTCGGAATCAGTAACCTTGATCCAACAGCAAGAAGCCCAAAGGTGAAAGCTCTCCATGCCTATGAGCTTAGTAGATGGATACATGGTGAGAAGAGAGCTGTACAGTGCACCCCAAAATACCTTTAAATACTTGGCCCTCTAAATAGCCTGTCCATCCCAGGGAAGATAGCCTGCATATGACAGGTGTACAGAGTCCAACCAGCCTGTCAGCCTAGACATGCAGCAATGCAGATACAGCCAATATAGGATCAGTCAGCCTGTCCCTCAGAAACCGAATGAACCACTCACATAAGCAGCCTTTTCTGCTTGGCATTCTAGCATAGACATACAGAAAATCCAGGAAGTGGGCAACATGTTCTTTCCAGATATGTAGAAATAGTACATGCTAAAGAGCACTGCCTGCTCTACTACTCGGACAGTGTTTGGACAGTGCCCGATGCTCAGCTGCAGTAAAGTTTGGGATAGGACAGAGGGGGAATGTAGGAGCTGCTGCTTCCAGCGCTGCTATGCTGCAAACATCTGTGCCAGGTGCATAATGAGACTGTGTGGAGTGTAAGGTCCCCCCTCCCAGCCACATCTGGAGCCAAGACGGCATGAGATAGCAGTTGACGTAAACCTTGTAGGACATTCAAGAATGAGACCAGCACTCCAATGTTACTGCTGGCATTTTGGCACATTCTAGCTTCCTGGAACATTGAATTGCATCCCTGAAAAAGGAAACATGACACTGGATACATTGATCAGCACCTTGGAATACTTGGTATCCTGCGGTACAGTTGATATGACCCCTGGCACATTGAGCCCTTGTTTCTTTAAGCAGAATCCCTGTCTCATTGTCCAGCGCTGCTGCCGGTGCGAGCGTTATCCTTAGCACATTGAGCGGCACTGCTAAGACCTGAAGCAGTCCCCTGGAATGGAGAGCAACATCTCCAGTGCATTGAGCAATCTCCCCTTAACAGCCAATCAAAGTGCTAGCGTGTTGAGCAGCAGTGTGGCATATTGAGCACCTGCCTTGCCTTAAGGAGCAGCATCCCAGTCCCAGTGTTACTGATAGAACCCGGGCATGTTGAGCAGCAGTGTGGCATATTGAGCACCTGCCTTGCCTTAAGGAGCAGCATCCCAGTCCCAGTGTTACTGATAGAACCCGGGCATGTTGAGCAGCAGTGTGGCATATTGAGCACCTGCCATGCCCTACAGAATTATTTTTTTTTAACAATTATAAAAGTAGATCGATTCATCAACAGTTCAACAGTAATCGTACTCTAATTCACATCACATTTATTTATAAACAATGCATAAAAACAACATTAAACCATGACAAATTTATGTATAAACACATATAAAAACTATAAAAATAGTCTGTGACAAATGACAGGTACACTGGAAAAAGCCAAAGAATTTTTGATCTGGTTAAACCAACTAAATCGTCATTTAAATTTCACCATAATGATAAACAAAGAAACAACACATTTTCTAGACTTAACCATTTATCACGAAGAAGGGAAATTATTGGTAAAATCTTACCATAAAACTACCGACAAAAAATTCTCTGTTACATTATCATAGTCGCCACATCAAACATCTCAAAGATAATCTGCTATTTGGCCAATTTTTAAGGCTTAAAAGAAACAGCATCAAAAAATCTTTGTATGAAGAAGAAGCAGCTAACAGCCTGATTGCCAAACTGAGAAATAGGGGCTATCAAAAATAATTGGTGAAAAAGGCAGCAAAAAGAGCCTATAAAAATAATACAGAATCGCTATTAGAAGACCACAGAAAAACGCCTAAAGACAATAGAATAGTATGCGTGAATACTTTTACCAATCACAGTCTAGCAATACGTAATACCATTCAAAAACATTGGAACATTTTCAACACTGTGCCACCTAACTGCAGACACAAATCTTTGCCTATAAAAAGTCTACAGCAATAGGCAATCTCGTTAGTAACAGCAAGTTAAAAATTACAAAATGGCAAACAGAAAACATCATGGCACTCTGGCGACACTATCCGTGCGGACACCACAGAGTGTGTAAAATGACAACACATACCAAAGAAGTAGACATTGGCACTAGTAAAAAGCGGCTGCAAAAGAATTTCTCCAGCTGTAACACTGATCATGTTATTTGCATGATTAAATGTCCCTGTGGACTTATATACAAAGGAAAAAGAAACAGAAAGATTAAAACGCGTATATTAGAACACAGGAGTTGTTTAAAAAATGAAGTACTCTAAGCACCCGTGGTTAAGCATTTCATAGAAAAAAATCATGGGCATGAAGAATTCAGCTGGACAGTACTTCTAGTGGTAAAAGAAGAAAACCAAAATGCTAGAAACAACAAACTTTTTGAAAAGGAACAGCAGTTTATATACAGAATACAAAGCGACAAGAAAAGGCTGAATGAGGCCGTAGAGTGGCGTAAGATAAAATCTAACTGAAATTACTCTTAAGTTTCTATACTATTTGTGCAACCACTCTAGAAGATAAAAGTGAACTAACTAGTGTGCCACTGTGAATATACCATTTAGGATTATTATCTCCAGGTAGACATGGAGATAACTATCCCAAAAGTACAATGCTGTACCTAGATTATTCCGTCTTACTTAAAGAAGTCAGCAATTGACCTAATGTTTTACAACCAGAGTTGCAAGTTATGCTATACAGGAAGTGACAACTAAGCCCTAGTTGTACACTGGAATTATAGTCATAATAATGTGGGACATACTTAACAATATACATTTTCGAGTCCAAAGAAATTGAAATTGGATTTATAACAACATCGTAAAGAATTACAGAATGATGTGGATTATTCCTATTCATGCTATATACGATTGAATCATTGAGTATGTAGAACAATACATTAGGGGGCCAGACGTTCAATATAAAACATCAGACGCCAGAAGTAACAAAATAAGATGCTGGTTAACATGAAGAAAATTACCAGCATCATTATGCGTTACAGCGAGATTTATGCTCCCACATGATTGTAAACACACCATTCAACAATGGCGGATCTACTTGCACTAAACTGCAGGATACTTGCGGCAATCGACATGAACAAATTCCTCTACTAAGATCATAGAGTGCAACCGGTGCAAGAGGAAAGTTATCATCCACCCGCGCTTTATCCAGTTGCACACTGGTCAAGACGTAAATCTTACCGTGCACGAAACATTCGATTTCTTTGAGGAAAAAAGAAAACGGAGGGTTTATTACTACATTACAGAGCTTTACAGAGCGAGGTGGATTATTTCTACTGAATCTTATATATCTCAAATATCGAATGTACTGAACGATACATCAAGGGGCCTGATGTTTTATTAAAAAAAATCAAAGGCCTTAAGAAACAATATAAGATGATGGTCAATCTGAGTGAATTACTACATCATGATTTGTTATAGTGAGATCTATGCTTGCGTACGATCGAAAATGCACCATTTCAAAATGGCTGTTTAATCCTGCATTAAACTGCAGGATACGCACGGCCATTGACATAAAAAAGTCCTCTACTAATACCATACAGTACAACCGGCGAGATATGAACGCTACCATTTAGCCGCATTTTACACAGTTGCATACTGATCTAGATGCTAACTGTTCCGCATGCTGAGACGCATTAAGAATTCGATTCCTTCTAGGACAAAAGAGCATTATGAGCACCTGCTATGCCCTAAGGAACAACATCCCAACCCCAATGTTACTGGTAGAGCCCCGGCAGATTGAGCAACAGCGTGGCATATTGAACACCTGCCATGCCATCAGGGAACAGCATCCCAATCCCCATGTTACTGATAGAACCTGGTTATGTTGAGCAGCACACTGATTTTGGTGGCGGCCCTTGAAATATTTAAGCATCCCCTTGATATTGCTGGCATTAATGTGATGCAATTGGCTATATCCCAGACCATAAAGGATATTAAAAGTCACAGAGAGTTCCGTGGCCAAAGAGAGCAACAAAGCCAAAGGTCACTTTCTTTTTTATTCATGGAACTCAGAGGTGACTTGCAATGTCCTTTTTACATACAGCAGGGGGTATTATATTCCTTATACGAGTGGGTAGAGCGGATGACTGCGTAGAGGGAATGTCTGCGTAAAACAGGTGAATGCATAGTACATGTGAGGGCATAAAGCGAACGAGTGCCTGGAGCGAACGAGTGCCCAGAGTGAACGGATGTGTTGCGTAGAGCGGGCAAGAATGCAGAACGAAGGAGCACAGATTGCATCCAGTACTGATGAGTGCGTAGAATAGATGAGTACGTAGAACTGCTGAATGCGTAGAGCATGGGGCAGACTGGAGTCCATGAGTGGGGCAGACTGGAGTGCATGCGTGGGGCAGACTGGAGTGCGTGGGGCGGACTGGAGCGCGCGGGCCAGACTCGAGCGCACGGGGCGGACTGGAGCGCACAGGGCGGGCTGGAATGCATGAGTGCGTGGAGCGGGCCGGAGTGTATGGAGCAGACTGGTGAGCATGGAGTGGATAGGAGTGCATGGAACGGACTGCAGCGCATAGAATTGCGTGACGTATATACTATGGTTTGGAATGCAGAGAACGTTTGAAAGAGCATATAACGCATCATATCACAAGACCACGCTTACTCTCTCCTTTACATCACCACTCAACTAGAACACAGAGATACTATGACACCATTCGGTATAACTGTTCTCATACCAACATCCGCCACTCACTCCACATCATTCTAAGTAAACACTGCTGGTTACACACCCCCCAGCCAGGCGTTCATCTCAGGCCTAACGCAGCCACATCGGGTCTGGATAAATCCTGCCAGAACGAACACATACTCCTGATCTCTCAACCACCACACCTACCGCTAAGAAGCAGCTATTAAACGAATACCGCATGAGCTGCACACATACCCGGTGCTCACACGCACCTTTTGACTCCCTCTACTCTCTCTACTGATCTGAACTTGGGTTCCCAAGGGCGTTCAACCTACCAGCGCCTTCAGACCATACCAATGGTATATAAGGCGCTATATAAATGCAAAATAACATAACATAACATAACATAATGCATGGGTATTCCTTATAACACATGGACACACACCGTCGTTCCCTTTAAAAACTAGGATGTTGCCTAATCTAGTGTAATGGAGCTTCAAGTTGTTGATCTAAATAAATGAGTTTAAAAAAATGCAACTTTTAATTTGCTGCAGAAAAACGGTTGGAGTTTAATATAATGCATCTAAAATACTTTTCTGTCTTAACATACGCAATAATGTGCCGAAGGATTCTTGCATCCATGTGTTAAACTCCAGGCAGCAGTGCACAAAATAAACACACTACCATAAACAGTTATTACAAATTAATGTCTGTAAAGTGTCACATAAAACTAGTTACGAGAAAGGAATTTGAAAAGCTTTTCACAGTTTAGATTAAGTGCCTCAGTAACAGCTGCAATTCTGCTGGATGCTGGCTCAAGCAGCTGGCATTGTGGCAGAACAGGTGAACTGTAATGACTGATTAGAGAGCAGTAGTGATGTCATTTTCTTATTACTGTAATAACTGATTAGTGAGAATCAGTGGTGTCATATTATTATTATAGGTCAGTGGTGATGTCACAACTTTACGGTAAGAAGAACACTATTTAGAGGCTATTATATGGGTATTGCAGGCTGCTATGTATTGTAGTATCATAACATAACATGGTGGAGACTGGAGAGCTTATACTTGTCTGTATGTGGACCTGGACAGATGCCTAGGAAAATGGTAAAAGGATAGGTCTAGCCTGACATTACTTCACCCGTTAATTAGAGGATGTTAATTCTCTGGATTGATAACTCTGGTGAAAAATAGCAAACAATACAGAACGAGGAAGAGGACTGGCAGAAATAATACAGATTTAGTGCTGGAATGGAAAGAGCACAATGGAACAGTTTGGTCCCAGAAAGCATTCAGGCTGAGGTGGATTTGAGAAGTTTTGATGAAATCGGAGTGCACCCTTTGGTTTTAGCAGCAGCGTCTGCTGGATATATAGCTCATTTATGTTGCATCAAGCAATGTTTATCGGAGTGCAACGTTTAAAGCCCACATCATTTCTCAACATGTGTCCGATGTCCTTAAAGGGCAGGATTTGTAGGGGGTGCCTTTCGCTGAAAGCCACTATTCCTGTTATCACAGACCTCCATGTATTGATCCAAATGTGGCTACATAATGGTTGCTCTTTACAACATAGCATTTAGTTCAGTTGTAGAGGGGCACAGAAAATAAACATTGACAATGTCAATAGTTTGGGCTTTCGTGTAGGTATGGGCTAGATATTTTCCAAGCACTGCCATAATGGTAGTAATCATCTATAGGAAGACAAAAGCTGGACACTGGTGTGATTATCTGGACATATGATAGCAAAGCCAGACCAATGCCCATCTAATACCTATTCACAAGCCAGCCTTTTAGCTTTGTCAGAGTTTTTATTTCAACAGGACTCAGTGTAAGGAACAGATGCAAATCAAGTGGTTGTTACTGACCAGTAGCACATTTAAAGCTGCAATTACGTCATTAACTCTCAGCAGATGGCTTAGAAATAACACGTGCAGGACAACGTTTGATGTTACTGCTTGTTAGAGCATTATGTTAAACGGTCACACCAGGGGAGACAACCCTGCTGCTTACACTTGGCACAGAAACCAGAGCCACAAAACTCTGGACTATATCTGGTCTTCTCGAAATCTGATTCACTGAATAGTCCAGCTGACAACCATAAAACTAATCAGTAGTGATCATGACGCTGTCAAGTGAACATGGCGAATGCATAACAAGCAGCCAGCTGTCCGTTACACTGCGAATTTAGAAATATATCAAGGCTCTAACAGATTACAGATTAACAAGCATGCCATAGCAGTGTTAATTGCAAATACAGCTTCAAATTATATCTCCCTGTCCAGTCAAGTAATTTATGCCCCGTTGCTTACACAATTTAAAACCGGTAAATGTGGATTCAAATTCAATTCTCAATCCAATAAATACCCTTTCAGTCTGAAAGTCAGAGAAGCGAAAAATATTATGCACAAAGTTATAAAATCTTTTAAAAATCTCCCTCTAGCAACATACCTGGAGCAATCAATAGAAGGCGACAGAAATATCGCAATTGGTTGAAATCCTTCTCCTTAATTCGTGATCAAGAAAGGGCAGAAGAGATTCTTAGATTAACTGCAAATCATGACAGTAGACATATTTGGACAATATTAAATGAAGGGTCACTAAGTCAAGATGCGATGATGATCAACAGAGTAAATTCCAATGTCTCGGTGACTCATTTTTCCAACGTCTTTAAAAGCTTGGTGGCCAACCAATACCCTGTGAAGCAGTAAGCTCGAGCCCAAAGAACATCTGCAAGTCATCAGATGATATCCTACAAGCAAGTGAACATTTAAAAAACTCAAGACCTGCTGGGCCAGATGGCCTTACAAACATCATGCTAAAGATGAACAAAAGCCTTTGGACATCCTTCAAAGAAGTGTTATTTCGTAAGATTTCAATAATAAAAGAACTCCCTGTGCCATGGTCATCAGCAGTGGTAGTACCCATTTTTATAAAATGCAATTTGGGACGATCCTTCCAACTATCGGCCGATTGCCATACTTGACATCAATGCAAAAATCTTTGCATCATTTCTTTAAAAAAACTTGCTTTGTGGGCCACCAGCGCTGGAATTCTAGATTGCCGTCAAACAGAGTTTACACAAGGTGTTGGCACTGAATTAAACTTAATTTTGCTCAATCTATTGAAATTAGAAGCCTTTAAAGTGGGTACAAATCTATTTCTTGCCTTTGTAGACCTTTGGCAAGCTTTTGATGGTATCATAGAGATTTAATGTAGCAAAAATGTAAAACATGGTCATGCCTTGTAGACCTTTTGCATCCATTGATGGCCTTCCACGCTAACACTACGATTCAAGTGCATTCCAACACTCAAGGTGACCTCACAGATGAAATCTCAACAGAAAAAGGTGTGAAGCAAGGGTTCCCTTTAGCGGCTTTACTTTTTAAATTGTTGATCTCCGACCTATCGATTACTCTAAACTATACTAACTCATTTCCACCTTGAGTAAATGGGCATTAATTTTGTTGGGCTATTTATGCTGACGACCTTGTGCTGATGGATACAACACAAATTGGGCTGCAACGCCTCTTAACCAATCTCCAAAAATATCTACATCCAAATGATCTTGAAATAAATGTAAAAAAATCGTATCACTCGTATCGAGCCTTGGGAAAAAGGGTAAGAACTTTAAACGGAGTGTCGCATGTGAATACCTTGAGACCACTAAATGCATACGTTATCTAGGAGTCCTTTTCAATAAATCGATCCGTGAATGGGACTGGACTCATGACTTAATAATTTGAATGTGAAAATTGTCACTCCAAGGTGTCAAATTACATGCAGCATATGGGAAATAAAGTTGTAGCAACTATCACCTTCGGGAGTGAAGCTGGCTTGAATATAGGCAATGAATTATGGGATTATTTAGAGGGTTTATTCCGCCGGAAACGGAAACTTCTCACTAATGTTTCCATGACAGCAATCCGATATGAATTGTGCCTAGAATCTTTATATGGCACTGTTATCTGGAAATCTGTTGCGGCACTAAGGAAAATGTGTTTAACTCCAACACCTCTTCCTTACCGCATTCTAGCTCTGACAATAAAGAAACCCTCACACTGGTCTGTTAAGAGTCTGGTCAGTTAAATTGATAAAATATTGAACTGTGCAGCTGTTGCAATGGAGTCAGTTTTGACAAACCCTCAGGCCGCAAAGAAAAAGCTAAGGAGGTGGAATTGGATTCATAACAGTGACAAACGTAATAAACCTGTGTTGTCACTGTACAAGGGTCCTGTCATTCCATTCGAGGAATTGATTATATACCAACATACATGCAAAGTTTCCTTCACGTTATCATAGAGATCAGTTTTTGAGGTTGCGACTCAATCTATATAAAACAAAAGAGATGCTGTTCTTGAAACACAACAAAGATACTCAGAATAACCCATGCAGGTTTTGCTCTACTTCTGTTGAATCATCGAAACACTTGATTGCAGAATGGCTTGAGCCAAACAGTCAAAGAAATAATTTCCTAAGCAAATGTGTCCCCCTAAACGGGAACATGGAAGAGTGGTGGTTTATGATATTAGCAGGCAATAACGTTAAGTTAATATGTGCAGTAATTGACTTCCTAGATGCAATTTTGACCACTGTTTAAGGAAACTGGTTTCAAGAAATCTGTACTTACGGGAAACTGTGTTCTTTTAGAATTTTGTTAAATTGGGGGGTTGGCATAGGTTTTAAGGTGTCGTGAAAGATGATAATTGGTTGAATTGAGAGGAGTGTAATGTAATAAAAGTGTGTTCTAAACTAAATGTTACAATAAAAAAATAGAGCTAACTGAAAGAGATCCTGGGTGGAAGTGTTTTTGGCAGGTAGGGGAAGTTAGTGGGTGGGAATGGCCACAGGGATTTTCGTGGTCATAGGCAGTCAATGGGTGGGTAAATAACTGAGTAACACCCACAAGATGTGTGTGTCCCTTCTCAAGTGCCATTTCCTGTCTAGCTGTACTGCAATGCAATAGTTTAGGCTTAGAAGTGCTGCTCAAGCCGCACTTAATATGCACAACTAAAACTGGAAGGGCTCTCTGATGCTCAAGCTGGTGCCAGAGGGGTGCACAGAGGGCTCCCCAGTCCAAGTGCATGAGAGGGAGCTCGTTGGCCGCTATGGCCATCAGACTCATTTAAATGAGGACCAATTGTCAAAGTCAAAGTTCAAAGTGTAACTGCGGGCATGGGCACTCTATACCATTAGTCATCTTGTTTCCCTCCAAATCATACCATTAGCTTTTGAAAAATATTTTCAAGCATCCTTCACGTTTTTTTCAATTTCAGCTCCATAATAGTGCAGCATGCCCTTGCTTGTGCCAATTATTCTTTGACGAGCGTGAACCGGAGAGGCCCTGATCCAACACAGCTATGAATTACTCGAGGTTGCACACAAAACTTCCCACTACTCCCCCTCCAACCAGCATCTCTTGTGTGCTCATCTGTAGGGCAAAAGAAGCGCATAACCTCATTTAGCCCTGGAATCAATGTAACAAGCTGTTGACAAGGTTTAATTATTTTTTGGGGGGGCTAGGGGTAATGTCCCAAGAAAAGTTCTTAGTTCTTATTTTCATGAGAGGTTTTTGGTGGGTGTGGCGGGTGCCACAGCCTAACCTTCACGCCCTTTGCCACTCGGGCACCATAGTCCTTTTGTGTTACATGTTTCTGTGAAAAGCTGGTTAAATAACTGAGTGGGTGAGGGCTTACTGCAGAGACTGATGTGTGACATGCAGGTCACAGCTTAAACTCCTAATAACGAGGAGGCTTAACCGTTAATACTTTCCCGTCAAAAAAGTTGCCAGTGGAAAGTGGCATTTGCATTTGGTTGAAGAACAGGGATGTCAATTGGCAATAGAAATGACTTGCAGCAACACATTTACAGATGGCGGAGGCATTCCCCAGAAGGGCGCTTACACAATAGCATAACGTTAGAAACAGGTAACGAGTCATTTTATGAGGATTTGCACATAGACCAAGGACAAAACAAAATAAAAATGCATTGACATAGGGGGAAAATCCTGCAAACTACAGTGGAGTTACTGTACAAATATACCGAATTCCATTACTTTTTAAAAACGTTTTATTTATTTATTTGGTTTAGTTGAAATAAAACTGTTTCAAATATATTTTCATTTTCATTTTTTTTCTTTTTCCTTCCAAGATTTCCATTCATATGCAACATAAGCCAATTTTAACTTGTATGCTTTGGCGTTGTTACACACATACGTCAGACACATTACTCAGACACTTTAACATAGTCATAGTTATCACTTATGTTTACAGAAGGAAAAGGATAAATCGAAAAAACAGAAAGCAATAAAACACACTAATGAAAATGACAGGGGGTAGACAATACACACTAAGAAACAACTAGTTATACAACCTATACACAATTGTCACTTAAAATAGAATTAAACCACTTTATATCGCCTCACCAATAGTTTGACTTTCCATTCTGCGCTATACTGCTTATAGGTCTCACTTCCTGAAAAATATTATGGTTGCTAAATTCACAGCTATTCTCTTCTCATTGAACACCACAACCCACATATTCATTTTTGAAAATGTTCGGTATTTGCCAAAAAACTTATAAAAGTGTTCACGTCTCAGATTGGCCAAATTATTACATTCTACAACAAGGTGTGTCAATGTTTCTGGATACCTAGAATTCTTGCAAAAGCGACACATAGGATCTATAATAGTGTTATTTCTTCTCATACTTACGGTTTTGGTGGGCCACACATCAAATCTCATGCGCATGATGTCTGCTCTATACTGAGGATCGGGAAACTTTGGGATTGTATTAAGGTTTATCTCTATGAACATACCTCGAGTAAAGCTTTTATATTTCTTGCAGTCTTACATAGTAGAACATCAAGCCATCAACCATCATTTTTGTTTCGCTCTCACAGGATTAGTCGTTAAATCCAGGGCCGGTCTTACAACAGATTGCACCCCAGGCGGGAAGCATCGTTCGCCCCCCCCTACCCCGACCTGTGATCTCATGCATGTGTCAAGGGCTGAGCAGCGGGAGTGGGGACTATGAAAATTGTCAATGCTGGCATCTGCTGAATTTCATGAACCTCAGAAAACAGCAGTAAGAGGGTCAAACCCGAACAGACCTAGTTATGTTAGTCTGCTTTTGCTCTTCATTTTTAGTAACAATGACCAGTTTGCTGCTGTGACTCAGGTCAGAGAATCGACAATTTCAGATCTACACTAATGTCATTCGTATGACCTCAAACATTTAGCCACTCTTAAAAGACGATGAACTGGTCTTGAACAGTGTTACTCAAACCTCCAAGAACAAGCCCCAGCAACATACCCACCGATAGCTGTACAAGCCCGTCTATCTCAGCATTAAAATGCATGCATTTATGCAATATGTATTGCATCAAATATTTCACGGGAAGTTAAATATATTTAGGAGGGACACACGTAAACAATATCACTACTCCATGTGAGTGGTAAAGTCTACTTTAAACATATGCAGAGAGTTGACATGCACGTACAATCAACATAGGTCCCAATGTTAATGTTGGAGAGGTGGCGTTCTAAAATTATGACATTACAATGTGGACTTTAAATTGAAACACACTGCAGTGCATTGCCACGGCAGAGAAATGGCAGTTCGAGTATTGGGGTTTGTTTCACTCATGCTCGTGAACTCTCAAAATTCTTAAATGTTTCCTTCGTGATCACTCATTTTGGCTCCCGACAGCACCATGAAACTGTAAGATCGCAAAGAAAAACGATGTCTACCATCCCAACATAAAAACAAAAACAATACAATTGTTAAAGGGTGGAAAGCAACCTTTTCTTGGGACTCGTTAAGTTTACTTTTTGCAAATGACTACTCGCGTGCTGCTTGAATAACAGCGGCCCTTGCACATTGTGCAGTGTATAGACAAATTTCATTTCAAGGGACTTGGAGTACTGCCGGTATCAGGGGAAGCATCTCCAGTGTACCCCAAGCGTAGTGCGCTTTGCCCTCCACCCTCACCCCCCAGCCTTGCAGCCCTGCGCTTTTTTCACATTCTCCATTATGGTAAAGAACATTGTCACGAGCTTGGGAGAGAAAGGGACTATGCAGAAGGAGCTGCCTCCCCAGGGTGTGTTTACTGCTGGTGTATCAAATGCAGAAATGGGTGGCCCCACGCTCTGAAACACCTTTTGCGCACTGGTTGGTCACATGACAGAAAGTGTGAGCAGGTGATTCCCCAACACTTGAACCATTCTTTAGAGATCTGGCTTTGATTAATGTGGCGATTTCCCAGCGTTTGTGTTAAATTAGATCGGAAGCTGCACCGTGCAGGGTATTTTAAAGGCCACGAATTGATGCTACAGCATGTCGCCACAATGAAACAAAGAAAGTGAAGCATTCATCCTGCAAGTCTGGGTATTTGCATTATACGGAAGACGGGCCAACCGTCCACGGTGACGGTTTCTACTTCCCAAGCCAGCTGCTGTGCAGACTTCACTCAGCTTTTGGTCCAACCCCTGCATCCATCCTTCACACCATCATTCACACGGCGCGTTTGTGTAGGTGTTTGTTTATCTCGTTAGATTAGCGTGATTGCTATTCCAAACAAAAGAAGCACAATGACAAAGAAGAGTATAAGACAAGTCTCAGCACTAAAATAAAGTCAGCAGTGCATGCCCGGGAAAGAGGGAACGACGAACAATATGCTTGGGAGCGGGAACTAGGGGGGGCTTAGTAACCCCCAAACGGGCCCAAGCGTGGTACCGGCCCCCAGTGCCTCGCTCTCAAAGTGATTTTGGCCCGGCCACAGGCCGAATGGCCGACGGACAGACCAATCCAACCCGCTGGAATGTGCAACTGTCTAAGATCTGCTGACGGTGACATGCTGCCCATGTCTTCCGAGAACCTGCCGTTTGATCTCCTGAGGAGAGTCCACCACCAGTGCTCGCTTCCTTTTTCATGACTACTTGAGCCTTGACAAAAGTGTCTAGCTTTGTGGACTCCAGAGGCTGTTCTTGGATGGCCCAGTCATCTCTGCAATACCATTTTAATACCATTTTAAAATAAATAAAAAGCCTATGCAGCAATAGGCCTCACCTGCGAGGACGGGAGCAGGAGGAAAGAAGTGTGCTTGCCTCGGCAGGCTGTAGTTACTGCCGAATTTCCTGAAACAAGGCCCAATCAGCGAGGGCAGGATGCGGCAACTGTTTGTATTTGCTGATTCTGCTGCTGCTTGGCAGTGTGTGCTTGTGATGGGAACAACTTCAGGATTTAGTGACCCAATCGCTCCTCTTTTCTGTAATGGCCGGGGCCGACAACACCAGCCAGCACCAATCGATCCACACTTCAGTGTCAGTGCGCGCCCATAGCCTGGAGGAGGGCACACCGCACGTGTGCCTATGGGCCTGGCTGGCGCCAGCAGCGCCGGCGCCACCCTGGGCCGGGGGAAGGTAATAAAGCAACACATGTTGCTAATTTATATGCCAATTGCCCTGCCCTGCCTGAGGGCCGAGGCCAGGCCCTTTTCCTGGCCCAGGGAGGCGAGCAACTGCCCGGGGCGCAATAGCCCCGGGAACACAATTGCCCCGGGGGCGCAATTGCCCCAGTCCCTGGAGCCTCTGGAGGGGATGGAATTCCCCAGTTTGTGGGGCGGTGCATTGATGTGGGAAAAGTTCCACAGGTCAGGTGCTGGTGCTGCTCGTTCACAAAAGTACTACGTGACATTACAGAAGTCAGAGGCTCCCCCTGATCACGTTCGCGCCACTTGGGGTGAGGGGCATAAGCACACCAATAAAAACACTTTATGTCCCCCTGCAGCTAAAACCAGCCCCTTTCTTCACAATGCCGGCAGGAAACAGCTAATGGTGGCCCACTAGTCACTAAATGGTTTCGTACTGGCATTGAGATAGGAGGGGAGGTGCTGTGGGGAGTGGGCATGCCTTGCAGGGACGCACCGTGGGCCCCGACACGGTACAAACGGAGACCCGTTTGGGCCCATGGTGCATCCCTGCAAGCCCAGAAAATGGCCAAAATAATAGTTTAAAGCAGCGCTATTTCTTTCATGCCGCTTCTTTTCCAAACTATATATCAATTACACTTTAAACCACTTGCATGGCACTGGTGATGAGTTACTTCACTATGCAGATAATAGTTTTGACAAGTGTTGCTGAGTAAATATTCTTTAAGCCACAAACCGGCTTATTTATTTATTTATTTATTTATTTATTTATACAATGTTTGTCAGGTAAATGGAGACGGATAATTTATTTACGCAATGTTTGTCGGATACCTGTATCCGACACACACATTGCTTAAATAAATAAATATGCAGGTACCCGACAAACATTGCATGAATAAATAAATAATCCTGGTCCATGTATCCTTACAACAGTCAAGACTTTACTGTATCAAAGCATACACTTGATTCCCATTCAAAGAATGTTAAAGTGATTGTTTATTGGGTTCAGGTGTCTCCTTGTCATTGCCCTTTAGGTTTAGGTTGCCTCCAAACCCCCTCCAGCTCTTGTGTTCTTTGTTGGTTGGATATACTGCATCCTATGCCATATTCAAGGTCTCTTGGTGTGCCCAGTCCTCATTATCTGCAGCCTAAGTGGGTCTGGGGCATAAAATTGTTTTGGGCATCAGTGAAAAAGTGGCCCACCGTTGCAAATGGCAATTCATTCCTTGTGTGATGGACTGTTTGATTTGGGTAGGAGTTCCTTAATGTTGTAGTTTGGGAATGGCGCGCAGGGTGCGGTGGGTATGGTGCACGGGGTGTGGTGGGAGTGGTGCGGCGGGAGTGGAGCATGGGGTGCAGTGGGAGTGGCGCATGGGATGCGGTGCGGAGGGGGGCGCATTCCTAGTGTTCGCCCTGGGCACCAACATTTTTCTAGAAACTGCCCTGGCCGAGGCCACAGCCTGCAGCAGTGCCAGTGGTAGAATACACGTGTAACACATTTGTTTCCTAACATTATAAAAATGAACAGGCATATTCATTTTTATAATGTTAGGAAACAAACGTGTTACACGTTTATTCTAGCACTGGCACTGTGGACTGCTGGGGCAGTGCCCCCTAGAGCCTGACTTATGTCAGGCAGCCACCTGGGCTGCCTGACGCAAAGACCGGCCCTGGTTAGATCTTAATCAATGCCAGCACTGGACATTATAGTATGACAAGCATTCTTCTAAGATGCAAGTGACCCAGAACCTTCCATAAGTTTAACGATGACAATAATGAAGGGGTAAATGCATTCGCTGTTTTGCATTTTGCATAAAGCAACAGTCTATTCCACTTGACAACAGGACTGAGCCATGTTAGGCTCAGTTCAAATCGCACAATCTGGACTAGGTAAGATTTTGGAATCAGCAACAATGCCTTCCAGAATAAATCCTCCAATAACTTCCAATCTATTTGGGTTTCAGGCACTTTGGTATGTCCTCCATAAGTGATTGTAGGTACCACCTTGAAACACTTGTGTATAGGCGCGTTATAAATGCCATATCATATCATATATCACCCTGCCACTATCGAATGTTAGCACAGGTGCTATGGAGAATTTCCCATATTTGGCTTGAATGACCTTGGCTTGGGATGTCAAAGCATTGATTTAACTTTTCAGGACAAGCTTATACAGAGCTTCGTTCTTTGTGTCATTTATGACCACACCCAAATATTTATAGTGGTTTGTTACATCAATTACTTGGTTATCCACCACCCATTTGAATGCTTGTTATGATTTTTTTTTGACATAGTTGAATCTCATGCTGTATGACTTAGTAACATTAACTGATACCATATTTTCTTTTGCATATATTTTCAGCTTGTTCAATTGCCTTTGCAGACCTATTTGAGTCCTGTCAATTATTACCAAATCATCTGCACAGAACAGATGCAGAATTGGTTTGGCTCCTAGTTTTGGTGGGAACGATGCAGTGTTATGGAATACTGAGTGCATGTCTTTTATGTAAAAAGTTAACAAGGTTGCAGCAAAGATGCAACCTTGTTTAAGGCCTCGTCCAGTAGGTATTACATCCGATAACAGCCAATTTTGGGTCAATTTTACCTGTACGTAAGTGTTCATATAAAATTGTTGCAGAGCATGTCAGATGTAATTTGGGCAACCTGCTTTTGAGTAGCTTTGGCCATAGAATATTTCTTGAAATTGAGTGGAACGCGACTCTGAAATCTATGTAGGCAAGAAAAATAGGATTTTTTTTAAACTCAGCTTGTTTTTTGAGGGCTGTTAATAATGTAAAGTTAATGGATGTACCGAGTCCAGCTATTAATCCAGATTGATGTGGATCTAGCAATTTAGAGGTGACCAGGTGGTTAAGTCCCTTAAAATTAACCAGGCATACAGTTTGCCAGGAATATCTAATAAGGCCAATGGCCAGTAGTTTTCAGGGAGCTTCCTGTCACCTTTTTTAAAAAATAGGGACTATAATTGATTTTTTCCAAGTCATTGGTATGAGCCCAGTCTTTGCAATTCTTGTAAACAGGAAGTACATCATTTCTGTCCATACACTCACATTTGCCTTGAGTACCGCGTTGGAGAGACCGTCGGGTCCTGGAGCCTGCGAGGTACTCAGTCTTTTAATCAAAGTCATTATATCATGATGATCGAATTGAAGCTATTTATGATCTTGCAGAATGGAAGGCATTATTATTTGGTCAGGATCACCATAGATGCGTGTATAATATGCAATCCTGTCTGCTTCCGGTATTGAATTTAATAACAGTGGCTCTGTGTTTTTGTAAGGCACCTCATTCAATAGTATCCATATCATGGAGCTTGATTTTTTCGTTAATGCAGTTAGCATTTGTTTATTCTGTTCTTGCATTATCTTTAGTCTGTGTTGTGACACAAAATTCTTATGTTTTGCCCAGAGCTGTCTCAATTTCCGTTTGTCATCTTTATTCTTACTAAATTTTAACCTTTGTGTTTCTTTTTTAACTTCTTTTAAGCATTATGAATGACCCTATCAAATGAGTATTTATGGGTGAAGCTTTGCCGCATGCCTTTGACATGCTTTTCTGCAAATAGCATAAGGGCTTGTGTATATTCAGGGACCGTGGATACCTCACTCTGTTCATCTTCACTTTTCAATCTTGCAAGTAACTTGATTATCTTAGGACCATTCCATTTTATCCTATTTTTCTCTTTTGATACTTCAATGTCATGTGTGTAGAACTCGTTGTGTTTAATGTGTGTTCTGCTCCATACGATTTCCATCACTGTCACTGGTCGCTACAACTTGGAAGTTGACAACTTTGTTCAATGCTGATTGTGAGATAAACAAATAATCAATAATAGATGAGGATGAACCTCTCTTCCAAGTAGCTTTTGGGGGATTGTCATTCTTAAAGGGACCATTCAACATGGTTAAATTGCGTGCTTCCATCAATTTAAGCCATCAGTTCGTTTTTACACAGGCTGCCTTCCTCCTTTTCTCAAAGCATGATATATTTAAATCCCCGGCAATCACTGTCAAATGGCTATCTTTATCGCAAGCTATTATTTCAAGCAAAAGGATGACCTTTGAGATGAAATCATCCTCATCATCATCTATCAATGCTGAGTTCCAATAAACATTTAATATAGCAATGCATAGGTCCTCTTCACAACCCTCGTTTTTATACAAAATCTCTCTAACTGCAAACAAGCATGAGGAGATGCCCAAGGGTATAAAATCCCTTTTAGTTTTTCTTTTTACAGCTATGATTAGACCAGGCATTGGTCTACCTTTCTTTTGTTTTAAGGCTGGGATACATTTAACATCGTAGTCAGCAGAAATGGGTTGGTCCGCAAGCCATGTTTCTTGCAATATGAGTATCTGATAAGCTAACAGATGTTTAAATGTATGCTTGTCAAACAAATGTGAATACTGAAACGAAAGCTAACACCCCTGATGTTGACCTAACAAGTTGAGCTGATGAAAATAAAGTACAGATGACAATGATTGCTTAGGAAGAGACCAAGAACACATACATGCCCAGATGAAAGATAGGAAACGTTATGATCCTTACCCTAATAGGACCACGCTCTTAACAATATTTAAACAAATTTCAAAAAAAGGTAGCAGGCGCTCCTCTACAGAAAGAACAAGGCATGATAACCTGTTCTGAGATGAGAGTTTGCAGCACACGCTTTTTGCTCACTGTACCTTTCACAGATGGGAAATACCCATTTGCATATCAGTCATTGTCCCGCCCACATGGGCAGTCCAGCACCGAAATGCTATGGCAATTCCTCTCTGAACAAGAGTACCACCAGCAACCCCATACACTTGTTTCAGCCTTGTTGGACATCATCAGTGAGGTGACGCTTTGCCTCTCTAAGCACAGCGAGCAGGGAGTCCATGTCTGGTTGCCCCCAGGTAACTTAGGGTGACCAACACCAAGTTCCTTGAAAACATTTCAAAAGAAGGTAGCAGGCGCTCCTCTCCAGAAAGAACAAGGCATGATAACCTGTTCTGAGATGAGAGTTTGCAGCACACGCTTTTTGCTCACTGTACCTTTCACAGATGGGAAATATTAATTTGCATATCAGTCTTTGTCCCGCCCACATGGGCAGTCCAGCACCGAAATGCTATGGCAATTCCTCTCTGAACAAGAGTATTAAACAAATACCTAACTTAAAACACATTAGATCAAGTGATATTGATGCAATTCGGTATACTAAAACAGTAAAAAGGGATACTGTATCATTCTTAATCCCATCTAGGATAGTTAGGGACACCATCTGGAAAGAGAGAAGCAATCTAGGAAGAAAGGGCTTATGGTTAACAGCCACTCGCTCTAAAGAGGTGAGAAAAGCGTCTCAACAGAGTCCACACGACAAAGTTGAGAATCTACACAAAGATGAATGAAAGGAAGATAGAACCGTACATTTTAAGGATGAAAGACATTCACACTTGCTCAGTAAAGGCAAGCAAAATGAAAAATTAGCAGATAATCATAGATCTTCAAGTGACCAATCTGGTTAGGTCAAATATAGGGACAATGTTTACAAAAAGTATTCAGCCTGGTTAAGGAATTCCCACAAAGATCAAAATAAGTCTCATATAAATTAGTGCCAATGCCTGTGATATTCCGCCGCTGAAATTTGCGGTTTGGTATACAAGAGGGTATTCACATTTGTTTGACAAGCATACATTTAAACATCTGTTAGCTTATCAGATACTCATATTGCAAGACACATGGCTTGTGGACCAACCCATTTCTGCTGACTATGATGTTGAATGTATCCCATCCTTAAAAAAAAAAAAAGGTAGACCAATGTCTGGTCTAATCATAGCTGTCAAAAAAAAACTAAAAGGGATTTTATACCCTTGGGCATCTCCTCATGCTTGTTTGCAGTTAGAGAGATTTTGTATAAAAACGATGGTTGTGAAGAGGACCTATGCATTGCTATATTAAATGTTTATTGGAACTCGGCATTGATAGATGATGATGATTTGATCTCAAATGTCATCCTTTTGCTTGAAATAATAGCTTGCGATAAGGATAGCAGTAGATTGTAATAGTACTACACAGTTGTCTGAGGGGCAATAAGAGTCAGATTTTCATTGTGTGGTGCCACTCTCCATGATCAGATCCAATTCTTTTTCCAATTTATCTAACGTAGATTGATTTCATTCAGCTTTTTTGTTTAAAGATTCATACAATATAATCAAAGTATAGATGCTATTGTTTAGTGCAGTTAACATAGGCTCATTTCCTGAGATGGGCAATTGTTTCATCCCAAAGGATGGGCGGGGGGCTGGCCTTGCAAAGGAAACATTGGAAATTGCAGATGTATTTACATTTGAGGCAGGACATTCGTGATAAAGTATAGGAGATTGTGACAGGTTAGCTGTGTTCAATGCAGTTATTTCACACGCAGAATTCCATTACTACACATGCTGCAGGAAACGGTGGGAGCAGCACCCACCGAAGTACAGAGAAAGCATTTTGCTTTGTGGTGTGTTTGCTAAATGGACAGTGTTCTTATTAACATTCCATGTTTGACCTGTTTCAGCTCAACCTCACCCTGGAGAAGAAGTTCCTGGGTGCGTGGATTAAGATACCCTGTCTGGACAACCTGGGCAGCTGCACCTACGACGCCTGCGACCTGCTGGATACGTGGTTCCCTGTCGGACAGCCATGCCCGGAACCCTTGCTCACTTATGGTATCCCGTGCCACTGCCCCTTCATAGTGGTGAGAAGCCATGTTCCTGTCTGCAGCAGGATTGTTTGGGCGTCTGAGGGAAGGCCTTGCTCGCTTAGTGGGGGGGAGGTAGGCGGGACTTGTCATATTTGGTTCCATGATGTGCCTAGTCCCTAGTGTGATAATTCAGTCACTCGCAGTTTTCACAAGACTAACGTCCACTCTCTGTCTCGCCTTCTCTCTGCAGGGCACGTCCTCTCTACCAAGCTCCGTGTTCTACATTCCCGCCATTCCTTTGCCATCCTGGCTGGAAAGTGGAACTTACCGCGTGAAGGGGATCTTGAGCAATGCCCAGGGAGAAGTTGGTTGTGTCCACATTCATGTGACCCTCGCCTAGCAGTCTCTCTCCTGGTGGAAATAGGGACTACGGGGTGAACTAAGAACAAGATGTAATGCCCACCTGAATTCAAAAAGGAGCAGGGGGAGGTGCCTCGTAGGTTGCAAAAATGCTTTGTAAAGACCTCTTAAACAATGCTCATAGATATTGCTGTTGACTTTCGGTTATATCCACTTTAGATTCTGGTTTAATATGAAATTGTAGATTGGAAACTATTATTTGCTGAAATCAGATGTCCGATTATAAAACATAGGCGCAGCACATGCGTTTAACGTTTAAACATTCGCAATGCCCTTTTCTTCTCACGTTAAAAATGCCGCTTACCGAGACTTTTACAGGAAGCAAACTATTGGCATTTAAAAATAATAGAGAAGCTGTTCTTGAACATTAGGTCGATCAAAAATGCAATAAGTAAGCAGAAATTACAGTTTTTAAAATGGTGAGGTTTTAGAGAGTTTAGTACTTACATTTCAAATCAAACACTTGAAACAAGGGCGAGGGGTCAGTGGGGTGGTTTTCTGCACTAGCTCAAGACCAAAGAGCCCTTTAGATGGAGCGCAATATCATTTCAAAATCCGCTCTCTGGCTCCATGCGCAACCATGCAGGACTGAGCGAGGTACCAGAAAGAAGTCCCTCTTGGAACCCTGCGTTGGACTGTGTCCAGGTAATGGGTTCTCCATGATG
Organism: Ambystoma mexicanum; assembly: GCF_040938575.1. Classification (NCBI taxonomy): domain Eukaryota; kingdom Metazoa; phylum Chordata; class Amphibia; order Caudata; family Ambystomatidae; genus Ambystoma; species Ambystoma mexicanum. Next base: position 374,237,816 of record NC_090926.1, on the reverse strand, counting down.
GTTTTCTTCCACCCATAAACCCGCCCTGTCTTTTCTATTTTTACCCCCTTGTTTAGCAATGTTGCACCTGGTGTGGTAGGGCAATAGGCTCCTATTGGACCCCCCTTTCCAATTGGCCTGGTACTGTGTAAGACATTCGGGTAGTGATGAGTGAAGAAGACCATCACTGTGTGACTTCTATGCACCGTACTAAGCAATCTACACTGATGTCCTGAAGTCGGAGTGCATTTTAGCAAAAGGGAAGTCCCTGCATTAGCCGCACAGGGAGTATTTACCAGGATCATGCCCTTCGCTCTTCCATTCCGCAATCCCTTTCAAGTATCGAGATCTTGACCGGCTGCGGATCCACGAAGACAAGAAAAGATGTGCGGTCCCTTCTTGGCTGTCACTGTCTTCCTTTGAAGATCTCATTCTCAGCGACTGTGTTCTAATTAGCATCTTAATTGCAGGTGAAGCAGCATTTGCACACGGGGAAAGGCGCTCAGCCAATCAGGTGGCTGGAACAGTGGGCGAGAACACACAATCCCTGCCTGCTGTCCCTGCCACCTGAGGCCCTTCCCCGTGTGGCGCGTTTTTTTTCATTTTTCTTTCATTGCGGGAGGCAACAGGGAGCCACCACCATAGTCCCTTTTCCATATGGCAGCAGATATCTTTTGTTTTCTTTTTTTTCACTTATTATTGGGATATCAGCTGTGCTAGCAGCTCGGACCTCCCAATGAAAAATTGTGAAAGCCATTTGCACCCCGGGCGACAAACCCCTGGGTGAGAATGGCTTTCATGCCCTGCCTGGAGGGAGGACATGGTCTTTATCGGCCCACAGCCAGAGCTGAGGCCCGAACTTCACTCCAGCCCGACTTAGCTCGGGCTGGCAAGCTGTTAAAGGCCATGTCTGCCCTCCTGGCAGGGCTTGGACGCCATATTTGTGAGGGCAGAAAAAGCGCTTTCGGGTCTAAATGTAGAAAAAAGCACAGCTGTCCATATTCTTTCTTAATCAAAGAAATGTTGAAAAGCCAACCGTAAAGCCGGCAACTAACATAAGAAACCTATTTGATATCAAAACATTAATGCCGGGAAACACCTACTATGCTCAGATTAAAATTCCATCCTATTGTGCACTTAGGCAGAATACTTAATGCAGAACCATCTGTAAAAGTCTGTGTAACAAGGCCACCCTATAAAACCAGCGTACTGCCAGGCTATTATGCAAGTCTATGCAAAAAGGATGAGCATACTCGGCCTTGACACTTAAGGGGTTAAGGACCAGTATGGTTAAATCCCATCAAAAAGAGGCCTGGACTGAGTGGTGCCCTCAGACATATTCGCTGCATTATCACCCGTGCTATGGAACACTGCTAGTTTTCTACTGCTGTTTTCCTGCAGTTTCCCAACGTGTTTTTTGCAATCTCTCTCTCTCTGCCTCTCTCTCTCGCCCTCCCCTCTCTCTGTTTATGACCATTATCAGTCCTCAACTATTAATCCTACCATTCCAGAGATCCAGCCTAACTGCAGCGCACAGTGTGAAGGCCCCACGCTGGGTAGTTGGGGACAGTAGGTACATACTATCTATCATTCACTGTTAGAATTCAGAGGTCTGTAATCATTGGCTCTCCAGATGTTTTGACCACCACTCCTACCAGCCATAGCCAGCATAGTAATTGGAGAGGGATCATGGAAGTTGTAGTCTAAAGCTCCTGGAAAGCAGCAGGTGATAGATTCCAGTGCTCGGCCCTCCACTTAAGAGCTGAGCTGCTCAATGGACGCACAGCCTTTTTAGCACTACCGAAACCTTCATGTACCGTCTTCGCCCCAACCAACAGTTCAGTTTCAGGACTAAGGCTCATGACACCAACAACCCCAAGACCTTGTGGTCTCCTGTGCATCTAAGCATCATACTCTGGTTCATATTAAGGGCTCTATCAGAACCTTGACGGTAACCCAGCGGTAAATCTGCCGGGATACCGCCAATGCATATAGCGTTACCGCAACTCGGCCCGGTGCTATTAGCGCTGGATACCTAGTTGGGGTATGGCTGTAAATCCCCATTTCTTCAGGAGTCCATAGGACTCTATGGGGCATGCTGGGCGCTATTACCGCAGCGCAATTTTAGCTGCGGTAATAGCACAAATGGGGGGAAGTGGAGATTTTTACTTTAAGCAAAAAACTCGTGGTAAACCCACTTTCTGCCCAAACTCGGAATTGGGCAGAGCAGTAATGCGGTGGCAATAGTGTTACCGCTGCATTCTTACCGCTCTGCCCAACCCGTGATGACCCCCTGATAGGCCTTGGTAGCGCTGTTTGGAACTGAGGTGCCACTGCAAAGATATGTGTGGGCCCAATAGCAAAAGGCCCTGCAGGACTAGACTGAGGTGCACTGCAAAGCTCAGGTGAGCCTCGTATCTTTGATTGATCGTGGTGCTGAGGGTCAGGATGTAAGTTTTTGTCAAAGCTGTTTATTAATCTCATGACTGGCCCGGGCTTTGCAGTTAGCAGCATGAGGACGCAGGTTTGCAGCACGATTACTGTTACGAGCATGGCTGCATATATAATGATAGATGCAATCTGACCAGAAATAATAATAGTACCTGAATTCGAATACTTTAATTTCTTTACTTAACACTGATTGGAATCACGTTTTATTAGCAACTATTTAGAAATGTCTTACTGTCGGGTCGTTGGCGGGTACCTGAATTGATTGTCTGAAAAAAACAGTGTTTTTTAATTGTGAGTTTTGAGGTGTAAATGATATGTTCAATGAAGATTAAGCCTCATTGGTGATAGCCCTGCTCTGATGCGAGCATACGGGATCCCGTCCCCCTTGGGAGAGTTGCATAATGTCTTTTGTTTAATAAATACTTCTATGCAAATCTCAGCTGCTGTTGCACGCCTTTTATTTCTCACTGTGTCGTCATAATTTGCTGCTAATCCAATGCGCTAACATAGAGCTGGTCTGTCCTGCACCGTGTAAACAATGCAATGCAAAGAGGGTGCCCCAAAACATGGTCGGATTGCAGAGGGGACGTTTGGGTGCCTCGGTGTTTTCGGGAACCGCATAGGGAAGTAGCAGCTATGAGAAAAACATGATGCTCTAACCAAACGCAACCACTTGATGACACCATTAGTCACAGCGTGTAAATCTTTGATGGATTCACATTTCAAAATTTCAAAATATTTGCAGTTAGTTGGCCCAGTGAAGTTACCGTTTAATTGTATTTATATTTAATTGTATTTATATTGTGCTTTCTCCAAAGGGCTGCACGAGGAAAGAAAAATGATTTTGGAGGGTGGACCAAGTAAACAGGCAATAATTATACAGAATGATCGGGAAGGCAAAATTGAACAGGGTGGGCCAAAGGGAAGAGAGGGGTGAGGAGAGGGAGATCGGATGACCAACTTTAGGAAAGGTGTAGTGTCCTCGCATGTGCTCCCAATGGTGGGTGCGTAGTCTTGTGTAATGTATGGTGCGTGGTGTGGAATGTGTGGTAGTGGTGAGACGGTTGGGAGTGAAGGTGAATGTTGGATGACGGAGAGTGAGGTGGTATATTTGGGCCATGTGGTGAGTGGAAAGGGATATAAACCTAAGGAGGGTGCAAGGAGAGCCATTAGTAGTGCACCTGAACGAAGAATAAGGAGGAGGTCAAATAATTCTTGAGACTGTGTCAATAATGTAATAAATTTGACAGAGCCGATGAGAAGATTGCTCAAGAAGGAGGTGAAATTTGAGTGGAGTGATGAATGTGTGAAATCTACTAAGTGCATAAAGAAGAGTTTGTGTGAATCGCTGAATCTGGGTGGTTTCGTGATTGGTAGGCAGACCACACTCACCATGGAGGCGAGTGGCATTGGACTTGGGGCAGTGTTGTTGCAGGTGATGGAAGACAGACACAAGAACATTATTTGCCATGCTTCTAAAGCCATAACGGAGGTGGAGAGTAGATATTCGGTGATTGAAAGAGAGTTGTTGGCTTGTGTCTGAGCAGTAAACTATTGTGTGGGGCAGTGGGTTTACCATATGCACCGATCAAAAACCCCTAGGCCACACCTAGGCTTGCGAGGCTAAGTTTGAGATTGCAGGATTACCACTTTGAGGTTAAGTACGTACCTGGTAATAGGAATAAGGTGGCAGACTTTCTTTCGAGGTTGCCCTTGAAGTTGGAAGGAGATGTTCAAATTGATGATTCGGAGGTGGTTGCTGTAGTTTGGGATGTTATTCCTAGAGAAAGATGGATCCAAGAGTTGCAGGGCGGTGAGGTGTTATGCAAGGTCATGGATTACACTGTGAGAGGTTGGCCAAATAAAAGTGTGCTGGATGAGGGGTGTCTTCCATTTTGGGAGGTTATAGATGGGTGTTCCATTGAAGATGATTTGTTGGTGAGAGGAGACATGTTGATTCCACCTAAGAGTCTGAGGGAAGGTTTGATCGAGAGGGCGCACCAGGGGCATCCTGGTTCAACAGGCAACAAACTTAATGTCCGGTCCAAGTATTGGTAGCCTGGTCTGGACCTCAAAGTTGAAAGGTTTTTGAGATGTTGCTGGCTTTGTCAAAACTCAGACAAGAGTTGACATTGTAGGCCCGTATGGCAACTTCGGTTGTGAAAAGAGGTTTTTGACTGTCGTGGTCGACTATTATTCCAAATGACTGGAGATCAAAATGGTACGCAGAATAGATGCATCTAATGTCATAAACTTCTTGGAGAATGTGTTCAGGAGAGAAAGTTACCCGAAAACGGTAATTAGTGACAATGGTGTACAATTCAGGAGAAGTGAGATGGCGATGTATGCAAGGACAGTTGGCATTCAATGGAAATGTTCAACTTACTATTACCCACAAACCAATGGGCTTGTGGAGAGGTGCAATACAGTTGTTGAATCTGTGGAACAGGCCATCAGAAACAACATGTTGGTAGAAATGACATTATAAGAAAAATTATGGAGTGTTAGGACATCTGTTTGGGCTGACTCTGGTTAATCTCCATTTTTGTTGATGAGAGGCAGAGAACCCAACACAAGTTTGAATCCCGTATGGGTGAATGTGAGAAAAATGAGGAGCGAAGAGTACCAAGAGTGCCAATATCTGTGAGGAAAGGAGCGGTGGTTTTGTACAGGCTCCAGTAGTACCTGGTGATTTAGTAAGGATAACGAAGGGAAGATCAGTGAGAAAGTATTAAGTATTCCAGGCATGTGGGAGTAAAGGAAGTGTTTCACAATGCTGTCAGGGTACATGATGGTTCCATTTGGAACATAGATCGAGTAAGTAGATGGAGATGGGAAGGTATGTGATAAGATGATATGATAGGTTATTTATAACGCGCTTAATACCCAGAGGTTTCTAAGCACGGACCCGGGGCTCAGACCTGTGGTGCTCCGTGTTGTCTTGCTTCCAATGCGAGCACGTTGCCCCTGAGCTATCCTCCCAAGACCCATGTGTGTGGGTGGTGAAGATTTAGGCGGTGATGTGGATGATAGAAATGGGTTGGGTAATGTGGATGATGCTATGGAGAGTAACAGGAGTGTGGAGGAGAGAGTTGCCCATTCGAGAGATGAGCAAGAGGTTGTTACGACCAACCAAGGTGTTGAAGCGAGAGGAAGAATGAGGAAACCTCTGGTGTGGTCAAAAAACGATGTCATGAACTAAAGAGCCAAGAACTCTTTCTTTAGATTTTGCAGGAACACTTTAAAGTGTTTATTTTAGTGTATTACACTGTTTTTATGTTCTTGTTGTGTGTGTTCTGATTACATTATTATTAGTTGTTTGTTTTATTGGGGAAAGGGGTGTGTGTATTGTCTCAACTGTGCTCCCTCCCGCGTGGTTGGAATGGTGGGTGCGTAGTCATGTGTAATACATGTGCATGGTGTGCAATGCGTGATAGTGGTAAGATGGTTGGGAGTGACAGTGAATGTCAAAGGGGGCACAGGGTTGTTGAAGATAAATAAAGTAGCATTGCTGCTCACCAAGAAGTTCCAGCTTCTCAGATACACGCCACTACAAAAGGGTTTTGTAGTACCCTTTAGACATGGAGGTGCATCAGAAACATCATGTCTTGCGTGCAGTAACGTACTGTGCCGTTTGCGCCCCTCATTTCCCCTGTAGCAACATTTTTGATAACAAGTTAGTGTCAAATGGCATTTTAACACATACACAGCACACAATAATAAAAATCAATGTGATGCTTATGCATACAAAACACTGGCTTGTTAGATTTCTCTGAGGACCAGTCCTGGGATTTTCAAGGCCCTGTGTGGCAAAAGAGATGCAAATGTTATAATTTGCATATGTATTGACATCATCTGAAGTGACATCACAGAAAAAAAGATTACAATGAGTGTCATCAGTCATTCTGGACCAGAACACTGAGCTGGGACTTTGGGTCTTAAAACCGCTCAGTGCTGGAGAAAGACCATGTTGTCCATTAAAGTGAGCTGTTTTCCCAAAGCTATTATGAGTTTGCCGTGTGCAGTAGCACTTTTCAGAATGCTCATGCGCAGAATGGAATTACCATAAAAAATCATCTTGGACCCAAATAACCAGACAGACTCAAAGAATATGGCAACATACTACTTTATTATCAGGGTGATTGCCCATTTGATGGCAAGGGCCTCTAATTCCAACACAGAGTAGTTATTTTCACGTGGCAAGAGTTTTCGACTAGTGAATAGGATAGGGTGTTCTAATCCATCACTAATTTGCGATAAAACTGCTCCTAACCCTATGAGCATCAATTTGTAATACAAATTCTTTTGAAAAGTCTACTACTTTTAAGATTGAGTTCTGACACAAGGCTTGCTTGAAGTTGTTGTAACATGCATCGTCCTCATCAGTTCCGATGAATCTTTTGGGGTTCAGCGTTCTTGTAATTTGTCTGTCAACCTAGCTGTTCTATTTGAGAAATTTGGGATAAACCTATGGTAATAACCGATCAATTTATATGGCCTCATTAGATCTCTCTTCTGCCTTTGGTTGTGTTAATCAAGAGATTCTATGGGACAAAATGTACAAGATTGGCTTTCCCAGGTGAATTATTAATATGATTGCCAAAATGCATACCAATACATCATACTGCTTTAGAATTACATCACATGGTGCTCTGTCTGACCCCATTAAGACCTATGTAGGGGTCAAACAGGGCAGCAATTTAGCAGCCACCCTTCTCAATATCTACCTCTCAGGTCTCGATGAGGTTTTTCAAGACGATATTGCATTTCCTTTGAAACTGGGTAAATTGTGTATCAAATGGATGGCCTTTGCAGATGATGTTATATTATTCGATAAAACACCATATGGACTCCGGTATGCTTGTAATCTTAATCTGCAGTCCAATGCCTCGAAGTCTAAGATAATAGTCTTCAACAACAAGAAAAGGAAAATACATAGATTTCAATGGACTATTAACAACCTTGTTGTCCAGCACACCACAATGATAAGATACCTGGGCTATAATTTGATTGATACTACGTCCAAGCTTATGTGGAAAACAAGTTTGAATCAAAATATTATCCCTTTCATTTCCCAGATGAAGGGAATCTATGTAAATATTCCATGCTCCCTCTAATTATTTACTATATACTAAAGGTTGAAGCTATTATCTTATTTGGCCTGGACATGTGTCTTGAGAATATAGATGACATACTTGATAAACTACAAGGGAAGATTTGGAAGAAAACATATCTACCCAATGCGATCGCTAACTCTATCATAAGGCATGAATTAGGGATTGCCTCTTTATCAACCAAACGTGCATGGAGACTCCTATCAAACTTTGCAAAAATGCTATTGCCTCCACGCAATTCTCTGTACGAGGATTTTGCAAAGCTGATATTAGACCAACATCCAAAATCTATAGTCTCATTCTCTAATCAAATGAGAGTGCTCCTGGCTAAGATTGACACTAACTGCAAAGATGTATGCTTAAGACCAGCCTATGTAAAGCACAAATTATACGAGTATGATTAGTGTCTGACAATAGACTAAATTAATAGCTATAAGAGCTACAAAGAATACTCTAACTTTCTGAGGAAAAAAATCTCCCAGATTGGGATACTTACTATTCTTTCCTTGTCACATTGCACGAGATTTGTATCTACAGTTTAGATTAAACCAATTTCATACTCTAGAAAAAATCAAAACTGGAAAACCAATAAGGGTGTATATATCTTGGGAACATGTCGCTTTTGCTCTAATTCTATGTATACAAAAACACTTAAGCATTTAGTACTGTACTGTTCTTATTTTGCAACAAGTAGAGCGTTGATGCTAAACTACATCAATCTAGGAGATAGTATCAACTCTCGTGAATTGCTATGGACTAGAATAATGTGGGGCTATAGTAGACCTTTAATACTTTCCCATTTTGAAACTAATTAAAGATGAATTGAATATCCAAAACTCTTATACCTGAAGCTGAATTACACCAATAAGATGATGTATGTTTCAATTTATCTAGGCAATGTTAAATTCTTGATTGTCCTGTAGTGCAATGTTGATGCTGTTATTTTATCATTATATGTCTATGTATATTTTTTATTTTTTCGATAGCCATTTTGATACAAATAGATCAAAGATCTAGATTTACTACTACATAACACCTTCTATTCTGGTTAGCATTGAAGAATCTGTCTGATTCTGGAAAGTGAGATTATTTCTTTTTTTTATTTGTTATTTAAATTACGTAACATCAGTCACTTATGTTTTTATTAAGATTACTTTTTATTGGTCTATTTTAACTTATGTGATGTACAACACAATATATATGTTTAGTTTCTCATGTTCAAAATGTATGTATTTGATACATTTTGTAAAACTTTGGTTTGGAAACTAAATACAATAAATAGAAAAATAAAAAAATAACAGATCAATCCTAGAAATGCCCCAAGGTCTCTCTTGGTTTTAGGCGTGGGGGTTTCTAGGACGGCTTTCACTTTTTCTCACTGGGGCTGGAAACTGCCATTCCCTACAAAGAAGCTGAGGTATTTCATGGCCAATTGAGCCAGCTTACATTTGGATGGATTGGCAGCTAAGCCGGCCTCTCTGAGGGGTCTCATAATAGTTGAAAGATGAAAAAGATGGTCTTCCCAGGTCTTACTATAAATGACTATGTCGTCAATATAGGCCCCACAGAAATTGGAATAGGGCTGTAATATCCTGTCCATAAGCCATTGGAAAGTGGCTGGGGTCCCATGCAGGCCAAAAGCGAGGACTTTGAACTGGAATAGTGCCAGGGGCATCAAGAAAGCTGTCCTTTCCTTATAAGGTCCATGTACGGGGACCTGCCAATATCACTTTGTTAACTCTACGGTTGATAGGAATGTAGCATTTCAGAGTTTATCAATTAACTCATCAATGCATGGCATATGATAGGCATCGAATGCGGAGATGGAGTTGACCTGCCTGAAGTCTATACTAAACCTCCAAGAATTATCAGGTTTAGTTACCAACACAATAGGGGAGGGCCATGGGCTTGAAGAGGGCTCGATAATGTTTGCCTCCATCATTTCCTTCACTTCCTCAACCACTATCTGTTTTCGGGCTTCTGGGAGTCTATAAGGTTTTAAATGGACCACTTGTCCCTTTGGAGTTCTGATATAATGATAAGTACCATGTACTCTCCCTGGCTTCTCGCAGAATACATCAGGGAATGCTATAACCAGGTACTTTAAATCTTCTTGCTACTGTCTAGATAGTTCTTGGGGAATAAGCTCAGAATTGTCTATCTCCTCCAGTACCAAACAAGACAATATTGAGATGCAGGCAGCAGAAGGATTTTCTTTCAGATTTAAGTGGTAAAGTTGGGTCTTTTGCTTTCTGTCAGGTTGGGCTATTGTATAGGTATAGGTCACTGTTTGCTCTAGTACCTCTTATGGTCTATGCCTCTTTGAGACAAGTTTATTTTCAGAGGTAGGTAAGAGGACTAATACCTTTTGTCCTGAAAAGAATCTTAAATTTACCTTCTTGTCATATTCAGGATCGAAATGAAGATGCTTGTGCAAAGAACCACTGAAGAAAATGCTAAGTCATTTTACACCTGTACAGATGTAGCAACGCAAGTAGGGAAACATAATAGTAAAGGCTGGCTATGTAGTGAATTAGATGCAGCGATGCGCCAATGTATACATATAGGAATGTACAGAACCTGGATAGTCCATGATGCACTTTAGCAAGGAATGAAAACCCCATGTTTGGAAGAAGATTTCAGTGTGGCGCAGTTGGAATTAAACTGATGGCGAAAGAGAGCTTCGAGAAAGGCTTGGCTGGCCCAGCACCAAGAGGACGAGGCCAGTGTAAGTTGGGTGCCTGTTAAAAAGGCTACAACGAATGTGAGAAAAGAACAAACTTTGTTTGAAGCAGAATGAAAAAACAATGAAGGCGTCAGAGTTCAACATTTAATAGAATTAAATGCACCAAAAGGCTAAAAAACGTGGTCTCTAGTCACATGGTCAAGATCAAAATAGCTTGGGTCGAGCTACACCGAAACCAGGAGACAGAACAATGCCACATTCCCTTTATATTTTAGGCATAAACAGCTTCTGCAAGGCCAAAGTTCAAAGCCTTAATTGACTGGCAGACTGTAGAAGTGATGATAGATGTTGGGCTAATTGGCGGGAGGCAAGAACACGCCAACCCTCTATGCACCTGGGATGGTAGCCTGCATGCTGCTAGCGTGTAGAATATTCCAGAAGGGTACAAGTGTGCCAAACCAATTGTAGAGGGCCACACAGTAAGGAGCCCTATAGTTTGTGTAACCAATAGATCGTTGTGTATTTAGTGATGATGAAGATGACCCTTCACTTGGGGTGGACTTAGTTGCCCTCCTGACTTAGACACCCAATCATAACCCCCGCTATTTAGAACGTATACTTAGATGTTCCCTGACAGACAACCACCGTTATTCATATGTTTTGTAGTTTGTCACGTAACATGACGTGAGTGATGATGATTTCTTGCTATAAAAGATATGTTTTTCTAAAATGTGTTGAGATTGTGCTTTCAGACGTCGGATGATGTCCCTTGCAACTCCCTGTTTTAGATAATTGATATTAAAACAGTCAAACTTTGCCAGCTTCCTGAGTCATTTTGATTATTGACGTTTGAGTAATTTCTGCATCCCTGTCCACCTCCAAGTATTGCTGCCTCATCTTATAGGACCCCAATTTGAGTCACATCCCACTTATAACACCATAAGGAACTCATTGAGACAACAGTAAAAGACAGACACAAGTATTCACGATTCAAGGGTCTTTATTTAAACAATATGCAGGTTCGAAAAACGCCCAACCTAAACCTAATTCTAAGATGGGTGCAAGCTTTGACCATTAAATGAAAAATAAGGCAGTCCTTGTGCGTCTTGTCAAAGTACAAAGGCCTATGCTAAAAAAAACGATTGCCAAATCCTTACAACTAATTATAGAAGGAGTGTGGGATAGGGATTTAAAAAAGGAAAAAGTGTTCACAAATAATAAGTCATTATATGATTGCCAGGCGTTTCCCTTCCCCACGTATTCATCACGGGACAAGGTGGGACTCCTGAGCACAGAACACACTCGAGCACTCGCAGCACGAGTCAACAGTTCTGTTCCAGCTATCAGGTTCTTTGATGGTTAAGTCTCTTTTCAATAAAAGATCTCTTGCCTTCGAGGGCCTGATATTTTCAACAAACAAACACAAAAGGTTCTGTTCCACGTATAGCTTTGGGTGACGGTCTCACCCCTGGGGCCCGCTCTTCCAGCCGCAGACCTCTCACAGTCGTATGTGTCAAGCTCTGTGGTCTTCCCCTTCCCTTCCTCCTCACCTGAGCCTTCAGTGGAACTGTCTAGGAGCTCTGTCTTCTTTCTTAGGCGCTCTTGTAGTTTCCCTTTCGTCTTCTTCCTGGTCTTCTTATCGTGCAAAAAGGGACGAGCTGCCTGGGATGCCACGCTGTCGGTAAGTTGAGAAACCGGACAGTGGGGACTCCCTGGAGCCGGTTCCTAGGCAGGGAAAAAGCCACTTGGCAGAACCCTGCTAGCTGGTTCCACTTGGAAGATAGTGGGAGCTGGTGTACTAAATGTCCATTGTCAAATGGGTCCAGATCGCAGTAGTAATAATAGGCAGATGATCAGAAGCAGTCCAAGGGACGTGGACAAGGAGAAACCACTGAAGGGTAAGTGCCAACAGGATTCAAAAGGAGAAAGGGCAGAATCACAAGGCAAGAGTGAGCGGAGGAACGTAGGCGGAGAGAGGATCAGAGCAGGAGCGAAAGAGAATTAAAGAACCGCAGGACGTGGGATGGAGAGAGACGAGAGAATGACAGAATCGCGGGAAGCAGGAAACAGAGGAAGAGGCAGAATGAAGAGAGGTACCGCAGGACGCGGCCGAGGAGAAAAGGGAGAGCGAGCGCTGGCAGCATGGAGATCAGGAAGCGGGAGAGCAATGAATAGAGGCAGATCCAAAAGGAGGACAAAAACGGGAGAAAACACACGGAACAGCATTACCTTCACCGAGCAACAAAGGTGCAACGCAGGAAAAGTTGGATCAAACCGGCACTAGTAGACGCAGCAGCCATCTTGGGTGCAACAACTAGACCGATGCATCAAGACGGCCGCCGACGTAGTGGAACAGCTAATGGCATCTCCAGACGTCCCACAATCGCCGCCATGCAGAATGCATGACAGTATGTCTCCGTCTACCCGGGGGCCTCCCGGTTTGCCAGGATGCAATTTGTGGAACCTTCTGATGAGTAAGGGAGCATGTAAGTGCCTTATTGGTTCCCATGTCCATTCTGCAGCAGGATACCCCTTCCAGTGCACCAGGTATTGCAGAACCCCATGATGGTAGCTGGAATCTACTAAATTAGAGACTTTGTATTCGGCTGGTTCAGGTGGGGTGGTGCTGGCCAATCTATCAGATCTTCTCTTATAAGGATCGGGTTGGTAAGGCTTCAGAAGAGAGGTATGAAAAACAGGATGAACATTTTTAAGGTACGTGGGTAGCTTGAGGCGAAAGGCCACTGGATTTATCTTTTTGATGATTTGGAATGGACCGATAAATCTTGGAGCAAACTTCCCTGTATGTGTCCACCGAGGCAGGAACTTTGTGGCCAACCATACCTTGGTTCCTTCAGTCCATAATGGAGTAGCCTTCCTCTTCTTGTTGGCCCAAATCTTTTAAGACTGACGACTGGCATTCAAGGTCTCACTGGCTAATTTATGCGTGTTCTTGAGATCTTGTAGAAGTTGCTCAATGGCAGGTAACTTAGAAGGTCGCAACTGGGCAAGCGGAAGATGCTTTGGATGGTATCCATAGGTGCAAAAAAAAAGGGGGACATATTAATGGCTGTATGACGGGTATTATTATATGCGAATTCGGCCATAGGAAGGAAAGTACACCAGTCTTCCTGCTTCTTACCACAAAAACAACAGAGATATTGTTCCAAGGTGTAATTAAGTCTCTGTCTGTCCATTGCTTTGAGAATGAAAGCCAGATGAGAGAGCCCGTTGAATCCCCAATTGTTTACAAAGGGACCCCCAGAATAGAGAAGTGAATTGTGGGCCGCGGTCGGAGACAACCGTGTCTGGAAGACCATGACGTCTTACAATCTCTTTCAGAAATACTCTGGCCATTTCTGGAGCTGTGGGTACTCCCTACAAAGGAGTAAAGTGAGCTAGTTTACTTAGGGTGTCTAGAGTCACCATAATGGCTGTATTGCCATCTGAGCAAGGTAACTCTACGATAAAGTCCGTAGAGATGTGTGTCCACGGTTGTTCAGGTGCGGGTTCCTGTTGGAGTAATTCTATGGGCTTAGAGGTTGAATACTTATTCGATGCACAGATAGGACACGCGGAAACATAAGACTGGGCGTCTTGACTCCAGTCTGGCCACCAGAACTGCCTAGACAGCAGATCCTTAGTGGCACGTATGCCCTTGTGACCAGCCAGAGGCGAATCATGACACCAGGAGAGGGCCAGATCTTGATGATTCTTATCAGGTAGATACAAGGCATGTCCTTTAAATAGGAGACCCTCTCTTTCTTCTAACCCTGGTCCTAAGTCTGTCTTCTTGGGTTCACCACGTTGTTTGGTCCGGACTTCATGTAAAAAGGCGTTAGCCACCGTCTTGAAATTCTTGCCTGCTAGCAACAAGTCATGACCGATGTTCACCTCATTATCAACTCCGTACTTGCGGGATAAGGCATCAGCCAATATATTCTCCTTGCCCGGTAGGTAGGTGACCTCAAAGTCAAACTGGGAAAAAAAATACGCCCAGCGGGCATGTCGGGCATTACGGCATTCCATTTGTTGAAGAACACGAAGATTGCTATGGTCTGTGCGTACTATGAAACGATGCCTAGCCCCTTGGAGAAGATGCTGCCACTCCTTGCAGGCATGTTTGATGGCCAGTAACTCCCTCTCAATTACAGAATAGTTCCTTTCACTGGGAGAAAGGGTTCTAGAGTAGTAGGTCACTGGATGTTCCAAACTGTCTGTACCCTTCTGAAGAAGGGCTGCCCCAATGGCTCCTCCCGAGGCGTCTGTCTCAATTATGAAGGGTAGAGCTTGATCTGGCTGCATAAGGATCAGTGCTGTAGTGAACGCCTTCTTTAAGGCTTGAAAGGCAGTGTCTGCTTCTTGTGTCCAGCTAAATAGTACTCCCTTATTTAGCAAGGAGGTAATCGGAAGAACCAAATTGGACAACCCTGAGATTAATTGCCTGTAGAAATTTGCTAGCCCCAAACAATGTTGCACTTCCTTAATGCTTCTGGGTTCAGGCCACTGAAGAACTGCTTGGATCTTACTTGGGTCCATACGGATGCCTTCTTGAGATAGAATGAAACCCAGATAGGATACAGAGGGAGAATCAAAAATGCATTTCTCTAGTTTGACATAGAGTTGGTTCTCAAGCAGGCATTCCAATACCACACAAACATGTCGACTGTGTTCTGAAAGGGATGACAAGTAGATCAGAATGTCATCTAAATACACTACCACTGTGGAATATAGGAGGTCTGCCAACAGTTTGTCCATAAAGCGTTGGAACACGGCTGGGGCATTCACAAGGCCAAAGGGCACGACTCGATATTCAAAATGACCCAGAGGTGTCCTAAAAGCTGTCTTCCACTCCTCCCCCCGTCTAATGCGGAGCAGGTGGTACGCTCCCCTTAGGTCCAGCTTTGTGAAGACTGATGCACCTTGTACCGACTCCAGTATTTCTTTGATCAGAGGCATCGGGTATCGGTCCTTTATAGTGAATTGTTTTAACCTGCGATAATCGATGCAGGGGCATAGTTCGTTGGAATCTGTTTTAGGTATAAAGAACAATGAAGCCCCTGCTGGCGACTTGGATTCCTGAATGAGCCCGTTTTGTAGATTGCTATCCATGTATTCTTTAAGGGCTTTACGTTCCGGAAGGGACAAAGGATACATCCTCCCGAATGGGATTGAATCATTGCGTATAGTTTCTATTGCACAGTCTTCGTTTCTGTGAGGAGGAAGGGAATGTGGCTATTTGTCGACAAATACCTCTAGATAGTCTTGATAATGCTCTGGCACCAAGTGTAAGGATGCAGCCAGCAAAGGACCTCCCCTGCTGGATTACCAAGTTGGGTGAGACTGATGTAAACATGTATTAAGACAATAGGAAGATTGAAACTGTATGGTGTTGGTAGACCAATCTATGAGAGGGTTGTGGCGGCGCAACCACGGGATGACTAAAATCACTGGAAAATGAGCCACCTTGATCAGGTCAAACACCATCTCTTCCTGATGTTGGAACAGCTGAACACGGAGAGGGAACGTTTCCTGGGTCATGGGGCCGGAGGACAAGGGTGTACCATCCACCCCCTCCACTGGTATGGGTTGATTCTTAGTGAGGATGGGTACCTTATTCTCTTTGGCCCAGGAAACATCGATAAAGTTCCCTGCTGCCCCATAATCCAGCATGGCTAACGCTTCCCAGGCGGATGAAGATCCTATGAACAATTTGACCTGAAATACCATCAACCGGTTATCCTCTCGGGGTGAGTATGGCAATGTGTTGTTACAGGGATTCCTACGATCTTCCCCAGACCTGCCCCTGTTTAGGTTCAGGGGGAATCGTTTCCCTGACTGCGTGGGGGAACCTCTGGACAGTTGCGCAGTAAGTGTTTATTGGAACCACAATACATGCATAGGCCCAGATCCCTTCTTCTATTCCTTTCTTCAGATGTTAAGGGTCCTCGGGCGGTGCCTATCTGCATAGGTTCTTCCCCTTGCAGGGGAGTAGGATGGTCGCCAGAAAGGGGAGGAGACAAAGGTAAGAGTGGTGGTCTAGGTCTTCACCTTTCTTGTCTTCTCTCTCCTAACCGGAATTCAATCTGCAAGGCAAGAGACACAAGTTCCTGGAATGTCTGAGGTCTTGCAATGCATGCCATCTCGTCCTTAATGTCCTCATGTAGGCCAGGATGAAACAATGTCTGTTGGGCTGAGTCAGGCCAGCCAGCATTAGTCACTAGACGCATGAAAGCCGTCACATACGTTTGAACATCATGAGGTCCTTGTCTGATGTCAAGAATAGCTTTGTAGGAGGCGTATAGAACTTCTGGTCATTCGAAACGTGTCTTGAATAGTTCAATGAATTGATCATAATCGTTGGTCGAAGGGTCTGATTGAATGATAAGGGGTGTAGCCCATGCAAGAGCGTTCCCTACTAGGTTTGAGACAAGAAATCCCACCTTGGCCTTGGCCGTCTCATACGCCCGAGGAAGGAAAGCGAAGTACATTTTGCAGGCGTCTAGAAATTCTTTTAGGGTCTTAGGGTTTCCGTCATATTTCCCGAACGACAAAGGAAGCGGGGGTAAATCTCCTCTGGCTTCATCTCGAGCTGCAACCTGTTGTCTCAAGGATTGATTTTCACATCAGAGAGATTGTACTTCTACTGTTAGTCCCTGGATGGCTGCAACAAGTTCTTGATACTGTTCCAGGGATGCCATTGGACTCCTTAGGCGTTGCACTCTGTCAAGCTCTGTGGTCTTCCCCTTCCCTTCCTCCTCACCTGAGCCTTCCGTGGAACTGTCTAGGAGCTCTGTCTTCTTTCTTAGGTGCTCTTGTAGTTTCCCTTTCATCTTCTTCCTGGTCTTCTTATCGTGCAAAAAGGAACGAGCTCCCTGGGATGCCACGCTGTCAGTAAGTTGAGAAACCGGACAGTGGGGACTCCCTGGAGCCGGTTCCTGGTCAGGGAAAAAGCCACTTGGCAGAAAAAACCGGCTAGCTGGTTCCACTTGGAAGATAGTGGGAGCTGGTGTACTAAATGTCCATTGTCAGATGGGTCCAGATCACAGTAGTAATAATAGGCAGATGATCAGAAGCAGTCCAAGGGACGTGGACAAGGAAAAGCCACTGAGGGGTAAGTACCAACAGGATTCAAAAGGAGAAAGGGGAGAATCACAAGGCAAGAGGGAGCGGAGGAACGTAGGCGGAGAGAGGACCAGAGCAGGAGCGGAAGAGAAGGAAAGAAGCGCAAGACGTGCGGGATGGAGAGAGACGAGAGAACGCCAGAATTGCGGGAACCAGGAAACGGAGGAAGAAGCAGAATGAAGAGAGGTACCGCAGGACGCGGCCGAAGAGAAAAGGGAGAGAGAGCGCTTGCAGCACAGAGATCAGGAAGCGGGAGAGCAATGAATAGAGGCAGATCCAAAAGGAGGACAAAAATGGGAGAAAACACACAGAACAGCGTTACCTTCACCGAGCAACAAAGGTGCAACGCAGGGAAAGTTGGATCAAACCAGCACTAGTAGACGCGGCGGCCATCTTGGGTGCAACAACTAGACCGATGCATCCAGACAGCCGCCGACGTAGTGGAACAGCTAATGGCGTCTCCAGACGTCCCACAATCCCGCCATGTAGAATGCATGACAGTATGCGACAACTCAATTAAACAGTTCCTTTCTCAACAAACCTTTGGTGGTGACTTTCCACCGCTGGATCTCCCTCTTTCGGGATCGGACCCCTTTCAAATCGCCAGCCTCCCTCCTTCGGGTTCACTCTTGTCAACGTTTGCAAAACAGTTCACTGTGGCCATCCCTCCACCTGGTTCACTCCTGTCAACACACTGTTCATGGAACATTAGACTCTTACACTCGCAAGTCTTAATGTCTTTTCACCACGTGGGATTAATTTCCCTTTGCTTCACAATCATCCGTCGGTCAAAGACTTTCAACTGTACGGAGGATTTTACAAGAGCCCCATATGACCACTCTAACTCCTCTTCTTGCCTTTCTCCCAAGGCATTCTGGTAACTGTAGTTCAATAGCGGCGTAATCGCCTAGCGTTTGTCGAGTGAACACCCACATGGTGTTTGATTCTGCTATGCTGGCTTTCCCCTTTTCTGTTATCAACAGTTCTTTGTTTATTCAAAGTTCAATTAGCCACTTGCTACTTTTGTTCAACACAGTTCAGTTTCTTTATCGCCTCTCCCCTCGACTCAGCGACTGTGATGAACTGCTTTGCTTTCTTGTCTGTACAGTCAAGGCTGGTACCATTGGGCCATGCGTTTCTCCCCGGCTTGGCTGTCAGTGGAGGAGGCTCCAGGCACTGTTGACATCTGCTGCAACACACGCTGGCTATTGTTCACGGTCTTACGATTCTTTCTCTTGAGGCTTCATGGGTCTCTATCGATAAGGGCAAGGTCAATTCTGCCCTTGGTATCCTCTCAACTTGCGCCGTGTTTCTCCTCCTCTTGAACTGCCATGCTGAGTTGGCTCTCACATCGTGGTGTCTGCCTTGCTCGTACTGTGCTATTGTGCTCCACCTTTTATCCCTCTGGGGAAGGGAAAGGGCCTTCAGGTGTGTGTGATTCTGGTCAATTGCCTGACTTTGCCTGACCCTTGTATTGGGATATGTCAGGTAAACTGCTCTTGTGTTAGTCTGTTGTCTTTCGTGTTGTGCGAAAGCGTTTTTGTCAGAAAAGGGGGGGGGGCAGTGTTTTGGAATATTGGTAGGATCGGGAAAAAGTGTTCAAAGAAGGGGGATTCTGCGTCTCACCTGTCGGCGTTGCACTCCTACCCCAAAAGAACCCCCTATCCAGGTGATTTTCCCACACTGGTCCACCCCCAGGAACTAGATCCAAAAGCGATGGCCATGTCCTGGCCATCTGGATGACAGATCCTTGGGGACCAGTAAGTGAGACAACTTCAGGTTTCTCACATAACACAATACCCATTGGAAATTACAATATACACGTGTGGGAGGAGTATCCATGGTTTACTCCTGATTTAGCACTCTAGGACACTTTCAAATTTTGATGGCAGGGGTGGGTTTCACTGAACAAAATTATTATTAGGTGCTGGCAAGTGCCAAACCAATAGGACAACTAAATCTTGGTTGTCTGCATTCTTTGTTGTTCCACTCAACAGTACACATCGAAATCACATAATATACCATATGCTATTAACACATTCCATTTCCACTTCACCCATCCACTCTGCATTCAAAATGAAATGTATTTACATCCGCTTCTGATTTTGATGCTGGTGTGATGCAAATGTATTGAGCCCCTACGGAATCTCCCAGCTTTTTGCATTCAGTCACCTGCTAATAGCTGGTGGATTCCCTTGGAATACATGTTAAGTCTGCAAAGCCAAAGCAAACCACGTTGCCATTTTCCAGTAAGTACTCGTTAGGCACACGTTGTGTTTTTGTCTACATACCACAGTAAGAGCACATTGTTGCTAGTGATGGCAGATCACTAGAATGTGGAGATCACAGCGCTGATCATTGGACAATATGGGGGACCCTGCTGCTGGTGACTAGGTTCTTGTGAGACTGTGCCCTTCCATCTCAAAAAATGTGGTTTGAACAGGTTAGGGTGAGAACCTTTGTCACACTGGCGCTCTGTCATCACTTGTTCTTACCCTTAGATCACTGAAGCTAAAGATAATTTTCACGAAAGCAAAATGGCGGAACACTTGTTATCGAGGAATGATAACATTAAATCATTATTCACACCGAGAGGATCAACTGAGCATGCGTTCAAACCTAGATCAAAAGCACCAGAAACCCTAATACAAAAATATGTAAAGCTAGAGAGACTTTGCACCAAGGAAATAAATACATTCTTACCCTCCAAACTTACCTTGAACAAGACAAAGTACCAAGAGGACTCAGGATAATCATCTTTCCTGATTTTATCAATCCAGAGGATGCCGACCTCGCAGGAAAATGGGAGGACAACTTAGTCACTGGATCCAAAGTAATGCTGTAACTACTGATTGAGCATGCGGACCGTGAACACAAGAAGGTCATCATGTCAATTGATACCAGCAAAAATGAAATACAAACATTTAGCACCCCTGCAAACACGAAAGACAAAAATTCTTCAGGACAGACCACCGCTGCATGTGTACCATCTATGTTCTGCATAAAGTTCACAAAAAATGTGTACTCACTCCAGAGGGAAGACCAATCCTAAGCAGGATTGGCTGGGTGTCGGAACCCATCGCCAGATATATCAATAGCATTATTGAAACAGAGGTGCCCAAGATCCAGACATATCTCAGAGACACCATGCACACACTTCTAATTCCACAAGACAGAGATTGGCAACATGGATATCTACTTGTAACATTAGATGTAAAAGCCCTTTATACTTCCATTGAGCACACATTAGCACTTACAGCAATAGACTACACCTATGCCAAGACATTGGCCTCTTTCTACTCACACTTTGAGATGACCAGGGAATTGTTGTAGTTCTCCCTCACCAACAACATCTTTTTGTTCAATGGCACATTCTACCGCCAAATAAGAGACATTGCAATGGGTGCAACATACGCACCAGTCGTGGCTAACTTGTTCATGAATTTCTTTAAACAGACATTTGCCTTTGCTAACCAAGATTTCAACTGCCATATCTACGGCATTTGACCTTGTCGACCACAAGGTACTCTGCGATCACCTCGCCACAGCAGCTCACTTTTCTAGGACCGCCATCACCTGGATTAAATATTTCCTCAATAATAGGACCAGGTGGGTCTTCTCGCCTTCTGCAGCTGCTGACCCCATACCCATTACCTGTGGCGTGCCTCAAGGCTCATGCGTTTCGCCTACTTTGTATAATATCTTTACAAAGCCGCTGTTTGATACACTGGATCGTCTGGGTGTCACCTACTTCAACTATGCAGATGAAACCCATATACTCCTACCCCTGAAAGGCATCTATGACACAGATGTACATCGCGTGAACAAAATCTACACAATCATTCAGGCATGGATGGCAGTCCACGGCCTCTGCCTGAATTACGAAAAAACAGAACTCCTCCTGGTTGGCTCACCAATCAACATAAACAAATTAAGCCCCAATTACACCACTATCAATATAGATGGGAACTACATTCCTATCGCCAAAGATGTAAAAACTTTAGGCTTTTATCTTGACCCTACCTCCAACCTAACCAAACAAGTGAACAGCTACCGCGCACACAGGCAAGCTGATAAGGGCCTGCAGACCACTGTTGTCAACAGAAAGTTGTCTCATTCTAGCCAGAGCACTCAGACAACCAAACTGGACTATTGTAATGGTCTCTACTAAGGTGCGAACAAGGCTGTACTCAACAAACTACAGATAATGCAGAACAATGCACGTAGAGCTGCCTTACAAATACCAAGAAGAGAGCACATCTCAGCAACCAGAAAACACTGCAAATGACTCTCCATACAAGAAAAGATTGAACTCAAAACTCTATGTCTGGCCCATAAAGCACTGACCCACACAGCCCCCCCGTATCACACTGAAAAATGTACATTGAGATCCTCCACAAGAATTACCAGATCCTCTAACACCTCCTGTCTATTGGTCCCTAGATACAATCTAAAGAGAGCACACGGTTCCAGTTTCCCCGTCATGGCCTCCCAACATTGGAACTCCCTCCCATCTGACATCCAATCTATCCAAGTATTCGCCAACTTCAGGAGAAGTATAATTTCTTGGTTACTCAGTAAGAACTAGTCTGGGTGGCCCACATTTAGACATCTACTACATAACGGCTCACTTATGTCTCGCCTACTCTTCTTGACCTGTAATAACATATTGAAACTAACTTGTTATGACCGCCTCTGCACCTCATGTATCCTATCACCAAACTGTAACTGTACTTATTTTATCCATGCACGTATGTTCTCTCTGTCTTATTCACTGTAATCTGTAACCATCTTCTTACATCATGAGCACCCAGATACCCCTGGGCCAGGAGTGCTATATAAAAAAAGAAACAAACAAACATACAAATGGTATAGATACATGGATGACGTATTGATGATCTGGTCTGGCAGACTAGATCAGCTCACCAACTTTAAAGAATATCTGAACAACAACTCATTCGGGATCCAATTAACCAACCGTCATAGCGATGGCACTATTGACTTTCTAGACATCAGAATTAAGGTTGACCCAGAAGGACTACACACAAGGACATACAGGAAACCAATAGAGGTTAACTTGGTTCTCTTCACTACCAGTTGCCACAGGAAACCCATCATACAGAACATCCCAAAGGGGGAATTCATACGAGCCAGAAGAAACTGTAGCAATGAACTTACACACCAATCGGAGTGCACGCTGCTGAAAGCTAGATTTACAAACAGAAGATACCTAGAAAAAAACATAGATAATGCAATAAGAACAGCTACAAGCATCACCAGAGACACTCACTTCGCATCCCAAAAGTAAACAAAAAACAAAGGAAAGGCACTATAAGATATGGTACCCAACACAGCCAAGATAGCTACAAACCTCAGAAAATCATAGAGAAACATTGGCACCTACTTGCCATAGACGAAAAGTAGTATCCACAAATGGATATCAGACAAACCACAATTCTCATTCATGAAGGCAACAACCCTGAGAACCATCCTAAACCCTTCTTACCAGACACCAATATCTGATACCCCACAAAACTGGCTCACTAAGACACAAACAGTGGGTTTCCACAAATGTGGCACCTGCTCTATGTGCCCTTACGCAAAAAACACGAAGGAAGTCACCTTCAATGGTAGCCAATGCCACAAGATAGAACAATTTATCAATTGCAAGTCCAAATATGTTGGGTATGTCATCATCTGTGTTTGTTAGTCAATGTACACCGGGAGCACCACCAGGGAACTAAGGATAAGAATCTGTGAACATCTAAGCCTGCTAAACTCCCAGGACGCAAGATATCCACTGGCTGAACACTGGCAAGACAAGCACAAACTAGAGATCAAAAGAAACATTCAATTAATTGGTCTGGAAACAGTCAAATGTGACACAGTAGGAGGAGAGAGGTGGTTAAGTTTGTGTCACAGAGAAGCTGGACTGATAAGCAAATACAGATGTGTCAATAATAACTTGAATACTGAACATGAACTGAATGTTTTCTTGTGAACAACCAACAGTATCTTCAGAGACAGCCAGCTCCCCAAACACGGCTTGTCTGCACCCCTGAATAGGTACTCACCCTTCCCTACTCTCCTTCTCACACCTCTACTTGGCCAAGCCCAGGCTCGCCAATGTCCATTATTACACATGCCTGACCTAAACGGTACCCAGAAGGATGACCACCCAGCCACCCAAGACCTTGTTCACCCATTGCTACCTTTTTCCATTTACTCCAATGCCTCTAACATCCAGCCGGGGTTCATACCCCCTTGTTAATGTCGATATTCACTTTGCTTTCAAACACTGATTGTTGGAATAGAAATTGCCCACTAAGACCGAACACTTTTAACTCCCACCTACCTGAGGGTCACACAACTAACCACACTTGCCTCTCCCAGCAAACCATACACCCCTATCTTTGGGCCCGGCTGCCACACGCTCAACGTTGCCAATCTTTTGCTATTGGAACATACTGTGACCACTAAGGCCTACTCGTGCCTCCAGCCCTGGCCCGGGCCACTCACTCAATGGCGTCGGCCTTCCTGATATTGTACGGTTTGACGTGCGGCACTATGTACTATATACCTCTCTACCACATGTAATCCACTTGCCCCAAGCTTATTAATAATTTTCACACAATTTGTAAAATATTACTTCAATGGAGACTCGGGCACCTCGTGCCTCACCACTTAACTCCATCCTCCATAATTTGAATGCACGGCAGAGGTAATTCATTCTTTTCCCCCTCCTAATTTTGGGTCATCGTGTCCTTGGTGACACTTAATCAAGGGCGCCCGTCAGGATCCTTGCACTTTCATTACAATACGAGGCAATACTTCACGTATTTTACTTGCTATTAATTCCTTAATTGCTGAAACACTAGAACGCTGGATAAACTTAGTATCCACTAACAGGAAACCCCTGCAACCAATCAGAATGGCGCCTGACACTAGCCAGTCAAGAGAGACCTTTCTGACTATTTAAAGTACAGAAAAAGATGGCGGCCGGCATCGAAAGATCACTGTGACCGCTCATCTTAATGCAAAGCCCCCTTGGCCTTGCAGGTAAGTCCTCAGCACATATGTGCTCTTTTTGGATCCCCAGCCCCTGAACATGCCCACCCCGACGCAGCATGCATGCAGCTAGAACAGGCTCCACACGTTGCCCTTTATCACTTCAATTAAGTATCAAAGCACTATTTCACTGGTCAGCCACCCTATCTAGTCACTTGGCTACGTCCAGCCCTAGTAAAGAGCCTCCCAGATCGCACACAATTTCCATTTGAAATTGCGCACCAGTTTGGTAAATAGAACGTTGGGCACTACGCCCCTTTACATTAGACCAGTCACTTGACCGTGTTCACGCACCAAAAATAACGTTCCCTAAATCTTAGCCGCCAAATTAATTCTTTTAAATGTATTTTATTTACCATATCACCAATTTGACCCCTTGATAACTTCCCCACCCCAACAGGAACCCCCTTACCCTTTGATATTCTTCGCACACCACACAAATTCAACGGTATGCTCAGCACCCCTCAAATGTCACACAGGGCCATTCGGGCTTGCAAGGCCAATGCAGATTTAGATAATAACACCCAGTGTAAACTTTATCACTTCCATTTAGTAGCAACGTGCTAACTTACCGTTCATCCACTCCATTTAGTCACTTGGCTACGCCCTACACTGACACAGCGCCTCGCAGATCGCACACAATTTCAGTTTTAAATTATGCACCCGTTTTGGTAAATAGGGTATGAAATTAGGTCCCTTTTAAATTAGAAGAGCAATTGTTTTGCAACCACACTGCGCGTAAACACTAGTTGAGTCCAAAGTGGTATAGTAGATTTTAATTGACACTGAGGTAGCCTGACACGTGTTTCGGGCACTTGCCCTTCAACTGAGGCTACAGAATTATTTGTATATACACAATATTGTGGTACAGAGTTAAACAGAAGCAAAAATTGGGGACCCAAGGTAGCAGGGCAACCAAGGCGAAGGGCCACAAACACATACATTAATGGCATGAGATCGCAAGATTTTGGTCCATAGTATTAAAAATCAAATTCAAATTTTTGAACAATTTTCAAAGAACCAAGACAACATAACAGAAGACAACCAAACGAAAATGCAAATGAAAAACCATACCATATATATAAGCGAAATGCATCAGGTCAAGGTGAAGGGGGAAAGAAAATAAGACAGACAACCATTAGCTGGGAGGTTCTAGGTGGGCCATACAACATGGAGGCTAGTGGTGAAGAGGGAATCTTTTTACCTGTGAGTCAGGTGTGTTCAGTTTGGGCTGAGGGAAAATAACCAGTAGATCTGATTAGGGCAGCACATGGATTACCATCTTAATAAATTGAAGCTTACAAACATATTGGGAATTAATGTATTACCAAAATACTTACCCTGAATAGGGTAAATGATAAAAGATAATTTCTCATGCGCTCCACTGAAAAACAATTATGGGCGCAAGAGATTAGACATGTACTAATCTATAATGGACTAACATTTGAAAGAGGGGCAACTGCCAAAATAATACCTGTCACATGCAATTGCACTCAATTATATGTAGAAGCGTTTCCGCGTGTCTTTGGAGTAGAAGATGGAAGGGGGAGCCGTCCAATTGGCGTGTGTCCAAGATGAAAGGGAAAGAGGAAGGATAGAGAGACCAATTAATTGACTGCAGATGCGTGTCTGGCTAAGTAAATGCGAGCCGCGCAGACCCTGCCAGCTAGGGGTCTGCGTAAAAGTGTTGGACTCACCAGCGTCTCCGCTGAGTAAACCGAACTGGAGCCTGCCGGCCGCGGCTCATACTGTCATTGTTATGGCAGCCGGGAGAACGCACAGCGACCGCAGCTGTGCGTAAAGGGACGTACGGCCGCCATCTTGGTTGTATATATTTTAGGGCGCCGAATGGATGGGAAAAAAGTTAGAAAAAGAACAGAGGCCGGGTGCGTTGCCACTAAGAGGGGAGAGCAAAGCACAAGTGTGCTCGAATTAAGCCGAGTCAACAATTGCACTTGATTCAGTCCCAGTGAATTATCAGTGCAAATTAAAACGGCATTACAATGTATGTTGAAATAATTGTAATTGGTAATTAGCCCAATTAGGTAAGTTTGACAATTTAGAGTTGGAATTAGGGGGGCAATAAAAAATTGGCCCGTATCAAGACCTGCCAGTTGCGCAAGAGAGAGAATTAAGAATTCATTGTCCAATCATAAGGAAGTTGATACATAAGGCACTTGATAGTTCAAAAAACGTAAAGAGAAGGTCATCCCTTCCTAAACCTCTCAGTTGGGCACTTTGAAAACAAAGAGTAAAGTGAAGATTTACGGCAGCTAAGTGTATGGCACAAGGAGAACCTCCAGCATGGGAAGGAAGGGGAAAGTGAAGTATATAAGTTACATACGAGTTGAATTTAGACAAACCATTTATATAGTACAATTCACTCATAAAAACACAGAAAGTTCATGATCTGTATTGAGGCCATGTGTGACCGTGCGAAAGCGGCAAATGAGTCGCGCTTCTAACTGGCGTAGTTTCAGAACCAAATTGCCACCTCGTTGTGGTAATGAGACCTTGGCCATCCCAGTAAATCTAATTTCTGCTTTATTATCCATTTGGTGGATTTGTTGCCAATGTACAGATAATGGGTATTTGGAGTCTAC
This sequence comes from Ambystoma mexicanum, assembly GCF_040938575.1. Lineage (NCBI taxonomy): Eukaryota > Metazoa > Chordata > Amphibia > Caudata > Ambystomatidae > Ambystoma > Ambystoma mexicanum. The sequence continues at coordinate 374,210,790 of NC_090926.1, read as the reverse complement.
TTGAACTGCAATACCAAATTCTGTGTATATTGCATTCTTTGTGTATGTGGGAAGCGCTACATCGGCAGTACAATTCGGCCTTTGAAGATTAGAATCAGGGAACACTTGGCCTCCATCTCTCAAGTAGACTCCAAATACCCATTATCTGTACATTGGCAACAAATCCACCAAATGGATAATAAAGCTGAAATTAGATTTACTGGGATGGCCAAGGTCTCATTACCACAACGAGGTGGCAATTTGGTTCTGAAACTACGCCAGTTAGAAGCGCGACTCATTTGCCGCTTTCGCACGGTCACACATGGCCTCAATACAGATCATGAATTTTCTGTGTTTTTATGAGTGAATTGTACTATATAAATGGTTTGTCTAAATTCAACTCGTATGTAACTTATATACTTCACTTTCCCCTTCCTTCCCATGCTGGAGGTTCTCCTTGTGCCATACACTTAGCTGCCGTAAATCTTCACTTTACTCTTTGTTTTCAAAGTGCCCAACTGAGAGGTTTAGGAAGGGATGACCTTCTCTTTACGTTTTTTGAACTATCAAGTGCCTTATGTATCAACTTCCTTATGATTGGACAATGAATTCTTAATTATCTCTCTTGCGCAACTGGCAGGTCTTGATACGGGCCAATTTTTTACTGCCCCCCTAATTCCAACTCTAAATTGTCAAACTTACCTAATTGGGCTAATTACCAATTACAATTATTTCAACATACATTGTAATGCCGTTTTAATTTGCACTGATAATTCACTGGGACTGAATCAAGTGCAATTGTTGACTCGGCTTAATTCGAGCACACTTGTGCTTTGCTCTCCCCTCTTAGTGGCAACGCACCCGGCCTCCGTTCTTTTTCTAACTTTTTTCCCATCCATTCGGCCGCCCTAAAATATATACAACCAAGATGGCGGCCGTACGTCCCTTTACGCACAGCTGCGGTCGCTGTGCGTTCTCCCGGCTGCCATAACAATGACAGTATGAGCCGCGGCCGGCAGGCTCCAGTTCGGTTTACTCAGCGGAGACGCTGGTGAGTCCAACACTTTTACGCAGACCCCTAGGCTGGCAGGGTCTGCGCGGCTCGCATTTACTTAGCCAGACACGCATCTGCAGTCAATTAATTGGTCTCTCTATCCTTCCTCTTTCCCTTTCATCTTGGACACACGCCAATTGGACGGCTCCCCCTTCCATCTTCTACTCCAAAGACACGCGGAAACGCTTCTACATATAATTGAGTGCAATTGCATGTGACAGGTATTATTTTGGCAGTTGCCCCTCTTTCAAATGTTAGTCCATTATAGATTAGTACATGTCTAATCTCTTGCGCCCATAATTGTTTTTCAGTGGAGCGCATGAGAAATTATCTTTTATCATTTACCCTATTCAGGGTAAGTATTTTGGTAATACATTAATTCCCAATATGTTTGTAAGCTTCAATTTATTAAGATGGTAATCCATGTGCTGCCCTAATCAGATCTACTGGTTATTTTCCCTCAGCCCAAACTGAACACACCTGACTCACAGGTAAAAAGATTCCCTCTTCACCACTAGCCTCCATGTTGTATGGCCCACCTAGAACCTCCCAGCTAATGGTTGTCTGTTTTATTTTCTTTCCCCCTTCACCTTGACCTGATGAATTTCGCTTATATATATGGTATGGTTTTTCATTTGCATTTTCGTTTGGTTGTCTTCTGTTATGTTGTCTTGGTTCTTTGAAAATTGTTCAAAAATTTGAATTTGATTTTTAATACTATGGACCAAAATCTTGCGATCTCATGCCATTAATGTATGTGTTTGTGGCCCTTCGCCTTGGTTGCCCTGCTACCTTGGGTCCCCAATTTTTGCTTCTGTTTAACTCTGTACCACAATATTGTGTATATACAAATAATTCTGTAGCCTCAGTTGAAGGGCAAGTGCCCGAAACACGTGTCAGGCTACCTCAGTGTCAATTAAAATCTACTATACCACTTTGGACTCAACTAGTGTTTACGCGCAGTGTGGTTGCAAAACAATTGCTCTTGTGGTTCCTTACCTGGCGGCAGATTCGGCAAATCCCGCCTCCTGCATTCACCTGCAGCTCTATTCACTCCAACTAAATGCATTAGATCCTTGCGCTGAACCTCAAACCTCCCCCCCTTGCCATTTAATCCCTTTTAAATTAGACCTGTCACTTGCCCCTGCTCACACACCAAAATAACGTTCCCTACATCTTAGCCGCCATACTCACCGCATTATCAAGATGACCCATCGCCAACTCCCCCACCCCAAAAGGAAACACTCCCCCACCTATCGATACTCTTCTCACGCCAATCAATCTCATCAATCTGCTCAGCAGCTCTCTAATGTCACACAGGGCCATTCGGTTCGTACTTGCACGCCTAATGCAAGTCATCCACTATACCAATTTACAACTGGCCTGGTTCATTTACATTAGACCCGCCAGCACACCAAATAGCCATCGTTTAGACATATCCTTTTAATAAATTGAAATTCATCCCCACCACGCTACCACATGGCCTCAAGTCATGCCCACATGCCATATCATGATGCTCGACAACCAAGCCTGTCATTAAGAGGCCTGCTTTGTCTTTGCAATCACAGTGCCAATTTAGCATTGTCAATATATAACCCCATACAATCTATGCTTACTCTACAGGTTGTTACTCAACAAGAGGCTCTATTCAAGAGCACCATACCAACACTCATTGCTCTGTCTGGCAATTACCACACGGTAAGGACATTTACCCCCATGCAACACAATTTCCATGGCCGCACACGGCCCGGTAACCATACCATCAATATCTAAACATACTTGCCCTTCCTTCCTTATCTTTTACCTTTTTCCTTGGTGCTTTTCGTCATTGATACAAATTATTTACGTTGTGACAAACCTTGTGTCTAACTATGTCGTCATCAACCAAACCTGTAAAACAATCTTTGATGGCTGATTTGAACTCTCTGTACACTTTGTCACCTACGTTGGTCATTACGTATATCATTGCAAAGAAATCATCATGTATGTCCTGTTCCTAATAATAATTGCTACTGCACCATATCAGTGTACCACGATTTAAATGTCACTAAACCATCCAATGTGATACTCTGAACACTGGTCTCCTCACAAATCACTTACCTTTGTTCACACTATTCGGGTGTTTGTTTATAACCCATAATGCACATCACTGCACAATTTGTATACCTACCACAACCTTGAAAAACACCCCTGTAGGGTCGAAACCTGTGTCGGCTGAGCTGTGCAAATAAAATCACCACGATATAAAACAACAAAAAGCTTCTGTAATGCTTACAGATTTAGATAGGAATACCTAATGAAAACCCCTCACCGACCTAGCGCCAGTGTGACTAAGGGTTCTCACTCTACCCTGTTCAAAGCACATTGTTGCTAGTTTGCAGTATGCCCATTAATGCACTTCTTAATTTCCATAGAGCTGCAATAAGTGCACATTTCCAGTTTTTTCAAGTCCCAAGGCATTGTCACTTTTAATAACACTATGGGTAACATTACCAGATTCTACACAGAGCCACATATAAAGTCAATGGAAACAAAGGAAGGACACACATAGCCCCAGACACTCTCTCAGACTACTACACTGACAGATAGAGTCAGTGAGTCACTTGTATTATAAAGACCAATTGTCAGACACAAACCCATCATGTGCACAACAGAACAAGGTAGACGCAGGCACACTATATAGATAAAGACACACTCAGATAACCACAGTGAAACAAGGACTAGGATACTGAGGCAGAGGCAACAAAGGCAGACAGAGGCACACACATGGACATGCGTGTACGCACACACACTCACACAGACCTTTGGCTAGGCAGCGGCAGCAGAGCGGGGGTCTCACTCTCAAAACAATGTATGTGTAATGTGGCTAAACTATGAACACCACAATTAGCCACTGTAATCATTATTCTACCGACATCAGTAACGTCACAATAATAGTTTCGATTTCGAACATTCAAAACTTCAATAAACGTACATCTGCTAGTGTTATATTGTAAATGACCAGGTTTCAAGCATGAAACACATCTCAAAGTCACTTCTCCTATGCAGGACGCTTTGTTTGATGGAATGAACCCAATGCATCCTAATCTAACGATGCCAGTACTCCTGTCTAGCAGACAGTTTCAACTGATTTTTGTAAACACGTTTTCATATGTACAAATATAAAGTTGGAGAAACAATGTCTTAACCTGCTCTGTTCCTTATCCAAAAGGTAGGTGCGATCATTGTGCAGGTTTTTTTTTTTTTACCTCAAGTCCGCCTCTTTAATCTAACCGCAGAAAACATTCTAGGAGTCACTGCGTATTGATTGGCTCACCATTGCACACTCAGCCTCCTCCAACAACGTAAGATTGAGTGACAGTCTGGAGAGTTCCTCAAGTCATTGGATCTGAGCATTGAGGGAACAATAAAGAGTGAGTTATTAAAGTTGATCTATCCTATCCTCTTCTGGACTGTCTTCATGATATCAGTTGATTACACCTGCACAATCTCCCTTGTTAGGAAATGAGTGGCTTGCTCCAATGATGAGCCCAACCCCTTCTCCTTATGGTTTACAGTCACTCCCTTAATATTTGTTTGAATAGTTTAGCGAGGGCTTAACCTTCATATTGGGAGAGTCCTAGGAGGCTCGTATATGTTTTTGCAGCACACAGACCCAGGCCGCAGCTTTTGCTTGGCCTCAGTCTCTCAGACAGTTTGAATTAGTGTCATTGCTATTTAATCTCTCCCTATCTTTCAGTGATTAGTGGGTACATTGACCAGTGAACATTGTGGCATTAAGATGAAACTAGGTGTGGTGTCTTTATTGGCAGTGTAACGTCCTCTCTCTATGCCCACCCTCGTGGGGCTTGGAACACAAGCACCCCCTTCCCATTGTTGTTGTGGGTTTCATCCCACTGTGAAAGTTGAAGGCGGGGTTACCGCTCTGCCCACCAGTATCGAGTTAGTCAGGGGAGTTGCTAGGTCTGGAAAAGGCCCAGGGCTAAGCTGATGTCGGAACTGTTGGGACTGAGGGCTAGCTAGTCTTTTGGCTGTAGCTCCTGAGATTCTATCCAGGGCTACAACCAAAAGATCAGGGGCTATAGCCCCCTTAGCCCCCCCCCCCCAGCAATGCCCCTGGAGTTAGCTATTAAAAGAGTTCCAGCTATATTACAGTCTCCTGCGACACATTGAAAAGCATTCATTTGTTTCCTGATGTTATATTGAATCCGTACACATGGATTCAACATTTGCGATAAGGAAATCTCATCCACGTGCCCCGAGAAACAGTGGTACCAGCAGGGGAGTTGCTAGGTCTGGAAAAGACCCGGGGCTAAGCTGATGTCAGTACTGTTGGGACTGGGGGCTAGCTAGTCTTTTGGCTGTAGCTCCTGAGATTCTATCCGGGGCTACAACCAAAAGATCAGGGGCTATAGCCCCCTTAACCCCCCCCCTAGCAACGCCCCTGGGTACCAGCTTGGGTCCGTGCACCGGCCTCCCGTTCCATTGGCCCGTCGGCCTACAGCCTGTGGCTGTTACACGGCTCCAGCACCAAGCAGCATTTCTTTTGACCCACCCGCACGAGCACTGCAAGCCGCATCTACACAGCGCCAGCAATCAATCATTTACCCACAGTGCGTCGGCAGGCGCGGATAGCCTTGCCACTCTTCCAGACTGCATTTCGCACGAATTTGAACCTGATATTTAAATCGCTGCATTTACCCACACCGCCACGGAGGAAAGCTGCTTTAGTTTGGACACGGTCTGTTTCCCACGTGTTTTATGCATCGCCATGGAGGAAATTCAAGTGCACAAACCAGGGTAGCCCTCTCCAAGAAAACGCGTGCTCTGAAAGGCCCATGGAGACAGGGCTGCCTCCTGAAACAATCACACGTCGCGCCTGGCATCAACTGAACTGTATCAAGATGAGAGTTTGCACTCAATCTTTTGCGCTACAACTCACTCACAATGTCAGATAATGAAGTGGGCTGCAGCTCACAGAGCCCACCAGCGAGCTCCAGCTCAACCCCTTGCAACCCTGCTCCCAGGGAGGAAGGAGGACATGAATCTTTACAACTCCAGGCCGTACAACATTTTAAACATTTCAGACACAAGCAGCCTGGCGCCAAGGTGGAACAGGTGGCTCAAGATACAGAATATTTACATTGCTGCAACAGGTGTCAGGGAAGAACGCCGCCTCAGAGGCATACTGTTGCACTCGTTAGGCCCCGTTGTGAGAGATAATGTATTTGAAATGCCAGACAACTCGACCGACACGTTCTAGGGCATAATTGACTCACTGAATAATTATTTTGCCCCGTTAAAACATGTAGACTAGGGGGCGTGGCCAAGAGCACCAGCGATGCGGATGCTCTTTTGCTGGCCTCCGTGGGGAACCCGATGCAGCACAGCGTTTAAAAGTGTTTCGGCGGCCCATCTTTGCAGCACTATGCCCGGTCCGGTGTAGAAGGGTCCTGCACCCCTCCGGATGAACTTTCAGAGCTTGGCGGACCCGGGACCCTGCGGATCGAGCCCGGTGAGCACTGCAGACCCACCACCACACCTCGCCAAGATGGCGATCGGGGCTGGGGAATGGCCCAGAGATGTGATATGCACCCCAGGAGCCCTCGTCCTCTACCCTTGAGAGCCCTGGCAGCAACGACTCATCGCCAGCCGGAGCCTGCCCAGCGCGAGAAGCATCTGTGGGGACGGGCTCGTCTCTGCCCGCGGTCACGGCGAGAGGGTGCCACGGGCGGGCGGTCCACTGCTGCGGCCCGCGACGTGAAGGCTTGGTGGAGATCTTGGGCTCCCTTGGGCTTACCCGCCTGCCGCCGGAGGTGCGGAGTCGTTGGCAGGCCCGGGGAGGTCTCCGTGCCTGGCGTTTGAGGATAGACCAGTGGGGCGTGTGTGAGTCCTGCCGAGCCCACCCCCAACCCACCGGGCTGCTCTGCTGTTCTTGTCCCCCACTCGCGGGTGAGGGGGGCCAACCCCGAACTATAACACAGCCGTGCTGCCATAGCATGGGGGGTCCAGCAAAGGGGCCCCCAGGCTCTCCAGCTACTCCCCAGAGCCTGAAGGACCACACTGCTCCATTTGAGCCCGTCAGGGGGCCTAACATAGGAGAGGCTCCTCTGCATTATTGCCAGCATAACAACTTACACCAAGGCTCTCCCAGATCCAGGGGCGCCCCTACCCAAACAGCGACCCTGCTCCCCCCCCATCGCCAGGCCCCCCCCTGCTCTGACCTCAGCAGGCCTTCAACACTACCACCCTCCGAAGTGACAGGGATACAGCCGGACCTTCAATTTCTGCCTTGCCGGGCTTCTTTACAACCCCTCATGGGGTACAGCACCTCTCTATTCCTGGGGCACCCCGGCCCACTCCACCTCTTCTTGGCATCATCAGCCTGGGAGCACCAGGCAACCACCTCAGGACCCAGACAGGCTGCGGGCGGGCAGCAGTACCAGCAGCAATCTTTTTGGAGCCTCTCCTCCCTTCCCCCTCCCTGTTGAGCGGGCCTCCCTTTCTCTAGAAGCCTTGGGTCTCCTAGCGCCTTTCTGCCTTCTCCACACATATCCACACACTATGCTCAACAGTCCCCGCGAGGCGGGATAATAGGGACCGGAGGCCTTTTTCCTCCACCCTCACCTGGGATTGATGCAAGAAGGTCCTCGTTGTCTCTTGCAGTTGCGCCTCCCCTATCTGGGGGATCCTGACGCTCCCCTCGCCCCGGCACCTCAAACCACAATATCCAGACAAGCCAAACCACCAAAAACTCGGACATTGCTGTAATGCTACTCTCATCAGACAAAGGAAAGAAAATGGAACCTTTAAAACCGTAGATGACAGGAGGAGCCTTAGCTACCAAAGAAGAAATACAAACATTCATGTCGGATATCCAGGCTGAATGTAGATCCTACATGACTGAACTCACAGCGAAGCTAGAGCAAACCGATCAAAGACTTCCGGAAGCGGAGCAGAGGCTTGGGGAGGTGGAGGATCGCTCCCAGGATCATTCCACTACTCTAGGGGAGGTCCAGCGCTCAATCCCGGTGCTTCAGGACAGGTGTGAGATCCTCGAATACAAGCAAGAGGACCTTGAAAACAGGGCTCGCCGCAACAATCTCAGGATCCGAGGCATTCCATCTACAGTGCCAGACAAAGATTTGGCGGAATACGTGAGGGAGTTCTTCAAGTCCCTTATGCCGCAGCTGGATAAACATCAACTCCTGTTGGATCGCACCCATAGACTGCGCCCTCACCAGGGAGTGGACTCAGACGCCCCCCACCCCCGATGTAATAACATGCGTCCACTTCTATACTTTGAAGGAAGCCATCTCTGCAATTGGTCGGACCTGGGATGAACTCACTTTCCAGGGCTCCCCCCTCCAACTATACCAGGACCTTTCCCCTCTCACCTTGCAGATGAGAAGATCCCTTCGGCCACTGACACTCTTCCTGCAGGACCACCATATCCGCTATAGATGGCTCTTCCCAACAGCGTTGCAATTTTCTTATAAAAGCACTTCCCGGAGAATAATCCACCTAGAAGAAACAGAAAAGATCTTACATCCTGGCTCCCCTGAAGACTTGCACACTCGGACACCCGAAGGCGGGGAGTTAGAAACGGGTGCTACATTGCCGAAGCCAAGACGGGCCTCGTGGTCTAAAGTACATAAGAATAGGAGGGGGAGATGATCTGCAGAGACATACAGAGAAAACCTACACCGTGGCAACCAAAACATCTGTGAAGCCGACACATGAAACACGAGAGGCTGCATCGGGCTTCCCACGGCCCATACCCACTTCCAGGGTGCACACCATCATGATGTCCTTGGAAGGGAATACAGCCACTTTGGCAAGGGGTGGACATGTGGCCCTGTTGGCCAAGAGGATCACTAACCCCAAAACGTTGACTCCTCGGACAGTTACAGTTCTAGCCGCCCGTTGGTGGCTGAAGTTAAACTCCCAATTGCAGGGTGACATCCAGCTATTTTTCCCCCAAAATGATGCCTGATCCTCCTGCTACTCGACCCCCCCCGACCTCAACCCATGGGGGCATCAGAGCCCACTCCAACCCTCCGCACCCTGAAGTTCTCTTCCCATAATATCAGAGGGCTGAACTCCACTTCCAAGCGCAAATCTATACTACAATTGCTATTGGATAATGAGTCTGATGTGGCATTCCTACAGGAGACCCACCTTCGTCCAGCAGACTTTGGGCGGCTGTGTAACAAACACTTCCCGCATCAATACTTAACATCCAACGGCACGAAAAAAAGGGGGAACCGCAATTCTCTTTGCAAAAGGTCTGCACCCGCAAATTCTGGACAAGAAGCTATGACCTGAGGGCCGCTATGTAGCATTTATGTGCCTTCTACTGGGTCAACTATATTCACTTATTTCTGTGTATGCACCGAACGAAGGGCAAACCAGCTTTTACGAGTCCCTGGCCAAGGAGTTATCCTCTTTTGTGGAGGGCCAAGTTATTATCGGCAGGGACATTAATGGAGTTCCAGACCCCTCCATGGACAGATCACACTTACCCTCCCCCAGGGATTTCAAGCAGGTCCTCACACTCCTTCACCTCTTTAGGACGCTGGATGTGGTAGACGCATGGATCGTGCTTCACCCTACTGAGAAGGACTATTCTTTCTACTCCTATGTCCACAAAACCTTTTCACAGATAGATCTTCTGACATCGCCGCAAGTCCTGTCCTATGTCGACAATGTTTCCATTGGCTGGAGGACATTGTCAGATCATGCCCCGGTCTCCATGACACTCCAAGCACACGATGCCTCGCCAAGCCCCCGACGCAGCTGGTCCTTATACGACCCCATGCTTAATGACATGGCACTGAGAGACTCGCTCGCTAGGTCCATTCAGAACTTCTTCAGGGAAAACCCCTACAAGAATACCACTCCAGCGAACACCTGGGATGCCATGAAGGCAGTCATATGGGGGGAGCTGATAGCGCAGGGAGCGGCATATATCATAAACATGTACGCCAGGCACGCCTTGCGCTTGAGGAGGAACTCCGAATAGCGGAAGGGAATCACAAACAGAAGGGTTGGTCCCCAAAAACTCAACGAGCTGTCCCCACCGACCCGGAATAAGTTGGAAGCACATTACGCAGAACACACAGCGCACCTGCTGGCGAAGGCTAAACAATTCTACTACACTAGAAACAACAAAGCAAACAAATTAATGGTAGCAAAGCTAGCTAAAGTACGCAGAAGAAACACCACAACCGGACTCAGGGACCATCAGGGGTGGCGCGATACTCAGAACAGTAGAAATTACAACTCGCAATACACCAGATGAAACAGGTGATGGACGTGCCACCACGGGACCCCGACAAAGAGTGCAAATTCATACGAAAGGTGGCACCTCCCCCAACTGAAAGACTCGGCCCGGGAAGCCCTAGAAGCTCCGATTACAGGGGAGGAGATCGAGACAGTCATCAATGCTCTCAAACCCTGTGCCCCACGCCCCGATGGCTTCTCCACCAAGTTCTACAATAATTTTCGCCTACAGCTGACCCCCTCCTTGGTCCAACTCTTCAATTCCTTTAGGGACTCGGGCACAGCATCTCCCTCCATGCAGGAGTCAATCACCATCCTCCTTCCTAAACCAGGCAAGGACCCAAAGGATATAACCTCCTACAGACCGAGTGCCCCCCTGAATATAGATGCCAGTATTTACTCCAAACTCCTCGCAAACCGTCTATCACAGATCCTGCCCAACATAATCAATCCCGACCAAACTGGTTTCATCTTAAACAGGTCCACGGGGATAACATATGCAGAACCTTGAACCTAATAGGCATTGCATCCCAGGACTCGCAGAAGATGGCACTCCTAGCCTTAGACGCCACCAAGGCATTCGACAAAGTCGACTGGGCATTCATGCAGCTCACGTTGGAAGCATTCCGCTTTGGACCCGCCTTCTGGGACATGGTCATGACCAACTACAGATCCCCAAAAACCCTCCTCAGGGTTAATGGCACTCTCTCCAACCCGATTGCGCTGACTTGTGGGAGGAGGCAAGGATGTCTATTGTCTCCCCTATTATTTGCCCTGGTTATGGAACCTTTCGCCTAAAGAATCAGACTGAACACCAATATCAAGGGCCTACAGGTGGTCACGTCACAACACAAAATAGCACTCTACGCAGATGATGTGCTCCTAACCATCTCAGAAGCGCACACATCAATGAGACAGACTCTCTCGAAAATTGACGCCTTTGGGAGGGTCAGTGGCTCCACCATCAATTTTAGCAAATCCGTCGCCTTGGGGATAGGCCTGTCCTCTGGGGAAATAGAAGCGCTCAGCTCTCTTAGTCCCATCCAATGGGAAAAGAAGTTGATTCCTTAGCTGGGAGTGCAGATCCCTGCAAGCCCAAAGGATACATACATAGTAAATGTCCTTCCCCTCCTCAAAGAGCTCGAAAGGGACCTGGAACACTGGGCTGGACCGGAAATCTCCCTGATGGGATGCATTACAGCCTGCAAAATGAACCTCCTCCCCAGGTTCCGATATGTGAGTGCTTCATTAACCGTCTCAATCCCACTCCCAGCAATATGCAAATTACAATGGAAATTGCTTCAGTTCATTTGGAGCGGTAGAAAAGCAAGGATCTCGCAGAACACAATGATAGGAGATGCCAAATTAGGCGGGCTTGGAGTCCCCAACTTACGAAACTATCAAGTGGCAGCGCAACTAGCCCAGTCGCACGCCTGGATGTTGACTTCCGATGGGTAGAAATTGAACAATCACGTCTTCCCCTCCCGATGCAGTTTCTGCCACACATCGAACCCCTGCATCGCTGGCGATGGGAAAAGATACTATCCTCTACTACCCAAACTACGACTATGAGACTGGGCCTTGAAACGTAAGGGGGTCCCAAGAGGGCTGGGCCTGTCCACCCCAGTCTTTCACAATCCAGCATTCTCCCCGGGCACTCATCCCCAAAATTTTAAAAACTGGATCGCGGTAGGCCTGACAACTCTGAGCCAGCTCTTCGTGGGGGGCGAGCCCCGCACATTTGAACAATGCAAGGAGGCCTTTCACCTCTTGGAGATGGACAGAAGCCCCTACAACCAACTCCGCCACTGGTGCTCCAACCCCCACACGCAACAGGCCGCGACACACACTGCAACCGCCCTCAAACTTACCCTGCTGGAGCCCCAGGCGCGGGCAATAACTTCCTCCTTATATAGACGCCTGCAGGTTGACTTTCTCTTTGCAAAGGTGCCCTATATGGCACAATGGGATTTGGGCCGGCACATAGAAAACCGAGAATGGGTGGATATATGGACGAGAATCCACGCCTCCTCCCCCTGCATCTTGAATAGGGAATGTGCTTATAAAATCCTCCTGTGCTGTTACTACCCTCCCCTGAGGCTCCATTATATGAGCAAGGCCTTAAACCCCACTTGCTGGAGACCCTGCGGCCAACCGGGCTCCTTCTACCACATGTGGTGGCTCTGCCCCAGGGTAAAACAGTTTTGGACACAATGCATAGCCACCATTGAGAATATCACCCACGTGGCACTTCCTCTGGAGCCTGAGCTAGTTTTTCTGGGAGGCCCAAGCCCTGGGGTGTACCCCTGATCCGGCAGGAAAGCCAAGTTGATAACCCAATGCCTCCTAGCAGGGAGAATCGAGGTAGCACGTACCTGGAAAACAACAGAGGGCCCCCTAATGATCCTGTGGTGGGGGAAGATGTGGGACGTTCTAATAGCAGAGAAAGTAACGGCAGTGGGAAGCGGGACTTCTTCACCGTTTCTCAGCCATCTGGGCCCCCATTCCTGGAATATGATGAAGCCTTTCCGGCACTAACATTCAAACCCCGACATGCCCAGAGGGTCCTCAGTGTTGGGAGGGAGACCCAGGGAGAGACAGGGCCTGGAACGGACCTGGAGGGCTGAACACGAGGGGAAGCTCCATGCTAAATGGGACAAGGGGGGCGGGGAGGTAACCGGGACTCTATTTGTATAATTTCTGCAGCTCGTTTAAATGGTTGGTGTGTAACCTTGCATTGGTTTAAACTTAAATAAACCATTTTGAAAATTACAAGAAAGACCTGAAGAAAGCGGACATTGCCATATATCCGTATGGCACAAACACATCACTTGACAGCAAGGGAATGTTCAAGGCCACGTGTACGTGTACGTACAGAGACAAAAGTCTGAAGGCCACAATATATGTAGTCAATGGTAAAGTTCCAGGTGCAAGCATTCTTAGCTTCCGTCCGGCCATTCAGATGGGCCTGGTGCATGTGATGTATCAGATCATGTCAGCTTACATGACCAACCCGAAACAGATGATGACGAAAATGTTCCCAGCCCTATTCAAAGGCCTCGGAAAGCTGAAAGGGAAGCAAACCAAGTTGCATATCAACACTCATGTTCAACCGACAACCCAACATTACCAGGGAATACCCCCCAACATTCAGAAGCATGTGGAGGATGAGATACAGTCGCTACTAGATCAGGATATAATTGAAGACCCACCCCCTGGCTGTCCCCCATTGTGCCCCTACCAAAAAAGGAAAACAATACAAGCATTTGCATCTGGGTGGATATGAGGGCCCTCAACATTGCAATAGAAAGAGAGCAAAATCTGCCGCCCTGCATGACCGATATGATGCACTTGTTGCACGGGGCAAACGTCTTTTCCAAGCTAGAATTAAATAAAGGCTATCATCAGCTTAAACTACATCCGGACTCCCAGTATTTAACCACCTTCTCCACACATTTAGGGCTCTTCAGGTATAAACAACTTAGTTTTGGGGTATCTTCCGCTGCAGAGATCTTTCAAAACGAGATACACCAGGTCATCAAGCACATTCCTCATTGCCTGAACTACAGAGATGATATTTTAATCTTCGGGGCGACACAAGAAGCACACAATGACACGCTCAGGATGGTGTGCATGGCACTCGAAGAGGCACACCTAAGATTAAACGCTGGCAAGTGTGAGCTCAGCAAATTGACGGTCAACATTTTTGGGCATAACTTTTCACACAAAGTTCTGCAACCGGACCCAGATAAGGTGCAGGTGCTCGTAGAAGCTCACACACCAACATCGATGTCTGCTGTCAGATCATTTTTAGGTATGCCAAGTTACTGCACCAGGTACATTCAGGACTTTGCCTCCGTCAGCATACTATTTTACCCAGGCTTTTCCCTTGGCCTTCTCTACTAAGGCTAGATGCTTTATTACAGGGTCCCGACGAGTTTTGTATTTTGTCATAAGATGGTATATTATCACTTATGTCAATGCCCAAGGGCCACAAGTGTTCAGCTGAATTGATTAATAAGCTGCAGATCAATTTTAAATCGATTTGTAAGCAAATGAAATCATATTTTAGTGGAATAGGAAATTCCACTGCTGTTATATCACTCAATTCAATTGTCCTGAGGGTTAAAATGTGGTGTAACAGTTTCAGAATGTTGGTACAGTTCATCCGTAGATAGTCATTACCTAGCAACATTCTTTCCAAATACATCTTTTGTGGTTCCTTACCCCTGCTCGATGTCTGTATGGGTTGAGGACCCCACTCTGTTTTTGTCCCTTATTAGTGGCCTCCTTTTCTAGGGCAGCATCTCTGCTCTGGAAGATGTCCCAGCGACTATAGGTTGGACCATCTGGCGTTACCATATTCAAGGTTTGTCTCCTCTCTGGCTCAATGTCTTGATGGATATTTCTCAGAACCCTTGGACCACATGCCAGTTCTCTTATATATCTGGCAGGTGGATCGGATGCAAGAGTGGTTTTCCCTTGAATGGCCATTCTCTCTAACAGTAGGTTCTGTTTTTCCTTATAAAGCACTCAACATACTTGTTCTTATTTGTGAGTGTAGGTTGCGTAGCCTTTCCAGATTCAAGTGGCAATTGGGAAGGCCCTAGGGCCACTCCACTATCCGATATATTACTGGGCGGGTGGGACCTTGGAGTGTCGTCTTCAACATCACACACTGATAGGTTTAAAAGTTCTTGATCAATTTCCACCTCTCTTTCACCTTGATCAGAGTCATTTAGATTTCCACTCGGTACTTCCTTAGGAGAAAGTATTTGCATTATTTGGACTCTCTCTTTTCTTGATTGGTCTACTATTTTATTTCTTTTTGGTAACGTTTCCTTGCTACCTGTTCAGACTCCTCCCCAGGATTCCTCAGGTTTCTGATGAAGCCATGTGCACCATTAGATTTAACCACTTTCTTAGCGGGTATGATTTTTGACTTCTTCTGTTGTTGGACTTGAATTGAGGTTTGCTTGGCTTTAGCTTTCCTCTTTTTCTTTTTCCCTGAGAAAAAGGTTTTGTAGTTTTTCCTTCTTCTCGATCTTCTTCATTCGATATCAAGTCCATCGTTTCAGACTCCCTCCTATCCGTCATTAAGGTCATCAAAATTTCCTCCACTTCTGGTACAGAATTTTATGTAGTATTCTCCCTAGACCCATCGACAGTTGCAGCGATATCCACCTTGAACATTTAGGATGGGGCAGGGATATCCACACGAGCACTAATCGCCCCGTCCCTTTCGATGTGTAGACTGTTATTCTCCAACATATTGTTCGTGTGACCCGTTAAAGTGTCTGGAGTGATTTGAATGGACTCACAGATTAAGGTTTGTGTTTCTTTTTGATGGCCCCTTCATCAGTTTCCTAGAGGGGTCTATTCCTCATTTCAGAATCCCCCTTGCTGCCTCGACCTGCAGTTTTTTATTTGCCCCCACCTCTGCCATATGATCGTACAGCAGCTTTTGCAATAGATTTTCTGAGGCTCCCTCTCTATCCAGACACTTTTCCAGTGTGTTTCCGAATGTTTCGATGTGAGTCAACCTGGAATGCGTCATGGACAATGAAGTAGCTTGATCTTTTAGCTCTCGTTGATCGCTTCGTAGCGCTTCATAAAGGGGGCACGTGTGATGGTCAATCCCGACATTGCATTGCGTTTGAAAATAGTTTTGGTCAACATTATTGCTAGCTCCCAGTTTCTTTTTTTGGGCAAATGTATTTCCGTATTTCAGCACTTCTAGGCGGATTTCATTCTCAAGGAGAACTCGATCTGGGGGGTCGTTGAAGAAACGACGATAACCATTCATTAAACTCCAGTGAACCCCTTTTGTTGGAAGCAGTCGGGTAATCTTGGGCATTTGGTCTTGCACCAAGGCAGATGGTGGAGAGGGGGAGCCAGAAAAGGTCTCGTACAACAACGAGTGATGGTGTAGGGGCAATGTTTCCCCTTGCCCAGCATTTGAGGTCAGGAATTCGCCAGTTCCACTGAAAGATCCTGATTCTACGTTCTCTATCAGGTCTACTATTTCAACAGGATGATGGGAACTAGGTTTCGCGCAGGTTTGGTGCACCATCACTGTTGTCACTTGCTGGGGTGCAAAAAAGGGAGAGTTTAATGAATTCCTCTTTGTAGAGCCATTTGCATATTTATCACCCATCTCCGAAAAGTGAGGTGAGGGGAGCAATGGGGACGAGGGCAGCTGAGTGGGAGGGGCTTCTACTGCCGACAAAATTCTACCTTTGCCTCGCTCGCCTGTCATCTTGACTAAAATGTTGTTAGCCCTATGGTCTGTTGGAGATTCTTCACCCTCCCCCACCATATCCGAATCGGGGCGTAGACAATGCCGCCGCCTTCCACAGTGTTTCCGCTCACCTTGTCGTCCAGCGAGGACTTGTCCCTCGCAAACAAATGCACTTGCCTTCGTATCCTTTGTCCGGCCGGTTCCATGGGATTAAGAGGGGGCTGCTATGACCGCACGCAGACAGCCTCAGACAGCACCAATCTCACACCACTCCGCTCTCCGGTGGTTGTGAGACTTTGTAGGATTGCTCCTCCTTTCGGCAATGGGGGTAGAAGACAGACTCGAAGACAGACTTGAGCAGAATCTCCAGCCGCAGACAGCACCACTCTGACACCGTTCAGGTATCTCGAGGCTGTGTACAATTGCATTTGCCAACTGTCTCAAATCTAATCATCTAGCTGATATGGCTTTCACCACCCTGCGCCCATTTTAAGTCTCTCATATCTATGTGTTGTTGCATTCACTACGATGACCCCACGTTAGGCCTCTCAAGTCTGGGTGTTGCTGCATTCGTTGCTGTGCTCTCACCTTAGGCGCTTCCTCCCGCTACTCAGGTGTCTCAAATCTAGTTACCATTCCATATACCTCTGTCTCAAGTCTGCTTACTGAGCTATTTCTGCAACTACTAGACTTGAGTGACTCGCTCCACCAAAATATCCCTGACCACACCACTCCCTCGCTCCAGCAACCCACCAAGACCCGAACCCCCCAACCAACCGCAATGCTCTCCATCATGACAACGAACAACAATTCCAACCTGACAAAAACAGAGCGAGAACCAAGACCACCTCTCTGCGCCCTCTACTCTAACCCAGCAACTACACAGTCACTCAGAATAGCAACTTCGCACACAGCCTCTCCACTCAGACTACCCAACCAACAAACAAATGAAACACACTGGCAAACAAATAAACACTGTTCCCAACCCATCGCTCTCATCCTAGTACCTTCATTCTTAAACTCCAACCACCCACCCTCACTCCTCTCTACCCCTGCACCAGAATCATCCGACACTCCTACGCCCTACTTCCTTCGCGCTCTCGCCACACTGCCCCGTCCCTCAGACCAGAGGAACTATCTGGCCCACCACTAACCATCGCCACCCTACCGAGCCCCCGCTCACCCCCGATCATGCCCTGCCCTCGTATAACACATCCACCTGGCCATATGCAGAAAACATCCATCAACCCCACCCCACCACTCACCAAGCTACCTCAAACTCCCAAGCCAGAGGAGCACTCTGGCGATCCAATCACAATCCCCAAACTGCCACAACAACATCTGCACCTCCCCCCATAAACCCCATGCCCAACACCTCAGCCCTCGCAGTCCCGCTGCCTTCATCCCTGCCCACATCAGCAAGAACCCCACACCACCCTACATTCAACTCCAAAGCCAGAGGAGCATGCTAGTGCTTCTTACACAACCCCCTTGCCACCACCATTTCATCTGTTCCTCTGCTCAGAATTTCACCCCGTAGATCATCATCAATGCCCACACCCCACCACACCTCAGCTATAACCCTGCAGACAACCCACCTCAAACAACACCAATCACTCTTGCAGGGAGAGGTCCATGTCCCTCCACTAACCCCATCATCCGGCCGACACAGCCACCCTCCAACTGCGACCTGCCTCACCTCATCATTTCCACACCTCCCACCACTAACCGGCATGCCCTCAGCACACCTTACCCGCTCACAACACCCAGCCACCCAATCTCCCCTCAGCCAAACCAGCTCTGCCCTCCACCGGCTATGCCCATCCTCCACACACACACACACCCAGCATCCACTTGCCCACCATCTCAAGACATTCCCCTTCAACCCCTTTCCCTTCTCTCAACATGACACAGGTTTCTCTCTCCAAAACTATTGCATGTTCCCCTTTCCCCTCCCTACCTTCTCTCGCACACCCCCAGCGCCAAAATCCTCTAAACTCATGAAAAATGACCAGCCCCACCCTTGACCCTTTTTTGCTTCTCCTCACTTACATCAGTCCTCCTTACCAACCACCCATAGCCCGGTTACCAGGAACTCCCCGCTAGCAACTCCCAGATTATCCCTCTTCGCACATGTCCTCTATCCTACCATCTCTACACCTACACTTCCATCCAGACCTGGAGCCCATCCACCAGCCTGCCAAACCCACATACCACACCAACACCACTCACCGCCCACCCCCGCCATCCTTCCACTTACCGCCATTGCATGCAAACCCGCCACTGCACGCTCTCTCTCCTCACTCCATCTCTCCCCGCCAAACATCGTCCCTGTCTATTCAAACTGTTCCGCCCCCTCCTACCACCCAGCATGGCACTGCTCCCGACCCTTCCCCACCAGCCACCCAGTCCCACCAGGTCCGCCCAGCCACCAACATTATTGGAACCTTCTCCTTCCACCAAGTCATCTGCCTCTTATTCAATGCCCGCTGTGTGGCCAGAAACTGGCATAGCATCTTTGACCTACTATCCTCCGATAACCCCGATCTCATCTTCATCACTGAAACATGGTTGAAGGATGACTTTAAACCAGTCACACACGAAGCCTTCCCTCCCGACTACCCCCTCATCACCCACAACAGAACCACCAGAGGTGGCAGAATAGCCATCCTCCACAAGCCCTAAATATTCATCTCTCTCACCAAAACCCAATCATGCACATTTCATTGTGAATACCTACTGGTTAGACTCTCCGTGTTGCCGACTCTCTCACACACCTTCCTTCTCATCTACATACCACCAGGATATGACAAACATTTTTCCAACAATCTCTGTGACTCAGAAGCTACCATTCTGATCACCATCCTTCACTCACCCTACTGAGGGACTTCAATATCTGGTTCGATATACCTAACAACCCCATGACCCAACCCTTGGTCAACAGCCTAGAGGCACTCAATCTCTCTGGCCATACCACAGGTCCCACCCACACCGGAGGCCACACACTTGATGCAATCTTCAGCTCCTCTGACCTTGTCTCAGTGTCCAGCCCTAAACCGCTCATCTGGACACACTCAGCCCTACCATTTTCCATCCACACTCCTACCCCACCACCCACAGTCCTCCCGGTCTCCCCTCACAACCACAAATGCTGGAACATGGTCAAGGTACTACCGGACTTGGCTGAAGCCTTGCTATGCTCACTCCCAACCTCAGACAGACCTCTACCTATCAAATCCTTTGACTCTTGGCTGAACTCACTCCTCCCTCTCACCCCCTCA
This sequence comes from Ambystoma mexicanum, assembly GCF_040938575.1. NCBI lineage: Eukaryota > Metazoa > Chordata > Amphibia > Caudata > Ambystomatidae > Ambystoma > Ambystoma mexicanum. The sequence continues at coordinate 374,190,950 of NC_090926.1, read as the reverse complement.
TGACCCACCCGCACCCGCAAAGGACCAATCCCCAAATGGTTTACGCCCCACGTGAAGACCGTCAAAACCAATAGCCGCTCCCTCGAGTGCATATGGTGAACATCAAAAAACCCTCTTAGCAAATCCATGCTCGTCCACCATCATCATAACTACAATTGTGAGATCTGAAAATCCAAAAATACCTACTAAAATAAAAAAATACTGAACTGCTGCAACAGTAGTAAAAAACTCCAAAGGATCATCTCGGAATTTGTGAAGCCCAGTTGAACCACTGCCCCTACCACGCCCACGTAAGCGCTGTGCATTTCCCTCTCCCATCACTTCCACAGAACAGCACTAGACAGGACGACCACTCTTACCAAAGCCTCTAACCTAACCCCCGCCCATGTCCAGACGCTCAAGAACACACACCCCTCCGCAGCACCGCCCTTCAACTCCTTCAAGCCGATCTCAAGCTGGGAATTCCACAAACTACTGTCCAACAGCAGCAGACCCTCCGGGTCCCCCCTTGACACCTACCCTGCTTCCCTCCTCAAACAAATCTTCTCCACCACCTGTACAGGAGAACAGGCCAGTTGATGAGGAATCCTGAATTATTTCAGTGGCTTCCCTTAGGTTTTGTTCAATATTTATTTCCTTGTAGTACTCATTGTTCTATTTAAGATATTGTAGGGCTTTTCTAACTTTGTTTAAGTCTACTAGTTGTTGCCAAATGTATTTGTCTTTTGTTGGTACACCATTCACTAGGATAATGAAAGATTGATCTATTGGCCGTTGCACTCCTAGAGTGTCTACGTTTTATTTAAGATCTAATGGCAAATAAACCACTTTGCCACAAATGCCTTTTAGTAATTCAGAAGGAGGCAATTTGGCTGTTTTGGGTTGCAGGCGTATTATAGCTTGAAATGGGTGTACTGTTTGGATTATAATGCTCTCATACACATTAAGCTGTTGGAGAGGTTTTGGAAGTGGGAATATAGTTATTAGTGATAGCCTGTGAAGGCATTTGGTTATTATCAAGCTTTGTATTGCAGTATGTGCAAAGTATTGAGGGGTTAGTAATTTAGTATTTGTTTTCTGCTATAAAATAGAGAGCTAATTGGAACCATTGGGATTCCTCATTGTCTTCTTTTTTGTTCCTTATATCTACGGGTTTGGTGCTCCTTCTATAAAAAGTTCTGCGACAACACACACATACTTGGTTTGGTACTTCAACCGATGTGCTTTTAAACTTTGCTATTTCTTTTTTGTACGTGTTTATTAGAAGATTGGCATTTGTAAGGTTTTCGGTACTCTTCTCTAAAGTTACTGGATTTTCGAAGTGTTCTTCACTTCCAAAATATTTGCTTTGGATGTGGTCTATTTGTTGAAGGAGTTCTTTGGCTCTGCCATGTAGGAGAATGTTATTAAAATGTTGCAGTCCTAAAGCAGGACTTTTTGCATAGTACTGTCTCTGGACGAGATTCTGTAGAGTGGAATGGTGAGTTGCTCACATTTTGATGTGGTGGGAGGTGCTTTTGCAAGCAGGTCCTGAAATGCAGGCTAATGAATGTCCTTGCAGTCCAATGTAATTGCGTACTGGACAGGAGTCCATGGTTTGCAAAGTTTTTATTCTAATTTTCTCTTTTACTTTCACATAGTGTTTGAGGAATTGGCGTAAAGATTTGAAGTATTGCTTCCGTACATTACACATGGAGGTGCACGGCCATTTGTAGACTGGACGGATTGGTTCGGTGGGATGGAGAGTTGATTGTAAGTTTGTTGCGGACATTTTTTCAATGAGGGTTTCTTCTGCCATAATGGCGTTGTCTACAATTTCATATCCTCGGCCACTGGTATGTATTGCAATTCGGGTTTTCTGCTCTTGTTTATATGCCTCTTCATTGCAATATGGTTTTGTGCTAGTTGTGTGAATCCGCTCATCTGCACAGAAGTTTGCAAAGGTATCTATGTTGACATTGCGCATGTTTAGAAGTACTTTTTGTAGTTTACTGATTAATTTTGTTGGTGGTGCTACTCTGGCTAAAATTAATATAAACAATTTTCTTTTGAGGAGCATTGCACTGTCAATGAGAGTTCCATGATTGGTCTTCTGTGGTAATTTATAAGGGTTGTGCATGACTTTTCTGCTGTTTTTATAAGATTGTGAAATACTCTACGGTGGAACATTTTTTGCAAAATACATTTTTAGGAATGCTTAACTGTGGCAACCTTAACATTGGTATATGTAGTGCTAGCACTATTAGTAGTTGTATTCTTTTTAATACACCTCTTTTTTATTGTCTTTTTGGAAGAGGGGCCATAGTTTTTTTTACTTCTACGTGGTTTAGTTTGGTTGACTGACTGTATTAGCTGTTTTGTTTGAACATTTGCTATACATTCGGCTACAGGTGGATGAGTATTTTTCATGCTTTTAGTTTTATGTGCTCTATTTTTACGTTGTTTTCTACAGAGCTGCTTTTTGGGAGCCCCTGGGGAGCCCGGAAGACTCGAAGCAAAAGCCACTGCAATCATAAATACAACATTGTTGTATTTATGATTTCTGTGGTTTTCTAACCATGACAACCATGAATACAACAACGTTATATTTATAATTGCTGCACCTTTTCTTGTAGGCAAGTCCAGGCAATTATGAATACTTTGCCAGCATTCGGCAGAGTATTCATAATTGCTTCGACTTTCTTTTCAAAGTTGCAGCAATTATGAAAACTCTGCCGGCAGCCGGCAAAGTATTTAGAATTGCTCTGCCTTTCATTTTACTTTTTCTGGGCTTCCCTGAGCTTGGGGAGCACAGAACACGTAAAATGAAAGTGAAGGCAGCCTCTTCTTCATGTTAAGCTCTGCTCTAGCTGCAGTGGGCAAAAGCTCCCATTAGGGGGCTTTTGCTGCTTGATTATTGCCGTCAGAGCCGAGCTTATCATGAACAGAGGAGGCTGCTTCAAATCACAAAATGGATGCCCCCATGTAAAAACTTTGAGCCTCCTTTGCTCAAAATGTTACATAGGAAATGTCTTCAAAAATATGTTTTATATATATTTTTGATTATTGCCCATCTTTTGGAACAATAACATTTTTGAGTGAACTTCCCCTTTAAACATGCTGTGGAAATATTTTCAATGTGTTTTTTTTAAATCAGAGAGAGTGCTGCTGAAATTATTGAAATATGTGTTTTGAAACTTATGAAAGTGCTCATTAAAAGAAAAGTTTCTGAGCACAAAGCATTGTAAGTAACTAAAGTAACTGCCGCTTGATGTCAGGAGATGGGACAAATGAGAGTATGATTATTGAGTAGGTTATGCAGGGTAAGTGGCAGGAACCCTGTTCAAATGTATTTCTAAAAGAGTTGGAAATGTACGTTACAAAATACATGCATACGTGTAGTTTGTGTTGATGGATGCAGATGTGGATGAATCTGGAAGTAGACATCTAGGAGAGTTTTACTGTCGTTTTTGATGCAGGTGCTTTGGAATAACAGGAGACCTGTACTCTGAGTGTTGAACAGTACATCTGAAGTGTTGAACTGAGATGGCAGAGTTAGATGTAGAGTTCTTGGATGTAATTGGTGGATGGGTGTGTGACTGCTTAACAGTAGCCAATGAGAGAGTACTGCAAAGAATGAAGTGGAAAGGGCAGAAGGGCTGCCCTGTGTTACAGGGTCCGCAGACCCCACGCTAGTCCGCATACAGGGCATGCCACATCCGGGTCTTTTCAGGATGCCTGGCATGGAAAAGGGACTGTGGGGATTAGCCAATCAGGTGTTCTGGTTGTGCTTTATAGGAAGATAGGGTATTCATTCTTTTCATTGCTGCGTGTAGTGAAGATGGATGTGGATGTGGTTGCAGAGATGGAGAGATGTGGGGATGCTGGGAGATTGTTTCGTGAATAATCTGCAGAAATATGCAGAGATATGTGGCATTTCTGCCAACCTTGGATTGGAGGGAGTGGAGCCTTTGTGGTGTGGTGTGTCTGGGAGAAATTTGCAAGATGTATTCACACTTTGTTAAAGTATTGATGTTTTCAACAGTCCAGATGTCCTTGTGGTTAATTGTGGAGGACTGTATTTGGGATATGTTACTGGAATAACTTTACAGGGTGCAGTGAAGGAGTTGCTGAAGGCACTAATGCACCTCTTTCAATATGCAAAGGTAATCTTTTCCCAAATACCACCTAGGGCTCTATGGACGTGTCCCAGTGTCTTCTGTCCTCAACAAGATGCAGGAAGGTGTCTTGTTAACCAAGGCACATCTTGTTTTTTGTGCCCTGCTGGGATGTCATCATTCCTAAATGACAACATTTTGGAGGATGGTACAAGTCCTTTTTTTGTGATGGCATCACTTTGATGGATTGTGGAAATGAAATCTTTCTTACTAATATTAAAATGCAATTAGAAAGTTGTTGTAAAAACATGTAGAGTACATTTAGTAGGCGTAGCAGAAAGAATCTGAAAAGCCCCAAAAACGAATTAAAAAAGCTATTTTTAGAGCCACCATTTGTCAGGTACTGTCAGGATACAGTGACATATTCTGAATTACATTAGGTCTGGGGAAAATTAGTATAGAAAGGTTTTTAGAAGTTATTATGAGTTTAATTTTAAAACAGCCAATTTTGCCCTTAACATTCATTGCAGTCTATGGAGGATGTCCCAAGCCAAGATGGAGGTCCTCAATCTAAGTTCTGATTGGCTGGTGATTGTTTATAGGGAAGACAGTGAACATTCTAAACTGCCTTTCATCGTCTTTGCCCAGCTGAGAGGTCGAGTATTAAGCTGCTCCTGCTTAACTTGTTCAGGGGTTTCAAGTTTCAAGCGGTCGAGCGGCTTAATTTGGAAAAGTAAACAGGAATCTTGCGGAGATTCATTTTGGCACTGAACAGGAGTAAGAAGATTTCAAGTTATCCAAAAAGAAACAAGTTTCAAAGACTCTTCACAAGATAAGTCCTTTTAAAACTCAAGACTCTTTCTATAATGTCATTGTAGAAGATTCAATCTGATTTTTCAAGTTCATATGAAAAAATATTTACTAGAAATATATTGCTGTCGTATGTTTGGCTTTGCTACGCTACGTTTTCTATCAAGCGCGTGGTTTTTTCCGTTAACTGAAGCCTGCGCGTGAGAGTCTTCGCTTGAGTATTCGCGCGTGTGCGTGTTATCGCCTCTTGTACTAAGCACGTGTGGATTTTTACCCGCGGTTTGTCGTTAGCGCGTGTGCGTGTGATCGCATCTTGGACTAAGCGCGTGTGGATTTTTACCCGCGGTTTGTCGTTAGCGCGTGTGCGTGTGATCGCATCTTGGACTAAGCGCGTGTGGATATTTCCCGCGGTTGGACTTCAGCGCGTGTGCGTGTTTTCGTTTAATCGCGTGTGGATTTTTTCCCGCGGTATCAACTTAGCGCGTGTGAGTGTTTTCGCATTTTGGACAAAGCGCGTGTAGTTTTTTCTCTCGCGGTTCTATTTCAGCGCGTGTGAGTATACTCGCTCCTTGGATAAGCGCGTGTGGTTTTTCCTGCGGTTTAATCTTCAGCGCTTCAACGATCTTCAATCAGTTTGGATCCCTATGCGAGTTCAAGAGATTTCCACGTGAGATTTTTGTCACAAGTTTCAAGAACTGTTATTTAAGTAAAAACATTCTTAAAAAATTAATAAGAAGAAAAATAAATACTTTCCAGAAACACTAGAACTTCCATTTACTTTTATGAACTTAAGACTTTGTTCAAGCTTCTTGAGTTTAAAGAAGATTACCAGCAAAGTTAATTTCACATTCATGGACCTACCAAGAAGGCTGAATGATCGTTGAGATTCAAGTCAACTAGTAAGGAAGTCTAGTCAGCTTATCACTTCTCTGGGCATTTTGTAGAGAAGTTCCAGGTATGGTTTTTTACTTTATTTGGTAAAGGATATTGATACTTAAGGTTAGTATAGTACCCCATGAATAACAAGGTGTATTATATGTTTATGTTTTACTACAGGTGAAGAACCAGCTAGTCTTAGCTTCCAGCCTGGTGTTTGTTAATTTGTCCCTTCCCCCTTTCCCCTTGAAGTGAGGTAGACTGAGCAGTTTATAGTATCAGCTCAGAGTACCACATTTTGGGAGGATTGTCGGGGGCTCAGCAGCTTCTGCAGACACCAGGATCTCAGCCTGACAGAATGAAAGGCCAATAAAAAAGAAAAAGTCTGCCCAAGCTGTTGAACCCCGACAAGACAACCATGGAGGCGTTGGGAGAAATGGTTAGGGAAATTAGAGAAGAGTTACGGGTGGCTCATCAAGAATACTCAAATCTTAATAAAAGATTAGATGAGTTAAATTTAAAGGTAACACAAATACAAGAAAAAGAAGTGGAAGTTTCGGAAGGTGCAGGAAACCCACCTGAGTTGGTGAGAGTAGGGGAAGAACAAGAACATAGACTTTCAAGGGAAGTGGTGGGTGGTTTAGGAACTTTAGTTATGCCAGTTCCTTTAGCTGCTCCTGAGCGTTTTTTGGGAGATCCGAGAAAGTTTCAAATTTTTCAGACTCAGTGTGAATTACATTTCTTAAGTCATCCTGAGTTATTTTCAACGGATGCTTCCAAGGTCACTTTTACATTATCTTATTTATCAGGAGAAGCATCTGCGTGGGGAAGTCTCTTGGTGAGTCAAAAGAGTTTGGCTTTGAATAATTATTCCCTGTTCCAGGCCGAATTTAAAAAGATGTTTGATAAGAGACAGGTATCTCTAGAGGTAGATGGAGAACTACTGGAGTTGCGTCAGGGAGGAAAGGAGTTGATTTCTTATATCACTCAATTTAGAACTTTAATTTTAGAGAGTAGATGGCCAGAGGAGAAGAGGGCTTCCTTATTTTATCGGGGCTTAAAAGATGAATTGAAAGATGCTTTGGCTGGTGTTTTGGAACGACCAACTACTTTAGATGCTCTAATTGATTTGGTAGTTCGGTTAGATTTTCGTTTAACCGAAAGACGTTTAGAGCGTAGACGTTCTCAGGGGGAAGTTAGGTTTCCAGGAAGAGTAGAGAGATCTAAGGTTGAGGTGGTGAACAGGGAAGTTAAGTCAAAGGGAAATGAGCTGCAGAGTCAGGTGAGAGGTCCGTTGTCAAAGGAAGAGAAGACAAGAAGAAGGGCGAATAATTTGTGCCTATACTGCGGTAGGAGTGGTCATTTCCTTGAAAACTGTCCTTTTACCTCCAAGAAGATCTTCAATTCTTCAGGCAGAGTACAACAAGTTGCTAACACGATACAGACAGCTGTTCCTCATATAACTGTGAACGTATCCTTAATGTTTGAAAAGAAAATCTTAGGTTCTGGGCCAATTATTATTGATTCAGGGGCTACAGGAAATTTTATGGACAGAGGATTGGCAAAGAGTTTAGGTGTTCCTTTAGTGGCTAAGAAAGAAGTTGAGCAGGTAAGGGCAGTTGATGGTACATCTCTTTCTTCAGGTCCAATTACTCATAATACAGAGGTACTTGAGATGGAGTTAACTGGAGGTCATAAGGAAATTATCTCTTTTGAATTAATTGATGCTCCAATCTTGAAAATAATCTTGGGTATGCCCTGGCTTACTCTGCATAATCCTAGAATTGATTGCAGTGCAAGAATTGTATCCCTAGAATCAACTTTTTGTAAGGAACATTGTTTCTTAGGGAAAAGTCATGGAGAGGAAGAAAGATTTGTGAATTCAGTTTCGTTTTCACTTGCAGAAAGAGGGGCAATAGGTTTTGATGTTGGAGCAGTAGTGGGTGAACTTCCTACTTGTTATCAAGATTTTTGGGATGTATTTGATGAAAAGGAAGCTGGAGAGTTACCTCCTCATAGACCGTTTGATTGCAGGATAGATTTGGAGCCTGGAGCTATTTTACCTAGCAGTAGGGTTTATGCCCTGACAGAAAAAGAGAATGACTATTTGAAAGAATACTTAAAGGAAAATTTGGCTAAGGGTTTTATTCGGCACTCTCAATCGCCGGCTGCCTCACCATTGTTCTTTGTGCCAAAATCTGACGGTTCCCGCAGAACTTGTATAGATTATAGGGCGGTAAATAGAATGACAGTAAAAAATAGGTATCCGCTCCCTCTCATCTCTGAGATGTTAAATCAAATTCAAGGTGCCACCATTTTTTCTAAATTGGATTTAAGGGGGGCTTATCATCTTGTACGAGTTCAAGAGGGGGATGAGTGGAAGAAGGCATTTAAGACCAGATTTGGCCTGTACGAGTACCAAGTGATGCCATTCGGTCTTTGCAATGCCCCAGCGGCTTTTCAATTTTTTATCGATGAGGTTCTTCGGGAATTTCTTGATATTTTTGTTATCGTTTATATTGACGATATTTTGATTTTTTCCCAAAGTTTGGAGAAACACAGGGTTCACGTTCGACAGGTCTTGAGAAAATTGAGAGAGAATAATCTTTACGCTAAATTGGAGAAGAGTCAGTTCCATACGAATTCAGTGGAATTTTTAGGTTTTGTGATCACTCCTTGTGGTCTGGAAATGAATCCGAAAAAAGGTGGAAGCGGTTCGTGATTGGCCTACTCCAACGAAGGTGAAGGAGATCCAGAGTTTTTTGGGATTTGCCAACTTTTACCGAAGATTCATTGAAGGCTTCTCCAGTTTGGTGACTCCAATTACTCGACTTTTGAAGAAAGGAGTTCCTTTTGTTTGGGACGTTAAGGCTAATGAGGCTTTTAAAATATTGAAGGAGAAATTCATAACTACTCCTATCTTGATTCATCCTGATACTTCCAAGCCATTTTTTGTAGAGGCTGATGCTTCCAATGTGGCAATGGGAGCAGTGTTGTCACAGAGGCATAATGTTACTGGACAATTGCATCCAGTGGCCTACTTTTCTAAGAGGTTCTCACCAGCGGAAGAAAATTATACCATTTCAGATCGCGAGCTTCTTGCTATCAAAGCAGCATTTGAAGAATGGCGACATTTTTTAAAAGGAGCACGTCATACTGTGACAGTATTAACTGATCATCGAAACTTACTTTTTTTGAAGACAGCAAGAACTCTGACACCTCGACAACTAAGGTGGTCTTTATTTTTTGCAGATTATGATTTTTTAGTTACTTTTAAGCCAGGAAATCAAAATAAAAAAGCAGATGCTCTGTCACGGCAATTTCCAGAAAGTGAAGTTAAGTCGGTCTGTGAGTCACTTCCTCTGATCGCTCCAGAACGTTTTGTTCTTGCTGGAATTGAGAAAGAAAACGAAATCTTTAAACAAGTACGAGAATCCATATCTGAGACACAACTTGAACATTGGGTTCGTTTGGATCCAGCTCGCAAGATTAAAGATGGTTTACCTTATCTAGACGACAGACTCTATTTACCATCTATTGAACTTAGAGAAAAGATTTTGAAGGAATGTCACGATTCAGTTCTGGCAGGACATCCAGGATATCGAAAAACACTTGAGTTGGTCAGAAGACATTTTTGGTGGGAGAAAATTCGACAAGATACTCTTAATTTTGTTAAGACCTGTGAAGTTTGTGCTAGATCTAAGAACCTCATCGGAAAGCCTTCTGGGTTATTGGAACCGTTGCCAGTTCCACCGCGGCCTTGGTATTCAGTGTCTTTAGATTTCATCACGGATCTACCACTAGATAAGGGGTGTACATCAGTATTGGTTGTAGTTGATTTACTCACTAAAGAAGCACATTTCATTCCAATGAAGGGAGAGGTTACCGCCGATAGTTTAGCTCACAGTTTCTTGCAAGAAGTAGTTAAACTGCATGGAATTCCCAGTCAGGTCATCTCAGATAGAGGGTCTCAATTTATTTCTAAATTTTGGAGAGCTTTCTGTAAGAGATTGGGAGTTGAGGTATGTCTATCATCCGGTTACCATCCCGAAACCAATGGGCAAGTGGAAAGGATAAATCAGGAGTTGGAGAAATATTTGAGATGTTATCTACAGACAGGGGAAGAGTGGGTAGATATGTTGTGGGTGGCAGAATTTGCATTTAACAACTGTAGTAAGGATGCCACCTCAATGTCTCCATTTTATTTGGGACGAGGTTTTCATCCTCGTTTTCTTAGTATAGAGATCAATAATGATGCTGAAAACCCGGAAGTGGAAAAGAGACTAGAGATCATGAAAAGAAATTTGGAGAAGGCAAAAGGGGTGTTGGTGGAGAGTAAACAAAAATATAAAAGATTTGCGGACCTTAAAAGAAAGACTAGTCCCCAGTATAGGGAGGGAGATTTGGTATGGTTATCAACCAAATTTTTGAGAATTAAGGGAAGAAATAAGTTTTGCCCTCGTTTTGTAGGGCCGTTTGTTGTTGAAAGGGTGATTAATCCAGTGGCTGTTCGCCTTAGATTACCAAGACATATGAAAACTCATCCAACTTTTCATGTTAGCTTGTTGAAACCTGTGGTTAAAGGAACTAGATTGACACCTACTCCTTCACCAGTTGTATTTGAGGAAGATGATTCAGAAGAATTTGTAGTTAAGAAGATTCTGGACTCTAGAATAGTGAGAGGAAAGCTACAGTATCTCATTGATTGGGAGGGTTTTGGTCCTGAAGAACGCACTTGGGAGAAAGCAAGTGATGTACATGCTCCTCATTTGGTTAAAAATTTCCATAAGAAATTTCCATTGAAAAAAGGCCCAGGGACTGGGCGTTAGAAGGGGGGTACTGTCAGGTACTGTCAGGATACAGTGACATATTCTGAATTACATTAGGTCTGGGGAAAATTAGTATAGAAAGGTTTTTAGAAGTTATTATGAGTTTAATTTTAAAACAGCCAATTTTGCCCTTAACATTCATTGCAGTCTATGGAGGATGCCCCAAGCCAAGATGGAGGTCCTCAATCTAAGTTCTGATTGGCTGGTGATTGTTTATAGGGAAGACAGTGAACATTCTAAACTGCCTTTCATCGTCTTTGCCCAGCTAAGAGGTCGAGTATTAAGCTGCTCCTGCTTAACTTGTTCAGGGGTTTCAAGTTTCAAGCGGTCGAGCGGCTTAATTTGGAAAAGTAAACAGGAATCTTGCAGAGATTCATTTTGGCACTGAACAGGAGTAAGAAGATTTCGAGTTATCCAAAAAGAAACAAGTTTCAAAGACTCTTCACAAGATAAGTCCTTTTAAAACTCAAGACTCTTTCTATAATGTCATTGTAGAAGATTCAATCTGATTTTTCAAGTTCATATGAAAAAATATTTACTAGAAATATATTGCTGTCGTATGTTTGGCTTTGCTACGCTACGTTTTCGATCAAGCGCATGGTTTTTTCCGTTAACTGAAGCCTGCGCGTGAGAGTCTTCGCTTGAGTATTCGCGCGTGTGCGTGTTATCGCATCTTGTACTAAGCGCGTGTGGATTTTTACCCGCGGTTTGTCGTTAGCGCGTGTGCGTGTGATCGCATCTTGGACTAAGCGCGTGTGGATTTTTACCCGCGGTTTGTCGTTAGCGCGTGTGCGTGTGATCGCATCTTGGACTAAGCGCGTGTGGATATTTCCCGCGGTTGGACTTCAGCGCGTGTGCGTGTTTTCGTTTAATCGCGTGTGGATTTTTTCCCGCGGTATCAACTTAGCGCGTGTGAGTGTTTTCGCATTTTGGACAAAGCGCGTGTGGTTTTTTCTCTCGCGGTTCTATTTCAGCGCGTGTGAGTATACTCGCTCCTTGGATAAGCGCGTGTGGTTTTTCCTGCGGTTTAATCTTCAGCGCTTCAACGATCTTCAATCAGTTTGGATCCCTATGCGAGTTCAAGAGATTTCCACGTGAGATTTTTGTCACAAGTTTCAAGAACTGTTATTTAAGTAAAAACATTCTTAAAAAATTAATAAGAAGAAAAATAAATACTTTCCAGAAACACTAGAACTTCCATTTACTTTTATGAACTTAAGACTTTGTTCAAGCTTCTTGAGTTTAAAGAAGATTACCAGCAAAGTTAATTTCACATTCATGGACCTACCAAGAAGGCTGAATGATCGTTGAGATTCAAGTCAACTAGTAAGGAAGTCTAGTCAGCTTATCACTTCTCTGGGCATTTTGTAGAGAAGTTCCAGGTATGGTTTTTTACTTTATTTGGTAAAGGATATTGATACTTAAGGTTAGTATAGTACCCCATGAATAACAAGGTGTATTATATGTTTATGTTTTACTACAGGTGAAGAACCAGCTAGTCTTAGCTTCCAGCCTGGTGTTTGTTAATTTGTCCCTTCCCCCTTTCCCCTTGAAGTGAGGTAGACTGAGCAGTTTATAGTATCAGCTCAGAGTACCACATTTTGGGAGGATTGTCGGGGGCTCAGCAGCTTCTGCAGACACCAGGATCTCAGCCTGACACCATTAAAGAGTAAATACCTTATCTTGTTTTTAATTTCACTCCCCACCCCCTCGAATTGGGCGATCAGTCTGCAGACACCGCAATAATTTGCAGACAGCGAATGCCACATCCGGGGCTTTTGAGGATGGCAGGCATGGGACTTTGGAGCTCAGGGCATTGGCCAATAAGGTTTCCTGGGTGTGGTATGCAAGGGGAGAGTGTGGCAGATGTTCTGTATGCTGAGAGGAGTGCAGATGGCTATGACTATGGCTGTGTCTTTCAGGAGTGTGTGGATTTTGGGGGACTTGTGGATCCATTGGTTGCAGGTGTATGCAAAGCAGTGTGGAGTGGCTGCACATCTTGGAAGTGATCATGTTGATGTGAAGTCGCATGCAGTACGCGGCATGAAGTTGGTGGACTTGCTCCCACTTTGTGTCATTTTGGTCACGCTTCAACATCTGGCCATTATCATTGTTCATTGTGGAGGAAACAGTTTAAGCCATGTTACTGGAATTTCACTGCAGTTCGCGATGAAGGAGACATTTGGGAAAATCATGGACATGTTCCCGAACTCCTGAGTTATTTTTTCTCGCATTGCCCAGAGACAGATGTGGCTGCGCTCCAGTTCATTTGGTCCACAAATGGAGAAAGCAAGGTGCAATGTCAACAAGGCTGTTTGTGCATTTTTGCAAATGTAAAACATTGCACTCAGTGCATCGAACCTTGGCCGCATGCGCCTTGGGTACCCCCCCCAACGGTGGCTAATAGCCTCTGCACCCAAGACTCATGCTGGCAGCTGGTAACAGGGATTTACACCTCTTCACCTTCTTGATCCCCCTCTGCATCATCACGCCTGTTCCCCTCTCCAGATCCTCCAGATGGTGGTGGTGCTGCTGCTGAGGCAGCAGCAGCCATTGATGCCATTGTATAGCAAAAGCAACACATCAGAAACAGCAGTCTGCAGCAAGTGCTCAGTCCTGGTCAACCAGAAACACAATGAGGAGCAGCAGTGGGGTAATTTCATTCATTATTTTGCTATCCAACATTGCAAGATTTTAAATAGTGTACCTCTATGGTGCATGCTGCAGCCATTGCCTATGTTTACGTCTGATTAGATTTCTGTACTAAGAAGAACAATGCAAGAGAATGTTGTTTAGAGCAGTACATTCTTTAATAGATTAAGTAGTTCATGAAATGTCTCCCGATCGCCCCCAACATGTTTTTACCAACATTATCATCACAACACCTTGTACAGACTTTTCATCAAAATTAATTTCACATGTGATGTCATCAGTGATGTCATCAATGACATTTGTAAGGTCATATTTGATGTCCTGGGTGTTAGTCTTAGCAATGCACGGTCATGGCGCGAGTTATGGTTGGTTAGCTTACCATAACTGTTGAATTTCTGTTTTTTTTATTTTACTTGTAACCCTATTATCCCTTTAGCAAAGTTTTCCCAGTGAATTTGATAGGTTTGTATTAGTGCAACTTAACCATAATGTCCCTTTAACAAAGTTCTTTCACTGATTATATTTACAGGACCTGCGGTAGCAGCCCTGTATGTATGGTTAAGTTGCTTAACTCATAGGAAGAGCACTTTTTGGGCGGCTTATAAGTTCTCGCCCTGGACGAATCATTACCAAACTTTTCAGAAAAAGTATATGGCCTGCTCTGATATTTTATGGCAAGTTTCGGGAGGTTTGGTCAAGGGGGAGCAAAGTTATAGGGGGGGTCTTTTTCCATGGACACAATGGAAAAGGAATTTTGCCCACGCCTACAGCCCAAACAGCTGAATGGATTTTCACCAAATTTGCGGCAGGAGTGGCAGCTTGGTCCCGAAAGTGTGCTTTTGTGAATTTGGTGTAAATCTGTCCAGTAGTTTTCTTTGAAACAGGTGAAATGTAGGTTAAAAAAATGAGTGATATCTGGGGCCGGTCCGCTGACTCATTTCCCTGTTCGCTCCGCGGACAGGCCTCTGATTGGTCCTGGTGGACATCTAACGCACCTGCCGATTGGTTGGTGATAAGCGTGATGTGCGTTGTATTTTTCCAAAACGTCCGCCATCTTCTATCCGCGGCTGTCCACAGACAGCACAGTGGGGAACAGGGCTGGGAAACACAATTTGGGTCATTTGGTGTTGGAAAGAGGGGCAGCGAAGGGTGGGAGAGTGTCAGAAAGATAAATTGAGGCTATATGTTTGGGTGGAAGAAGCACATATGGGGCACGGTAGTCCACGGACAGGGACTTGGGCGGACAGCTTATCTGGTGACTGCAGGCAGGCTTTATCAGAGTTGGGCAGTGGAATGAAGATGATATGAGGATGTAGAGTAGGGGAGAGGAATGTAGGTGACATAGTGATATTGCCATTGGTGAAAAATAGGGCGGCTAGTGCCTAGATTCCATTGTAATAGTAAGTGTTTGGTGGGCAGTTGGAGAAACACGTTTGGGGTTATTTGGCGACTACAAGAGGGCTTGTTAGAGTAGGGGAGTGGAATCTAGATGATATGGCGATATTGTCATTGATGAAAAAAAGGGTTGGTGATCTATTTTCATGTCTGAAGATGGTGTTTGAATTGGGAAGTTAAGAGCAAGTTGTGGTGTGGTGGTTCTGGGTGCAAGAATCTAGGCACTGGCCACATCCACCACAGCATAATACGGCCATGCACCCAAGAATCTGGCCACTGGCCACAACCATTGGAATAATATGTCTACAGAAATGGAATTCAGCTATTGGAAAAAACCATTACAATAATATGTGTATAGTCATTATACATATTGTATAGTAGGCAGTGTATAGTTTTTGGAAAAAAGTGACACAATTCCATTAAAGTGGAAATGGTACTTTTCATTGATGTAGCATTGGGGGTACATGTTGACTTTGTTGTACATTGTAATACAGGAGAAATCTTTGCTTCTTTCTCTGTGAAAAAAACATAGTACAATATGTTAGGTAGGATACTTCACAATGTCGCATTGCATACAAAGTCACATATGTATGTACTTTTTAGCCCCTAATAATTAGTACATTCCAAGTACTATGCTTCAAACAACATTACTGTGCGTTTTGCACGTTTGCTGTCAGTGCTCCAGATAAGATTTTGAAGTGGGAGTGTTTTACTCCCCATTTGTAAACTTTGAGAGTAAATGTGATTTTAAGAGAGTAAAAATGAATTTTCTCATTTGCAAGAGAGTAAAATGTATGTGACATCCAGCCGACATGTGCAACACTGTATGGAAATCATTACTATGGGGCGGCTTTCTGCATTGTGACAGAATACACCTTTCATTATTTCTCTAAAGTCTGCCCATTTGATCTCTCCTGTATATATTTAAAGGTTGAAATCTTAAAAACCTAGCCAATTACATAGTAAAGCAAACATGAATTGTATTGTGTGTTTTAGGTTCGATAGCAGAAGTGTCTTTTGATGTTTAATGAAAGTCCTCATTTCCTGGAGCTATTACTACCTAATGGTCTGCCAATGTTATGATACAACAGTGCAGAGAGGCAAGGACTCTGTGCTAAATTCTATATATAATCTAATGGTCAAATGGTTATTTATATAGCACTTTTGGCAAATGTGC
This sequence comes from Ambystoma mexicanum, assembly GCF_040938575.1. NCBI lineage: Eukaryota > Metazoa > Chordata > Amphibia > Caudata > Ambystomatidae > Ambystoma > Ambystoma mexicanum. The sequence continues at coordinate 374,175,114 of NC_090926.1, read as the reverse complement.
TGTACATAGAACATATTTATCACAATTATCAACAAACCAAAGTCGGTACTCCTTCATAGACCTCAAAAGGATGAAAGGCTAACTTGGCCTTGCCGGGATTCAAACCTGCAACCTACAGATCACGCACAGATTGCAGCAACGAGTGCTCAACCGGCTGAGCTATCTTATTTGCTAGCATCCTTCAGAGTACGCTTAACTGAGTATCGACTGAGGTATAATGATCACAGTACCTAGATGTTTGACGAACCATTCATGAAGCGTTACATAAAGTTAAATACCTATCTGGATTATCACAGGGACAGGTTTTGCTGAGTTTCTATTTCAATTACCAATGCAACTTTCATTTGTTTTGAACGGCGCTTGTACTTCCTGGAGAGTCAGCTTTTGGATGTTTTAATTGTAGTCTTGAAGATTTGAGAGGCTAGAATGGTGTAATGGCAATCAATCATCCTTGAGCAAAGATTCTGATGCCACTGAACATTTATAGTAATATACCCCATTGACTGCAAGGTTGAATGGATATAAACTAGACTGTGCAGAGTCATCATTTTACACACTGTTTTTATAATTAGAGTGTAAATTAAATTACAAGTGTAAAAATGATGTGCCACTGCATGATTATGCACACCGGACATCTGAAAAATACAATTGTGCAATACTGGATTGCTTTCACTGGAAAAAAGCATAATTTGTTACCAAATATTAATTCTCAATTGCAACTTACAGGCCGATTCATGGAATAATTAGCGCGGCGCAAGTGGCCAAAAACGTGCGATTCGCAGTGGAATAGCGAAAATCGCAGTGCAAGTGCGAAAATCGCACGAAAAGCAGCGCACATCGATTCATGGAAGGCCCTGCGCGAGAAAACCATCGGATGTGCGCTAAAAAAGTGCGCGGCGCACGTTGGCGCACAGGCCATCTAACGGCGTGCGCCAGGTCACAGCGAAAATCGCACAGGCCACAGCGAAAATCGCACATAGCGTGGCGCACACAACAAAAGTAGGCGGAACACGGGGCGTAACACTCGGAATGGGGAACAACTTGCCAAAATGTGGGCGTCACGGGGGAAGTACAGGGTGCAAGTGCGCGGAACGCCCACACGCTCGCCTACAACACGTATTCATGGAATCGAATAGGGCAAAAAAGCGCACGGTCAAACCAGCGCACAGGCACAAACACGACCGCCACAAGCAAGCAGGCGGTAGCGTCTCTGCGCCTGTAATAAATGTGCGCCAAAAGGTGCGCCAACAAATAGCACCTATATACAGCCATGATGAATGTCCTATACTGTGGCCCTCCAGGACAAATGACGTGCAAAGGGGTACCCACAAACACGGACACCCGCTGACTGAAAAATAACGTGTGCGTGTATTCCGGGGTGCGCGGGAACTTTCACACGCGATTTGGCTGGGTACGTGGATCTCAGGGGTGCGCGGGGAGTCTCACGCACGATTTGGCAGGGTACGTGGATTTCAGGGGTGCGCGGGAAGTTCCACACGCGATTTGGCCGGGTACGTGCGCGGGAATTTCCACACGCGACTTGGCTGGGTACGTGGATCTCAGGGGTGCGCGGGAAGTCTCACACGCGATTTGGCAGGGTACGTGGATTTCAGGGGTGCGCGGGAAGTTCCACACGCGATTTGGCCGGGTACGTGCGCGGGAATTTCCACACGCGACTTGGCTGGGTACGTGGATCTCAGGGGTGCGCGGGAAGTCTCACACGCGATTTGGCAGGGTATGTGGATTTCAGGGGTGCGCGGGAAGTTCCACACGCGATTTGGCCGGGTACGTGCGCGGCAATTTACACACGCGATTTGGCTGGGTACGTGGATCTCAGGGGTGCGCGGGAAGTCTCACACGCGATTTGGCAGGGTACGTGGATTTCAGGGGTGCGCGGGAAGTTCCACACACGATCTGGCCGGGTACGTGCGTGGGAATTTCCACACGCGACTTGGCTGGGTATGTGGATCTCAGGGGTGCGCGGGAAGTTCCACACGCGATTTGGCCGGGTACGTGCACGGGAATTTCCACACGCCACTTGGCTGGGTACGTGGATCTCAGGGGTGCGCGGGAAGTTCCACAGGCGATTTGGCCGGGTACGTGCGCGGGAATTTCCACACGCGATTTGGCTGGGTACGTGTATTTCAGGGGTACGCGGGAAATTCTACACCCGATTTGGCTGTGTGCACCCAGGTATTCCCTGTACACCCTCCACGGCCCCTGCAGGCAGCCGACACCACAGGGGACTACCCTGCACACCTGCTCATGTCACCCAGCACCCCCACCCCCCAGCATCCAGGGGCACCCTTCACCAGTCCCCCCCTCATGGCCCCTATCACCCCCAGCCCCCAGCAGTGCAGGGGCAGCACCACCAGGCCCCCACTCATGTCCCCCTGGACCCCCACCCCCCAGCATCCAGGGGCACCCTCCACCAGGCCCCCACTCATGTCCCCCTGCACCCCCACCCCCCAGCATCCAGGGGCACCCTCCACCAGGCCCCCACTTATGGCCCCTATCACCCCCACCCCCCAGCAGTGCAGGGGCAGCACCACCAGGCCCCCACTCATGTCTCCCACCACCCCCACCCCCCAGCAGTGCAGGGGCAGCCTCCACCAGGCCCCCACCCATGTCTCCCACCACCCCCACCCCCCAGCCACCATGGGCAGCTCCCACCAGGCCCCCACTCATGTCTCCCTAACCAACCCCCACCCCCCAGGCACCATGGGCAGCCCCCACCAGGCCCCCACTCATGTCTCCCACCCACCCCCACCCCCCAGCAGTGCAGGGGCAGCACCACCAGGCCCCCACTCATGTCCAACTCATGTCTCCCACCACCCCCACCCCCCAGCATCCAGGGGCACCCTCCACCAGGCCCCCACTCATGTCCCCCTGCACCCCCACCCCCCAGCATCCAGGGGCACCCTCCACCAGGCCCCCACTCATGGCCCCCTGCACCCCCACCCCCCAGCATCCAGGGGCACCCTCCACCAGGCCCCCACTTATGGCCCCTATCACCCCCACCCCCAGCAGTGCAGGGGCAGCACCACCAGGCCCCCACTCATGTCCCCCTGCACCCCCACCCCCCAGCATCCAGGGGCACCCTCCACCAGGCCCCCACTCATGTCCCCCTGCACCCCCACCCCCCAGCATCCAGGGGCACCCTCCACCAGGCCCCCACTCATGGCCCCTATCACCCCCACCCCCCAGCAGTGCAGGGGCAGCACCACCAGGCCCCCACTCATGTCTCCCACCACCCCCACCCCCCAGCAGTGCAGGGGCAGCCTCCACCAGGGCCCCACTCATGTCTCCCACCACCCCCACACCCCAGCCACCATGGGCACCCTCCACCAGGCCCCCACTCATGTCTCCCACCACCCCCACCCCCCAGCAGTGCAGGGGCAGCCTCCACCAGGCCCCCACTCATGTCTCCCATCACCCCCACCCCCACCCCCCAGCAGTGCAGGGGCAGCCTCCACCAGGCCCCCACTCATGTCTCCCACCACCCCCACCCCCCAGCATCCAGGGGCACCCTCCACCAGGCCCCCACTCATGACCCCTATCACCCCCACCCCCCAGCAGTGCAGGGGCACCCTCCACCAGGCCCCCACTCATGTCTCCCATCACCCCCACCCCCACCCCCCAGCAGTGTGGGGCACCCTCCACCAGGCCCCCACCCATGTCTCCCACCACCCCCACCCCCCAGCCACCATGGGCATCCCCCACCAGGCCCCCACTCATGTCTCCCACCACCCCCACCCCCCAGCAGTGTGGGGCACCCTCCACCAGGCCCCCACCCATGTCTCCCACCACCCCCACCCCCCAGCCACCATGGGCAGCCCCCACCAGGCCCCCACTCATGTCTCCCACCCACCCCCACCCCCCAGCCACCATGGGCAGCCCCCACCAGGCCCACACTCATGTCTCCCACCCACCCCCGCCCCCCAGCCACCATGGGCAGCCCCCACCAGGCCCCCACTCATGTCTCCCACCCACCCCCAGCCACCATGGGCACCCTCCACCAGGCCCCCACTCATGTCCCCCTGCACCCCCACCCCCCAGCATCCAGGGGCACCCTCCACCAGGCCCCCAATCATGTCCCCCTGCACCCCCACCCCCAGCATCCAGGGGCACCCTCCACCAGGCCCCCACTCATGGCCCCTATCACCCCCACCCCCCAGCAGTGCAGGGGCAGCACCACCAGGCCCCCACTCATGTCCAACTCATGTCTCCCACCACCCCCACCCCCCAGCATCCAGGGGCACACTCCACCAGGCCCCCACTCATGTCCCCCTGCACCCCCACCCCCCAGCATCCAGGGGCACCCTCCACCAGGCCCCCACTCATGTCCCCCTGCACCCCCACCCCCCAGCCACCATGGGCACCCTCCACCAGGCCCCCACTCATGTCCCCCTGCACCCCCACCCCCCAGCATCCAGGGACACCCTCCACCAGGCCCCCACTCATGTCCCCCTGCACCCCCACCCCCCAGCATTCAGGGGCACCCTCCACCAGGCCCCCACTCATGGCCCCTATCACCCCCACCCCCCAGCAGTGCAGGGGCAGCACCACCAGGCCCCCAACTCATGTCCAACTCATGTCCCCCTGCACCCCCACCCCCCAGCATCCAGGGGCACCCTCCAGCAGGCCCCCACTTATGGCCCCTATCACCCCCACCCCCCAGCAGTGCAGGGGCAGCACCACCAGGCCCCCACTCATGTCTCCCACCACCCCCACCCCCCAGCAGTGCAGGGGCAGCCTCCACCAGGTCCCCACTCATGTCTCCCACCACTCCCACCCCCCAGCAGTGCAGGGGCAGCACCACCAGGCCCCCACTCATGTCTCCCACCACCCCCACCCCCCAACAGTGCAGGGGCAGCCTCCACCAGGCCCCCACTCATGTCTCCCACCACCCCCACCCCCCAGCAGTGCAGGGGCAGCCTCCACCAGGCCCCCACTCATGTCTCCCACCACCCCCACCCCCCAGCAGTGCAGGGGCAGCACCACCAGGCCCCCACTCATGTCTCCCACCACCCCCACCCCCCAGCAGTGCAGGGGCAGCCTCCACCAGGCCCCCACTCATGTCTCCCACCACCCCCAACCCCCAGCATCCAGGGGCACCCTCCACCAGGCCCCCACTCATGGCCCCTATCACCCCCACCCCCCAGCAGTGCAGGGGCAGCACCACCAGGCCCCCACTCATGTCTCCCACCACCCCCACCCCCCAGCAGTGCAGGGGCAGCCTCCACCAGGCCACCACTCATGTCTCCCACCACCCCCACCCCCCAGCATCCAGGGGCACCCTCCATCAGGCCCCCACTCATGTCCCCCTGCACCCCCACCCCCAAGCATCCAGGGGCACCCTCCACCAGGCCCCCACACATGTCCCCCTGCACCCCCACCCCCCAGCATCCAGGGGCACCCTCCAGCAGGCCCCCACTTATGGCCCCTATCACCCCCACCCCCCAGCAGTGCAGGGGCAGCACCACCAGGCCCCCACTCATGTCCAACTCATGTCTCCCACCACCCCCACCCCCCAGCATCCAGGGGCACCCTCCACCAGGCCCCCACTCATGTCCCCGTGCACCCCCACCCCCCAGCATCCAGGGGCACCCTCCACCAGGCCCCCACTCATGTCCCCCTGCACCTCCACCCCCCAGCATCCAGGGGCACCCTCCAGCAGGCCCCCACTTATGGCCCCTATCACCCCCACCCCCCAGCAGTGCAGGGGCAGCCTCCACCAGGCCCCCACTCATGTCTCCCACCACCCCCACCCCCCAGCAGTGCAGGGGCAGCACCACCAGGCCCCCACTCATGTCTCCCACCACCCCCACCCCCCAGCAGTGCAGGGGCAGCCTCCACCAGGCCCCCACTCATGTCTCCCACCACCCCCAACCCCCAGCATCCAGGGGCACCCTCCACCAGGCCCCCACTCATGGCCCCTATCACCCCCACCCCCCAGCAGTGCAGGGGCAGCACCACCAGGCCCCCACTCATGTCTCCCACCACCCCCACCCCCCAGCAGTGCAGGGGCAGCCTCCACCAGGCCACCACTCATGTCTCCCACCACCCCCACCCCCCAGCATCCAGGGGCACCCTCCATCAGGCCCCCACTCATGTCCCCCTGCACCCCCACCCCCAAGCATCCAGGGGCACCCTCCACCAGGCCCCCACACATGTCCCCCTGCACCCCCACCCCCCAGCATCCAGGGGCACCCTCCAGCAGGCCCCCACTTATGGCCCCTATCACCCCCACCCCCCAGCAGTGCAGGGGCAGCACCACCAGGCCCCCACTCATGTCCAACTCATGTCTCCCACCACCCCCACCCCCCAGCATCCAGGGGCACCCTCCACCAGGCCCCCACTCATGTCCCCGTGCACCCCCACCCCCCAGCATCCAGGGGCACCCTCCACCAGGCCCCCACTCATGTCCCCCTGCACCTCCACCCCCCAGCATCCAGGGGCACCCTCCAGCAGGCCCCCACTTATGGCCCCTATCACCCCCACCCCCCAGCAGTGCAGGGGCAGCACCACCAGGCCCCCACTCATGTCCCCCACTACCCCCAGCCCCCAGCATCCAGGGGCACCCTCCACCAGGCCCCCACTCATGTCCCCCTGCACCCCCACCCCCCAGCATCCAGGGGCACCCTCCACCAGGCCCCCACTTATGGCCCCTATCACCCCCACCCCCCAGCAGTGCAGGGGCAGCCTCCACCAGGCCCCCACCCATGTCTCCCACCACCCCCACCCCCCAGCCACCATGGGCAGCCCCCACCAGGCCCCCACTCATGTCTCCCTAACCAACCCCCACTCCCCAGGCACCATGGGCAGCCCCCACCAGGCCCCCACTCATGTCTCCCACCCACCCCCACCCCCCAGCAGTGCAGGGGCAGCACCACCAGGCCCCCACTCATGTCCAACTCATGTCTCCCACCACCCCCACACCCCAGCATCCAGGGGCACCCTCCACCAGGCCCCAACTCATGTCCCCCTGCACCCCCACACCCCAGCATCCAGGGGCACCCTCCACCAGGCCCCCACTCATGGCCCCCTGCACCCCCACCCCCCAGCATCCAGGGGCACCCTCCACCAGGCCCCCACTTATGGCCCCTATCACCCCCACCCCCAGCAGTGCAGGGGCAGCACCACCAGGCCCCCACTCATGTCCCCCTGCACCCCCACCCCCCAGCATCCAGGGGCACCCTCCACCAGGCCCCCACTCATGTCCCCCTGCACCCCCACCCCCCAGCATCCAGGGGCACCCTCCACCAGGCCCCCACTTATGGCCCATATCACCCCCACCCCCCAGCAGTGCAGGGGCAGCACCACCAGGCCCCCACTCATGTCTCCCACCACCCCCACCCCCCAGCAGTGCAGAGGCAGCCTCCACCAGGGCCCCACTCATGTCTCCCACCACCCCCACCCCCCAGCCACCATGGGCACCCTCCACCAGGCCCCCACTCATGTCTCCCACCACCCCCACCCCCCAGCAGTGCAGGGGCAGCCTCCACCAGGCACCCACTCATGTCTCCCATCACCCCCACCCCCACTCCCCAGCAGTGCAGGGGCAGCCTCCACCAGGCCCCCACTCATGTCTCCCACCACCCCACCCCCCAGCATCCAGGGGCACCCTCCACCAGGCCCCCACTCATGACCCCTATCACCCCCACCCCCCAGCAGTGCAGGGGCACCCTCCACCAGGCCCCCACTCATGTCCAACTCATGTCTCCCACCACCCCCACCCCCCAGCAGTGTGGGGCACCCTCCACCAGGCCCCCACCCATGTCTCCCACCACCCCCACCCCCCAGCCACCATGGGCATCCCCCACCAGGCCCCCACTCATGTCTCCCACCACCCCCACCCCCCAGCAGTGTGGGGCACCCTCCACCAGGCCCCCACCCATGTCTCCCACCACCCCCACCCCCCAGCCACCATGGGCAGCCCCCACCAGGCCCCCACTCATGTCTCCCACCCACCCCCACACCCCAGCCACCATGGTCAGCCCCCACCAGGCCCCCACTCATGTCTCCCACCACCCCCAACCCCCAGCATCCAGGGGCACCCTCCACCAGGCCCCCACTCATGGCCCCTATCACCCCCACCCCCCAGCAGTGCAGGGGCAGCACCACCAGGCCCCCACTCATGTCTCCCACCACCCCCACCCCCCAGCAGTGCAGGGGCAGCCTCCACCAGGCCCCCACTCATGTCTCCCACCTCCCCCACCCCCCAGCATCCAGGGGCACCCTCCACCAGGCCCCCACTCATGTCCCCCTGCACCCCCACCCCCAAGCATCCAGGGGCACCCTCCACCAGGCCCCCACTCATGTCCCCCTGCACCCCCACCCCCCAGCATCCAGGGGCACTGGAATGCAACTAAAATGCAACTATATACAAAAAGTGGAGCAGTGTCCATCGACTCCAAATCAGAAGAAGAAACAAAGGAAACCTAAAACTAAATAACTATATACAGAGGCGGCGGGCAAGTCCAGCGGCTCACTCCGTGGTGTTCCGGGCCAGGGCAAACTCCTCGTCTATGTCCCGGAGGCGGTCCTGTTCCATGGCCCTGAGGGTCCGCAGGGACGACGCCAACTGCTCCTCCAACCCCCTGCGGATTGCCTCGAGGCACTCGGCCCGCCTCAGGGCCCTCCGCATGGAGTTCTCCGCCCTAACCATCGTGAGCCGCGCCTCTTCCGCCCGCCGCCGCTCCGCACCTATCTGCTGGCCCAACCGCAGCCACACGGAAGACACTTCCTATCCTGGGTCCTCCTGCCCTCCGGCCGATGCCTGCCCCTCCGATGTTGATGGCCACGAGCCATGATGCCTCCCACGTTGACTCTGCTGCTGCCTCTGACGCAACTGCCTCTGCCAGCACGACGGCATCCAGGCTGATGGAATCCACCGACGCCGTCGTGCACGTGCCCTGCCTGATGATGCCGGCACATCCTCCATCTGCTGGGGTACAGTTGCTGTGGTGTCCACACCTGCTGGACCTCTGACTCCTGACTGTGGCAGGGATGGGATCCCCACCGAGCTGGCTGCATTGGTCAGGGCAGGTCCACAGGGGGTCCTGGTGGCATCTGGGCCGGAAGACGGCAAGGAGAACGACCGGCGTATAGCCTCCACAGAGGAGGAGAGGGCCGCCAGATTGGCCGACACATGCAGGAAACCCCCGAACATGGAAGATCCCAATTGTGCCACGTCGGCACGGTGCTCTTCGTGATGACGTGCGTGCTCCTCCCGGGAAGCACGCACGTCATCACGAATTGCACCCGCGCGCATCGCGACCCCAATCAGGACCTTCTCCATACGGACACGGGTCCCCTCGTCCGCAGGTGGAGGGGAGTCAGGTGACATGGACATCCCCTCTACCTGCGGACGGGCCTGGGATGGGGCATCACTGCTGGTGCATGGTGGTGCACTCACAGGGACAGCGACATGCACAGGCCCCTCCACGGTGACCTGTGCTGCCTCCTGCCCCTGCCCCTGGACTGCACCACTTGCACCAGCAGGGATGCCCCCACCAGGCCCCATGTGTGCCTCAGTGGCGGCCTCCTCCTCCTCTGTGGAAACCACCAACCTGGACGGCTCCTCACCGTCTTCCGCCGTAGCAGGCCCCTGTGGGGGCTCACCCACCCCTTCCGCTGCAGCCGTGGGGGCATCCCCGCCGCCTTGCTCCACAGCGCCGTCTCCGCCCTCTTCTTCACTAGCCGCTGCGTAGAGGGAGACATAGAACACAAGCATCAGGGTACAGTTCAATGGTCCCCTAGACAGGAAGCAATAGCAGATGAGTACCACTGTCAAAGTACACTTCCATCATGTCCCTCCACAACACATGGGTCAGTCCAGGCAAAACACACACAGTAACAGGCATGGTGCATGCCATGGACATTTCCATACATGTCCAATGGACTCTTGAAACATACAATGATATGGAACTCACATGCATCATGGGTCATGCCTATCACATGCACACACTTCACCTCAGTCACATCCATCTGGCCTCATACACCCCAAACACAGCGGATACAAGGATAACTAGGCTGCATCAGTGAATCTGTGCATTGTCACACACATGTGTCATGCATCCATGTCACAGACACGCCGGTCAGGCACACAGACATGCTACCATATATGTACCTGGCATCAGCACCCATCCCTCACCCCCACCCATGTCCAGGAACAGAGACTGGCATGCTCTCATGTGTAAAATCTGCATAGGGCTCCCCATGTCGCATTTAAACACATGCAACAACCATGTGGTTCACACATCACTGGTCGCACATGCATTACCATGATGTCCCTGCACACATACATGCATACATGGCCTATGTCACACATACAGGCAAGTATCAGACAACCAGCACACCGCAACATGCCCTGTCTCACACAGCAATGCTTGGCCACTTACCGCTCAACTCCAGACTGGTCTCCCTCTCAAGGATCTGGGCGTGGAGCGCTGGGCGTACGCGTTCCAGGACCCTCATCTGGATGGAACTCATGCAGCCCCGGCCCCCCTCCACGAGGCGCCGGGCCTTCACGAGGGTCCTGGACCTCAAGTCCTCCCAGCGCTTCTTGATCTTCTGGACGTCGCGGGTTGCCACCCCCTCCGCGTTGATGGCAACCACACAGTCGGCCCAGATCCTCTCCCGTCCTTCCTTGCTGGCGCGGGACGATCCAAAGAGGGCATCATACTGCCCCAGGACATGCTCCACCAGGACACCAACTTCGGTGGCAGTGAAGCTGGTGCCCCTCTGCCCCTCTGGCCTGGGGTTGCCACTGGTGCCAGATGTGGAAGTGCCCAACATGGCAACTGCAGAGGCAGGAGTGGGTGGGCAACTGGGTCCAGGGGGTTGGGCTGTGGAGCGATGTTATCCCAGTCGGGAGTCTTCTGTTCCAGCAGGGGTGGACACAGCAACTGGACCCCTGCAGATGGCTGATGTGCAGGCACCAAATGGCAGGGCATGGTGGCAGCAGGCAGGCAGGCAGCAGCAGCAGATGGCACGTGGGAGGCTGCTCGGGGCACTGGGGGGCAGTAATTCAGCCTTCTGGGCAGGAGCGTGGTCTTCCATGTGTTTTCGCGTGGCCAGCTTGATACGGAGTGATTTGGCACGTGAAAATCCTGCACGTTAGCGTGAAATTCGAGGAAAGGCCCTTAGCGTGTAAGCGCGTCAGCACGCATACGCGATTCTATTGGACCAAAGGCCCTCAGCGCGTAAGCGCATCTGTGACGTGACCCGCACAGGTGTTTCCCTCATAGCACGTGATGACGGAGCACACGTGGAAAGACTGCACGTCAGAGTGTCATCGCGTGTAATTGGACAAAAGTGCGCGTACACGCGATTGGCCTATGTATGTGTATTTCAGGGGTGCGCAGGCACTTACACACGCGAGTACATCAGCGCACGTGTATTCCGGGGTGCGTGGGAATTTCCACACGCTATTGGCCTGGGTACTGGATTTCAGGGGTGCGCGGGAAGTTTCACACGCGAGTACATCAGCGCACGTGTATTCCGGGGTGCTCGGGAATTTCCACACGCTATTGGCCTGGGTACTGGATTTCAGGGGTGCGCGGGAAGTTTCACACGCTCGCCTACAACACGCGCAAAGAAACACATACGCCAGTAGGAAGCAGGCATACGTCGACCCGCGACGCATAAATTTGCGCGCAAAAAAATAACAAGCTCAGACGCCAGGATGAATATACCGTTCCTAGCAGCAGTGGCCGTGGGCTACCAAAGGAGGAGGAGGAGGATAGTCAGGGCCAGAATATTCACACCCAGAACCAGCCTTTTCGGGATGCCTGATGACCAGGTGTATGGGAGGTACACGTTTCCACCACACATAATACTGGACCTGGTGAGTGAGTGGGAGGATGACCTCACATCACCCACCCTGTGCTCCCAAGCACTCAGCTCCCTGGAGAAGGTCCTCAATGTACTGCACTTCTTAGCCACTGGATCATTTCAGCAGACAATTGCCATAGTGGGTGGGGTGTCACAGGCCACGCAGTCACGCTGCCTACACCAGGTCTTGAACATCATCACTGCACGCCCATCAGTCCGCAGGCACATATACCTGCCCAGAACACCTGCAGAAAGGCATGCTGCCGCCCTGGATTGTTACGGTGTGGCACGATTCCCCAAAGTGCTAGGTGCCATCGACTGCACCCATGTGGCTCTACGTCCCCCCAGGGCATCTGAGCACATCTATAGGAACCGCAAGCACTGGCATTCCATCAACGTGCAGGTAGTATGTAATGCCAAGGGAATCATCACCTCAGTATATGCCAACTATCCCGGGTCCACCCACGACAGCTTCATTTACCGAATGTCCACCCTAAGCCGGGACCTAGAAGCTGGGCGGCATGGCGATACATGGCTGCTTGGTGAGTATGAATGCCACTGCACATGCACGCATGTCAGATACTGAGCAAGGTCACAACCCCACCAATGATACCAATCACCACCTCCACAGGGGACAGGGCCTACCCTCTCAGCCCCCACATGATGACGCCAATTCGGAACCCCACCACGCCACCCGAGGTAAGATATAACACAGCCCACATTGCAACCCGGGGCATAGTGGAGCGCACATTCGGAGTGCTTAAGTCACGCTTTCGCTCCCTTGACCGTTCTGGCGGGCAGCTGTTATAAGTTCCCCCAGTAGTGTGCAGGATCATAGTGGCAGCATGTGTCCTGCACAACGTTGCAACACGCCGGGGCCTGGCCGTGGACATGGTGGTGCCCCCACATCCCCAACCACATGCACGCCCGCTGCGCATGGGAGGCGAAAGGGCACGGGGGGAGGCAGCCCGTACACAGCTAGTGGCTAATTACTTCACATAGAAATCACACCCCTGTGGAGTGCACACTGCCCTGGCACATACCATCTGACAATCAATGATGACTCAACCTGACACTGATCCTGAATGTCTGAAGAATCAACCGTCAAAACCATATCAGCCTGAGATTGTTCACCTGGAAGTGTTACAATGTGTGCATCCCTACCTACACAGACACCACCAATGCAGTTTCGTGAAAAAACACATTCATGCAGCTAAAATGAATACCCACTTGCAAAATGCAACATGAGGACAGTGCCATGTCACCCAACCCATCCCCAGCACCGCCACACGACACACCGTGCCATGTCATGCTATGTGCAGGTAAACAAAGTAATCCCCACAACATGACACAAGTGTCACAATGTACAGTGTCCCTAATTGAAACTCGCAACACCTGAAATGCTCACAGTAATGCAGGACCAACAACACACTTGAGCAGGTATTTAGCAATAACACTTATCAGCTACTGACCCTCAAAACTACCATTAACATGACATTACGAATGTAAGGAATTAGTAGTCTCACCACCTGGAAATGCCTGCACTCCCACCACTTCCAACTGTACAGTGTTGCTGCCATGTAGAGTTGTAGGTGCACTGCTGCCAACATGGACCCCATCTCCAAAGTAGAGGGCCTTGTGTAGACATGAGGAAAGGACCTGCAAATTAGGAGGTAGACACGGATGATGAGTTACACATCAATGCAACATGCAGTGTACAACACAACAGCAATATGCACTAGGAATGTATACACAGTATTGACTAGACTACCCACACATGTAGTGGGAGTCCAATGTCACCATGTACGTCAATGTCACTTGGGCACACCCTTTGCAAGCCCATGGAAACGGGAAGAAGGAGGCGTGTGTGTGACAAAAACCCAAGCATCTGAACCAAATACATGACAAGCCTGCATGTGCCCAGCCACAATGCAGCGTATGCCCACGGGAGCCACACAAGGCAACACATTGTCCCAAAAAAAATAAAAAAATAAAATAATAAAAATAAATAAATTAAAAAAAATAAAAAATGGCCATTAATGGGCCCGGGGGGGTTGGGGAGGCCACCCAGGAGGTCCGAGGACAGGGTGCACACCAAAACCCACCTGTGTGGATCTTGCGAAAAAAAAACACCTCCATGGGCTCATGGCCCACACGGCTACCCTATTGTGGGAGTATCACTGCTGTCACTATTATCACCCTGTGCAGCTGCATCCGGAGGTGGTTGCACTATGGGAGGCAGCCCACGCAAGGCCCTAGTCTGTTCCTCCATGGCTGCAAGCATGCGGGTGTGGTAGGTCTTGTTCTGGAGGATGAGTGTGCGGAGGTCCCCATGCAACAACTCACGGGATGCCCGGACCTCCACTCTAGTTGCCTGCATCTCAGCTGAGAGCGTACGGGTGAGACGCTCCAGCTGCTGTTCTGTCCTTCGGTTTGTTGAAGCCTCAAGCTCAACAAGAGTCGTCCTGAGGTGAAGGAGTTCCAGCCTCAGGGCTTCCCTGTGGCCCTGGGACTCTATGGAGATGGCTTCCTGCAGAGTCGCCAGTGCCGCCCGCCTGTCCCTGTTGGATGCCAACATGTCCTCCCTGTGTGACTGGCAGATGGAGTCGGTTGCCTGCTGTAGTTGCTCCATCAGCCTTTCGGGGGGGAAAATGGAAGTGGCCACCCTATCCATGGCCTGAGCCATCATCTCTGATGATGCTGCCTGTTGGGTTGCCATACCGTAAATGGATTGCTCCCATGCGGTATTGCCAGGTGGCGTATGGCCACCACGTCGGCGGGCACCACACCTGTCTGGGGCAAGGCGAACTGCGCCTTGCTGTGCCGGCACTGCCTGAGGCTGCAGGACTGCATTCCCCCTCTGATCTGCTGGCCCAGGAACAGGATCAGATGTCGCGGAGTGTGACCCTGCATCCGTAACCACCAAAGGCGTAGCTGCCAACACTGACATCCCCATTGAGGGTTCTGACCCTGGTGCAGGTGGGTGGGACAGAACAGAATCCCTCCCAGGAACACTCACCTGCGACGGCACGTAGGTCTCATCATCCGAATCAACACCTGAGTACAGCTCGGGGGAGGTGCAGCCAGAGACACCCCTTGAGACCACGACCTGCAGCAGTTGTGGGTTCTCACCCACCACCACACCACGTCCATCACTGGTGGTCGGTCGGCCCTCGGACCCCTCCTGGGTCTGCACCATCTCCACAACCCCAGCAGTATCAGGTGCGTCTTCCCCTGCAAAGACATAAAAGCAAACAAATGGAAACAGGCATTAGCACCATGGCACACAATGAGGGCTGAGAAGCAACAGAACCAGTACTTGATTGACACATGTCCCACATGACTAAAACCCTCCCATGCATGCACCCTCACTGCGTATGAAGGGCAGGCAAATGGCACACACTGATGACACCAAGATGGAAGATGAACACATTTTCTGCATGCTGCCTGGCAGTGGTGAAATACACATGCCATCACACAGATGGCATGTACCATTGCTATTGAGTGAAGATGGGGAGGAGGGCAGCACGTATTCATTCAGTCCAGTTCCCTCATGTAATAGCTTTTCTAATTCAAACAGGTCTGATTTTTCACCTGGAACTGCCAGTCCAAAATGGTCCGATTGCACAGGGACATGTCTAAACAAATGATATCCAGGTAACAAAGTCACTCCACTTTACCATAGCCATGTCAGACATGTGACTAGAGGACTGAGAAATGCCTAGTAAAAGTGGTGGAATGCAAACAATCTGCCTGAATGAACAGAGAAAAATAAGCAACAATGTTGTGGCAAGGTGACACTTCAAGGGCAACTGGCGTGCTGTTGGGCTAGATGTCTACTGTTGGCAGAAGGGATACTGCTATGGCCAAAGGCTGCTGCGCAGAATGTATTGCATGAAGCACATGGGTGACCCAAACGACTCAGGCACACACACCCTCACCTGGCACACAAACAGAAGCCCTCACACATACACCGTGCACATGGATGACACACACATGCATGTGCACTCACCGGACAATGCCTCATAATCAGGCAGATCTCCCACGCCTTCGATCTGTTCCTCCGTGACGTAGGTCCCAGCGACTGACTCATGTGGAGTGAGTTCCATGTCTTCTACTGGAGACCCACCTCCAGTCACTAGAGTTGCGGCATGACTTGAGGCCAGCTTATTCTTTGCCCTGCGCTTTAGGTCATTCCAGCGCTTATAGCAATCATTGGCTGTGCGCCTCACGATTCCAAGGGCACTTACGATGTCCGCAACGGTCTGCCAGTGTGCCTGGCGTTGTGCAGGTGTGGTCTTGGATCCTGCAACAATGACCATCTCGTTATCATGTGCGGACACATACTCGACAAGTGCATTCAGTTCGGCATCCGTGAAGCTGGGCTTCCTCGACGGGCCGGACTGTGTAGCCGTGTCTGGGGCATCAGCCTGTGCCGGACGAGCACTCTTCCTCTTCCGCTTGGAAGGTGGTGGTGATCCTGAGTGTCCTACGCCGCTCTGGACACTAGGGGCAGGAGCCCTGGTGGACTCTGTATCAGGAGTGTGGGATTGCACACTCAGCATGGGAGTTGGTGTAGGCATTGGCTCAAGTGTAATGGTGTCAGGGGGAATGTCAGCAGGATGGACTAGGACCGACACTGTCCTGGCTGGGTGTGTGAGAGCTGGGGTGGATGGAGCCGCAGCTGCCCCTGCAGCCTCTCCACCCTGCCTACTTGGGGCAGCAGATGACCTTGCTGCCCCTGATCCACGTGGCCTGATGACATCAACGTGCACCAGCGCACGTGTCATAGGCCTGCTGACCTGGAAGTCAGCCATGGAGTCAGCCAGGTCTGGTGCCACAATGGGCTGGTCCAACAAGGGCTGAGCATGGATGGTGTCAGCCACATCAGCCTCAACCAGGGGCGGCGGGGGGGATTATGGGTGCCCTTGACTGGTCCTCCACACATGGGGGGACAGGGTCACCCTGCAAGTAATGACCACGTCCCCTACCGGATCCACCACGGCCACCACTTGTGGCTCGTCCACCTTTGCCACCCTTACGGATTCCTCGCCTCCCAACCATGGCACTGATGTTAATGTGCGTATGGGAGTGGCTGTAAACTATTGTCCTGGGCAATTGGGGGTCAAAGGGGTTGGGTACCAGATGGTAATTGTACCCTAGTGCTCTAGCAAGGCTGAATGTGACCCCTGGGGAAAGATGACGGGTCACGCAATGCACAGGAAGCCCAAAAAAGGGAGATGACCTGCACGCAACCCCTCCTAGACCACGTGTGCGGAAAAAAAAACCTGCACTACGCTGTGGCACCCAGTAACACATGAATGAACGTATGCGTGTCACACGCAGCCTAGAATGACCTCTGAAGGGGTAGGCTACACACGGATGTTAGATACGTGCGTGACTCACCGTCTGCCAGGAAAAAGAGCGTGAAAAAGAAGCGCGTTTGCGCGTTTGCGCTTTGGCAACACCCCCGCCAAAAGAAGAATTGTACGCTGTCTGAGGAGACAGGACAACAGTAGAAGGGAACGCTGTTTGAGGGAACAGGCCCAGGAAAACCAGAAAAAGAGAAAAAAGAAAAAAGCTGTCAGAGGTAACAGAGAGTATGAACTTGAAACGCTGTGAAGTAAATCGCATGTGAAACGACAAGAAGTACAGATTTCACCCACTCGCTCTCCACGAAAAGCACGGAAATGGTGTTCTACACGTACCTTTTATGCAGGCCCACACGTCCAGCATCACTTCCGCGTGTACGCGCTAGGGCCATTTCCACCAATTACACGCTTTGTCACTTCCGCGTGTAGGGCCATTTCCACCAATTACACGCTTTGTCACTTCCGCGTGTACGCGCTAGGGCCATTTCCACCAATTACACGCTTTGTCACTTCCGCGTGTAGGGCCATTTCCACCAACTACACGCTTTGTCACTTCCGCGTGTACGCGCTAAGGCCATTTCCACCAATTACACGCTTTGACACTCGGACGTGTCTTTCATTTTTTTAACACGCAACATTTCAAACGTGTGCCATATTCAACGTGCACGTGACTTCATAGACCCGCATACCTTGGTGGCCTTTGGGCCAATGAATGTACAGACGTGTGCTGACGCGCTTACGCGCTAAGGGCCTTTCCTCGAATTACACGCAGACGTGCTGGATTTTCACGTGCAAAATCACTCCGTATCAAGCTGGCCACGCGTTCACACACGGAAGACCACGCTCCTGCCCAGAAGGCCGAATTACTGCCCCCCAGAGCCCTGAGCACGCTCCCACCTGCCATCTGCTGCTGCCTGACTGCCTGCTGCCCACGTGCCCTGCCATTTGCTGCCTGCACATCAGCCAGGGGTGCTGTTGCTGCGACCACCCCTGCTGGAACCGAAGACTCCCGACTGCTTTTCCAATGCCCCACAGCCCAGCCCCAGGACCCAGTTGCCCACCCACTCCTGCCTCTGGGGTTGCCATGTCGGGCACTGCAACATCTGGCACCAGTGGCAACCCCCGGCCAAGGAGGCAGAGGGGCACCAGCTTCACTGCCACCGAAGTTGGTGTCCTGGTGGAGCATGTCCTGGGGCAGTATGATGCCCTCTTCGGAAGGTTGCGCGCCGACAAGGAAGGACGGACTCGGATCTGGATGGACATTGTGACTGCCATCAACGCGGAGGAGGTGGCAGTCCGCGACTACGAACGTGTCAGGAAGCGCTGGGAGGACTTCAGGTCCAGGACCCTCAACAAGGCCCGGCGCCTACTGAAGGCAGCGGATGCTAAGGGGCGCCAGGGCCACTTGTCGGAAGATCAGATGAGGGTCCTGGAACGCATATCCCCAGCGCTCCACGTCCAGGTCCTTGAGAGGCAGACCCGTCTGGAGTCGAGCGGTAAGTGTACATGCATACTGATTGTAAGCTGTGCGTGTGGTGTGCCAGGAGTGTGCAGGTTGAACATGTATTTTTATGTGGGCAAGTAGAGGGGGGTGTACAGGGCCGTGAGGGTGACACATGCGAGGGGTCTCATGTGTGACACATGGATGGTGCTTGTGTGTGTGGGCTTGCATGGCACAGGATGTGGAGGAATGATTGTCAGGTGTGACATGGATGTCGATCGGAACACTGCGACAGTTGGCGGAGGTGTACACATGCATGCAAGTTTGGTGGTGTGTATGCATGTGTAGTGTACTCCCTATGTTGCATGTGATGTGTGGATGACCTTTGGCTGCTCATGCTGTTGTATGTGAATGGATGGTGAATGGATGGTGCTGGCTGTTGCAATATGCCTGTGGTATGGCTCATGTGTGCAAGTTGAAATGACATGTGTGTTGGGGATTGTGATGCCATGTCTGAGGTTTACCAATGCCACTCATGTATGACTGTCATGTGTGTATGAGTCCATTGGACAGTGCCCTGATGCCTGTGTTTTCTTTCTCCCTGTCTGCAGCGTCAACTGATGAAGAGGGCGGAGAAGGTGCTGTGGAGCACAGCGGCAGGGGTCGCACCACCAGCCGGAGACGCAAGGCCCGGATCCCCTCCCAGGTTCTGATCTCGTCGGGGAGTGAGGAGTACGGTGCTGTGTCCCAGGCCGCAGCTGCCGAGGGGAGGTCCAAGAGGTGGAGGTTGGAGTTGGACTCCTCGGCAGCAGAAGGGGCAGCTGGGACCCAACAGGGCCGAACGGAGGAAGATGGCACGGAGTCATCCAGGTTGGTGGGGGGTTTGGAGGAGGAGGAGGCCGTGCAAGCGACAGATGCGGGGTCTGGAGGTGGGGATTCCACTGGTGCTAGTGGTGCAGTGCAGGATCTGGGACAGGAGGCAGCACAGGCTGCCGCGGAGGTGCCTGTGTGCAATCCTGTCCCTGCTCCTGTCACTGCATCATCTTGCACCAGCGGGGATGCCTACCTCCAGACCCGTTCTCAGGGAGGGGATTGACTTACAACACCTGGCCTTCCTCTCCCTGCGGATGTGGCTATCCTGCACCAGGTTGAGCCTGTCCAGGGTGGGGTGGCGTTGCGTCAACGGGCCATGCGAGCTGACCTGCAGTCTTTTCATGATGAGTCTGCACGTCTTCTTGCATGGCTCGTTGACTGCGTTGACCCACTGGGACAGCTCACCAGGGCTGGATTCCTCCGTTTCCTGGACCTTGTTCTGACCCCCTCCTCCACGGAACCCCCTATGCCCCAGTCGTCCTCCATGCCCTCTTCCCACCCATGTGTCACCTGGGTGCCCTGTGGAGCTGCCTCCGACCGTGCGGCCAGGCTGGTGGACAACAGATCCCTGCCACAGTCGGGAGTCGGACGTCCAGCAGGGGTGTCCACATCAACGACTGCACCCCAGCTGGAGGAGGATGTGCAAGTACCATCGGACAGGGCACATGGACAGCAGCAGCTGCAGCAGCAGGAGGCTGTAGATGGGAGCCATGATAGCTCGGGGCCTTCAACATCGGAGGGGCAGGCATCGGCCGGAGGGCAGGAGGACCCTGGACGGGAAGTGTCTTCCGTGTGGCAGCGGTTGGGCCACGCCATAGATGCGGAGCGGCGGCGGGCGGAAGAGGTGCGGCTCACGATGGTCAGGGCGGAGAACTCCATGCGGAGGGCCCTGGGGCGGGCCGAGTGCCTAGAGGCAATCCGCAGGGAGTTGGAGGTGAACATGTCGGCGTCCCTGCGGACCCTCGGGGCCATGGAACAGGACCGCCTCCGGGACATAGACGAGGAGTTCGATGATGCCCTGGCCCGGAACACCACTAAGTGAGCCGCTGGACTGGCCCGCCGCCATTGTATATAGTTATTTAGTGATAGGTTTCCTTTATAGTTTATTTTTATTTGGAGTCGACGGACACTGCTCCACCTTTTGTATATAGTTCCATTTTTTGGTAGGTTTCATTTCTTCTGTTGGGATGATGGACCCTGAATACTTTGTACATAGTTGGACTTTGGATTTGGACATTTTTTTACTATGAATATTTTTTCCCATGGAGCAATGTTTTTCTTTTTCTTTTTTCCCTTCATTTCCTTTTTATGGACTTGAACTTTGGAAGAAATTTTTTTGGATTATCATTTATTGATTTTAATTTGAAAAGGGACAGCCAGCTTAATTTTGTTTTTTTTTTACTTGTGTATTTTGTTTAATTTTGATTGCCATTACTGTTGTTATTAATACATTATTTGGATTTTTTAATTATTCAATGTGTGGTTTCATATCATTGTTTTCATGCATGTCATGATATGGGTTTTCAGGTTCACTTGCAACCATTGTGTGTGTGTGAGACACATGTGTTGATTTACATTGTTTCCATTGGAGTAGTATCATGGGTGCATGTAATACTTGGTTGTGTCTTTGGGCTGTGGTGGCTGGCCATGAGGCCCATGCTTGAGGATTGTCAGGGCCTGTGGGCAGGGGGACATGAGTGGGGGCCTGGTGGAGGCTGCCCATGGTGGCTGGGCGGTGGGGGTGGGTGGGAGACATGGGTGGGGGCCTGGTGGGGGATGCCCATGGTGGCTGGGGGGTGGGGGTGATGGGAGACATGGGTGGGAGCCTGTTGGGGGCTGCCCATGGTGGCTGGGGGGTGGGGGTGGTGGGAGACATGGGTGGGGGCCTGGTGGAGGGTGCCCCACACTGCTGGGTGGGTGGGGGTGGTGGGAGACATGAGTGGGGGCCTGGTGGGGGATGCCCATGGTGGCTGGGGGGTGGGGATGATGGGAGACATGGGCGGAGCCTGGTGGGGGCTGCCCATGGTGGCTGGGGGGTGGGGGTGGTGGGAGACATGGGTGGGGGCCTGGTGGAGGGTGCCCCACACTGCTGGGGGGGTGGGGGTGGTGGGAGACATGAGTGGGGGCCTGGTGGAGGCTGCCCATGGTGGCTGGGGGGTGGGGGTGGGTGGGAGACATGATTAGGGGCCTGGTGGGGGCTGCCCATGGTGGCTGGGGGGTGGGGGTGGGTGGGAGACATGAGTTGGGGCCTGGTGGAGGGTGCCCCACACTGCTGGGGGGGGTGGGGGGTGGGAGACATGAGCAGGTGTGCAGGGTAGTCCCCTGTTTTGTGGGCTGCCTGCAGGGGCCGTGGAGGGTGTACAGGGTACACCTGTGAGGACCCACCCAGCCTAATCATGTGTGATTATTCCCGCGCACCCCTGTAATACACGTACCCAGCTAAATCGCGTGTGATAATTCCCGCGCACCCCTGTAATACACGTACTCAGCCAACTCACGTGTGATTATTCCCGCGCACCTCTGTAATACACGTACCCTGGCTAATCGCGTGTAAAACTTCACGCGTACCCCTGTCATACACGTACCCTGGCTAATCGCATGTAAAACCTCCCGCGTACCCCTGATATGAACGTTACCCGCTTTGCGTTCCTTGTTTGGCAGCCCTATCAACTGGTCCAGGGTTAGCGCAGCACTTTGCGATGATTTAGCGATTTTGATGGCTTTTCCTTGCGCGAGGGCGTTCTTGGGGGCGTTACTGGCGCTGCTGCAGGGTCGCTGTGATACTCTGCGCCACGGCTGGTTTGGGAGCCTAAAATATATGAATACGCTGTGCGCGGAAATCGGTTTTGGCGCACGCGCCTGGCGCAGACAATCGCACGCGGACACTCTGCGCCAGCCGCTTGCGACACTTTTCTGCGAAATTCTATGAATTACGCTGTTAGTTTTCCATCTTATTAATTATACAATCCTAAAATTCTAGGAAAAATAAATATGCACATTGCTTCTGTTTGCTCCATTCAGCAGAAGCGGAATGTAAAGAAACCATTACTTTTATCACAGTGTGCAGTTTCTTTTTTTGAAAGGCTTCAGAGAAATACATTCTGTTTTAGAGGTGGCTTGCAATTACACCCCTGTAGATACAAATCAAAAGAAGCCTTCTGTTTTCTGTCAAGTAACCTGACCTTTGCACTGCCTCTGCTGTAAACCTATGTGTGAATGTACACAGGAAAATAATAAAGCTGTCGTATTTACAAGATTTTCATGCGTAAAAAGGCCTGGTACGCAATTTATCGGGATGCCTGGTTGCTCTGTTTGGTTGCATAATCATTGGGTCTTTGGGAAAAAAAATCCATGTAGGATAAAATAAAACCTAGTACATTTATTTGACGTTACGTGTCACACTATGTTTGTTTGAAGTGTGCAGTACTTAAAGGAATGTTTAAGGTGCACAAATAGGTGTATTTGTTGTTACAAGCAGTGTTGTTGTAGGAAGAATTGTAATGGTGTATGTGTTTTGCTTTTCAAAAGTGCTGGTGGTATGGCTGTAGTTAGATACCAGTTGGCGTATTCTAACTGTTGATAGTTTCACCATTTTGAAGGGTATGTTTTGAAGCACTTTAATTCCTGTCGGTGGATTATAATTCTTTCACTATTGGTAACTAATATTGCAGTATTATGGGAGCAGTTAGATACCAGTTGGTGTAATCTAACTGTTGATAGTTTTATAGTTTAGAAGGATATGTTCTGAAGCACTTTCATTCCTGATGGTGGATTTTAACTATTTCACTATTGCAAAGTAACATTCCAGTATTATGATTACAGTTAGAAAGCAGTTGGCGTATTCTAACTGTTGATAGTTTTACAGGTTAGAGACTAAACCTTGTATACCCTCATGATCAGTACATTTTAAGTACTATGGGTGAAACAACATTAGGGTGTGTTTTTGCACAGTTGTTGTTTCTGTTTGCATAATCATTGGGTCATTGGGGAACAAATCGATATAGCATTATCAAAAATGTACTAATTTTACATCTGTTGGCACATTGGAATTGTTCTCCATTTGTAGCACTATGGATGTAGTTAGATACCAGTTGGCATATTCTAACTGTTTAGAGTTTTACAGTTGGGAAGGGTATTTCTTTAAGCACTTAGATACCTGTTGGTGTCTAAAGTGCACTAACTTACGATAGGTTTACAGGTCAGTGACTAAATTTAGGTTTAAGGAATATTAAGTAGGCATTTGTTAGATTTGCTGATAATCTATGTTTCAGAGTAATGAAAGTGTCATTGCATTCAAACCAACCACATCTTTTTTTAATGTACGCAGTATAGTGACCTGCAGTGGGTGTGGCACCAGTGTGGTACATTATGCCTACTGTTGTGAAGGTTTTGTTGCCAAGAGATACTTGCCCGTATTTGAAGCTATCAAGCTTGCAGTTGTTTTTGGCACCATCTACGTTGTACCTTTAAAAGCATTACTATTACATATTGGCTATGTGAGCATATGTGTAAGGTCGAACGATTGTCTGAATTGTAAACAGTGCATAATATGCCATGATTTGCATTTTGCACCAGCTGATGTAATTGAATGGACTCACAATTAGGTATAGATACATACACAAATCATTCATTAGGGACCTGCTCCTGTGCAATATGGTTGCAGGAAGTGCATGTATTCTTCCATGTGTATGACATCTGGAAGATTTCATTTATAGGTAAATTTTTGCTTTCTAGTACTTGCAGTAAGTACATTAGAAATTCTTGTGGATCTTCCTATGTGTTTATGGTGAATCTTACCATTCCTGCACAGTAGTCAAATTCTTGCCTTACTCCTGAGACACTGAAAGTGTTGTCAGGATTATTTGTTGCATTTCTATGAAGGATGAGCATTGGCAAACACAACTGGTCTGAGTCGTTCAAGTAAATGTTTTGAACAATTGGTGGCAATTGGAACAGAAGATTGAATCCTACATTTGCATAGCAATTTACACCAGTTGTGTTGGATAATTTAAATGGACCGGAGATTTCTGTCTCTGTCCCATTTGCTGGACTTACAGTTGTTTTTTTAGAAGACATATTTGTCTTTGTTTGTGCGGTTGGATGTGCACTTGCTTTTGCACTAGATAGTTTTATGGTTGTGCTACTTGATGGAGTAACAGTTGTTTTTAGTTTCTTTGGTGGTATTGTTGTGAGATATCTTATAAGTTCTGTTTGCATTACTTTTCTTTTAACAAGTTTAGCTTTTTGAGAAACAGGGTACATATCAAGATGGGGTGTGTAGAGTGCACGTAGTCTGTTGTACTCTACGATGCAAGGAATGTCAGCTTTGACTTTGTTTGCATCAAAATTGACTAGAAATAATCCTTCGGGTGTATGAAGGTGTGACAGTGATACATAACTCATACCTTCTTTAAAGACTGTACTGCCAATGTCAACCAATGCCTGATCTAAGGTTAGACCTTGTGATTTGTGAATAGTGACTGCATATGCAAGCGACAGAGAGAATTGTTCTCTGCCTCCGTACATGTCTTTGAAACGAAGGAATCATGCTGTTGAACCTCCTATCCTTTTAACTTCTGAAAGGTTGTCAAAGTGGATGTTGACTAACTGTTACTCACCACTCCGAAATAGGCCGAAGATGCAGAGAAGTGACCTTTGAGATGATGGTGGTACAAGAATCGATATTCAGCCTTCCATCCCAGCTCCCCTGAGTACAAGACTCAGGCTTCCTCAAAGAGGGGCTCTTTACCACAATGTACCTCTCTGCTGTTTCAGTTGGGACAGACAGAGGTGTCAATTGAATAAAAGAGCGGGGAGAACACACACCGCCAATACCAATGCTGCAAAGGAATACAAAGATATTAGACAGAGTTGAGGTAAATGCAAGTGTTTAGAACAGTTGAATTAAATGGACAACTACCTAGATAGATATTGGAGTGGAACTTCCCCAGGGTGGATCTACAAGGAATAACACAAAAATGGGTCGAAATGGTCTAATTCAATATCGGTCCCAACTATATATATATAGAATCGATAACAACTGACCTGAATAAGGATATAATGAGGAAAGGGATCCTGGAACAGAAGACAACGACAGGAGAAAATAACAAACAGGGATGTTAATATAGGGAAGTAGCCCCGGACGGCACGAGGGTCGCACTAGTGCCGGGTTGGTGCAGTTTTCAGGAGAGCGTTTATATGCACTTGAGGGCAATCTCACATGAAAGTCACTCAATGTCCCAGAATCCAACAGAAGAGTAATATCCAGACAAGTTGTGGAGATAAACAGTTGTGGAAATGGGGATAGCCAATTAAGTCTGTACCTGAGCACACATGTATCTCGAGTAGCTGTAGATGAGATCCGGATAGTAGACAGTAATTTGGTTCCGAGTGCAGAGGCGGCAACCAGGAATGAAGTGCCGCAGAAGGGAGCCGGATCCAGTAACGTTCCGAGTCAAAACAACCAGACGAGCACGACAGGAATAAGGGAGGAGACGAGGCAATCCAGTAGTCAGGCAAAAGGTCAACACCAGGAGTTCAGATGAGGAATCGTGTGTATGAAGACACGAAGAGGAAACGGACGAAACCGCGAGTAGCTGATAACGCTAATTAGCAGCAACGAGCCCCTTGGAAGACGGTGATTTTATAGTCATAGGAGGGGCGTGTCTTGCCGTACGTCTTCCACGTAAAAGAGTCAGCTGACCCGGAGTCTGTTGAAGTTTGTACAGACGCCATGGTAGCCTGCATCTGGTCCATAGAGGAGCTTTAAAGAAGTCGTACCCTGCAAGGAGGACCGCGAGGAAGCCTGAAGGGTAACAGCATCCTCCCTCAAAGACTCCGGCAACCCCTTGGCGGAATGGAAACTCTTCAGAAGATCCGGACAATGCAAATTGGAGAGAGGCTCCCAAGTACGGTCCTCAGCCCCATACCCCTTCCAATCCACGAGATAGAATAACGTACCCCTAGACACCCTGCAGTCCAGGATACGCGAGACCTCATATTCGTCCTCACCATCCACCAAGATCGGTGAAGGACGAGTAAGCAGACGGGTCCCTTGGATGAAAGGCTTAATCAGGAAGACGTGAAAGACCAGATGTATGCGCCATGATCGCAGCAGAGAAAGCTTAACCGCCACAGGATTGATAACATCAGTAATGACATAGGGTCCCACATATTTGGGCAGAAGCGAGCGTTTGCCTGCAATTCGCAAATTACGGGACGACAACCACACCTTCATGCCACTGCGATAGACTGGAGCAGGTGATCGATGCACATCAGCATACTTCTTGGCACGATCTTGAGCTCGGAGTAAATGACAGCGTACATCCCGATTAATCTTATCGAGATCTCTCACGCAATCTCTAGCTGCAGGATTAATGGCCGGTAACACCGGATCAAGTGGGAGTACCCTAGGATGACCACCATACAGGGCAAAAAACGGAGAAACTCCAGTTGATGTATGCATAGAGTTGTTATATGCAAATTCTGCATAAGGCAGAGAAGTAAACCAAGACTGTTGGAACTAAAGGCATAAACAGCATAGATACTGTTCGATAGTAGAGTTAGTTCTCTCAGTCTGCCCATCCATTTGAGGATGGTAAGCCGAGGAGTACCTGTCCTCAATACCCAGAGAAGCTGTAAAAGCCTTCCAGAATCGTGACGTAAATTGTGTGCCACGATCGGAAACAATAACCGAGGGTAATCTGAAGAAACGAAACACATTCGTCAAGAACAGTCTCGCCAATTCTGGAGCCGCGGGCAAACCAGAGCAAGGGACGAACAATGTATATTTCGTGAAATAATCAACAATTACCCAAATGGTGTCATGACCCTGAACGTCAGGAAGTTCCACAATGAAATCCATTGACAGCATCTGCCAAGGTTTGTACGGAACAGGAAGAGGTTGTAACAAACCAACTGGTTTGGCTCTAGAGGTTTTACACTGGGTGCCTATGGAACAAGTCAAAATGTATTCTTTTACATCACGAACCATGGAAGGCCACCAAGCCCAACGCTGTAAGGCTTCAAGAGTTTTTTGACTTCCCAGATGTGCAGCAATCAAAGAATCGTGAGACCACTGGAGCGCAAAATCTATAGCTTGACCTGAGGGTATACAGACGCGCCCTTGAATGAATGGCATTCCCTGTACTATTTCCAGGTTGAGGTCAGTGATCTCTTTTGGATGGGTTGAGACCCAATGAAGGATGATTGAATGCAAAGAGGGCTGAACCGAACAAGCACAAACAACTTTGCTCGGTAGAAGAGGAAGTGCTTCGATCTGTTGAGACTGGCCATCCGCATGTAAGCGAGAGAGAGTATCAGCCGAAACTTGAGCTTTAGCAGGACGGTACGTGATAACAAATTGATAATGTGAAAAGAACAAATGCCACCCCGCCTGTCTAGCTGTAAGACATTTCATAGATTTGAAGGCTAACAGACTGTGGTGATCCGAGTACACTGTTACAAGGTGTTTGGCCCCCAGAAGGTGATGTCTCCATTCCAAGAATGCGTCTCTAATGGCTAGAAGTTCGCGTTCTGTGATGGAATAATTTCTTTCATAAACTGTCAATTTACGAGAGAAGTAGGCAACAGGATGAATCTCTCCCGAATGAGGACCGGTTTGAGACAACACCGCCCCAAGAGCATACCCTGATGCATCGGCTTCAACAAAAAAAGGAAGCTCGGGATCAGGATGTTTGAGGACAGGGGCAGAGGTTAAGGCTGATTTTAATTGGTCAAAACCTCTCTGAGCTTCTGAAGACCATACAAATGGCACCTTGGCACTTGTCAGCGAAGTAAGAGGTGCAGAGATTTCAGAAAATCCATTGATGAAGCGTCTATAAAAGTTTGCAAATCCCAGGAATGATTGTAAAGATTTGACTGATTTGGGCACAGGCCATTCCAGGATTGCAGTAATTTTAGACTGACTCATGCGCACTACATTGTTAGTAAGATCATATTCCAAAAATTCCACCTCTGAGGCATGAAATATGCACTTTTCGGCTTTTACAAACAATCTATGTTCTCTCAGGCGTTGGAGTACTGTTTTGACATGTTTTTCATGGTCTTCCTGGTTTTGTGAGTAGATCAAAATGTCATCCAGGTAGACAACAACAAATTGATCAAGAATGTCATAAAACAGATCGTTCATGAATGCCTGAAAAGTGGCCGGGGCATTACATAACCCGAAGGGCATGACAAGATACTCAAATAGACTGTAACGTGTTTTGAATGCCGTCTTCCATTCGTCCCCCTCTCTCATGCGGACGAGATTGTAAGCACCTCTGAGATCAAGCTTAGTAAATATTTTGGAAGAACCCAATTGATCAAGGAGGACAGAAATCAGAGGAAGAGGGTACTGGTTTTTTATGGTTGCTGCATTCAAAGCACGATAATCAATACAGGGACGTAGATCCCCTTCCTTCTTAGGAACAAAGAAAAGTGGTGATGAAATTGCTGATTTAGAAGGACGAATGAATCCCATAGCCAAGACCTTGACTATGTAATCTTTAAGGACTTCATCATCTTTGAGAGTGAGGGAGTACACTCTGCCGGATGGTATCTTTACCCCCGGTATTAGGTCTATTGGGCAATCATAGGCTCTATGTGGGGGTAGAGTCTCCGCCATCAGTTTTGTCAAAAACTTCTGTGTAATCTGCATATTGAGAAGGTGTAGTGATACACAAAATTGCAACTTTGCCAATCAGGGCTTTAGATGACAGCATTAGCCGCTGAAAGCCAATAGTGTATTCAAAGTATGTGCCAAAAATGCTGACAGTAGTCTGTTGTAGCACTTCCATTATGCAGTAGTGAGCTACAAGGAATATGCAGGCCTAGTATGAGTGATAGGTCACATTATGCATTGTTGATAGACAGGCAGGGCGAAGGCCCCTGCTCTGTAAGCTAATAGACAATATTGGAGTGTTTGGAACATTATGGCACCTATATAGCGCTTAGATAGCCAGTCTTAAGCGCTATGAACACTAAGCTATGAGTGCATGCCTTTTAGAGCTTGCTCTAATAGGGTTAATACATCTCGGCTTCCCTTAGAATATTCTGCTTCTCTAACGGTAGCCCTGTAAACTAATCTCCCTTTCTCTGGGAAGGCACTGATAAGACATTCCTGAGCTTTCGCGCAGATGGGCTCCAGGGAGGGGCACAGAAAAAGGAGCACAGTGGAAATTAACAGAGTTGGGTTTTTTCCATGAGCCAGCCTATATTTTGCACAGGGAAAGTTCTGGAACTGTGCGTCATGGACGGACAGCACGAGATTATAAAATATGCATGCTCACATGACTCAGGTGGGAGATCGTCCTGTGGACTTGGTTCGAGCAAGATCAAGTGCCCGGAATTTGGAGCCCTGACGGCACCCAGCAGCGCTGTCCTCTGAGCGGGGCTTGTTACAGCTAGCTTATGAGGGCCAGGGTCTCCCAGTGCTGATTGAAGGGCCGTAAGACTGTGTTTCTCTATGTTTCTCTATGTTTTTCTAAGTTCTCTCTATATTTTGAATTTCTCTAAGTTTTGTGCTTTGTAATCTTCTCTAACTTGAATCCCAAAATGTATATGCTAACTTGAATCCCAAAATGTATATGAAATTCACTGTTTAGAATAAATACTAAAACTTATTGAAGGTGTCATTTGTCACTAGCATGAGTTCACTGCTCAGCACAATAGAACCTGTATTATGGGCTGAATTGGGTATTTTTTGCTCTCAAAGGGCTGGCCCCGAGGAAGATTTTGCCCATATCAAGACATTTGGTGGCAGCTTTGTGGGATTTGTGAAGAGCAGTGCCTTGCTGTGAAATGACAAATTGTGTGAGAGAACACAGTGCAGAGTGAGGACCAGGCTGTCGCATTTCCTTGGTGGTCTCACTGCAGCTCTGAGACTTCAAAAGACAGCAGCGTTGTGTCGGCTTGCCGTGGCCGATAGCTTGTGTGGTTAAGACTCCCTTCAGTAAATCAGTCGTGACTGACTTATTGCTTGGGAATGGAGCCAGGGAGTACAAGGCGATAAACAAGCGGGAAATGGCTATGTTTAAAGCGCTCCGATGAATGGTCAAGAAAGATGTATGTTCAATTAGGAAAGAATTTTATCATGCGGTTTCCCCAGTTTAAAGTTGTAATTTGAAATGCAAAGTGAGACGGAGTTCTCAACTCTATTCTGTCATGAGGGCAGGGAAAAATAGTTGCAAGGATTTGACATGCAAATTGTGAATAGTAATCTAACCATTGACTCAGCCCCAGTGTGCTAGCGAGTGGGGGGCAGTAATGTACGGAGGCGAAGGTTCGCTTTTTTAATGTATGCTTTTGAAGTGTTGACATTCCTGAAGATAACGTGGGGAATGAGCCGTGTTTAGGAGAAAGAGTAACATCTGTGCTGAGAGCCTAAAGGGTTTGTTTTTCTTTTGGCAACTGTAAATTCCATGTGCTGGTGGTGCATTCTGTTTAAAGGAAACACACTAAAATGGTTATATTGCATTTTAAGCTGTGCCATGCTTATAATGGGTGAGAGACTCACTTAAAAAAGAAAGTGAGTGAATGTTATTTGGATTTTCGATTTTTGTGTATTGATTTGAAATTGCAGAATCAGTTTGCAATGGTTTGGGGGGAAAAAACAATTTATATTTTTCTAAATTGCCTCTAAATTGCCCCTGGAGTATTTTTGACTGTTCCCACGCTATGCCATGGATTTGGACTGTTGCCTTATAAGTGATGTATGTTTTTGGAAATAGTGACCTGTTAACTGTGATACATGGTGAAAAATGTTGTTGACACAATAACAGCCCACAAGCAATATAGAGTGTGGGTTGCTCTTGCAGAAAAAAAAAACGTGCAGGGAGCTGCACTACACATGGCATTTTTTAAATGCACTGAAATAAGTGGTTATATTCTGGCAATGGTACAACAGAAGGAAAAATCTGTGTGTGATAAGACAGCACAAAGATTTAGTGGGTTGCGGGTTCTTTTGAAAGATCGCACATTGCATTGGAGTGAGCTCGTGAAGCCAAACTACAAGGTTACAAGGAAAAAGAAAAAAAAACGTATGCTTTTAAATGGGACATTAATCAGTTCAAAACAGGCTAAAAGACGCTTTGACACTTTGCAAAATTACATGGAGTAGAATCTGATGACAAGAAAAAGTGCCTCTTTTGAAAATAAGAGTCTTGCTGTGTGTGCAGAGCTTGTGCCTTGAAGATAACTTGCACTGTCTTGGGCGAGGTGCGCGAAGAAAAAAAAACACTGTTGGAGGAAGGCAGACAAAAGCAGAATACTGCGCTCCTGTTTAGTGAAATGGTGTTTCAGATATGGGAGCTTTTCTGAGTTGCTGGAACAGGGCAGGAAAGAGTTAATCTGGACGAACTGTCTGAAACGAGTGCCTTCCATTGAAGCCGCCACAGTTTAAGAGTTATAGAGCAAAGAGATAAGCTTGCTACGTGAAAGATAAACAATGACATTCCTGCATTCCATCCCCTGTGAGAGACACCGTCAGTGTGAGCAAAAAAACTGAGGAGGAGGGGGTGCAAAGACAGAAATGCTGAAACAGAACTGAAGGCAATAATTGCTGTGAGTGAGAAAATAAAAAAGAGCATAATCTACCGTACACATGCTGATGTACGCATGCTTTCTAACGGCATGCAAAAAAATACAGAGCTGAGCAGAAGTAAAGAATTTGCCCAGTAACAACACTGGAAGGAAAACAAACGCTGCATGCAGAATGGCAGATGAGCACATCGCATCTGAACATTTGGGGAACCTGTGCATCTGTGAATGGGCTAAGAAAAGACAGCTGCCCATTTCAAGAGACATTGCCGTGCAAGCTGCATCCCCATGCACCATGTGATGTGATGTGAAGTAAAGAGACATTGCCGTGCAAGCTGCATTCCAGTGCTCCATGTGATGTGAACTGAAGTAAAGCGCTGTGCACTGGAGAAGAAACCTCTAGGCGCTTTGAGAAGTGAAAATACACAGCTGTTTAAAAATGCAAGCTACATTGCCAGGGCTGGAGTAACTGACAAAGACATTATGGCATTCCAGATGGAAGCAAAACTGACAAAGGTAGCCGTTTTGCAAGAGACAACATGCAGAGCGGGGCTTTGGAGTACAACATGAACACTGCACATTAGCCATGATCCAGAAACCTCACGGCTTAGTGCAAGAATGAATGATTTGTTGAAGCAACAAAAGGAACTGACTTAGACTATCGCGCTCAAAGGGGTGGTCCAAGAAATCAGCAGACACCCTTTGAGAAAATGATAAGTGAAAAACCAGAGGCTTGAAAGACACTAGCTGTATGGAGAAAAATAAACAAAGCT
Organism: Ambystoma mexicanum; assembly: GCF_040938575.1. NCBI lineage: Eukaryota > Metazoa > Chordata > Amphibia > Caudata > Ambystomatidae > Ambystoma > Ambystoma mexicanum. Next base: position 374,142,274 of record NC_090926.1, on the reverse strand, counting down.
GCTTGTACAACTGCAGGCGGTATTGGACTGAAAGACTTTACCTTTGAAATATGGAGTGATGCCAGCAGGGCAAACTAAATCAAGATCATGAGACACTGGAAGCAAGTTGGCGCCTGGCATTCGTGATCGCTCTGATGACAAAGGAAAGCATTGATCCATTGAGAAGTGCGACCTGGGTACTTATTATATGGCTTTTGTAAAAGCACAGATCAGTCTGAGGTACCATTGACCAACTATGATCGCATTGCACAAATGAGTTTGTGATTAGGCAGTTACACCCCGTATGGTTGAGTGTAAATAAGCCCCCAGAAACATGCAGAAGGGTGACAAATAATTGCAGTAGCAATGATAAAGTGTGTAGTTACCTGATGAGACTTCTGAAGGTGGGGGTGGTATTAAGGGAAGGGGTGGATAACGCTGATATTGAAGTTTTGATGACATCCTAATGTGAAGAATAATGACATTGTACTTTTGATGAAATCCTAACATTTCTGTTTGTATTTTGCCTAGGCAAAAAAGCAAGACAGTTGCGTGCCATTATTGAGGTAGATGTGTGCAATTTGCGGGTGACACTGATCAGTCAAGCAGACGCATTCTCAGAGAAAGCGAGTCACTGCGTGATGAAATATGCGAGTCACGTTGAAATGTCCTGCACCGCACTCAATGCTGCTAACATGCATGACGTATGAGGACATTTATTCTGCAACCTGCGAAAGGTGTCCAACAGAGTAATAACTTTTGCTGAACTGGCACGGTGCAGACTTGGCTAGTTATCAAATATTTGATGCTGCACATTCAAATGATTCAGTTGCTGGAAATAACTTAATTGACATGTCTTGCCTTTCTTGTTTAAAGGACTGTGGACAATGAGTTGTGGACTGTAAGATCATGCACCACAAACAGCTGTGTGACACAGCACTTGAATGCTAACACATTGAGAAAATGGTTTTTAAATGCACTTTTTGAGATGAATCTGAAAAAACGAAATGGTTTTGCTCTTCCAACTGAATTGCTTTAACCAGAGATGTTTTGCTTTTTGAAAAAAAAAAACTTCTATGTTGCACGTAGGCAGGAAAATGATTTATGAATTGTTGGGGCAGCAGGATTATGCAAGCAGGAGTGTAATTTATTTTGAGATAAGATGAGTGCGCACATCAAAGTCACCTGTGCGTAGGTTAAGATCCTTAATTTGAAGTAATGCTGCCAAGTGTGTGAGCTCTAATTTGAAATGGTAACTTTTGAAACACTGGATACTTTTACAGCCTTAAGGCAGGTAAATGAAACCATGACTGACTTGATATTTGATTTTATGACACAGTGTGTGACACGGTTTTTGTTAAACCAACCAGTTTCATGTTTTTGTGGGGACAGCTGTCTCCAGCACACTAATGCAAAGAGTCACCTTTTTGATTGTAGACATTCGGAATAATTCTTTGGAAAAGCGCTACAAATGAGTATCCACATGGAATTGCTAGCGTACTGGCCTGGCACATTGTCAGACATCTTTTGTCACTGACTCATATGACTGGTGTCTATGAAGTCCTAGGCCCAAATGTTTCAGTGAATGGATGCAACGTTTTGTTTAATTTGTTTAATGTGATGTTTTTCTGACCAAGAACTGCAGCGAGTGTTCTCGCCAAGATTTTATGGACTATAATTTGACTAAATGCATTTTACACAATGGTGTGATGAAACAGCCACTGCCGGATGGTAGTATGGTGTTTGTAGCTAAAACTAATATTGTATATGGTAGATATCCCACTTGAAGAAGGGTATTCTCCAAGTCATATAAGGTTGATACTGTGAACATGTTAGATTTTCCAGTAGTAAGGCAACATTTAAATTGTAGGCTGGTAATGCACACCTCTATTATTAGAGTGATACACTTAGACATAGATTTATCACGAGGCAATGTTTCCTTAGTACTACCAAGCTGCTACAAATGGAGTCCATTTCTATGGTCCATCACTAGAGTGCGCGTAGCTAGGGAGCTAGATTCATTAATTGCAGGAGCAGCGGGGAGTAACAGGAGCTTTATATGCTTGTGACATAGAAACTGTGCACAATAAGCTAGCCACTATGGGTTCTGATGCCAGCTCTGCTATAGAACTTCTGACCTAGTGGTGCCCATTGATACGCCCAACACTGCTACAAGTATTGGCAACCACTGGAGATGGCAGAATTTTAGGTATGAAGACATTTTGTCTGCCATAGGGCAGGTCAACAAGACTGCTAAATACACACTATGCATTTTATGGCAAACATTGTTAAATCAGCAGGTGTTGACTTTTTACTGAGTGGGGGCAACCATCCTCCACACACTGGCACACAGAGCTACAGTTACCAGCATACATATGGATCAAATTGCTTGCTTTTGATTGCATGAATAACACATGCCAAGCTTTAATGCAAATTAGTAGAATTGTTTTTATTTTGATAACCTGGTGCCCATGGGTTCACCTTGTTCACAAAATTAGATGGTTTCTGGTTGGGTTCCACATACATGGGGGAAGTGTCTAATCACACAGCCCATAGTCACGTTTGAATGCCCTGGGATCAGGGGGAGGGTAGGCCCTTAGAGTGAAAGGCTGCCAGGTTTAGAATTGATAACCATACATAAATGCAATAGTGCATTGTAGATTAGACTACACTGGATTGCCTTGACATTCTAACTGCATGCTGCTTTTTAACTGACAATCAGTTATACAATAATTGTGTAGGTATTTTTGTGTAGGCCAGGTTTTGGCAAGGGTATATGTCACTGTTCACTTTGTGTACATGTTTGTTTAGGTAGTGTTTTTACTGACCTTGCATGCCACGCTAACTAACCGCTAGAAGATAGTTTGCTTAAACCTCTTGCAAAGCCCCAAGGTCTTTATCACTGCACTAAATACTATATTGATGAGTATTAGTCAGCCTTGTCGCACACACTTTGAATAGGGGTGGAATGTAGTGATACACAAAATTGCAACTTTGCCAATCAGGGCTTTAGATGACAGCATTAGCCGCTGAAAGCCAATAGTGTATTCAAAGTATGTGCCAAAAATGCTGACAGTAGTCTGTTGTAGCACTTCCATTATGCAGTAGTGAGCTACAAGGAATATGCAGGCCTAGTATGAGTGATAGGTCACATTATGCATTGTTGATAGACAGGCAGGGCGAAGGCCCCTGCTCTGTAAGCTAATAGACAATATTGGAGTGTTTGGAACATTATGGCACCTATATAGCGCTTAGATAGCCAGTCTTAAGCGCTATGAACACTAAACTATGAGTGCATGCCTTTTAGAGCTTGCTCTAATAGGGTTAATACATCTCGGCTTCCCTTAGAATATTCTGCCTCTCTAACGGTAGCCCTGTAAACTAATCTCCCTTTCTCTGGGAAGGCACTGATAAGACATTCCTGAGCTTTCGCGCAGATGGGCTCCAGGGAGGGGCACAGAAAAAGGAGCACAGTGGAAATTAACAGAGTTGGGTTTTTTCCATGAGCCAGCCTATATTTTGCACAGGGAAAGTTCTGGAACTGTGCGTCATGGACGGACAGCACGAGATTATAAAATATGCATGCTCACATGACTCAGGTGGGAGATCGTCCTGTGGACTTGGTTTGAGCAAGATGAAGTGCCCGGAATTTGGAGCTCTGACGGCACCCAGCAGCGCTGTCCTCTGAGCGGGGCTTGTTACAGCTAGCTTATGAGGGCCAGGGTCTCCCAGTGCTGATTGAAGGAGCGTAAGACTGTGTTTCTCTATGTTTCTCTATGTTTTTCTAAGTTCTCTCTATATTTTGCATTTCTCTAAGTTTTGTGCTTTGTAATCTTCTCTAACTTGAATCCCAAAATGTATATGCTAACTTGAATCCCAAAATGTATATGAAATTCACTGTTTAGAATAAATACTAAAACTTATTGAAGGTGTCATTTGTCACTAGCATGAGTTCACTGCTCAGCACAATAGAACCTGTATTTTGGGCTGAATTGGGTATTTTTTGCTCTCAAAGGGCTGGCCCCGAGGAAGATTTTGCCCATATCAAGACAGAAGGTATCACAGAGACAACATTTTTAGAGACAGCTCCAATATGCATAGTAGGAGAAACCAACGCCCTGACCGGACTATCCTGGGTAATACTGAGTAATGTAGTACATCGAGTATTGCATATATTGGAAGGGAAATGAATCTGAGATGTCGACCAGTCGATGGCAGGATTATGAAGCTTCAACCATGGACTGCCCAGAATGACTTTGTAGGCTGGTGCTTTAATGATATCGAATGATATGTCTTCAGTATGGCCTTCGTCAGGACTCATATGCAATGGAACCGTTTGGTGAGTTACCATTCCTGAGACAAGAATTGAACCATCCACTGCATTCACTGTTTCAGGTTTAGTTTTGCAAACCAGTGGTATTCTTGACATGGAGGCAAAGCATTGATCAATATAATTACCTGTTGCACCTGAATCGATCACGGCTGTTGTCTGAAATGATACACCGTGATCTAAGGAAAATGTAACAGGTAGGCGGACTAAATGACTCGGATTCTGTAATGTAGAGTCCAAAGGTGAGTTTCCCGACATAGGGACTCTGTCTACTGTCGGGATTTGGCGTTTCCCGCCTTTCTTTTGAGCTTTTTGGAACATTCAGGCAATAGGTGGTCAGAGGCTCCACAGTACATGCAGAGATTGTGTGATCTACGATATTGTCGTTGAGCAGGGGTAAGTGGTCCCCTAACCGCACCAATCTGCATAGGTTCTGGTGCAGGAAGTGAGGAAGACGAGGCCTCTGCTGAAACCGTGCTGAACAAAGCTGGTTTCTTTTCACCACATCTTTCAGATTTACGAGCATCAATCTGAAGGACTAAATCTAGCAGTTCCCCGAATGCCGTGGGGACTACAGGAAGAGTGGATAGGATGTCCTTTAATTCCTCTGAGAGACCTTGATAGAAGACGGCTGTCTTCTTTTCCTCAGGCCAGTCAGTTTCTGCTGCCAACTGATTGAACCGGGCCAAATAGACCAATAAAGAATTGTTCCCTTGTCGATGTTTTAAGAGTTCCAGGTCAGTAGCTTGAGTAGTATAACGAGTATCAAAAACTTTACTCATCATAGCAAGAAGGGCATCACAGTTGTAAAGAACATGACTATTGGATTCCAACAATGGGTTAGCCCATGCGGCTGCAGTGCCTCCTAAATGAGACAAAACAAAAGCCGCTTTAGTTGTAGAGGAGGGAAATTAAGCGGGCCGACACAAAAAATACAGTTTGCATTGATTAATGAATGTTCGATATTGTTTAGGATCGCCTAGGAAGCGTTCAGGGGGAGCTAGAGGGAACTGGGTTGTAAGCATGATCGGGTTTGATTCCTGTTGTGGAGGTGGAATCCCTGAACCTGATGCTGTAGCACCAGCACCGGTCATCTGTGGCGCTGGTGTGGTAACCAAAGCCTGAATGGCATCCATACGTTGGCACAGTGCCTCTTGTGCATTGGTCAAGTCGGCACGTAAATTCGTGACCATTTGCACAATTTGATTTAAAGCATCACTGGCCTCCGTGGACATTTTCGTGGCTGCTAATTCTGTTACTCACCACATTCCGAAATAGGCCGAAGATGCAGAGAAGTGACCTTGGAGATGATGGTGGTACAAGAATCGATATTCATCCTTCCACCCAAGCTCCCCTGAGTACAAGACTCAGGCTTCCTCAAAGAGGGGCTCTTTTCCACAATGTACCTCTCTGCTGTTTCAGTTGGGACAGACAGAGGTGTCAATTGAATAAAAGAGCGGGGAGAATACACACCGCCAATACCAATGCTGCAAAAGAATACAAAGATATTAGACAGAGTTGAGGTAAATGCTAGTGTTTAGAACAGTTGAATTAAATGGACAACTACCTAGATAGATATTGGAGTGGAACTTCCCCGGGGTGGATCTACAAGGAATAACACAAAAATGAGTGGAAATGGTCTAATTCAATATCGGTCCCAACTATATATATAGAATCGATAACAACTAACCTGAATAAGGATATAATGAGGAAAGGGATCCTGGAACAGAAGACAACGACAGGAGAAAATAACAAACAGGGATGTTAGTATAGGGAAGTAGCCCCGGACGGCACGAGGGTCGCACTAGTGCCGGGTTGGTGCAGTTTTCAGGAGAGCGTTTATATGCACTTGAGGGCAATCTCACATGAAAGTCACTCAATGTCCCAGAATCCAACAGAAGAGTAATATCCAGACAAGTTGTGGAGATAAACAGTTGTGGAAATGGGGATAGCCAATTAAGTCTGTACCTGAGCACACATGTATCCCGAGTAGCTGTAGATGAGATCCGGATAGTAGACAGTAATTTGGTTCCGAGTGCAGAGGCGGCAACCAGGAATGAAGTGCCGCAGAAGGGAGCCGGATCCAGTAACGTTCCGAGTCAAAACAACCAGACGAGCACGACAGGAATAAGGGAGGAGACGAGGCAATCCAGTAGTCAGGCAAAAGGTCAACACCAGGAGTTCAGATGAGGAATCGTGTGTATGAAGACACGAAGAGGAAACTGACGAAACCGCGAGTAGCTGATAACGCTAATTAGCAGCAACGAGCCCCTTGGAAGACGGTGATTTTATAGTCATAGGAGGGGCATGTCTTGCCGTACGTCTTCCACGTACAAGAGTCAGCTGACCCGGAGTCCGTCAAAGTTTGTACAGACGCCATGGTAGCCTGTATCTGGTCCATAGAGGAGCTTGTAAAGAAGTCGTACCCTGCAAGGAGGCCCGTGAGGAAGCCTGAAGTGTAACACTAACTGAATGTTGTTGACATGTGGATACGTCTGGAAGCCAACTACTGTACCAATTGCTCCATTAACTAAAGCTTGCTCCATGTCAAGGTTATGTTTCAGAATTACTCTGCAGTTTAAACACAACGTTAACATTTACTCCAAACCAGCTGTGTTGGAGATACATTTTTATAAGCTATTCAGTCGTGCTGTTGCTTGTTGACACATAGGGAGTGTCATGCCATAGTATTGGTTGCATTTCTTTTTTTTTAACATTGTCTAATTAAATTATGTACAGCTTGCTAGGGTTGGCATAAAGGACATACATTTTACATTTTTTGTGCTAATTGTTCCATGACATCAGGAGCAGATGTGTCATGCCCATATAGCTCATGGACAAGTCTACTATTTAAGATAGATTGTGCATCTTTCGAAGGACCAATCCTAATGCTTTTTAAAATGTTAGCATGGGTGAGGTCTGCAGACTGACAGATGTTTTGCATTAGTTCTCTGTATTGGAAATGTTGGCAGAGATTTACATTTCCTATGCTGCCAAGTGTGTTGCGGCATTGTTTGTGGCCTGAGGTTTTAAAAATAGGTTCACCTTTCACTGGAGTTAATTATAGGAGATCTCCAAAAACAATAATGTGTTTTCTTCCAAAGAGTTCTTTGTTGTCCGTTTTAAGGACTTCTTGTAATCTGAGGTGAATTAAAACCAACATTAGGTTGGAGGCCCTGCTCACCTCATCTATTAGGAGCATTTTAATTTGTTTCAGAATTCTGCATAGTCCAGTATCAGCTTCTGTTGATAGTTTGTAGTACTCTAATTTGGTTTGGTGTTCTACTGGAAGGAGCAGTAGTCGGTGTAAAGTAACCTCCAATGTTGTAGGCAGCTAAACCTGTGGGGGCTGTTACAGCAGCTGAAAGCTTGTTGTTTAGTAACCTTTGGAGCAATTTGCTGATTATTTAAATTAAGAATGTTTTGCCTGAACCAGCTTCACCACTCGTATAGAGGAGTACAGGTTTATCATTTTTACAGCTACAAGTTTTACTTTCATGCTGCAAACCATGTTCAATTTCTTTAGTCACTTCTAGGAATATGCTAAGTTGCTCATCGTTGAGTTGTGATTTCAGCAATGGCAAGTTTTCTTCTGATTGCTCGTATTGATGCATGGTGTTTTCTACTTCAGTCATGGCTAATTCTGCTTCATTTACTATGAATGGCTCTCTAAGTGGTTCTTGGCTTCATGTAACAGAAGGTTGACTGCCCTCAGTAGTGTCTTCATTTAGTTGTGCTTGAACCTCTTCCTCTTGGTGTTCATTGTCCAACATGTTTTTGTATTGCTTGAAATTGACATTTGTTATACTGCTTTCATTTGCATTGAAAGCAGCTTCAAATGAGTCATGGGTGCCCAATAAATCTTCTACTTTTATCCGTGGTTTAAAATGTTAGAGTAGGGACATGTAGTAAAGTTCTCTATGTTGGGGAGTTTTAAATGATAACTTTATATGATTAATTAGGCTTGGTTTGCTAAGGGTGACGAGGCTGCCTTCACAAGTTTTGACTATGTATTTTCATTTTTTTTTCATCTGCTTCAACATTATTCTTGTAGGAGAAATGTTGAGCTCTGTGGTATAGGCACATGTTTTCCAAAGCACTACTTCTGTTTTAGTAGTATGTGTCTAATAAATTGCTTTTTTTCAAAATGTCCTGGCTGTTGGGATCATTGTTGGCCATTGTTTCTATGTCTTGTACGATTTCAGGACTCTTTTTCTGGATGCAGCATGACCAAGCTTTAGCCAAACTATGTGTTCAGATAAGCTGTGCCTGTTAAACGGTCTGCAGCTTCGTAGCATCCACATTCCATATGGGAGAGCATTTTATGCCGAAGTTGTACAATTTTTGTGACAGTGTTTTGTCATATGATATGTCATCCCAGAGGTTTTTTAGCTCTGTTTTCTCAGCTTTGGTTAGGTAGGCTGTGACATATATTCCAACAGCTGAGGAATTGTCTGAAATGTATTGCATATCTATGTTTGCATTCCACAAGAGGGCAATGATTGCATTGTAATCATTGATGTACTTTGAAACTTTGTTTCTTTTAATGCAGTATGTGTTTTTAGGTGATTTGCCTTTCACACTATGTCTAACAGAAGAAATGAAGCTGTTTGCTTGTCCTTTTTTCTGAAACTGGTCTAGGCAAGACAAAGCAGCATTTGGTATAGTATTTGCCTTTATTTTATATCTGCGTCGGCAATATTTGCCAGGCTTATGTTTTTGGAAGTGTAAAATGTGCGTATGTAACTCACTATGTGTGCTTTCTGAAGGAATGTCGCAGGTTACATATTTGTGAATGAACTGCAAACCAGTGGCATCACTGTGATGACCCAATTTAGGAGCATCTTTTATCCACAAAAGCATGTGGATGTGTAGTGCTTCTCTGGATTGATATTCTTTTATCCAAAAGAAGTGTTCCACTTCTCTGAGGGGAGGAATTGTTTTATTACAGATGAAGTGCAGCATGACAATATAGCGGTGGTGAAAGTATCTTGATATATTTACCGGGTCAAAAGAGCTCCTGTTGTTTTTATGTCTATCCCTTCTTTGTTTTGGTTTGCTATGCATAGGAAGTTGTGCAAGTCCTCCCATGCATATTCTGCACAACTCAAAGTGAGAAACCATGTGGGTGGGCCAAGGTTCCATAGCATACACCGTCATCAGCGTGACGTGGGAATCAGTATTCTTTTGTACCATGCATGTTTGCCAAGAGATTTGTGATACTTGACTGCAAAACTTCATCTTTGTATTTTATCTTTTGAAGAAGTTGGGTAGCAGACATGTTTAAACAGGAGGTGGAATATGTATTCAATGTTTTGTCTGAATCGGGGGTCTTCAGAATACATTTTTAAAGAGCATTATTCTGATGCTGTTATTTGTGTGCATCCTTCATCATATCTTCCCCCTTTTCCTGTACGAAAGAGTAGAGAAAAGGCTCATGCTTCTACACTTTTTTCCCATATGCTTATTGGAGATCCTTTGGCTTGACGAATTTGATATGTTTCTAGTGCATCGTCTATGGTGTCTTTGGAGTGTAGTGGGTGAATTGTATAATGGTCTAACATATTAGGTGCTGTAGTAGGATCTACAATTTCAAAATGGCCAGTTTGTGAGGAATCCTGAATTATTTCAGTGGTTTCCCTTAGGTTTTGTTCAATGTTTATTTCTTTGTAGTACTCATTGTTCTCTTTAAGATATTGTAGAGCTTCTCTAACTTTGTTTAAGTCTACTAATTCTTGCCAAAATCTTTTGTCTTTCGTTGGTACACCATTCACTAGGATAATCAATGATTGATCTATTGGCCATTGCACTCCTAGAGTGTCTACATTTACTTTAAGATCTAATGGCAAATAAACTACTTTACCACGAATGCCTTTTAGTAATTCAGAAGGAGGCAATTTGGCTGTTTTGGGTTGAAGGTGTATTATAGCTTGAATTGGGTGTACTGTTTGGATTGTAATGCTCTCATACAAATTAAGCTGTTGGAGAGGTTTTGGAAGTGGGAATATTTCCAAGTTATTCATGATAGCCCTTGCAGGAATTTGGTTATTATTAAGCTTTGCATTGCAGTATGTGCAAAGTATTTAGGGTTAGTAATTTTGTATTTGTTTTCTGCTATAAGATATAGAGCTAATTGGAACCATTGGGATATCGCATTGTCTTCTATTTTGTAAATTATATCTAAAGTTTTGGTGCTCTTTTTATAAAAATGTTCTGCAACAACACACATATACTCGGTTTGATACTTCCACAGATGTGCTTTTAACCTTTGCTATTTCTTTTTTGTATGTGTTTATTAGAAGATTGGCATTTGTAAGGTTTTCGCTACTCTTCTCTAAATTTACTAGATTTTCTAAATGATCTTCATTTCCAAAATATTTACTTTTGGATGTGGTCTATTTGTTGAAGGAGTTCTTTGGCTGTGCCATGTAGGAGAATGTCATTAAAATGTTGCAGTTCTAAAGCAGGACTTTTTGCATAGTACAGTCTCCGGAGAAGATTCTGTATAGTGGAATGGTGTGCTGCTAACATTCTGATGTGGTGGAAGGTGCTTTTGCAAGCAGGTCCTGAAATGCAGGCTAATGAATGTCCTTGCAGTCCAGTGTAATTGCGTACTGGACAGGAGACCATGGTTTGCAAAGTTTTTATTCTAATTTTCTCTTTTACTTTCACATAGTGATTGAGGAATTGGTGTAAAGATTTGAAGGATTGTTTCCGTACGTTACACATTGAGTTGCAAGGCCATTTATAGATTGGATGGATTGGTTCGGTGGAATGAAGAGCTGATTGTAAGTTTGTTGGGGACATTTTTTCAATGAGGGTTTCTTGTGCCATAATGGCGTTGTCTACCATTTTATACCAGATCACCTTATACCAACATGCTCTGTGTGCCCCTGTGTGCTGTGTGCTCTATGTGCCCCTAATAAAAAGAACCAGAGCAGGTGGCTCCAGCTTCCCATATCTCGCACCCACACATTGGAATGGCCTATCTCCCTCGCTCCAAGGTGAGGCTTCTCTCCTCTCCTTTCGTAAAGCTATGAAAACTCTTCTCTTTACATAATGTTCCATCTATCAGCTATGAATGACTAACCCCTGCCCCATTGCATAAAACTGTACTAATGTATTTATGTACTGATTTGCAAATGTGTCCCACAACTGTTATCACCTCTGTAACTCTGTAACTAAGTTCTTGCAAGTAACAGCGCCTCGATGCCCATGGGCTGCTTGTGCGCTATATAAATGTAATAAATAAATAAATACCCTCGGCCACTGCTATGTGTGGCAATTAATTGTGTGTTTCTGCTCTTGTTTATAAGCCTCTTCATTGAAATATGGTTCTGTGCTGCTTGTGTGAATCCATTCACCTGCACAGAGGTTTGCAAAGGTATCTATGTTGACATTGCGCATGTTTAGAAGTACTTTTTGTAGTTTACTGATTAATTTTGTTAGTAGTTTCATTCTGGTTAAAATTAATATGAACAGTTTTCTTTTGAGGAGCATTGCACTATCAATGAGAGCTTCCAGGATTACTCTTCTGAAGTAATTCTTAAGGGTTGAGCATGACTTTTTGGCTCTTTTTATAAGATTTTGAAGTACTCTACAGTGGAACATTTTTTGTAAAATTAGTTTGTGGCTATGTTAACATTGGTAGATGTAGTGCTAGTGCTATTAGTAGTTTTATTCTTCACTACACATTTCTTTTTATTTTTACTTTTTGGAAGAGGGGCCCTAGTTGTATTACTGCTAGTAGGTTCAGTTGTGTTGACTGCCTGTATTAGCAGTTTTGTTGAAACATTTGCTATAAATTCTGCTAGAGGAGGATGAGTATTTTTTGGTAGGCATTCTGTTCAGTCTGCTGGAGGAAAAAGGAAAGTGTGGGTGGGGTTGACAGTTGTGCAATGTATTTGCATGCATGTGAATGAGTGTGTGAACATCGGGGCAGGCATAAATAGGCATGCTGTGTGATTGTGCAATGGGCAGTTAGTTCTGGTTGGAAAGGTTGTAAGTTTAGATGTGTGAAGGACCTGGTTCAGTGCGTAAGAGAGTGTACTGTGCATGAATAAGTAAGACATTATCATGTTTTCACGATACTAGTGGGTGTTACGATTCTGGTGTTCAGATGAGAATACAAAGAGTGTACCTGAGTTAGAGTGAAGTAAATGCTGTTGGTTTGGAAACCATTTTGTAAGCTAGTGTATGGCTACACTGTACTGTATGACTAACAGAAAGAACACTACTGTTCTTACTTTGTAGGATGTGAGGAGTACTTTCCTTCCATTGTTGTCTTCAAGGGGAAAGGATGTTTTCTTTCAGGAGGCTGTTCTTCACTGCAATTGGGAAAGAAGACAGTTAGTGGGTATGTGTGGTAATAGCAAAGTAATTGTAGTACAAGAAGACATTATTTTGCAATTTAGGAGGAGTTGTTGGGAAGATGAGTTAGTAACAGTGCACATGATTACGAGTATGGTTGTAACAATGTTGTTGCGGCAGATGGGTTGCTACCAGATTCCTAATAATTGTTTGGCAGCTAGTTTCCCAGTGTCACTAGGACATTACAGGTCATGTTGGATTGGAAAGTAAGATGGTGGAAAATGTTAGTCTCCATTTGTGTACAGTTGCATAGCACTGTGTGGGAATGGGGACATGGGAGCACCGGCAGCGTTGGTAATGGGGCCGGTGGTCCCATGATAAGTATGCCCTACGGGGCTGGAGTTTTGAAAGTGGGAGTTGGTGTTGCACTATTTGTATTAGAAATGGTGCACTGCAAGTCCTAGCAAATACAGAAAAATTGAGAAACCAAGAAGCATGTACAGATTAGAAAGGAGAATGTTAGTGTGTGCAATTTCATTAACTTTCCCACACATGCATGCTTGGTATTTGAGTGCTATTGCAATATGTTGGAGAAATTGTTTTCATTTTATTTCATTTATTTATCAAAACTTACACACAGCACTGCTGTAAATGTACACATGCATTTATTTGTTTTCCTTCAAATGGTGCTGAAATGAATAGTTTTAAACACTTTCGTTTTTATCATTTTTCATTCCGTTTACACACCATGCTTTAGTAACATACATGTACATTTCATTTTCAGTGCGCATTGTGGGAGTTTTAGTGCAGCTTTGTTAGTGGGAGGGGTGGTTTTAAAAGTGATAGAATGAAAGAAGAAAATAATGGTGTGTACATTAGAATGGGTGATATTGGCAAGCATGCATGTCTTGGTAATATATTGAAGTTTCACACAGGATCTGGCACTTAAACATACCGTGGAAATGTTGCAAATGCGGTTTTCTTTTGTTTCACAAAAAATTCACAGTGTTGCTGAAATTGCAAATATGTGTTTTGAAACTGTTATGAAAATGCTCATTAAAAGAAAACTTTGTAAGCACATAGCATTGTAGGTAAGTGCCACTTGATGTCAGGAGATGGGAGAAACAAGAGCATGATTATGCAGGGTAAGTGGCAGGAACCCTTTTTACATGCATTTCTAAAAGAGTTGGAAATGTGCTTAACAAAATATATGTATACCTGTACTTTGTGTTGATGGATGCAGATGTGGTTGAATCTGCAAATCGAAATTTTTGAGATTTGTAGAGTAATTTCTGATGCAGGTGCTTTGGAATAACAGGCAACTTGTACTCTGAGTGTTCAACAATACATCTGAAGTGTTGAACTGAGAATTCATAGTTAGATGTAGAGTTCTTGGATGTGATTGGTGGAAGGGTGTGTGACTGTTTAACAGTAGCCAATGAGGAAGTACTGCAAAAAGTGAAGTGGAAAGGGGAGAAGGGCTGCCCTGAGTTACGGGGTCCACTGATACCGCAGTAGTCCGCGGACAGGGCGTGCCACATCAGGGTCCTTTCAGGATGCCTGGCATGGAAAGAGGACTGTGGGGATTAGCCAATCAGGTGTTCTGGTTGTGCTTTATAGGAAGAGAGGGTAATCGTTTTTTTTAATTGCTGTGTTTAGTGAAGATGGCTGTGGTTGCAGAGATGGAGAGACTCAGTGTGTGGATGGTGGGAGATTACTTTGTTACTAATCTGCAGAGGTATGCAGAGATAAGTAGCATTTCTGACAACTTTGGATTTGAGGGAGTGGAGGCTTTGTGGTGTGGTGTGCCTGGCTGCAATTTGAAAGGTGTGTTTGCACTTTGTAAACATATGGCAGTTTTTAATACTCCAGATGTCCTTGTGGTGCACTGTGGAGGACTGCATTTGGAGCAGTAACTTTGCAGAGTGAACTAAAGGAGTTGCTAAAGGCACTGATGCTTCTTTTTCCATCTACAAAGGTGATTTTCTCACGTACCACCTAGAGCACTATGGAACTGCCCCAATGTCCTCTGTCCTCAGCAAGATGCTGGAAGGTGTCTTGTGAACAGAGGCATATCTTCTTTTTGTGCAGTGTTGGGATATGGTCTTTTGAGAATGATAACATACATTTGCAGGGTGTGAATTGTTTTGCTGCATATGGCATGTATTTGTCAAATATTGGAAATGCAATTCTCCTTTATAACCTAAGGAATTCTTTCAAGAGGTTCCTGTAAGCCTGTAAGGAAGAAAACAAGAGAAAAGCCAAAATAAATTATTCAAAAAGGTGTTTGTTTACAAGCCCCTTAAAAAAGGCTCTTTTCAGAACCACATTTAAAGAGTAAATACCATACCTTGTGTTTCTTTCGTCTCCCTACCCCCTTGAATTGGACGATCGGTCTGCAGACACTGCGGTAGTCCGCAGACAGCACGTACCACATCCGGGGCTTTTGAGGATGGCAGGTTTGGAAATAGGACTGTGGAGCCAAGGGTATTGTCAAGAAGGTTTCCTGGGTGTGGTATGCAAGGAGAGAGTGTGGCAGAAGGTCTGTTTGCTGAGAGGAGTGCAGATGGCTATGGCTATGGCTGTGTCTTTCATGAGGCAGAAGTCTATGGATTTTGGGGGACTCATGGATCCATTGGTTGCAGGTGTATGCATAGCAGTGTGGAGTGGCTGAACATCTTGGTTTTCCTCATGTTGATGTGAAGTGGTATGGAGTGCGCGGCATGAAGTGGGTGGACTTGCTCCCATTTTGTGGCAATTGGGTCATGCTCCAACATCCGGACATTATCATTGTTCATTGTGGAGGAAACAGTTTAGGCCATATTACTGGAATTTCACTGCAGTTTACAATGAACAAGACATTTGGGAAAATCATGTTCCCGAACTCCCGAGTAATTTTTTTTTGCATTACCCAGAGACAGATGTGGCTGCACTCCAGTTCAAATTGGTCCGCAAATGGAGAACGCGAGGCACAATGTCAACAAGGCTTCTTGTGCATTTTTGAAAGATGTTGGCATGTCATCCTTCGATAATGAAAACATAAAATTTCGTAGCACCAATATTTTTCACAGAGATGGAGTCCATCTTTCTGATGCTGGCAATCAGCTTTTTTTAAATAACCAAAATGCTTTGAAGCACTTTTTGCAAATATAGCAAGCATTTTGCAGTAGGTGTTGCCTACTTTACTTTAAAACTTGAAAAACATTTTTTAAAACAAAGATACCCAAAAAAAAGGTTCTTTTCAGAACCACCACCTTCCCTCGCAAAAGACTGCAATGTTTTTGATGGCACCACCGCCCACATTTTTTCAATGTCCATGGACTACAGCGATGTCCGCGCACTCCGCCGGCTGCGTAGGGGAATGCCCCTTTTTTTGGTAAATTTTTTTGTGTTCTATAATTTTTTGTCTTTTTTACACAGGACACACAAGGGAGGGAAATGAAGGAAGGGTAGGGGCACCAACCACAGGGACGAAGGGGAAGGTGGAGAGAGGAAGATGTTGGGTGAGCCTTACTTAGGTAGGAGACAGTGTTTCTCATGCTCCTGGACCGCAGCCTCAAAAGCACTTTGAAACTGCTTCTCCCTGCAGAGTGGTGTGTCACAGTGCATACAGAGCACTGTCACCCTCGAAAGGTAAGGGTTGACTGCATTCTGTATGGCCTGCGAGGTATCCGCAGGGATCCTCTGCCCCACCGCAGTGTCTCGTGTGGTGGCAGGAGCAGATGATGAGGATGTGACAGTGGATGTCAACCTGCTCACCCCTTCGAAAAGGTACTACCCTCCGAACTGCTGCCTTGTAGTTATATCTTAGGTGTTGCCACAAGGAGGTGGTCCCATAGTGTACAGACCAGGCTTTCCGTGACTGAGTACATTGAACCTTGTCCGCACGCATCTTGGGTACCCCCCCAAACAGTGGTAAAGAGCCTCCACACACAAGACTCACACTGGCAGCTGGTGACAGGGATTTCCACTACCTCATCCGTTTCTTCTTCTTGATCTCCCTCTGCATCACCACACCTGTTCCCCCTCTCCAGGCCCTCCAGAAGGTGGTGGTGGGGCAGCTCAGCAGTCATGGATGCCATTTTGTACCAAAAGCACAGAACCAGAAACTGCAATCTGCAGCAGGTGCTAGTCCCGGAAAGCCAGAAACACAATGAGGAGCAGCAGAGGGTGTGCCCTTATTTTGGGGTGCTTTCCACGGACCGCGCAACTGTCCACGGACACTTCAATCCACAGACAGGGCTCAAAAAGTTACAAAAAGTCACTAGATCAACCAGGACATGGTCTGGGATCTCAGCAAGGGTGAAGTTTCAAGTTAAAACACCCCATATTGGCCAAAAATGTACTTTTTAACTGTCCGGGGGTACGAACAGTGTCCGCAGATACTCCCAACGCTCAGCGCGGGTGCGGTCACATGATGATGCCCCCAGACGTCCGCATATAGGATGGCTGTCCGCAGGACACCTATTGCACAGGATGAGGTGTGCGCATGCACCCAGGTGTCCGCAGGACATGGGTAGGCCCCTGAACTAATTAAAAGTGCAACACGTGCAGGCGGACAGCTGCAGACAGGTGCATTGTTCAGGGGCACAGGAGATCAGATGCACATGCGCCCAGGTGTCCCCAGGACAGGGTTGGGGCCCCCAAACTAATTAAAAGTGTGACACATGCAGATAGCTGCAGACAGGCGTGGTGTTTGGGGGCACAGGAGATTAGATCTGCATGTGCCCAGGTGTCCGCAGGACAGGGGTGGGACCCCCAAACTAATTAAAAGTGTGTCACAACTACACGCACATCTCCGAACAGGCACAGTGTTCGGAGGGCACAGGAGATCAGATGTGCGTGCGCCCAGGTGTCCGCAGAACAGGGTCAGGCGGGCCCCCAAACTATTTAAAAGTGCATCACGATTTGCGGACATCTCTGGATCGGCGCGCTGTTCGGGGCACCTCCATTTTGGTTGCGGACAGTCCAGACAGTCGTGTGTCCGTGGACTCCAAACGGGGCTTTGAAAAAAATAAAATACACAAACGCACCAACAGTACACACATAGATATTTTTTTAAGACAAATACAATCGATTAGTTAAGGGATGGGGTATCAGAATGGGACAAATATATGGGGGAAATTGGGGTTTTGTACAGATTGTTCATGAGGGGAGGAAGGGATTGAGGTCTCATCATAGAGTCTTTGATTGAAGGGATTTGGGGGGGTGATTGGCTTCGACAGGGGGAAGGGGCACAGGTAAAAATGGGACAGTGGAATCAAATATTGTCTTTAATATGACTTTTGACAAATGTCATTAACTGTACAAAATTGGTGTTCATTTCATCCATTTCTGCAGACAGACTTAGCAGTTCACTTGCTGCATTTGGAGGTTGGGACTGTGTGTGCCCATCTTCTTGTTCATTTAGTAGAAATTCAGGCCCACTTTCATCATTTGCACTATGTACTGTTAAAAAGAAAACCATGTTTTAGTGACATGTGCAATCATTTTAATCACTTTTTCTACTTTAAAAATTGTATTCTGTACCATTAGACTTATTTCCTTCACTCATTTCATCATGGGGAAAATATTCTTCTAGTTACTCCAGGATGCTTGCAATTTCTGTTTAAAGAAAACAATAATGCTATTTCTAACAAGTCATGTACATATAACAAACTCTAATGTTATAAGAAGAAATATAGTGTACTTACTACTTTTTGTAAGGGTTTTTTCTGAGTAGCTTGGAGTTGCTTCTGGGTGTGGACGAATACTGCTAGATATGCAATTCACTGTTGTGCTTGGTGCATTTAATTTTGTTGCGCAACCTATTATATTGTACTTCTGGTTTCATAAGTACAGAATTTGTATACATATTTAATTTTTGAATGTGCTACATATATCTGTTGTAGTGTAAAGTACATGTCTTTGTTCGTTCAGGATATTATAATGTAAGGTAACCCATGTGCTTTTGGGCAGTGTGAATGCTGTCTGAAGTCCGCGGAAAGTTGCACAGTACGCGTACTCGTTGGCTATCATGTTGGGGGCATAGGGGCCAGTATGATGTAAGGGACATGTAGAAAAATTAGGGGAATCCTGGTAAAAACCCATGAAATTCAGTGAAAAAACTTTGTTAAAGGCACATTATGGTTAAGTTGTACTAATGGCACCAATAAAAACCTATCAAATTCAGAAAAAAAACTTTGTTAAAAAGGACGTTATGGTTAAGTTGCACTAATAAAAACCTATCAAATTCAGTGGAAAAAACATTGTTAAAGGGACGTTATGGTTACAAGTAAAACCATAAATCCCCATAAATTCCCCAGTTATGGTAAGCTAAGCAACCATAACTCGCACCACCACCGTGCGCTGCTAAAACTAACACCCAGATTTAACAGGTCTCAAAAATAAGCTGGTTCCTTTGTGAACAATGCACCCTTAAGTTCCTGTGATTTAAACTATTTCTATTCAGTGATAATTGTCATCAATTGTTGGAGGGTTCCTGATTACAGCAAGAGGCCGAAATTAGTCATTAGCAGACACTGGGAAGTTAGGTGGAAAAGAAGATAGTTTTATTGGCAGGACTGTGTTGTGAACGGAATACGTTAAGGGCTGGATTACATAACCGTAATTCTCATTAGCCTGAGTCCTACTCTTCCTCTCCCCAGTCCACAACATTTGAGGGGATCACACCTCCCAGAGAGGCCTACTCACCGCATTCAGTGGGAAGAAGCCTCCCCGCCCCTGAACCCTAGATTGGATAAGAGGAGCCATCTCTGCCAGAACATCGTCTTACCTCCCCAAGCCATCGGCCAGGCCCTCCTACAGCAGGTGGGATGGGAAGTCGGACTGGGATGAGGAAGAGTAGGACTCCTTGCCCCCTCATCCCTATTCCTCATCCCAGTCCATAATAGTTGAGGACATAATGAGCAGGGCTTGATCAGAAGAAAAGAAAAACACACGCAAGCAGGGATACTGCACACCAGTGAATTTATTCCCAGAAGACAAATCACAAAAAATAATGTGCATTCAGCACTGCAGAGCCAGGGGTTGATAGACTGAAGTGCCACAGAAAAGTGGAGGTAGAAGCCCAAGTGGATGC
Organism: Ambystoma mexicanum; assembly: GCF_040938575.1. Lineage (NCBI taxonomy): Eukaryota > Metazoa > Chordata > Amphibia > Caudata > Ambystomatidae > Ambystoma > Ambystoma mexicanum. The sequence continues at coordinate 374,122,574 of NC_090926.1, read as the reverse complement.
CTGACAAATTCACTGATGGAAAAGCCCTGCAAGGCCGCGCATGAAGTAGCCACATCCCAGGTGGATCCACTGGGAACCCCCATGGAGGGTGAATCCCACAGAGATCATAGCACAACATTATTGGTTAATTTGATCCAGCCTCTGAAAGTGACCACAGGCGTTTTATAGCCCGCGTTGCGTGCCCCAAAGGTTACAAGGAGAAAGTCAATTGTCCAGGAGGAGGCTGTTCTATCCGAAAAGCGACAGCCCGACCCACATCAAGAAGGCTAAGGGTCAGATTCTATAGAACCCACCTCTTGAACAGAAAGAAGAACAAACTCCTGATTCAGGTGAAAGGAGACGATTTACTTGAGACGAAATACAAATGCCATCTGTCAGAAGCTGAGGGGAGGACTGAAGCAGAGGAAGGCCATTAAGCAGTTTCTTCAGGGACAGCCACCAATGGATATCTGTGATGATGGAGTTGTTCAGGGGGATCCGCAGTGAATAATTACTGAGAGGCTGGATTCCAGGACCTCAAGATGTGTGCTACCAAAGGATGAAGATGAGCCGTGGTCCAAGGGACTATGAAGATCGCAGCTGCCATGTCTTATTGGCTCTGTAGACCGGTCCAGGCTGGAGCTGATGACCTGGAAAGGGGGCTTGATTGCTCTGTGTAGAGTAAGTAACACAGAGTGTCGAAATCTGCCCCTATAAACGGCAGGCGGCAGAAGGGACTTAGGCGACTCTGTAGAAGTTCAACTTCCATGCAAACCTGACTAGTGTCTAGCATCCAATGTTGTGCTTTGGAAGGCATCCTCCCTGGTGGGGGCATGGATAAGCCAATTGTCAAGGACTCGAATACCCTGAGCATGAAGTATCCCCACCGGGGGTGCCAGGATTTTGGTGAAGACCCTCAGTATGCATGTTAATCCGAAAGGGAGCACACAGAACTGGAAGTGCCCCTATGAGGTGGAAAACCCCAGGAATTGCTGACCTTGACCCCTGAAGGAAATGTGATGATACAGCACACAGAAAATCCCCTGGGGCAATTAGCAGAATAATGATCTGATGTCTCCATTCGAAATTTCTTCTTTGTGACAAAGAAATTCACCCCTTGAAGATTGATAATGGGGAGAATATTTCCTGAAGGACTTGGCACCAAAAACAGAATGGAATAAACTCTGCAACCCTACTACATCAAGGATACAATTTGGAAAGCCTTCTTTGCTAGAAGAGACAAGATGCAGTGCTGGAGAGCTGTCCCCAGCAAGGGGTCTCTGCGCCAAGGAGTCATCCTGATTCGAGAATCTGAGGGACAGAAGATGAAGACTATAGATGGTCCTTAACGGACCACCATTCACACCCAGGTGTCTGATCCAAGACATGAGAAAAAACACATGTGACCTCCTACGGGAAGATCGGGCTGCAGACAGGAGCAAAGCCTATTCAGGCTGAATGCATGGCATAGACTGCCAGGTTTTGATAGCTGAAGGGGCCCCTCTGCCCATGCCTCTGCCCCTGAAACCTCGTCAGTGGGCAACAGAGGTAGGGCGGGAGGGCTGGTATCTGTAAAGCCTTTCGAGGATAAGCAGTCTTTGATTTAAGAGGGAGAGCAAGGCCAGAATCCTCCCAGGACCACATGAAAAGCTCTCCCATTCTCTGCCCAAATATTTTTTGTCCAAGGAAGGGGAGAAGGGTCATGATTGCTCTCTCTGAAGCCTCCCTATTCCAAACCCTTAGCCAGAATTGTTTCCCGCTGGCAACGTACGACAACTCCTCCAAGGCAAAGGCACATAAAACATCACACATTGTGTCGGAGGCAAGTATAAGTTATTTTTCTAAAATATCAATCGGTGTGGATGGATCAAATCCCTCTTCTATGGCAGCTAGAATGGCTTGAAAATCCTTGAGGATGGACTGCAGCAGGTAGGCAGCATCGATCCCTGCATGCAGACTAAAGGTGGACACCACGTGGGGTTTCCTGAGAGATCCCTCCACTCTTCTATCGACCTGGTCAGGAGGGGAAGCCTCCTTCAATGATACTGACGTCTTGGCAGTTGCACAAGACAAGGGTGAATTGATCTTAAGGTGTTCCAGCAACTCATTTTAAAATCCCTGAAGACTGTACATTTTAGGCCAATGCCTGGGGATCACTGATTTCTCTGGGTCCTTCCAATCCCTGTAAATGATGGTGCATGGGCAAACGTTAAACTTCCGTAGGCACGCAATGGCAGTATCTGGGATCTCTGGTGGAAGAGGAGAAAGAGCCTTGACATCTACCAACTCAAAATAATTGGCCAGTAAATGATCAGTGACCTCTTAAATGACGTCATGTTAAAGGTATTTGCCTAATGTATTCCAGCATTCCTGATCATCTGTGCCAATTCAGGCTCTGCCAAGGACCACTGGGAAACAACAGGATCTAAAGCAGCTTTAAGCACTGTAGGAGCCATCTGGGGATCAGGAGGAAATGCCTTGTCTATGGCCTCCTCCACAGTAGTAAAATGTTCTCCACCGGCATGCCAACATGAGACGGCTGAGGAGGATCAGCAGGTGATGGAAGCTGGCCCTGATGGTGCTGGGGCGACCTCAACCCCCCACCGGTAGTCCTGGTACGAGGGTCACCTGCTATGGTCCTCGCATCCTGGCGACTCACTGCGCTTGGAGCACAAATGAGAGAGGGAGTGCAGATGCTGAATCCAGCTGCACATCATCTCCAAAAGCATAAGAGACAGACACAGAAAGGTTGAAACAACGCTTCTTGGAGACTCCCCCTGCCAATGTTTAAGTACCGCTAGACTTGTCGAGGCACCTGCCTGATCCGTGAGGACTTCGAAGGGGTGGTGTTGGACTACTTCTGTTTTGTTAACGGGTGCTTCTTACACTGCATCCCGCTGGCTGCGCCCATGCATGCTGTACCATAATATGTCATTATTACCATATAACAACTACTTCTGTTGGCTTTGCCAATAAAAAAATGTTGTGCCACAGCAGGAAAACATGCCCAGACTGGCAGCACTAATGAAGGCCATTCTAGTGATGCAATAACACTTATCATGTTTGCTTCAACCTTGATGCCTGTGAAAAAAATACCATGCCCCAGTAATCAAATATATCCAAACTGGCTGTGACAATGAAGGCCAGTCTAGCAACGTAATAACACTCATCATGCTTGTTTTACTCTTCATGCCCGTATAAAAGATCATACCGCAATAAGAAAGCATTCCATAGACTGCCTGCACCAAAGTTGGCCAGCCTAGCTATTGCGATTAATCCGGTGGAGTCATCACTGATCCCTAGCCTAAAATCTCCTCCCGTGTGGCCAGGGGGTGGCAGTCACTGCCTAATCCTGACCCTGGGGGTGGTATTATGAGGAAGGATCACATGGGAGGAGATGGCTGTCAGGGAGATGTGGAGACCCCATCAGGAGGGATGCGGTATGCTTCTCTTCCATGTGAAGAAGATCCTATAATCCCTGATATCTTGAAGGCATATCGTCAGTACACAAATTCTTTCAATAATAAAGCTCAGAGACCTCTTGGTGCCAGACACCTTATGCAGGGTGACATTCAACATTCATGTGCACACAATATCTTGTTGTGAAGTGCTTGCAGTGTATGCATGTGTATGATGAGCTGAGAGAATGGTTGTTTGCTGTGACAGAATGTTTAGGTGGAAATGCTGTGTGAATGTTCTAGGATTGAGCAGTTGGGGGAAGCCAGCCAGGCTGAAGGAACCCAGTGGTTCGCTGTTAACATCTTAGTAAGTATCTACAATAAAGCTTACTTGAAGAACCTTAAAAGAGTGTCCCAGGAATCTGCTTTGCAACAATGGCGACAAGGATTTATTCTAAGCAGTGAAAAAGAACCTACTTGCAAAGAAAAAGATGAAAAGTTGTACCAGTCTGCTGAGGGGGGAACAAAAGAGAAGGAGAGGAGCCACTGCCCACCAGGAGAAGTAAAGTCCCATCACCCAGGGGAAAAAGAAGGGAAGCAGATGCCCCAGTGCAGTAAAAGAGTGTCCCAGGAATCTGCTTTGCAACACATCTTCTATGTCTAACCATCTTGATTTGAATAAAAATCCAAAGCATTATAGATTACATAGTCTCAATCTCCAATTGACTCCAAGTCCCATGAAATCTATAGTACTGGGATGAGGAAGTGGAGAAAGCGCTAATGTGGAGCGGAAAGCACTCTAAGCTGAATGTGCAGACTAGTGGTTGGGATACCAGACATCTGTGCGGGCCATTTCAAAATGGTGTGCCTTTGAAAATGCAAAGCGGATCAGAAGGAGAAAAGAAATGCAGAGCGGGTCGTGAGGGGTCAGTAATGCGGGGCAGAGAACTGCTTGTAGATTTCTCAAAATATGTCATTTTATTAAAGAAATTATATAAAGAAAATGCCTTGCTTGCCCTATTCTACAGAGGAATTCCCTACCTAGTCTAAAGTGTAAGGAAACATTCTCTAGTATGGGAAACTGGCCTTCACACTAAACAACAAATATACAAAGAAAATTATATAGCAAAACAATATAATAAACAATATTAACACAATGTCTGAATGGCCTTATCCTGTCCTGGGTAAGATCCCTTTCCCAGGATTCAAAGTTAACTCCAAAATGTTCAGCAAAAGCTTTTGAAACAGCTCCTGAGTGAAGTTCAAAGTCAAAGAAAAAGTTCATGAAACAAAAAATCCACTGGTAACAAATCTTTGTTCCTGCATGAAAAGATCCCCTTCGAACTTTCAGAAAAAGAAATGGTCACCGTTCAAAAGAAGGTTTAATATTCCTCAATGTCAATAATACACAGTTCTTTAGGACCTCTTCAGTTACAGCTTTACATTTGGTATATTTGTAAGAATGCTTTCTCTGTGCCGCTGCTTCTATTTTCAAAAAACACACTTCTACTGTTGGCACTATGGGAACAGCCTCCTTTGTCCCACAGGCTGTTACTGCTTCAAATCACTTCACAACTTAATATACCACCATAGTTCAAGTATTAGTACTATAGCTCAGTACTTTTTAAAGTGTTAGTTGGGCTTTGACAAGACACTTCAACCTCTTCAGGTGGGCAAGGCACTCTTCCCTTTAACAACTTTATCAACATGAGCAGCCGCCTTGCATCTTCCGTCTATCTGACTGTCACAAGAGCAACCTGCTGCTGCCCATAAAACTCACTTTTTTCTAGCTTCAGCAGTCTTTAGCACCACAGGTTGCATTTTAATTCTGAATATTCTTCACAAACAATTAGCTCCCCTTCCTCAACTTTACTCATAGCTTTCTGCCAGGTATCAGCCCAAGCTTTGGGACCACTCTATCAGCTTCAGGGAACAATGGTATACCTGTTTCTTAGTAGATGGGTGGTGAGCGGGCACAACTTATTACTATTTTTCTTTAGTATTAGTTCTGAAAGAATTGGTAATCCTTCATTTTGGTTTTGTTAGTGGGGTGCAGCCCACTGTCATGTGTCAGTGTGTGAGGCACAAGCTATCACTGAAAAGAGGAAGACCTAGGCTGGTTAGCCATTGGTGTGGGCTGCACACCCTTGATACCCACTGGGGGTTTAGATATGTTTTCTCTTTACTTGGAATTGTCTTGGTGAATAAACACATGATACTTTCCTTGTTTTTGCAAATAGTGAAATTTAATCTTCAATGATGATGCTGTTTTGCCAGGTATTTGCAGTATTCAATTCAAGCAAACATATGACTGATTGGCCAATGCATTTCGGATATTAAATCCATCATCAGGCCCAGTCTAATCACTGTACTCTACTACATACCATATTTTAACAAAAGCAATCCATGATGATGCAAAAAGGACATTTTTAACAACAGAACAGGGTACCCTCATGGGAGGACACAAAACATATAAAGAGACATTTGAAGAAAGAAAACATTAGTTGATTCATTTGTCTTATACGTTTTTCGTACTCAAAGGCTTGATCATATCTGTGTTGCTGTGCAACAGAATATGCCATACATTACTGTACCATTGTAATGTTGGTTCTAACCTTCGTGCAAACTTAGTGTAATTATTCCCTCCACCTTCACCTATGGTCGCATTATTAATGTCATGCAGTTGAAAATTATTGTGTGTTCAACTGTTGTCATAAATGTGCTCCCTATCGTGGTTAGTGAGAGCTAGTCGTGTTATGATACAAGTGTTGAGCTTGCTCGGTAATGCAAAAAGTTCTGACCTGGCTGGCGGTCACTTCGACACTGAAGAACTGTGTTCGCGTGATGCGCTCGGAGAGCGTTCTCGGAATTGCGTGTGTGCTAAAATAAGCATGGATAATGCATCAGTTATGCTGCGTTTGTTATTGTTGTAAGATCTGTGTGTATGCCTTAACTTGAGCATTAGGGGTTTTGGAACGCGCTCATCCTGCAGTCAACGGGGGGGGGGGCGCGTGTACTGTTACTTCTTAGTTCTGATTGCCATAACGACGTGTACAAAGAAGATGGCCGGGTGTGCATGTATGCGTCATCGATCTTTGAGCGGGTAAAGGCAGCCACGTAGTGTTAATAGAATACAATTAAGTAGCGTGTTGCGTAATACATGTATTTGTGCCTATGATTATGAAGGACTCAATTGGCAACAGTAATCTCTTTATGTGTTCGTCAAATGACGTGGATGTTTTTACTGGGATTACATCTTCTATAGTTGAGTGATCTTAGCTTTAGTATTTTTTGGCTGAAATATATTTGTGTCAACTATATTGTCGTATTAGTTGTCTGTGGTATTTAGCATAAGGTGGTATATACTTGTCGGGGGGAAATTCTCCCGGGGTCGGCTGGGCCGTCCGCGGACCTCCGGGCAGGGAGGCCCCAACTCCTCCCGTGTATCCCAAAAATGAGTATGCAGCACACACAAGAAGCAAGGTGGTTCTGCTGTTTATTGAACAAACGGCAGGGATGGGTCAAGGAACGTACGCGTCCGTCCTGACACTCTCACTTCACCATGGGCTCACAGGCCCTTTTTACCTTAGTATGACGCGCTACTTGCGTCACCTGGGAAAGTTAGCAAAAAACCTATTGCCACTCTGGATTGGCTCTTCGAGTGGTAGGGTTAGTATAGCATACGTATAGAGAGCTCTGTTAGTGGTCGAGGGTTAGTCAGGTGGTATACTTGGGTTGTCCCTTCAAATTGATACATGAAAATTGTTACATGAAGGCCCCTGAGGATTGGTCAATGTTAGTGGCGTCAGTGATAAGAGCCCCATGTTCTGATTGGTCCACACACGAGCCCCCCAGTCTGGGACCATCGCTGTTCCCAGCTCGCGGTGCACCTGTCATTTGCAACAATGTTTCACTATTGATATGTGTAGACAATGTAAGATTTATTCATATGCTGGAAGGCCGGTTACTCCCACCACTGCAGATGTCCTTTGAGACGCTTGCTTGTATCTGCCTGGGCCTTTGAAGCGGGGTATCCAGGCGTCTCTCTCTCCTCCCGGACCTGGCACTCTGTCAGGTTCGGGTTGGTCACGTGAGGTGGGACCGTGGTTGAGGCATAATTCTGCACAATTAATATTGCATTTTCCACTGTGCGCCTCGCTTAATTGTAGAGGCGACCTTGGTGTCGACTTGTGGCATGCGAGTTAGCAACATTGTGCCCTTGACTGTCTGCTTTAGCCGGGCTCATTCTGCCGGATCAGCAACTGTACTCTTGCTCATCCAATGTTCATGGAAACTCTTGCTTGAGGCCTACTTGGGCCTGGTGTATAGGTGGAGCCGTTTGGTGCACAGGCGCTTTAGGTTATGGTGCCATATTGCTTTTGTCCCCATTGTCGTGCCTTTATTAGACTTTTCGTTGTTGCACATGGGTTTAGGAGAAGCGTAAGCAAGCTTTTAGAAGAGTTCATTGTGCGTCTTGCGTTTCTGCATTTTAAGAAGCCTGAGTGAAAAATAATAAAGATGCGCGTCTGTGGGTGTGTCCATCACCTACGTCATAGCACTGAGTATGTTCTTCGTGCGGATTGGTGTGGGAATGTCCATTGTGTATGTTGTACAGGTATTCTGTCCGCTGGCTTAGTCGTCATGGCATCTCTAACGATGTGTTGATGTAGTGCTGGGTGGATCAGTCAAGTCCCTCCATGCCGCAGGCGTTGGCAAGGGTATGGCAGGCTGGCGGGCACGCGGGTGGGCACATCCGTATGTTCTTGTACCAGGGTACTTGGTCATCTGGGATATGGGCAAACTCGTCTCGTGGTGGGTGTCTGGGCCGAGATCCTCTAGGCCAAGGGTGGGAGATGATCGTTGGGAGCCGTTTCTTCCATTCTCCCACTTCAGTCCCCCCTCTGGTCGACTTGTCGACCACAAACACATCCTTTTCCTTATCTCCTCTTACTCTCCATATTTTGGTTATTCCTCCTAACTGTCCATAGTGGTTAACATGATCTTCAAATGACCAATACATATATAGGCAAGCTCCTCCAGGTGTGCAGTATACCCACTTCCCTACGTAGCTCCTTGGATTTCTTGGGTTTTCGAGCTTCACAGACGGTGGGTCTAGATGGTTAGCGATGATCTGGTTGTGCAACTTCTCTCTTTCCTTTATTATTATACCTGTGTGAGGACCGTCATCTGCTGGCATCAAGGGGTGCATACCAACCATTTCGATCATTTCGTCAGTGGTCCGTGCTTTCCGGGCCTTCCAAAATCTTGTCAAGATCAGTGCAGCTCCAGCCAGGATAATGCACCCATCTATAATCTTCAGTCCGTCTGACAGCCAGGATGGCATCCACGACCATAATATTGAAAACCAGCTCTCATCCTTATTTACACCTTTACTTTCATCCATCATCTTGGAATGCATCTGGGCCAGTTGTGATACTGCTTCTGTCAGTGTGCCATTGTCAGCGTCGTTAGCAGGAATGAATGTGCAGCATGATTGTCCTATCTTTGCGCAAACTCCTCCTTCCATTGCTGTGAGGAGGTCCAGTACATATCTATTCTGTAGTGCTACCATCCTTACTGCTCGCAGTTCTTCCTTTTTTGCGTTGAATCCATTTACTGTAGAATTAATTGTCATCATTAGTTCCCACCTTGTTATCTGGAGCCATTTTGCATTTGCGTAAGCCTGTAGTCCCGGATGTATGATTGAGGAGAAGAACATTGCTGCTCTGCTGAATAGTCTGTGTTCTGGAGGGATTGAGGAGAGTACCGTTTCCGATCGTCCCCATAGATAATTTCCTGTTAGGGGTTCTCCTTGTCTCCGTTTCCTGTTCAGGACAGTGTTGTTGCTGCTGTCTTTACTTTCTGGCTCCTTTTTAGTGTGTGCAGATCTTTTCTTCCTCTTGTTCCCTTCATCCATCTTGGGAAAGTTTGCCACATTCACATGTTTTTGGGGCACCACTAGTGATGGCACATTGTGTACCATTGAACATATACCATTCCACAGAGGGGGCAGTGTGTGGTATGCCTTGTTTCCGCAGGCCCAGTAATGGTCCATTATTACTGCTGTTCCTGCTCCCCCCTCAGGTAACTCCGTCACACTTGCACAGTTGGTGTTGTATCCCACATCCACTTCTCCTTTATGCTGGTAGCATACCTTAGGCTCAGTCAGTGGCAGTATTGTTATTGGGTCTTCATCCTCCTCTAACCACGTTAGCATGGGTACATATTTGACCCAAGTCATCCAACATCTTTCGTTGTGTTCAGCAATGCTCTTGGTATCTTCTCTCGTTATCATATTGCTGCCAGCCACACCTGTGTCCCATTTGTCACCCAGGTACACCTTCCCTGTTATTATTATCAGCGGCCTTTCCCAACATCCTTGTTTACCAGGGACTTCAGTGGCATACCAATCACATGGCAGGTACTGCAGTGTTACTTTCTTTGTTTCTCCTTTTTCAGGGCCGCTAGTTATATATCTGAACGCTTCAGTGTACAAACTGGCCTTGTGGTAACTCAAATAAACCTTGAGGAAGTTGTTTTCGTACGGGTATGTGTCTCGTGTTTTCCATACCAGTTGCGCCGTGGTCCCTTGGAACCTCCCTTTCGTTTGGAACAGTGCCATGTATATTATACATCGTGCCGTCTTCTCATCAATTTCTGTGGCAACGAATGTTCGGGAAGCGCTCATGGCGTATGGGATCAATGAGCAAACGTAGCAGCTGTCTTCTGTTGTCTGTTTACCGATTTGGGTCATGTGCTGGTACCACATGTTGTTCGAGACGTGTGCTGAATCTTGTATGTAGTTGTCAATACCTTTACGGTCTGAGTATGTGCTGCGTTTAACTCTATCGCCTTTGTGTGTGATTTTTCTGGTACCACCTGACGTAACACCTGTTGCAGCCGGAGGTGGGGACATGTTAGATCTGGGAACAGCCAAAATATTGATAGCACAGCTGTTCTGCCATACAGAGGCAGCCAAGAACCCGGTGATTATGAATATCCCTATCAATTTTATTACAGATGCTAGTCTCACCGGCATTTTGCTCTTACCTTGCTGCAGTCCGGCAGCTAATTCTTGCGATGTTAAAGTTGCCCACCTGAAAATTCTCAATATGCTTGTTATTAGTGTTAGTTGTGGTTTTCAAGCCCTCCCTATCAGATAGTCGTTCAATGCCCAGGCGAAGAGCTGTTCCCACGCCAATCTAAGTGATCTATCTCTTAGGATAGGCAAGTAAGGGTGGAGGTGGGGCATTGATTGTTCTATGGCCAAGAGGAATGCCGTGTAGTAGACACGTACCCTCCTTCTTTTTAGGTACTTTGGCCTTTTTATGTGATAGACAAATTGGTGTGATAATTCTTCAGGGTAGTTATCTTCTGAGGGTAGCATCTACTCCTGGGCAGTGAGCCTTGTTAGTTACTTATTATTCTTGACAGTACAATAATACATGATACCTGCATGTGCGAGAGAAAAAAGAAGAGAGCATTCAAGTGTTTACATGTGTATATGTGCAAGCAAATGTCCTTCAGTTGGGTTATTCAGGCAGGGGGTTTAGGGCTCAACTGGCAGGGGTTACTTTACTCTTTGATCGTGTGACCATGGGGTGGGCTGTGTGGGTATTGTCCTTCTCTATGCTGGTAGTTGTCTCTGGGGGATGAGGGGGGTGGTGGGGGTCGTTAGCTGTAGAAAAAGTCACTTCTTCTGTGGGAGACGTTGTTGCTGTTCTTCCAACGGCCCTGTCGGTGGCGCTGGGGCGGGTCTGGAGTTTGCAGATCTTTACGTTGTGTAGATGATTCCAGGCGCGTTTGTCCTGTAGCTTTACTGCTCTTGTTGATACTTCCTCTACCAGGTGGGGGCCAGTGAAACGTGGGCTGTTCCACTTTCTGTTGAAGTTGCGGAGTAGCATGTGGTCACCTTTAGCAATTTTGCACAGTTTTTCTGTTTCTCGTTCTTTGTCTTCGTCTCCGTGTTGGTCGCTCTTAGACCCGCCCCGCGTGCGCTTGAGCTGTTGAGATACAAACACAACACTAGTAATCAAAGAAGACACATATTGGTACATTTCATCACCAAGAACAGCCGCAGTGCTTTCGTAGTCAGTGAATGCTCTTGATGTTGGCGTCAGAGGAAGGCGCATTTGGCGTCCAGTTACCACCTCGTGAGGGGTGAGGTGGTGGTCGGAGCCTGGTCTATTCCTTAACTCAAATAGGGCTAGTGGAAGGCAATATAGCCAACTCTTCTTTGTGGTTTGCTGTATCTTTGCAATTGCCTCCTTTAGTAGGCCATTCAGGCGTTCGCATATACCGTTGGCTTGTGGGTGATATGCGCATGCAAATTTATGCTTGATGTTCAGGAGGGATGTGATGTGTTGGAACATTTCGTTGGCGAAATGTGGGCCATTGTCTGACCGCAGTACCTCGCACACCCCCCACCTGGGAAAAACCTCCCTCACTAGGAATTTAGCTGCTCTGAATGCATCTGGGTGTGAGCAGGGTCCTGCTTCAATCCACCTGGAGAATGGGCATACTACTACAATCATATACCTATTTCCTTGACATACGTTGATCATATCAACATAGTCAATATGGATGTGTAGGAAGGGTCCCTCTGGCCGGGGTATAGTACCTTTTATCACCTTCAGAGTGTGGCCAGCCGTGAACTGTTGGCATGTGAGACAATTACTGATGAAGTTTGTCACATGGGAGTTTAGCTCGGGGCAGAACCAATCTTCCCTAATTCGTGCTGCAATTACTTCCTTGCCTGTGTGAGCTGGGTGGTGTAATTGGCTCAGGGCGGTGTTCAAGAGTGCCAATGGCATTACCATCTTTCCAGTGTTACCCTGGCGCCATAATGCGTCAGTTGGTGACATTGTACATCCTCTTTTTACCCATATCTCTTTTTCTGCCATTGGTGCAGCTGCTTGCAGTTCCATTATCTGTGTGGCTGGGAGATGGGTGTACCCTTCCCTTATCAACATTTCTTTAGCTATCCCCCTCCCTCTCTCTGACTCTGGGGGGTTCCATATCTCACCAAAATATGCAGCATATTTTGCATGTGCGTCTGCTGCTGCGTTTCCCTTCGAGACATGATCTTCTCCATTAGTGTGTGCGACGCATTTGACCAAAGCTAACTCTTGGGGGTCATTTATTACTTCAATAAGTTCAGCCAGCAAGAGAGCATGTTGTACCGGAGTGCCGTCAGCTCTCCTGAACCCTCTTCTTCTCCATTTTGATAACCCTGAGTGGACAGTGGAAGTGACATATGCACTGTCAGAATATATGGTCACTCGTTTGTTAAAGCTTTCCTTCAACGCCAAGATCAGTGCGACCAATTCGGTAGCTTGAGCAGAGTAATGTTGCGGTAATTGTACACATTTCATCGCCACACACACAGGTACCGCCGTCATTTTCATCACTGCTGCCCCCATCCTCCTTATCCCATCACTTTGGTCAATTGTTGATGACCCATCAATGAACAAGAGCTCACCCCCCTCTAGTGCGTTCTCTTCAACTTTCCTAGTACATGAGTACATTTCAGTAGTCTGCGTACAGTCGTGTACATAGTCTCCCTCCTCAAATTCTTCTGCTATGAACCTTGCAGGGTTAACCGTGTTGCATCTAACAATGGATAGTTCTGGTCTGGATAAGATGATCTCATAGCCTGACGCCCTCTGCGTGGTTAATGTAGACTTAGGCTTGTTCAGTATTGCAAATAGTGCATGTTCCACAAACAGTGTGGTTGGGCACCCCATGGTTATTGTTGATGCTTTTTCTACCGCAAAAGCAGCTGCGGCGAGGCCTTGTTCGCAGGGAAAATGTCCTAACATGACAGGATCTAGGTGGCCGCTGTAGAATGCTACTGGTTTGTAGCCCATACTTGTTTTTTGTGCCAGCACTGCTTTCATCACGGCTGAGTCGCAATGTGAAAATATGAAAAATTGGCCCTCATAATCTGGAGTGGCTAGTACCGGGGCAGTGGATATTGCATCCTTCAGTTCATCAAAAGCCTCTCTCATTTCCATTGTCCACCCCAACTTTTTCTCCCCTCTGTTAGCTTCTTTTAACCCCTCAAGTAGGGGTCCTATGTACGAGCTGTAGTCAAATACCCATGCTCTACAGTAGTTGCATAGTCCCAGGAACTGTTGTAGTTCTCTTACTGTTTGTGGCAGGGGTGTTTTCGAAATGGCTTGTGCCCTTTGTGGTGCAATTTTTCTTCCGTGTTGTGATATGAGCTGACCAATATAAAGTACCTGTTCCTGACAGTACTGTAATTTTTCCTTGTCTACCTTGTAACCCTTCTCTGCCAGTATCGTCAGCATTTTCACTGAGTCTTTTCTGCATTTTCTCTCACTGGTGCTGCAAATTATTATGTCGTCAACGTATTGTAACACTGTAGTTTCCACCTCAATGTTACCCAAGTCCATCTGTATTACTCGGTTGAATATTGAGGGTGACTCGCAGTAACCTTGTGGCAGTCTGGTGTGTTTCCACTTTGTGTTTCTGTAAGTGAAGCTTGTCAGGTCTTGTGAGTCTGGGTGTAGGGGTATTGAGAAAAAGGCATTTTTGAGATCTATCACTGTGAAACGTGATGCTTCTGCTGGACTGCCGCACAAGATTGTGGCCGGGTTTGCTGCTATTGGGTATTCTGCCTCCACTATGTTGTTCAAGGGCCTGAGGTCCTGTATGAAGCGCCAAGACCCCCCTTTAGCCTTGCGCACTGGGTACACAGCAGTGTTGCATGGTGATTCCGATGGGACCAATATGCCATTGTTTATGAGGGCCGTTATTGTTTCATATATGCCCTCATCGGCCTCTTTTGATAGTGGGTATTGTTTCACTCTGTGTAGTATTGCACCCTTTTTCAGTTTTATCCTCACTCCCCCAATGCTTTTTATGCATCCCACGTCATAGGGACTGGTAGTCCATAATGATGTAGGTACCTTTGCCATATCCTCCTCAAAAAATGGAACTGGGGTGGACGTGGGTGCCTCGAGTGCCATTGCCATTTTCTGTGCCACCTGTTTGTAAGTTACTCTTAGCCAAATTTCCACACTCATCATAAACACCATTTCACCTTCTTCCTTTCCTTCTGAGAAGAGCTCCTCATCTGAAACCTGGGTGAGTCTACATCCTTCTGCTAGTGCTATCACTGCCCTCCAAGCTCTTCCTTCACTGTCTTGGGCATGTACTGCGATGTAATCAGCAGTTGCCATTATGCTCTCTATGTCCACCGTGATCACCTTTCCTTCTTGTTCATTTGTTGGCGTTTCAGGTCTAAATAAGTATGCTGCTGGCCTCCTCCAAACCTTTCCTTCAATCCCTGGCATCCATGCAAATGCCATGTCTGTCCCGTACTGGAACAGTTCACCATCCACTGGCTCAGCCCTAGCCACTGTCTGCCCACAGTATGCTTGCATGATTTGTCGTGCAGTGAGCATGTTAATTCCTGGGGTGAAGCATATTATGCCGTCCTCCGTAAAGGAGATCGTCATATTCAATCTGCTCATGATGTCTCTCCCCAATATATTCACTGGTGAGGCCCTGGAGTACAACAGTGGAACTGACATATCATAATCCCCTATAGATAAGGGAATGTTACCCGTGAAAGGAACCAACCCCCTAGCCCCAGAGAATCCTTGTGTGTTCATGGCTTCACCTGACATCTTAAACTTACCTTCCCTTATGCAGGACCGGGTCGCCCCAGTGTCAACAAGGAATGATAATTTTTTGTCACCTATCGTCACCTCTACGCGTGGTTCCTCCGCACTATTAGGGGTTACTGACAGGATGGGACACACCAAGGCCGTCTGTGGGCTGTCCTATTGGGGGTATAAAGATTGACCACTTCCTGTAAGGGTTGTGTCCCAAGACCGTCACCCTACCCAGTTGTGTTTGTTGTAGCTGTGTGTTGGTAGAAGATACGATGTTATCTTGGATTTGTGCGGGTTGTTGTACTTGCTGTGTTTGGGGCTGTTGTGTTAACGCCACCTGTTGTTGCGGTGGTGAATATGTCTGTGGCTGTGGTTGAGTTACCAGGTGTTGTTGTCCATTTCCCATTTGCAATGTCTGCTGTTGTTGGATGCTCTGCTGTTCCTCAGTGAGCCCTTGTTGCCCCTGTTCATTCCAGGATTGTGTGCCTGGTCTTACTCTACATGTGCGTGACCACCAATCCACAGATCCAGCACACTGGTGGTTCCCTGCTCTGCCATGGAAAATAACCTGTGTTGTCTTGATATACTGGTTGTCCGGCGGGGTAGTAGTTTCTAAGTCCTCCCACCTGCTGTTGTGCGTTGTATACATATCCCCTACCTCTCATCATCCCTCCACGTCCCCTGTTGTAATTATAATACCCAGCTCCTGGTGTTGTGTATCCCCCTCCCATGTTTGTTGTGTATGGTGGGAGTGGTGGTTGGTGTTGTGTTACAGCCTGTGATGGTTGAATTTGAGAGGGATCCTGTGCAGCCACTACTTGTGTGGGGCTTTGAGTCATTGTTGTAGGTGTGGTTATTAGTGCACCTTCCATCGTATATTTATTCAGTTTTTTCTGCACTAATTTAGCCTCTTCCGCTTTCCTATCCTCTTCCTTTTGTCTCATCTTTTCTTGCCATGTTCTACAATGATGCACTATTGTCAGTTGTATCTCTGGCCATGCTTTCGATTCCATCCCCACCACTTTCTTCAGTTGTTTCTGTACTACGTCTGGGAGCCCTTGTACTAGTATGTGGTAAAATATTGCTGGTGTCTTGTCCCACGGCTCTCTAGTTTCCATGCGCCACTTCTCTTGAATTTCCTGGATATAATCAACAGGATCTTCATTGTCCCTCATCTTGCGCGAGGTTATTGCCCCTATGTCTGATGTGTCTGGGTACTGTACCCTTAGTGCCTGCCATAATGCATGTCTGCAGTTTGCGAATGGTGCCCCATCGTTTGACGTGTTTGTTATTGTTACCCCGGGGAAGCCCGCTCTCTTCCAGATATCATCCGCTGCATCCCCTAATATTGATATTAGAAGGCCCTTGACATCTCCTACTGCCAACTTTTGCCCTGCGGTGTGTTTTTCCATTTCATATATCCATTTACCCGCACCTCCACTTAGTGATGGGAGTCTGCACTTTATATTTTCCTTGTCTGCATGTTTCCAGGGGACGTATTGTGGTCTAACCCCTCCCCTCTCCAGAAGTGGCATCAAGTTGTGTCCTTGTTTACCCTTGGAGTCCCACACAATCGCATCCGTGCACCCCTCCTCCTCTTCTCTCTCTTCTACATCTTCAATTTGCCCCATATCGCATGTATCTTGTTCACCTCCCTCTCGTCCTTTTCTTATATTTTTTCCTTTATCTAATATGGGCGTGTGTAGTTGTTCTCTCAACCTACGTCCAGGGAGGTCCCTAAGCTTCCCTGCATAGGGGGTCAGGTCACGTGGGAAGGGCGCTAAGTTAGATTGTGCTGTTCCACGTAATGAGCGCAGGGTAGTGGAGCATGTTGGGCGGGAGGGTGTACTCCACGTGTCTCTTTAACTACTGACCCTTGCTCATTCTCCTCACTTCCCTCCTCCTCTTCCTTCCTCCTACATATCCATGGTGATTCTGTTTGTCCTAGTGATGTATAGTTTATCTAAACTCTCCCTTCCACTATCTCCCCCTTCCCTCTCAATCCCTTCTTCTTCCTCACTACAAAATCCTTCCATTAATGGCAACCCCCATTCTGTCCTTTTCCCTTTTATTGTTACTGTTTGTAAGTCAATTAGATCTAATTCTTCATTTCTTACTTTGCCAGCTGCTCCCCTTTGTTGTGATGTCGTTGCCACTTCTGTGTCTCTGTATAGGTACTTACTTAATTCACCTCCCCCCCTCTTTTCTTCTCTCTCTCCTTCATTTCTTATAACTATATCTCTATCAATTTCTGCTCTTTCCTTTATATATTCCTCCAACGATTTTATATCCATCTTTTCCATTATTCTTTCTTCTTCTTTCTGTTTTTCCCATCTCGCCCTTTCCTTCTCTAATATGCCCTCTATCATCCTTCATTCTTCGTATTTCCTTGTCGTTTCTGATAGTAATTTTCTTCTACATATTTCCAATTTCTCTTCTTCCTCTTCTTCTTCCCTCTTCTTGTCGCGCAGCGCTGCTCTAGATACCCTTTCTGCTGCTGCCCTCACCCTTTCTGCTTCTCTCCTTTTCTCCACACTCCGTTCCCTTATTTTGTCCAGCTCATCCTTGCTTTCTTTCCTTTTTTGTGCTCTTTCTCTTTCCTCTCTTTTGAGCTGCTTGATCAGTGTATTCTGCTCATCTCTTAGTTCTGCTAGTCGTTCTTCCAACACCTCTTCCTTCTGCCTTAACAGCTCTTCCCCCTTTATTTTCCCCTCTACCCCTGTCCCGTTGCTCCTCCTGGTGTCATCCTCCTCCACTTTCCTCACTACCTCCTCCTCCTCTCCTGTTAATGAACCTCGTAATTTTAATAATACCTGCGCAGCTACCCACTCGTCCTGCCCTATTCCAGGTATCTGTTCCTCGCCAGTCCCTCCTCCTCCTGTTTGTTTTTTCGTGCAGGCTGATCCCGTCGTGCTACTTTGTCCCCTTTCTGTGTAGTTATCTGTAGCCGTATACGGTGGCGGGCTGTATGTCGGGTTCGAGTACCCTTCAGCCGCCCTTAATTCAATCATTTCTCGTAGTTCTGTTAGAGGATATAACCCCCCTCCCTCCGTTTTCACCACCTTCACTAGGGGTATATCTTCTGTCTGTTCCTTTTTTATTTCCTTTCCACTTATGTTGCTACTCTTCTCTCCTCCCTCTCCTCCATTCCCCGTGTTCTGTGTTCTTTCACTCTCCTTTTCTCCATTCTCTCCCTCTTCCTTAATCTTCTCTTCCTCCATTGTTCCACCCATAACAAACATTCCGTTTGGTCCTGGTCGGGACCCTTGGAACATTCTCCATAAGTTAAACACCTCCACGTGGTGTGTCAACTTCTTCCCCTTGTATGTGTTATGCAGATGGGTCAATAGTGAATGTTGGATATACGGGTCGAAACTACCGTTAGGTGGCCAGGGTGTCGTCATTTTGTTGTCCGTCCCCTGTGTCCATTAAATGCTATACTTGATAAGTTTCTCTCTATGGGGCGATAATGTTTTACATATGTGTTGTAGTGGGGTAGTGAGGGTGTTCCCCCACCCTCCCGATCCTGTCCCGTATGACATGGTAGCTCCTTCACTCGTTGTCCCTCCCTTAGTTGGTAGTCGTTACCTTACTGACAGTTATAATGTACAGCCTCTTTGATAATCCAACAATAATCTATGGCATTCACGTTTGTATATTCTTTTTTCTTTTTTCCACCTTTACGGCCCCCTGCGGCCGAGGCGCACGTAGCCCCCTGCAGCTGCGTGCCCCTTGTTTACGTTCCTATACCGCCGCCCCACTTGCTCCTCCTCCCTCCTTTATACCTGCCGTGGCCGGCGTTCTCCGTGCGCAGCCACGCCTCCTTTTCCGCCTTCCCCCCTGACCAATTCAGTACCGTCTATCTCCGCTTCCGCTTCCGCTCCCTTCCACTTTCAAAAAAAAAAAAAAAAAAAAATGTGCCTTGTATTTGAGATATCCTATGAGAAAGCCCTACTGGTGACGTCACCGATCTTTTTCAAACTACTGGTAAATTCTTCAAAAGTTCGAAATATATTTGCAATCCACCCCCTTTAGCCCCACAGCTGTCTTCCTGTCACGCCTGGAACAAGGTAATCAACAATATAATCGGACTGCGCACACTGCGTCGCCTCGCGTGTGATACGCCCCTCGACAGGAGGGCTTAACCAGCCAATTATCTTCCGTATTGGGCAACCAGCTAGCTACCGCCTACAGGGAAACGTCATCTACCTATCGAGTTTCTTGCTCGATCAATAGGGATCCTCATCTACTCATTGATCAATAATCACCAAATCGTAGGAAACCGCGCACGCACACACACCCTTACACGTGGTCGCGATCTATGCCAATCAGTGTCTCCGAGCGGCCGCACGTGATGTTTTCGTGCTCCGCCCCCCTCTCTCCCGTAACGTAGCGGACTGCTCTTGCACTTGTCCGGCTACCATTCATTCATTGCCAACACTAATTTGTCAAACCTTCGCCGCGCGCCTGTGTAACACCTCCCGCCTCCCTCATTCAATTCCTCCCCCCTCCCTCACAATTTCACATTGTTTGTTGTGCGTGGCATACTCACCAAGTGCTCTTGATGCGGGGCCGCCCGACCGCGTGCACCCCTCCAAGCGGCTCGCCACCTCCCCTCGTCTGGACCACGTCTGGACACTGGCCAACCGCGGGCGGGATACTTCTCAACCGGCTCCCGAAGGCCAATATCCGGATTGCGCTGTCCGGTCTTCTCGCAGTTCCGCGATGGTCCTGTAGTCCTCAAAAGGGGGCAGCGGCAGAGGGGGCTGCGCCGCCGGGCCTCCTCGCAACGGGGGCACTCGGAAAAATAAAATAAAAGCAGACCTCAAACAGATCTCAGCAGTGCCTCCAACTTGTCGGGGGGAAATTCTCCCGGGGTCGGCTGGGCCGTCCGCGGACCTCTGGGCAGGGAGGCCCCAACTCCTCCCGTGTATCCCAAAAATGAGTATGAGGCACACACAGGAAGCAAGGTGGTTCTGCTGTTTATTGAACAAATGGCAGGGATAGGTCAAGGAACGTACGCGTCCGTCCTGACACTCTCACTTCACCATGGGCTCGCAGGCCCTTTTTACCTTAGTATGACGCGCTACTTGCGTCACCTGGGAAAGTTAGCAAAAAACCTATCGCCACTCTGGATTGGCTCTTCGAGTGGTAGGGTTAGGATAGCATACGTATAGAGAGGTCTGTTAGTGGTCGAGGGTTAGTCAGGTGGTATACTTGGGTTGTCCCTTCAAATTGATACATGAAAATTGTTACATGAAGGCCCCTGAGGATTGGTCAATGTTAGTGGCGTCAGTGATAAGAGCCCCATGTTCTGATTGGTCCACACACGAGCCCCCCAGTCTGGGACCATCGCTGTTCCCAGCTCGCGGTGCACCTGTCATTTGCAACAATGTTTCACTATTGATATGTGTAGACAATGTAAGATTTATTCATATGCTGGAAGGCCGGTTACTCCCACCGCTGCAGATGTCCTTTGAGACGCTCGCTTGTATCTGCCTGGGCCTTTGAAGCGGGGTATCCAGGCGTCTCTCTCTCCTCCCGGACCTGGCACTCTCTCAGGTTCGGCTTGGTCACGTGAGGTGGGACCGTGGTTGAGGCATAATTCTGCACAATTAATATTGCATTTTACACTGTGCGCCTCGCTTAATTGCAGAGGCGACCTTGGTGTCGACTTGTGGCATGCGAGTTAGCAACATCGTGCCCTTGACTGTCTGCTTTAGCCGGGCTCATTCTGCGGATCAGCAACTGTACTCTTGCTCATCCAATGTTCATGGAAACTCTTGCTTGAGGCCTACTTGGGCCTGGTGTATAGGTGGAGCCGTTTGGTGCACAGGCGCTTTAGGTTATGGTGCCATATTGCTTTTGTCCCCATTGTCGTGCCTTTATTAGACTTTTCGTTGTTGCACATGGGTTTAGGAGAAGCGTAAGCAAGCTTTTAGAAGAGTTCATTGTGCGTCTTGCGTTTCTGCATTTTAAGAAGCCTGAGTGAAAAATAATAAAGATGCGCGTCTGTGGGTGTGTCCGTCACCTACGTCATAGCACTGAGTATGTTCTTCGTGCGGATTGGTGTGGGAATGTCCATTGTGTATGTTGTACAGGTATTCTGTCCGCTGGCTTAGTCGTCATGGCATCTCTAACGATGTGTTGATGTAGTGCTGGGTGGATCAGTCAAGTCCCTCCATGCCGCAGGCATCGGCAAGGGTATGGCAGGCTGGCGGGCATGCGGGTGGGCACATCCGTATGTTCTTGTACCAGGGTACTTGGTCATCTGGGATATGGGCAAACTCCTCTCGTGGTGGGTGTCTGGGCCGAGATCCTCTAGGCCAAGGGTGGGAGATGATCGTTGGGAGCCGTTTCTTCCATTCTCCCACTTCAATACGTTAGTGCCTTGGTGAAGGTGAGTATCGACTGTTTTACGATAGACTCAATAGATACATTTATATATTCTCTGCAATTATGGTGCTAGATAATATGGGTGAGTCATTTGAAACATTTGATTTCTTAACAAAAGTGGATGTCATGAACACATTTGTACAATGTCCGCATATAATGCTACATAATTTGGGTGAGTGATTTAGAACTTTAGATTTCTTTACACCAGTCGATACAATTAACACATTTGTACACATATATAATGATCAACAAAATCTAAATGATAGAGACATGATCTATTATCTTTGTCCACGGTGGGTGATGGAGATCATAGGTAACAGTTTAGATCCCATTCCTCGTTCATTTCTCGAGGTACTAGAGTGTCCACACGGTCAATCCAGTAAGCCTCTCTCCGTTGTCTTTTCCTTTTAAGATCAATTTTTGGTCTGGAGTTCCCGATCACCTCTAAAAGGTCTGGAATTTTAGTTGTGCCACACTGTTTTTTTTCGATTAAGTGTCTGGCTACAGATGAGTTGGTATTTTTGTTTCTTATACAGGATTTATGTTCATTCATCCGTATTGGTAGTTTATGACCAGTTTCACCCACGTAATAAATCCCACATGGGCAGTGTATGCAATATATGCTATTTTCTGTATTGCATTTGGCGAAACAACGTAGCGTTATTTTCTCTCCTGTATATAGATGTAATACTGCCCTTCCTTTGATCACATTATTGCAATTACTACAATTGAGGCACGGGTATGTGCAGAGTTGTTTGTGGTTGGTGAACTTTCGCCTCTCGTCTCTTGTATTGACAAGTAGATCTCTTAAATTGCTTGTCCTTTGATATGCAAACACTGGTTTCGTCGCAAATAAGTCTTTAGCCCTGCTGTCGTTTGTTAAAATAGGCCAATATTTGTTTTTGCACCTCTTTATCTGCGTACTGTGTGTTGAGAATTTGGATACATACACCATCGTTGGTGGTTCAGATTTGGGTTTGGTTGTTAAAGTGCTTGCTCTGGATTTTGTAGAAACTTTGTCTGTTGCCTTCTTCAAATCTTCTTCTGGATAAAGTCTTTCTTGCAATTTTTTGTGGAGTTTGGCTAGTTTGTTTTCAATTTCTTTCTAATCACTTATGATCCTACCACATGGTAGATTGCGTAGAGTGTTTTGTGGATGAAAACTCATCCAGTGTAACAGGTTCTTTCTGTCTGTTGGTTTGATATGTAGAGAAGCGGTAATCTGTTATTGTTCACGTTGACTTTGACAAATTGATCAAGTGATTCTCTTGAGTCTTGCCAGATTCCAAAAACATCATCAATGTAACGTAGCCAGATTTATAATTTGTCTTTCCATTGTCTTCTCCCAAGGATGTGAGTAGTTTCAAAATGATAATGAATGCGTTTTCATATGATGGAGCCATCGTCGTGCCCATGGCCGTACCTGATACCTGAAGATAGTCTTCTTTGTCATATTTGAGGTATGAATTGGTTGCAATAAAGGTAAGTAGGGTTGGCAAACATTATTTGACTGCTCCTATTTCACCTTCCTGCTAGAGGAGCCATTCGACCACTTCCTGTCCAAGGTCATGATTGTAAATAGGATATCTCCTTCACTTAATTGGATGCCCTCCAGGATATTCAAGAAATGTATACTGTCCTTTAGGTATGTTTGTGTGTTTTGAATGATGGGTTGTAGGAAGTAGTCAATATATACCTTCAGTTTGAGTTTGCGTGTAAGTTTATGTAATTCAACCTTGGTATTGAATAAGCTAGTTACAAAGGTGGGTACAAATCTCAATCCTTTCTGTAGAATTGTGTTCTCTTGTGTACTCAATATTCTGACTGAGATATTGACTACTAGGTTCCTCGCGCTTGGAACCTGGTCGTCATCCCTGGACCTTTTCCTTTTCCCTCTCTGTGTTCTCTTCCGCGTTGGCTGTTTTCTAAAAAAAAGATTGAGGGCCTCTACCTGTTCCTGATGGTGCTCGCCAGTGGCGCTGTTGCCTTCTGCTCCTTGAGGGGCTGCTTGTTGGTTCTTCTCACCTCTATTAGAGTCTGTATCTGAACTGCTATTGTGAGAGTTGAAATTTTAGATTGTGGTGGTTGGTACTGGTACTTGTCGACCCATATGTACACTTTGTCTCTCAAGTAGTCGAAAGTGTTTCTGCGAAATGTTCTTATTTTTCTTGCTTCTAAGTCTGTTTTGTATCCTTCTAGTCGTTTCTTTATATAAGTATTTCTGGGAAAGTTTCTTCACTGGTGAGTGCTGTTATTTCTGTAGTAAGATCTTGAATTTCGTTCTCTAGGTTCTCCAAATTGCCCGACAATTCTTTGATGGTTAATGTCAAGTCCAAAGAGCATTTGTTAAGGATTTGCTCCCATTTGTGCACAACATCCTTATTTTCCTTACATAAGGTTGTCCTTAGAGCAATTGTCAGTCCTCGTGGGAGTCTCTGTGGTTTCACTATGAAAATGTGGTGCCTCTTGGCTTGGCTTGCCTTGGCTTGGGTAATGCTTGTTCTTCTCTTCAACACTTTAGACTATTTACTTCTTCGAATTTAAATGAATGTCACTTCTGGAAACAGTATAGAGTCCAGTCTTTTAGGTGAAAACACAATTAGACACACGTGAACTTTAAAGTCAATTTCAAGGTTTAAAGTTGAATAAAGAATTGTTTTCCTATGTAACGGCAAAGGATGAACTTCTGTTTTCCTTTGGGAATTACAATTAGGCACACATGACCCCATTTTAATGTAGTTTTCACTCTTTGTAACTTGTAACTCATAAATAGACAATGTTAGGTATCGGCAATGGTTTAGGGAGCGCGCCCTCTTGTTAATTAGCGACACACGACCACTCCATTAGGCATGAACGGTCTTTAAACAGTTCAACAATGGTTTTCAATGATTTCAATGATTTTAGCTTCTCACGCGAGTGTTGATCTTTAACGTTATACACAAGAGATACAGTTCCATTGTTAATACGACTTCAGATATAACTAACAGCTTTCACTTGCATTAAACAATATGCGAGTCACTTAGAAGCTGGGTACAGTTACCGGCAAGGCTCACGCAGTGTATTTGAATGTGTGCTTTACTCACTGGCTTCATAGACACTGGTTTTGTGGGTTGCACTGCTTCCCTGACTTCCTCTACCACTCTAATGCTTCTGGCTCCCTCAAGGTCCACACCCTTCCCCAGCATGGGTGTCTTCGGTCTGGCCACTTGATTTGGGAGCTCCTTTTCCGCCTGAGACCCTCGGCTTGCCTTCTGCTTCTGGCCTTATTCTCCTGCACATTCACAACTCTGCAATCAAGGCAATCAAACTCACAGGTGGAAAACTTAGTCTGCTCCACTTCTTCCGTTGCGCAGCCTCTGCACTTAAGATTTTGGGAGAACAGGACTCTCTCAGAACCTGCAGGTGAAATCTGCAGTCTCCATGTTCCAGCGTCCCTTCTGTTCTTCCACTTTCTTGTGATTTGCCTGCCTCATGCTTCTCCTCTGCTTCTGCTGCTACAGCCATGCTTCCAGCTCTCATTCCAGCTCATTCTACTCCTTGTTTCCTGATGGGGCCTTTTATGCCTCACAGGTTCACGGATTATCTTCAGGCATGGGCTTAACCTTAATTGGCTGACTATTGCAATGGCTACTAGGCTTAATTGCCTTACTACTTCCTCATGTCAGTACCTCTAGGATTCTGGGACTTGTAGTTTCTTCCAACAAAGTTAGGTTTTTCAACTTCTGAATTATTTGCAAGGGTAGATTTAATTCCCTTACGGCTTATAACAAAGGGGTTATGAGAATTAGCTATCACAAAAGAAGATGGTGGAGTGAAAACATTCTCATAATCCTTCACATGGTACCCTTGAGATTGAGGAAGGTATTTAGTTTGGGATACCAAAAAGTATGTTTCTTTCGGTATAGTTTGTTCTAATTTTATAACATTGCGTTTCATAACCTTAGATCTAATATGAGGTTGAGAGATATTAAAATGACAATAAGCCATAACCTCTTTAGGTTTAGTGGTAAGAATCTTCCTGTCAGAGGAAAAATACTGTTTCTTATCCCACAGAATCTCCTCACCACCCTGGGCCCTGCCTCCTCCTAAGTAATCCTCCCGCAGTACATCACCCCCAGGGTTGGGATCAGTAAGCATCTGCCTTCTCCTGGCTACCTGCAAGGAGACTTTAGGCAGGGTTTCAGTGAGGGATCGTAGGATTCTTCACAGCGCACAGCGGGCAGCAGAATCGGAGACAGACACACGAGCGTAAGCTACGCTGAAGGAGACAGGCGTTTCCTACTGGAGTGGAGAGAGACCGGGAACAGCATGGCAGAAGCAGAAAGGGAACCGCTGAGGAACTGGCTGCGAGGAGAAGGCTGTCGGGAGCGCGGTCACACTGCAGAGCAACCATCCCACTGGCGAGTGAGAGAAAAGCCGGCAGGAAGACCAGAGAAGTGTCTGCAGGGCAGGGAAAGCTTTCCCACTGCACAATCATCCCGACAGCAGTACTCCAGGGGTTGGGAATTCCAGGAAACACCTGTGAGTCTGCCCTGGAGTGGTAGGAGGCCTGGGGTGCACTTGCAGGCGTACCAGCAATTACCAAGCTGTTATGAATGCCACCAAGTAACATTGAAAGACTAACAGCCTCATTACAACCCAGGCGGTAAATTCCCTACTTTACCACCATGGTGTAAACTCTGTTTACACCATGGTGGATGGCGGATTTACCGCCCCATTCCAAGGTGAGTGGGGCGGTAAATCCCCATTCCCCATTTACCCTTCCCCATTCCCATTTTTGCCCCATAGGGCATAATGGGAGTGGGGAAGGCGCTAATTACGGCACCGTAAATTACGGTGCCGTAATTAGCACCAAGGCGGGTTAGCGCCTTGTATTTTAACGCCTGCTAAAAGCAGGCGTTAAAATGGTAATCAGGCGTTAAGGGTTAACGGCTCCGACGGCGCCATTAAACCCTTAACGCCTGGGTTGTAAAGAGGCCCTAAATTTGCACAAGTCTCCATATAAGGGATGCCAATATGGGGAAAGTTGGAGTAAATGTTGTCAAAAGCAAATTAACATTACTAATGAAGTAATTGAAAGGCATGATCTGTACAACTCTTCATATGTGAAAGGTCAATATGAGGAAGATTGGAAAAAGCACTGCCACAAGCCAATGAACATTACTAATGAAATTAGAAAGCAAAACTTGAACAAGCCTCCATATAAGGGATGCCAGTATGGGGGAAGTTGGAACAAGTAATATTTGAATCCAATGGAGTATAAAACAGGGGAGGAATAAGAACTGTGTTATACTCAAAACAGAAAGGGAATTGAAAGCTTGCAAGAAGACCTGCAGAAGGTGTTGCATCAGGCAGTGAGCCTTTGGGGGAGTAGAGATATCCGTCATCAGAGTACACCAGGTGATCTTCATGTCATGATCACAGCCAACATCCATAGTCTTAATTCAAGTTATCAGGCCAGGCGGGATACATTGCATAGATCAGCGGGTCAAAGGTGGGTGTTAGCTTGGCACATATGGTATTTACACCATTCACAGCATTGAAATACCATAAACTCCCATAGATTACAATAGCGGTTCAATACTCGTAGGATGGCTGCCTATAGGGTCATGGACAAGCAGCAGCATTGAGCTTTTCATTTGTCATACAGAGCTTCTTAAGCTCCGCCCCCAGTGGAACGCACACTTTGCGTTTAAACCGCTGACAGTGGTGCAACGCTACCGGCGCTTCTGCTCAAAGAACCTGAAGAAATAAAAGAAAATAAATATTAATATTTTGAATTGCTCACAGAATATCCACAGACCACAGATAAGACTTTCCTGACTGAAGTTTTCCTTTGTCGCAGTCATTCAGTCGAACAATATGATTTCGTCACAGAGTCTCCTCAGACCGCAGTCCTCACTCGCAGCAGCAGCATCTTCGACGGTTTTTCGCAGCATTCCGAAGACCTGCAGAAAACAAAGGTATTTAGTTAAAACAAACATTACAGAGTTTTAAGTGAAGATAATTTCTACGCGCATACGTACCTGAAGCTCCACAGAGTTTTTTCCTCACAGTTGTTAACAGCGCTTCGCAGTAGAAGGTTGCAGCCTTTCCAGATAAGATGAACTAACGCTCTTCAGCGTTTTCTCATCCTGATTACGCACACAACCATTCCGCAACCAAAGATCCTTCCTGGGTAACAAAATCTCTTTATTAGATAGGCGCTTCAGCTGAAGCATGCGTGCCAACTCTCCATAAGAAATAAGGGGTCTTCTCCTTACGCCTCGAACTTTCAGCAAAGCTCTTCTTCCTCCAAGAACCTGCAAAGAGAAAGAATAAAGTGGTTAGTATGAGAGATCTCTCCAACTTAGAAAACGTTCAAAATCAGAAAGACAACAGTTATCCTCATTTGTTTTTCCTGTCAAGAGACTCATTGATTTAAAAATACTTGCCTTTTGAGTCTTCCAGAGTTCTACAGCATTCCACTCTTCAGAACCACAATTTCAACGCGCCCCTGTTAGACAGCAGGATGGAGAGCTCCATAAATACAAAACACAGGTGAGGAGGGTGTGTGGTACGATACGTAAGGGAGTTCATTTTGGGGTGAAGTTAGACATAAACTCTAGTAGTTCTCACCATTCTTCACGCTTACAGTACCTCTATTCTACCTATGTATATGTCTTAACAGGAAACAAATCTAAAAGCTTCAGTGTAGCAGGTGAACAGGCTCAAAGATCATTACGCTCCCGAGGAGTCCAGGTAAGCGTTACACTTCAGAACCCACAGGACATTTTGGGGAAAGTAACTGAAAAGAGAGTACACCAGGGGATGTTCAGAACCCAGAGGACCTTTGGGGAAAGCTACCTGGCAGGAGAGTACACCAGGGAGCTATCAAACTCAGAAGGAAAAGGCATCTAGGAAGACCTGGTGAAAGTGTTACATCAGGAAGTGAGTCTTTGGGGGAAAGATACCTGGCAGGCGAGTATACTATGGATATACTAATCACAGAGGGGGGATACATGCCAAGGGAGTACACCAGGTAGTCAAGCCAAAGTATGCGAAAGAAAGAAAGACATAGTAAAACAAGCTCCTGGCAGGGGAGTATACCAGGAAATTGGATCGAGGTTGACAGACCGAGTTAGAAATGTTCGAGTGAGAAAAGACTGAAGATCATTTTTTTAAAATAACCTTTGGTCTTTTCTCTCATGAACATTTCTGACATGGCCCACGCCCCTACCCACACCCACAACACAACCCCACCTCCACCCCCTACTTACCTTGCTTCCGACTCGCTGATCCCTGCGACGCTTGTTCCCTTTCACTTCTGTGATCAGGAACCAGCTCTGCAAGGTCCTTTCCTGTTTTTCTTTTTTTTTCAGGACAGCTGCGGGTGATACCCCCGCAGTCCCTGCTCACAATAAAGTGAGCAAGGTTGCGGGGGACATCCCTGTGGGCTTTTTTTAAGTTCATTTTTGGAATGGCTGCAGGGGACACGCCCGCAGCCCCCAGCACTGAATGCGTGATCTGGTCAAACTTTTCGGCCGTTCAGAATTTTCAAACAGCCAAAATTCAGCCAAATCACACATTCGTTGATTTTATTTTGTCATTTTGGGTGATTCCCAGGAAATCAATAGGTTGCTGAGTGAAAGACCATTTTTTGCCATCCTTACAGAAATCATAAATTGATTTGAGAAAGATACTCTTTGTCATTCTTAGTGTTGTATAAGAGATACATTTCCACTACTCCTGGGAAGTCATTGTTTGCGAAGAATAATGTTTTCATCATCCCTAACAAAGTGCTAAAACATCATTACTTAAGTTGACAAGAAATACTTTACCTCCTTAAAGCATCATTTGTTTGGAAAAGACACTTTCATTTTCCAGGAAGTGTTACATGAAAGAGCAGGGGCGTTGCTAGGGGTGGGGGGTTAAGGGGGCTATAGCCCCTGATCTTTTGGTTGTAGCCCCGGATAGAATCTCAGGAGCTACAGCCAAAAGACTAGCTAGCCCCCAGTCCCAACAGTTCTGACATCGGCTTAGCCCCGGGTCTTTTCCAGACCTAGCAACTCCCCTGTGAAAGAGACATTGCTACCACTCCTAAGGAACTATTATCTGAACTGAACACTTTCTATATTTTACTTGAAACAGTTTAGGTGAAGGGAACCATCCCCTGGATATAAGGATTGTTCTGTTGGATGTATATACTTAGTTTTTGCACTTATTTTTCTAAGTGTAGTGTAGAGACATTTACCTTGCACATAAAAGTATTCCAATCTTGATATGTAATAGCACTCATCATGTTTACTTTAGCCTTGATGCCCAGTATAATTGCCATGCTGGCCTTTCCCCCCCCCCCTTAAAATGAGAAGGCTGCTCTCTCTTTATACATGCAACTAGGGAACACATGCTCTCATTCACACAACCACAACATACACTCACTCATTCACCCATGAATTCATACCAGAGATGCCTATCGGGATAAGATAGTTGCTCTGGCCACTGTGGCACAGTTATTCTGTGATAGGTAGGATCTAATGGCTCTGAGGAGTCTCAGGTAGTAATTGCATGTTTTTTTTTATGTACTGAGTCTAGGCTTCTGCTCCTAGGGATGCTTCGATCATCATACCCAGGGTTTTCACCTTCTCAAGTACTTTGATGTTTGTGTCTTCGATCTTAAAGTTTGCGTAGTCGAGGGATAGTGAGTTTCTGGCTTGGGTGGATCCAAAGACCATCAACTCGGTTTTGCTGCCGTTCAGGCACATCCAGTTGGAGTCCATCCATTGTTCTTTGATGTTGTATATTCTGAGGAGTTTGTCGTTGTCAGTTTTATGGTCCCCACTAAGTTCCAATACCAGCTGCGTATCGTCCGCATAGTTGGTAAAGAATACATCTGTATGATCTAATACGTAGCATAGATATCTAATGTAGAGATTGAAAAGCAGTGGTGACATGCTGGCTCCCTGAGGGACACCACAGAGAATCTCCCTTTCCATGGAGAATTTGTCTCCCCAATCGACTCGAGAGGTCCTGTTTTTTAGGAAGGACATTATCCATGTCTTTGCCGCTTGTGAGCAATTTGCTGTTTTGTCTAGTGCTACTTCGAGCAGGTTATGATCCAGTAGGTCAAAGGCGGCGCTGAAATCCAACAGGATGAGAAGTCCCGTTTTTCCCTTGTCCATGATGCTGAGCATCTTTGTCTGTAAGTCCAGCATAGCTGATTCTGTGCTGTGTGATGGTCTGAACCCAGATTGTTGTGGTGAAGTGAGTCGGAGGCCTCAATGTGTGCCTGTAATTGAGCGGTGGCTACTTTGTCCATGATTTTAAGCAGGAAGTTACAGTTTTTTATTAGTCTAAGGTTGCTTGGGTCTCTTGGATCCAGGCCTGTTTATTATTTTTTTTTATCAGGGGAGTTACTGTGACTTTTTTTATGGCCCGAGGGACTAGCTGGTCCTTGAAGGAAGTGTTAACAATTTTTGCCAGTGTAGGGGCGAAAATGTCTGGATGCTCTAAAATTATTTTGGCAGGTAGGATATTTTCCGCGCAGGATGTTGGTTTCATAGAGGCAAGTGTTTTTTTAATCTCTTCTGTGGTGATGTACGAGAAGTTGAACGTTTCTATGTTCTCGAGAGGCTCTTCTGCCGGCATTTTTATTGTTTTAGGTTTGTTTAATTGGGCTCTTGTGATTTTGTCTCTAGTCTTTTCTAGCTTCTCAAAAAAAGCTTTCTGGGTGTTGTCGCATTCCTATTGGCATGGTGATAAAGGTGGCGAGATGGCAAGGGGTTTGTCTAGGGACTTCAAGATGTTGAAAAGTTTACTTGACGCATTTTCTGCTGCCATGATTTGTTTATTAAAGTACTGTTTTTTGGCCTCTATTATTTCTTTCTTGTAGAATGTTTCAGTGATTTTCCATTTTTCCCTGTTTTCAGCTGTGGGGTTTCTTTATCAAGTGTTTTCCAGTTTTCTTTTGGCTCCTTTTAACTGGGTTAGTTCTTTAGAGAACCATTCTTGCAATTTGCTTTTGGTTCTATATGTTTTGGTCTGTAAGGCAGCATTTTGATCTACTAGCTTTTTCAGATGGTCTAGGAGGGTACTCATCATGATGTCACATGAGTCTTCTTCTTTAATACTGCTGGTGAAGTCTTTTATGCAGGATTCAAGTTGTTCTTTCTTAATGGTTTTAAAGTTCCTTTGTGTGATTTTTTTTGGAGGATTGGGATTTTTTTCCTTAGGCGAAGGGATAGTGACCTGAAAAGTAACACTGTAGTGGTCTGACCAGATACAGGGTTTGGTTTGGTACTCGTTTTTCGCAAGGTTGTTGGTAATTATCCAATCCAATTGATGACCGTTTTTCATGGTTGGATCTCTATTTGTGATGGTGTAGTCTATGTTTTGTAGTGAAGTTTCTAAGTTGATGGCGTCTTTATCTGCTTGGTTGCCGTACCATCTATTGAGATCTCGGACCACTAATGTGACGTGTGTGTTTCAACTGCTCTCCTTACGTACTTCCCTGATGGAATAAAGTACAGTTAAGGTGGCCTCAATGCCTGTACCATCCAAGAAAGAACCAATCACTTAAAACATCGCCATAATTAATTATATGTAGCTAACCTGGTAAAAGTCTTTTTTTAGCCATACCTAATTTTAAAACAGGCTTGTAAAGGCCAAGAGCCAATGGTATAAATGTTTTTGATTCTGGGTTGGCAACTGATGTTATTTTCTACAACTTCTTCATGAATGTGAGCTGTGTTTGTGTGCTTGTTGGGCTGGCATATGAGTGGGAGTACACAGACTCCAGTTACTTTAGTTGGAGGATCACTTATAATGAAATTGTAAGCTGACCAAGTTGGAACTGTAGTGAGTGGTTCTGACTCTCTCACATTCATCAGTCTTGGTTCTTCAAATCTGCCTCTTACCAACTCTGAGGGACATAAGATCCTCCATACTCATCCAAACGTTTTATTACCACTGTGGCTGTGTCTAAAACTGAAGGACCCGGGCGTAATCTATAGACATTCCCATGCTATGCAGAAATTGAATGATGAACTTGCTGCGGGTAGCTGCGTGCATTGTGAGCTCAAATGCCACTTGCAAGGGCATTTTACGGGTATGCCGTGTGGTAGAAGTGCTCACAAAGGAAGCTTGTTGTTTTGATAGCATTTCATATATAAATATCTGTGACAATTTATGAGCCCTGTTCATTAAAGTTGTATCCCGCATTTCTAAATTACTTTTTATATCCACCTGTCCTTGACAGCACCACTTGTAAAAAAAAAGAACAACTTCCTTTGTAACATCTGCCAAATGAACTTCTTCAAAACTTCTAAAGAATTTCCATTTTTCACAAGTTAGTACAGCTCTCCATAAAACCACGCTGCTTCAGGAAGGGTTCTCATATTTTTTTCAATATCCTCACATTCTTTTTCAGCAGTTACTTTCAGTGAGACGCGTTGTGGTTCATTTACCCTTTTAGGATTATTAATAATAATGCCAATACATTCAAGCTGTTTTCTTGTTTTCATCTGTCCTTCTTCTAAACCATTGTTACCTGCAATTTTCCTGTAAAGCTTTTCAATTTCCCCCATTGTTGTTACGTTGCCTTCAAGGAGAAAATCACTGATTGAAGATACACATTTGACATTTGTTGCTTCAATTTGGCTGCATATTTTCATTTTGTGAGGACTTGTGTTGTAAGGCATTCACTACATGTGATTGCAAAGCATAGCTTGATATATGCAATTTCCCTTGTGTGAGGGTCTCCAAGCCTGTACAACCGCTAAGATGAATCTTCACTGTGTCATTGTTAGACAGTTCTACGCCCCTCTTCAAACAGATGCCTGCTGAATAAGTTGTTATCAAATATAATTGATTTCTTCTTTTTTCTTCGTTATATCAAAAGAAGCATTTTTTTTTGTCGTACATGGGTATTTTTGATCTTGTAGTGTAATTTTGTTGTTCTTCTTCCTCCTCTTCTTCATGGATGGAGATAGATGGCTTTGGCTCACATAACTGCTCTCAGTACAACCTTTTGCTTCGATCCATTTTTGCCTTATGTGTACATTTCTTGCAGCATTTCGAATGCCATGATGCTTTTTCGTTTTTCACTTCTTCAGCTGTTAAGTTGCCTAAGCATAGGCTTGTGTACAAGTATTTGTTATTGTTCAACTCAGCTCTTTTCTCAATACACTCCAAAACCTTTTCATAACATTTTGTATTAACCAGGGGAGGTTTCTTTCTTTGTTGACATAAGCTACACAAGGAAAGGTCTGTTATCGTTTTTTTTTTTTTGGCTGATGGTGAAAGTTCTACTTTTAAATGACCTTTGAGATCTGGAGGCATCGAAATATTGAAAAATTGATTTTACTGGAAGATAGAATCAAATTGGGTCTTCCGTAAAACCCTCAAAACCTAGCCATTCTCATAAATCCACCCCACAGTCCTCTACTGCAGCCTGCTGACATTTTATTATAATATATATATATATATATATATATATATATATATATATATATATATATATATATATATATATATATATATATATATATGCTCTGGTTGAATCTATGAATTTGACCCCAGCGATCCGCAACTGTGTTACCTTGCAACTGCATCCTCTTTATGTATGCCTACGCCTAAACCCTATGACCTCATAACTGTTCACCGTGATTGCAATGCCTGTAATATTCTCATCTGCACCTATGCCTTTGCCCAACTTGGGCCCATGTAACTGGTAAGAGCGCCCTGATGCCCACGGGTTTGGGAGCGCTCTACAAATGTAAAAAATAAATAACTGTCATGCTTCAACTGCTCTTAAATAATGTTGTAATTTTCTTGCCAATTACCAGAACCTGTAACAAAATAGAAGGAAAACAATGTTAGAAATCATGAAAAACAGCTGCGGACAGAAACTTCCAAACAATAAGAGATATCTAATTCTTTTCACAACCTTCTTTATTCAGTTTTTATGGTGAACAAAGAAAATATTTGATACGATCACTCTGAAAGGATTTATAGATCAAATTCTGATTCATAAATTGTAACAGTGGCCATCTTGGATTAAAGACGTCACACAGGCCCTATGGCACAAATTCAGACAAAACACCAGTTAATACATGATT
Source organism: Ambystoma mexicanum (assembly GCF_040938575.1). Taxonomy (NCBI): domain Eukaryota; kingdom Metazoa; phylum Chordata; class Amphibia; order Caudata; family Ambystomatidae; genus Ambystoma; species Ambystoma mexicanum. The sequence continues at coordinate 374,088,059 of NC_090926.1, read as the reverse complement.
ATATGTTTAATTTGCAATCCACCCCCAGTAGTCATAACTTCCCTTTATTCAAAATCCCATGGAATGACATATGCCCCTCAACTATGTGAGAAGAAGCTTGTGATTCTGCTGCCTTTACTGGACCAATTGTACGAGGGAAGCTTACCATGTAGGTTGGATCTGTTGTGTAATGAAGGCTTGTACTGCTGCTGACAGTGCTGTACAGATTCTATCAGAGGGTAGCTTGCAGTGCTGCAGAGTGAACCTGTACCGTGGAAGGAAAAGCTTGTACTTCTGATCACTGTGTAGAGCCAGGAATATGATGCAGACACAGAGAGCTCATAGTTTTGGCTATAAATCTTTATGTAACAAATAAGGAGTTGAAAAAAGCCTTGCTATCCCTATGTTAAGAGGTGTTTTCCTTACCTCAACAAAAACCAAGAGTCTGCCCATTGTCAAGGTATCCAAATCAAAATGTCCTGTGTCCGAAATCCTATTCTGGCCCACACACTTTAAACATAACTCTAAGGTGAAAAGGCTAATGTATTTAGCCTTCGTAGTGCACAAATTGTTCAAGTTCAAAAGTTAAGGCGTAACTTTAACACAAACGTTCCAATTGATACAATCCACAGTTCTAGGAGAGTGTTCCCTTCCCCAGGTTTTCTCTTCACCAACACAACAGTTCTTAAGGGCATGATTCTTCCTTAAATGTCTCTGTAGAACAACAACAAAAGTGGCTTGCATGTTAAGCAACTCGGCTTCACCTGGTATACTCTGCAGGCAGGTCTTTTCTCTTATGCTTAACTTAACAATGCTTTCAAACTTCTCTTTGCCTTGTACAAGCCCCTGCCAGGGCTTTTCTCTTGTGCTTTACTTGATACTCTTGCAAACTGTAAGAGGATTCAATTCAACACTACAGCTAAGTCAATGCCTAGTCTGGGATACTGAATGGAAACCCTTATTGATATATCTTTAGTCCAGTTCATGCGTTCTGGATGACTACCCCTATATAACACCCCTCTCTTGGAATCCCCCTGACCCCACTGAGCCAAGAATTAGTTCTGTTTTGCAAGTTAAAAGGTTTATTTGAGAATTTAAACTATATATATATATATATATATATATATATATATATATATATATATATATATATATATATATATATATCACACTTTATGATAAATTAATAATTGGATATCACCCTTAATCTGAGCAGTAATCAATAATGGATAGTCTGGCACTAGCACACTTGTGAATAGGAACAGAAGAATAAGGTGGTAGAGAATGCTTTATATAAGTTCAGATGGATGCAATGTTGAATGAAAATGCAATACAGAAAATACTCAATATGATTTCAACAAAACAATGTAATCACTTTTCTCTGGCAATCCACTCCCCCCCTTTATGCAATGCAAGGAAATGGAAGGAAAGCACACAGTTCTCAGAAATGCAATCAAATGTAATTCAGTTCACCCCAGCAAGCTTAGACTACAGAAGTTTGAAACACAGGCAAAAGTGCTTTGATATGTGCTGGCAATGAAGTGAAAAATATGCTAAAATGCTTTTAATTCCCTCTAGAGGTTCAGGGTGAGTGGTATCTAGTTAATATTAGTCCAGGCTCACTCTAGCAATGATTCAGGGATGGTTCTTAAGAGGCAAATGAAATTTAGCAGTTCAGGCAACAGCATCTGTCTTTTTACCAGTAAAGAAATCGGGCCAAATCGCAAATCGTGGCAAAATTCGCGGGTGCGAGAATCGTGATTACGGAGAAAGTATAAGGAGTAGGCTTGTTGGAAAGGTAAGATTCTAAGCTTTCAGAGGAAAGTTAAACCAAGTTCCTAGCCCAAACGGTTACGGAGTTATGAACGATTTTGTGAAGGTTGTTTTTTGGATTTGAAATTTTAAAATTCAAAGCGACAGGTTACAGCTTGCAGCTAGAAAATGACAGGTGACAGCTTTGCAAATGACAGGTGACAGTTAGGAGGCAGTTCTACTTAGATTAAAATAGCTTGGATTAGATTAATTAAACTAAGAGATTGGTTCTGCACAGTTCTGCTAGGTACTCACAATATATTTAGAAATAGAATGGGCCTCGCCACGGATCTGGTCAACAGGTTTTCTTCACTCGCCACGGACGGTCTCTGCGCACAGCGTTTGGGTCAGCTCTACTCTGCTGGTCTGGTCTGGGTCTCTGGTTCTGATCAGGTCTGTGGGTCCGGATACAGCGGTCTCCAGTTCAGCTGGTCTCTCTCTGGATACAACACTGCTTTCTGGCAAATGGCAAGAGTTCTTGCAAAGAATTCAAACAGGTCGCCTGGCTGTGAATAGCGGCAATGATTTGAGGCCTGCTAAAGAGGGATTTAGCTTGTAGTTGACCTCTCTGCTACAAATTCTGAAGTAAAGTCTTGGTCTCTGAAGGTGGATGGATTGAAGTCTCTGTGTTGGCTCTCTGAAGGTTGATGGAGGTAAAGTATGGATTTTCCCGGCAGAGCGTCCCGCAGCAAATGGAATTGAATGTCCCTATCTGTCCTGTCTGTCTGCTTTTATGTGTTTTGAAAGTGGGTGGAGAGGCTAGCTTTCTAGGCCCTACCCCTCTCCACTTGTCATTGGCCACTTCCTCCTCTTCCCCTTGATTGGGGGAATGAAATGAAGTGTCATCATGATGAGGTCTGTTTATGATACAGAGAACCCACCCCTGTCAAATTACACACAATCTATATTTTGACCCAAATGCATATTTGCACAGGTACACATTTGTTTAAAATTACATGCGCCCATCACATATCACATGAGGAATCCCCTGTTCAAACTCTGCTCTTCCTGGGGGCTTGGGTTCAAACTTGGCAACATATTTCACTTTTGGTCGGGTTACCAAAATTGGATTTGTCCCCGAATTTACACAAATGTTCGCAAAGCATGTGGGCATTAGGTGGTGGAGTGTCAGATTTTTAACATACATACATTTAGAGTAATATCCTCTTTTCCGCTAAAACCCCCCTGAACATACCACCGGGTCCTAACACGTCTTCAAATGTGCACAGAAAAATCACAAGAATAATGATATCACTTATAAAATTTTCACAAGTCCACTCTATGAATGATCCATCTTTTTAGATTTATGTTCTGGCCCCAAAGGGGTGTGGTTTCCCCCAGCACAAGGTTGAATTTCTGGTTTTTCCAGTTCTGCCAAGCCAGCTTGCTCTCACAGGCAGTGCTCCTCCCCTTTCCTTCCAGGAGGAAGCCACATTTACGACTCCCACCAATAAAACATTTGCCTGAGTCAGGACAGGGCTTTGTTCAATTTCCTGCAGAGCCCAGGTAATTCAATCAGAGAAGTGTCATATCCCTTTTGGTGGGAACAGCAAAAGGCAGCTAGGCCTGGGAACTGCTGTGGATCCAGTTTCACTCCAATTGGGGGGATGTTGTCAAGCAGAATCCAGTTCCTTAAGCCAGGCCCCAGCTAATGTCACTTTTAGTTACCCAGTTTTCTGCATTCAAATAAAACTAACAGTTTTTACATATGCAGCTAGAATGCTGATTCTAAGTTTAAAACTATGACATTTAAACAATTGCAACCTATGTGACACTCAAAAGTAGGTCACTCATTTATTTTAAACATTAAGATTTTTAGTGTCTTTCAGTCCAAATTTACTTAAACTGCTGAAATCCACAGCTCAGCCAGTCTTGTTATAAACCTTCAAGTCACTTCAGAATATAACTTTACATTGTATCCACCTCTCAGTAAGTCTTTCTTTGGCCTGCTTTGGGTTCATTTATTCAGTTTTACACAACAAAAAAAGTCTGGTGGTTTTAAAACGCCGGCTTTCTGATAGTGGTGAGTACTGGTAATGCAACCATTTTTGGGATTTAAGAAAATGACTTCCCCACAGTTCTAGGTTGCTTTTGGCAATCAGCATTGCCATTCCCAATGGTTTCAGGCTACTGTGTGGGTAGTCCAATGGTGGTTTTAGGCAGTGCCCTTCTGTGCCCATAACATCGGCAAAAATGGGTGGCAGCCTATTCTTCATGCATTTCCCTGGGCATATTCTGGGAAGCTCTGGCCATCATGATGTTTTCAATGCCAATACTGCACAGTTTTTGTGGTAGGGCTCGGATGCATGGGTAAAAACATCCCACAAGCCCCCCTCTTGCGATGGCCATTCTGTTTCACTGATGGAACTCGCAAGATCTGGGATGTTTCCTCATCTTCTTCCGGTAGATGGCACAGTTCAGCATCTTTTTCTCCATCCGGTCGGATCAGTCGGTTCTCCTCGCCGGTCCTGATGGGAGTATTGGGCGGTACACTGGGCCCCTTGCGTCTCTGCTCCTGGTCTCCGGATCGTCCTCCTTGGCCAGCCTGCAGGTTTTCTTTCTCCTAGGACGACAAAGGAAGAGCGGCAATACCTATTCATGGACATTTCACCCCCACCATTGATATAGTGGGGTGGCATATAAATTTATAGTCAAAACATATGAACCTGCACATTTCTTTTTGCATTCAAAAACGAAAACACCCACATTGAGAAACTCAGAATTTGATAGGCGATATGTAGGATATTTTAAGTTAGAACTGAATTAGTCTGAGACAGTACCCTCTAGGATTCCAGAGGATTCCTCCAGTTGTTGCAGAGTGTGCCTGGGATGGCAACACTTCAACTGGTTAATGTGGACCCACTTGTCTTCCCCCTCTGCCAAACCGCCTTTGGGAATGCGGATCTTGTAGGCCACAGGGGAGATCTTGTCTATAATCTCAAAGGGTCCCTTCCATGTAGGCAAAAATGTTCGCTGTTTGGCCTGGTTCCTTTGGAAATTGTATAGATAGACCCAGTCCCCCACCTGATATTCCTTCCTGGAAGTCTTCAGGTCATAGTGGGTCTTCATGCTATCAGCTGATCTTTCTAGATTCCGCTGAGCATAAGCAAAAGCATGTTGAAGGTGTTTCCTTAAATTCTCCACATACTCATGAGTTGTGGAGGCATTTATTAGTGTCTGCTCTTGGGTCCTGTAGAGCAAATGCTGCGGAAGCACCATCTTGCGTCCAGTCATCAACTCGAATGGTGACATTTTGGTTGCAGATGAAGGGGTAGATCTGATGGCCATTAGGACCAGAGGTAATCGGATATCCCAACTTGGCCCAGAATCTGCCACAAACTTCTTTAATATGCTCACAATGGTTCGGTTATATCTCTCTACTGCCCCAGAAGAAGCTGGCCGGTAAGCAATATGCAACTTCCTTTTAACCCCCAGTATCTCCCACATCTTTGTCATTACTTCACTGGTGAAGTGGCTACCCCTGTCTGACTCAATCCTTTGAGGTAGACCGAAACGGGAAAAGATGTGGTTAATCATCAAGGCAGCTGCCATTTCTGCCTTGCAGTTTGGGGCTGGGAAACATTCCACCCACTTGGTAAACAAGCATGTCACAGTCAACATGTACTTATTCCCCCTAGCGGAGCGAATCACGGGGCCTACAAAGTCGATTTGTAAATCTGACCATGGGAGTGTCATTCCCCTCTTTTGGAGAGGCGCCCGGTGTGTGAGGGATGTTGGCTGAAATTGTGCACACACAAGACACCCCTTCAAGTATTGGTCGAGGTCCTGCCCCATGTGTGGCCAGTATGCAACCTCTCTTAAGATTTCCAATGTTGTGTGAAACCCCCTATGACCGGCGGTGGCCGCATCATGGGCGTGACTTAACATCAGGCTTCGGAATGAGGTAGGAACCACCCACTGATCGTGGCCAGCTTTGGATTTCCTTACCAGGAAACCGTCTTGGATTCGGAACATTTTTGGACATTTCATCAACACTCTTAGGTCCTCTTTCCCAATGTAATCGGTATCCGTCAGGGGAAAGTTCTCAGGGTCCTCAATGTGTTGGTAAAACTTACCAATAATTGGATCCCCCTTCTGAGCTGTAATCAAATCAGCATCAGGGGTCTCCTTACTCCATTGTGCAATCGAAAGATCATTGTGAGCATTTGTCTGGGACCTAGTGATAGCAGTGACCTGGATTTCCCCCAACAGGGACTCAATCTCAATTAGATCCCCTTGGATGGCCCCGGTTTTGGCCAGCTGATCAGCTAAGTCATTTCCAGTTTTGTCTGGTCCCTCTACTTTGGAATGACCCTTGATCTTTTTCCAATAGATGGTCATCTCATTCGAGGTGACCAGATCATCAATGTTTTGGATCAACTTCCCATGTTTCAAGGGTTTGTTGTTAGCACATAACATGCCTCTGGTTTTCCAATTAACCAGGTGCTCCACGAACCCGTTCCGTACATAATCCGAATCTGTGATTATGACCAGTTTGTGGAGTTGATGCTGGACAGCAGTGAGGATGGCCTGATGCACAGCCATCAATTCTGCCACCTGACTACTTCGGGGACCAAATTTGTATCCAGCGGAGGGTTCTGGGGACTCAATCACCCATGCATTCCCTACGCTGGCCACCAGTTCTTTCTCCCCGTTGTTGTCAACATGGTAAGAGCATCCATCCACATAGACAGTGGGCATTCCCTCACACTTGTCCTCTTCAAAGACTTTGTGTGGGGAATTAAGGTATGCCTCCATGTTGTCCTTGATTTTTAGACTTTCGTCCTCGAGACAGTTTTCTCTGGCACAATCATGCAAGTCAGCCAGACCTTGCGCGAGGGGACTCTTCTTGTTTTGGCCATATCTGACCTCCACAGGAAAGCCTTGCATTGACAGAATCCAGGAAGTAATTCGGGAATTACTCACATTTCCGGCCCGGATTCTGTCACTTTGGAGATATTGCAGAGGCTGGTGTGGAGTCTCCACTATGATGTGTTCCCCCTGGATAAACGGGCGGTAATTCTTCAATGCCCACACCGTTGCCAGGAGTGCCTTCTCACAATCGTTGAATTTTTCCTCCACAGAGGATAAAGTTTTGCTCGCATAGGAGATTACTTTATTGACCTTGTCATGCTTTTGGTATAATACTGCCGTCAAGCACATATTAGAGAACCCTGTCTCCAGGAAGAACTCCTTGTTTCTGACAGGATAAGCTAAGCAAGGCGCTTGCGAGAGGCTTCTTTTGAGTTGTCTTACTGCCTCAGATTGTTCTGGACCCCATTCCCACTTGACCCCCCCCCTTCAGGAGATGAATCAGGGGTCTGGTGATCTCTGCGTAGCCCTCAATGAACTTTCTGCTGTAATTAGTCAGTCCAAGGAGGCTCCTTAGTTCCCGCAGAGTTGTGGGGTCTTTCAGTTTTTGGAGTGCTTCCACCTTCTTTTCCTGGGGACAGAGACCCTGAGGAGTAATCTCATGCCCCAAGAAATTAACACGGGTTCTACACCACTGTGCTTTCTGAAAGGAAAGTTTTGCTCCGGCGGCCCTCAACTGGGTCAGAACATAACGGATCTCCGCTATGTGTTCCTCCACAGATGAACTTTTGATGAGGACATCATCTACATAAGCCAGGTTACCCCTTGCACCCAGGTCGGGCATGGCCTTGTGTAGGAAAATGTTAAATTCATTGCCGGAGTTGAGGTATCCGAAGGGAGTCCGGGTCCATGTGTACTGCTGGCCCCCAAAGGTAAAAGCCAGCTTGTATTGGTCCTCCCTACTGACAGGCACAGTCCAGTATCCATTGGTCAGGTCTATTGCAGTGAATACTTGTGACCCCTGGATCTGGGCCAGCCCTTGGTCAATATAGGGCAGAGGCCATCGGGAAGTATGGACCCGTTTGTTGAGCTCCCTGAGGTCGGCACAGAGTCTCCACTGGCCGTTTGGCTTCAATATTTCCAGCACGGGATTATTGAAGGTGCTGTGTATTGGACGAATTATTCCCCGGGACTCAAGGTTCTTAATTATTTCAGTAAGGGACTCCATTGATGCGAGAGGCAAGCGATATTGCTTCACAAACACAGGAGTCATGCCAGGGTCCGTGGGGATTGTTGTTGTGTGGATGTCAGTGCGACCACAGTCATATGAGTCTACCGCAAAGAGATCTTGGAAATCCAAGAAAACTTGTTTCAACTTTTGCTTTTGTTCCAGAGTCACACAGGCATCAGCTAGGTTGACTCTCTCTTCCACCATCTGCCTGAAGCCTGGAAAGACTTCTGGTTTGGCTATTTCAGCGGCCTCCTCCAGCTGGGTGGAGAAGTCCCTGGTCAGAGTGCTGATTTGGACTGGAGGCTTCAGGTGGGAAAGGCAGCCCTCATGGACCTGGAAAATCACCTCATCCCTCCTGAAGTCACAAGTCACATCTTCCTTACCATAAGGGCAAGAAGTGTACACCAGGAAGTTCCCCCCATGCTGGGTACAAATCCTGTCTGGTGTTGTATTGTCATCACTGTCACTGTCAAAACAGTCCTTGGGGATTGGTCCGAACAGTTAATTTCCTAAATCGATGGAAAAATGTCGGTCATCAACCGCCATTCCAATAATGGTGCCTGCGGCTAGAGTAATACTCTTTAAGTCGCTGTTATCCACCTCTATTAGAATGGTGTCATGTTCTATGTTGACTAATGGAGTTGGGTTTACCCCCAACCCTTGCTGTTGGAGAGAAGCATTTAGATGTATATAAGCATCAGGGTTTTGCAAATATTGTCCTCTTTTAGCTTTCACTTCCAGAGAGAATGCTTTCTGGGATGGTGACTTCCTCTTTGATCTGAATTTCAACTGCATAAGGTAGCAATTGAGCTGACCTAAATGCTTTTTCTGGATCATCAAAGCCCATGGGATCATCCGCTAATCGGGACCAAGCTTTGAAGTTTATTAGGTCCAAACTAATGGCAAAGCGATTGAGAATGTCACTGCCTAAGTAAAAGGCGGCAGTGACGTCTCGCACGACCCAACAATTATGGACTATGCTCTTGTTGCCAATGGAGATTTTGAGCATACACCTGCTTGGCAGGAGATGTTTGGAATTAGGCGCTTCCAGGTCAATTTCCCATTTGTCTATCAGTTTGAATGTGGGAATGGCTGGATCTTTTGGGAGTTGGCGGAACATGGCTTCGCTGATGAAGCTCTTACCGTTGCTCACACACACTCGGGCGAGAACAGAGTCCTTCCCATCATTTAACTGAACAGGGATGAACAACTGCTCTCCAATTTGCTGAATATCAGCCAGGCTCTGAGCTGATTTCACATCTTTCTGGACTATAGGAGTGTGAGTTTCTGATTGTGGATTAGTATAGAATTTCAGAGTGTTTCCTTCCAGTGTGGAATACCACCTTAAACTGGAAGGAAGGTTGATTTTCAGAAATAGAGAGGACCCCCCATCACCAGTCTGTTGTCCTACTGCTATTACTGTCACGTCTGGAATTTGGTTATTCTGGAAGTGGAATTCTACTTGGTCAGATTTTTGTTCAACCATGTGGCATGTGCCGTTTAAACTAACATGGTTGACACTCTGTTTTAATTGTATTGGTCGGCTAGTCTGGGTCCAGAGGACTTTGTTTACACAATCTATTAGGGGTGACAACCTTCTCAGGAGGTCATTCCCTAGTAAACAAGGGGTGCCCTCTGGAGTCACTACTATGACCGGGGGTTTCACCTTGTGTCGCCCAATCTTAATGTCCAAGTCTGCAGTCCCCTCAACGGGAATTTCCTTCCCGTCAAAGTTCTGCAGTTGTCCAGGAAGAGAGGTGAGAGGAATACGGTAATTCTCCCCCCTTCCTTTATTTAGTTCCTCAAAGGCCCTTTTGGGCAGAAGGGTAGCTTGGGATCCAGTGTCCACCAGTGCCAAAATTGTACCCTGCCCCTGTACTTGTACCGGGGCATAGTATCTTCCCTCCTTCTCCTCAAGGGGGCACAGATAATGCACATTTTTGGACAACTGGTGGGCTAACTTTCTGGTTTTGGACATTGCAAGAGAAGAAATTTAGGCAGACTTCTGTGGAGAGCCTTGGGAATCTGAAAGAAAAAGTTGGCAACTGGAGATCAGAGCCATTGTGGGTTCCCCTGGTTCCGGTTCTGGGCCGCCCCGCCCTTTTTGGAGGCAGTCATCAGGATGGGTTTGAACCAGGGGATTTCGGCATTGTTGGTTCTGGGATAAGATAGTGGGCGGCGGTAGCTCAGTCTCCACATCTCCCCAGTCTATATTGGAATCTTTTGGGATCCATTTTTCCTTGGGAGGAGTTCCCCCATCTCTGAAGGAGAAGATCCTTTTCCCAGGATCTTCTGAGGGTCCCTCTCCCTCAAATTGGAAGACCTGAACCTCCTCCACAAAGTGGGTCTGTTTGGGGCCTTTGTTTCTCCTATCTCCTCTCTGCTCCTTGGGTGGCAGACTTTCAGGGGTAGGAGATTTTGTTTCCGGTTCCTGGTTTTCCAGGGGCTGTTTACAAGTTGGGAAGGAAGCTTCCTCCAAGGTTTTACCCCCCCCCCTTGCCCTTGTGCCTCCTCCCTGGGAACCAGTGTGTTATCGGGGTGCTGCCCCCGTCATTGTTCTGGAGCACCAGGTCCAGAGTTTGGGGCATTCTGTGCCGGCATGCCCATCTGAGGGTTCTGCTGAGCCCTTAGCACGCGACCCAGCTCCTGTGCCATGTTCTGAACCTGGCGCTCTAACTGGGAAACCCGCTCAGGCTGATACGGGCCCTGTTTTCTCCCCTGGGCTGATCCCGGGAAGGGTAGCTATTCCTTCTCTGGTAATACCCCGGATTGGGAAGATTTGGGTACCCCTCCACCCTTGGCCTCCCCTCTCCCGGATTAGGTTGTCTGGGCTCAGGGAATTGGGGAAAGAAGGATGGATGATTTTGGGGTTGGAAGTTGGGTGGATACCTGGGGAAAAAGTTCTGCCCAGGATTTGGAGAATTTCTGCCCTCCGGTGAGAAGTTAGGAGGGAAGTTCCCAGGGTCAGGTGCTTGGCTGGATCCCCCCCCTTGGGCTGGAGGAGTCCACACATAACACAGGATTGGTCTGTTTCCCTTGTAACGGGGACTTACATAGTCAGGAGAGCAAGGGACCCCATTTGTGGGACTACCTCTTTCACTCCCTGTCTGTGACTGGCCCGAGGACCTTCTGGGCCTAGCATTATTAGGTGCAGGTAGGTTTTTAGGCCCCCCCATCTCCAAATCCAAAACGGGGGTGACCTTTACCTCTGCCACCTTGGCAGCAGCAGGGGTGCTGTTGGTTTTGAAATTTTTCTGGGTATTGCTTTTATTTTCTATGGGCTTCTGCACCTCATAGATCTGGGTAGCCTGTTCAATGACCCAGTCTAAAGATCTTTTCTCATGAAAATCTCTCACGAGCTGGGTCATTATATATTTGGGCAAGGCATGGAAAAATGTATTGACAAATTCTCTGCTGTCTGTGCGCACCCTTCTGGTGGTCTGCGCAAAGGCACGTTTCAGTTCTTGCACGAATTCTTGTGGGGCCTGATCCTCCCCACATTGCAAATTGCAGACTGCCTTGCGAGCCTCTTGAGGATTTCTGTGAACAGAAAAATGTTTCAAGATGGCCGCCTTATAGGTGGACCATCTTAAATGATTTTGGTCCTCCAGCCCCGCAAAGAAACTGGAGTATTCTGGGGAGAATGTCCATTTGACGTACTGGATGCAGCTACTGCTGTCCTTCAAATGGAAAGTCTCCATCATTTGCTCATAGAGCTCCAAGTGTTCCCAAACAGAGTACTTGGCGTTCTTATGATAAGGCGTGATGACACTCCTGATTGCCTTAATCTGTCTCAATGGGTCCTTAAGCAAGGCCCTTTTTGCCTTATTGGCCTTTTTGGTTCGGGTAACCCTTGTCCATTCATCCTCTGACTCAGAGGCACTGCTCCCAGAGGTTCCTGTCTGATCTTCCAGGTTTTCCCTGATTCTGCGAGCCTGGGAATGGCTGGCAGAATGTGGGGACCTGGTCTCCTGTGTCCTGCGCCGTTCAGAGGAGTCTTCAGATTCTTCCTTGCTGCCAGGATTTGATGGGTACCCCCCCCCACTGACCTAACTGGGCAGAAGTTTTCAGGATGCCCTTAATGGGCCTATTCTCCTGGGGTTCCCCACTAAATTGCACTGTGCTTGCGTGCCCATACCCGGGTGCCTGCCCATCCATTCCTGGGAGGTACTGGCCTATGAGCCCCATGCTTCTGGCTGGATAGTAATCTGCCATCCCTGTGGCCCGGTGCTCATGTGCGCCCGGGGACATGGGGCTGGCAGAGTCCAGGGACTGAGAGAGATAAAGGCCACTGGTTCTAGGGCTCCTGAGGTTATGCTCAGGAGTTTCCCTTTCCCAGCGAACCTGGTCTCTATCCGCCCCTGCTCCCTGTTGCAATGCAAGAGCCTGCGCCTTCAGTTCCTCAGTTAAGGCCTTACTAGACTCTATCAGTCTCTCCTGCATCGCTACCTGTTGTTGGAGCCTATCATTGTGCTGGCAGAGAGCCTCATTCTCTCTCTGCGTTTCCTGATTGGTCCTGGAGCACTGGGCCAGTCTTTGCTGCAGGAGGGTTACCTCCTGAGTTGTGTCCCTATTGGCCTGCTCCTTTCTTGCTAGAGCATCCTCCACCCTCCTGGTGTGCTCTCCCTTGCCTTGTGCTCTGAAACACTTGTGTACGAGCGCGATAGAAATAAAATATAAATATCAATATCAATGCCTGCCCCCTGGACTCCCAGCACCAATTGCAAACTGTTTGGCTATTTACCCATTTTTTGTTCAAAGTATGCTCTACAATGCAACATTTTAACCCATTATTTAAAAAAATTCACAGGGGGAAACCCCCCTAACCACCCCTTATTGGTTCGAGCTCCCTCACTATGCTCGGTCGGTATTGCATTTTTGGCAGAAATAGTTATGCCCTCCACTTAAAAAAAAAAAAAATCACCAGCCGCCACTTGCCCTCAGACTGTTGGGAACGGGATGGGGGAACCCGGGGGTGTTCTTTTTGGAGGTCACCCAGTCCCTGGTGGGCCAGGTGATTTTCTTCCATTTTTCTTTTTAAGTGGCAGACTTCCTGGCCTAAGGTGTCCCTTTCCTGACTAAAAGTCTGCATCTGTACTGTCAGGTCGTCCCTTTGCCTCGTCCCGGACAAGCCCCCAATTTGTAAGAGGATTCAATTCAACACTACAGCTAAGTCAATGCCTAGTCTGGGATACTGAATGGAAACCCTTATTGATATATCTTTAGTCCAGTTCATGCGTTCTGGATGACTACCCCTATATAACACCCCTCTCTTGGAATCCCCCTGACCCCACTGAGCCAAGAAGTAGTTCTGTTTTGCAAGTTAAAGGGTTTATTTGAGAATTTAAACAATATATATATATATATATATATATATATATATATATATATATATATATATATATATATATATATATATATATATATATATATATATATATCACACTTTATGATAAATTAATAATTGGATATCACCCTTAATCTGAGCAGTAATCAATAATGGATAGTCTGGCACTAGCACACTTGTGAATAGGAACAGAAGAATAAGGTGGTAGAGAATGCTTTATATAAGTTCAGATGGATGCAATGTTGAATGAAAATGCAATACAGAAAATACTCAATATGATTTCAACAAAACAATGTAATCACTTTTCTCTGGCAATCCACTCCCCCCCCTTTATGCAATGCAAGGAAATGGAAGGAAAGCACACAGTTCTCAGAAATGCAATCAAATGTAATTCAGTTCACCCCAGCAAGCTTAGACTACAGAAGTTTGAAACACAGGCAAAAGTGCTTTGATATGTGCTGGCAATGAAGTGAAAAATATGCTAAAATGCTTTTAATTCCCTCTAGAGCAGTGGTCTTCAAACTTTTTTGGCCAGGGCCCCCCTGAGCAAAATTTGGGCAGGTCGGGACCCCCCAGAAATGCCAAATGGACAGTATATATTGCGCGCCGTCACCTGCTCCCATCACAGTCGCTGGGCTCCCTCATCCCACTCCTACCCAGTCGCTGGTCTCTTCCCACCCCATCACACACCCTGGGCTCTCCCCACTCTGCTCCCACCACTATCCCATGGTTCCCGCCCATTGTGCTCCCACCATAATCCCCGGGTTCCCCCATCCCGTTCCCAACAGTCTGAGGGCAAGTGGCGGCTGGTGATTTTTTTTTTTTTTTTTTTTTAAGTGGAGGGCATAACTATTTCTGCCAAAAATGCAATACCGACCGAGCATAGTGAGGGAGCTCGAACCAATAAGGGGAGGTTAGGGGGGTTTCCCCCTGTGAATTTTTTTAAATAATGGGTTAAAATGTTGCATTGTAGAGCATACTTTGAACAAAAAATGGGTAAATAGCCAAACAGTTTGCAATTGGTGCTGGGAGTCCAGGGGGCAGGCATTGATATTGATATTTATATTTTATTTCTATCGCGCTCGTACACAAGTATTTCAGAGCACAAGGCAAGGGAGGGGAACAGAGGAGAAGAATTACTAGGCCCTTTAACATTGAGAACGCACAAGTGCGAGGGGGAGGGGAAAAGTGCATTGAAGGGGGGAGAAGTGGAAAGTGCGAAGCAGAGGAGAAACAGATAAATAACAATAAATAAATAAATAATAAAGGCAACAAACAGTGGTAGTGCAGCCAGCAATTTGCAAGTGCTACGTTTAAGGCAGCAGACAGGGTAGGTCTGAGAAGTGCAGGAAGAAAGATGGTTCTCCTCAAGTTTTAGAGTGGCAGGGCGCTGTTCCAGAGGGAGGCCCCAGCCGAAGACAGAGATCTACCCCCAGCTTGTTTCTTTGATAAACGACTGACCCTGAGGGAGTTGGAGGTAGAGGAGTGAAGAGCTCGAGAGGGGAGGTATTTGCGGAGGGATAGCTGAAGGTATTTTAGACCCAAGCCCCAGAAAGCCTTGTGGACAATGCAGAGGGTTTTGAATGATAGATGTCCAGTAAAAAGATACCATCGGTGTCCACTGGGCCCCACTGGTCCTAACACAATCAACATGATTATGTGTGTATGAAAGGCGCTGCACATTCATACTGCAATCACTCTATCATTCACATGAGCATCCTTCACCATACACTCACTCATAACATAAGCATACACGCATCCATACACATGTTTAAATAAAAACAATGACCATAAGCGTACCTTCTGCATTGGCCTGCGTGTGGGTGCTGAAACGGCCTGCTCTGGCTGCTCTTTCCATATGTGCAAGGAGGCGCAGGAGCTCCCCCTCAGACATACAGACATGCAGTGCCCCAGCCAGCATTTCCAATGAGCTATGCAATGCTGGCGAAGCAAAACGCCCCAGCACTTGCATGGCTCAGTGAGCATGTGCGGCTGGGGAACTAAACTAAACTGTCAAAGGGAAACTGTTTCCCTTTGACAGTTCAGCCAGCCCAGGAGCACTCCATTAGCTAGATAAAACAGTTGAGGGAGTGCTCACTGTTTCACTGGGCTGGCTCCTTAGCTCCTCCATAATGGGTGAGGGGCCACTGGGTGGGCGCCCCCTCGCCATTATGGATGAGCCGCCAGGCTCGGACAGGCCTATAGGGCAATGCCTGTATCAAAAATGTAAAATGCTAGTGTGGGCCAGTCAAAATGGGCCACCATTTTGGCCAATGTGGACCAGTTTGATGAGTTACTTAACTATGCAGTTAGTAATGTTGACCGTTGTTGCTGAATATATCACAATTTACTTACATTTTAACACAAAGCACCCCCTTGGGTACTATTGAAACAGTGGGCTTCATTAGAACTCTGGCGGTAGCTGTGCTGGTAAAACCGGCACGGCTGCCGCTGGAGTTGCATCCGCGTCCGGCACCCGCGAATGGGCAATTACCAGGTCATGCCGAGTTAGGCGGACATAATTGACCTTTTGTGGGTGCCGGTACCGGTAGATCCCCATTCCCATTGAGCCCTATAGGGCTCAATGGGAATGGGGGGCTCGGATGCACCGGCAACGTTCGTAACGGTGCCGGTGCAGCCAACGAACTGTGCTCGCGGGTGCCGCACGGCCTACCAGGTCAGACCTGGTGGGCTGGCAGGCACACGCAAGCACAACTCTTACTATGGCGGTACGGTAGCAACGGTGCCAGTAGCTTACCGGCACCGTTGTTACCATACAGCCATAGTTGTAATGATGCCCAGTCTGTGACTAAAGGAATGAATATCCATTTACAACTGTGGGTCACTTTTTCATTGTTGCCTGAGACAGTTTCATGCTTCAGCCCGACCATGTGAGCCACCCCTATCATTTCTACGAATCTAAAAAAAAAAAAAAAAATGTTTTTTTTTTTTTTAATTCATGATGAGATCTCAGGGGCCCCCAGGGATGCACCCGCGGACCCCTAGGGGGTCGCGACCCACAGTTTGAATACCGCTGCTCTAGAGGTTCAGGGTGAGTGGTATCTAGTTAATATTAGTCCAGGCTCACTCTAGCAATGATTCAGGGATGGTTCTTAAGAGGCAAACGAAATTTAGCAGTTCAGGCAACAGCATCTGTCTTTTTACCAGTAAAGAAATCGGGCCAAATCGCAAATCGCGGCAAAATTTGTGGGTGCGAGAATCGTGATTACGGAGAAAGTATAAGGAGTAGTCGGTTCTAGGCTTGTTGGAAAGGTAAGATTCTAAGCTTTCAGAGGAAAGTTAAACCAAGTTCCTAGCCCAAACGGTTACGGAGTTATGAACGATTTAGTGAAGGTTGTTTTTTGGATTTGAAATTTTAAAATTCAAAGCGACAGGTTACAGGTTGCAGCTAGAAAATGACAGGTGACAGCTTTGCAAATGACAGGTGACAGTTAGGAGGCAGTTCTACTTAGTTAAAATAATCTAATCCAAGCTATTTTAATCTAAGAGATTGGTTCTGCACAGTTCTGCTAGGTACTCACAATATATTTAGAAATAGAATGGGCCTCGCCACGGATCTGGTCAATGGGTTTTCTTCACTCGCCACGGACGGTCTCTGCGCACAGCGTCTGGGTCAGCTCTACTCTGCTGGTCTGGTCTGGGTCTCTGGTTCTGATCAGGTCTGTGGGTCCGGATACAGCGGTCTCCGGTTCAGCTGGTCTCTCTCTGGATACAACACTGCTTTCTGGCAAATGGCAAGAGTTGTTGCAAAGAATTCAAACAGCTCGCCTGGCTGTGAATAGCGGCAATGATTTGAGGCCTGCTAAAGAGGGATTTAGCTTGTAGTTGACCTCTCTGCTACAAATTCTGAAGTAAAGTCTTGGTCTCTGAAGGTGGATAGATTGAAGTCTCTGTGTTGGCTCTCTGGAGGTTGATGGAGG
The DNA here is from genome assembly GCF_040938575.1 of Ambystoma mexicanum. NCBI lineage: Eukaryota > Metazoa > Chordata > Amphibia > Caudata > Ambystomatidae > Ambystoma > Ambystoma mexicanum. The sequence continues at coordinate 374,070,937 of NC_090926.1, read as the reverse complement.
TAAAGTATGGATTTTCCCGGCAGAGCGTCCCGCAGCAAATGGAATTGAATGTCCCTATCTGTCCTGTCTGTCTGCTTTTATGTGTTTTGAAAGTGGGTGGAGAGGCTAGCTTTCTAGGCCCTACCCCTCTCCACTTGTCATTGGCCACTTCCTCCTCTTCCCCTTGATTGGGGGAACGAAATGAAGTGTCATCATGATGAGGTCTGTTTATGATACAGAGAACCCACCCCTGTCAAATTACACACAATCTATATTTTGAACCAAATGCATATTTGCACAGGTACACATTTGTTTAAAATTACATGCGCCCATCACATATCACATGAGGAATCCCCTGTTCAAACTCTGCTCTTCCTGGGGGCTTGGGTTCAAACTTGGCAACATATTTCACTTTTGGTCGGGTTACCAAAATTGGATTTGTCCCCGAATTTACACAAATGTTCGCAAAGCATGTGGGCATTAGGTGGTGGAGTGTCAGATTTTTAACATACATACATTTAGAGTAATATCCTCTTTTCCGCTAAAACCCCCCTGAACATACCACCGGGTCCTAACACGTCTTCAAATGTGCACAGAAAAATCACAAGAATAATGATATCACTTATAAAATTTTCACAAGTCCGCTCTATGAATGATCCATCTTTTTAGATTTATGTTCTGGCCCCAAAGGGGTGTGGTTTCCCCCAGCACAAGGTTGAATTTCTGGTTTTTCCAGTTCTGCCAAGCCAGCTTGCTCTCACAGGCAGTGCTCCTCCCCTTTCCTTCCAGGAGGAAGCCACATTTACGACTCCCACCAATAAAACATCAGGACAGGGCTTTGTTCAATTTCCTGCAGAGCCCAGGTAATTCAATCAGAGAAGTGTCATATCCCTTTTGGTGGGAACAGCAAAAGGCAGCTAGGCCTGGGAACTGCTGTGGATCCAGTTTCACTCCAATTGGGGGGATGTTGTCAAGCAGAATCCAGTTCCTTAAGCCAGGCCCCAGCTAATGTCACTTTTAGTTACCCAGTTTTCTGCATTCAAATAAAACTAACAGTTTTTACATATGCAGCTAGAATGCTGATTCTAAGTTTAAAACTATGACATTTAAACAATTGCAACCTATGTGACACTCAAAAGTAGGTCACTCATTTCTTTTAAACATTAAGATTTTTAGTGTCTTTCAGTCCAAATTTACTTAAACTGCTGAAATCCACAGCTCAGCCAGTCTTGTTATAAACCTTCAAGTCACTTCAGAATATAACTTTACATTGTATCCACCTCTCAGTAAGTCTTTCTTTGGCCTGCTTTGGGTTCATTTATTCAGTTTTACACAACAAAAAAAGTCTGGTGGTTTTAAAACGCCGGCTTTCTGATAGTGGTGAGTACTGGTAATGCAACCATTTTTGGGATTTAAGAAAATGACTTCCCCACAGTTCTAGGTTGCTTTTGGCAATCAGCATTGCCATTCCCAATGGTTTCAGGCTACTGTGTGGGTAGTCCAATGGTGGTTTTAGGCAGTGCCCTTCTGTGCCCATAACATCGGCAAAAATGGGTGGCAGCCTATTCTTCATGCATTTCCCTGGGCATATTCTGGGAAGCTCTGGCCATCATGATGTTTTCAATGCCAATACTGCACAGTTTTTGTGGTAGGGCTCGGATGCATGGGTAAAAACATCCCACAAGCCCCCCTCTTGCGATGGCCATTCTGTTTCACTGATGGAAATCGCAAGATCTGGGATGTTTCCTCATCTTCTTCCGGTAGATGGCACAGTTCAGCATCTTTTTCTCCATCCGGTCGGATCAGTCGGTTCTCCTCGCCGGTCCTGATGGGAGTATTGGGCGGTACACTGGGCCCCTTGCGTCTCTGCTCCCGGTCTCCGGATCGTCCTCCTTGGCCAGCCTGCAGGTTTTCTTTCTCCTAGGACGACAAAGGAAGAGCGGCAATACCTATTCATGGACATTTCACCCCCACCATTGATATAGTGGGGTGGCATATAAATTTATAGTCAAAACATATGAACCTGCACATTTCTTTTTGCATTCAAAAACGAAAACACCCACATTGAGAAACTCAGAATTTGATAGGCGATATGTAGGATATTTTAAGTTAGAACTGAATTAGTCTGAGACAGTACCCTCTAGGATTCCAGAGGATTCCTCCAGTTGTTGTAGAGTGTGCCTGGGATGGCAACACTTCAACTGGTTAATGTGGACCCACTTGTCTTCCCCCTCTGCCAAACCGCCTTTGGGAATGCGGATCTTGTAGGCCACAGGGGAGATCTTGTCTATAATCTCAAAGGGTCCCTTCCATGTAGGCAAAAATTTTCGCTGTTTGGCCTGGTTCCTTTGGAAATTGTATAGATAGACCCAGTCCCCCACCTGATATTCCTTCCTGGAAGTCTTCAGGTCATAGTGGGTCTTCATGCTATCAGCTGATCTTTCTAGATTCCGCTGAGCATAAGCAAAAGCATGTTGAAGGTGTTTCCTTTAATTCTCCACATACTCATGAGTTGTGGAGGCATTTATTAGTGTCTGCTCTTGGGTCCTGTAGAGCAAATGCTGCGGAAGCACCATCTTGCGTCCAGTCATCAACTCGAATGGTGACATTTTGGTTGCAGATGAAGGGGTAGATCTGATGGCCATTAGGACCAGAGGTAATCGGATATCCCAACTTGGCCCAGAATCTGCCACAAACTTCTTTAATATGCTCACAATGGTTCGGTTATATCTCTCTACTGCCCCAGAGGAAGCTGGCCGGTAAGCAATATGCAACTTCCTTTTAACCCCCAGTATCTCCCACATCTTTGTCATTACTTCACTGGTGAAGTGGCTACCCCTGTCTGACTCAATCCTTTGAGGTAGACCGAAACGGGAAAAGATGTGGTTAATCATCAAGGCAGCTGCCGTTTCTGCCTTGCAGTTTGGGGCTGGGAAACATTCCACCCACTTGGTAAACAAGCATGTCACAGTCAACATGTACTTATTCCCCCTAGCGGAGCGAATCACGGGGCCTACAAAGTCGATTTGTAAATCTGACCATGGGAGTGTCATTCCCCTCTTTTGGAGAGGCGCCCGGTGTGTGAGGGATGTTGGCTGAAATTGTGCACACACAAGACACCCCTTCAAGTATTGGTCGAGGTCCTGCCCCATGTGTGGCCAGTATGCAACCTCTCTTAAGATTTCCAATGTTGTGTGAAACCCCCTATGACCGGCGGTGGCCGCATCATGGGCGTGACTTAACATCAGGCTTCGGAATGAGGTAGGAACCACCCACTGATCGTGGCCAGCTTTGGATTTCCTTACCAGGAAACCGTCTTGGATTCGGAACATTTTTGGACATTTCATCAACACTCTTAGGTCCTCTTTCCCAATGTAATCGGTATCCGTCAGGGGAAAGTTCTCAGGGTCCTCAATGTGTTGGTAAAACTTACCAATAATTGGATCCCCCTTCTGAGCTGTAATCAAATCAGCATCAGGGGTCTCCTTACTCCATTGTGCAATCGAAAGATCATTGTGAGCATTTGTCTGGGACCTAGTGATAGCAGTGACCTGGATTTCCCCCAACAGGGACTCAATCTCAATTAGATCCTCTTGGATGGCCCCGGTTTTGGCCAGCTGATCAGCTAAGTCATTTCCAGTTTTGTCTGGTCCCTCTACTTTGGAATGACCCTTGATCTTTTTCCAATAGATGGTCATCTCATTCGAGGTGACCAGATCATCAATGTTTTGGATCAACTTCCCATGTTTCAAGGGTTTGTTGTTAGCACATAACATGCCTCTGGTTTTCCAATTAACCAGGTGCTCCACGAACCCGTTCCGTACATAATCCGAATCTGTGATTATGACCAGTTCGTGGAGTTGATGCTGGACAGCAGTGAGGATGGCCTGATGCACAGCCATCAATTCTGCCACCTGACTACTTCGGGGACCAAATTTGTATCCAGCGGAGGGTTCTGGGGACTCAATCACCCATGCATTCCCTACGCTGGCCACCAGTTCTTTCTCCCCGTTGTTGTCAACATGGTAAGAGCATCCATCCACATAGACAGTGGGCATTCCCTCACACTTGTCCTCTTCAAAGACTTTGTGTGGGGAATTAAGGTATGCCTCCATGTTGTCCTTGATTTTTAGACTTTCGTCCTCGAGACAGTTTTCTCTGGCACAATCATGCAAGTCAGCCAGACCTTGCGCGAGGGGACTCTTCTTGTTTTGGCCATATCTGACCTCCACAGGAAAGCCTTGCATTGACAGAATCCAGGAAGTAATTCGGGAATTACTCACATTTCCGGCCCGGATTCTGTCACTTTGGAGATATTGCAGAGGCTGGTGTGGAGTCTCCACTATGATGTGTTACCCCTGGATAAACGGGCGGTAATTCTTCAATGCCCACACCGTTGCCAGGAGTGCCTTCTCACAATCGTTGAATTTTTCCTCCACAGAGGATAAAGTTTTGCTCGCATAGGAGATTACTTTATTGACCTTGTCATGCTTTTGGTATAATACTGCCGTCAAGCACATATTAGAGAACCCTGTCTCCAGGAAGAACTCCTTGTTTCTGACAGGGTAAGCTAAGCAAGGCGCTTGCGAGAGGCTTCTTTTGAGTTGTCTTACTGCCTCAGATTGTTCTGGACCCCATTCCCACTTGACCCCCCCCTTCAGGAGATGAATCAGGGGTCTGGTGATCTCTGCGTAGCCCTCAATGAACTTTCTGCTGTAATTAGTCAGTCCAAGGAGGCTCCTTAGTTCCCGCAGAGTTGTGGGGTCTTTCAGTTTTTGGAGTGCTTCCACCTTCTTTTCCTGGGGACAGAGACCCTGAGGAGTAATCTCATGCCCCAAGAAATTAACACGGGTTCTACACCACTCTGCTTTCTGAAAGGAAAGTTTTGCTCCGGCGGCCCTCAACTGGGTCAGAACATAACGGATCTCCGCTATGTGTTCCTCCACAGATGAACTTTTGATGAGGGCATCATCTACATAAGCCAGGTTACCCCTTGCACCCAGGTCGGGCATGGCCTTGTGTAGGAAAATGTTAAATTCATTGCCGGAGTTGAGGTATCCGAAGGGAGTCCGGGTCCATGTGTACTGCTGGCCCCCAAAGGTAAAAGCCAGCTTGTATTGGTCCTCCCTACTGACAGGCACAGTCCAGTATCCATTGGTCAGGTCTATTGCAGTGAATACTTGTGACCCCTGGATCTGGGCCAGCCCTTGGTCAATATAGGGCAGAGGCCATCGGGAAGTATGGACCCGTTTGTTGAGCTCCCTGAGGTCGGCACAGAGTCTCCACTGGCCGTTTGGCTTCAATATTTCCAGCACGGGATTATTGAAGGTGCTGTGTATTGGACGAATTATTCCCCGGGACTCAAGGTTCTTAATTATTTCAGTAAGGGACTCCATTGATGCGAGAGGCAAGCGATATTGCTTCACAAACACAGGAGTCATGCCAGGGTCCGTGGGGATTGTTGTTGTGTGGATGTCAGTGCGACCACAGTCATATGAGTCTACCGCAAAGAGATCTTGGAAATCCAAGAAAACTTGTTTCAACTTTTGCTTTTGTTCCAGAGTCACACAGGCATCAGCTAGGTTGACTCTCTCTTCCACCATCTGCCTGAAGCCTGGAAAGACTTCTGGTTTGGCTATTTCAGCGGCCTCCTCCAGCTGGGTGGAGAAGTCCCTGGTCAGAGTGCTGATTTGGACTGGAGGCTTCAGGTGGGAAAGGCAGCCCTCATGGACCTGGAAAATCACCTCATCCCTCCTGAAGTCACAAGTCACATCTTCCTTACCATAAGGGCAAGAAGTGTACACCAGGAAGTTCCCCCCATGCTGGGTAAAAATCCTGTCTGGTGTTGTATTGTCATCACTGTCACTGTCAAAACAGTCCTTGGGGATTGGTCCGAACAGTTAATTTCCTAAATCGATGGAAAAATGTCGGTCATCAACCGCCATTCCAATAATGGTGCCTGCGGCTAGAGTAATACTCTTTAAGTCGCTGTTATCCACCTCTATTAGAATGGTGTCATGTTCTATGTTGACTAATGGAGTTGGGTTTACCCCCAACCCTTGCTGTTGGAGAGAAGCATTTAGATGTATATAAGCATCAGGGTTTTGCAAATATTGTCCTCTTTTAGCTTTCACTTCCAGAGAGAATCCTTTCTGGGATGGTGACTTCCTCTTTGATCTGAATTTCAACTGCATAAGGTAGCAATTGAGCTGACCTAAATGCTTTTTCTGGATCATCAAAGCCCATGGGATTATCCGCTAATCGGGACCAAGCTTTGAAGTTTATTAGGTCCAAACTAATGGCAAAGCGATTGAGAATGTCACTGCCTAAGTAAAAGGCGGCAGTGACGTCTCGCACGACCCAACAATTATGGACTATGCTCTTGTTGCCAATGGAGATTTTGAGCATACACCTGCTTGGCAGGAGATGTTTGGAATTAGGCGCTTCCAGGTCAATTTCCCATTTGTCTATCAGTTTGAATGTGGGAATGGCTGGATCTTTTGGGAGTTGGCGGAACATGGCTTCGCTGATGAAGCTCTTACCGTTGCTCACACACACTCGGGCGAGAACAGAGTCCTTCCCATCATTTAACTGAACAGGGATGAACAACTGCTCTCCAATTTGCTGAATATCAGCCAGGCTCTGAGCTGATTTCACATCTTTCTGGACTATAAGAGTGTGAGTTTCTGATTGTGGATTAGTATAGAATTTCAGAGTGTTTCCTTCCAGTGTGGAATACCACCTTAAACTGGAAGGAAGGTTGATTTTCAGAAATAGAGAGGACCCCCCATCACCAGTCTGTTGTCCTACTGCTATTACTGTCACGTCTGGAATTTGGTTATTCTGGAAGTGGAATTCTACTTGGTCAGATTTTTGTTCAACCATGTGGCATGTGCCGTTTAAACTAACATGGTTGACACTCTGTTTTAATTGTATTGGTCGGCTAGTCTGGGTCCAGAGGACTTTGTTTACACAATCTATTAGGGGTGACAACCTTCTCAGGAGGTCATTCCCTAGTAAACAAGGGGTGCCCTCTGGAGTCACTACTATGACCGGGGGTTTCACCTTGTGTCGCCCAATCTTAATGTCCAAGTCTGCAGTCCCCTCAACGGGAATTTCCTTCCCGTCAAAGTTCTGCAGTTGTCCAGGAAGAGAGGTGAGAGGAATACGGTAATTCTCCCCCCTTCCTTTATTTAGTTCCTCAAAGGCCCTTTTGGGCAGAAGGGTAGCTTGGGATCCAGTGTCCACCAGTGCCAAAATTGTACCCTGCCCCTGTACTTGTACCGGGGCATAGTATCTTCCCTCCTTCTCCTCAAGGGGGCACAGATAATGCACATTTTTGGACAACTGGTGGGCTAACTTTCTGGTTTTGGACATTGCAAGAGAAGAAATTTGGGCAGACTTCTGTGGAGAGCCTTGGGAATCTGAAAGAAAAAGTTGGCAACTGGAGATCAGAGCCATTGTGGGTTCCCCTGGTTCCGGTTCTGGGCCGCCCCGCCCTTTTTGGAGGCAGTCATCAGGATGGGTTTGAACCAGGGGATTTCGGCATTGTTGGTTCTGGGATAAGATAGTGGGCGGCGGTAGCTCAGTCTCCACATCTCCCCAGTCTATATTGGAATCTTTTGGGACCCATTTTTCCTTGGGAGGAGTTCCCCCATCTCTGAAGGAGAAGATCCTTTTCCCAGGATCTTCTGAGGATCCCTCTCCCTCAAATTGGAAGACCTGAACCTCCTCCACAAAGTGGGTCTGTTTGGGGCCTTTGTTTCTCCTACCTCCTCTCTGCTCCTTGGGTGGCAGACTTTCAGGGGTAGGAGATTTTGTTTCCGGTTCCTGGTTTTCCAGGGGCTGTTTACAAGTTGGGAAGGAAGCTTCCTCCAAGGTTTTACCCCCCCTTGCCATTGTGCCTCCTCCCTGGGAACCAGTGTGTTATCGGGGTGCTGCCCCCGTCATTGTTCTGGAGCACCAGGTCCAGAGTTTGGGGCATTCTGTGCCGGCATGCCCATCTGAGGGTTCTGCTGAGCCCTTAGCACGCGACCCAGCTCCTGTGCCATGTTCTGAACCTGGCGCTCTAACTGGGAAACCCGCTCAGGCTGATACGGGGCCCTGTTTTCTCCCCTGGGCTGATCCCGGGAAGGGTAGCTATTCCTTCTCTGGTAATACCCCGGATTGGGAAGATTTGGGTACCCCTCCACCCTTGGCCTCCCCTCTCCCGGATTAGGTTGTCTGGGCTCAGGGAATTGGGGAAAGAAGGATGGATGATTTTGGGGTTGGAAGTTGGGTGGATACCTGGGGAAAAAGTTCTGCCCAGGATTTGGAGAATTTCTGTCCTCCGGTGAGAAGTTAGGAGGGAAGTTCCCAGGGTCAGGTGCTTGGCTGGATCCCCCCCCTTGGGCTGGAGGAGTCCACACATAACACAGGATTGGTCTGTTTCCCTTGTAACGGGGACTTACATAGTCAGGAGAGCGAGGGACCCCATTTGTGGGACTACCTCTTTCACTCCCTGTCTGTGACTGGCCCGAGGACCTTCTGGGCCTAGCATTATTAGGTGCAGGTAGGTTTTTAGGCCCCCCCATCTCCAAATCCAAAACGGGGGTGACCTTTACCTCTGCCACCTTGGCAGCAGCAGGGGTGCTGTTGGTTTTGAAATTTTTCTGGGTATTGCTTTTATTTTCTATGGGCTTCTGCACCTCGTAGATCTGGGTAGCCTGTTCAATGACCCAGTCTAAAGATCTTTTCTCATGAAAATCTCTCACGAGCTGGGTCATTATATATTTGGGCAAGGCATGGAAAAATGTATTGACAAATTCTCTGCTGTCTGTGCGCACCCTTCTGGTGGTCTGCGCAAAGGCACGTTTCAGTTCTTGCACGAATTCTTGTGGGGCCTGATCCTCCCCACATTGCAAATTGCAGGCTGCCTTGCGAGCCTCTTGAGGATTTCTGTGAACAGAAAAATGTTTCAAGATGGCCGCCTTATAGGTGGACCATCTTAAATGATTTTGGTCCTCCAGCCCCGCAAAGAAACTGGAGTATTCTGGGGAGAATGTCCATTTGACGTACTGGATGCAGCTACTGCTGTCCTTCAAATGGAAAGTCTCCATCATTTGCTCATAGAGCTCCAAGTGTTCCCAAACAGAGTACTTGGCGTTCTTATGATAAGGCGTGATGACACTCCTGATTGCCTTAATCTGTCTCAATGGGTCCTTAAGCAAGGCCCTTTTTGCCTTATTGGCCTTTTTGGTTCGGGTAACCCTTGTCCATTCATCCTCTGACTCAGAGGCACTGCTCCCAGAGGTTCCTGTCTGATCTTCCAGGTTTTCCCTGATTCTGCGAGCCTGGGAATGGCTGGCAGAATGTGGGGACCTGGTCTCCTGTGTCCTGCGCCGTTCAGAGGAGTCTTCAGATTCTTCCTTGCTGCCAGGATTTGATGGGTACCCCCCCCACTGACCTAACTGGGCAGAAGTTTTCAGGATGCCCTTAATGGGCCTATTCTCCTGGGGTTCCCCACTAAATTGCACTGTGCTTGGGTGCCCATACCCGGGTGCCCGCCCATCCATTCCTGGGAGGTACTGGCCTATGAGCCCCATGCTTCTGGCTGGATAGTAATCTGCCATCCCTGTGGCCCGGTGCTCATGTGCGCCCAGGGACATGGGGGTGGCAGAGTCCAGGGACTGAGAGAGATAAAGGCCTCTGGTTCTAGGGCTCCTGAGGTTATGCTCAGGAGTTTCCCTTTCCCAGCGAACCTGGTCTCTATCCGCCCCTGCTCCCTGTTGCAATGCAAGAGCCTGCGCCTTCAGTTCCTCAGTTAAGGCCTTACTAGACTCTATCAGTCTCTCCTGCATCGCTACCTGTTGTTGGAGCCTATCATTGTGCTGGCAGAGAGCCTCATTCTCTCTCTGCGTTTCCTGATTGGTCCTGGAGCACTGGGCCAGTCTTTGCTGCAGGAGGGTTACCTCCTGAGTTGTGTCCCTATTGGCCTGCTCCTTTCTTGCTAGAGCATCCTCCACCCTCCTGGTGTGCTCTCCCTTGCCTTGTGCTCTGAAACACTTGTGTACGAGCGCGATAGAAATAAAATATAAATATCAATATCAATGCCTGCCCCCTGGACTCCCAGCACCAATTGCAAACTGTTTGGCTATTTACCCATTTTTTGTTCAAAGTATGCTCTACAATGCAACATTTTAACCCATTATTTAAATAAATTCACAGGGGGAAACCCCCCTAACCTCCCCTTATTGGTTCGAGCTCCCTCACTATGCTCGGTCGGTATTGCATTTTTGGCAGAAATAGTTATGCCCTCCACTTAAAAAAAAAAAAAAAAAAAAAATCACCAGCCGCCACTTGCCCTCAGACTGTTGGGAACGGGATGGGGGAACCCGGGGGTGTTCTTTTTGGAGGTCACCCAGTCCCTGGTGGGCCAGGTGATTTTCTTCCATTTTTCTTTTTAAGTGGCAGACTTCCTGGCCTAAGTGGTCCCTTTCCTGACTAAAAGTCTGCATCTGTACTGTCAGGTCGTCCCTTTGCCTCGTCCCGGACAAGCCCCCAATTTGTAAGAGGATTCAATTCAACACTACAGCTAAGTCAATGCCTAGTCTGGGATACTGAATGGAAACCCTTATTGATATATCTTTAGTCCAGTTCATGCGTTCTGGATGACTACCCCTATATAACACCCCTCTCTTGGAATCCCCCTGACCCCACTGAGCCAAGAAGTAGTTCTGTTTTGCAAGTTAAAAGGTTTATTTGAGAATTTAAACAATATATATATATATATATGTATATATATATATATATATATATATATATATATCACACTTTATGATAAATTAATAATTGGATATCACCCTTAATCTGAGCAGTAATCAATAATAGATAGTCTGGCACTAGCACACTTGTGAATAGGAACAGAAGAATAAGGTGGTAGAGAATGCATTATATAAGTTCAAAAGGATTCAATGATGAATGAAAATGCAATACAGAAAATACTCAATATGATTTCAACAAAACAATGTAATCACTTTTCTCTGGCAATCCACTCCCCCCCTTTATGCAATGCAAGGAAATGGAAGGAAAGCACACAGTTCTCAGAAATGCAATCAAATGTAATTCAGTTCACCCCAGCAAGCTTAGACTACAGAAGTTTGAAACACAGGCAAAAGTGCTTTGATATGTGCTGGCAATGAAGTGAAAAATATGCTAAAATGCTTTTAATTCCCTCTAGAGCAGTGGTCTTCAAACTTTTTTGGCCAGGGCCCCCCTGAGCAAAATTTGGGCAGGTCGGGACCCCCCAGAAATGCCAAATGGACAGTATATATTGCGCGCCGTCACCTGCTCCCATCACAGTCGCTGGGCTCCCTCATCCCACTCCTACCCAGTCGCTGGTCTCTCCCCACCCCATCACACACCCTGGGCTCTCCCCACTCTGCTCCCACCACTATCCCATGGTTCCCGCCCATTGTGCTCCCACCATAATCCCCGGGTTCCCCCATCCCGTTCCCAACAGTCTGAGGGCAAGTGGCGGCTGGTGATTTTTTTTTTTTTTTTTTTTTTAAGTGGAGGGCATAACTATTTCTGCCAAAAATGCAATACCGACCGAGCATAGTGAGGGAGCTCGAACCAATAAGGAGAGGTTAGGGGGGTTTCCCCCTGTGAATTTTTTTAAATAATGGGTTAAAATGTTGCATTGTAGAGCATACTTTGAACAAAAAATGGGTAAATAGCCAAACAGTTTGCAATTGGTGCTGGGAGTCCAGGGGGCAGGCATTGATATTGATATTTATATTTTATTTCTATCGCGCTCGTACACAAGTGTTTCAGAGCACAAGGCAAGGGAGGGGAACAGAGGAGAAGAATTACTAGGCCCAGTAACATTGAGAACGCACAAGTGCGAGGGGGAGGGGAAAAGTGCATTGAAGGGGGGAGAAGTGGAAAGTGCGAAGCAGAGGAGAAACAGATAAATAACAATAAATAAATAAATAATAAAGGCAACAAACAGTGGTAGTGCAGCCAGCAATTTGCAAGTGCTACGTTTAAGGCAGCAGACAGGGTAGGTCTGAGAAGTGCAGGAAGAAAGATGGTTCTCCTCAAGTTTTATAGTGGCAGGGCGCTGTTCCAGAGGGAGGCCCCAGCCGAAGACAGAGATCTACCCCCAGCTTGTTTCTTTGATAAACGACTGACCCTGAGGGAGTTGGAGGTAGAGGAGTGTAGAGCTCGAGAGGGGAGGTATTTGCGGAGGGATAGCTGAAGGTATTTTAGACCCAAGCCCCAGAAAGCCTTGTGGACAATGCAGAGGGTTTTGAATGATAGATGTCCAGTAAAAAGATACCATCGGTGTCCACTGGGCCCCACTGGTCCTAACACAATCAACATGATTATGTGTGTATGCAAGGCGCTGCACATTCATACTGCAATCACTCTATCATTCACATGAGCATCCTTCACCATACACTCACTCATAACATAAGCATACACGCATCCATACACATGTTTAAATAAAAACAATGAACATAAGCGTACCTTCTGCATTGGCCTGCGTGTGGGTGCTGAAACGGCCTGCTCTGGCTGCTCTGTCCGTATGTGCAAGGAGGCGCAGGAGCTCCCCCTCAGACATACAGACATGCAGTGCCCCAGCCAGCATTTCCAATGAGCTATGCAATGCTGGCGAAGCAAAACGCCCCAGCACTTGCATGGCTCAGTGAGCATGTGCGGCTGGGGAACTAAACTAAACTGTCAAAGGGAAACTGTTTCCCTTTGACAGTTCAGCCAGCCCAGGAGCACTCCATTAGCTAGATAAAACAGTTGAGGGAGTGCTCACTGTTTCACTGGGCTGGCTCCTTAGCTCCTCCATAATGGGTGAGGGGCCACTGGGTGGGCGCCCCCTCGCCATTATGGATGAGCCGCCAGGCTCGGACAGGCCTATAGGGCAATGCCTGTATCAAAAATGTAAAATGCTAGTGTGGGCCAGTCAAAATGGGCCACCATTTTGGCCAATGTGGACCAGTTTGATGAGTTACTTAACTATGCAGTTAGTAATGTTGACCATTGTTGCTGAATATATCACAATTTACTTACATTTTAACACAAAGCACCCCCTTGGGTACTATTGAAACAGTGGGCTTCATTAGAACGCTGGTAAAACCGGCACGGCTGCCGCTGGAGTTGCATCCGCGTCCGGCACCCGCGAATGGGCAATTACCAGGTCATGCCAAGTTAGGCGGACATAATTGACCTTTTGTGGGTGCCGGTACCGCTATAGCCCCCTATAGGGCTCAATGGGAATGGGGGGCTCGGATGCACCGGCAACGTTCGTAACGGTGCCGGTGCAGCCAACGAACTGTGCTCGCGGGTGCCGCACGGCCTACCAGGTCAGACCTGGTGGGCTGGCAGGCACACGCAAGCACAACTCTTACTATGGCGGTACGGTAGCAACGGTGCCAGTAGCTTACCGGCACCGTTGTTACCATACAGCCATAGTTGTAATGATGCCCAATCTGTGACTAAAGGAATGAATATCCATTTACAACTGTGGGTCACTTTTTCATTGTTGCCTGAGACAGTTTCATGCTTCAGCCCGACCATGTGAGCCACCCCTATCATTTCTACGAATCTAAAAAAAAAAAAAAAAAAATGTTTTTTTTTTTTTTTTTTTTTTAAATTCATGATGAGATCTCAGGGCCCCCCAGGGATGCACCCGCGGACCCCTAGGGGGTCGCGACCCACAGTTTGAATACCGCTGCTCTAGAGGTTCAGGGTGAGTGGTATCTAGTTAATATTAGTCCAGGCTCACTCTAGCAATGATTCAGGGATGGTTCTTAAGAGGCAAACGAAATTTAGCAGTTCAGGCAACAGCATCTGTCTTTTTACCAGTAAAGAAATCGGGCCAAATCGCAAATCGCGGCAAAATTTGTGGGTGCGAGAATCGTGATTACGGAGAAAGTATAAGGAGTAGTCGGTTCTAGGCTTGTTGGAAAGGTAAGATTCTAAGCTTTCAGAGGAAAGTTAAACCAAGTTCCTAGCCCAAACGGTTACGGAGTTATGAACGATTTTGTGAAGGTTGTTTTTTGGATTTGAAATTTTAAAATTCAAAGCGACAGGTTACAGCTTGCAGCTAGAAAATGACAGGTGACAGCTTTGCAAATGACAGGTGACAGTTAGGAGGCAGTTCTACTTAGTTAAAATATTCTAATCCAAGCTATTTTAATCTAAGAGATTGGTTCTGCACAGTTCTGCTAGGTACTCACAATATATTTAGAAATAGAATGGGCCTCGCCACGGATCTGGTCAACGGGTTTTCTTCACTCGCCACGGACGGTCTCTGCGCACAGCGTCTGGGTCAGCTCTACTCTGCTGGTCTGGTCTGGGTCTCTGGTTCTGATCAGGTCTGTGGGTCCGGATACAGCGGTCTCCGGTTCAGCTGGTCTCTCTCTGGATACAACACTGCTTTCTGGCAAATGGCAAGAGTTCTTGCAAAGAATTCAAACAGCTCGCCTGGCTGTGAATAGCGGCAATGATTTGAGGCCTGCTAAAGAGGGATTTAGCTTGTAGTTGACCTCTCTGCTACAAATTCTGAAGTAAAGTCTTGGTCTCTGAAGGTGGATAGATTGAAGTCTCTGTGTTGGCTCTCTGGAGGTTGATGGAGGTAAAGTATGGATTTTCCCGGCAGAGCGTCCCACAGCAAATGGAATTGAATGTCCCTATCTGTCCTGTCTGTCTGCTTTTATGTGTTTTGAAAGTGGGTGGAGAGGCTAGCTTTCTAGGCCCTACCCCTCTCCACTTGTCATTGGCCACTTCCTCCTCTTCCCCTTGATTGGGGGAATGAAATGAAGTGTCATCATGATGAGGTCTGTTTATGATACAGGGAACCCACCCCTGTCAAATTACACACAATCTATATTTTGACCCAAATGCATATTTGCACAGGTACACATTTGTTTAAAATTACATGCGCCCATCACATATCACATGAGGAATCCCCTGTTCAAACTCTGCTCTTCCTGGGGGCTTGGGTTTAAACTTGGCAACATATTTCACTTTTGGTCGGGTTACCAATATTGGATTTGTCCCCAAATTTACACAAATGTTCGCAAAGCATGTGGGCATTAGGTGGTGGAGTGTCAGATTTTTAACATACATACATTTAGAGTAATATCCTCTTTTCCGCTAAAACCCCCCTGAACATACCACCGGGTCCTAACACGTCTTCAAATGTGCACAGAAAAATCACAAGAATAATGATATCACTTATAAAATTTTCACAAGTCCGTTCTATGAATGATCCATCTTTTTAGATTTATGTTCTGGCCCCAAAGGGGTGTGGTTTCCCCCCAGCACAAGGTTGAATTTCTGGTTTTTCCAGTTCTGCCAAGCCAGCTTGCTTTCACAGGCAGTGCTCCTCCCCTTTCCTTCCAGGAGGAAGCCACATTTACGACTCCCACCAATAAAACATTTGCCTGAGTCAGGACAGGGCTTTGTTCAATTTCCTGCAGAGCCCAGGTAATTCAATCAGAGAAGTGTCATATCCCTTTTGGTGGGAACAGCAAAAGGCAGCTAGGCCAGGGAACTGCTGTGGATCCAGTTTCACTCCAATTGGGGGGAAGTTGTCAAGCAGAAACCAGTTCCTTAAGCCAGGCCCCAGCTAATGTCACTTTTAGTTACCCAGTTTTCTGCATTCAAATAAAACTAACAATTTTTACATATGCAGCTAGAATGCTGATTCTAAGTTTAAAACTATGACATTTAAACAATTGCAACCTATGTGACACTCAAAAATAGGTCACTCATTTATTTTAAACATTTAGATTTTTAGTGTCTTTCAGTCCAAATTTACTTAAACTGCTGAAATCCACAGCTCAGCCAGTCTTGTTATAAACCTTCAAGTCACTTCAGAATATAACTTTACATTGTATCCACCTCTCAGTAAGTCTTTCTTTGGCCTGCTTTGGGTTCATTTATTCAGTTTTACACAAAAAAAAAGTCTGGTGGTTTTAAAACGCCGGCTTTCTGATAGTGGTGAGTACTGGTAATGCAACCATTTTTGGGATTTAAGAAAATGACTTCCCCACAGTTCTAGGTTGCTTTTGGCAATCAGCATTGCCATTCCCAATGGTTTCAGGCTACTGTGTGGGTAGTCCAATGGTGGTTTTAGGCAGTGCCCTTCTGTGCCCATAACATCGGCAAAAATGGGTGGCAGCCTATTCTTCATGCATTTCCCTGGGCATTTTCTGGGAAGCTCTGGCCATCATGATGTTTTCAATGCCAGTACTGCACGGTTTTTGTGGTAGGGCTCGGATGCATGGGTAAAAACATCCCACAAAACTTAGCTTTGCCTGGGATACTCTCTTGCCAGGGCTTTTCCTTCATGAGCTTTATTCAACACACTTTTAAACTTCATTGTGCCTGGTATACTCTCTTGCCAGGGTTTTTCTCTTGTGGGCATCAAAAACTTGTAAACTTCATTGTGACTAATATACTCTCTTGCCAGGGCTTTCTCTTCATATGTCTCTCTTGAAGCACTTCCAAACTTGATTCCCAATAATATTTGGTGGCGGGCTTCACACATAATGTCCGCCTATATTCATTACAGTGTCTCGGCTTCCATCTTTGCCAATATTCATTACTTATACTTTGGCTTGCTTTCTCCTTTGGGGTCCTTCACCCCATTATTATTATTTGTTCACTCTTCCCCATAGCCTCCCGGACATCTAGCACCCGTCTCTCCCACAGTGTACCTATTTCTTTGGTGTGCAGCATTGAGGGAGGCGTGCTTCTCACTATCCGGTCATAGCGTGCAGGTTTCTTCAGTGGTTGGCGGCTTCCTCGCCGCGTGCTTGCCAGTCTCTTTTCCACCCGGATCTCACTTCTCAGAGGCATCTTTGGTCTCCGATCACTTCACGCCTGGCTCTGCCCCGACTTCTGGCTCCTCAGGGATAGCTGCTTCCGCAGCTGGCTTCAAGTCTGGGGATATTGCTCCCCAGTCACAGACAGGCCAGAGCTCCTACTGAAGGTTGCCTCGGGCAGTGTGACAAGGGGGTCCTTCTCCCCATGTCGTCCTCTTGCTCCCGTTCTCCTTCCTCTTCGGCAGTCTTGGCTCTTCGGGACTACTCCAGGCAGAAGTCTCTCTCCCAGCCATGCTGTATGTGACTTTTAAATGGCCCGGCACCTATCAGTGGTTCTCCACAACTAAACCGTGTTCTGTCGGTGTTCTTCATTGCTCTAAGCAGCTTTCTCGTCACAGTACTTTCATTTTCGTATGAATGGTAGTGAGTTTTAGGAAACGAATGCACAACATAAGGGAAGAGATCCACATTGGTTTCTCTGGGTGGTGGAAGGGAGTTATAGCAATAAGCCATTGAGGCATGTGGAACAGAAGGGGTATCCCTAAAAGGGAAAGGGGGATACCATGTTCCATCTGCTGATGCATCAGGGTCAGGATCAGGTTGCGGCTGCCGTCCCCTGGCCACATGGGAAGAGGCTACCGCTGGGACGGAGTGATGGCATCATCAGATTCATCACATCACATTCCGGAATATATTGTGCATGGGAGGCCTGCACTTTTGCTACTGTTCTGTATCTACATTGTGGACGGGAAGCTTGTATTGCTGCTTGCTGAGCTGGAACTGTTGTGGGAGGGAAGCTTGAAAAGCTGGTACGGTGCGGTGCTACATGTGTGAGGGATGCTTGCACTGCTATTTCTTGTGCTTCACCTGTTGTGTGGGTTATGTGGGAGGGAAGCTTGCTCTGCTGCCTGTGATGGATTCGCTTGTGTGGGATTGAAACGTGTGCCATGCTTGCCTGTGCTATGCCCATAGTCTAGGAGGGAACATTGCTCTATTGATGCCGGTGCAGTACCTGTTGTGTGGGATTTACACCTGCTGTTGCTGCGGACTGTGCTGTGCCTCTTCCCTGGAAGGGAATCGTTTGCTATGCTTGCCAGTGTTGGACCTCTTGTCGCGAGGGAAGCATGGGATGCTGCAGTAGAAGTATATGGGAAGGAAGCCTCCAATGCTGCTGTCTGTGCTATGTCTGTTCTATGGACGGGAAGCAGGCATTACTGCTGTGTGTCCTGGGCATATTCTGTTAGTGATGTAAGCCTGTGCTGCTGCTTTCTGTCTGCGCTGTACTTGTCTAGAGAGTGTGAGGGAATATTGTGCTACTGATGCCTTTGCTGCATCTAAGCAAACATGACAAAAGTTGGCATCCGGAGGTACATAGTTAGCCAAGGTGATCACATGATTCCTATCAGATAGCATAAGCAAAGAATGCCCTGGTTCAGATACATAACAAGTAATGTCGGGGACTAAGCATCACACAAAATATCGTCATTATTCTATAAGGTATATTTTTTCAAAAAATCAATAAATCACTGAAAAAAAGAGAGAGATGAAACACGTATGCATATAAACATGTTCAGATGCATAGAGAAAATCAATAGTGGATAGCAGAAAAATTACAAAAAAAAATAATTCATAAAGTACATTAGAATCAAAGTGAAAGACAGCACAAACATAAAGCATGTGTATATTAAGAGAGTCACTCCGCAAAAAAAGAGGATTCAATAGTTTTCACTGAGTAAATGATTTGTTCTACCAAACGAGTGCACTTTATAAATCAATAGCTTTTTCATAAAAATAGTGCTAAGTCATCAGGTTGACTTGCGCCTATTGATGAATACAATACTGGTCGCGAAAATTGCCAGGCCTACGTCACTACCAAGAAATATTATGGCAGGAAAGACGACCCGAGACCAGGTTCGTACACCAGTAAATTCGGTTTTATTGGCAAATATTCTACTCTAGCACATGATTGACAGACAGGGAAGTTTATTTGACACTGATTTCCAAGGTAAATATGTTGTTTTGTTAGAAATGTTGCCGCTGGGGAAAGTGCTGAAGTTCTTACACATACCAGTAAGGCCTCAGTCAAATATGGATGATCCTCCCAACCAAAGGTGAAATGGAAGGGCTTGCAAGTACTGAAAGCCATATTGCCACACGCCTCTGCACAGAGCTATTTAGGAGCAATGCGGCAGGGCATGAAATGAATGACCATCTGCGTGGAGCTACGTGTGCGACGTCACGGTTCGTCCCAGTGGATCGATTGGCTTTGCTACGTCTAGTATCGCTGTGTGGAAACTGACAGGGCTTTTGGGGAGTTCAGTGTAGAAACGGTCAATTGAATACGTGCTTAACTAGGCTAAACAGTGCATAGGCGTGTGTAGGAGAGCTTGGGCAAATACAGTCATTTCCAGCATATGCGTCTGTAAAGGAGGATATGAGGCTTCCCCTCTGCATGAGAAGTCGGCGCATAGATGACCGCTTTTCAGGAGGGCCTATCTGAGGGCCACCACATGACACTGCTGACTAATCCTCCCGCCCACCAGGCCATGCTATGACTGCTATGGTGCATTTCCTGGAGACTGCCAATCTCTAGTGCACATTCGAGCTACAAATGGTTACCCCTTTCCGACCCTTTTATAGCCAACAATACACACACAGGAATATCAGAAATAATGTGACCCTCATTTCAGATTCATTTGTGTACAAAAATACAGACGATTCCTGTTTTGTTGCTTCAAAATATTCATCCACTGCAGTGAATTTCAATAAGAAGTTCAACATGGCCAACTACCTTTATTATTATTGTAACTGTTACAGTTTAAAGCAAACATTTACAATACATAACACACATCAATACACACATAAATACAATTAAGCAAATGCAAAAATATGTTAAAAAACCTGTATTAAAATCCTAAAGAATATCTCATTGAAATCAGTAAATTTCATCTTAATGCACATATCAACCGGCGGCATAATTTCCTTGCACAAAGATTACGTACAACCATAACATAACTAATACTTCGCATTGTAAGTAATTCCAATTTTTGTAAAAATGTCACCACAGCAATGATCTTTGAAACTGAATGACCCAACTACCTCTATTGGAGGGTCCTCGTTACTGTTGCGTCAGGTTAGGTTAGGTTATGTTATGACACATCCAACCTTACATCAATGAAACACACGCATTTGCAAAAACTACTGGAAAAATTGACTCTTCAACATTTTTCTGCACTGATAGTGTTTTGGAATGCAGATCCGTCGCAGTGGGAAGGAGTTCCATAGTCTTTCTTTGAAGATCAAAAAGGCACGGCAAACTAACATGCTCTTTGTTTTGGGGACAACAAACGCAAGCCGGGATACAGTCCTCAGATTTCCATGTGAAGAACACTTTATCAATTTTGATTGAATCAAGTGTGGTCACATTCTGTGCCATACTCTGTGTAATATACACATAGATTTATAGTAGCCCAACTCCCCTGTGGCAACTTGTGCAAAGGCTGTCAAAGCCGGTGCCGCATGGATGAATTTGCAAAAGGTCATCAGAAATTGGGCAGCTGCGTTCTGCAGCCTCTGGAAGCTGCTCATGTGGGTTTTTGAAAGTCCTAAATAAGCACTATTAGAATATTCCAGACGGAGTGGGCTATTACTATTTTGACTTGTAACCAAGTGGGGAAGCTCAGAAATGGAAAAGTAAGTCTAAACGTTTGTACGGTATGAATCTTGGTTACATGAGGTAGGAATCTTGGTTACATGAGCCGGCAGGACCAGCACTAACACCAGCTATTCCCCAAGATTATACCACCCTGAGAACAGACAGACCAGTGAGTAAGGGTGGAGGAGTCGTCCTCATTTTTCACTTATCCCTCAACATTCATAGCCTTAACTCAGTAGGCATTGACGGCTGCAAAACCTCGCACGTAAAAATGCTACTAGATCCCAACACGACTGTAAATGTCTTTCTTATCTACCATCCGCCCCAGAGCATGCCTGACTTTCTTATCCAATTCAACAACTGGATTTCTTCTGCCATTAAGCCCTCATCCAGAGTCATTCTACTGGGAGACTTCAGCCTGGGGTTTGATGACCCAAAGGATCCTTTGGCCCAGGCTGTTCAGTCTTCACTCGAGGGCTTATCCTTTCAGCAGCACATCCTGCATCCAACTCACAATGCAGGTAGAATTCTGGACTGGGTGGCTTGCTATGGTTTTTCAGTGGACAACATCAGAGTAGACCCCTGTCCCTGGTCTGACCATCGGTTGTTTTTCTTTCAACTTCTAAAAATTTAACACATACAAGGAATATACCACAAAAGTCCCCCTGCTGTAACTCGTAAGTTAACTCCTCAGGCACTTCATGCTTTTTTTTGCCACTGTAACTAGTAATCTGGACAGCCTGGACATGGCAGACAAATTAACCATGGCATATGATGACATGATGCTATTGGCAGTAAATTCCCTAGCTCCGCTCAGACAACGAATGGTTAAAACCCAGTTCTCTAAGCCATGGTACTCATCTGACATTCACAAGCCGAAAATTATAAAAGACAAAGCTTTCAAACTTCGGCAAAAATGCTATCGTTGAGGCGAAAAAGCGGTCCCACAAGAAAAGAATAAGCAAAGCCCCTAACTCGAAAGAATTATTTAAAATCTTACGAGAATTGGCGGACCTCTGCCCACCGTCCTTGACGTGGAAGACATCAAGGCTGATATCTCAGCCAGTTAAGTCTCATTTGCCCATATCCTCTACCAGTGATAATTCACGTAGATGTATTGGACCAAATCACACTTTTGTCTATTCGGAAGTTACTGAAATAATGATACAGGATACTATTGGTAAATTAAAACCCACTAACTGCAAGAGTGACCCTTGCCCTGCCACTGTTGATAAATCATGCGCCAGTACACTTGCCCCTTTGATCACAAAATGTGTTCATTGGTCTTTCAAAGAAAACAAGGCCCTGGATTCAATTAAACAGGCCTGTATTGTCCCTCTTCTGAAAAAAACATCCCTAGACCCCTCAGTGGCTGGAAACTACCACCCTATAACTAATACTCCTTTTCTACTTAGAATCTTAGATGCGGTCACACCCAAACAAATTCAGAATCATCAGAGTCAGTATAATATTCTGGGCGCCAAACAATCAGCTTTCAGAAGCCATCACAGCACCGAATCTAACATGATTGATTTGAAAACCAATATTATTAAATCCATAGATAAGGGCCAATGCGCTCTCATGACGCTTCTGGACCTTACAGCTGATGTTTACTTGGTGGATCATGACACGTTAGTCACTAGGCTTCAGGAATTTGCCTCCTTTTCTAAGGAAGTGGCTGGTTGGGGCTCCTCTTTTTTGTCTAAGCGGTAAGCTAGGGTGTACAGTGAGAAGGCTACTGCAGAGAGTTTTGTGATCCCATGTGGGGTACCACAGGGGTCTTGTATATCACCGACCTTGTTCAACATGTTTACTACTCGTCTGTTTGATATGCTGGACTTAGAAGAGATAACATATGCAAACTATGCTGATGACACCCAGTGTCTCTTCCCTCTCACCGGTAATCACGCAGCTGACTCCCGAACCATCAAACTGCCTATGCCCTGATTCACAGATGGATGCTACATAATGGGTTGGCTTTGAACAACTCCAAAACTGAGATCATGGTTCTTGGCACCAATCAAAAGCTGTGTAGGCTAGACCCAGCGTTCCAGTCCTTCACAGTAGCACACTGCTTCCTGAAGTCTCTACCCAAGGTTAAGACCCTGAGCGTCATCTTGGATCCAGAATGGAGTATGAAAGGTCATGTGATTTATTTAGTTTCCCGCTCCTCCTACGACTTGAGGCTCCTGGCCTTGATTTGTCCTTTTCTGGAGTGAGAATAGCTGTGCTGCTGTGGCCCGCGCTGTTATTGGCTCTCGCCCTGTCTACTGTTTCAGCCTTCTGCAGGGACTAGGGCACGGTGAACTAAATCACCTTCAGGTGGTGCAGAACAATGCGGTTTGCACCGTCTGTCGCATGCACAAATTGGATCACATCTCTGTGGCCAGAAAATCTTTGCATTGGCTCCCCATGGGAAAACGGATCACCTTTCATACCCTCTGTATTGCGCACTACTGTCTTCTTGGAAAAAGTCCTAGTTATCTTTCATCATTGCTAGGTTGGCTCCCTGCCAAGAGGGTCTTGAGATCGAATGACTCTAGTCTCCTGCTGACCCCTAAAGCCAAACTCTACCTAATTCTGAAAGGGTGCATCCCGATGGCAGCTCCAAGACTTTGGAACTCCCTACCTTTGGATGTAAGGGCCTGTATGTCCTTGGCACTGTTCAAACGAAACGTGGTATAAAAACGTTCCTTTTTGAATGATGCTTCTTCATTGCATTGCGCTAAATTCCTCTTGCACCCATTCGTTATCTGCCATGTGCACTCAGTGTTTGTCTTGTCTGTGCTGCTATGCCCAAGGGCCTTTTTTCCAGCGTGTAATAAATAAAATAAATAAATTAAATGAATGCCCTTGCTTGCAACGGCACTAATCCGGATTTTGATAGATCGATCAGAAACCCTGGTTTTTAACCTTGACTCTCTGTTGAGGGCGTATTCCCAATTCAGGTGGTCAATGGGAGACAGGCCAGCAGCAGGATTGCTTCTCAAAGACCATGATTTCCATTTTACATGACTTTATGTTAAGACTGATCAGCTGCAACCAGCACTAGATTACAAGCCTCCACTCTCTGAAGAGTGGTACTGCTTGTGGTTTCTTTAATTTAACATGGAAAATAAGATGTGAGCCATCAGCATAATTAAATGCTTTGACACTGAAAGAGTTGATCAGTTTAGATTATGGACTAATTTAGACGTTGAAGAGCAAAGGTGAGAATGTACTTTTGCTGGGCATTAGGCAAGATAATATAAAGGTTGATTTGGACAAATGTATTATTTGTGAGCTGTCACTCAAACGGCAAGGCGTCAACCCATTTTTCGGAAACAATTTGGTGGGATTACTTGAATGCAAATTATACAGAATTATTTTTTTAAAAAGCCAATATATTTTCGAAAGTACAAAGACAGACATCTCTCTTTCATTGCACTCGGCCTAGCTGTGACTGAGAACTTGAAGTTGGAGGAATTTAACTCCCAAAAAAACAGAATTCTATTTTCCAAGCTGCCAGCGCTCCATTCAGGGTTCAGTACAACATGTACAGTATTGCATTCTTCCAAGCTGCCACCTCGTGTGAAAGGTTGAGGGCTCCCATCATATGAACTGGCTGAGGTTGCCGATAGCCACATCATGGCCTTATCCTTTTTCTTTTTAGCTAGCCTCAGAATTTTGAGTAGAAGCCAGATAGGGACTGGGAAAGCAGAAGATTAAAGGGCATGCTCCTTAGTCCTCTCTTCAGGAAGGGTATTCTTCCCACACCTGTCAAGGTTATGTCTCATATCACAGCAAACAGAAATAGCTGTTCCTCATCTGTTTGAGAAAAGGTATGTAGCAAAATGTATGTTTTGGAAAGTAGCAAGATAGAGTAAATGTCAAGGCGTCCAAAAGCTGCATACCTCCAACAATTGCCATTTATGTGGCAGGATTCCACCTGCGTCACCGTTGATTACTTGCACTCCAAGTGCACCCTGCAGATACAGGGCTCCTCTGAGCATTACGCCATCTTTCTTTTCAAAACCGCCCAGCAGCAGGGCGATCTTCAGAAAGGGATATCAAAGTTTACAAATGGGGGGCTTCACCCCATCACTAACGGACACGCCTTGCGGATTTACCAGGGCTTTGCAGCTTGCACATTTCACCTTTTAAATGCGGGTGAAACCAGCAAACCCAGATCAGTTGACAGCTACGCCATAGCTGTGCATATGAAGTGTGGGTGGCATGCCTGTGCCATGCTGCAAGTGCACCTAGGCAAAGTACCACGAAGCAGGGGTAGGCGCAGGATGGTGTGTGTATGGGCTAGGTAGTGTTTTGTTTAAATGTTTTTATTGTTTCCAGAATAATCCACAGCAACTTTACAAACCACTCAACACCTTCCCCTTCCGCGAATGAGACCAGACCCAGGTAATATCCGACTTGCACACCATTTCACAAATACTTGTAGCATGTAGTTCTGCAATGACACACCGTAAAGTGTCCACATTAGCATTAGAATAATCACAAAAAGTGGACCTTTTCCATGATATAATAACTTCAGGCAGCGGGCATTTAAGGGGAGCAAATTACTTCACAAAAATAGCCATTGTATGTAGAAATATATTTTTCAGAAAGTTACAAAATAAGGCACACCAATACATTTCATATCACTCCCAGTGAAAAACCATCACCAAGCTCATACATGCAGACAAATGCTATAAACAGGACTACAAAAAAAACGCTAAAAATTAACAAATTGTGATCCGGACATTTGTCGAGCAGTCAAGGTGGTGTCACTGATCCATGCTAGGACAATTTTTCACATTATTATCATTTGTATGTTGGGGGCGATGTATTAATTCACCTAAAATGAGTTTTTCAATTTTCAATCCTTGTTGGTTCCTGATGTTAGTTTAAGTTTCGGCTGGCAAGGTCAATAAATACAGCTTCTTCAGGGAAAATTAAATTTCTGAAGTGATGTTAGACGTAATGGTTTCAATCTGTAACCAAAATTGGTAAAAAGTAATCACTATCTGTTTTATGGAGTTAGTGTGCATTATGTATGTAACAATCTAAAAAAATGACAATAATTACCCCATGTGGTTGGCCCCAATAGTCCGAGAATGTGTTATGGATGCAATAAAATCCTGCGTGCTGGAGGGGGCCCCTCTGGTAGCCCCATTAATACAGCAACTCTGATCACCAATTCAGGTCAAAAATATGTCAGTTGCCCATATTCGTGGCCCATCCCAAGACGCATCCTCCACTGTGCGTTATGGCAGGTAATATGCACATTTTAATTGATCACCAAACATAAGAAAGAAGTGTCAGGGGCAGGTAGTTAGCAGTGAAGGGGGCGTTTTGGGGGAAGCGTCACATATGTCATACATTGAGTGCAGAGGAAGAGGATGCAATGCCACAGCTGGAACTCAAGGTAAATGTGGGAGTACAAGGTTTCGAATGTTTGGACTGGGGGGAAGGATGAAGTGAGGGTGGAACCCTGCTTATAGGAAGGGCAGTTGCGGAAGGAATAGGCAGCGAGGGGAAACACTTTCATGCCTATACTGCGCATAAAAGACCCACAAAGTAAATACATTTCTCACCACAAATCTGGAACCAATGTATACATGCTTGTGTGAATGCACCTGGGAAGTTTAAGCTACGTGTATGAAGATTTTCTATATTCAACAATAGAGGAGGCCTCTGTAACAAAACGGTATGAAGCAAAATTCCACGTGCCACAAAACTCAAACCAGCAGAGGGGAACATTTACCCCTACAGGTCAAAGACCCCAATACCTAGCAAGGGATAATTGTGGCTGAGTGCAAATACAAGGTGCAATCCAAGATACTCCCAATCCACGTGTTGGAAGCAGCAGCGGAAAGCGGCTGCATCCTGAGTTTCAAGGCAGCACTGGGTATGGAACTGATCCACTTACTAGATCCACTCATTGCTCACAAATACATAGACTCCACAGTGAGAGCGACAATTGAACCACTTTTTCCCATGCTCTTCAAGGACCTCAGATAATTGAATAACCGACAGATCAAACAGCACACACTACAGGGGGATACCTATGAATCATTTAACAGCATGTAGAAGAAGAGTTACACAAACTACTTGAACAGGACATCATTGAGCCAGCAGTAGGACCTACCCCTTGGGTCTCGCCCATAGTTCTGGTCCATAGTTCTGGTCCCCAAAAAGGGATCCGACGCCATTAGACTATGCGTTGACATACGTCAACTTAATAAGGTGATAATGAGGGAGAGACACCAGGCCCCGCAGATCACCCATATGATACATCTCCTCAATGGAGCACAAGTCTTCTCCAAACTGGACTTGAATAAAGGATACCACCAGCTGGAGTTGTGTGAGGAATCCAGGTACATAATGACTTTCAACACTCATTTAGGACTCTTCGGGTACAAACGTCTCAGCTTTGGAGTCTCCTGAGCCACTGAGATTTTCCTGGCTGAGATCTATTACATCATCAAACATATCCCAAACTGTATTAACTACAGTGGCGATATAGTGTTTGGTAAGGATCAGGACCAGAATGACAACACAAGGGTGTGCATGGCACGGGAAGCTGACAAACTCACACAACAAGGAGAAATGTGAATTTCGGAAGGGGACTGATTTTTTTGGCATGTGTTCTCAGCCCAGAGCATGACTCCAGACCCTGAGAAAGTAGCTGCACTCAACAAAACAGCTCCGCCCACCAACCTGTCAGAATTGCGCTAATTCCTAGGGCTAGCGAGTTACTGTACCTACTACATTCATAATGTAGCTCAGTGAATGAACCGCTAAGAGCCCTTACGAAGACACAGGTTGCATTCTTATGGTCAAAGTCCTGCCAGGAGGCTTTTGAGATCATTCACCATAACATATCGTCAGCCGACGAAATAGCCTACTTCACAGTTGATGCAAGCCCGGTGGGATTTGGTGCATTTTGCTGTAAATGGACCCCGAGTCATCCGACAAATGGCATATCTTCTCCTATGCCAGCAGGGGATTCCCTAAGACAGGACATGCCTACTCAGAGGCAGAGAAGAAAGGTTTGGAGGTGGAGTGAGCCTACAAGCACATTCACCTGTTCCTGTACGGCAAGCCGTTCAACATCGTGACGGACCACCAGGCCCTACTGTTCATCTATGGCAACCCCCAAGCCAAAAAGCCTGCCAGGATTGGCAGATGGGCTCTACAACTACAAGACTATCGATTTCGAATCATACACTGGCCAGGGAAAGAAGAGAATCCTGCAGACTTTCTATCTCGCCAGTTCATCGGGTCGTCGTTGATGGGTCCAATGATTGCAGGCCAGTCCATCCATTATGTGGTACAGGCAGCAGTCCCAAAAAGGGTTGACCTCACTCAGATCATTTAGGAGATGAAGATCGACCAGGCAGTCCAAATCATCCTCCAGTGTTTGGAATCAGTATGATGGAAACATGCTAAAGAGGTGGGAGAAAGTGCCTGTCCGGGGTGTGATGAGATATTGATAGGTTGCTACTTGTCAAGGAAGAATTAACTTTTTCAGAGGAAGGGTTACTTTTGAAAGGGACCAAGATAGTCATCCCTCAAACCCTAAAATAGAGGATACTAGAGTTAGCCCACGGGTACATAGGGGCATAGTGTTAACCAGGTGGCTACTATGGTAGAAGGTCTGGTTCCCTCACCACAGTCACGTAGAAGCACTCCCTAGGACTGCCCCACATGCGCTGTCATTAATCTTCATACCAAACCCAAACCCCTGCAAGTGACTGAGCTACCACAGAAGGCATCGGATGAAATTGCTATTGATTTGTCCCATTAACGAGGGTGACTACATGCTAGTAGCCATGAACGAATACTGCATATTTCCAGAGATACAACTGTTAAGTTCCACAGCCACATACCACACCATCCCGCTTTCAATAGGATTTTCACAGCATATGGGGTGCCGCGAGTGGTAAAGTCAGATAACGGGCCCCTTTCACATTTGCCAAGTACATTGGGTAAAAACACCGGAGAATAATGCTTCTATGGCCCCAAGCTAACGGAATGGTGGAGCGTTTCATGAGCAACATCAAAAGAAACATCCAGATCGCCCACCTGACCAGAAAACTTGTGGAGAAAGTGCTGTACCAACTTTGAGGGACTATCGGAATACCCCCCACAACATCACTGGCAATGCCCCCTCGGAAATCATGTTTCGACGCAACATCAGAATACAACTGCCACATATAACCCTACCTGAGAAAGCATATGCAGAGAATTGGGTTATGAGGGACCAAGATGCCCGAGCCAAGAAGGGAATTAAGCGCCAAGCAGATACTAAGAGACATGCTTGTGCAGCGAACCTACAGCAGGGGGACACTGTGATAGGGAGACAACTTTTACTGCAGCGTTCAACAGTGCCCGGCTGACCATCACAAAGGTAAAGGGGTCCCTTGTAACCGCTGGTGATGAACGATGGCACATGACCCGGATCTCCTCACATTTCAGGAGGGTAACCGGGAAAGTGGGCGGAGATTCGAGCATGACAAGTCAAACCCAGGGGAGTCAGAAGACCCCTAGAAAGAAGATGGAGAAGACTCCGGCAATGACATGTGGGACTCCCTGCTGACCCTAGAGAGGGTACATGTGAGCCATCCCGGCCGACCCCAAAGAGCCTGGAATAGACCTCACAGACTTATTGAAGAAATTGATTAAAAGTTAACTGTTTGTTAAAAAGGGGGGGGGTTGTGGTGTCATAAAGCCACGACCCACATCACGTGTTAAGGGAGGAGGCAGGTAGGCACGTGGAGGTACGAGGGGGGGGGGGGCGTTAGTAAAGTTGCAAAAGTTGAGGAATAAAGATGTGCATCTTTATCCTGCTGTGTCCATGCTTTAATTGTGGCGCTGTGTGGAAGCAGGAGAATAGGCCCAGAGTGTGCTGTCTGCCCCAGGGCCAAGAAAGACACCAAATTAGTGAGTAAAGAATAGGATGAGATTCGAGATGCTAACCAAACATTAATAAATGCAGACTGCACTGGCCACTTTGAGTCCAGCAGAGGGCATACTGGCACAGGGGCTAACGCTGGAACAGCCGCTCTGATCTTAGAGGTGGCACTCTGTGAATGCGGAAATGCATGAGTGGGCTGAGCAGGTGGCAGCATGCTCGTGCAGAAAAAAGCACAGGGTAGGCACATTTTTGGATGTAAAACTGGCCACGTTTATTTTACAGCATACAACTTTAACGTGACTCGAAGTAACAGGATTCTCAACAGAAAGCAGATATTATATACATCAAACAAGTAGAAACACAACAATTGGCTTGAATTTACCTTTATGACACGTGGTCCACTCCGCCCCCATGGTGGTGCATGACGGTGACGCGCTGCCCCAGCCTCCCCGCCATGCCCTTTTGGGAGCGGTACCAGGAGGACCCACGCCCTTGATCTATACCCACTGGCTCCTGATCCCGCACCCCACCCCTTGTGACCCCTAACGGCCTGAAGTCCCCCAGCGAGAGGCTAACAACCCACACCACCAACCAACCTTGGGCACCAGGGTCTTGAGAAGAGGCAACTCACTGACTTAATGGACCAAGACCACCAGCTGTAAAAGGGACCAGGACCTACCAGTACAGTTACCTCCACCACCCAAAGCGCTACTTATGAAAGCCAGTTCAGATCCCTTCTTAAACAGGTGCACCCCATCCTGATGAAAATAAGCCATTCCTCTACACATTCCATTAGCCACAATTCTAAATCCCCCATGGCATGAGGTCAGCCAGGCCAGTCCATTGTTCAATTTACGGGCAAAATTTTTCAAAGGGCGGCCCAGCACACTCGGCCCCCATGTTGGTCGTGGGATGATTTGTGACCAGGCAAGGATAGCACAAGGGCAGAACCTTTGCATCCACGAAAGGAGAGACACCAGTCCTTCCTCAAATACCTCCTACCGAAGGGAACCAGGTTGTTACCCCCTATGTGAGGGATGACCAAAACCAGGTCTGGAATTCGCCTCCTGGCACTCTCCTTCATCACGACATCCTGCAATTGATGGAGACGGAGGCCCCCGAAACCAATCCAACAATTGAGACGTCAGAACCCTTCAACAGACCTTGCTTTGCTTCATCCTCCTCATGAAAGAGTGACCATCGATCCGTACCACGCACTTTGCCACCATCCCCTAAAGTAATGAGAGAAACTAAACAGGTGAGATACACAATGAATGGGACCCCCAAGACAGTGTCAGACCTGAGACAGACACAGAAACCTCCCCTCCTCTGCATCATCCCCAAAATCTCCTGTCCTGACCCCGAACTATTTAGCACAGCAGCTGACGTCAGATGTACTTCTTGAATACATTGGATTTCCATCTCCCCAATTTCATTATTTGGCCAGGTTCCAACCAACACTAGTCGCTGTGGCGTTCACCCCAAAACCCAACCTCTCGAGTCCTGCCCTGGCTAACACCCTTTTAAAAACCTTCCAGAATTGGAAGCGAGACAAGCTGGAGCTATCCAGGTGCCAGAATAAAGGACCTGTACAATCTCTTCATGCCAATAGAAAGGCAGGTATGTCCCGTACGGGACATACCAGGACTTTGCTGTATGTGCCCAAGGATATCCTCGCCCCTTTCCCCTCCTGATCAGTTTTGGACCTCCTGACCCATATTTGTTTCTTCATACCGGCATAGACTTCAATGTTGCTGCGTGCAAGCCCCGCAGCTCTGTCATAAATAGATGAACCTACTAATTCACTGATGTGGAGGGCCCCCGAAAAAGGCAAAACAAATGCTGCCCTAAAGAGCGAGTATTCATATCTGTCCCTGAAAATCCCCATCAAGGCCTGAACAACAACATCCTGTAACTCGGCTCCAAAGTCCCCCTGCTATTGCTTGGGGATTCCGGCAAGCTGCCCTACTCAGACAGGGTCTTACGTATGGCAAAATCAAATGCCAGGTTGTCCACCCCTTGGAAACCCACAAAGGAACGTACCACAGCTATGTGTCTCCGGGTTAGAGCACCGGATCCCCGCCCCCTCAACTATGAAGATACTCCAGATAATGTAACAGAGATGTCCTGCCAAATAAGGACGCAAAACACTGCTCCCTGCCAAAAACTCGCAACTCTTCGGGCCCCGTAATAGGCCGTTTTAGTTTTTGCTGCTAAGGAACCAGCGATCAATGAGGAGAGAGCTGGGCACTAAGCTTCCAGAGCATTTCTGGGAATGGGGTCATCCTCTCCTCTGCATTCGGGTGCCATCACCGGAACTCCTGCATCTTGAAACGAGATAAAGCATCGGCAGCATTACGGTTTATAACAGGAACATGTTTTGCACCAAAACGTATGTTGGGGAAGAGACCAAACAGGACCTTTCTTTTTAGCACCCTCATGGCCATGGGAAATGCTACTCACTGATGTTGATGGCCTGCTCCACTGACATGCTGTCTGATAAAAAAAATAACAGCACACTCATGTTTCGCAACACCCACTCCCAGACAGTTAAGGCCACAACAATTGATAACAGCTCCAAAGATTTTACATTCTGTACCAGACCAGACTCAAACCATTTAGAAGGCCATTCGTTTGCAGACCTCTCGCTGCCCCATATCACCAAAAACCCAAACTGCCTGCTGTGTCTGTATACAAACCCAGGTGGCTATTTAATACCTTTCGTCGAGGCCATATTCTTGACCTGTTAAAGTCAGGCAGAAATGTTGCCCAGATCCTAAAATCCTCTTTCCCCTCCCGAGACAACCTCACATAGTGGTGTTTCTCCATCAGCCCCCTCATCGCCCCACGATAGACCTGGAAAAGGGCCTGTACATGGGAATAAGATGAAGGGCAACATTCAATGCCTCGCCAACCTCTGAAGCTGCCCTAGGGTCATCTGCTCGGTGAGAATACAGCCCTCTACGGACTTGCGGAAGTCCCGTACCTTACTTAATGGCAAACGACACTCACCCCCATCAGAATCGATCTCAATACCTAGAAACGTCAGTGTGGTCATCGGACCCTCTGTCTTGTTATCAAGCTAATGTGGCCCAGTCCAGAAGGACTGCCCTGGCTGGAGGAACCCTTGCCCCGCCCCCCCCATTCCTTGAGAACTGTGGTTTAGCCGCTGTGCAATTTATTCATAAATCAATGGACATTGTGCACCAGTCCAGGTCAATGCCCCCAGCTTTTGCCCCTCTGAATCTTTCATTGTGCATCAACCATGCAGCATGTAAGCAATCCTGATACATTGATACTATAAGATGTAAATACAAAAACGTGGGTGTAACTCACGATACTTTTTCTACCATCACTATTGAGAATATTGCAAAGTCTAAATTCCAATTCACAATGGATTTCTCAATGGGTATTTGTTTTTATCTTTGTTGTCCCTGTTCTCCATATTGTCCTTATTGTGTATTTTCTAACAAGGAGAATAGATCGATATATTTATCCTTCCAGATGTTTTCTTTTACATCTGGCGCAATGAGCCAGTTCAACATACCTGCTTGCACAGGAACTGAGGCCGATCCAGCTTTCATGTCACCGCACCCCGCAATTATGCGATGCACCCCGGGAACTGTCTGTGGGCCCTGCAAAGACCTCCCCACACTTGTTGGCTCTCCTGAGACTCTAATTGCCCAGATAGGGCTAGGCGTATCTGGCGCTGATGCCCTTGCACTTTCCGCTGTCCTGCATGTGCCGCACTGTTTGCCAATCCCACTCAAGGGCCTAGCCCTCTGTTGCCCTGGCCATGGGGGAACCCAAGCGGGATGCTGGGGGGACCACTGACCTCGTTGAGATGTCCATGGGTGATGTTCAGTAACCAGAACCATACCTACCAATCCTAATCTGTGTCCCCGCAGACCAAGACGGGCTGTTCCACCCCGAACGGTAACATTGCTGTCCCCAGGGAGGGAACCCGCTCGCAGGAACTCCTAAGGTCAGAGACAGAGTCCCGCTGGTACTCGGTTCTATTGGAGCTCTATGTGGCTATTGGTCCCCCAGGTGGTGATGCTGCGATGTTGGGTCTCTCCAGCGGAGATGACACAGCCCCTCCTCCCAGATTCCAGAGGGGCACCATATGCGCGCCCTTTTTTTTGTAGTTTTCCGATTTTTTAATGGTGGAAATGCCTCTTTGGGGGGAACAATATTCCTACGAGGCCTGCTGGCATGCACTCCCTCCATGGCCTCTTCGCTCCCCCAGGCATTGCTGGTCACCGCTGATCGCTGCCCGTGTCCCTCAATTGAGGCATAACCTTATCCATCCCCTTTCCAGCACCATGGCGAAGCACCCTAAACTGGGCTACATTCATTTTCAGCTATAACGTGAAACTGCATTATGTAATGGTAATCTGACTAGTTCTCCACGACAGCAGCAAAAGCAGGCAATAGCTAACACCTCAGACAAAAGCCACAGCTGTGATCAAACTCAGGATCTCCTTTTCACCAAATAAGCGGAATGAAAGTATCCCACCAGCGATCCCTCTGCCCTCACCATAAACAGTCAGACTGCAGATAATAAAGCTTTGCTGCCTGCCAGCACCAACCCTGGCCCCAACAGCCCCAGCCGATCTCACAGTGACCAAAACTGCTCCAACAGCAGGCACTCACCTGGTCAGGATCCCCAGGCCGGGATCCATTTGCAGAAAACAGCTTCCTTGGTTCCTGGCCCAGCGAGGGCATCAGCAGCGAGAGGAAGGCGAGGCAGCAGACACAAGATTGAGGCAGCAACATTGGCAGTGGCAACACAATGCTGAGTAGAGGCTGCAGTCTGGGAGGTGGGGGAACAGGACAGGGGTGGGATCACCAAGGAGGAGGTGATGCTGCTCCCCCTCCTCGGCCGGCCCTTAAATGGCTGTTTTCTGCTGCTTGACCACTCCCTGGAAAGCCTGTGAATGGTGTCCACATGCCCCTGGTCTCGCCCCTCCCCCTAACAAACCTTTAGCTTCTGGCCTGGTCTTACGTGTCATCACTGTGTGCCGGGAGTAGGAGAAGCAGGGGGCTGGTGGCCCCTGCCTGCCCAACCCAGTCGCTTCTCCATTCAGAGAGGACTCTGCAGCACCGGCTGGGCACTGGCAGAGGCCGAACTGTGCCCACCATATGGTGCTGCGAATTGATATAAATTTGAATTTGATACTGTTTGTTATATGTGAAAAGGATACTACAATTGTGCGTTCTGTCGGCGGTTTCCATTTGCTTTGTCACTTGACCCAATACAGGGCCATTGTAAGCACTTTTGGGGCCGGGGCGCAGACTCCAAAGAAATTAATGGATCCTGAATAACTGCCACCCATCCCCCATCACGATCCCAACCCATAGCTTGATATCTATCGGAATAGCCAAGGGAACTAACTTTCCGTCCCATTACCAGCTTGATTCTTGCTGTAATCGGAATATAAAACAAGTAGCATTTCAAGGCCAACGTTAGCTGTCCACAAGTGTACGTGTGTTCTAGCATAGGTACAGGACACTTTTCATCAATAGCAGCCACGAGGAAGGTATACAGGCTATAGTACAAATGCAGGGCACAGACCATATGAAAAGGTGCACATAATCCAGAACAGACAGATGACTCTGATTAGCTGCCTCACAGAATGCAAAAGTGCTCACGCATGAATACATTAGAACAATTGCAAGCAAGGACAAACCTGCACATGCCATAGCATAGATAGTGGATTTGGATTAGAAGCGCCCAGGAAGTTGTCTTTATCCAGAAAGACTGAGATTGGAAGAGGGTCATAGTTTTCAAGTAGTGTTGCCATTAGAGAGCAAAAGGACAGGTGGCTGTGGTGTGCAATCTATCAATGCTCACTATTATTATAGTGGAAGCAACACTAAAGCCTGTGAAACCATGAGTGTGTTTTTTTTAAAGATCATACCCTGAGGATTAAATCACCCTGAAGAGTGACAATTTTGGGGCTGGTCATTTTGACAGGTTAGGCAATACGGGATTAAATAAAACGAGGATCACACATTTGTCAAGCGGTATCACTGGAATTTGCACCCACTCTGCAGTTTATTTCCAGGTTTTACCATGAACTCAAAAAATTCCATTTTCTAAAACTGCCTTGCAAAGTACATACATCACATAACATTTTGTTTTAAAACATTGTCATGTTGGGCTATCAAAGCATATTGTACGTATTGTGCAGAATGGGGATGATTGTAGCTTATTTCCATCATGAAGGGAAATATATGGTACCATCATTATAATTAATGCAATCTTAAAAGATTGTATATGGGTTTCTCTTTTGAATTTTCAATCTTTAAATACGCCCAAAACACAGGTTTGTGAAATTGTTATTTATAGTCGTGCCGAAAAACCTTTGATTTGTACAACAAAGCAAGCCATTTTTTGTGTCAAATGAGCAGACTTTAAAATATGCTTGCCAGAGGCCTACAATATCTGGTCCACCTTCTTCTGTCTAGGACCCCTTCGGCTCAAATGTCCTATAAAAAGAAAGATCAGGTAATGGGCTGAACAATGCGACAAGCATGTGAGAAGGCAGGCCTTTTCAAAGACAGCATAATACTGTCAGTGATGTAAGATGATTTGTCCAGGATCACTGTAGCATCTACTGACAAAGCCAGGATAAGAGAAGGAACGCTTTGGTTCCAGTCTTGACTTTGATTGCCTGATTACCTCTCCAAACTCACACTTTATGCGCATCATTTGGGGAGGCTGTCTAGGTTTTACAAACACTTGTCTGAAGAAACCTATTTTTAGACCTTCACCGTACTGATGCTATGTTTGTTTTCATAGAAACTTCTAGGTGGAGGCGGTACATCTTTTTTTGTAGACGAATTCCAGAGTCATGCGGAACCGGGTTTTGAACCTGTGCTGCTCATCGTTGTCTTGTTTCCAAGACAAGCGGTTTTCCCCATAGCCATGTATTTCTGTGTGAAATAAAGTTGCTTCTGTACACTTAAGTAAGTTCTTCAAAACAGGCTTTATTGTGGTTTACGTCAAGCTGTTACATAGGGAACAACTGGGTCCCATCACCCAGGCTGACTGCTCCTGGGTAGAACCTTGACATGGCATACATAACCAAACATTCCACTAACAACATTCTCTCAACTCCTACATACCAAGACAAGCACTTCACAACACATCTCCTTTCCTCACAACAACCACACACACACACATACATAAAGCACATTAAAACATATCTCCCTTTCTTGTGGAGACACTAGATACACATACTAACCACAAAAGTGCACCTCTGAAGAGATGTGCTACTCTGTAAAACAACTGTGGGTATTACCCCCCTTAATCACTAGGGAAAATACCATTCCCACTTCTCATTATTGGTGGCAGGCACGACCTCCCCATTTCCATCCCAACGGGAGGCATGACCACCCCTATAACCCAGTATGGGACCTACCATCCCCATCTGTCTCTATGGAAACTAATAACCCCATACTTCTCTAGCGGAAGGATTATCCTTTCTCCAACACTGGTAAAAGGCATGCCCTCCCTTCATCACACAAGAGGATACTCTCTCACCACACTATCACTGACATTTTCATCACATTACTCTACTGTGTATTTCAAACAGCATTAACTTCTTCATTCTCCCAAACGTCCATGCTGCGTTCTGGCAACTTAATGCTACCAATCCTTAATGCTTGTTATGTCTAACATAACGCTTAGCATAACACATAGACACATACCGCTCATACAGCATAAACACTGTAAGTAATTACACTCCTAAAGTCCATGCTGCATTCTTGCAACTTTATCCTGTCAATCCTCAAAAAGATGAGCCCTAAACTTAATCTGAGCTCCTCACACATTCTGGCACTTCAACTGGTACATTTCCTGCGTCATGTCAGCAAGTTACAACATTTCCTAAACGTCCTTCAGTGCGTTGGACCTCTTATCCTGTAAGCACCAAAGGAATGGCATTCTCTAAAGCATCCCTTATAGCCACAGAAGGTACCACACTTCCATTTCACCCATGGGCATACACAACCTCATGAGCACGGACATTCTTGACATATGTATTTGTCATCTCTCTTCCCTGATCTAATATTTTCATACCTGGTACTTGAACACAGGTAACATATACCATAACCATACAAGTTTAGCAAAGTATACATAAACACCGATTTGCTTCACTAAACGAATACAAACTATCTCAGGGCCGAAGCTCTTCTGACACTAACACCGCAAACGCTGCGAGTGCGGCTGCCCCACCTGGCACTCCACGCAGCAGCATCCTAAGCCATTGCCTCTCCTTGACGGCACTGCACACATCTCAAATCTCATGTAGCAAAGGCATTCCTTGGCGCCGCCTCCTTTATCCCTCTCCGTGCTGAGTGACAGTCGCAGCATCCATTAACGGACCACTCGATCCATATAGTCTGCCCTCCTTTTCAGCGCTAAATGTTAATGCAACCTGCGATATGCTTTTTTTCTTCCTTACCAGAGACACAGACATTCTTGGAGGAACGTCGCTGGTAACAACGTTTCTTTCTTTGAAGACACGGACGTCATCGCGTCTTCTCTATGCTTAACGGTTCTTTCCTCCATCTTTTCGTCAAATCACATCCAACGGCAACCCTGCCCTCAGGACGCTGACATCACTTGAACCTCGCACACCTTCCCAACGTCAGTTGTCGATGGCATTCTACTACTCGCCACCACCCATTGCTCCCGATGTGACGTCACTAGTCATACGGCCACTGTGGAGAGCCGCGGGGCTCCTGCTGCATTACGGATTCACATTGCTCCAGCCGCTCGGAACTCCTGGGAGCCACGCAAATGTCCAAAATGCGGCTTACATTGCGGGCAACTCATAGCTTTATCTATTCTTCTTTTCTCCCTTACAAAAAACATTTATGGGACTTTACCATTCCAGTGAAGTTAGTCTTTTTCTGTTGGGCATTTAAACATTCTCCTTTAATTTCAGCACCTTGTGCTTCTTCCGCCCTGGACTCAAAAGCAAACTCCCTTCTCAGGCTCAGACTTGGGCACAGACCCATTCTTTATCTTCTCAGGGTTGGGCACTGGCACTGTGCTTCCCTTTGTTCCTTGGGCTGGGGCTTTTACTTTACTCCTTGTACCCCTGGTTACAGGGCTGTGCTTCACCAGTTTCTCCCCTGGGGCCTTTGCCTTCTCCTTCCTTTATCCCTGGGTACTGCGCTGGGGTCTCTCTTCACATTTGGGCTTATTGGCCTTGTCCGTCTCACTGCCCTGGGTGCTACTTTCACCCCTTTCCCTGGGTGATGGGACTTACTTCTTTCTACTTGGGGGGTAGTGGGTCCTCTTCTTTTCTGCTGCTCTCCCCTCAGCAAACAGCTTCCTCTTCTGTTTCTTTGCACGCAGGTTCTTAGTTCTCGTCACCAATGAAATAAAGTTGCTACTGTACACTTAAGTAGGTTCTTCACAACAGGCTTTATTGTGGTTTACTTCAAGCTGTTATATAGGGAACCACTGGGTCCCATCACCCAGGCTGGCCTCTTACAACTGCTCTTGGGTGGAACCTTGACTTGGCATACATAACCAAACATTCCACTAACTCACATCAACATCTCTCAACTCCTGCATGCCAAGACAAGCACTTCACAACACTGTGGGTTACAGAAGTACATATACATGCAGGTTGATCACCTTCAGACATAGGAAAGGCTGAATCGGCTTTGCTGGAATTTGGTTTTGTAATCTTGCATATGAACACAGATATCTGCAATGAGTGCTTAACACACTAAGCTATCTTCTGAAGCATTGCAGCACTCAGATTAATCAATATGCATTTCAACTTTGGCTATTGCACATGATTAATATCATCCCCGCAGAAGGGTGAGAATGCTGCGGGAGTTGTGCAGTAGTGAATGTGCAAACTATGTATACCACAGTGAACACAAAAATCATTTCAGGGTGAATTAATCAGAGCAGAATCTACTCAATAACAGACAAGCAATTGGTTTACAGTCTCAGCAGCACGCTATACATGTGCTATTTAGGTTTAGTGGCCAATGGGAGTTGAATCTTTGAATTAGGCAGTCTTGGGGAAGGGGCCCATGCCAAGTGCCCCTTTGCCCTCCCATAAAGATGTCTCTCGCCTATATATTTAAATGTCAAAACACCACATCCCACAATCTACCCGACTCAAGAAATGTGTAACTTGCCACTTCGAACTTTCACAAAGGCACAAAACGTGGAGCCCGGGCTAGGAACGGGATGTGGACAAAAGGGGAAGCAGGAAGAAGGGGGGGGGGGGGGGGGGGGTTAAGGTCGCAACCCGGCCAGTAAAGGGAAAAAGAGGAAACAGAGGAAGCACGTCACTACCATGGCGGAAGTGACCCCATTCCTGGTTATGCTGAACCAAAATGAAGATACTAAGAACAAGAAAAATAAGGACAGAGCAAAACTTAGGGTGCAAAGAATAGAACGAGATTCGAGATGCTAAGCAAGCTTTAATGAATGCAGACTGCACTGGTCCCTTGCAGTCCAGCAGAGGGCGCCCTGGCACAGACTAGCACCGGTACCGGCGCTCTGCTCTCCTAGAGGGGACGCCCGGTGAATGCGGAAAAGAATGCGAGGAAGGGCACCGGGCAGTGGGAGAACCGTCCCCGCCGCGGAGCAGTGCTGTAGCCTCGGCAGGAGATGGGGGTTGCTTTGCTGGGGGTGGGACTGAAAGGGGCGGAGCCTGCTGGGGCTGGAACGCGCGTGATCTGATAGACAAGCGATCAAACACACTCAACACACAGGGCTTTTGTTTCGAGTTTTTCCGAGACTCGGCGCCAGCTCCTTATCGCTCTGAGGGGACGCAGAAGGGCACAGGGGTCGAGAGTAGGCGTGAGGGAGTCAGCCCTAAATAAAGGGCCCGGCCACAGCATCTCACCAGAAGCCGAGAGATCCACTTCAGGTGAGTGCGTTTTACTATGGCCATCAAGCCCCCTGGTTTTGCTACTTCTTAGCTGTTATTCAGGTCAGCTGCTTTCACCTGTGGACACTGGGGGAACCCATTACCAACGCTCTCTCGGTTGTCACTGCCCCGAGCTGTCAGTGGGCCCCCCCTGCAATAAAAACTCTGCGGTCACTTGGGGTGTGCACGCTCACCAGACCCCTCTGCTGCCCCTGGAACACGGGGCTGTCCAGAGAGGCCCTTACCGCAAAGGGAGCCCCACAGGTCGTTGAGACCGCCTGCTGTCACACAGGTGCCCGGCTGCTTCCGAGACCCTCTTGCTGTCCCGTGGCTCATTTGCTGCCACTGGGACTCCCTGCTCTTTCCGAGGTCGCCTGTGAAGTCGTTGTCCCCGTGGGCCACGAGATCCCCATCCCAACTCCAGACCGGGTGCTCTCATCCTACCTACCTAACCGCCACCACCGTCTGAAGGGTCACCCCACTGTCTGTCCACACCACAGTCTCTCCGATCCACTGCTGCCTCTTGAATCCTCACTCCCCCTCCCCGTGTCATTCTGGCCTCCTGCTGCTTGTGGCACCGGCCAATGGATAGTCCGTTGTACTTTTCCCTCATTCGCCGCCGCCCCCTCTTTTCCCTTTAAGACTGTTTTCACTTAAACCACTTTCCGTCAACTGGCGCCCCCGCCGTCAACTGTAATGCCATTACGCCCCCTCTGTTCACTGGCACTCTTAAATTAACTCGGCCACATGCTGTCAATGTGACCCACGCTCCTATCACTGTGAGTCCCATACTGTCTTATTCATTACCCTTGCTGTACTAACTGTCACTGCCACCCCTGCACTCTCCCTTGCACCCACCTGCATGCCACTACCGTCACTCTTGATGTTATGATGCACGTCCCCTCTCAACTCCCTTTTCTCTTTTTTCTGAAGTCGTCTCGATTAATACTGCTTTAATGGTATCATGTTCAGCTTAATGTGTGTTTGCCCTTAGTTTGATTTCCCGGTCGCTTACTGTCTCTCTGAATGTACAAGTCACTCTGGTACCATTGTGTGGGGATGTCTCGTTGTCTGTGAGAGTAGTCCGTAGCATTTCACGTTACGCTGTGTCTGGGTTTCTCAGTGGGTTTGCACATCATTGCTCACTTTCTTTGAATATCAGATCTCCGTGGCGTCTTTACCGAGTGGCTGGCTGTCGTTTCTCTGCTAAGGTTGGGTCTCTGCTTCAGCCTCTTGCTCGGGACGTTGTTCTTTGATCACCAGGGCGCTTGTCATCTTTGTGTGCAGAGTCTGAGATTCTCTTGGCTGGATAGACGTGTGGCCACAAGTCCAAAATGTTGTGGCTTGTTTCTCAACCGAGCAGCACTGGGTGTTTCTCGAGCTGCATCTGGGATTCATGTATTCCTGCGGCCTGTCATGCAACATGTGCGTGCTTTCTGATTGGCTGGAGTCCTCATCACATGTTCTCATTGGCAAGGTCCAATTGGGGCATACGATTGGCTTGAACACCGATTTAAAAATGTCCCACAGTCGCAAATGACAATTCGCTTCTTTTGTTACAGACTGTTTGATTAGTAACCACATGGGAGTTTTTTTTCTAAAAATGTGTTCCAAATTGTGCATTTTAAAGAATACTAGAAAAAGTACCTGTACCCTGTATGGGTTCTGTAAACAGAGATGATAACACTCATCAGTTGTTGAAAATCAATGATCCTGTTGGTCGACTGTTCCGAGTTGCTTATCCCTTGATGTGCTTTGCACTGCACTGATACTGGTTGTGTGTGGCTGGCTGACATACCACAGAGCAGACGTGGAGGGGAGGCTAGAGTTGGCGTGCTGCAGTATACTGTGGCATGTGCAATCTC
Organism: Ambystoma mexicanum; assembly: GCF_040938575.1. Classification (NCBI taxonomy): domain Eukaryota; kingdom Metazoa; phylum Chordata; class Amphibia; order Caudata; family Ambystomatidae; genus Ambystoma; species Ambystoma mexicanum. The sequence goes on along the minus strand of NC_090926.1, from coordinate 374,028,788 downwards.
CCCATTTATCACCTCACCCTAGCACTGTGCAGTGCGTTGCGGTGCACATATCCAGGAAACGGTGCATCCTAGGGCCTTGGAATGTGGTTTTCAAGGTGGGGGAGCTTTGAGTTTTGTTCCTCATGGCGAGACGCTTAAAATGAGCTTTGTCCGGTCCTTCTACAACCGTATTGATGTTTCACCAATTTCAGGCAACCCTCTCATATGTGTAGGGGCTGAAATCTAGGGAAAGGGGTGGGGTGTCCAAATGTTATGTAGTCAGTAATGTCCAGAGGGTCCTAACAGGTAACTATGCAGAATTTGGTGCAGATTGGTGGAACGGTGTGGACTTGTATAAGGAACAAACTAAACAAATTCTCTCTCTCTCTATCCCTCATACATATATTATATAGATTTGTTCAGTAACAGTGGTGATAACGAAATTGCTGCAGCGTGAAGTAAATCATGAATCTAAAAAGTGGACGTCTTGTCCAAAAAACAGACCCCCTTTGAAAAGAAAATGGCCCGCTCTAGCACGTTGGCTTTGCATTTCAGCATTGCTCTGTTTCCCTATGGGAAGGCCTGACTGATGATATGTGGGGCCCATTTCAGCAGGGTGGTTGGGGGTCCCCCTTGCTTAGAGCGAAAACAGCCCGAGGTACCCGTGGGGTACATACATTGCAATGGTGACAAAGATAAAGTCAATAGCTGCCAAATATCACTAACCAGCAGTAGTTGCATTACATTTCAAAATAAAATAATTTAAAAGCCTGGCCTTGCAGAACATTACTTGCAAAATCTATATACATAATTTACCTGTTTTGAAGGTGTTTTATGTTTGACATGACTAAAACACTAAATGGCCACTAAAAAGCTACAAAGCATTCTTGGTCAGCCAGGACCTGATGTGGAGGAACCAGTGTTAAAGAGTTGATAACATGTCTGTATACCCCGAGGGAAGTAACGGCCGGAAGGGCTGCAGCAAACGCAGCTTTTAAGGCGAGCACTGAAAAATGCAAATTTAAAGTCCACCCCCCCCTCCCGAATAAAGTATATAAAGGAATGTATTGCCGTGTCAGAAGACTGCTGGCTGGCAACACAGGAGCACTTGCTGGGGGCCGCTTTCATTTGAAAGGGTTGAAAGGCCCCAACACTGTCCCTGCCTATGCTCCAGTCCAAGCCAGTGACCTTGGGGCCTCCTAGCCACACATTCACGACCTCGGATACAGGGCTTCTCAGCAAGGCCATGCCTTGCAGGCTGGTCGCGCTTTTATAGCATATGGAACATAACGTTTTCATGGAGGCACTTTATGGATTAAAACCCTCCCACCCCCTTGGTGTTCAACTGTTATTGAGTGGTTCATAGTCTGAGCTGTTATCTGGTGTCTGCTGTATTTCAAGATCCATATGTATGATTACTTTCACGGTGTGTTCATGTGTGCTTTGTGGGTGAGAGAAGCGGGTTACCTGTCTGGAGAAGAGGGCTCTCCAACTCTGGTTTCCCAGCACTCACTCCAGAGCTAACCCCTCCCAGCCCCAAGCATAGGTGTGTGCGGAAGGCATTCATTTTCCGTGGGGGGGTGGGGAGGGGGTAGGGACTGACAAGCCTCCCACCAGCGTTCCCATCACCACGCGATCACGTGACCGCCTCTGGTCCCTTTAAATGAGTCCAGAGTAGATAAGATAAGAGGGGGCGTCTGGGCGGAGATGTAGATATCAGACCACATGATCCTTGCCCATGTCCCGTGTGTAGGTGCACAGCAGTGTATACCCGCAAACACCACCCCTTCGCGCTCTCTCATGGTTATAAAACATCCTACGCAGCGCAGCAATAACGCAACACACGTTGTCACTGCACTTAATATTGTTTTAATAACATGGCTTATTTACAATGTGCACGGTTTGTGCTAAATCCTCCCACCTTATCTTGACCTGTCGAACTGGCCTCCAGTAAATGAAATGGACCCTCAACTGTTTGAAGAAGCCTGGGGGTCATAGCATCAGATGCTAACTATTGCCCCCCACATGTGCTCATGACTGTCAACCAGAGCCCGGGTGAACACTGCGAGTCATAAGATATGACATACAATAACAAGACACAACATAGCATATTACATTGCATAACAATGGGACGCGTAGCATAGCATCCCTGTGAGGCACCATCACCTGACGTTTCACTGGATTTTACAAACCACGTGAAACCTCTTACACAATCAACGCGTGCCCCGCCTGTGGCCCCACACAGAACACGACACCGCCTGACCGAGCGCCTCGTTATTACCCGCCTGCGCCGTTTCTGCACAGCTCATAGTTGCAAGGCCTCTGTCCTTGTTTATGCATATATATGTATTGTTTAATTGTGCTTCTTAGTTACATTTATGAACTTTTAGACACTTTTATTCACGTAAAAGAAAGAAAAAAATACATAACATCTCAGCCAATGACGATAACATACATAACATAAAAATGACAAAAAGTACATTGTTTATATTTCAGATTACAATCTACCAGAAGCCCACGTAGGTGCTGCAATACACTACAGACCAGCACAGAGTGCTAGGAGGCCACACACGGGGCAGTTCAGCACTTTACAAACACCCAAATAACATAAGATCCCAAAACAGCCCTATTCATAGTGTCCATAGCAGTATCCACTCCCCTCCCTTGTCTTTCTATAGGACCACCTCCATCCCCCGCCCACTGTACTAAGTCCTGCATGCGTGCAGAGTTGGCGTGAGTGCTGTCCCAGGCAGTGCCATGCACACCTTCAGGACGTGAGACCTTGTGCCATGCCTCCCCCCCCACCAGAACAAGCCCTGCAAAGCCAACACACTGCCACTTGATGCCTCACATGCCCAGGCAAGTTAAGCACATGCAAGGGAACATCATTGCACACCCCGCTACTGCTGTCATTGAGCAAAACACTGGTGAGGTGGTGCAGTCCACACGCCTTTTAACAGAACGAAACCTATGAAGAAGAGGTAGCCTGAGGTGCAAAGATATGGCAGGTAAACACCATACAGGCCAATTTACATTGAAAGAGCAGGGTCTACATTAAGAAAAAGGTCGCCCTGCACGTTGATGCCACATGACTGGCAGCTAAGTGGTCACCAAGTGACGGGCTATTATTATCATAAAGGACGGTTACGATTAAAATAGATTTGCCCGGAAAACATATACGGTTACTAAGTCCTGAAAGAATGGACCTAACCTGAGATCAATATATATTCAAACATATCAACATTGTATTAAGAAGTTCATGTATATATATATGTGTATATATATGTACACTAAAAAAAACGTTGTTAAGGGGACGTTATGGTTAAATTGCACTACTAAAAACCTGTGAAATTCACTAAAAAAAAACTTTATAACCGTGACATTATGGTTCGAGGAAAAACCCCTGAAATTCGCCAGTTATGGTAGGCTAAGCAACCATAACTGGCTGCACCACTGTGCACTGCTAACACTAACACCCAGGACATCAAAGATGACATCACAAATGTCATTGATGACATCACTGATGACATCACATGTTCATTTACTTTTCAGACGAGGGGTTGTGAATGTAATTGTAGCAAAAAAATATCAGGGATTATCGGGACATGTGTAATAAAGTACATACTTCATCACGCAATGTACTGTTCTAAAGAAAATTCCATTGCCGTGTTCTTTCTAGTACAGAAACCTACTCGTGCAGAAATGTAGGTATTGGCTGCAGCATACACCACAGAGGTGCTAAGTTTGTACTTTCCAAAGTTGTATAATAAAAAGGTGAATGTTTCTGTATCACACTTTTCTGGTCTGTGAAACATGTACTAAGTTGCTAATAATGCATCACTCACTACATATTTGTAGTAATACACCCAAAACATAAATAGTCTACAATGCATACAAATATGGGGCTTATATATGGAGAGTAAAGTAAGCAAACAAGAGGCAGTATCAGTAGCAACTGTGTATAATGAACATGATTGTATTCACGCACAAAAATGATTGCTTTGTTTCAGGCCTGCTTCTTCCACTATATATGTACATCTTAAGATGTGATTAAATTCTAAGGAAAGTATTGTAAGAACATGTGAGATTAGCAATATCTATAAATGTAATACCTTTTCAAAGGTAACTTTCTGACTGTCAGTAAATAAACCCACCTGGCCTAGATATGGCAGTGAACAAAAACGAAGGGGCTATACATGTGATGTCATCAATGACATTTGTGATGTCATCTTTGATGTCCTGGGTGTTAGTGTTAGCAGTGCACAGTGGTGCAGCCAGTTCTGGTTGCTTAGCCTACCATAACTGGCGAATTTCAGGGGTTTTTTGGTTTTACCTCGAACCATAATGTCACGGTTATAAAGTTTTTTTTAGTGAATTTTACAGGTTTTTAGTAGGGCAATTTAACCATAACGTCCCTTTAAGAAAGTCTTTTTTTTACTGAATGTCACAGGTTTTCAATAGGAGCATGTAACCATAACGTTCCTTTAAGAAAGTCTTTTTTTTATTGAATGTCACAGGTTTTCAATAGGAGCATGTAACCATAACGTTCCTTTAAGAAAGTCTTTTTTTTACTAAATGTCACAGGTTTTCAGTAGGGCAACTTAACCATACCGTCCTTTTAACAAGGTTTTTTTGCTAAAGAGTATACACCTTGCGGAGAATGCCACATGACAATATACTGACGTACAAAACGGTGACGTGTCTGAGAATCAGTACACACTTAACAGTAAGATGTATGCCTCGTGGACAGTGTGGAAATAGATTTCATATTGATGTAGGAACGTCCACCTTCAACATTTCCCTTGCACAGCGCCAACACGTATTGGTAGTCAGCCATTAGCAATGCACTACACATTATATACTTTTAGCAAAAGTTCTACTTATCTAAAAACAACATCAGCTAAGGCCATCCCTCCTCCCCAAGAAACAGCAGTACTGCTGTAATGAAGGAGCATGACAAACACTGCAGCTACCTTACAAATAACAAATGCACAAAAATGTTCACCGTCCATCTACCGGCCCATATTACAGTTTGTTGCCTCTTTGCTCGTTGCCATTCGCAAATTGCCTTATTAGCTGTCCTACCAAAAAAGAAAGCCATCCGTAAAAAAAGTAAATATTCCGTTAAGAGCGACCTTTCACAGTATAAATATATTTAAAAAAGTTTAAAAAATCATATACACTCGATGTACTTTATATTTCTCAGTAAAGGACATAGACGCAATAATATTTGCCAGTAATAGTCTAGATTTGCAAAGCAGTAACGTGTGCTATTAAAAAATAGGATTTCTGGTTATAATCTGGCGCGCTTTCGGCGGGTCGGATTACAAAACAAAATCCTTTTTCAAGATGGCCACCATAGAAAGGGAAGGCGGTTGTTCCATACATAGCCCCTCTTCCATTTCCATGGTAGCCTGCAAAAAGCACAAGTACGTGACGTGACGCAGAACCTGTAAATGAACATACAGCGACGTACAACGTAGTACCTTACATTTTGAAATGATAGACTGGATTGTAAAAGAAAACGTTAACATTTTAGAGTTTGTAAAGTAGATTTATTTAACAAGAAACTGTCAGAGACCATCGGAGTAATCCCATTTTCAATGAAATTGTAACAATGGTTCTAAGGGCGTCATTGCAAATGTTAAAGATGAGGCACATGTTGTTCTGTTTCCATACAAAAAGTATGTGTTTTTGGTTAAAGCACCCGCTGTGTTTGCACAGTGATTTCCAAGACGACGTCATGACCTTCGGCCTACACCACCATAAATGATGTGATGTTGCTCCTAATAGCGAGTTCAGCATACGGGCAAAGGGGGCCTGGGCTGTCATCCCACATAATTGTGATGGACAGGCAACTGGTCACGAGCAGTTGTATTTGGCGTACAAAAAAGCTGTCACTCGGCATCTGGAAACCATGGCACGGACAGTACGGAAAGATGTACCTGGCCGGAAAACGTAAGAGAAAATATGTGTCAATACCCAACCTTTAGCAAAAAATTGCAAAAAAGACACAAACAATGTGGAAAGTAATACACAAATGTAAGTGGTCAAACATGACATTTTAGGGAAATGTTAGTGTTGACCATGTGTAAATATGTAAATATAGTGACAGGCTACAAACGCTGAGAATCTGCATTCGCCGTAAGGTTTAAAAAAATGGCAACTAGACAGGAAGATGATAATTCAGTTATGAAGATAAAATGAATGGACAAGTAAAAAAAAAATTACATCTCGTGATTTCAAACAAGACCAAAAGAACGTGCAAAGTGATACAGAAAGCTATGTGGGCAAAAATAACGTTTCAAAGAAGAAATATTAATGCTGAAAAAGGGCGAGTCTAGTCATACCTTGCAAACGCGGAAAGTCTGCACTCTCTGTTATTGGAGGAAAAATACAACTGCGCAGAAAGATAATACTTCAATTATATTGTCACAATTAGTGTTTCGTTAATATAAAATTAAAACGTAGTTCGGTGTAGTCTCGTCAAAAATAAACGTACATAATATTTACTGCCTCCATTCTTTTTGGCCAACTCAGACAGCAATGTATTCGTATCGAAGAATCTTCGTGGACTGATATTTCATGTAGCTTACAAACGATTTAAAAACATAATCTTATCAAATGCAATTTTTTTCGAACCTTTCATTCCTTGAATTGCTTCTAAAGTTTCCCTTTCGCTCAAGGTGAAAAAACAATTGCCCCTTATAGATTCACTCGGATGCGTGGGCCTATTGAGCGTGCAACCAAAAAAGCAACTCAAGTGACCTTCACTCAGAAGGCAAATACATTCTTACTTTGCAACAACACATTGAAATCCAATTATGAGAACCGCTACTCCCATACACCTCCAGAATCGCTGTTTCCATCAAACAGTGCAGATGGCAGGCTTAGTTTTGAAAACGTAGGACGCCAATCTGACGGCAATATTATTCTAAAAACATTGTAACACAGACGCACTAATTGGTAGTCGTACAGTGATCACCAACTTCCACTTTACCGTATGACTTTGGTGACAACAAAACTCCACTTTTTGAGTTTGTGCTGCCACTTCCCATCCCAGCCTCCTTAAAGCTCACCTTCAGAAATAGTATTTCATAAGTGTGACAAGTGCAATGGTGTCTTGTTTTGTATGTGTTACTGGCGATGTCCGCGGAGACCAAAACATGAATAAAAGATGGCGGGGGCACTGAAGAAAGCTGACGTACTTCACGCTATTCCACAACCAGTCAGTGAAATCGCCACATGTCCACGGACACGAATTTCAGTCTTTAGGGAAAAGAGACATTTTGGGACCCCCACTATAACTTTTCTCCCCCTGGACCAAACATCACCAAACTTCTCGAAGAAATTCAGAGTGGCCGATATACTTTTTTTGCAAAGTTTGGTGAGGATTTGTTAAGGGGGAGCAGAGTTATAAGGCACCCAAAAAGTGCTCTTCCTATGGAAACAGCAATTTCACCATAACTACACAGCCACTACTGTTGCTGTGTAATATGCTGCAGTGGTTGTGGGCAGGGCCTAGAGTTTTGGTGTATGTCCATAGATATTTGAATGTATGGGTGTACAGTGGCTTATAACTCCAGTGCTTATAACTTTGTTCTTGGGTGCATGGTCTTTAGCCATGCACCCAAGACTGTACACCCTCCCCAGACCTATCTGAGCGATAAGCGATACTACGGGTGTATCCATTGCTGTGATATGATGTGGTGGTTATGGCCAGGGCCTAGAGTTTTGGGAGTATGGCGCACGGCCTACAGCCTGCAGCCATTCACCCAAAACTCTACATCCTGCCCACAACCAATGCACTATATAAAAACCATGGTGTCTTATAACTTCAGTGCTTATAAGAAGGCCATGCAACCAAAACTCTACATCCTGACCAGGACCACCACAGCATATTGCACCCATTGTGGCTTGTAAGTCCACTACATATAAATTTGGTCTTGGCCCTCCCCACAACCACCTGATTGATGTTTGATACTACGGGTGTATCTATAGCTGTGATATGCTGCAGTGGTTGTGGCCAGAGCCTAGAGTATTGGGTTTAAGGCCATATATATTTGAATGTATGGGTGTGCAGTATATGAAACCCATAGTGGCTAACTCCAGTGCTTATAAATGTGTTTTTGGGTGCATGGGCTTCAGCCATGCACCCAAGACTCTACGTACTGTCCACAACTACCACAGTATATCGCACCCATAGTGGCTTATAAATTCTCTATGTATACATTTGATCTTGTGTACATGGCCTTTGGCCATGCATCCAAGACTCTAGGCCCTCCCCACAACCACCTGATCGATATGCGAGACTACGGGTGTAGGTATAGCTGTGATATGCTGCGGTGGTTGTGGCCAGGGCCTAGCATCTTGGGAGTATGGCCTACAGCCTACGGCCATGCACCCAAGACTCTAGGCCCTGGCCACAACCACCGCAGCATATCACACCCATGGCGGCGTAGAAATTAGTAGGACACCCATAGAAACAAAAATTGTAACTACAGCATGTACTCAATTGTAATGTTTGCTAACACCACGCGTGTCCTTAGAACAGTTTCAAGTTGTCTGCGCACAGCACGGACTGAAGTACTGTCCTTATGAGACCCCTCATTTTCAGTACTTACAAACATCCCAGACAAGGCGGACATGGCGAATACATCATTAACACCTGCCGCCTAAACACAGCTCACTGCAGCCAATCGGCGGAGACGTCGCGTGTCCCCGGTCATGATGCAACCCCCTTGCCAAATGGTATCTTGTCCGCGGAATGAACAGAGAAGTGTGACCGCAGAGCGGACATAGCTATCACTAATTTTTTTAGACATATTTTTGGGTCGTTTTAAAGGAAACTACTGGACGGATTGTCACCAAATTTACAAAAGCACGCTTTCGGGACCAAGCCCCTGCCGCAAATTTGGTGAAAATCCATTCAGCGGTTTGACCTGTAGGCGTGCGCAAAGTTTTTCCCCCATTCAGTCTATGGGAAAAAAAGACGTTTTGGGACCCCCCTATAACTTTTGCCCCCCTGGACCAAACTTTGCAAAAAATTCAGCGTGACCGATATACTTTTTTTGCAAAGTTTGATGACGAATCGTCCATGGGGAGCTGAGTTATAAGACGCCCAAAAAGTGCTCTTCCTATGGAAACAGCAACTTAACAATAACTACACAGCCACTACTGTGGCTGTGTAATATATGTTTTCCTGGCAAATCTATTTTAATATTAACCTTCCTTTATGATAATAAAGCTTTGTATACATCCCACTAAGTAGGAAGGTGTTTAGTCAACACACTAAGGAACGGGACCTGGTAATATGGGGTTACATCAGTACGTGTTGTACAATATTACTGCACAGATGTGTCCATAGGCTCGATAAAGAAGGCCCAGGTCCAGACTCGTGTGCATAGGTACAGCCATCATGTACCTAGAACCAACCTCAATTACTTGAAAGGAGCACACAATAATTATATATTTAAGAGCCACTTGTAAAAAACGCGTGCAGAAGTATTTGCCAATTCAGAGCACATAATGAAAAGAGGCAGGATGACCGTAAATGATGCAAAAGGGGGAGAGCAGAGATGAGATGAGCGGAGATGGAGGGATGGGGAGGAGAGAGGAGTTGAGAGGAGATGGGACATGGGGGAGGCGATAGGAGACGAGAGGAGATGGAGGGATGAGGGAGAGCAGAGAGTTGAGAGATGGCTTGATGGGGGGAGGAGAGAGGAGTTGAGAGGAGATGGATCGATGGGGGAGGAGAGAGGAGTTGAGAGGAGATAGATCGATGAGAGAGGGAATAGCAATTGAGAGGAGATGGAGGAGTTGAGAGGAGATGGGGGATGGGGAGGGGAGAGCAGTTGAGAGGAGATGGAGGGATGGGGAGTGGAGAGGAGATGGGGAGGAGATAGGTTGGCATTTACAACTGGAAAATAAAAATAGTCCGAAGGCAAAGCAAAACGGATGCTTTGCAACTACGCTGGAGATAATGGGGCAGGGCTGGGGCTTTCTCCAAGACTGGAGCTTGCTCTGGAAATGTGTAACCTCTGAGGCGTTGTTTCTGAATCACTGGTACTAAGAGTAGGAAGTTGAAAGGCGAAGTATTTGAGCCCTGGTATCTCTTCAATCAAGCTTCGGCATAGGGGTACTCCAGCGACAAGTATGACCCACCAAATGCCAGAATGGATGATTATTTGCTTACCACAGAGGCTCCATTGGACTACATTTCCTAGAATGAGCGCTGTCTAACCTTTTATAGATGCCCTCATAGAAATGCACGTCCACAGTGAATGCTGCATAAGTCACCGCATTAACCTCACTGGACTACATATTATATATACAATGCACTGTGCCTCACTTGGGCTCGCAATAAAAATGACAAGTCTAACATTTCCCACAATGCATTCTGCCTCACTGAGTGCAGGAGCCCCAAAAGGACCGCATATACCAGAATGCCCTCTACCACACTCAGGATAGTGCATGTCATGGGACTACATGTACCATACCACACTCTCTAGGGAACACTGAACCAGTCCTCTCCATCCAACTCCTATGCATATCCACTCAGGCTCTCTTTGGTTGAGGTTGGGGGGGCGAATGGCTGGGCTTAAGAGCCAGGGGTGGGGGGATTACAAAAATCGATCAGGCAAGACATTAGAAGTCGACCAACAGATGACTTCCTCTTCCTGCCTTCCCACACCTGGCATTTGCCTTTGTGGAACTAAACTTATCACTACAACTATGCACTGAACCACCGGGACCATGCGGCCACCGTAGCCACCCCAGAGCTATTGTTTGGTTGGTTTATTCTTTTTGCAGATGGGTTATCTCAGGTTGATGGGTATATCCTTCATCAGCCAATCCCTATACACAAGGGGAAGCATTGCTCTGAAGTCATCCAATGAGACCTCGAGTGGCCGCCATTCAGCCCTGGTTTCCCCTTTGCCTTCTGTGATGTGCACTTTTACTAGAGGACCGCAGGCAGGTCAGAGGATGCCCGGGGAATACTTGGCCTGACATGGGACACATTGGTTGCTCCACAGGACGTGTCCTAGTGGCTGGTGCTGGCCACTGTGTGACCTGCAGATCCAAACCCCACTTCCCAGCATTCATCATTAGGCCTCTTTGTGCTGTCCCTACATCAAGTAAACACATCATACCTCTCTACTCTTGCATCTGCCAACCCTTAGAAAAGGCCCGTGGTAGAAGCGAACACTGACAACCACGCTCTGTTTGTCAGCCACTGTGAACAAATCAATAGACGTGTGTTTTGCTGAAGTCCACAGACATTATTATTTTGATGGCATAACTCTTACAGTTTCACGCGCTTCCTACACTACAGACTATTCTGGCGTAACTAAACCTAAATATATATATCTGAGGGGTGTTGTCCATGCATTCCTGTTTTTCTATGCATTATGGCAAATGTAGTTATACATGTTTAATGGCAAAAGCAAAACTACACCTACCAGAATTCAAGGGACACGAACCGGGTGTGGACGGGCCACATGTCCTGTGCATGGGTCTACAGGAGTTTTAGACTTGTGATTCTGGTACTTGTAGTTTTGTTTCTTTCCCTCGTCATACTTTTGAGACCACAGTTTGAGAATGCCGAAAAAGGAGCAGTGGAAGCCTTGGCATAATGTAGCTCAAGCTCCGTAGGCTTGGCATAGGATCTCTCCCCAGGGACTGGAATTGTCCATTGCTTGGTTGTAGATATTCTGCCATTCTTTTATGGTTTCCCTGCATTGTATTGCATCGGGGCACTTGGTGCCCTACATTGATAATGGGACATGTTAATCTACAAATTCTATATAAACAGTGCTGGCTCAGTAACTAACCACTGCTCTTTGACAACTTGAAATAGTTTCTCAAATGATGGAAGTTTGAACCGTCTGAAACCAATTACCTATATAACCTGTACCTCTAAGCTCATTTTTGTAACTAAGAAAAAAGCCTGGGTTTTGTTTGGCATTGCTACAACTGTAAAAGAACAACAAAATGGCATGTCATGGTTTAAAGTGGAAATAATGTGCAAGTCTCTTCGTTGTTTATGCTATTTATGATGGTTACTTTACAGCTGAAGGAGTCAAATACCCGGGCTCACCAAGCATTTAAAATGAAACTACCTACCAAAATCATCAGTTAATATAACATAGTCGAAGGTCTCAGCTAAATAATAACACATACATGCTGTTATCTTGCTGATTACATTTTTAAATGCTGCTTTTCCTCTCACTAGCTGTTCCCACGTAACATACACTATTCTAGCATATCTTAACGATCAATATTGGTTGGTAATTCATAGGGTCACTTCTGTCTCCCTTCTTAAATGTCAGAAATAACCACTGATAGCTTCCAGCAAGGGGGCGTAGCTCCCTGTGACCTATTGATGGTAATTGAAAAGGCTAAACGTATCAGATGGAATGAGAGGCATGCACAGGATACATCACAGTATCTAAGTTCCATCGATCACACAGGCCTCTATGATGTGTCTTTATGGATGCGTAACTGACACATAATTGACAACCTTGTTCCATTGCAGACTCCCCATGATGGCGATTGCATAGTAGCATAATTACAGCACCTACTTTCAGTTTTAGCTCATGATGAGGCATTCATCCTACAGCGTTTCCCTCTTTAGAGACTGAAACGTTGAGCCGGTAATTAACTGTTCATTGACACTGGAGCCGCTGTGCCCTGTGTGAAGAGGAGTGGGGGGGGAAAGAAGTAACTTGAAACTATTCCGATAATTTGTGATAATGGAAGGTGAAGGTGACCGTGTAGAACAGTGTTCATTCTGTTTGTTGAAATTATAGCTGTTGTTGGAAGTGGGTGCCCTTTGCCATTTGGACAGAAGAGGGCTACCTTACACTGATACATTGCATCAGCTGAGTACGAAACATACCTAAGAAAACATGGAAATGTATTCCTCAAATAGAAAAAAGATCAAAGTATTAGGTCCCCCAAAGTGCAGCACTCCTCGTGCTGAGGCGTATATATATATATATATATATATATATATATATATATATATATATATATATGATGTGAATGGAGGCCTTAAAGCTATCTTTAGAATTTGTTCTAATTAAGCAGTCAACCCTGGACCCATCAATCAGTACAGAAAAAAATAAAGAATCGTGTGTGTCTTCACACCAAATTGCTAAATAAGACAAGTTAACCTAAATAATTGGACATTAAAAGCATCCCTATTGCCTTTGAACATTTTCCAAGTTATGCTTTGTTTCTAGGAACCTGTGCAGTGTTGGTTTTCTTTTTCAGTGTGATTTAATGGAATACCGCTCCAAAGTTGTCCCATGTTAGATGTGACTTGCTTATCGAGGTGCGTTTAAATACATGGAAGTTTTGCCTTTCCCCTTCTCCATTCAGGACAACAAGTCTCAGATTGAAAAGAAATAATCAGGACTCTACTGTCCGTTTCTTCCCCAGTTAAAGCATACACTGATCCTACAGAATAGCACCAAAATGGCCAATAATAATGCTGTCCCTTACAACTCTACTGTACCTCTGGTCAGGTGTGAGTTGTTAAGTCAGTGGTCCCTGTTTTGAGTTTGCATTCTGGTAGTTGTAGTTTTGCTTGCACTCAAATCTAAGGATCCAAGGAAAAATCAGCCAGCACATCACAAGTAACCAGCAGGAATTGCTGAGGTTCAATTAAGCATGGCTTCAAAGTATGAAGTGCCTGGGAAGCATAAGAAGGCAACTGGGTCACTGATAAAGGGAGATGTTGTTAACAACCAAATAGTGCCCCTGCCATGAAAATTCCAAACGTAGCTTCCAGAGATTAAAATGGAGCATTTAGCCTTCCAAGCTTATACCGGATTCCCCAGCCTTGATAATCCAATTGCAACCCTTAAAACTATTTTAGAAAGCATTAAAACTCCATCTTCAGGCTCTAGAAGAGCAGCATCATGGATTGTGGGTTGTGTAGTGCTGAAAGGTGCATTTGCTTGTTACAGGTCATTAATGGGGGTGCAATTTACAGTTGCGCAGCCTACCATAACTGGTGAATTGCTTTAGTTTTTAGATTTAGAGCTGCAACCATAGTTCTTTGAAATGACGTTTTGTCTCCTGATGAAGGTGTTTCATGGTATTACTGCACTAAACATTGCTTATTAAAAGGCCCTCTTACAAACGTAACCTAACCGTAAAGTCTATTTAGCAAAGTTTTGTCACTGACTTTCAATGGTTTTGAAAGATTTACCTTCATCATTACCACACGAAAGTGAATCCTAAGAGAGATTGACATCTGAATTTTCATACACCGCTTACACTCTAAGTTGTCTCTACTATTAGTGATTTTCCACGGTCAAAAACCACCCTTTTTCAAATAAATACATATCATTGGCACTGTATGGGCCCTCTGAACATTTTTGAACACTCTCGTGCAGGATCTACGGCATCCTCAAGTAAGGCCCCGGGCTCTCCAGAAGGGCTGCAGATACCACCAGGTAAGGCACTCCAGTTGGCCCAGATGCCATCTCCTCGCAAAGATTAGGTGCAAATCCAACCACTGTTTTATTTAGTAGGTGACAGCAAAAAATCCCAATGGGGAATTTGAATGGGAAGTGCAACTTTTGGTCCATAAATTTAATTTTGCCACACTGGTTGGATGTTCACGAGACGTTGGCAAATAATTCAGAGGATCGTGTATACTCTTTTTGCAGTTTTGTACAGATCCGTCGAACAATGCTTTTTTGTGACTGTGATTGACAAGAAACCTTTTGTGCCATGCGTGTAGGATCACCTTGCCGCCCCTAATGTGTGCCGGGATTCTTCTCTTCTCTTTTCGCAGGCACAAGATCTCGGCTCTTCAGCAGACATGATGGCCAGTGGCTCTAACCTCCACCTAGCTCTCTGTGTGATGCTTCTGAGCATCCCAGCGCTGCACACCTACGTGATCCTGGATGCAAGACAAGCATCATCCTGGAGGCTCGGCCAGGTAGGGTGCTGTACTGAATAGAGGGGGAAAAGATATTGCACGGCAGCTTCCCCTATATATCACCTCCCCCACTGTGACTTCCCTGAGCGCGCAATGTTTCCCACCGTCTATACTGAGCTCTTTTCCTCTCCCTCTGGTACATTGCTGAGCTCACAGGATCTCCTCCTGTGGCAGCGCTGCGTTTGCTGTGTCTGTCTCCCTCTCTCACTTTCTCTGTTTCTCTTCTCTCTCTTTTTCTCACTCTCTCACACTCTACACTCTCTTTCTCACTCTTACACTCTCTCTCTCTCTCCCTCTCACTTTGCAGACCGATTTGCACCTAACTCAGTTACTGCACTGACCTCTTTGTATCCCTCTCTGCGGCTGCACTGACCCCTGTATTACCCATTCTGTGCTGAGGACTTTGCACTTTCGATTGTTAAAGACTGCGTTTGTTGCATCTCTGTGGCTGCACTGAGTCCCTTCTTATCTCCAGTGACTGCATTGATCACCATGCATTTTATTTCCTCTGACTGCCTTGTCCTCCCGACATTTCTATTGCTTACTCAGCGCTAAGCTCTGAATCTGCTTCTCTGGCTCCACAGATCTCCATGCGGCTCCCCTAAAGTCATGCTGAGTACCCAGCATTACTCTCTGTGGCACCACAGAGCTCCCTGTGTCTGGCTGTCTCTCTCTCTCTCTATAAATATCTCCCTTTCAATAACATTGGCATTTGGTTACCGCTCGCCCCCTCCCAACCAGTAAGCTACCTACCATCCCGTTGTAGCCCACTTTGACTAAATAACTGAGGCCAGACCCATTGCTCCATTTGTGGCAAAACAAGGCCGCAGTTTTATGATCACACATTTCACACTGTCACTGCAAACCAGATAATAACATATTCAATATATTATTACACCTCAGAGAATCGGCAGCACCTTTTTGTTTACACATTCCTTTGCACCCCCCTTTCATCTTCCACTGTTCCTTTATTTATTTCCAGCCAGCTCTCTTTTACTTGTCCATTCCTTTCCAGCATACTTGGGCCACCACTCTCAGAGCCTACCAGAGCCTTTTGGTCTGGGCGAAACACATTGGCAGCCGCCGCTGATGGGCTGCAGGGAGTGCCGTTATGCTTTTCTTTTTCCACCAGCCCAAGCTGGAAGCTGACGACCACGGGGGTGCCCCTTCTCTTTATACCATAGAGGCCCCCCCTCCCGCCGTGTTAGGCTACCGGGGAGGAGGTTAGTTTAGCCGCTGCTCGATCGCCCGAGTTACCGCCACAGCAAAAAGGGGTTTCTGACCCTTTGCCGCCCCAACCCTGCTGAAACTGGCCTCCAATTCACACCCTCGCCATTTCAGGGCAACCTCCAAGTTCAGCAAAAAAGGTCCCAGCCCATACCTGAAAGGTGCACCCCATCCTCCTGGTAATAAGCGGGCACTCCTAGATTTATGAGCCTCTGCCTGATTGTTAGGAAGCCAGCCCACTTGCAAAATTATGACATTTCCACGTTCAGCTTTTTGCGGGACTTTTCAACCGCTGCAATTGACTTGGCCTCACTCCATTTAAACCTAGGAATAATTTCTGAACACATCAGTTCGCACGCCCCCAAGGTTTTACTTAACGGCCTCATAGTGCGGCACATTTTGCGACCAGGACCCTTCTCCACAATTGGGGCAGGTCATTCCCTTCCTAGGTGGATAATCATGTTGGGAGGGTCTCTCTCCTCCAGTAATTCTGCCACTGTTTCCTCCAGGTCCTCCAATCCCATTCCATTCTTACCAAACCATAGAATGTCCGTATTGCTCAAGGCCCTGTCTCTTCCATGCCTCCTGGTGTCCGACCACTTCGCCGCTCTCGTTATGAACGAGTGGCCAGTGGCTCTAGCCTCCACCATTTGCTGCATGCCTGCCTAAACTTGCAATTTTCCCCCCACGTGCAGTTCCCTTTCTCAAACTTCCAGCAGGTCGTGCCCCTTTCCAATTTGCTGCCCTTGGACCAGGCACCATCCCCACCCCAAAAGGGCTGCCTTCCTCTATCGTTACCCTGGTAGGTGCTGTCCTGCCAGCTCTGGTATTTCCTCTCCCCTGCTTGCTGGTGCTCCCCTACTGGCAAGACCTTTCGCCTGTTGCTAGCTATCATCTTATAGATGTACCCCGACACATCCTCATCATCCCAGTTCATACTTGGAAACATCTGCATTTTCAACCTGAGCCCCTCATCGTATTCAAGCCAGGTGTCACCTCCATACTCCTCATGAGCCTCATGGATGTGCTGCTCGTATGTGATGAATGCAGCAGTGTCCGCTGGGAACTTCTCTACCATGATTGAGGTGTACCTCCTGAAGGCATAAAGCCAATTCATGATGTTCCTTTCCTTCCTCACTCTCTTCCTGCTATCCCTCCCGTCGTCCTCTTTCTTGGCCTCCTTTACTATGTCCAGCCCCACCTACTCAAGCTCGAGCAGAGTGAATAGGTCTGTGAAGACCTTGCTCCAAATGTTTTTCTTGATTTCCAATGGCACGTGCCACACTAAGCCTGCAGCCCTAGTGGTCAATGGTGTGCACCCTGGGCCCCTCCTCACCCCCACTGCTGATGCGTACATGTCTGCTATCCTTACCACCCCTTTGTACACCTCTCTTTTCAAGCCCCCCACCCTTCACCAGGAATGTCACTGGTAGGGGATTGGCTCCTTCCCTTCCTGCTATTCTCCCATGCTTAGCTCGGGAGCTGTGCCCCTCCTCTGCGGGGACTGACCGGGTGCTGCTGTGCCCCCCCACCCGCAATAGCTACATCGTTTCCCCCTGTTGCAGGCCTGCTTCTCTCCCCCAGCGTTGCGCTAGTGCAGTCTCCCACATTTGCCCCGATCCTACAACCAATCGTTATCCGTGCAAGCATTCACATTCACATTCTCGACCCGCCTGCTGTCATGCAAATGTTTCAGCACTTCATCTACATGCATCTCTACCATTTTTGCGATCCTCTCACCCAATGCGTCCTGGTCTGCTGCTTCTGTGTGTCTGTCTCCCCACTAGCTTCCGCCACCTTCCACAATGCCTTTCTGGCTCTTTGTGGTCTTTTGGCTGCTGGTGGGTCGTTCTCCTCTTCCATGCCTTTCCTTTTTAGAGCTGCATCCATTCTCTCGGGTGCTTCGGAGTAACCCTCCTATGTCTCACTCTCTTTCTCCTTGGGCTCTGTTTGCCAACTCTCCGGGGGGTGTCTGGCAAGTAGTCCTCACCCTCGGTATCTTCCAGCACTACCAATGTCTCTTTCTCCTCCTTTGCCGTTCACTGCGCTATGAGCCAGTCCACCCCTCTGTCCTTTGTGGCTGCTCTGATTCTTCTCACAAGGTCTGCCATCTTCTCTGGAGCTTACATTCCGTCCTCTTCTTTGATCTTTAACACTTTCAAAAAGCAATTCCTACCGAAATTGTAGGTATGGTCCTGCTTTTATTTCTGCTGCCCTTGTATGCTAGGGCCTTTGTGCCTGTTGCTTGCAGTTCCACTCAGACTGTAAGCATGCACTTATCCATTGCATATTTAATCATTTCCCCCAAAGCACTGCGACGAGGAAGATGAACACTGCTTGTCAAATCCTTTTTGTTTTGTTCCTCATCCAAGATGGCCACCGCTCAATCTCCTCACAGTCAGGCCCTTCTTTTCTTTCAGCTGCCCTTGTATGATGGGCCAGCTCATCAGCCCACTCCAAGATGACTGCCAAGCTTTTTGTCCCTTTATTTCGGGTGTCCTTGTTAGGAAGACCAGCTCTGCTGAATTGGTCCTTTCCTCTAGGCTCACATGTTTGCTCTGCTTAATCACCCCTGACCCCCGAGTTCTTTGCTGCATCGCAATACTTTATCCCTCGAAGCAGAGACCGCCGGCTAAAACGTCCCTCTTTCTCCCCTCATGGATTATTTCTTGATCCTTAACTATTTGCTTTCTTGGGGGGGGGGCATCCACGGCTGCACCTGCTTAGTGGAGCTTGGCCCACGTGGATCTCTGGCCTCGCTCCCCGTCACCACTCTGAACTGCTGCCAGTGGAGCTTCACCTCGGAGCCGACCGCAATCCCCTTGCACCTTTGCTGTGCCTGGATGCACATGTCCCAAAGTGGGTGCTTACATCGCCCGACCACGCTTCTCCACCACTGAGCAGTAGGCTCCTCTGTCACTACACAGTGCAAATCCATGACTGCTCCTTGATGTTCGCTGGTGGGTACACGCTGCCACGGATCAGGTACAACGCTGACTTGCTGCAGGGGGAGCGGCGGTGCAAATAGGTTGCTCACGCTGCGTGGGCTCTACTTAAATGGCCCCATTTCTTCTTCTTCTTCTTCTTGGGGTGACTCCCAGAGACCAGGAGCCGGCGATTTCCATCTAAATAGATGATGTTCGCCAAACTTCCCACAAATGCAGCTCCAGACCATCCACAACAACAAACCACCACTACCAATAGACCCACACCAAAATACAGCCACCTCACCTCACACAATCCCTCTGCACAAAACCTCATTAAAATATAACCCCATAAAGCCAGCAGTGCCCAAAAAACGACCCAGCTGCCCTAACTACAATCATCATCTTCTCAGTCTTGTTCCAAGCTACCCACAAAAGCAGCTACAGACCAACCGCGACAACAAACCTCACTACCAGGAGACCCACACCCGAAAACATCCACCACACCTCACACAATCCCCTTACACAACACCTCATTCAAATTCTCCCTCGTAAAGCCAACAATACCCAAAAACTTCTCAGCCGCCCTAACTATAATCATAATTTTCTCAGTCTTGCTCTGCTTCTGAAAAGAACAATTAATAACCTCAATCATAAACACCCACCCCCAGTGGCTGCACAACACCATCCACAGGCACAACCGGAGGGGGCAAGAGCCCATCCCCAGTTAGACAAACCTTCTCAACCCGATCCACACCAGCAGCTGGTAACCGTGCAACAGCCTTGGCATAAGACAAATTATGACCACTCTCTCGGACTGCACTCAAATCTCACAGACATACACAGGACACTTCTTAAACATAACACAGTGATCCCCACCACAATTCCTACATACAGGTACCGTCTCACTTAAACACTCCTTGACATCATGGCCAACGCCACACTTTGCACAGCACTGCTTCCCTCTACAGACACCGGCCACATGACCAAACTTCTGACACCGAAAACACTGCAAAAGAGGGGGCACATATTTTGCCACCTGGAACCTCTCAAATCCAATCCACAAATACCGGGGCACCTCCACAGACTGAAACGACACCAAGACAGTAGTCGAAGCTACTACGTCTGCCTCATTCCTAGGACCCAACCTACGCACCCCAACCACACCAACACCCTTAAGCTCAGACATCAAAAAGCCCAAATCGTTACTAGCCGGAACACCATAGATGGCCCCATTTCCTGCCTGTGCCTCGCTTTTGAGGTGATAGGTGGGGCCGGGGGTGCTCGCCCCCTCAGCCCTGTTATGCCTCAGCACTGCAAGCCCCTCTGGGGCGGTATCCCAACAAAATATCCCCACCAAAAATATCACTGTACATATGGCCGTTTGTCTCGCCATAGGCGATATTTTTGGGGGGGATAATTTGTGGGAGCGGGGGTTGCAGGGGTGTCCCCCGCACATTTTAAAATAATGCAGGGGTTGCAGGGGTGTCCCCTGCAGGGTCCATGGGTCAATATTGCCGCAACAATATGGCGATATATATTTGTATCGCGATATTTTTGTGGGGATATTAACACATGGAACCCTGTGGGGCTGCTCCATGGGCTTCCGTCTGGAAATGCACAGTGACAGAGCTTTGGGCGGGGGTGTTTGTGTGAGCTGCACTCACATTCCCCCGTCCCGGGTCTCTTCAGACCCTGATTCCGCACCCCCCTCTATCCCCACCGATCGCATGGAACATAGTGATTTATTACATGGTTGTCCCCCATAAGGATACCGTTGCCTCCTCTGGCAGCCAGCACTGCTTACTTTTCTTGCAATGGCGAGTCTTCCTCGTTGCTTTGTCTCACACCCAAGGGTTCCCCAAGGATTTACACCCCGCTGTGCCATACGCATACATCCCCAGCCCCCCTCCTGACTGCTGCACCCCTATGGTCATGACGGTGGATTACCTTTTGGAAACACCAGGTAACTCTGCCGGGCGCCTCTGTAAGATAAAGCACATTTCAATACATCACAATGGTTGCGACTGACAGCGCATCAAATCTAATATTTCCAGTCCTAGGAAGGGGAGTCAAACCTCTCCTACTGATGCCAAACAAAGAGGGCTTCTACCCCTGTTGGCCCCGCCCCCATGCCGCCTACTACTTGATGAGATTTCCTGCACCTCCCCGTCCTCTCTTTCCTGTCCCCCCTTGTAAGGGCATGGGAGGGATGGTCACGAGTGTCTGGTGAGCATGCTCAATATGTGAGGGGGCCTGGCGCCAAGGCCTTCCTGTGGGTTGTGCGGCCCCATTGGCTGTTTCTTCTTAGTGTGTGCAAATAGCACTGCCCCGTGTTCGCTACTGGTACTGGGTAAAGGCAATGTGTATTGAGGCCGCGAGGTGAATAAACGTTTCAAGAACTCACTTTGCAGTAGATGTTCTATGCTAAATTGGGGTTAGTAAATGGGTTCCGACAACAAAAGATGAAAACATTATGACCAAGCCAGAGAAAAAAGGGAGACCCTCAATTAAAATGAGTGAAAAGCCTTCAATTAAACTGAGTGAAATGCCTTTGTTCCCATGCACTGAAATGTAAGGTGTTAATCTTTCTGCTACTGGTTTGTTTTAATTCTTCATACTATTAGCACCCAGGGAGATGTGCTGCCCAATCAGGAGGCTAGCAACATGGACAAAATCTGCCCTTAACTACCCATCGCTCCTGGCCTCCTCTGCTCTCCTCCAGCTCTGCCATCTTGTTTTGTCTTGGCCGCTGGCCCAGGCACCTTTACGTCAGTCCTCCAAATTAACCCTCACTTATCTCTACACCCCTCTGCCCCAGCGTCCTCCTGGCTCTCCCGTATGCTCCCCGCCACACCATGGAAATAGCAAAAGGACTTGTGCCCTTTTCTATTTCATTTATGGGTCATATTCGTTTGTATTTTTTTAAAGAGAAATTGGGCCCGCCCGTAAGTCTCTGCTACAATTTTCCATTAAATACTATTATCAGCCCTGCAAATGCCCCGAGTTGCTAATAGCTATTACCCTCTCGTCTGGGGCTGGCCAAGTCCCAGAACAGGACTCTCAGAGGCCCTCACTTCGCTGAAGCCTATCTTATGCTGATGGTCCATTCCTAGCACTGTCTGCTTCTGATTGTGGGCGTGAGAGCTATGTTGCTTCATAGACATTACATTTCATCTTCTTACTTGGAGCAGTCATTCCAGGTTCCTGAGTTTCTCTCTTTTCCTAGAATATGCTCTGGCCCAAATGAAGAAGACAACACGGTACCCACCCACCCCAACCGCTTCCCCACAAGATTTAACCCTTTACCCCACCCCCCATATATTTTCGTTATTTTTTTCATTATTTATTTTTAGTTATCAAGACTGTATACCCACTGGAAGGTCATATACGTACTTAAAATAGAGCTTCAAGTCCTCCCTTCAACTGGTGCTGGAATATGAAAACACAAGAGAATAGAGAGCTTTCAAAAGATGTAGACAGGGGTAAGAGAACACTATACCATCCACCCAAATGCAATTATTAAGCAAGACATCTAAATCGTTTAAGTAGAACTGAATAAATAGAACTGAAATTAAATGGTGGCACAGACGGAAAGGGGAAAAGAGAAAAATGGTTGAGTTCCTCATTTCTAAAATATTTGAGGCATTCTGGTTTATTTGTTCTCCTCATGCTCCTTTTGTTTACTGAATTGTATTTTTACCTTGGGTTTGTACTTTTAGCACGTCACTTTTTACTCTCGCGGTTACCTCCTTGACCAGTTATACTTCCTGAGCTAACACCCACCACCTTCACCAGGCCTGTTACACTGGCTACCACTAGTTGACAAATCGAGGTTGACCCTCATCACATCTCCCCCCTACTCGGTGGAATGTAGTTGATCATACTTCATCTTATAATTATCTGAACCCTCTTCAAATCTGTCACCGGGAGCTAGGCCTCTCACCACAAACAATAGCACTACACTGGTTAGTGAGTGAGGCGTCAAATTGTAAGACACCAAAGATTTACACAAGGCTTGAATCCAGTCCAAGTTACTAGAGAGTGGCAATTGAATACAAGCTTTTCTAAAAATAAAAATAAAAGTGGTCTCTTTCCACCAGCCCATTGGCACGTGGGAGAGGAAGCATGCTGTGCACCTGAGCTCTGCAGGAATTGATGCATCTTCTCAGGGACAAATCTCTCCCAACTTCTTGTGACAATTTGTTCGATCATCCCCTCATTGTTAACTGTAGTGTAAACCTAAGGACTTTGATTGTGGTAACCACTGACATGGTTTCCCACTCAATCCACTTCATGGTATCGTCCTCCAAAACAATAAAACGAGTCGAAGAAGAACCTAACATCTGGAAGGGTCCTAGTGCATCCTAGGCCAAGTAGGTCCATATATGTGGCTTGATTGGGCGGTTAACTGACTTGTTTTTTATACTTGTCACTGTACTCGCATGGAGCACTGTCCATGGTTGGCAACTAATAGTGTTCCCAAATACTTTTTGAGTGAGACTAGGGCCTAGAGGTCTTCCAGGTCTACATCAACAAATCTCCTTCTCAGAGCTATTGGTGGTAGGACGTGATTCCCTTTTACAATTTTCTGCTCTGCATAAGCCAGTTCCATTCTGAAAACCAGGGAGGTAATTGACTACGTCCTTCCATTCTTCCCTCAAACCTTTGTGAATAAGCGCAGCTTTTCGACTAGTCTTGCTGCACTCTTTCCATTCACTCTTGCCTTCTTCCAAGACAGTAGTGGCACACGCCGGCTCTGGTGTCCATCTCAACAGCCATCTGCCACCACATTGCATTCTCCTGGTCAATATTCCTTGCTGATGTTGTATTCCACCATCAATTATCCACCTACGGATCCTGGGTGAGTTGGTGCTGATGTTCTGGGATGAACACATGTGCAGTTAGGGTGTGTGGCCCATGCAAATTAGTAAAGGGATACTCCAAATGAGCGTCTTCAAAGGTTACATGGCTCAGTAAACTGGCATGGCTTCCTGTTCAAAACTGGCATAGTTCATCACTGACTCTCCCGGAGCTCCGGGTGTAAATGCTAATGTGGCCTGCTCTTTCTCATGAATCTGCATTACTAGTACCGACCCTAATCCTTGGCCACACGCATCCACAGTACACATGGTTTGGGCCTTGGGATCAGACATTTTTAGCATGGCTGCAACGTTCATTGCTGTCCTTGGGCCTTCAAACTCTCTTTGGCACTCACTGTTCCACTCTGTTTATCCCCTTCATCAAAAACATTCTTATTCTCGTTGACATCTGTGCAAAATGTGCAATAAGCAAAGCATATTACTCCACGCCTTTAAAAAAAATAATACCTAAATGATCTTTGCTCCTGGACTGCAGGTACCCAGGGCATAACGGCTACTAAATTCTTCTTGGGCTTGATTCCCATCTCACATAGTGTGTGCCCGAAGTAATTTAGGCTGGTATTTAACTTGATCTGACATGTTTCTAATTGTGGGATCAGGCCTTTGCTCTTGTTCACCTTTAACCCTCCATGCAGCCCTGCAGAATGTTCTTTTTCAGAGCTTCGGGTGACTATGATGTCATCTTGGAGGTAGTAGGTTTTTGTCCTCTACCTGAGCAGTTCTTGAATGCGTCTCTGGAAAGCTATGGCTACAGAGGCCAGACAGAGTGGCAGGTACTGATATTTAAATGCTCCCGGGGATGTAGCGAATGCAGCCAGGTGGCTAGGAGATACTCGGCATTCTGCCAGATCAGCTAGCGTGACACAGTCTAGGGTAGTGAAATACTTGGGTAGCATTGAGGTCACGTGGGTCGACGCTCATGCAGATTCCTCCATTGCCCTTGTACTCTATGAGCACAGGGCCCAACCAGTCTGCAGACTCCATGATCTCGATAACCCCACACCCAGACAGCCTATTCAGTTCCTTGCTAAGCTCCAGCTGAAACGCTGTCACTATGGGTTGAACATTGTGCAGCTTGGGGTCGCTCTCGCTATTCAGAACTAGAGGGAGCTGAAATCCTTGCGGTTCACCAGTCCTTTCATTGAAGACGTTGGGCTTCTCTGACACTAGCGATTCTTTATTAGTGATTTAAACAGCGTTTAACATTTGTACCTCCACTGGCCTTAATTCAATCTTAAGTGCTCGATGTGATATGACATTTATAGCGCGCCTATACACAAGTGTTTCAAGGTGTGACGAGGCAAGGGAGGGGAACAAAGGGAGGACAAGACAACGATCCTAGCTTCTAGGTCATCCCTCACCACCACCGGTGACCCCTTTCCACTACATACCGCTTGCACACTGCAGAGATATTTTTTGAATTTAAGAGTAAACCAAACCACTTTCACCCAATCACAGTAAGCAGTCTCTGTTCAAGTGCCTTCTGTGCAATTTGTGGATATCCCAAGGGGCACTTCTTCAGGGACTGTTGTGTAAGGCAAGTCAGAATTTAGGAGCAAGCCAACTGTCTTTTCTTCTAGAGTTAAAAGAAAAGCCCTGGTTGCTAAAACATGATCTGCAACTCTATGCAAGAAAGGCCTGCCTTCAAGACACATTCCTCATATAGTCATCAGTCACTTAAGAGACATAGGCTTCCAAGTGGAGGACATGTCGGAGCCTGGGGTCTTCCTATATGAACTAAGGAAGCACTCTATGTTGTAGGATGGGGTTGCGACCACTGATGGATTGACGCATCGCTATATAGAGTTTACCAAGCAGAGTTGGCGTGAGCCCTGCAGCTACTTGACCAAACACTGCAGCGTATCCCTTCCACGACTTGTCCTCTATCTAATGTTACATATACTGCCAGTAAGGGAGGTAATGGGGGCTTAGACCAAGGACACCAGAGAGCTGAGATTATGTTGCATTTGTGGGGTACAGCTAGAAACCAGCAGGCACATCTTGATGTGCTGTCCCGGATTGGGAAATCTGTATGAAAGGGGCTACGAGTCTTTTACAGCAAACTTTGGGGGCCATACATTTGATCGATTGTGGTCCATGCTCTATTCTGCAGAACCGCTAAAGGTGGCGGCAGCAGCCCTTCATTTTTCGACTATGCTTGAAATTAGATTGGCCGCAGAAGGGGCAAGACCCTGAATGTTGGCAACTATCAAAGCCTATGTAGGTTGGACTTATCAGAATGGACGACTTGTTTTCAACGGATGATTAGATTGAATGTTTTTTAAGTGTGTTTTATGAATAATGTGAACTGATTGTATTTATTTTAATGGTATATAATGCAAACGGCTTGAATTAGCCAAAAGCATAAATAAAACACATTCCTGATACTCCGCTCGCGACCATGGCATTCTTTGGTGCTGTGCCCTGCCCAGCCACATCTGTTGCATCCCTTTTGGCACTTCGTGCCTTTTACCTGGTGCATATGTATTGGTCCTACTTTCATGGCAACCTCTGGTGCATTGCCATCGTTACTTTTGGTGCAGCAGTTACGCCCTCCGCAGCCGCTTTAGCCTCACTTGCATGAACTATCGGGACTCGCCTGCAGGGTAGCTCGCTGGCTCTGGCAATGGCTGTGACCTGCAATGTGATTTCATTTTCTTTTTTGCCACGAGCTTTCCTATGCCTTAGTATTGAAGGTTTGCACTGTAGGTCAGTATCATGATGAAGCCACACAATGTGCTCATTTCAACGAGGCCTCGTGATGCAGCAGTGCAATCAACCATGTCACTCTTGAATTAACACCTAGGAAAGAATTGGAGCCTTTCTTTCAGGACTGCTGGTGTATTCCCAAAATGTGCTTGTAATTCCCTTAAGCTTTTCTCTTCATGTGTGCCCTCAGACTCTGCACCCCCTGATCCACTGTCAGGAGTCACAGCGAGGAGGGCCTTGTATATGCGCAGGCATGGGTGTCATTTTACGGGGGGACAATGTTTGCCCCCCCAACTTTTGTGGCACAGCATTTTGTCTCACTCGACTGGGGGCCCCTTTCATTTAGAAGTCATCCCCACCCACCCCCCAACATTTTCAGCACATTTACTCCACTGTAGCAGTCATCATTGCCCAAACAAGGCAACAGTACTGCTTCTTTTTGTCACATTACCCACAGATTCATAATTATTAATAATTAAGAGTCGGACACCATGCATCGGTATCACACACCACACTTCTGCTCTGCCTCGCACTGTGTCCCAAAGCACACGCCGGATTTCTTCTGCCCCCAATGGAATTACATGGGATGATCTGGGAATGTGCCCGCTTCACCTTCAATAGCCGGTTGTGGAAAACATTTGATCTATGGCTATTTTCATCTTTTTTCTTTTTGGAAGGAGCCGATTTCCTCGCAGACCAGTTTTTTCGAGACCCATTTGTATGTACGTTTTCTTTTTTGTTTTTTAAACACATTTGTTTTAAGTATTCAGAAAGGTGGGGGGAGGTGGTGGGGAAAGGGGGACGCGATAGCACCAAACTGTATTACTGTTACCGTCACTTGGTCTTTCGGTATTACCGCCGATTACAAGTGGTGGTAGGCAGTGTTAGTCCCCCATTAATTGGAGTCCATAGGCCTACATTGGGTGTTTCAGCGATATTTACGCTGGCGGTAATAGCGCAGAATTGGCTGGGTTTGGGGGGTGGAGGGGAGTTGGCGGAATTACCTCCGGCTTCTTGCTGGAGGGTATTCTTCCACCTTACCCCAAACACGTAGTTGGGAGGTGCAGTGATGTGGCAGTAATGGGTTTCTGCTGCATTTTTACGGAACCACCCAACTTGTAATGACGCCCATGTTTTCTTGTCTCGCACATCTACAACAATAACATTTCAGTGGGTAGTTCAGGTGCTGATGGTGGGGGAAATATTCCGGCTGATCCTTATTGCCGTTTTCTTGGGAGTTCTGTTCGGTATTCGAGTGTGAAATGCGCAGGAATTGCCTGAGGAATCTTTTGAGTGTTGATATCCAGATGACTCAAACCGCAAACCCTTGTTAATTCTGGCTATGCATATGTCTCTGAAACCTGCCAACGTTGTCCTCTAGTCGGCACTTCACAATATTGTATCAACCCGCTTAGCTCTGTTTGCTCCTCAAATTCTTGTTCTTCTTCTCCCGCCAGGTCAGCGAATTCTCCTGGTCCAAGTGCGATGACCTCCCACACCCGGGGAATATCAAGAGCTTGTCCGTCAACCCGGACCCCATTCCTGTTCCAGGGGACGTGAATGTGGCTGTCGTGGCTTCCACCAGTATAGATCTCGAGTCCCCGCTGACGGTAATGTAATTTGTATATTTTTTTTAAAACATTTTTTATTTGTATTTGGTTAGTGAAAACCTTTTTACAAAACTTCAATTTCAGTTTAACAGACGAATAATAAAACTTTTAAAAAAGAGAAAAGCAGAAAGAGCTTTTTTTTTACCAGTTTACAGGCTTTTTTTTTCCTAGTCAATAGGCATATCTATCCAGCGCTATTCCTGGGAAGCCAAATGGGGAGTTTGAGCATTTTATGGCTTATATTTTATATTTTAAAAAAATCACTTAATATCAAACTTATAAAAAAAAACAAGTTGTGAAGAATCTATTGATAGTGCAAACACAAATGCAATGAAGTGGACCTTCAAAATACTGTTCCACTAACACTGGTTTATCGCGGCGTACAGTTTTTCCTAAGAATCATTTGCCGCCTTCTTAGACATCACTATGTCAAATTTCTCGAGGACTTTCACCACTGCTATTGTTAATGAACTCGAATGGCCAGAGATTAGTCTATCCCAGAGCATATCTGGAATGTGGGTCTCCCCACCAACTCCAAATCTTGAAAAGAATAAGAGTCTTCTCACTGGCCAAGTCCCTTCACAGTCCATCAATTAATGTTTCAGCGACTGTTTGGAGGGTATTTTGCAGATGTCTCCCCCTTTTCCCCTAACTGAGAGGATGTCTCCTGAATGAGCTATATTAAGCCTTACTCTACGGAAGTTCGTTCTGATCCTCTGATCCTTTCCTCTGGAAATTTCAGCAGGTATTGGGCCAGAGTTCCCTGTTTTTTTCTGCTTTAAAAAAGCAGTTTTCTGGGATTTGGGATCGCATCTTATCAGTTGTCATTATCCAATCTAATTCTTCCAGATGTTTTTTTGCTTTAAAGGATTGGATATGAGTGTCTCTACGTCAGTTCCTGCTTTTCCCAAATTTTCCAGAGATCTTTCTTCCAGGTGTAGAAGGATTTTTGATTTTTTTCGCTTCCAGTTGTGCTTTGAGATCGAAATACACGGTGTTCTTCTGAGCTGTGATTATAAGACAAAAGAAGAAGATTAGTTTACATTCCGCTTGCACTTTGAGTGACCTTAGGCCCAATTCTAATCTAAGGACTGACATTGTGAGGCTCCATGGAAGGCACAATACTCTCTTCCAGACTAGCCCCTCTAGCCTTTGCCAGTCTGTGCTCCATAGACATGTTTTTGTTTCTAGCCCATGAAGAATCACTGGAACTACTTTGGCCATGTAAAATTTAACTAATGGCATGACTGAGAATGTACAGAGTTTTGATGAAATCTTTTTCATTTGGGGAACAAGATGTGAGATTTTTAGTTGCACATCTTGTTCGACCTTCCTCTGCGATGGTGCCGCATAGACTTTGTGCCCCAGATATGTTAGATCTTCTACTCTTGGGATACTCTGTACCCCAAGCTTCCAGTCTGCATAATTTATTTTCTTAAGTGGATGTTTTGAAAACTACAATCCTTGATTTCTTTGGGTTGATGGCTAGATCATTTTCCTTTGCGTAAATATCCAATCTATCCAGGAGTCGCTGCAACCCTATTGGGGGTTTTATCTAGCAGGACCACGTCGTCAGCATAGGCGAGCCAATGGATCTTACACCCATTAATTATGGGACTGACAAGTGTCGATGCGTCTAATTCCTCTCCCATATCTGCCACGCAAAAGTTAAAAAAAGAGGGGGGTGCCCAGACAGCCCTGACATACTCCTCTCTCATCCTTTATTGCATCTGACAGGTGACCCTCATCATCTAACCGGACTCTGATTGTCGTGTCCTTGTGCAGTTCTTCCAGCATAGACAGAAGTCCTTCAGGAATACTCCATTTCCTCAGTTTTGTCCATAAGCGTGTTCTATTCAAATGGTTGAATGCCTTTGAGAAGTCTACCCAGGCCCCATAAAGTTGTTGTTCCCCTTTGACCATCGGGTTTTCGCTTAAGATGTTCAGTATTAGACCATTTACTGCTGTTGAATGTCCACCTCAGAAACCTGTTTGGTGTTTTGAGAGGATTTTTTTTCTTTTGCCCACCTTTGTACCTCCTCCAACAGGAGCTTCATAAAAAGTTTACTCTCAATATCTAATAAGGCGATGGGTCGGTAGTTTGTTGGTTGCAGTCGATCACCCCCCTTGAAGAGTGTAATAATGATCGCTGATTTCCAGGATGCAGGGAATTGTTGCCTTTCCAAAATCTCTCCAAACAACCAGCATAGTATTTTAGCCTATAGTAAAGGCTGTTTTTTTTAATACTTGGTAAGTTAGGCCGTTTGGCCCTGCTGCTTTAGAGTTGGAGGATTTGGCGATCAGGTCCACTGTAGACTGCACCTCTAATGGGAGACTTCAGCGAGTAGATGTACCTGGAATATTTTCTGTTACCCCCGGTTTCTTGAAGCTTGCTAACAAGAACTCTATCCAGCTCTTTTCTGGGACCAAATTACATAATGCAGTGTCTGCGTTGCCTTCCAGGCGACGCATCACTGACCAGAATGCACCAGTATCATTTTTCCCCATTAGTTTCAGCATGTGCTCTCCATCTAGCTGGAGTCGCCACATTCTCCTGGCCACTGACCACCGCTTGTACTTTTGTGAGACTCTTTTACACTCCATTCCATAGGTTTCTCTACTGAGGCCTGCTCTTTTCAACTGCCTTAGCCATTTGTATATACATATTGATCTTTGCTTTTGCTTCATTTCAATAAGGGTAAGTGCCCCCACAGAGGTAAGACCATACACACACTGGCACATGCCCACTAGCAACACTGGTGGCAAAACATGTGTATGGAATTCGTAAAATGCAAACCTACCTGGCCAGCAGTGGAGAGCGGCACAAGAGGGGGGGTTGTTACAGAGTTATAGAATGGGGGCGTAATGGGTAGTATGTGGGCAAGAGTTCAGACAGATATATACTGAACCAAATCGATGCAAACGCTGTCATGTGACCAGAGGACAACGGGAATAAAGGAGGAAAATGTATACAGTGGTCTCAATGACCTTTAATTGGAAGCCTGCACTCCTGAAAACTTAAACAGTGCAGAGTATAGGCAGAAGTGCAAAACGTCTAGTGTCAGGATCCAGAGCTGCTGCACTCGGCTCAGCAAGGCCTGACCCAGTAGTACAGTGCCCCAAACCGCCCATTCTCTCGTAATGGAGGGTTGTTAATAGTTTCAATTGTGTCCCGAGGTTCATCTTAGAATTTCAGCTCTGGGGTGGGGTGAGTGACTTCTTCAGAAGTGGGCCTTGGAAGGACCGTCCTCTTGCAACAAAGTAATGCAAACAGTCATGTGACTGCTGCAATAATTAGGGGAGGGGGTAATTTTCCTTTGAATAGTAAATTTCCCGGAGGGGGCCACTTCTTTTTGCACCTCCGTGCAAAATGTCCCCTGCATGCAATGTTTAAACTTTCCAACACATAATGGTAAACTGTAAAACACAGGCGAAGTCACCTTTACACCTTGCGTTTCCAGTCCTCTTGCTATTTGGCAGACCACACACTACCACACACAGGTTGATCATTTCCCCTGCCAAGCTCTGAAGGCCGTAAAGACCACCTTGTATTTCACAGACACCCATGGGCTGTCAGAGCTCATTGTGCGTGAAACACATTGCAGAATTCGGGCAGCTGCTCTCTGCACCAGCTGGAGTTTCCGTGTTAGACACATCATTTCTGTAGACCAAGCAAAAGGGAATCGGGTAATATTATCCCCATAAATAATATCGCCATACATATAGTCGCTGGGAAACAGCACAGGCAACATTATTTATGGGGACAATATATGAGGTAAATGGGAGCGGGGGCTGCTGGGTTGTCCCCTGCTCCATTTAAAAAAAAAAAGGGGGTGGTTCCAGTGGGGTGGGGGTGTTCCCGGGAGGTTCCATAGGATAATGTTGCCCCAGAAAAATGGGCTATTCTTGTATGAAAACATTTTTGCGGCGATATTATCACATGGAACCAGCAAAAGAGCATGGAATCGCGAAGAATGCATTGAAGGTTCTCAGCTAGAATCCTCCATCTCTCCTTATCTCCCTGAAGGCCAACACGTGCACACGTTCTTTCGGCAGGTAAGTAGGGGGGAGCTGTTGACATGCATAGGTCTACATGGGTGTAAGAGTGAGGCTTCTTTACTGAGGTTAATGCCTGGAACCTGGTCACCAGCCAGCAGTCAACTTCTGGAAAGCGCATTTGGTCAGTGAAATGCCCTGAAATCAGAAACCATGTTCTATCACTTATGAATAATATAAACCTTTGCCACGCCTTTGGAATTAGCGGTCACCAGCTGTGCCAGTCTCGCCAGGTTAATCCGCTGCCCAGATGTTCAAAGATGCCGAAAGCTTCAGAATGACCAAGAGAACAGGTTTGCCTTCAACCATGGATGTAATTGTCTCCTTCCAGTATTCAGAAGGTTAGGTTCTGTACCTGTTCCCGACTGCGGCCTGGATAGGCGCACAGCACAGCCTCTGTGAGCAGTTTCCCATAACATGATGGAGTTGTGAAGTAGACCTGGTTCTCCACTGATCCGGCCAACAATCCTGTGTAAGGTATAGTTTGGTAATTCAGAGAAGATCAAGATACAGCTGCTTCAACCGGCATTGACAAAACCAATATGCCTGGGTTTTTGCGTACGATGCAAATCTTTTGTGACAAACGCAAAGATGTCATGTTTGTCTAAAGTTATGATTGTGTACAGTATTGGTTTGCAAACAAGAAGCGGAGTAGGTGCTGAGTAGGTGCAGTCCTGCAGTCTACTCTGGAGCAGTCTGTTTGCAGTGTCTACTGTGGGTGGAGCAAAGCAGAGCAAATTCAACAGTCAAAAACTCCATTCTCCAGCGGAGTAGGTGCTGAGTAGGTGCAGTCCTGCAGTCATGCAGGCAGGAAGGCATGAAGGAATGATCCCTACACCTTCTGTGTGTGAAGCTGAAGACGACATGAGGAGACTACGCAGTTCTCGACTACGCCTAGGCTCGGACGTTGTGATTGCCAAGCCAGTCTCTGGCAAAAGAGGTGAGCGATCACAATTGCCTCATAAAACTGTTATCACGCTACCTAATGAAAGCACGAACCTTTCAAAACTAACATTGTCACCCATGCAAAGCGCGATACAGACAAATGTCCCAGTGTATCCCCCCCCCCTGCCCAATCAGCATAATCCTGCGCTGCCCTCCCCCAACGTGGCTGGCGACCCAGAGCCCACCAGTCTGGGGGCTCTTAACTTGGCGACGGTTGTGGCGGTAACTGGGACTGGCGTATGGAGAGAAGAGGAGGGGCACGGAGTGGAGCCGGCAGCAGCGGAGGATGAGGAGGGGAGGGGGGGGCTTCCCCCGCCTCGACTCCACGACCCCAGGCAAATGCATCTCGGAAGCTGCCCGAGGTGCAGGGAAGGGATAGAATACCAATCAAGCAGTTTTCGCCATCGAGGGCCGTGGAGGCTAACGAGGGGGGGCTGCCCCCTAGAGCCCCGCCTCCAAACATAAACTGGGAAGAAGGAAAGGAGCTCTTCCCAGGGCCCCTCCTACAAATCCAAAGCAAATCCAGGAGTTTGCAGGATGAACAGTCTTGATTGAAGCCATGATCCACCTTCCCCAGATACCCTGTGAGGTCAGGGCCGACCAGGTGAACCCGACGGAGAGCGAGCAGGAGCTAGGAGCCCCGGACTCCCTGGCGGTCGAAAGAAACAAATGCCTAAAAAGAAAAAGGCAACAGGTTGACACAGTAAATAGGGGAAAACACAGAATAATAGGAACTCTTTGAGTAAAAACAAAGCCGCACCAAAAAGAAATTTAAAAGGAAAAGTGCCAAATCGAGCGATATCCCGCGGGGGGCCCCAAAACAACAGCATGCTCAAAGAGCAAAATGGGGATCGAAATGAAAGAAATAATTAAAGAAACTATTTCCAACCTTCCCACAAAACACATAGGCCATTGATAGAGGAACTTTCAGACGCAGAAATCCTCCAGGCTGTTAAGGATTGTTGGCCTTTTTTCGAAACATCGTAGAACGAATGAGCCAGAGCCTCAAACAAACTTTACTTCTCGGGGTGACCCCCGAGACATTACAAGAGGAGAAGAAAACATGGGACCCGAGGAATTAATGGAAAGGCCTTTGACACCAAGCAAGAAAGTGGGATCAAAGTTGAGCTCTGCTCCAACCAGCCAAATCGACGATGTAACACCGTCAAGGGGCGATGTGACAGCCCAAACAAAAGCAGGCCCACAGACAACAGAGGAAGATCTTATCACACTTGTAGCCCCTAAAGACTCATCCTCCATAGCGTCCTGCACGGAAAAACGCAGCTGCGAGGAAAACGAATCGACAGGAGCAACCACAGCACCCTTCCAAAGCCCAGGTCCTGAAAACTTGAATTCACCTCCAGTAAGTCAAAAAGATCCTGCGATCATGGCACAAAATGACAAGCCTCTTACTGAAGATCGAGAGAAAAACATGAACACAGGAACAAATACAACACCTGTGAAAAAGTCAGTGACGAACAAGGGGACATCGACCCCAGTAAACCTAAAAGACCCTGCAAGCTTGGAGAACCTTCAACAAAGACCTCAAAAAAGTAGTAAAGAAAATGTAAACTTATCTTTAATAGGTTCTTCAACCATAAATGAAAATGTACGACCACAGGATCCTCGAAGACATTCTTTTAGGGCAGTGGGGAGCCAGGGCATCTACCAACCGATGACAGCCCGGGATACAGGAACTCCAAGAGAAAACAAGAAGCAACGGCCAACAAAACCTGTCACCTCCAGACACACCAACGAAGAAAGGTGACATGCTTTCGATAATGTCAGCAATTACAATATCTTTAAATCCTTTCTTAAAGTTATATGAAACAATCAGTGACAGTTTAAAAGACTACACTAACATTCAAACTACAATGAACAAAAAACTAATCTGCCTGGAGGCTCATATCCTGGCACCAGAGCAACTGGAGGCTGCGCTGCTCTCAGGTAGGCTAGTATCACGCTCCTCTGACAAATCCACACAAGGCGATCTGACACACCTGGAAACTAAAACATCTAGTAGCACACAAACAGAAATAAACATTGATCTGACTGAGGAGACTAACAACGTGTGGACAAAAAATTCAAGTATCTGGGGCCCGTGCAGTAGCAATATGAAGGAATGTATTACAGAAGAGTCGACAAACAACAACCTAAGTGCAATAAAGTCTAGAAAAGTAATATTGGGACAACGTGATCAAACTACCGGTGAGAAAACAACAAAAGCAACTACGAAAGAACGTACAAGTACGATCGTGCTGGCGGGCAATGAAACTCCATTGGCCCCAATGTTTAAAAAAGTGCCCATCACGAAGGCTACTAGATCCTCTATACCTACAGCTTGTAGTTCCAACAAAGGTGATCCTAAACTGGCCATCGATGAGAAGAAAGAAATTGAATCACAAACTGAAAGTCCCAAGGTCATTCTTAGACCTGCAGGCTCCCCAAGGTCGGTAGAGGATTTCCTGGCAGACAAGGAAATGATGAACTTAAGCCAACATATAATGAATGAAAATAGAGGGGAGGCTATTTCATCCCCCACACTTGCGACCTCCTTACAGAAAAAGGAGCCTAGAGAAAAAACTAAAGCTGACGGTTTCTTAACATTGGAAGATCGATGTAAGAAGACAGCTAAGAAGGATGGATGGACTCAAGGCACATCAGAATACTGCAATCGCATGCAAGAGGCGAGTCCACAAGAACCTATCCCGAGGGAAATCAGGAGGAAGTCCCGGGAATTACATCAAAAGGAGAACCCTCGAGAACGGAAAAGGTCTAACAGAGCTTTGCCAAGTATTTATCACACGCATAAAGTAACAGGTGAAAACAGGAGACATGAGAAGAAAAGGGGAAATGATCAGCCTCAAAGAAAAAAGGAGAACATCAAAATAAAGGAGACTGACCCCGAGAAAAAGAGATGGGTGATCAAATTGGAACAGATCCCAGGGAACGAAGATGACTTGATTCTGAATAGAGGGTCAGTTCTAAGGCTCTTTGCCTTTATCCCGAAACTAAGATCTATTAAAACGTATGACCTATTGATTGTCGACCCCAGCAAGAAACATCAAAAGGCCATATCTCACCTATACCTCTATTCCAAAAGGGTGCGCGACCTGTTAAAAGAAGAGTCCAAATCGCTGTTACGAATGGGCTATGACATTGCTGACTCGTCAAGGTCGATAGCCTTGATGCCAAAAATTAGGCGCGACGAGGAGCTTAAATCAAGAACAAGAAACTCCAAGTCAGTTCAGCGAGGGACTCGACATGGAAAAAGATCACCCCCCAAATCTGGAAACCAAGAGGAAGAGATCCCGGCCCAAAAAGACAGAAACGAAACAGTACTTCGTGGACCTAGCCAGGATCGTCACTTTGTACAAATCTCAGAAGAAGATGACAAGAGCATGGACAACAATAAGCATGAGACGCAAGAAAACAGAAGTGCCAGAAGAGGGAGTGATAAAAGCAAAGTCATTACGATAACGAGAACCATAAAGAAAGTAGCAACCAAAGACAACAATGGACCTAATCTAGAGTCAAAATTGTCTCACAGCATTTGGTCCTGGCTACCTAAAGCCCTCCAAAGGGAATCTAAGAGATAGCAACCCAACGATCAAAATCTAAAGAGTGGCGTCAACAACAAAGAAGCAACACACAGGCAAACTTTCCGTATAGGCTCATGGAACACCAGAGGCCATACTCACTTGACAGCACAAGGACCTATAAAATTAGCAGACTACGACCTACTGTGCCTCCAAGAAACGTGGTTAACACAAGCACCAACATTGGATGGCTACGAAATAGCGTTCTCTCCAGCAAAAAAAGGACCGAGGGGACGACCATCTTCGGGGCTTCTGATAGCCTGCAGACAGGGAAGTGACTGCACTTTGGAAAAAACCTTGATCAGTAACCCTTCTTTGCTATTGGTCAAGGCCATATGGCTAGAGGGTATCAAGAAAGGAGACAAAGGCAAGCCACCAGTAATTATAATTGCAAACACCTATTGGAACCCGGCGACCCTCACTGATTTAGAGTACCTGGAAATGCTGGAAAGTGCAATTGACGAAGCCATAGGTGTCCATTTGGCACCCTACCTTATGATTTGTGGTGACCTCAACGCCACGTGCATACAAGATTCAAACAAGCTAGCACCCCACGATTCCATGAGCGCAACAGCTAAAAGAGGTACGGCTTGGCTCAAATTGATGAAATCTAGAGAAATGCACAACATAGACAGTGTTTTCCCAGATCCCTCTCGCTTGCCAACCTGGAAAAGAGAGTCTACAAGGGCCATAATAGATTACATTTTCATATCCACAACCTTGCTATCAGTTGTGACGGCATTTGAAGTAATCGAAACAGCATCAAGTGACCACAATCTCCTCTGTGCAACGTGGCCCAGAAAAAGGACGGTAAAATCTACAGGGGAATTACCATTATGTATCAACAATCAACGCACAAGACTGAAGCTATCAGCAGCAGCGATCTGTGACCTCAGGTCAAAGTATAACACCCAGTTAGAGCTTACCTCTGAAAAACAGATCGACTATTCTCCATTGCTACTCATATACAGCCATAAAACTGGAAATAAGGATCCCAAAAGATCACATGTTCATAGGTATGACCTAAAAGTGGCGAGAGAAAAAGAGAGAAATGCAAAAATTGAAACGACAAGCCAGTAAACTAGGTACACGACTCGCAATCAAGGCAGCGAACGAAGGTCAACGAGAATATAAAATCTGGGTTTATAACCATCGTTTGGCCTTATACCAACAAGACGCCGAGAACATCATAACTGCAATAACAGCTAACAATACCCAAGAGTTTTGGTCTCTCTTAAAAACGGCCTCTTCTCCATCTGAGCCAGCGTTTATTTCAAACATCGGAGAAGGGACATGGGTGAATTTCTTCCAAACGCTTTTTGAGAAGTCGCAAACACGGCCAAGACCAGCTAAAGAGACCATTCCAACAGCGTGGAGACCTCTAAATGACAAAAAAGAAATAACAAGACAAATAATGAAATTGAAAAATTCTAGAGCTCCGGGTCCAGACGGCATAACCAACATAGATCTTAAAGCCTTTCCAGCGGAGTGGGCAAGTCTCTTGAGTGATATTTTTAAGAGATGTGCAACATTACATTCTATCCCACCCTCATGGAAATCCTCAATTGTGGTACCTGTCTACAAAAAAGGGAACAAAGCCGACCCGGCAAATTACAGGCCAGTAGCCTTATTGGACTGTATTGGAAAAGTCTTTGGTTCCCTGCTCTTGGAGGAATTTAACTTATGGGCAAAATCAGCTCTGTGCAGCGATTACCTTCAAACAGGCTTTAAAAAAAACCTGGGGACTTCGGCTAACATTCTGTTACTGAGCGCCCTAAAGAGCAAAGTCTTAGAAGGGGGCCCAAAGCTGTTTGTCATTTTCATTGATCTTACACAGGCTTTTGATCGTGTTGACCGAATTCTTCTGTGGAAAAAACTGGAAGCCTGGGCATGTCCACAAGATATCCTGGACCCAAGTAAGGCGCTATCCACAGATACCACCATGAAAGTGAAGTTAACTCCACAAGGCCTCCTTTCTAAAGCTATTCCAACGGCCAGAGGAGTCAAGCAGGGGTGTCCCTTGGCACCTGCGCTCTTCCTGGCCTTCTTGGATGATTTACAAGAAGTAAATTTGTCGACTCTATGCTTTCCGCCCAAAATAGGAAGCGCCCATATAAATAGACTGCTATACGCTGAGGATCTAATCTTAATGGATCACACTCCAATTGGATTGCAGCAGCATCTGAACAGTCTGGAGGAATACATGAGGACAAACAATTTGGAGATAAACGAAAAAAAAACAAAATTCATGATTATCTCAATTAGCTCCAAAAAATCGGAAAAGATATCACTGCACCTGACGAAAGAACCAATTGAAAAGGTGCCGGAATTTAGATATCTGGGAGTGATCTTGGACAGCTCGAAAAAAGAAAATGCAATGCAGACGCACTTAAAACTGAAGGTAAAGAAACTGATTGGGCAAGGCAAGGCCATTAACAGGAAATTTGGCCGCTTTTCGTTACTGCCTGTGTTGGAATTTTACAAAAAAAAGGTTGTTCCATCATTAACATATGGGGCAGATGCAATGCCAACTTTTCCAACTACATTTTGGCTGAAACTTGAAGCACAATTCTGGAGATCAATACTAGCCCTGCCGGATTCCACCTCTATAAGCACACAACGGGGAGTCCCCCAGATGAACCATTTTGAACCAAATTTAAGGACCTAGCTCCAATTTAAACTGGGTCGTATTCCATGAGTTGTATACATCACCCCACAGAATGAACATTACACGGAGTACCAAATTTTTTTTTCCATTTAATAGAAAATGTTTTCATAGTTTTATTACGCAGGCCATAGGTCCTACGTGCACCAATCATAAAAAACACCACACAAAGACATATATCAATGTAGAAAATATATACAATGCATCTATTAGCAATTTCATGTATAGTAATAAAAACACAGATGACACCACCAGGATTTTATGTCACAGAGCTAGATAGGCACATATTCTAACTTTCTGTCCCTCTCTGGCTAACAAGTCACAGATATGCTCTGTATGGCAGTGTCACCCAATAGCAATGCTAAAAATGATTAGACATAGCACGTAAAAATTGCGTCTGACCAAAACACACACATTCCACCTCTATGGCAGTGATAAGACAGGGACTAAGTTTACTATCTCTGGAAGGCACAGTAAAAATCAATTCCTTGATGCTATTGCGCGAATGCAGAATGGCAGAAGATCAGTCAATTCATAACTTGATACTAAGAGAAATTAAAAGTGGAACCAACAAAATGTTAAAGGTCTGGTGTACCCGGAATTGTGAATATCTAGCATCAGTGGAATGCGACGAAGAAACTCTGTTCGTAAATCCAACAAAAATACAAAAGAAATTGAAAGAACTGGACTGGATCAAAACTAAAGAAATAGCATCGCAAAACAAACTAATCCAGCACTTGCCACCAAATACAAGGAGGTTAAACGAAGTGCAGCCTTACATTAAGAAATTTCCATCAAAACCAGCGAGAGACCTGATTATGAGAGCGAGATTGAACCTCTTACAAACTAACTAAATCCTATTCATTAGAGGCTTATCATCGAAAAAAGAATGTCGCTTTTGTAATTATCAATCAGTAACGGAATCAATTCGTCACCTGGTCCTTGAGTGTTCCAGTACCAGAGGTTTAAGATCATCATATCTTCTGGACATTCTAAGCGAGTTTGCTTTAAGCGACCAAGAAAATTGTTGGGCTAAGTTAATAGGGGGGGGACAGAACACGATGGGAACTGGCAACCTTTAACATCGTAAAATATGTAAACTCTGTACTACTGCCACAAAACCCCCCTTGTCAGGCACCTAGCAACTAAAAGAACTTTTCTTTTGCTTAAAGAATCCGTGAGAAAGAGAATCTGTTTCTCAACATGATCACTTTGTAAAACATCTTAATGATTAAACACAAAAATATATATATATATATGTTTAAGAGGTGGTGTGCCTAACACCGAAGGAATGGGAGCATGTGACTTTCTGAATATCTATTTTTATTGAGTTTTATAAACAAACACTACCAAAATATAAAACATACAATGTGATATCCAAAACCATGAAGCCATTCAGTGTGTAATCGGCAATGAGAAATTCGGGCCAATATAGAGATACAGTGAAGTCTTCGAACATACATGCTTTCCAATAATCATAAACTTTAATTCCCCCTAATTTCTCTAGTTGTCCCAAATCAGGGCAAATTACGGGGACGTCCCTCGACTGCCATATAGCCATCCAGGTCATTACTCCCATTTAGAAAGCATTAGCAGGTCCTTAGCCGCCTCACTTCAAAGCAATGCTTCTTTTTGCCACTATTCTGGCGTTTGCTATAAAAGGTTTAGTGTATCTGGTGTAAACTGTTGGCCCCATATCAACGATTAAAAACAACTTCGGGTCGTTCCGGAACAGTCTGGGTGAGTGCGGCAGAGATCCGTCTTTGAACCACGAGCCAGAATCGACGAATCTCAGGGCAAAGCCAAATCATATGAAATTGCCAACCACATTCTGACAGTGAAAGCAAATGGGGTTTTGTCGCTCGGCCATAGTTAAACATCAAGTGACAGGTGCAATAGACCCGATGTAGATCTTTCAGCTGGATTAGCTAAAGTCCTGCAGAGAGAGCCATTTTACGTGGGGCCGTCAAGGCTTCCTGACAATCTTCAGCGTCAATGGGGCCAACATCCAACTCCCATTTTCTATTGAGATCTGCCGAGGGACTTTAGGAGAAGTTAAGAGGTCGACATCAGGTGGGAGGGGGGCTTTGGAGGAGGCGTGCGGGGAAGAGTCATGGAGGAGGCCGAGAGCCCAGCATGAAATGTAAAAATTAAAATTAAAAAAAACGGGTCCGAGTTTCGTGTGGATTTAACATCCTCTGGCGGAGATCTCACCCCCGCAACCCGAGGAGCGGTGGCTTGCGGATTCCGAGCCGTGGCCTCGAGGAGGAACCGCCCGGCCTGCGTGAGCCAGCCGGAGGTGAGCGGTGCTGCACTGTTGGAGCGACCACACAAGGCCGCTCCGGACCCTTGGCATGAAAACGTCACCAAACCGCCCCCTCGCACTGCAGTGCCGGCGAGGTGTGGGTGGCCACGGGGGCCACGGGCCCGGGGGCGGCCTGCCCCCACTTTCTCCGCATCGACTGGATGCCTGCATTTCCTGCCTGCCGCAGCGGCCTCCCCCCTTTTGGGTTGCCTGCCCCCTCCTCCCCGCCTGCTCCTGTGCCGACCGTGGAGCTGGGTCGCCGCATTAGCCATCACGCTGGTCCCCGCTTCCGCCTGGCGGAGGGGTGCTGTGCCTACTTGCCCCCTGAACTCCTGCTCCGGAGCGACGGCTCTGCAGGGTGAGTCGGTTCGGCGACGAGCCGTGTGCTGTGCTTCTCCTGGGCGGTACGTGGGCAGCCGCCACCCCCCGATTGCCGAGTGGGTGAAGCTGGAAGCTGGGCTGCTCCATGCGTCGGATCTCTCACCTGCCACGGACACTCCATCCAGTTCGGCACCAGCCTCCTAGCGGGGGCATCCCAGTGCCGCGCCCCCCCCCCCTCCTCCATGGACTTGTTCCCTCAGGCCACCCCCCTCCCACCGCACCCCCAGCGCTACTCCAAACCGGTAGAGATTTGTCAGCCAGAAATAACACACCAGACACTTTGTAAAGTTGGAAGAGTTAAATGCCACAGCAGCTTTATTCCCATAAAGTCTTGGATTTATCTTAAAGGCGATCCGTAATCCACCACACCACAGGTTCATCTACGCCGTGTGGGGTTACCTAGGTATCCCTTGCCCTCCCCTAGCCCCTCCCATACCGTCCTTGTCCGGTGGACGCCTCGGGTTGAGCCCGGCCCTTGCTAGCAACCTCTCTCTACCCCTGGCCATTTGAATGCTTCCCGTTTGTCATACTTCCAGCCATTATTCCTTATACATTCTGGCCGACACCGCCCTCCGGTGCCGGCTAACATGTTTTTTCCTTCCCCTAAGGGCCTGCCAGTTCTTTGCTAAAGGGATCGACCTGTGACTCCTCCAAGACTCTCTGCTGGCTGCCGGCGGTGGAGAGTTCCCCCCAGCATGCACAGGACGCTCCCTTTCCCGTGCTCCTATACCCTGCGCGTCCTTTAGCCCTCCATCCCTGGTGTGAGGAGTGGGGGTTTCGCCCCCCCGTCCACGGCGGCCTGTAGCCCCCTACGTGTGCACACTATTATGTGCCCCTGGTGTTTTTTAAGGGCACCCCGAGCACCCCATTCCACAGCAACTCTCTGCTCAGGGTGAGGGGGCTCGAAGCGAATGTGTGGTGCTCCGTGTGGTCTTGCTTCCAACAGGGGCAAAGCGTCCGCCAGCCGTGGTGTAAACAGCGCGCGCCATTCGGTTAACATCCCACCATGGGCGGGGACCAAGGACCGAGGCATCTGGGCACAATGCATGCTCCCAAAATGTCCTCCCACCAAGTACGACGGCAGATCCTGTCCATGGCCTAGCCCTCTGCCCCCCCCGAAGTAACTCTATACTGAACCATACCCACATCGTCCCACATCCGATGCATTCACATGCCACCCATTGCGCATGCGACAGTGTTGAGCCCGTGCAACATAAAATGCACATGCCTAGACCAGTGCGTGTTCCCTTACCACGCCACCATAAGAGAACGCCCTGCGTAGTCACATCACAACTCCCAATTCAGCAACTTGGCAAATGCGTACAGTTCATTCCATAGAAATTGTGTCCCAAAAGGAACGTTAACTCCAACACGCATCTTCTCATTCCAGCTATTGTGGGCTACATTCGTCACTGAATCGCATTGCACAGCTGGCAGGCACATTCCCACAGCTCTTGTCAGCTCTTATCCTGGACTTAACCCCGGTAACCTAGGCAGCCTGCTCCCCCCCACCACCACCCCCCCCCCCCGGCGCCAACCCCAAATTGGTGAGCCGAAACCGCATGGGCACTGGTCAGAAACAATGACACCCACGAAGCTGCTCCAATTAATTGCCAAACGCGAGCATGATGTCCCATGTACTGGGCAACGGCTCGCCGCGCCCCTTCCTCGTACCGTGGTTTAAGCTGTTTCTAAACCAGGAGCGTATATGCTAACCTTTGAACTAGCACTCGTGTCCCAAACTATTACATGCATGATGCAACCTCCCAATAACAACACTTCTAACGCCTATTCGCAGCACCCGATGTCCCCAGTGAAATGTTCAGCTGCATCTGGGGAATGGGCGCTGATTCCATTAGATAACAGAACTTTTGGAGCACAAATCGCTAGGAACCCTCAACCGCCATATTCCTGTTTTATGAGTGCCCCTTCTTATCGTGCACATTC
Source organism: Ambystoma mexicanum (assembly GCF_040938575.1). Classification (NCBI taxonomy): domain Eukaryota; kingdom Metazoa; phylum Chordata; class Amphibia; order Caudata; family Ambystomatidae; genus Ambystoma; species Ambystoma mexicanum. Next base: position 373,984,599 of record NC_090926.1, on the reverse strand, counting down.
CTTACCATTACCTCCCCTTGCACCTCCCCCAGCCGTGACTTTGCCTCCGGCCCTGGTCTGGTGCTTAATGAGGGTCATAGATCTTCCTGCATCTTGCAGCTGGCATGCTCTTATCTCTTTGCGTTCGCCCCTCCTCCGTCATAACCACCCCCCCTGTCCGACGCACCCCGCCCCCTCTGTTCCCGGAGCCCTTTATGGCACTGCATACGTGCATACACCTCTCCTGCTGTAACGCGCTGCCTCCAAATTAACTTCCACATCCCCCGCGACCTCCCCCTCTCTCCCCACACTACTCGTACCCCTTCTGCACATAGCACTACGCCTGCTCCAGCCTGGATTCCGCGCTCATAACCTATTGCAGCCATGCACTACTTCTCACTTAAACATACCTAACTTCCTTGCCGCACACACACCAAATACCACATGTGTAACTACCGCAATATGGCTAGATGCCTTGCACCACTAACATTCAAATTATTTCATTTAACATTTTCCTTGCCTTTAATTCTGCCATGGGACAGTGTGCACTCACCATAAATCCTGCCCACACCAGTGCATCTTTCTCAGTGATAAGCACCTGAACGCTACCTACCTGTAATGTGGCAATATATATATTTGTTTTTCTTTTTATTTTAATTTGTTTTTTTTTTTAGTAAGCACACTCGCGGAGAATATACACACGAGCAGACACCGGCCATGGCCCCATGTCACCTCGCCAACGACCTACCTTACCCCCTGGCCGCGCTGCATACTTAACGAATGACCTACCCACCAACTGCTCATCTACCTCGGCCCTGGTACTTTTGAATAGACGATCACGCTCAATGTGTGCCCCTATGACTTCTAATTGCGGCCGCGTTTTCCTTTTCCTAACACTCCATTAATGGAGGCTGATATCTTTGGTGCCTGAGAGTACCCCCACGTCGTGTGTCTACCTTGCTAACCCCTACACCCTCTACCCCTACCAGTAACCTACTGCTGCGTGCGCTCTACCTCCATCGACCGCCCATACCGGGATTGGCCTCTTTGCTGTGTATTCGTCTGCCGTACAGAGCCCCATTTGTCTAGATACCTTATCACTAACACAGTCGTCCTGTGTGTGTGTGTGTGTGTGTGTGTGTTAGCTGGTGCGTAGCAGCAGGGCATCCGTACCTTCCTCCACCTATACCGCATGCAGCCTCTGGCTTCTGTAACCCGTGCATTTCATATCCTTTCTCCCCGTACCCCCCCAACCCCCCTCGCTCTAACGCCGTCAAACTCTATGCCCTACCATGCATAACCTGGTCGACACTTGTGTATATCCGCGTTATAAATCCCTTTTCTGAAATGACCGAAAATTGTCATGCGCTGCAAACCGTGGGCCACGTGGTTACGCTTTCCTTTGTGAACCCACATCTGCACCATTCTGATAAACCCTTCTAATCGGTGGCCCTTGCACTAGTGGTAATCCTCCCTCTTCCTCACTCGATACACCTTAGAATCCATGTAAGATTATAATTTACACACGTACCCTGCACGCTCGCTGTGGCCATTTGTCTTGCCCCGATGCATTCCTTGACTGCATTTCCAATCCTCCCCCACCTATGGCTTAGTTTGTTTCAACCCCGAACCTGACCTCTTCCTTAATTGCATTCTATTCGTACTGCCCTCTGGGCCTGCTTTCACACGGGCCAACACATAGCGGGGAGATCCCCATTGGACACCCCCACCTCCTTAGGTCAGAATAATAGTACATTGAAATGAATACACAGACAACTTTTTTAAAGTTCTTTGGAAAACACAAGGTCACAGTTTATTTGGAGCAAGACAACTTGGGACGGTCCCAGCCACATCACAAAAAACAGTCCGATACGGGTGAACCATGTCACCTCTTTAGCCACTGGCCAAACGGACAAAAACTGCTGGTTATTCCAGCTACACTGGTACTACCAGCAGGACACTCAGGGGCACTGACCAGGAGATTGTTGGCCTAAAGGCCTAAGTAAGGGAGTCAGTGCCCGTCGAGGGATCGGCTCGAGCCCGGCCAATCCCGAGCCGCTGCAGCTGCAGCGTGAAGTCCCTCATTGGCTAGGACCGCCCCGATACTCCGCCTGTAACAAGAGAAGAGAATTGGGAACAACTCATACAACACACTAGGCGGGAGCTGCAGGGCAAAAGACTGATGGCCTGCCGCTCCTGCCCTTATAAGTGTCCCTGGGGAGATCTGCCCGGAAGCCAGGTCCCCGGGGACACCTCTTCCGCCTCGCTGAGGTGGGAGGAAGAGGAGAGGCATGCCCAGCAACCGGAAGGGGGTGGCCAGAGGGGACAGCCAGCTATGTAGGCTGTCCCTCTAGCGCCCCCTGCGGGGGCCGGTCAGCCTCTTATCATTCCAAACAGAGAACCTCGGTGGCAATGTCCCTGCCCGATTCGGCACTTGCCGCTTGCAATGCCCCGACAGTAGCTCCCCGTGCACGCTTTTGTTTTGGAGCAATCAATGCCCGCGGTCCCTCCATGTCGTCGGTGCTTGTACCTGGACCGCAGCCTTCACACCGGCCACCCAACCGCATTAATGGGCTGCTGCCCTGCTTTATAATTTGTTATCTTCCCATTTGCTAAACATTTCGACAAGACAAAACCCATTCTTTGCCCCCCTCGGTGTTTATGACAACCGGGGAATGGCCCAGCTGTTTCCCCCAGCTTTTCCCCCAGCTGCCCGTGTACCACCCCCAGGCCATACCGTGAAAAACCCTTGCGAGCCATCCCCGAATCTTTAAAAACCCGGCACGTGCATAACCCCCGGCCATCCTGGGCTACATCCCTAAACCTTTTACAACCAGGGACTGGCCTAGTTATCCAGCCCTGGCGCTCCGTGTCCAATGCGCCATTTCCCCCGCCGCACCCCGCGCCCGAATGCCGCCCTAAAACAAAAGGAGGGGTCGGGGAACCTTTTGGAAAGATGGCCTCACAGCTCCGCTCCCCGAGGCACTTTGCCTGCAAGGCGCTACCTTAATACACAATTAACATTAGAATCGCGCTTCCCGGGGCCCAAGTATCCTGACTAGCCTCTGGCAAAACCCAGGTACCCGAACATGCCATTACCGTGCAACAATAAAAGACAAAACTACTGTACATCACTCAACATCTTCTTTGGCAAGCCAAACCAATTCCCATTAAATGCGCTTCGAACCTTATTATTATTACATTTGAGTGAAATCCTTTACCGGCGACTATACAACAGCCCGCTCCCCTCTCACATCATGATCTTTACCTTACACCCTTTCCCGAAATCTCAGCTGTGCCCCCGCATGTCCTTGGCGCGTGCATCCCTACCCCCAAGGGTCATTTTGGAACCCATTCTGAACTCCCTCGCCCACCATGTGCCCCCATAAATCTGGAGCCAAACCCTAGCAAACCCCCCAACGGCAAACCATATTACCCACCCAGTGCTCGCTTTCCCACCAAGCCTCATTGCGTCCCTTGCACTGTGTTACCTTCACCCCCGCTCGACACACGTGCCCCCAGCCGCTGATAACACCGGGCTGTTACCATCTTCCTTTGAATTGTAAAACCGCAGACTACAGGCTTGCATTCCGTCTTCACCCTTTCTGCAACCGTCGTTCGTGCTGGCCCAAGTAGGTGTTCAAAGCGGACTTTTGTTCTTGTGGACGTTCCTGGCGCAGCACAGTGGCGTTCACACTGCAGCTGGAAGTCTGACCCGGCGTATACCGGCCTACCCATGTACCTTTATGTGCATTGCCCGACGTGCTGCTTTACCCGCCCGTACGAGCCCCGCACTCACTCTGCCTAAATGTACCGCATTCCAAAACACACTTCGACAATCCAAAGGCCCCACAGATCCAGCATTAAAACCCTCGGACCCCTACCTTCGCCTCCTCAGATCCTCAACTCGAACCGATAAACCTCTGACACACCACAACACTGGAAACTTCTGGAACTTCCTCGTCAGGACAATGCAGCCCGACCTCCACTGGAACTCCCGCCACGCCTACATGATCACCAATACCGGAGCCACGCTGGACGCAGGAAACCCCACACGAACGCTGAACACAAAACAAAATGCGTCCTTTGGCGGGGGCAGTGACTGAGGGATAGAGAACGAGTTCGATGAAGACCCTCCCCCTTATAGGGCCTTCCTCTCCCTCGTTTCCCTGCCCCGCCTCTCTTCCTCCACACTCCGAGCCTCTTCCGGGGGCGGTTTTCTTAGGGCAATATCCCCGCCCCCCGACGTGTCTGAGGAGGGAGGAGGAGACTGGCTGGGCAACCCCCACTATAGGGGCGGCGCCCGCCATGATCCTTCGTAGGCGCGTTCGCCCGCCATTCCTGGCACCCGGGTGCTGACAGCACTGTACTGCAGACTCCTGCGCAGGCTGCGCGCCATACAGGCTACCATCTCACAGAGGCCATGAGAGGTGTAGCACACTGAGGCAGAACTCCTTCAGCGCATCGGGTTGCTTGATGCTCCAGGCGGACCTCCGCTCTGCCGTTGATCCTACATCAGTGCCCACTGCCTATACTCCAAGTAAGTGTTGAGAGGTGCGGTGCTCCTACCCAGTGATAGCCCGAAGCCCGCCCTGCGTGTGCCACTGGCGCAAGCCCCCGTCCTCCTCCTCCTCCAAGTGTGCTGCCAGTGAGCCGCGAGGTGCCACCTGCATGTAAATGGAGGACCCCACTGAACACTTTTGACATATACCAAACATCACACAAGGGTGAGCACCCACTCCACTGCCAAACTGCAGCCGAGACCCAAAGACCCAACTGCCAACTTGAGCAGTTCTGAGAACATCGCAAAGGTTGCTGGCTGACGCTGACACCAACATCTAGCCGCCCACTGGGCCAGACCTGGAGGTCCCACGCGCTCGCATGGGAGGCCCAAACTGCACGTCTAATGCTGGCAACTGACCCCCACCAGCCACAATCTTCTTTCAGTATACTCAGTGGTTCCAGTAACTCAGGTGGTCCAATCAGTTCGCCTCAGCACCCTGTCCACTGAGCTGCTGTTAAGACGCTACATACTGGGCACCTACACAAACAAGGGATCCAAGGCCAGGCCTCACATCCGTGGCGCTGTGAAATTGGGACCCATACAGTAATGGTTGCTAATGGTTGCTGTGGTGCAACTGCGGCACCCGCCCAGCTGTATTAACACTTACATAGCGCATGGGGCACAGTCCAAAGTCTCTTCCTGCATGAATACACTGTGGGCACGGCTGGGGGCACTACGGGGGTGTGCATAACTCTTGAACAATCCTTGCTACGTTGAAAAACGGTACGCAAATGCCATAACTACACGAGCCACCAAGGGTCCGATATCATATGTCCACCCTGAAGCAAACAGCTAACCGTCTGTAGAATGTCTAACAGATCCTGCGGAGCCAAGAAGGTCAGTGCCATGGACAAATTTGCTAAGGCGGAACCTAGGCCAGATCTGGCACAATCCTCAGCCAGCCAGGAAGATACAGCAACGCCAGTTGATACCCCAGTCCCTGACTTAACCAGCATGATGGAGTCCATGGCAAAAAATTCCATGAAAAGTTTGATGACATCAATGCAAATGTGGCATCTCTTAAAACACAACTCGATCAACAAGTCTCCAGAATCACCGAGGCTGAAACCAGAATCGGGGCTAACGAAGATGGAATACAAGTACTGCAGGATACGGTCACCACCCTCTCCCGTGATATGAAAACCGTTAAAGCAAAATATGATGATTTGGAATCCAGATCGCCTAGGAACAACATCCGTATCATTGGGGTTCCCGAGAATGTGCTCAAGGGGCAAATGGAATTGGCAACTGAAAACCTACTCAAAGACCTGCTGGACAACAACCCAAAGCTATCTCCCTTCTTCACTGTTGAACAGGCCCACGGCGCGCTAGCCCTGCGCCCCAAACCTGGTGACTTTCCAAGGCTAATAATTGCGAAAATCCTAAGCTATAGGGGCCTGGGCCAAATACTCCGAAAGGTGAGCTCAGGCTGGGATCACAAGTCATCAGAATTATTCCCGATTTTTCCACGGGAGTCCAACAGGAAAGACGTCAATTCACTGGTGTGAAGAAGATGCTCAGAGAAAGGAATGTGGCTTACACAATACTCTTCCTGGCATGTCTCAAGTTCACCTTCAGGGATAAGCTTTATTTCTTCACGGTCCCGGACGAAGCAGTGAAATTTATAGAAGCACACATTCCTCTGAACAACCCGGTAGACGAGTTAACGGACAATGACTGAGAGCGGTGCTGGCCCCCTTGTTCCATTGGTGGTCCTACACTTGAGCTTTGTTCTCCTTAGTTCCACAAGTTGATGGCACCCTGAGAAACGATTACTCGTCTGTTCAGATTGACATTGAATGATTAAACAGAAGTAGATGTCCACATAGCAATTTCATATCCGAGGCCGCTATGAGCCTCCTGCCTAGCAGGCCTTCATCAGGACGTGTGATGGAATGGATGGTAGTCCCGGGCTCTCTGTCAAAGACTTATCCAGTACCCATGATGGTACCCATGATGGATTATCTTACTTACCCTTGCACTGGATAAGTCTTTGATAGAGACCGCGGGACTACCATCCATTCCATCACACGTCCTGATGAAGGCCTGCTCATAAAGCTGCACTATACAGCTCTTCGAGGCCGAAACACCTTTGTGTCGACAATATCACCATTTACACAGTGCACATTTGAAACATTGTTAATGTGCTTTTTGTATATATGTCCATTTATGTGGGTTTATGTTTATTCCTGTGACTGCACAATTGAAATGATCAACCAATAGTAGCAGTTTTCCGTTGTTGTTATTGCATTGAGATCCAGCATGTTTTACTGGATCATAACTATATGTATTGTTTTTTCTAAATATCTCTGGGTGCTCTATCCCCACCAACATTATCCAGATGTCATTAAAATACATTTTGTGAAAAGAAATGCAGTAAGAAATGACTGTTATATTTGTTATAATGTTGGAACTGTGTGACCTCTCACCCTGAAGTTTTGGTTTTGTTTATTCAAGTATACCCACCTGGGTTTTTCAGGGCTCTGCCAGGTGCCCTAATTTTCAATCTTTTCTTATAACTGTAATAACTGATTAGTGAGAAGCAGTGGTGTCATCTTATTATAGGTCAGTGGTGATGTCACAACTTTCCGGTAATAAGAACACTAGAGGCTATTATATGGTTATTGCAGGCGGATCTATGTGATTTTACTGAACCGAAAAGTCCAAACTCCAAAAGTCCAGGGTTTTCTTCTTCCAATTTTCCGCAAATATATATGTGGGGGGAGACCCCCTATGCCTGCCCACCTTACCCCTATACATTTTGTATTCACTTTACCCCCCCCCCACATATATATATGCGGAAAATTGGGGGTCAAACTTTTGGGGGTCGAACTTTTGGGAGTAGGTAGGTAATTTTGTACAATACCATTGCAGGCTGCTATGTATTGTAGTATCATAACATAACATGGTGGAGACTGGAGAGCTTATATTTGTCTGTATGCGGACCTGGACAGATGCCTAGGAAAATTGTAAAAGGATAGGTTTAGCCTGACATTACTTCACCCGTTAATTAGAGGATGTTAATTCTCTGGATTTGTGACTCTGGTGAAAAATAGCAAACAACACACAACGGGGAAGAGGACTGGCAGAAATAATACAGATTTAGTGCTGGAATGGAAAGAGCACAATGGTACAGCTCGGTCCCATAAACCATTCAGGCCGGGGCGGATTTGAGACGTTTTGACGAAATGGGAGTGCACCCTTTGATTTTAGCAGCAGCGTGTAGGGTATGCGGGATATATAGCCCATTTATGTTGCATCAAGCAATGTACAGCAGAGTGCAACGTTTAAAGCCCACATCATTTCGCAACATTTGTCCGATGTACTTAAAGGTCAAGATTTGTAGAGGGCGCCTTTCGCTGAAAGCCACTTTTCCTGTTATCACAGACCTCCATGTATTGATCCAAATTTGGCTACATGGTAGTTGCTCTTTACAAAATAGCATTTAGTTCCATTATAGAGGGGCACAGAAAATAAGCATTGACAAAACCAATAGTTTGGGCTTTTGTGTAGGTATGGGCTAGATATTTTCCAGGGACTGCCATAATGGTACTAATCGTCCATAAGAAGACAACAGCTGGAAAATGGTGTGATTATCTGGACATATGATGGCAGTGCCAGGCCAATGCCTATCTAATATATATTCACAAGCCAGCCTTTTAGCTTTGTTAGTGTTTGTATTTCAACAGGAGTCAGTGTAAGGAACAGATGCAAATCAAGTGGTTGTTACTGCCAAGTAGCACATTTAAATCTGCAGTTACGTCATTAACTCTCAGCAGACGGCTCAGAAATAACACGTGCAGGACAACATTTGATATTACTGCTTGATAGACCTAACTGAAAGCGATCCCAGGTGGATGTGTTTTTGGCATGTAGGACAATTTATTGGGTGGGAATGGCCGTTGGGATTTTCGTGGTCATAGGCAGTCAGTGGGTGTGTAAATCCCTTCTCAAGTGCCATTTCCTGTCTAGCTGTACTCCAATGCAATAGTTTAGGCTTCTAAGTGGTGCTCAAGTTTTTCGTCGGTGTGGCAGGTACTATGCCATAACCTTCACGCCACCCGGGTACCCTAGTCCTTTTGTGTTACATGTTTCTGTGAAAAGCTGGTAAAATAGCTCAATGGGTGAGGGTTTACTGCAGAGATTGATGTGTGACATGCAGGTCACAGATTAAACTCCTAATAACGAGGAGGCTTAACCGTTAATACTTTCCCGTAGAAAAAAAAGAACTGCCAGTGGAAAGCGGCATTTGTATTTGCCTGAAGAACAGGGATGTCAATTGGCAATAGAAATGACTTGCACATTTACAGATGGCGGAGGCATTCCCCAGAAGGGTGCTATACAATAGCATAACGTTAGAAACAGGTAACGAGTCATTTTATGAGGGTTTGCACATAGACCAAGGACAAAACAAAACTGCATTGACCTAGGGAGGCAATTGTTGCAAGCTACAGGGGAGCTACTGTACAAATATACAGAATTCCATTACTAAACGATGCTGGAGGAAGCGGTGGGAGCAGCACCCACCGAAGTACCAAGAAAGCATTTTACTTTGTGGCGTGTTTTCTAAATGGGCAGCGTGTTCTTACTATCATTTCATTTTGGACCTGTTTCAGCTCACCCTCGCCCTGGAGAAGTTGTTCCTGGGTGCGTGGATTAAGGTCCCCTGTGTGGACAACCTGGGCAGCTGCACCTACGACGTCTGCGATACGCTGGATAAATTATTCCCTGTCGGACAGCAATGCCCGGAACCCCTGCACACCTATGGCATCCCGTGCCACTGCCCCTTCAAAGCGGTGAGAACGTAGCGGGATTGTTTGGGCGTCTGAGGGAGGGCCTTGCTCGCTCAGGGCGGGGAGGAAGGCGGGACTTGTCATAATGTGCAATCTGGTTGCTAGATTTGCCTAGTCTGTTAATTTGGTCACTTCCGGATTTCACAAGATTGACGTACACTCTCTGTCTCCCCTTCTCTCTGCAGGGCACGTACTCTGTACCAAGCTCCGCGTTCTACATTCCCGACGTGCCTTTGCCATCCTGGCTGGAAAGTGGAACTTACCGCGTGAAGGGGACCTTGAGCAATGCCCAGGGAGAAGTTGGTTGTGCCAACATTCAACTGTCCCTCACCTCACCGTCTCACTCCTGGTGGAAATAGAGACTAAGGGGTGAACTAAGAACATATGTAATGCACCCCCTGACTTCCAACTCTCCCTCCATTGCCTCGGATGTTCCTAAAATGCTTTGTAAAGACCTTTTGAACAATGACCCATACCTATTCCTGTTGAAATCCGGTTATATCCACTTTACATTCCGGTTTAATATGAATCGTAGCCTGCAAATGTATTATTCGTTGAAATCAGGCGTCCGATTGTAAAACATAGGCGCAACACAGGCGTTTCACGTTTTAAACAGTTTCTATGCCCTTTTCTTCTCACATTAAAAATTCCATTGACCGGGACTCTTTTATAGGAAGTAAACTATTTGTATTTAAAAATAATAGAGAAGCTGTTCTTGAACATTAGGTCGGCCAAAAATGCAATAAGTAAGCAGAAATGACAGTTTTTAAAATGGTGAGGTTTTAGAGAGTTTAGTACTTAAATTTCAAATCAAACACTTGAAACAAGGGCGAGGTGTCAGTGGGGTGGTTTTCTGCACTAGCTCAAGACCAAAGAGCCCTTTAGATGGAGCGCAATATCATTTCAAGATCCGCTCTCTGGCTCCATGCACAACCATGCAGGACTGAGCGAGGTACCAGAAAGAAGTCCCTCTTGGAACCCTGTGTTGGACTGTGTCCAGGTAATGGGTTCTCCATGATGGTTTTCTTCCACCCATAAACCCGCCCTGTCTTTTCTATTTTTACCCCCTTGTTTAGCAATGTTGCACTTGGTGTGGTAGGGCAATAGGCTCCTATTGGACCCCCCTTTCCAATTGGCCTGGTACTGTGTAAGACATTCGGGTAGTGATGAGTGAAGAAGACCATCACTGTGTGACTTCTATGCACCGTACTAAGCAATCTACACTGATGTCCTGAAGTCGGAGTGCATTTTAGCAAAAGGGAAGTCCCTGCATTAGCCGCACAGGGAGTATTTACCAGGGTCATGCCCTTCGCTCTTCCATTCCGCAATCCCTTTCAAGTATCGAGATCTTGACCGGCTGCGGATCCACGAAGACAAGAAAAGATGTGCGGTCCCTTCTTGGCTGTCACTGTCTTCCTTTGAAGATCTCATTCTCAGCGACTGTGTTCTAATTAGCATCTTAATTGCAGGTGAAGCAGCATTTGCACACGGGTAAAGGCGCTCAGCCAATCAGGTGGCTGGAACAGTGGGCGAGAACACACAATCCCTGCCTGCTGTCCCTGCCACCTGAGGTCCTTCCCCGGGTGGGGTTTTTTTCATTTTGGGGAGGCAACAGGAAGCCTCTCCCTTTTGCCTTCCCACCCCCTCCACTTACCTGCGGGACTGGAGCATTGCTCCTCCCGTCTGGCAATCACCATTGTCCCTTTTCCATATAGTGGCAGCTATCTTTTTTCCTTTTTTTCTCTTCACTTTTCATTGGGGATTGGCTGCGCTAGCAGCTCGGACCTCCCGATGAAAAATTGTGAAAGCCTTTCGCACCCCGGACGAACCCCTGGTTGAGAATGGCTTTCATGCCCTGCCTGAAGGGAGGACTTGGTCTTTAATGGCCCACCGCCAGAGCTGAGGCCCGAACTTCGCTCCAGCCTGATTTAGCTCGGGCTGGGAAGCTGTTAAAGGCCATGTCAGCCCTCCCGGCAGGGGATGAACACCATATTTGTGAGGACAGAAAAAGTGCATTCGGGTCTAAATGTAGAAAAAATCACAGCTGTCCATATTCTTTCTTAATCAAAGAAAGGTTGAAAAGCCAACCGTAAAACCGGCAACTAGTATAAGAAACCTATGTGATATCAAAACATTAATGCAATGCCAGCAAACACCTACAAGGCCCAGATTAAAATTCCATCCTATTGTCCACCCTATAAAACCAGCTTTAAATCCCATCAAAAAGAAGCCTGTACTGAGTTTTGCCCTCAGACATATTTGCTGCATTGTCACATGTGCTCTGGAACCTCTAGCACAACACTGCTAGTTTTCTGCTACTGTTTTCCTGCAGTTTCCCAAATTGTTTTTTGCAATCTCTCTCTGCCTCTCTCTCTCGCCCTCTCCTCTCTGTTTTTGGCCACTATTAGTCCTCCCCTAGAACCAGCCAAACTGCAGCGCACTGTGGGAAGGCACCACGCTGGGTAGTTGGGACAGTAAGTACTAATACTATCTATCATTCACTGCTAGAATTTAGAGGTATGTAATCTTTGGCTCCTCAGATGTTTTGACTGCAACTCCTACCAGCCATAGCCAGCATAGTCAGTGGAGAGAGATCATGGGAGGTGTAGTCTAAAACTCCTGCAAAGTAGCAGGTGATAGATTCCAGTGTTCAGCCCTCCACTTAAGAGCTGAGCTGCTCAATGGTCGCACAGCCTTTTTAGCACTACCGAAACCTTCATGTACAGTCTTCGCACAATCAACAGTTCAGTTTCAGGACTAAGGCTCACCTTGTGGTCTCCTGTGCATCTAAGCATCATACTCTGGTTCATATTAAGGGCTCTATCAGAACCTTGATGGTAACCCAGCGGTAAGTCTGCCGGGATACCACCAATGCATATAGCGTTAACGCAACTCGGCCCGGGGCTATTAGCGCCGGATCCCTAGTTGTGGTATGGCTGTAAGTCCCTATTTCTTCAAGAGTCCATAGGACTCTATGGGGCATGCTGGGCGCTATTACCGCAGCGCAATTTGCACCACGGTAGTAGCAGTGCAAATGAGGGGTCAGGGGGAGTGGAGATTTTTAACCTCCAGCAAAAAGCTTGAAGTAAATCTCCCACTTTCCACCCAAACTCGGGATTGGGCACAGTGGTAATGCGGTGCTAATAGTGTTACCGCTGCATTTTTACCGCTCTGCTCAACCTGTGATGACCCCCATAGAGGCCTATGTAGCTGTTTGGAACTGAGGTGCCACTGCAAAGATATGTGTGGGCCCAATAGCAAAAGGCCCTGCAGGACTAGACTGAGGTGCACTGCAAAGCTCAGGTGAGCCTCGTATCTTTGAATGATCGTGGTGCTGAGGGTCAGGATGTAAGTTTTTGTCAAAACTGTATATTTGTTTCATGACTGGCCCGGGCTTTGCAGTTAGCAGCATGAGGACGCAGGTTTGCAGCACGATTACTGTTACGAGCATGGCTGCATATATAATGATAGATGCAATCTGACCAGAAATAATAATAGTACCTGAATTGGAATACTTAATTTCTTTCATTAACACTTATTGGAATCACGTTTTATTAGCAACTATTTAGAAATGTTTTAATGCTATCAGTCTTTAGCGGGTACCTGAATTGATTGTCTGAAACAACCCGCATTTTTTAATTGAGTCTTGAGGTGTAAATAATATGTTCAAAGAAGATTAAGCATCATGGGTGATGCGAGCACACGGGATCCCGTCCCCCTTGGGACGGGTTGCATAATGTCTTTTGTTTAATAAATGCTTCTATGCAAATCTCAGCTGCTGTCCCAGGCCCTTATTTATTTATTTGCATTTGTATAGCGCACTTACAGCCCGGAGGCATTGAGGCGCTGTCACATGAATTTGTAAGTAGACTTGATTCAGTGGTTACAAATGACAGTGGTCAACAGTCATGATTACTTGATTACAGAAACACAGGTCACAGGCTTGATTACAGAAGCAAAGGTGAGAAGACAGCAGTGACGCACCACTAGACAAAAATAGCAGTTTTAATAGCTTTGCGGAATGCTAGGTGAGAGTCAATCATGCGTAGGTGGGTGGGGTGAGCAATGGGGAGAGCACTGTGTCGTCATAATTTGCTGCTAATCCAATGCGCTAAAATAGAGCTGGTCTATCCTGTAACTTGTAAACGATGCAATGCAAAGAGTGTGCCCCCAAAACATGGTCGGATTGCAGAGTGACGTGTGGGTAAATTGGTGTTTTTTTCCGGAACCGCATAGGGAAGTAGCAGCTATGACAAAAACAAGATGCTCTAACCAAACGCAACCAGTTGATGGCAGCATTAGTCACATCGTGTAAATCTATGCCGCTGATGACGGGAAAGACCCGAAGAAAATGGAGGAGGCAGCATGGTAACCGCTGCAGAGTCCTCATTACAACTTTTTCCCCTCTCCCTGGGAAAGTGGAGGGGGCGGAACAGCGCCAAACCCCCCCCCCCCCCCCCCCCCAAGCCCGCGAAGGGCAAAACAAAGGAAAGGGGCGGGGCGAGCCTCTTTATAATCAGCAGGGTCCGACTGCAGAGACATCTCGCTCCTGCAGTGGGACCTTGCTGACTCGCAGTGCTGAAGGAAGGATTTTGTTTGATTGTATTTATATGTAATTGTGCTTATATTGTGCTTTCTCCAAAGGGCTGCACAAGGAAAGAAAAATGATTTTGGAGAGCGGCCCAAGTAAACTGGCAATGATTATACAGAAGGATCTGGAAGGCAAAATTGAACAGTGTGGGTCAAGGGGAATAGAGGGGTGAGGAGAGGGAGATTTGATGACCAACTTTAGGAAAGGTGTAATGTCATCGCATGTGCTCACTCCCACGTGGTTGGAATGGTGGGTGCGTAGTCTTGCGGAATGTTCGGTACATGGTGTGAAATACATGGTAGTGATGAGCCGATTGGGAGTGAAGGTGAATGTCGGAGGGAGCACAGGGTTGATGTTGAAGATAAATAAAGTAGCGTTGCTGCTCACAAAGAAGTACCAATTTATCGTATACACGTCACGCAGTGAGCCACAGGTCAGACGCTGTTCAGAAGGTACGGGGCCAGTCCGACGGCTGCTCCCTACAGATGATTTTGCAGGCACAGATGGGCAAGTTTAAGGTATTCGAGGAATTGTGTGCATTATATCTGTGGGCAAATCATTTTTTGTGTGTGCACTGTGCACGCACACGGACTACAGCATCCGACAGTTCATAACAGTGCTAGACCAAGGCACTTTAAAGCGTCACTCAACATGCCGCGATTTTGAGGCACTAAAGCAATCCAGCCGGTAATCCTCCTTGCTCTGAAGCCACCATCTTAGTCGCAGTGTAAAGAGGGAAATAAAGAAAAAGGGTTTAAGTAGCAGAGACTAGCTTTGCTTTCAGAAACCTGTCTTGCTTAAAAGCAAGAATAATAAAAGAGCAATTTCAGCATAATTCAACATGGAAGGGATTACGGTACATCCACCAGAGCGATGTTTGCCAAATTCTGGCCGACCAAACATATTGTGGGCGGAGTGTAAAGAATATTGGAAAAACTGCATTAAGACTGTTGAATAAGAGGGTAGGACACCACAGAAAAGGAAATTATTATTGGTGCATTGAACTCGACCTTCCAGCCCTTTAAGCTGAGATAGAAATACCCTTGCGATGGATGGGGATGCAGAATTGTATTCAAACATCAATAATCAAAACAACTCCGGTAGTTGGCAAAATGATAACTGTTTTAATATCAATTATCTAAAACAGGGCATACAACGGACATCAGCAGACGTCTCTCCACGATCTGAAAGCATTTAATAAAAAATCACACTTTTATAGTAAATATTCGTCATTGATGATGTTAACCTGCGTATCGCTAACATCATCCTACGTGGCAAAACTTAAAAACCTATGGTTGAATGTGATAGGGTCTAAACGTATCATCTAGGTATACGATCCATACTCGTTTGGACAGTGAAATAAAGTGATAGGCTTCTTAGCATCTGCTGCGGATGTCACGGATGATGCAGATGGTGCGGATGTTGCCGATAGTTGCAACACCTGTTCACCATGATGTTACCAAATATCTGTATCCCCAATATATCCTATGTACCCGTATCCCCATATATATATATATATATCTGTATCCTATATATACCTCTATCCATCATGTCGCTATATATATGTATGTCACTATGTACGTCCCCGCTGTCCTGCTCACGTGCCTGGTCTCACGCGCTTATACTGATAGCCACCATATCACACCACTACGCCTACTCTCTACTATACACCATCATTCAACCATAACACAGCTATACCCCTGTGAATTCGGCCTAGCTGTTCAGATACAAACACAACTCAACGTTCACCTCAACAACCTATTAAAATACAGCTAGCTGAAGCACATTCCGGCTAGCTTAGGGGTTCCTCAGGCCTAACGCAGCCAGAACCCAGTCTGGGTGTCCACGCAAGACTGAACACATCCAACTGATTTCCCTGCACCACACCTATCGCTAAGAAGCAGCTATCATCCAACAACTACACCAGCTGCACACATATCCGGTGCACCCACGCACCATACGACACGCTCTCTCTACTGACTTGAACTACCGTTCCCAAGGGCGTTCAACCTAGCAGCGCTTTGAGATCATACCAGTGATACATAAGGCGCTATATAAATGGCAACTAACAAAACATTACCATCAGGTGGGGCAACTAAGCCCTTCCCTAAAATATGTCACTATGAACATCACTAAATATATGTCTAATTGGCTACACAACTATAGGACCCTTGATCATGCTGTCCCCTATCATTGGTTACTTTCTAACCTCTGTCAGTACCCTCCCAACCTACGTTAACAGCACGCAGGCTGAGCGTCCAGGTGCAGATAAGCTAGTCTTAACCATAGCTTCCCACCAATTATCATGACCATCCATCATCACCTCAGTGGTCTGCTGTCAATTAGGGCTTTGAACCCATCCTTGGAAATGTTCCATGCTACTGAAGATTTCAGGGGAGTGAAGGCACACTGCCCTCGTGCGTAGGTATTACCATCATACTCGTCCAACTTCTCCCCACGTGACTGAAGACCACGAAATTGAGCTTTCAGTGTATTAAAATGCTATTTCCTAATAGACCTCTGAGGTCTTCTTGTTTTTGTCCATGCCTTCTGAACAGGAAGCTTCGTTCTTTCACACGATTTGTATCCAATGTCAGCTCACCCCAGTCTGATAAGGCCTTGGTTTCTTGGCTCAACCATCCTCGCCTTTCTGAGTTTTTGCATGTAATTCACTTGTTTTTCTGACTATGACAAAACAACCTTCCTTCTTTTGCTCAGCATTGCTATCGTACGTAGTGGGAACATCCATCTTCTACTGACTTATATATGTACATGTTGGGGCATGCCGCACTCCATTTGCTATAAAGCTAGCCTCAAGAATACTTCATCTGCTTGCATTTCTTTGCATATTTATACGTGTGAAATTGCTTGGTATCTTCATTATTTTTGTAGCATATGTGTCTTCATCTTCATCCCAAGATATCATTCATCTCGATACTTTCTTGATGCCTTATAGAATTGTCTACAGCCTCTGGTCTCTGCATCTCTTCTCTGCATACGTCAGCTTTGCATTTGTATGACATCATTATTTCTCTTCGTTTCTTCAATTTATCCCGCTTTCTTCGGACTATCACTTGGACAGCCATCATACTGTCTCATCTGCAGGTATGGTTGTCTCAATGGGAATCTTGCTTCCAGGATTCTCCTTGGAATCTATAATTCAAATGGTTTTGTACGTGTGTCATATTCTGTTTTCCAGCAGATAGGCAATATGGGCAAAGTGATTGAGATGGGGGTACTTAGCTCCATCTCACCCCACCACCTCTGGGTGATTCACCGACCACTCTCCTATCAGTCTTCACATCTAGACATCCTTGGCTGCAGAAATGTTTCTTTGGAATCCATATCTTTGACTCCTTTCAGGCATCCAGCTGATTTCACATGCTCATCCTTGTTCCAAGTCATGAACCTGCACTGCCCGCTTGGACTGGACTACAATAGATCCATCTACCCACATACTCCTTATGGTTCTTTGGATACAGAAACTTCGTTCCCTCAGCTGCGTGGATACTGACCTGCACAAAGTCTCTGGCCTTCCATCCAGATTCAACATCGATCATGATCTTCATCGCTATTGCTTTCTTTGCTGTCTTCTTGCATTGTGTGATTATTATCTTGATCACACAGAATCCCACCAATACTAACACAATCGGAGCTCCAAGGAACTTGAACATGTCTGCCATCCATTGTGGAGCTTCGTTAGCATTTCTATGGCCTCAGTCAAAGTGCTGGTCTCGTCGTCATGAGAAGGTATGAATGTGCAACATGATTCTCCGATTTTTGCACAAACACCTCCATCCATAGCTGTGATCATGTCCAAGATGTATCTGTTATGAAGAGTCATCAGGCGTATGGCTCTCATCTGTTCCCTAATAGCATTGAATCCCTTTATGGTAGTGTTGATTGTCTGTAGCAATTCCCATCTGGTTATCTGTAACCATTTAGTATTTGCTCCAACCTGGATTCTCGGCATGAAAATTAACGTGAATACGGACAGCGTCTGGCTAAATAATCTGTGTTCATAGGGGATAGAGTCAAAGGCTTCTATTGATTTGGCAGAAAAGTAATTGTCTCTCTTCATTCGATGAACCAGTTCCAAAGATCTCTTCTTCCTTAGATGAACATCTGCTTTTGGGAAACTGTCAATATTCAGGTCACTTTTAGGATTCACCAACGCAGGAACATGAACATTCACCAGTGTGCATATTCCTCCCCAGTGTTTGGGCAATCTCTATATGCTTTTGATCCGCAAGCCCAATAATGATCCATAACCCCTGCTGTCCCAAGATTCATTTTTGGTGCATCAAAGATCCGACTGCAGTTCTCATTCTCTCCGACTTTCATGTACCATTATTTCTGAAGCACAACTTCGATTTTTCCAATGGTATTATCTTCAAGGGTCCTCCTCTGTCTTCGACCCAGGTCAATAGTTTAGCAAGCTTCGGCCATAACGGTTTGCACCCCACCTGGGCATTCCAAACAGTTGATTCAGGGCGATCATATATCATCCAGGCTCTGCAGATAACCACTCCTTCTTCCCATCCATCTGGTGATAACACTGATCCCCAAATCTTCATCTGACCTCTGTTTTTCCAGTGTTGGATGTTTTCTTCAGTCTTTCCTGGACTTTCAAGTCTTTTGTTTACTTCCATCTGATTCCAGCTCCTTTCACTCCAGGTTTTTCATATCTGATCACGTGATTCTTGGTATGAGCTCTGTTTCTTGTCTTTGTATCCTGTACATAATCCTCTTCATCTGGATCTGTCCATTCAGTTGCCCATTTGAGATCGGCATCTCGACCCATGAACTGGCCTCTTGTACGGCAAAATGCTATTTGTGGTAGACAATGTGCTGTCTGGATGTCTATCTCAATAGCTATGTAGATTTTAGACTTCCCCATGCTATAAGGTAGGAGTGGACATACAAAGCATTCCTCCTTCGAGGTTCTCCTTCCCACTTCTTTCATATGCTGATACCAAATGCTGTTCCCCAAGTGTGCTGTACTGTCCAGGTAATCATTTAGCTCATGTTCATACTCCCTAGCATTTATCTTAGGTCTCCTCCTTTTCACATGAGCTTCTATAATCATCTCATGAAGTATGTCAGCATAGGTTCTTCTTACTGGACCAATCGTAGAACTATTCATCAGTGAACTAGGTGGATCTATATGTGCTACCTGAGTAGGAGAAAGTTCTAGGAGTTTCATCCTCCCAGCATGATCCTTAGGCATAAAAATATCTTGTAAAATCTCCATGTGTGACTTCCTTCTAGAAACTAACCTTGGTTCACTTATCACAGGACCAGGTGCCTTTGTGTGTATCTCTACGGTAGGAACAATCACATAGGGTCTCGGCTGCCTTGTAATTGCCACGTCTGTATCCTTCTTTTCTTGCACAGGAGGATACACAGGAATTTTCACTTTACTTATGTCTACATAATATGACGTTTGTACTGTGAGTGAGAGCAGTATTGCTATGAACAGAATACAGGTGTAAATTGTGCATAAACCTGACCACTTAAAGCAACAACCTTTAATACATTGTGGATGTTTAAGGAAAGAAAAAGTATTTTTAATGGGGCAACATCATGCACTTTTCTAAAATCTGCGGAATCGGCTCAGAGTTCCTCCATCAGTTTCAGCAGGCTGACTATACAATAATGTACTCAAAATCCCAATAAATGCCACGACTTGGCCTCCGACCGGATACCATGAAGATTTTATTTCAACATGAAACAAAAGTTCCTCATTTGGAAAATCTTTCTTGATTCTTTTCCTTGGAATTTTCACTCTGTCCTCAAGGTTCTTTCACAATATCCATTCACTTCATTGATGATGTCTTTCAATATTTCATTGAGTGCTGCATCGTTTCTCGGATCTCTCAGGAAAGTTCGGACGTAGGTTTGTCTTCCAACAAGATATGGGCATTCCTCTATTGGATAAAGAAACACTGTACTGGCTAGTCTATGAGCAATATCCGGTGACGGGAGCATTTGTATTCTTCACTCTGAATTCAGGAAGTTGAAGGATCTGATCAATTATAGCTATGAGCAACCTTCTCACAATGGGGCAATTTTTTGGATCTTGCAAGAACAAGTGAACATTAGTAGTTCTCCCCCACCAGTGCAGGGTAAGCGTGTAAGATGAACACAAAGATTGCAAAAATGATCCAGAAAGCATTGTCGTTTGGCACCACCATAAGCACTCTAGAAAGGATTTTCAGCAAGGCAGGAACAGGGGACCTCTTCCCGATGGTGAAAAACAAACTCAGATTTTGGCATATCCTTTTTCTCAATCAAAGCTTAAGTGTGCCTCAGTCCAATGTCAACAAGTTTCTGTGGCTTGAGAACCATTATATTTCCCTTTACTCTCTTAATGACTGAAAAGAGGGTCCCAAAATAAGCCACAGTCCAAGTAACTCCTTATTTTTACTTGGCAGTAGCTTCTGCATCCTTTTTCCTCATCATAGACCTAGTCTGTACACGCTGTGGTTCTTCCCCAATGCTCTCTTCGGGTGGGGGAGAGGGTGATGTGGGCCCTCCAATGTAGATCTTTAGATCACCGAGGAAAATCCAAGCTTGTCTGCCCTGCACTTTGACTGCTGACGGCATGACATCTTCCACAATGAAAGGGCTGTTGAAATGTGGTTTGTGCCCCTTCTAAGTGAAATTGCGAATTAGAACTGCATCTCCAGGAAACAGTTTAGGAAGACACAATAGATCTGCTCCTGTTGCTGTAGCATCTCCTTCTGTGTTCTGTGTTGCCCTACACCCCTTTCGCTTGAGCTGGGCTGAAATGGCAGAGATGCTTGAAGTCATACATGTAAGATAATCACGTAACTCCTTTCCTAACAATTCTGATGTTGGCTGGGCATCACTTCTAGTTCTAGATGGAGGTGTGAGGGGTGTCCTAATTCGCCTCCCTGTCACTATCCTGTGAGGGGTAAGGTGGTGGTCTGACCCTGGCTGATTTCTCAATGCATATAATGCCAGTGGTAGACGATGCAACCATCCTTTTTTCAGGGTCAATTTCAATTTAGCTAATTGTGCGCAATGTGTGCCCAGTAGTAAACATTTGACATACAATATCATTTACTACATATAATGCACTGTGTTCTACTATATGTGTAACAAACCAATCCTCCGCGATTGTTGTGGCGAGGCTCTCTCTAGTAACATACACAGTAGTGTAGCTGTTCCAACGCCACCCTTAATAAGGCTAGAGGCATCACCGGTTTACCAGTGCTGTCTTGTTGCCACAATGCCTCAGAGGGGTTTAAAGAACACCCTATCCGCGTCCACAAGTCTTTTTAATCTTGGGACACTTCCCCTTGAAGTTCTCCCAATTGAGTTCTGGATAGATTGTTATAACAATTTGGCACACTCATCTTCACCGCCATACTTTCATTCACTTCAAGGGTATCAAAAGACATGATTACTTCTGTATGGGCAATGCGTTTGGCTTCCTCATCTGCTTTTTGATTCCTACATGAAATAAAATCTGCCCTTTTAGTGTGAGCTGCGCATTTTACGACTGCAATGGTTACTGGGAGTTGTAGTGCTCTAATGAGTCTGTCCAATAAAGCTGCGTGTTGCACTGGCATACCCTCCTCTCGGAGGTAGCCCCTCCTTTTCCAACGTTCCAATCCTGCGTGCACTGTTGACGTCACATAGGCAGAGTCGCTATACACTGTTACTTCCTGGTATGCATGATGCTCAAGCGCAACAATCAGCGCTACTAATTCTGCAGCTTGTGCCGAAAAATGAGACGGTAATCATGCACTTGACACTACTTCAAACTATCCATTGGCCGTGTGCTTTATGACAGCAGCACCTGTATATCTCTGTCCATCATTTTGATTGATTCTAGATGAACCGTCAATAAAGAGAATCTCTCCAGCTTCCAATGCATTTTCCTTCACCCTTGGGAGTTTGTCATAGAACACTTCATAGTTTGAATAATCATGTGCATGCTCACCCTCCGCCAGTGGTTCAGCTATAAACATGGCAGGATTCACTTTTCTGCATCTGACTATTTTGATCGCTGGATTCGATATGACCACCTCATAGGCAGAAGCTCTTTGAGATGTCAACGTACCTTTAGGTTTTTCCAGAATGGCAAACAATGCATGCTCGACAAATAACGTCATAGAACATCCCATCACTATGCTGGCAGCCTTCTCAATGGCAAAGGCAGCGGCTGCCAAATATTTTTTGCACGGGAAGTGACCCCTCATTACTGGGTCTAGCATCCCACTGTAATACGCAAGGGGCTTATACCCCAATGTACTTCTCTGCGTGAGTACAGCTGTCATAACAGTGCCATTCGTGTGCATAATTAGGAATCCCTAGAACTGGAGCTGTACAAATTGCTTTCTTCAATTCATCAAACCCTCCTTCCATTGCCTCATTCCAAACAATTTTTTCCTGATTTACCTGTGCTTTTTGCAGAGCTTGAAACAAGGGCCTTATGTATGAACTGTATTCAAAGACCCATGTTCTCACATAATTACATAGTCCTAAACATTTCTGCATGTGTTTTACTGTGATTGGCTTTACTGTTTTTAATATAGCCTCAGCCCTCTCCGGAGTAACCTTCTTTCCTTCATGCAAGATTAACTGTCCTATGTACAGCACTTCCTCCTGACAGTACTGTAACTTCTCCTTGTCCACTTTATTTCCTTTGTCTGCAAGAATAATCATCAACTGAACTGAATCGCGTCTGCACTTCTCCTCTGTAGTACTCCAGACCAATTTGTCATCCACGTACTGTAATACAATACTTTCTAAATCAATATTGCCCACGTCCATCTGTAGGACCCTGTTGAAAATAGATGGGGACTCACAGTACCCCCGTGGTAATCGAGTACTTTTCAGGTGGGTTTGTCTGAACATAAATGACGTCAGATCTTGCAAGTCTTTGTGCAATGGGATTGAGAAAAACGCATTTTTCAAATCAATCACAGTGAAATATCGTGCCTTAACAGGTATGTTACATAAATTTGTCCCGGATTGGGAAGTAGAGGAAACTCAGCCTCTCCAGTCTGGTTAATCGGTCTTAAATCTTGAATTAAACGCCACAAACCCCCTTTCCCTTTCTTGATCGGATAGATAGCAGTATTGCACAGTGATTCTGACATCACTAAAATACCCTGTTACATCTTGGCAGATATTGTCTTGAAAATACCTTTATCTGCCTTTTTAGACATGGGATACTGTCATGCTTGTGCTAAAATTGCTCCTGGTTTCAATTTAATCTTTACTTCCCCAGCCCCCTTCAACAGAACTACATCATAGGGGACTTTTGTCCATAAGTAAACAGGTATCTTCGCCATATCTTCCTCGTAATACTCTGGGCGTTTTAGTGCTAACATCATTTTCTGAGGAACCTCTCGTTTAATGGCTCTTACCCAAGTAATGCTAGTTTCAAAGATTACTTCGTCATCTGATGGATAATCTCTGTGGGATATATTTACCCACTCAGCAGTACTTCCCCACATCACCAAGCTGCGCATCTACAGTCACCAGCAAAATGGCTGCGCTGGCTCCTGTGAGCACCATGGCCTCAAAACTGCATTTGCAGCAACAAAAAGATGGCTGCACCATCTTGCCAAGCACACATGGGCAGGATGGGACATGGGGGCACACTGAGGGAGTTTGCCAGGGTGTTCTTACATATGCAAAAGAAATAGAGTGAAAAAGCAGTGCTGTTTTGCTGCCAGCCCAAAGTCCCCATTGAAAAGGGGGTATTTGACCTTAAAATGATGCTGCTCGGATGCTATTTTCATATGTTCTCCCTCAAGCTACTGTTAGTAATAAGGCCCTGCCATGCCCATTCATATTCCCATTGTGCTTCAGCAAAACCAAGCATGATCCCTGAATGACGGGCTCTGTCAAACCAAATCTGAGAAAATTCAACAAAAAAATCTTAATTTTCTGCAGCGCGGGAAAAAACATCACTTTGAAGTTACAAAGTATCAATGATCAGTAATTCAAAGAAGCTCCAGCTGTGGGCTATGTCAATTTCAGTGCATAGGTGGTTCAAATAAACTACTGCCTAAAAGAAAATAACTATGGCTGCAAAAAAGTGTGGGAATTCAGATGGAAAGTCAAAAACCAAATTTGTATGCAAAGTGCTAGCAGCTTGCACCACATGTGTAAAAATTGACTTTGCAAATTAGAGAAGAAAAATGCATGTTTGAGAGTACTAAGTTGAACAAAAACTTCTTCTTGCCTAATAATGTGAAAGGGGATTGTGCTGTGAAAATACAATGTATGAAATGGTTCTATTCAGCAGGTTTTCTTCCAATTCAGAGCAAAAATAAATACAATTAACTCAAACTTCAGTGACTGCATGGGGGGATGTCAGCCAAAACTGGTTTTCTGCTGACAGGATGACAGAAGCAAAAGGGCCCCTCTCAATAGATACTAACACCCAGTGATAATTACTAGGTTGGACAGAATCTGGTCTGGGCTGAACCCTTTGACAATGGAACTCTCAGGACACGGAAGTGTGAAGTGGAGAAGGGGCAATAAACCTTCAATCAAGCTGGGAAACCCCCACCTTACTCTGGAGGAAATGACAGTTGGTGGTAGCTGAAGAGAAAAAAAAATAGTCCAATGGGGGACAATACAGCCCATCTGTTTCCAGAGCCTATTTTATAAATAAACTTTAAAGACTTGTATCTTTGCAACAAGACTTTGCAAAAATATGAATATTTAGCTGTTTAAATGTGATGTTTGTGGCTTTCAAATAGTCTTGGCTGTCAATAGCATGTTTGGGACACGAACTCCAGAAGAATGTGAATCATGGGGAAAGGACATATGATGGAACGTTAAAAATTAACAGATAAAGGCCCTATGTTAGTATGTACGCACATGTAAAGTCACAGAATTTTAGGCCGAACAGTTCACACTGAAAATGACCAAAGAATATTAAACGTACAAAACAATGTCTCACAGATTGCAGAGATGGACTGCAATGGTCTGCATAAAATATGTAATCTTCTCATGTAATTGGCTAAAATTCCACAACTGTACAAATGTGTAAATTCTGTTATGGTTGATTTTTGGCAAAACGATCTGTGGGAAGTCTTTTTAGCTCATAAAAGTACAACCCCTAAACTGAGTCACGTCCTAGGGGAGGCAGCCAACATTGATTGTCCAATCCAGTTGTTAGAGGCGTGCTTAGCTAAGCCATATAGTCTATGATGTCACCATGCTCTATATAAAGAGTCCCTGATAGGACTCTAGACACACACTGTTCCTGAATTTCCTGCTCCTGCGTTCCTGATCTTCTGCATTCATCCTGCCAGATTCCAGACCCCACTGCAAGGCCAAAGCATTGCTGATCCTATTCCCAGCAAGGCCATTGATCCAGAATCAACCCACTGATCTCCCATTAAAAAGGTGGAAAGTTGTGGTACCTTCTGCTTCCTTAAATCAGACCGGCTTGCTGCCCACTAACTGTTTGCCCACTAACTGCATCCAGCGGTCCCTGGGCCATCCAGTGACCGGAATTGCCCAGCTGTTCGCTACCCGGTGACCAGACCCTGCCCAGCTGACATTTGCCAATGCACGCCGCCGTGTGGTGACCAGACCCTGTTGACTGTCCAGAAATCCCAAAACCAAAAAGTGGACTGTGAGTATAATCCCCACCATATAGAAACATATAGCCTTGTCTTGCCTTTGTCCTTATCCCACTCTCTAAGTAGTCAGATTTATACCCTGGTAACTTGTTGAAACTGGTCGAATTATCCATGTACCTGTCCTTGACTTTCTAACGTGTTCGTGCCATCTCTTTTATTCGTTTTTTGTCTTGCGTAAATTATGAGACCTTTGTTATATTTTGAATTATCAAACTAATTTCCATATATTGTATTGTTGGGGTTGAGTACTGGGGTGACAAGGTTGACCTTGTGAAACAACCTTGGAGCTTACTGCGTTCTTCTTTAACAATATAGCCTTGATAATTTAGTGTAAGTAACATTTACCTTTCTTTCAAAACCGATTTTCTCACTTTTAACTGCTCTATTTTCATACAAACAAACCTCACTCTACCTTCCAAATCTCTCTCAATTCACCAGCTATATACCTATTTTCACCTCTACATTGTCCCTGTGATATACCTCTATCCCTCAGCCCAGAAACCACACTCGAAGTATTTCACCCGTTTTGATTAAAAACCGTTTGGGTAATTTAAAGCGGGAATTGAGTAAATTGCAAGTTTTCCAACGTGTCATTTGGCGGCAGAATGTTTTAAACTTTCCACTCATTTTCAAATTGTATGCTCTTGGTGATCCATTTTCTTGTGATTACTAGTGGTTATATATTACTGCCTTTGTGAGAAATCATATTTACCCCAAAGTTTTAACTGCATGTTAATTATTTATTTGCCATTTCCGAGGGTCATTTCATGCTATTGCTAAGGGTTTAAAATCTGTTTTCACCTCTTATTTTGTGAGGGAAAGTTGGATTTTTGTTGTTTTCTCCCCCTTATTCCTGACTACCTGCTGCTTATTTATATCCACTCAGAATTTGGTTAATTGTGGGTTGAGGGAACATTGCAGGGAGAAACCTTAACTTGGGTGCTATTTCTCCTAATTCCAAAAGTGCTCCTATTCATTTGTGCTTTCTATATGTTCTAGAAGAAGGTTAATTAAGAAATATTGCATTTTCACCCACCCGCCTGGTTCATGGTCCATTGTGACCCAGGGTATTTGAAAAAGGGGGTGTGATACGAGTTGTGTACCATCTCAAATTGAATTTGCATAAAATAAAGAGAAAGGCATCTCAGTTGTGCGCTACATACTAGGCTGAGACCAAGGTGTGTGTCACCTGATTGAAATCCTTAACATCTCCAAACAAGTCTTCATCCGTCACATCAGTTAATCTGCAACCCTCCCCAATGGCGATTACAGCACTCCATCGTCTGCCGTCATAATCAACTCAATCAAGCATAGCTAATTCTCCTCGGACTATAGCTGCTTGTAACTCTAAAGGGAAGATTTGTCCTTCCTCTTCAAACATAGGTATCTTTGGCCTGAATAAAAACTCCTCAGGTATTCTCACAATTTTGCCCACTAACCCTGGTAGCCATGTCAACAGAATGCGTACCCCATAGTAAAACACTTCTGGTTCTAATGGCACTCCTCGTATGACTACCTTTCCTGCAAATGCCATAACAAATTTGCTTACATTTAAATCGTACATTCCCGGTGTCGGACACACTATGCCTTCATCAGTAAACGAAATTGTCATATTCAACTTGGTCATTAAGCCTTGACCCAATATATTGACAGGTTTCTGTCTTGAATATAATAATGGTACAGACATGTCATACTCTCCTATAGAGACTGGTAGTGCATCAGTAAAAGGAACTCTACTTGTAGCTCCTGTGAAACCTTGAGTATTCATGGCATTTCCAGACATCGAAAATGTCCCCTCTCGTATACATGAGCGTGTTGCACCTGTGTCTACTAAAAACAAAAAAGATTTGCCTCCTATATTAACATCAACCCTCGGTTCCTCTTGAGGATTAGGCGCTATTGATAGTATAGAACACATCAAGTCTCCCAGTCAGCTGTCCTATTGCGGGTACAGTCTCATTCCCGTAACTGTGGAAGGATTCCCTCCATTGACAGTGACACCTCCTATTCTAGGAGTCATTAACGCCCCTGTGTTCGTGCTTTGCTGTATTTGCAAAGGTGACTGCTGCGACTGCCCTTGCAGTGCATCCATTGGCAGCTGCTGTGTTTGAAAATGTTGCTGTACTCTCAGTATTTGAGTCTGCTGTACTATCTGGTTTTGAGCAAACCCATCTCCCTTCTGCTGCGAATATGCAGGCGAGTTTAACATCCCCCCTCTTGAAAATTGATTGTTCTGTACAAATCCTTGACGTCCACACATACTTGCAATATGCCCTGTCATTCCACATGTCCAACATACAGGAGGTTTCCTAATCTGTCCTCCCTGCATGCCTTGGTTATCATTCTGCATGTTCTGGAACCCACTCTGATTATTCTGGAAGCTTCCCTGATTATTCTGAAAACTTCTTCCTCGAAAACATCTCTTCCCCATGGTATAAACCCATTGTTACCTTGGTCAAACTGTCTTTGATTATTCCCTCGTGGCATTTTTGCTGATTGCTGTGAACCAGATCCGTCTCCACTCGTCAGCATTGCCCTTTCAATGGCATACTTGGAAAGTTTTTTTCTGCACTAGTTCTGCCTCTTCGCCTTTCCTAGTATCGTCTTTCTTTCGATTCTTTTCTTGCAGAAGCCTGCAATAATGCGCGATGGTCAGCTGAATCTCTGACCATGGCTTGGCTTCCATGCCCACTAACTTCTTGAGCTGCTTTTGTACCGGGTCTGGCAGCCCATGGCATAATATATGATAGAAGACATGTATGGACTTTACCAAAGCCTGGCATGTCTCCAAAGCCCATTGCTCTAGGAAATTCTGAATGTAAACAAGCGATCACCCCTTCTTGCCTCTTTTCCGTCATTATAGCTCCCATATCTGATGTATCTGGATACAGCACTCTTAAGCGCTTTCCAAACTGCTGCTCTGCAATTGTTGAACAGTGCTCCATCATGAGCAGTGTTAACCGTGGTAACACTAGAATATCCTGCTCTGGACCAGACCTCATCAGCTCTTTCCCCAAGATTAGCAATCAGGAGACCCTTAATGTCACCTATAGCTAATGTATTTCCTCCTGTCATTTTCTCTCTAGCTCATGTATCCACTTCCCAGCACCAGAAGTTAAATTCGGGAGTTTGCACCTTAAATTATCCTTATCCATTTGTGGCCACGGTATATACTGTGGTCTCATTCCGCCCTTCTCCAACTAAGGAAACTGTGAAACCCCAAACTTGCATTCGTCACTCATCGTTTGCCTATCCATAGCCGGAACAATAGTTCCACACTGCCTTCTACCTGGTAGTCATCTTAGCCAACTCACATATGGTGGCAGGTCCCCCCTCTAACCATGGGATCGCTCTTTAAGTCAGTTTAGCCACGTCATGGAATCTGACGCCCGAGATATAGGGAGGTTTAAATCCGACCATCTTACTTCCTTGTCTATTGACAAACACCCTTTAGGTCCACATATATTGCCTTTTTTTCCATAAGTGATTCTCTATCTTCACCTGACATCTCTTGTCCCCAACATATGTGACCTCTCTTTTCGTCATCTTTGTTCAGAGTCAGTCTATCTTAAGACAGCTCCTTTTGTTCAAAACTACATGAGGCTCCTTCCTTATCGTACAACTGTATACTCTCAAGTCGATCATTTTTACCTTTCCCCTGCAATGTTTTCTGGGACTTCATGTCATGATAAACTTTATCGATTGCCTCTCCAATACTTCTAGAGACAAACTCATCCTCCAGATTTGCTCTGGAAGGACCTGCTATTGGCTTATGTTCTGGGAAGAACTCTTCTAAATCCTCCCATGACCCTACTGGATTAGGATCCATGACCTCCTTTTCCATGCGATCAAGATCTCATTCTCTCTGCCTTCTCTTTCGTTCCATTTCATCGTCAAATTCCTTTCACTTCCTTGCTTCTTCCCTTACACTATCGTCTTCTTTCCTTTTCATGTCCCTTATTTCATTTGCCCTTTGTATTTCTTCATCTCTGTGTCTTTGCATTCTTGTATCCTTCATTTCTGCTCCTCTTCTTCCCTTTTTTTCCTAGCTTTTCTTTATTGCTCTTCGATCGCCCTCTGCCTGTTATCATATTTTCTCTATTCCTCTGCTCTTTCCTGTTTTCTCAGTTGCTCCTCTTGGTACAACTCTTCCAGTCTCTGTCTATCCTTTCTTTTTGTTCTATTGTCTTTTCATCTTTCCTCTCTTTCCTTATTCCTTTTTTCCTGACCATCTTGATCTTCCCTTTGACTTACGTCCTCAATGCTCATACCATCGAGTTTGAGAAAAATCTGTCCCCCATCCATTTGTGCTGTATAAGTGCTAACTCATCAGCCTTATCTTTTTCTCCTTTCCATCTCTTTATTTCTCGTCCTATATCTAGAGATGTACTTGGTCGATCACTTTTCTCCTTATCGCGTGTTTCCTTGTCTCTCGGGACCTTAGAGATTACATCTCTCTCAGTGGTTTTATCCGGTCCCTCATCGCTACTTTGCACAGGCGACTCATATGCAGGGTTGCTATATCCTGTTGCTGCCTTGAGCTCCCGTAGTGGGTACAGCCCATCATTTTTATTTTCTATCGCCCTCTGCTTCAGGTGCGGCAGGTGGAGCAGAAGGTTCTTCACCCCCCTCTGTGCATACATTAAGTAGCCAATCTACAGGTGGCAGATCTTCTCTCTCCTCCTGGTACATCTTCCAGAGCTCTAAGCTCGCTAGTCATTAGTCTAACTTTTTCCCTGTAAATGCAGCATGCAAATATCTCATCATGTGCTGCAGGGCTGCCTTCGATAGCAATTCCCCTTGTTGCCACGGCATGAACATCTTGTCCGCAGTTCCTTTAACCCATTCTACACTATACTGTCTAAGCTTTGTCGCGTGTTTTGGCAATAACTTGCAAAGGTGTATAAGCAGAGTAATATCCTCCATTTTGACATGTCACTCTTTGACCGTCAATACTCCCTGTTTAATCTTTGCAAATTATGTTAATACTTTTTAATACAGTCAAACAATATGAGCGAGCACCAATTGTCGCAAACTCAAAACCTTTTATACTTTCAATTTTTACTTTATTCTGCTGAAAATATCATCAACTCAAATTCGTTAAATATACGCTTAGTTCTTAACAACTCTAGCGGTTTTTATCAACTTCATTTTACTGTTTCATCATTTTCTTTACAATCACAACAAACAGTCAGACAAACACACTCGGCTGGCCACATATACTTCTCGTCTTCTCTCACAAGACTAATTCTGCCCCTAAAAATACCCCATATGGAATGTGAACAACTAAGTTTGTATTTAATCAAACCCGTCTCCTACGTCATCCGCTATGGGATTGTAGGTGCTGTTCCTTCTGTTACGTTCTTTAAAATGCAGGCACTAGGCATACTCTCTATCGCGGCTCCTCTTCACGATTTTCCCTTAACTTGCTTGGCCTACCCTCAAGGACATTTTTACACAATATCTAACACTACCTCCCTCCGTTACTCGTTTTCCCTTTTATCACTTTCTTCACCCACTGCCCATTCCCTCTTTTGTCACCTCGCTCAGTTTTCTACTCACTGTTTGAATCTTTCAACTTCTGAATCTTTGGATTGCACGCCTTCTCAGTGGTCTCTTCAATGTTTCACCCGTTCAGCTTCCTGTAGACACCAGGAGCGGTTTCTGCATGAAAACAAGGGGACCCGTCTGACCTGGCTGGCAAGACTTTGCGTTATTCTAAAAACCGCTATCTACAGGGAGCCTCACGTCCTTTCAGCCGAATGGCAGAAGTTGTGTGATATTTCTGGGACCTCAAAAAGCTTACTTAGGTCGATGGATTATCTAACCATCAAATCTCTGCTACCACGTGAACTGGACCTTCCAGCCCTTTAAGATGAGATAGCAATACCCTTGAGATAGATGGGGATGCAGAATTATATTCAAACATCAATAATCGAAACAACTCAGGTAGTTGGCAAAAGGATAACTGTTTTAATATCAATTATCTAAAACAGGGAGTACAACGGACATCAGCAGACGTCTCTCATCATGATCTCAAAGCATTCCATAAAGAATCACACTTTTATAGTAAATATTCGTCATTGATGATGTTAACCTGCTTATCACTAACGTCATCCTACGTGGAAAAACTTAAAAACCTATGAATGAATGTGATAGGGTCTAAACGGATCATTTAGGTATACGATCCATATTCGTTTGGGCAGTGAAAAAGTGAAAGACTTCTTAACATCAGGTGGGACAACTAAGCCCTTCCCTAAATATGTCACTATGAACATCACCAAATATACAACGTCTAATTGGCTACACAACTATAGGACCCTTGATCATGTGGTCCCCTATCATTGGTTACTTTCTAACCTCCGTCAGTACCCTCCCAACCTACATTAGCAGCACGCAGGCTGAGCGTCCAGGTGCAGATAAGCTAGTCTTAACCATAGCTTCCCACCAATTAACATGACCATCCATCATCACCTCAGTGGTCTGCTGTCAATTAGGGCTTTGTACTCGGAAATGTTCCTTGCTACTGAAGAATTCAGGGGAGTGAAAGCACATTCTGCCCCTGTGCGTAGGTGTGACCATCATGCTCATCCGACTTCTCCTCCCCACGTGACTGAAGACCACGAAATTGAGTATTAAAATGCTATTTTCTAATAGACCTCTGACATCGTCTTTTTTTCGACCATGCCTTCTGAACAGGAAGCTTTGATATTTACACAATTTGTATACAATGTCAGCTCACCCCAGTCTGATAAGGCCTTGTCTCAACCAACCTCGCCTTTCTGAGATTTTGTCTGTAATTCACTTGTTTTTCTGACTATGACAAAATTAAAAAAAACGACCTTCCTTCTTTTGCTCAGCACTGCTATCGTACTTAGGGGGAACATCCATCTTCTGCTGACTCCTATATATATATTTATATGCACATGCCGCACTCTATTTACTATAAAGCTAGCCTCAAGAATACTTCATCTGCTTGCGTTTCTTTGCATATTTATACGTGTGAAATTGCTTGGTATGCTCATTATTTTTGTCGCATATGTGTCTTCATCTTGATCCCAAGATATCATTCATCTCGATACTTTCTTGATGCCTAATAGAATTCTCTACAGCTGGTGTCTGCATCTCTTCTCTTTATACGTCAGCTTTGCACTTGTATGACATCATTATTTCTAATAGTTTCTTCAATTTGTCCCGCTTTCTTCCGCACTATCACTTGGACAGCCATCAGACTGTCTCAAATGCGGGTATGATTGTCTCAATAGGAATCTTGCTTCCAGGATTCTCCTTCTATACAGCATGCTTTGGGACCAGAAGGCCAGCGCAAATACAGGGTGTTACCGGAGCTGGTTGGTGATGAAGCTGGTGACTTGGATGAACATGAACGGGCCTTGAGACAGACAAGTATTATGCCCCGCAGATCAATATTGCCATCATTATATATCATTTCTACACTAGGTTTCAAAAGGATGTGTCGATGGAAGAGTATGTGTCAGCCCTCAAGAAGCTTGCTCACACATGTCGATTTGGAGCAAGCATCACATTAGAAGAAATTAACAGGGATCAAATCATTGTCCACAGCAAAGACCCCCTGATTCAAGATCGTTTGTGGATGGTAGGGAATCCTTCGTTACCAGAGGCTATGGCTATTGCTAAAAGTTGCGCACAAACATCTCTGCTCGAAAGAGATCAAGAATAAGAAATTGGAAGTTCTTCAATTACAAACCGGAAGTAAACCAGAAAAGGAGTCCCAGAACAACCTTTAGTAAATGTAGTAAGGAGCAAGAAAGACAAAGCAGAGGTTGGTGAAGCTGTTCCCAATGACAAGAATTTGAGATCAAAGCAACAGGATTGCAAAGAAGTCAAGAGGCGGATGAAAAAAATCTACATTCAAGACTGAAGGCAGAGATAAAGACAGATGTGGCAAGATGGGCCATTATGCCAAGTCATGGAGCTATCCTGCCATCAACCAGACGTGCACTATTTGCAGGATTAGAGGACATTTTACTGTGGTTTGTAGGAACACTAAGAAGATGTCCTCAGTACAGGATGACTCAGACTCAGAAGAGGAGTGACTGGTAGTGGTACACGAACCAGCCAATGGAGAAATGAGGTGTCCCAGATGTTAAATAATTATTGAGAATTGGAAGTTGTCGGTGATGGTTGACAGTTATTCTCCTTATACTATTATACAGGCTGGAACAATGGAGAGTCTCGAGCGAAGGTTTGAGTGCAAAGGTTAATCGATCTGACATAAAGAATCCAGGAGGATTCGAAAGTTTGAGGATTCACATCAGAGGTTGGTTCAAGAGCATGGTACAATTTAAAAACCATTGAGCAGAGGTGAAGATTTACATTGCAAAGGAAGGTGCTAATGTCTTGGGGATGGAAGGATCAGACTGCATTGATAATTAAATTGGATCCATGTCAAGACGAACCTGTACTAATTGTAAAGAGCAGCAATTTGAGTGTGGAGAAAACATCCAAGGGAGGTACTGATGAAGTGTTTCATCAAGAGTTAGGGTTGCTAAAGAATTATGCTTACAGAATTATACTGAAACCTGGAGTGGTACCAGTGGTGTATTGTAAAGCAAGACCGATTCACTTTGCGTCAGTGGAAAGTGTTGAACAAGAGCTGAATAGACTTGAAAGTGAAAGGATCATTGAAAGTATTGAGTCATCTCAATGGGTAAGCCCTATCGTCGTCACAGTAAAAATTATCGGAATTTGCGTCAATCTCAGAGACTTGAACAAGAATATCTTGGTGGATAAGTATCCATTGCTCATAATCTCAAAGTTGTTGAATTGCATTGAATGGGCAGATCTCTTCACCACATTAGATTTGTCTAACGCGTATCACCAAATCAACCTCACAGAAGATTGTAGAGATTTGACAGCCTTTCTCACACCTTTCGGCATGTACCGCTATAGAAGAATGCCTTTTGGAGTTGCATCTGCAGCTTTTTCAAAGGGCAATGTTGCAAGTGCTGAAGGGCTTAAAGGGGATTTTGGTCTACCAGGACGACATCATCGTATTTGGAAAGGGAGAACAGGAGCATGATGAAAGACTTCCTGATGTGCTGTGCAGTGTTGAGAAAGTCCTGAAAGTGGAAAAGAGTAAATGCAGATTTACGGAGTGTGGGGTGGTATATTTGGGCCATGTGGTGAGTGGCAAGGGATATAAACCTAAGGAGGATGCAAGGAGGGCCATTAGTGGGGCACCTGAACCCAAGAATAAGGAGGAGCTCAGATCATTCTTGGGACTATGCGAATAATGTAATAAGTTTGTGCGGAACCTTACTAGTTTGACAGAGCTGATGAGAAGTAGCACATTGCTACTCTTATTGTGAACACGTACTTAAGCTGAAACCACGTGACATATTTACGTTTTGCCCCCGTGTTTTCTAATTGTCCTAAGACACGTGTCACTTTTACAACAAGGAGGAGAAATTTGAGTGGAGTAACGATTGTGTGAAATCTACTGAGTGCTTAAAGAAGAGTTTGTGTGAATCTCTGGATATGGGTGGTTTTGTGATTGGTAGGCAGACCAAGCTCAAATGGATGCAAGTGGCATTGGACTTGTGGCAGTGTTGTTGCAGGCGATGGAAGACAAACATAAGAACATTATTTGCCATGCTTCTAAAGCCATAACGGAGGTGGAGAGTAGATATTTGATGATTGAAAGGGAGTTGTTGGCTTGTGTGTGGGCAGTAAACTATTTTAGGAAGTATGTGTGGGGCAGTAAGTTTACCATATGCACCGATCACAAACCCCTTGTGGAGGTCAGTGCGAGGCATGTGCAAGGCCACACCTAGGCTGGCAAGGCTAAGGTTGAGTTTGCAGGATTACCACTTTGAGGTTAAGTACGTACCTGGTAATAGGAATAAGGTGGCAGATTTTCTTTCGAGGTTGCCCCTGAAGTTGGAAGGAGAGGTCAAATTGATGAACACTGAAGTACTGTTGGCTGCGGGCTGCGTGTGTGCGCTTTCTCCTTTTCGTGAGGCTGCCTGGTTCTTGAAGCCCGCCATCCACTGAGAAAATCTGGAAGTCTTCAGGATGTCTGAGTCTGCAACACTCTGCTGCCTGGCCCTTGATTGACATTACTAAGAGGTGTGTCCACTACATGAGATCCCGCCCTCCTGGGTGACAACGCCTTCCTGTTACACACAAATAGCTGAGCCCACGCGCACCCGCGCCGCGCACCGTGAAGTACACTGAAGTACTGTTGGCTGCGGGCTGCGTGTGTGCGCTTTCTCCTTTTCGTGAGGCTGCCTGGTTCTTGAAGCCCGCCATCCACTGAGAAAATCCAGAAGTCTTCAGGACGTCTGAGTCTGCAACACTCTGCTGCCTGGCCCTTGATTGACATTACTAAGGTGACTGGACTATTGTGCACGAGTACGAGGCACATTGCTACTCTTATTGTGAACACGTACTTAAGCTGAAACCACGTGACATATTTACGTTTTGCCCCCGTGTTTTCTAATTGTCCTAAGACACGTGTCACTTTTACGTTGTGCCCCGTGTCTCCTACTCTGTCCTAAAACACGTGTCACTTTTACGTGGGTACACGTAATGCTGAACCATTAACAAACAAACGTCGTATTGCTCACGTTTTTGTAAACCTTTTTCCTGTAAAGTGCTTGTATAGTGTTTAGCTTCTTTCTTGACCCATCCTCTTTCTCTTCTCCTCAGAGGTGTGTCCACTACATGAGATCCCGCCCTCCTGGGTGACAGCGCCTTCCTGTTACACACAAATAGCTGAGCCCACGCGCACCCACGCTGCACAACGTGAAGTACACTGATGTACTGTTGGCTGTTCGCGGTGCGCGGTGCGGCTTGCGGGGCCTGACTTATTGTAAGATGTCTTGTGCCTCACAAGGTAGGAAAGAGTTCCTTTTGTCACGAATAAGTTATTTGGATAAAGCTGCTCTTTTTGGTTGTTTGGTGCCAAGCACTCTGTACAGCTCCCTGTTACTTTCAATTGTGTGCTATGGAGCTGGTTTTGAGAAATGGGGAAAAAGAGGTGGGAGTGCTCATCCAAAACACTCCCTTCTGCTGTTTCCCCTAAAAATGAAAACAAAATGAAAAAAACAGTCCAATAGCTTCGCTTAATGGAAAAGAATCTTTCTTATCCGTGTCAAGTCTCGTTCATGAAACGAAGCCCTTGGAAGAGAGCAATGTTACTTTAGAAAAACAAACTGCGTCTTTAGGGACTAATGAAGTCTGCTCGTTAAAAAAAGCAAATGATAATATTACAAACGATCCATTTGATCCAGAGGATCATACACGAAAGATACAAAATATAATTGCTGACATTCATGACAACAAATACCTGCCCATTTCTGACATCTCAATGCTTGCTCCTGTAATTATGTCAGAGTTGGATAAAAGAGTGTGTTTATCGCTGGGGCCATCTACTCCAGTGTCTACTCAAGGAATAAGCATGGAACATGTTCACTTTCATAAATCAAACATTAAAGAGTCCCATTATCAATCCGTAGAATTGGAAAATACCAAAGAGAGAATTGATGTACAATATCCGTCCACTAGCTCTCCCACAATCAAATCCGCCGCTAATCCTCTCATACAGAACCCCTTCTCTGCGCAGAAGAATGTAAACACGTCGGTTCCTGTGTTTAATTTTTCCAACGTTCCTGATCAGCCGCAAACACAAGAAAGTATTGAGGAAGATCGACTCGACCAAAAGATTAATGATCTTCCGATCTTTATGAGAATTTTAAACTTGCTCGATCGTGGGCATGAATACTCACATCTCCTATTACAAGAGCTACAAAGGGAGCTGGTAAAAAACACCACACAGATAGCCAAAATTGAAGGTTATATCATGGCGCAAGAAGCGTGGCAGGGATATCATGCGAGCTGTCATATAATGGAACCTGCAAAAACTAAAAATGACATGTCATCTAATGATCTCCAAGTGGAAAAAAAACACATAGGATCGCAAACCTCTGATGATCCTCTGCTCTCACATGGCGTCCCAGTGACTTTTGCACAAATACTGCAGTGTAAGGTTGAG
The DNA here is from genome assembly GCF_040938575.1 of Ambystoma mexicanum. Lineage (NCBI taxonomy): Eukaryota > Metazoa > Chordata > Amphibia > Caudata > Ambystomatidae > Ambystoma > Ambystoma mexicanum. Next base: position 373,946,990 of record NC_090926.1, on the reverse strand, counting down.
AAGGGAGAGAGTTGTGAGTTATCGTCAGATGCGGTGAACATTGATTATTTGGAAGTTGCGAAATTGCAACATGAAAGACTGACACAAGTTGAGAACATCCTGGTCAAGATGAATTCTAAAAACAAAATTTTTGAAATGCTAAATGAGGCTCAAACTTCTAATGTTTGCAAGGACATAACAGAATCCTCCCCCGATAGTCCTACGATATTGATCAATCTTATGGAAAAAGTCAAGTCTAAAGACGATCACCAAGAATGTGCTGAAGCAAAGTCTAAGTTCTATTTCACGTCACGAAGAGCTAAGAAAAAACACTTAAAAGCCCTAAAAAGACATCATAAAAATAAAGGAATTTCCATTAAGGGCGAAAAAAAAATGCATGATCTTTCTAAAGAACTCTCTTGTGAAAACAAAGAACATATATGCTCTAACTTTGATCCAACCTTTGTAGGCTCTGCTGAACAAAAATTAAACCTAAGTGCGTTAAATGAGGAGAGCAAAAATGCTCTGCAATTGAAGCCGTCACCGATTCAAGATACTGTATCAAAACCACTGGTCAATTGAAAAAGAAACAGAAGTAGAACTTGAATCACTCTAATGGGGAACTGGTTGAAATGAAAAGAAACGTGTGTATGGAAACTGAAGCTACGTTACAAACTGAGTTGATGATTCAACCCCACTTAACCTCGTTCTTTACCAATATTTCTTAAAAAAAAAAGTGATGGTTTTATCAGAAACGATAAGCCCAAATGCAAGGATGATTCCTCTGGAGAGACAACTACTCTTGTGAGCAACGAGGAAAAACATCAAAAAGCTATGCCTATCAAGGAAGTGTTTGAAAAAATCGCCTTATTATTGGAATCCATCCCTAAAGAAGAAGGTGCGTGCATAGATATCCACATCAAGCAGGGACAATTGATTGAAAATAATTTGCAAATGAAGGAATACGATCAAACTTCAACTGATCCCTCATTACCCCCCCTGGTTAAGGCCTTCAAGCCAGAGGTATCCGCACAAATGGAACAGCATAACCTAAAAATGGTTGATCCTTTAAAAGATCAATATCTAGCAGGTGGAAGCACATCGGCAGAAAATAGAGTGTTTTGCTGAAGAGGTATTTCAACAAGAGTGCCCCATTGAAGCTGAAGAGAGTCAAACTATCCCGCAATTTCAGAATATTCCTTCCGAAATGAAAAACGCCATTGGCTGGATTAGCGATGTCAAAATCAATGGGACGGTTCGCATTAACAGATCGTTCCTTATGAACGCTCTATATAAAATTCCTTCACTTAGACACTTAGTTACAAATGATGCAGAGTGGATTAGATTGCCTAACATAAACAATAGTAGGATGTTGTCTAAAATGTTATCACCCATAATTGCCAAGTTAATCTGGGATCACCAGAGTGACCTTTCGATCCTGGGATTGGCGATGATTGGATTTCCCCAAATAAAAACAGCAATGGACTTTCTGGAATATCAACCTCCCCCATTGATATTGAATAGTTTTCCTACAGATTCAACAGTGGGACAAAATTCATCTAATAAAAATATGGTAGAACAACTTTCTGCCCTGACTAATGCCCTAAATGGGCTCAAATGGCTAGAACCACTTATTAAATCTGCTGCTAACAGAAGTACACCTATGGTTGCTTCATGAAGACATGACCTTACCATAGTGTCGTGGAATTGTTGTGGCCTTTTGAATTTAATGAGGTGGAGAGAAAGGGTAAAGACTGAAGCTTTTCCTAACATCTTTTTAATACAGGAGTCCATGGTGATAAAAGATATACAAATCGATGGTTATAAGGTCTGTTCTCATCATGCAAAGAAAGGGTTGGAAGGGAGACCCGCTGGTGGTATAGCGATACTGATCGATACACGATTAAAATTTACCATCAATAATGTGCATCAATCGGACATGTTCATCATACTGGATATTTCCTTCAAGGTTAGAACATATGGAAATCTCCTGTTGATCTCCTTATATATAGTAAATTTCAACTTGAAAAAGCTGTTGATATGCTGGGTGAGGCCCTTAACCATGCTCTTTGTAAAACACCTGATGCAGAAATTATCATTGAAGGCGATTTCAACTCTTACATTGGGAACTACGGTATCTATAAGGGCTGTAATTTGCACTATTATCAAGCTTCCAGTTTGAAAGGAAAGACTTGGTGTAAATTTCTTAAAGCCTGGAACATACACTTAGTTGCCCATACAGACACTCATAGTAAGGTTACCTGGAAAAGGGGTAATTCAAGTTCATGGATTGATCACATATTTGCCTCAAACGGGCTATCCGGTTCTTTGACTAAAACAAACACACTTAAGACTGAATTGGGCGACCATGTAATGATCACCACATCCATCATAAACTATTTCACCAGGTGTCCTCCAGTAGCTCTGCTATCTTTAATTCAATGTGATAGACCAGGTGTTTCGATCAAGTGGTCTCCTGCTACATGTAGGAAATTTACAGACCTAGTTAATAGAGATCTCTGGAAAGATGATGCACAAAACTGCATGGATAATTCTATAATTTTAAAATGGAATTGCGATATGATTGCCACACATTTAGGAAACGATATCTGACTCTACACTGAACAGTATTCCTGGGAATATAATGGAAGTGAATATTCTGTTGAGATCGCTGCCTTAAAAAGAAAGAAAAATGCCGAGATTCGGGTGTTAAAGAAGTCCACGCTGTGCCTCAAGGCCGAGCATATTTCTCTTAAAAAACAAGACTTTATTCATATATAAAAAAGCAGTAAAAAAGATCCATGATGCAAATAAATTACTTCAAAATCAGAAAATAGTAAATTTACTTTGCAAACGCAAAACTAAATATATATGCAACATAAGATCGCTAGACAAAGAGCCGTCATGCGAGTTTGATTCTGGTATTGACAGTGCAGCCTGGACTTCTTTTTTTCTAGCTAAATATGCACTTCCACAAAGTTTTAGAATGTTTGATATGCCTCCTGATTGTCAAACAATTCCTAATGTGTGTCCTTGGGGAAAGACAGACATAATTGAGGCTATTCATAAATTAAAAAGTTCTAAATGTGCAGGTTCCGATGGCCTGCCTCCCTGTTTAATTAAAGATGACCCTCTATTCTGGTCCTCTTTCTTTCTCACCATATTCCAAGAGATATTCCGCTCTAAAAAGATTCCTGAGTCATGGCTTACTTCAATCATTATCCCACTTCATAAAAAAGGTTCAATTGAAGATCCAAATAACTATCGCCCGATCGCTATCATTGACGTCGCAGCAAAAATATTTGCCTCTTTAATTCTGCTAGAGCTTGAAACGTTTGCACGCAGCCATGATTCCTTGAGTCCATCACAAGTTGGATTTCGTAAAGGGATGGGGACATCCCTTAATGCATGTTTGTTGGCTCATATTATTGCTCATTCCACATGCCCGACAAACAGTCCAGTCTTTGTAGCATCCCTTCATTTGAAAGCTGCTTTTGATGGGGTAATAAGGGGCATATTGTGGGAAAAATTGCGGAAAGCTAAGTTCCCCCAATACCTCATTACTCTTATTGAAATGTTGCACTACAACACCAATTTTAAAGTAAGAATCAACAGGGAAGGATCACTTACAGAAGCTATTCCTTCTTTCACAGGGATCAAACAAGGCTGCAATTTGGCAGCAATGCTCTTCAATCTTTATTTAGCTGACATTGAAGAATCATGGAATACTGAGAGATCGTTTGCAATTCGGATTGGAGCCTTCTCCTTGTCCTGGCTCGCATATGCAGATGACATCCTGCTTTTTGATCGGACACAGGCAGGTCTTCAAGCTAAACTTGATTGTTTCATGTTATACTGCAAAAACAATAACCTTCTAGTTAACCCACAAAAATCTAATATTATCATTTTTTCAAACACGAAAAAAGTACGTCAGTTTGGATGGAAAATTGACTCATCCCCCATTGCAACCTCTCTGACTTTACCATATTTAGGATTAATCCTCTCTAAGAATACCTCCTACAAAAGTACGAAAGAACAATTGATCGCGAAAATATTGCCATTAAAATGTCAAATGAAAATTCTGAAAATGAAACTTTGCAAATTCTCGTTGTCTCCACTTTTGGAATACTATTTCCAAAAAGTGGAAGCCATCCTATTGTACGGATTTGAGCTTGTGTTACACAATTTGGTACCCTTATTGGATCAACTGCAAGGGCAGATTTGGAAAGATGTACTAGGTTTACCATCATCTTTACCTAATGCTGTGGTCAGACACAAGTTGGGGTTCAACTCACTATCCTCCAGATACAACTGGAGCTTATTAGTGAATTTCTCGAAAATGTTTCCGATTAGAAACTCGCTATATACTGGATTAAATAGAATGTTAGCAGATAACACTCCTTCCTCTATGGTGCAATATAAAGTACGAATGTTGTCACTGTTGCTCAAGATCAATTGCCCTGTGGAAGATTTGGAACTTTTTCAAGGGAAATCAAAAAAAGCTATTTCAATGTGATTGGGCTGATACGTGTGAGAAAATGGTAAGCTATTCCTCATGTGCGGAATATTGTAAATTCACACACAAGCAGATACCGCGCATGTCTTATCTAACACTTTGCCCTTGTTCCAATGTTCGTCGCACCTTTATGCGTTTTCGACTTGACTTATTTCATACTCGATCTAGAACAAAACATTGGCATAAAGATGCACTTGATCACACTAATGAAATATGTCGCTTTTGTAACTTAGCACAAGAAACTTTAAAACATCTGTTTATTTGCTGCAGCTATTTTGAAATTGTGCGCTGTATAGTTATGAACTCTTTTGTGCAAGCTAATACGAACTCAGCTAGAGAGTGGATATGGATTAAATGTATGTGGGGTTCAACGGACTCATCAATAATTAAAACAACGAACTTGGCAAACATCATTGAGAAAGAATTAGAAAGAGTTCCTTGACTACATAGACCTATGAGTTTGATGAGAGTAGAAGGATTTGGAATCTAGTTTATTTGTGTACATATTTTAACTTATGAACTAGTCATTTTATGTTTAACATGTGTTAAATTGATTATGTCATGTACATTAATATGGGTTGTTGATGGCTTTTAACTGATTTTGTACTGTTTTGAAGAAATCACAAATTATTTGTAAGGTCTTTGTTTTTTATTGACTAAAAAAAAATAAAGTTCTATACAAAAAAAATAAAAATTGATTTTTCAGAGGTGGTTGCAGTAGTTTGGAATGTTATTCCTAGAGAAAGATGGATCCAAGAATTGCAGGGGGATGAGGTGTTATGCATGTTCATGGATTACACTGTGAGAGGTTAGCCAAATAAGTGTGTTGGATGAGGCGTGTCTTCCATTTTGGGAGATTAGAGATGAGTGTTCCATTGAAGATGATTTGTTGGTGAGAGGGACATGTTGATTCCACCTCAGAGTCTGAGGGAAGGTTTGATCGAGAGGGCGCACCAGGGGCATCCTGGTTCAACAGGCACCAAACTGAATGTCCGGTCCAAGTATTGTTGGCCTTGTCTGGACCTCAAAGTTGAAAAGTTTTTGAGATGTTGCTGGGCTTGTCAAAACTCTGACAAGAGTTGACATTGTAGGCCCATATAACAACTTGGGTAGTGAAAAGAGGTTTTTAACTGTCATGGTCGACTTTTATTCTAAATGACTGGAGATCAAAATGGTACGCAGAATAGGTGCATCTAATGTCATAAACATCTTGTAGAACGTGTTGAGGAGAGAAGGTTACCCGAAAACTTAGTGGAAATGGTGTACAGTTCGGGAGCCGTGAGATGGCGAGGTATTGATATTGATATTTTATTTCTATCGCGCTCGTACACAAGTGTTTCAGAGTGCGACAAGGCAAGGGAGGGGAACAGGGGAGACCAAAACAGCAATCTTACTAGGCCGAGTGACATTGAGAACGCGCAAGTGCATGGGAGAGGGGGAGGGGAAAAGTGCATGGAAGGGGAAAGAAGTGGAAAGTGCGAAGCAGAGGAGAAACAGATAAATAACAATAAATAAATAATAAAGGCAACAAATTCAAGGTATGATAGGACGGTTGGTAATCAATGGAAATGTTCAACTTACTATCATCCACAAACCAATGGGCTTGTGGAAAGGTGCAATAGAGTTGTTGTTGAAGCCGTGGAACAGGCCATCAGAAACAACAGGTCGGTAGACATGACATTACAACACAAATTATGGAGTGGTAGGACATCTGTTCAGGCTGACTCTGGTCTATCTCCATTTTTGTTTGTGAGAGGCAGAGAACCCAACACAAGTTTGAATCCTGTATGGGTGAATGTGAGAAAGATGAGGAGAGAGCAGAGCACCAAGAGTGCTAATTTTTGTGAGGAAAGGAGTGGTGGTTTTGTACAGGCTTGAGTAGTACCTGCTGATTTAGTAAGGATAAAGAAGGGAAGGTCAGTGAGAAAGGGAGAGTCTAAGTATTCCAGTCCTGTGGGAGTAAAGAAAGTGGTTACAATGCTGTCAGGGTACAGGATGGTTTAATTTTGAACATGGATGATAGAAATGGGTTGGGTGATGTGGATGATGCTATGGAGACTAACACGAGTGTGGATGAGAGAGCTGCCAATTCGAGAGATGAGCAAGAGGTTGTCACGAGCAACCAAGGTGTTGAAGTGAGAAGAAGAATGAGGAAACTTCCATTGTGGTAAAAAAAACTGTCATGAATTGAAGAGCCAAGAACTTTTTCTTTAGATTTTGCAGGAACACTAGCATTTTTGTTTTGTGTATTACACTATTATTATGTTTTTGTTTTGTGTGTTCTGATTACATTATTATAAATTGTTTGTTTTGTTGGGGAAATGAGTGTGTGTAGTGTCCTCAACTGTGCTCCCTCCCACGTGGTTGGAATGGAGGGTGCATAGTTGTGTGTAATGTATGTGCGTGGTGTGGAATGCGTGATAGTGGTGAGACGGTTGGGAGTGAAGGTGAATGTCGGATGTCGGAGGGAGCACAGTGTTGACGATAGATAAAGTAGCATTGCTGCTCACCAAGACGTTCCAGCTTCTCATAGACATTCCACTACAAAAGGGTTTTGTAGGACCCTTTAGACATGGAGGTGCATCAGAAACGGCCTGTCTTGCGTGCAGTAATGTACGTTTGCACCCCTCATTTCCCAGGGTAGCAACATTTTTGATAACAAGTTAGGGAAAATGGCATTTTAACACATACACAGCACACAATAATAAAATCAATGTGATGCTTATGCATACAAAGCACTGGCTTTGTTAGATTTCTCTGAGGACCAGTCCTGGGATTTTCAAGGCCCTGTTTGGCAAAATAGATGCAAATGTTATAATTTGCATATGTATTGACATCATCTGAAGTGACATCACAGAAAAACAGATTACAATGAGTGTAATCAGTCATTCTGGACCGGAACACTGACCTGGGACTTTGGGTCTGAAGACTGCTCGGTGTTGAGAGAAAGACCATGGTGTCCAGTAGAGTGAACTGTTTTCCCAAAGCTATTAAGAGTTTGCCCATGTGCAGTAGCACTTGCGCAGAATGGAATTACCATAATAAATAATCTTGGACCCAAATAACAGGACAGATCCAAAGAATATGGTAAAATACTACTTTATTATCAGATCAATAAAGTGGGTAAACCTGGAGAACAACAAGTCATAGTCCACACACTCTCAACTACATCTCAGTTACACAAAGGCTTTATACCTCGATGTATGGCAACTTTGACATCATCCTACGTGGCAAATAATAAAACCTATCGGACGGAGGAATTGATTAGGGGAACATGTCTACATATAGGTCCTGTAAGTGTTAGTAACATTATTGGCTGCCCCTCGGCTGGCAGGCAAGCCTCAAACCTCCCTCTGACTACATATAATACAGATTATAACAGCATAACAGCAGCTGAGTGGCCCCTGCAACATTGTATGCTCATCATTGCATGGGCCCTCATGATTGGTTGGCATCTTCTCCCAACGTTGGACACTCGGCTCACTAGCAACGCGTAAGCAAAACTAAACCCAGGTGCAGAGAACAATGTTAGACTACTACCCAATTGCCCAATTAATCTACCATCTTTCATCAGCCAAGCCTTCAGCCAAGGCATCTTCTTTGTACTTGAACTTGCTGGATGTTGTCTTCTCTGGAACTTTAAGGGGAGTTAAGGTACATTGTTTTCTTCGTTCTGCGTTTCTGAATAGGCCTCGTTTTCTGGCATTGCACCACGTGTGAGGAGACTATGATTTTGTCCAACTCTCCTTTCTATTTAGTGCTATTTGATTCAATTATATCAGGTGTCATTACCCTCTTCGGCCTCTGGAGACTTGGTTTCTGCGTCTCACATGTGCTTTTCTGCATCTTTAATTGTCAATACTTGGCATCCACAAATGTTCACTCATTTACTTAATCTGAGAGAAATATGTCCTGCATACATTGCTTATCCTCGTTGACTCCCTTTCTACCCCCCAATTATTTCTTGCTGTGGCATCCTTGATCTTTGGCCAACAGCTATTCTTTGTTCATGCACAAATGTATATTTCCATCGTCTTTCAGCTCTGCAGACCTGGTCTCTCTCCTTCGAGCTCTTTGCGTACTATTATTCGGAGCCAATGTCCATCTTTTCAACATGAACGCTTTACCCCTGTTGTATTTTCTACTGCAGCAAACTTCTATATGACTCATCTACTTTGCGTTTCTGTGTATATACATTTACTACTCATCTAGTTACTTATCATCTTTGTATATATGATTTCTTGTCACTTGTATGTATGTAAGTCTCTTTGGTTTTTCAGTTATATCTTCATTCTTTAAGTATTCTTATATCGTTTCAGTGTGTCATTATGTATTCTCCTCATGACATCACTTTGTACCAGTCAGATTTAATGGAGCTCTTCGATGTTCAGTGGTGTCTGCAAATCTCCTGCTACCACTTAATTTCAAGGGTACATTCAGTACGGTTGTCTGAGTGCATAACATATCTCATACACTCGATGCAGTATTGGAATAATACCTGGTTTCATACACTGTGTCTTCCTGTTGTTCATCCAGTAGGTCAGAGGTGAGAGCTGGGTTCTATCAGTGATGCACACATCTTCTCTTCTACATTCCTCCATCTGGTCGAGTCCTCAGCCACCTCCTCTTTCTCAATTCTCTTTATCCCTCTTCCACAGAATGACTTCTTTGGGATCCATATCTGAGTCACCCCTCTTAAGTCACCTGCATTCTTTATGTGTTCATCTACACTCCAGGTTATATGGGAGCACTGCCCAGTCGGCTGACAGAACACCCAATGTCCTACATAGTTCTTATGGTCCTTAGGGTAATAAAACTTTGTTCCTGGAAGTGCCAAAGGGCTTCCTTTCAGAAGCTCATGGGTGGTATATTCTGTCTGCGTGTGCTTGTCAGTGACCGCATTCACATCTATCATTATCTTCATCCCAATTGTTTCTTTGCTGTCTTCTTGCACTGTCCTTTGAATATTCTTATAAGACCGAAGGCTAGCAATACTAACACTCGTATTGCTCCAAGTAGTTTGAAGGCATTCGCCAACCAGGTTGGAACCCATGAAAACAGGGACGAAAACTAATCTTCCTGCATGGTCTTATCTAGTTTTTCCACCATCTTCCTATGCAAAGTTGACAACATAGTTATTTATTCTGTCAGTGTACCATTTTCATCATCATGGGCATGTGTGAATATACAGTAAGAAGGCCCGATGTTGGCGCACACACCTCCTTCCATTCCTGTAATTAAGTCCAGGACATACCTGTTCTGGAGGGCCATGAGCCTGATTGCCCTCCGTTCTTCTCTGATCGCATTAAATCCTTTTATTGTGTTGATCATGTGTAGCAGCTCCCACCTAGTGATCTGTACCCATTTGGCATTTACTGCAGTCTGAGTCCCTGGCATGAAGATAGATGTGAATATCACTGCCATTCTGCTGAACAGTTTATGCTCATCTCGAATATCATTATATGTGTTTATTGATTTTGCTGAGAAGTAGTTCTCCCTTTTTTGTCGAATATGTTTAAGCAATCTTTTTTTTCTCAGGTGTGCATCCATTTTGGGAAAATCTGTGATCTCTAGGTTGCTTTGTGGTATTACTAAAGCTGATATGCTTATCAGTACTAATGAACACACTCCTCCCCATTCTAATGGCAACTTCATATATGCTATTGATCCACAGGCCCAGTAGTGGTCCATCAGGATCGCTATTCCTTCCTCCATTCCTGGTGCATGAAAAACACAGCCACACTTGAGATTTTCTCAAACTTTTATTGTGGCGTTATTTCTGAAGCATAGGGAGGCATTCTTCAGGGCTAATGTCTGCAATGGTCCCCCCTCATCGTCAACCCATGTTAACAACCTTGCGATCTTACGCGATTGGTCCTTGCTTTCTCTTTCTGCATTTACCACAACTACTTCCCATTGTCCTGTTAATGCAATTGCCTTACACACAATCAATCCATCGGCCCATCCCTCAGGAGGATGGACTGTTCCTATAATTCGTAAGCAAAAAGTGAAGAATACGGATAAAAGACTATTGAAACTCCATTCTAAGAAAAAGAAAGTAATGTAGAGCTGTGTAGGAAATTGTCATGATTGGAATTTTTAATTTTAATTTTTTTAAAGTTTGTAATAAACTAAATAAAAAAATACAAAAAAACAAAAACAAAAAAAAATCGCAGTTGACCTCTTTCCCAGCATTCTCATATTTATTTCCCTTTCTTATCCTTGCATTGTGAATTCCGATTTTCCTTGACTTTGATTCCTGCTCCATTTATTCCAGGCTGGTCATATTTTATTATTCGGCGCAGTGTCTCTTGCTTTACACATAATTGTCTTCTCTATAGGATGTTGCTTTACTCACCCACATGATGGACGCTGACCTGCCCTGGAATTATCGTCTGGTTAGGCAAAGTGCAAGGTGAGTCAGGCAGTGTGCCTTTTTTATTGATACGTCTGTTGCTATGAATATTTTAGATGTTCCCAAGCTATAAGGGAACATACATAGCAGCTTTCATCTGACTTTTTTCTCCCCACTTTCTTCATGTGCTGATACTACTTTGTATATTTCAAATGGGCCGAATTGTCAAGATCTGAATATATACCTCCATTGTCTTTCCCAATATCTCTTTTAAGTCAGACAATTTGTTTGGAAATGTCAGGAAAAATATCACTCATGTTTTTGTCACTAATAAGATGGATGTCCCATTCTGGGATACTTCATTTGAATTATAAAACAATGGGCCTCATTACGAGGTGGGCGGTAAGCGATTACCGGCACCGGTAAGGGCACCGGTGTCCGTAATCCCTTACTGCCCTACTACGAGTTCCCTTTGCGGGTCCTCCCTTAACGCCTGGTTTTTCCAGGCGTTAAGGACGGAACCCGCAACGGGACTCTGGAGCTAATAACGGTACTGCAATTTGCGGTACCGTTATTAGCGCCTTCCCCATTCCCATTGAGCCCTATGGGGGGCTCAAATGGGAATGGGGAAGGGCCCTGGTGAATGGGGAATTACCGGTCCCGCCAACCTTGGAATGGACCAGTAATTGCTCCATTCACGAGGGCGGAGTCGGTAGGGTTTTGGAGGCAGCCATGGAGCTAACAGCTCCATGGCTGCCTCCAACCTCGTAATGAGGCCCAAGATCTCACGAAATGTAAAGAGCATAAAAAAATAAAGACAACACATATGGCAACATGTATTGCCATAGTATTCACATGCCACATTATCACTTTTGGAGTAGCTGATCTTCTCGTTAACAGTGTGTGTTTTTATATAATGGAAAATTCCCATTTTCTATTTACTTTTTTCACCATTCAGTCCATTTTTACATTTGCACTTTTTTATTACATGAACTGAATTATAATGGCAATAATAACTCTACGAATGATAGGACTGCTTTTAGGATTTTCTAAAAATATAAGAACCTCCACATTTCATCGTACTATAGCTTGATATGTTTGGAGTATGTATACAAAAACAGCATGCAGAAATGTGTGCAACGTATCAGGCAGTATTAAGTTATATTGCACAATGTCCTTATCATGTTTCAATGAAGCCTGCATGAGGTCAAGGACACGGGGTGTTGGTGTCCATGCTCACCGTCCCTGGAGTTCCCTCTGCATTGCTGCCGACGGCCCTGCTGACCCCTCCCCCCTGCTGGAATCATTTCAAAATCCCACTGGCTCCCCTGGGAGGGTGAAGCCTGTGCGTTATCTCCTGGTTTCTTGTTTTATGTTTGCCTTGTCTACCTTTGAGCGATCCATAAGGACTGGTGAGTCATTAAGCCAGGTAACGAAGTGGAACCACTAGATCCTTTTTATTATACGGTCTGCTCCAATTGTTTGAATTGTATCTCTACGATCCTAAAGCTGTGAGGCCAGTGTGAAACCTCCTGCACTCCGTATTGACTTTACTGACTTTATTGATTTATTGGGGGTGTTGCCCAAGCCCCTTAAGTGCAAGGGTGAAGGGTGAACTTGGCTAATCATCATGTCATTCACACTCAACCAGGAATCTGCTCGTGTACATGGCCCTGGGCTTGGCTTTGTACACAGGCTTGCATTGGGCTCAAAATGGAAAATACTGACCCTTAAAAGGACAAAACCAAATCTAAATTTGAACCCAGTCATCTCGGCTTCCTTAAGCACTGTTGAGCCAGTGCATTGCAGCAAAGTTAATCCTGCCAACTCCTTTGGTGAGGTCCATTTGCTGCTTGGGGAGATTCTGCAGTTTCTGGGTGCACTCAGTGCCGTTGCTAACCTTATACTTGGAGAGGGGGTAAATGTAATTCTCACTGACACTGTTACGGCTGCAGAGACCTCCAAAATCTCACCCTCCCCTACCGTAGTTGTTCGAGGCCCATAGAGTCAGAGGGGGGTGATAGCTGGCTAGTCCCTGTTGGCCAACAGACACATCAACACCTTGAGGGGCCACTAAGCATTTCAAGCCTGGCAGCCCTATTTTCAACTCCTGCGCAAAGCCCCCCTGATCCCACGCAGAGTAAAATTCTTGCTGTCACCCTCCCCCAAGTTAGGTTGGCTGGAGGGTCACCGTACTTTGGCCAGACCTGCAATTTTGTGAACAAATGGAGGTGTGGGTGGGCATCTGCCATCTAATATGACTATCACCAATGTGACCATCAACCAGCACACTGCCCACACAGTATTAAATCAGGGTAGTGAGTGCTGCGAGAGTCCAGCATGCACACTAGAGGTAATTGTCACAGCTCCACTGGCAGGCTCACTTAACCTATCAACTGGTGCCTGGAAAACAGTCCCTGCCACCCTGGAGCAAAAAGGGGAGGATGGTGAAGGGTCATGGGAGTGCCACTGTAGTTGCAGTAAAGTTATGTCGGAACTAATGCTAATTAAAAACATGCTAATATCCCCATTTGACGTTGCTAGAAAGAGAGAGAAAGTGGGGAGACTTCCAATGAATCAGACGGGAGAGAAAGGGAACTTGACAAGCCAGTAAGATAGCTCAGCAGGTTGAGCGCCCGCTGCTGGGATCTGAGCATGATCTGCAGGTCGCAGGTTCGAATCCCGGCAAGGCCAACTCAGCCTTTCATCCTTCCGAGGTCGATAAATGAGTACCAATTTCGGTTGGGTTATATTGCATGCTATGCAAATATGTGCTCTGTAAAGCGCTTTGGATTAAGGTGCTTTATAAATAACACATCATTATAAATGATTTAAGGATGTGAGGACTCACCACTGCAAGGAAAGCATGGTATAAAAAAGTGAAGACAGACACAAGAGATCACAGTTCAAGGGTGTTTATTGAACTTCAATGGATTGGCTGAACGCCTATCTATCCTAAATCTAAGGATGTGGGCAAGCTATGACCATCAAATAATAATAACCTAGTCCTTGGGTAGTCTCTGTCAAAGTAAAAGGGCATATAGTAATAAACCTATTGCCAATCCTTACTTCTAAATACAAATGGTGTGGACAACAATGTATGTAAAAAGAAAAGTATTCAAGAAATTATATTTAAGGATGGTTGAGCAGTTGACTTCCCTTCCCCACGTTTTCAGCACGGGGCAAGGCGTCATGCTTGAGCTTCACAGACACTCTGGCTTCTCTGCCACAAGGATGCAGTTTAAAGCATAGGTATCAGGGCCTTCTGCCAAAGTCTCTTTCCCAGTAACAGTCTCTTATTGCAGAGGGCCTGTCATAACAAACAAGCACGAAAGTTCTTTTCTTATCAGCAATTTCACATTCACAAGTTCTCGGGTGCACTGTTCACCATGGGTCTCCCTCATTCAGGCTCGGACCCCTTAAGCACAATATTCACAGTTGGTCTCCCTCGTTCAGGCTCGGACCACTTAAGGACAATGTTCACAATTGGTCTCCCTCGTTCAGGCTCGGACCCCTTAAGTTCACAGTTCGTCTCCCTCATTCGGGTTGCGACCCCTTGAGCACAATGTTCACAATTGGTCTCCCTCGTTCGAGCTCAGATCATGCAGTCTCACATTCTAAGCTTTCCCTTTTTGTATAAAAAATCGAAGACTTTCGATTGTGCAATGGATTTTGCTTAAACCGTTGCCGGACCACTTCGATTCACTTCATTTCTCATTCTCCTTTTACTTTCGCTTCTGCCACTTCTTGGCTGGATACCTCACAGAGACCTTCGATTAAGCACACTTGCAGTGCCGGACAGCTCTGTCACTGGTATTGTATCTTTCTCTGTTAAAGTTCAAACATCCATCAGCAATTAAGCTTTCCTCGTGTCTTTTATCACACGCATTCCCAATCTTCATTCTTGTGCTCTTTATACAACGTTGCCGCTTGCAACCTTGACTTCAACAAAGACCTGTCTTGCATCGGTCTCCCCAACTCACCAGCTCTGTTGATCTTCTGGCGCTGATTTGATCTTGGAGCCAAGGACGGTACCACGGCGGCTGCTGCTCCTCCCCAAAATTCTGGATTCTTCAGTCTGGTTTCCTGCCCTTATGCTTTTTAATCTGAAGGATTCTGGAAAGTAACAGTTTCTCGCCTGAAAAGTCAAGGGTATCTCCCTCCTTGCGCACCCTTCTTGTTTTGCTGTCTTTCTTCCCTCAGTCAGCTGCCATCTGGAAAATACTGTTCCTTTGTGTGCTTTACCTTGCTCAGAATGTGCTCTCATGCTCTGCATTTTATCCAGTTGAGGAAGCTTAATGGAAGTCAGGTGTGAGTGGTTACCAGTAATTGCCTGACCATAGTAGTGGGACATGTCCAGTACAATGCTCGGTGTGAGTCTGTCTTCTCACAAAGCGGTTGATCGTCTGAAAGTGTTCATGAAGGTAAAGGGGGGGTAAAGTTCACAAATATCCTACGGGTTAGGATGGGGTAAAGGTGTTACATGGAAGGAGATACTGTGTCTTGCCATCTGGTGTCGCACTCCCCAAAGATCCCTCATCCAGGTGATCCTCCCGCACTGGTACACCCCCAGGGTCTGGATCCAAAGGCGATGGCTGTGCCATGGCCACCTGAGAGAGAGACCTTCAGGGACTATCGGGTGAGACACCTTCTGGTTTCTCACATACCCTTCCTCTATGCAATGTAGCTGCATTTGTTTCACAGGGAAACTGGTAAAGGAAATCAATGTTCCCCTGGTATTTACCGTTTAGTTGTTCCACAGTGAAATAGTAGGGTGGCAGGTCTACGAACCATCACATGACTCGAGGCTTCGAGTCCTTTTTGTTGACTTATCCATACTAAAGGTGAGTGGTTGGTGACAAGCAATAAATTCCTTTCTAGAAGATAGTATCTTAGATGGGTGATTGCCCATCTGATGGCAAGGGCCTCTAATTCCAACACAGAGTAGTTCTTCTCACGTGGGAAGAGTTTTCGACTAGTGAATAGGATAGGGTGTTCTAATCCATCACTAATTTCCAATAAAAATGCTCCTAGCCCTGTGAGAGAGGCATCAGTTTGTAATACAAATTCTTTAGAAAATTCTACTACATTTATGATTGGGTTCTGACATAAGGTTTGTTTTAAGTTGTAACATGCATAGTCCTCATCAGTCCAATGAATCTTTTGGGATTCTGCGTTCTTGTATTTTTTCTGTCAACCTAGCTGTTCTCTCTGAGAAATTTGGGATAAACCTACGATAATAACTGATAAATCCTCGGAATTCCCTAAGGTCTCGCTTGGTTTTAGGCGTGGGAGTATCTAGGATGGCTTTCACTTTTTCTCATTGGTAATGTACACTGCCATTCCCTACAAAGAAGCCGAGGTACTTCACGGCCGATTGAGCCAGCTTACATTTGGATGGATTGGCAGCTAAGTCGGCCTCTCTGAGGGTTCTCATAATAGTTGAAAGATGAAGAAGATGGTCTTCCAAAGTCTTACTATAAATGACTATGTCGTCAAGATAGGCCCCACAGAAATCGGAATAGGGCTGTAATATCCTGTCCCTAAGCCATTGGAAAGTGGCTGGGGCCCCATGCAGGCCAAAAGCGAGGACTTTGAACTGGAATAGTGCCAGGGGCATTGAGAAAGCTGTCTTTTCCTTATCAGGTCCATGTATGGGGACCTGCCAATATCCCTTGGTTAAGTCAAGGGTTGATTGGAATGTGGCATTTCAGAGTTTATCTATTAACTCATCGATGCATGGCATAGGATATGCCTCGAAGACGGAGATAGCGTTGATCTGCCTGAAGTGTATACAAAACCTCCAAGAATGTTCATGTTTAGTTACCAACAGTATATAGGGGAGGACCATGGGCTTGAAGGGGGCTCGATAATGTTTGCCTTCAGCATTTATTTCACTTCCTCAACCGCTATTTGTTTTGGGGCTTCTGGGAGTCTATATGGTTTCAAATGGACCACTTTTCCCTTTGAAGTTCTGATATAATGATAAGTACCATGTACTCTCCCTGGTTTCTCACAGAATACATCGGGGAATGCCATAACAAGGTCATTCAAATCTTCTTATTTCTGTCTAGATCGTTCTTGGGGAATAAGCTCAGAGTTGTCTATCTCCTCCGGTACCAAACAAGACAATATTGAGGTGGTGGCAGCCGAAGGATTTTCGGTCCACTTCTTTAAGAGATTTATGTGGTAAAGGTTGTCCTTTTCTTCCTATCGGATTGGGCTATTTCATAGGTACAGGTCCCGGTTTGCACTAGTACCTCATATGGCCCATGCCGCTTTGAGACAAGTTTATTTTCAGAGGTAGGAAAGAGGACTAATACCTTTTTGTCCTGCTGAAAAAGATCTTAAAATCACCTTTCTGTCATAGGTGGACTTCTGTTGGGCTTGAGCTTTTTCCATGTGAGTGTGGACTAGATTCAGAACGAGTTTCATGTGCTCTCGCAATCGGGTAGCTGTTTGTGAGAGTGGAATAGGTGCCTCTTGCCTCTCTTCCCAGGTCTCCTGGAGCACGTCTAAGACATCCCTTGGTTCTCTACCATAGAGTAACTCAAAAGGGGAGAATCCGGTTGATGCCCGAGGGGTCTTTCTTACTGCAAATAGGGCCCATGGGATCATGCGATCCCATTCCTTCCCATCCTCATCTACCAATTTTCTCAAAATCATAAGGGTTTTATTAAATCTCTCTACCTATCCATCCGTTTGGGGGGTGAACTGAGGTTCTTAAGGTGGCAAAGTGTGGTAATTCCTTAACTTCACCCTTAAGCTTACTCATGAAATTGGATCACTCTGTCAGAATTTCCTTGCAGAGACCAACCCTAGAAAAGAATGGTAGGAGGTGTTTTAAAATTTTCTGAGTTGTGGTGTTCCATATGGGAAAGGCTTCTGGGTACTGGGTAGTGTAATCAACAATTACGAGAACATATTTATTACCCAGTGTAGAGGTTTCCAACGGTCCAATGATATCCATCCCAATTCGGGAATCAGGGACTTCTATTATCAGTCATGGGTTTAGAGGGGCAGGTAAGTGAATATGTGAGCTGGATTTCTGGCATATTTCACATGTCTGAATGAAGTTCTTTATGTCAGCATGGATACCTGGCCAGTAGAATTTCCCACTGATGTGAGCTTGGGTCTTACATGTCCCCCTGTCAAATGAGAGTGTGCAATCTCTATCACAATCCTGCGATGGGCTTTGTGGTATTACTGAGTTTTATTTAGGCCTTCTCAGGACGTTTCCCTTCTATTAAGCAATCCCTGTTTCATAAACAAGAAGGGACTCCCCTTTTCTTGTCCTTCTCCCTCTGGACTCAGTTGTAAGAAAGCCTCTGCGAGTGCTGGATCATTTCGCTGGAGAAGGCTATATCGGTAAACGATGGTAGTTTCTTCTTTCCTTTTTTCACTTTCTTCCTTAAAACAGGGAAATAGAGCCTTCTCAAGAATTCCCTGTGCAATTTTGTCCCCTCAGTATATTTCAAATGGGGTTTCGCCATGGTTCCGTAAGAGAACCTTTGAGGCCGATTCATGGAATTAATGTGCGCTGAAAATTCCCGCGCAAGCGTGCAAAAACATGCGAATCGCAGCGCAAGTGCGAAAATCAAAGCGAAACCCACGCATAGCGATTCATGGAAGTCCGTGCGTGTGTAAATCCATGGATGTGCGCTAAAATCCTGCGTGGTGCACGCTGGCGCACACGTCTTCAAACAGCGTGAGCTACGCGCACAGCGAAAGCACACATAGCGAAGTGCACACAACAAAAGTAGGCGTTACACGGGGCGTAACACGTGGAATGGGGAACAACGCGTGAAAATGTGGGCGTCACGGGGGAAGTACAGGAGGCAAATGCACGGAACGCCCACACGCGCAGCTACAACACCTATTCATGGAATCGAACGGCTAACGCGTGTGCCAAAAAAGATGCGCTAATCCGGAAACACGTATGCCAGCAGGAAGCAGGCGTACGTGGACCCGCGCAGCATAAAAGTGCGCGCAAACAACAAACAAGCTCAGACGCCAAGATGAATATACCGTTCCTCACAGCAGTGGTCGTGCGATACCGCAGGAGGAGGAGGAGGATAGTCAGGCCTAGAATTGTTACACTCAGAACCAGCCTTTTTGGGATGCCTGATGACCAGGTGTATGGGAGGTACAGGTTTCCACCTCACATAATAACCAACCTGGTGAGTGAGTGGGAGGATGACCTCACATCACCCACCCTGTGCTCCCAAGCACTGAGCCCCTTGGAAAAGGTGCTCAATGTACTGCACTTCTTGGCCACTGGTTCATTTCAGCGGCCAACTGCCATAGTGGGGGGGGTCTCACAGGCCACACAGTCACGCTGCCTGCACCAGGTGTTGGCCATCATGACTGCACGCCCATCAGTCCGCAGGCACATATACCTGCCCAGAACACCTGCAGAAAGGCAGGCTGTCGTCCAGGATTTTTACGGGGTGGCACACTTCCCCAAAGTGCTAGGTGCCATTGACTGCACCCATGTGGCTCTACGTCCTCCCAGGGCAACTGAGCACATCTACAGAAACCACAAGCACTGGCATTCCATCAACGTGCAGGTAGTATGTGATGCCAAGGGAATCATCACCTCAGTATATGCCAACTATCCAGGGTCCACCCATGACAGTTTCATTTACAGAATGTCAACCCTAAACCGGGACCTAGAAGCTGGGCGGCATGGCGATACATGGCTGCTTGGTGAGTATAAATGCCCTGCATGTCAGATACTGAGTAATGTCACAACCCCACTAATGATACCCATCATCACCTCCCCAGGGGACAGTGCCTACCCACTGAGCACCCACATGATGACGCCAATTCGGAACCCCACCACACCACCCGAGGTAAGATACAACACAGCCCATATTGCAACCCGGGCATAGTGGAGCGCACATTCGGAGTGCTCAAGTCATGCTTTCGCTCCCTTGACCGCTCTGGTGGGCAGCTGCTATACGCGCCCCCAGTAGTGTGCAGGATCATAGTGGCAGCATGTGTCCTGCACAATGTTGCAACACGCCGGGGCCTGCCGGTGGACATGGTGGTGCCCCCACATCCCCAACCACAAGCATGCCCGCTGCGCATGGGAGGGGAAAGGACACATGGTGAGGCAGCCCGTATGCAGCTGGTGGCTAATTACTTCACCTAAAATCACACCCCTGTGGAGTGCACACAGCCCTGGCACATACCAGCTGACAATCAATGATGATGACATATGGGACAGTCAACTGTCACAACCATACCAGCCTTAGATTGGTCACCTGGAATTGTTACATTGTGTGCATCCCTACCTTGCGAAAGACAACCAATGCTGTGTCACAAAAAATACACACATTTAAGCTGCATGAATGACTACCCCCTTGCAAAATACAACATGAAAATAGCGCCATGTCACCCAACCCCTCCCCAGTTCAGCCACCCAACACACCATGGCATGTCTTGCAATGTGAAAGCAAACAAAGCAATGCACAAGACCTGACACAAGTGTCACAAAGTGCACTGTCTCAAATGGAAACTGCCCACAGACAATATGCTCCCAGTAATCATTAACAAACAGCACACATGAACAAATACTTACCACCAACACAATACAGCAACATACCATGAAACATTGCAAAAACATGACAGTACTAAGTCAAAGTAGTGGTAGTCTTACACCCTGAATAAGCCAGCACATCACCCCTTCCAACTGTAGAGTGTTGCTGCCACGCAAATGTGTCAGTGTACTGCATACAACATGAACTCCATCTGCAAAGGAGACGGCCTTGTGAAGACATGAGGAAGGGACCTGCAAATTAGGAGGTAGACATGGATGCACAAGCACATATCAATACACCATGCAGTGTACAATACAACAACAATACCCACTAGGGATGTACACACAATATTGACTACAGACTGCCCACACAGCTCATGGGAGCCCAATGTCACTGTGTAAGTCACTGTCACTTGGTCACACCCTTTGCAAGCCCATGGAAACGGGAAGCTGGAGGGGTGTGTGTGTCACGAGCCAAAGCATCTAACCCAAACTCAGGACAAGCCTGCATGTGCCCAGCCGGAATACAGTGGATGCCCACGAGAGCCACACAAGGCAACACACTGTAAAAAAATCAAAAATGCCCATGTGGGGGAGGCCACCCAGGAGGTTCGAGGACAGGGTGCACACCAACACCCACCTGCGTGGATGTTGCGAGAAAAAAAATACCTCCATGGGCTCATGGCCTGCACAGCTATGCTGTCGCTCTCTTCACCCTCTGCTGCTGCATCAGGAGGTGGTGGCACTATGGGAGGCAGCACACGCAAAGCCCTGGTATGGTCCTCCATGGCAGCAAGCATGCGGGTCTGGAAGGTCTGATTCTGGAAGATTAAAGTGCGGAGATCCCCATGCAGCACGTCACGGGTTGCCTGCACTTCTGCACGCATGGCCTCGCGGGATGCCCGGATCTCCTCACGTGTTGCCTGCAGCTCAGCTGAGAGTGAACGTGTGAGCTGCTCCAGCTGCTGTTCTGCCCTAACATTTCGGGAAGCCTGAAGTTCAAGCAGACTCTGCTGAGGTTATGGAGTTCCACCCTCAGGGCTTCCCAGTGGCCCTGTGACTCTATTGATATGGATTCGCGCAGAGTCTCCAGTGCCGCCCGTCGGTCCCTGTTGGACGCCAACATGTCTTCCCTGTGTGATTGGCAAATGGAGTCTGTTGCCTGCTGTTGTTGCTCCATCTGCCTTTCAGGGGGGATAATGGAAGTGGCCACCCTCTCCATTTCTTGAGCCATCATTTCTACTGATGCTGCCTGTTGGGTTGCCATACCGTACATGGAGTTTTCCCATACAGTATTGCCTGGTGGCACACGGCCACCGCGTCAGCGGGCACCATACCTGTTCGGGGCAAGGCGATCTGCACCTTGCTGTGCTGGCACTGCCTGAGGCTGTAGGACTGCATTCCCCCTCTGATCTGCGGGCCCAGGAACAGGATCAGATGCTGTGGAGTGTGACCCTGCATCCGTAACCGCCAAAGGCGGACCTACCAACACTGACATCCCCATAGAGGGTTCTACCCCTGGTGCAGGTGGGTTGGACAGAACAGAATCCCTGCCAGAAGCACTGACCTTCGACAGCACATAAGTCTGATCATCCGACTCAGCACCTGAATAGAGGTCTGGGGAGCTGCACCCAGAGGCACCCCTCGACAGTATGGTCTGCAGTATCAAAGTGTTTTCACCCACCACCACACCACATCCCCCACTGGTGCCTGGTCGTGGCTGAGAATCCTCCTGGGTCTGCACCATCTCCTGAACCTCACCAGCATCAAGTGTGTCGTCACCTGCAAAAACATGAAACACAAGAAATGGAAACAGGCATGAGAACCATAGCACACACATAGGCCTGACAAGACAGAGATCCTGTACATGGTTTACACATGTCCCACATGACTATAACCCTGGCATGCATGCACTGTCAATGATTTTGAAGGGGAGTCAAAAAGGCAGACAATGAGGACACCAAGATGGAAAAGCAACACATTCGCAGCATTTCGTGTAGCACTGGCATCACACATCAGCCTGTGAGTGGCATGTCCAATACACATACATGACACATGCCAGCACATAGATGTCATGTAGCATAACCATGGTAAATTAGACAACTAGAGCGATATGTCAGTGAATGAGTACTGTCACATGGACATGATGAGAAGATTAATGCAGAATAGTGTTGCAAAATATGCATGTGCCGCACACTGCAACACATCCAGTGTACAATTAGACAGTGATTGTAGCCAGATGTACACATCAATGGTTGGTCACTTCAACATGACAGGAAACAACTATCATGTTCCACATGCAAACAGGCCCTAAAAATAAATTTCAGCAGGCCAATACTCTCTCGCCCTGAATGGTTTAATCATTCACATAACCAGGTAAATAAAGTGGCACAATGTGGGGTGTAAACAATGACAGAAGCATGTCACATATGTGGCATTAGGGATGAAAAAAGCATATGAAAAATGGGATAATCTAAACAATCAGCCTGAATGAACACAGAAAAAATCAGAACAATGTTGTTGCAAGATGATAGTTCAAGTGCAACAGCAGTAATGTGGGGCTAATTGGCTACTGTGGGCAGAAGGGATTGTGGGCAGAAGGGATACTGTCATACCCAAATCAAAGGCACGTGAATGTATTGGAGGAAGCACATGGGTGACCCACAACACTCAGGAGTACACACCCTCACCTGGCACTCAATCAGAACCCGTCACCCAAACAACATACACATGGATTACACACACATGCATGGGCACTCACCGGACAATGCCTCGTAATCAGGTAGCTCTCCCACGCCTTGGATCTGTTCCTCTGTGACGAAGGTCCCAGCAACAGACTCATGTTGAGTGAGTTTGTTGTCCTCTGGTGGAGACCCACCGCCAGTCACCAGAGTAGCGGCATCATTTGAGGCCAGCTTGTTCTTTGCTCTGCGTGTCAGGTCATTCCACCGCTTGTAGCAATCATCAGCTGTGCGCCTCACAAATCCAAGGGCACTTATGCGGTCCGCGATGGTCTGCCAGTGTGCCCTACGTTGACCAGGTGTGGTCTTGCACCCTGCAGTCACCACCATTTCGCAGCTATGTGCCGACACATAGGTCACAAGTGCATCAAGTTCTGGGTCATTAAAGCTAGGCTTCATTGACGTGCCGGGCTGTTTAGCCGCGTCTGGGGTCTCAGCCTGTAATGCCAGAGCACCCTTCTTCCTCTTTTTCAAAGGTGGAGCAGAGCCTGAGTGGCTTGCGCCGCCCTGGTCAGTAGGGGCATAAGCGCAGGTGGACTGGGTACTGGGAGTGTGCGAAGGCACAATGACCATAGGTCTTAATGCAGGCACTGGCTGAAGTGTGATGCTGGCAGGGGTAACGTCAGTTTGATGGACCAGGACCGACACTGTCCCGGCTGGGAGACTCAGAGCTGGGGTGAATAGAGCTGCAGCTGCCCCTGCAGCCTCCCCACCCTACCTACTTGGGGCAGCAGATGACATCGCTGCCCCAGATCCACGTGGCCTGGTGACACCAACTTGCACCGGCACACGTGGCTTAGACTTGCTGACCTGGAAGTCAGCCTGGGAATCATCTTGTGCTGGGTCAGGTGCCACAATGGGCTGGTCCAACAAGGGCTGAGCTGGGATGGTGTCAGCCACGTTTCCCTCAACCATGGGGGGGGGGGAGCATGGGTGTCCCTGATTGGTCCTCCACACATGGGGGTCTAGGGGCACCCTGCAAATCCTGGCCACGTCCCTTACCGCGCCCACCACGCCCACCTTCTGGAGGTCGGCCACCTTTGCCTCCCTTACCGCCTGTCGCCTCCCAACCATGGCACTGATGTTGTTGTGCGTATGGGTGTTGCAGTAAACAATTGGGGGTGAAAAGGGTAGAGTACTAGATGGATTTCGTACCCTCGTGCTCTAGCAAGGCTGTCTGTGGCCCCTGGGGGAAGATGACGGGTCACGCAATGCAAAGCACCCCAAAACAAAAAATAACGTGCATGCAACCCCTCGTAGACCACGTGCGTGGAAAAATGAACCCGCACTACGCTGTGGCACCCAGAAGCACAAAAATAAGCGTACGCGTGTTACACGCAGCTTACAATGACCTCTGAAGGGGTATGCGACACACGGGGCAAGCACAGTTGGTAAATGCGTGCGCGACTCACCGTCTGCCTGGAAAAGAACATGAAAAAAGCGTGTGTGCGCGTTGGCAACACCCCCGCCAAAAGAAGAATTGTACGCTGTCTGAGGAGACAGGACAAAAGAAGAAGTGAACGCTGTTTGAGGAAACAGGCCCAAAAAAAAAAAGAACGCTGTCAGAGTTAACAGGGAGTACGAACTTGAAACGCTGTGAAGTAATCGCGTGTGAACCGACAAGAAGTACAGAATTCACCCACTCGCTCTCCACGAAAAGCACGTACAAGGAAATGGGGTCCTACACGTACCTTTTAAAGCAGCCCACACGTACAGCGTCACTTATGCGTGTACGCGCTAAGGCCCTTTCCTCCAATTACACGAGCTGACACTCGGACGTGCAGTTTTTGGACGTGTACGATGAACCTGCACCTGTGTTGACGGAAACGCCCGCGCGTGTCATGTCACTTAGGCGCGTAGGCCCTTTCCTCGGATTACATGCATTCACATGCAGACGTGCAGTTTTTTCACGCACGCTGAACCACTATGCCCACGTCACGAGGGAAACGCCCGCACGCCTAACGTCACAGAAGCGCTTACGCGCTAAGGGCCTTTGGTCCAATGAAATCGCGTACGTTTGCTGACGCTTTTATGCGCTAAGGGCCTTTCCTCCAATTACACACTGACGTGCAATTTTTTCACGTGCCAAATCACTCCGTATCAAGCTGGCCACGCAACAACACACAGAAAACCACGCTCCTGCCCAGAAGGCTGAATTACTGCCCCCCAGTGCCATCTGCTGCTGCCTGACTGCCTGCTGCCCACATGCCCTGCTATTTGCTGCCTGCACGTCAGCCAGGGGTGCAGTTGCTGTGACCACCCTTGCTGGAACCGAAGACTCCCGACTGGGATACCATCGCTCCACAGCCCAGCCCCAGGACCCAGTTGCCCACCCACTCCTGCCTCTGGGGTTGCCATGTCGGGCACAACACCATCTGGCACCACTGGCAACCCACAGCCAGAGAGGCAGAGGGCTACCAGTTTCACTGCCAGGGAAGTTGGTGTCCTGGTGGAGCAAGTCCTGGGGCAGTATGATGCCCTCTTTGGAAGTTCGTGCGCCAACTATGAAGGACGGACCAGGATCTGGATGGACATCGTGTCACGTCCCTTCGAAGGCGGTGGTCCTTTTGGCATCGATGGACCGTTGGACGACAGGTGGCGGCCATTTTTCCTAGTAAGATGGCCGCCGTAACTGGAGTTGCGGGTCTAGATTCTGCACGACTCGGTTTCCAGGAAGTGCTGTCTCCCTACCCGAGTGTAGGTATATCTGTTCCTGTGATCAGCACACAATTGCGTTGCTACTCTGCTTCAACAACGCTACGTAAGTTTGCATCTAGGAATCCTGATACGGCTTGCTAAAACACTACCTTTCAACATTCTAAACTGTTCTGCTCTGTCTGAATTTCAGAGCATTTTCCACTGCCTCTCTGTCTCCCGATTCCACGGACTCCATTTCCTTCTCACCAAAGTTTGCCTACCGGTCTCGTTTCGGAGGGCGGTAAGCTTATTTCGGAATTCTCTGACATATCAAATGCCCGTTTTCTCTTCCTTTCCCGACTTACTGATCTCTTTTACTTCGTATAGCTACAGGCTTATGTTACCCCGGTATTGGGACCGCCCGTGCTAAACTCTGTTCTATCGAAACAACTCCTAGCTCCGCCCTCCATTCCTCTCAGGTAAAGACTTCCCAGTGGCTTTTCACTATTCCGTTTTAGTTATCTTACTTGTTCTCATTAAAACCTTCCTTACTTTCTCAGAAGTCCTCTGAAGTCTCTGGCTGGCACCTTTACCCACATTTCATTCCTGTTTAAGGGTAATCACCATACCTATATATCTCATATATCCATTTTTCCACTTACCTGCCTGTACTTACCAGTCTCTTTCTCTTTCAAGACAAGCGTCCTCCGGACTTCACCGGAATCTCCACCTGAAACCTGAAGACATCTTACCGCTACCATCGGCACAGGGTTTTCTTCCCCAGAGGGTTTCCCGGGGACTTCTTCTCTTACCTGGTTTATCCGGGAAGGGGAAGAGGTACTTGGGAGGCTTTCACTTTCATCTCCTCGCCTGGAGCAAGGAGAGTCCTCCCCTGCTAGAAGGTGTCAGTCACAGGACAAGAAGAGAGCTAACGGTGAGTCCTTGGGGTAACCTGCCAGTTGTTTAAATTGTAAGATCATTGTGACATTCGTCACTTTTGTTACAGTTAGCAACGCCTACTTTAAAGAAGATATTATTGAGATTCGTAATTTAAACTGAGCTTTCAGAAATTCTGAGCAGGTTATCTCAGGGGTTCAGGGTTACAAGGAAATATGGACGCATCCCAACAACAACAAATAATCACCGCTGTACAAGCGTTGACGGCCGAAGTGCAGGCTCTAAAACAGGAGAATGCCTATCTCCGACAACAGGTAGGCAGAGTCCCTAGTTGTTCTGAGATACCTCCTGGCCCAATTCCGGGTGGCTTATACGACGGTAATCCTCATAAACTCAAGGCCTTTATTGAAGCTTGTACCGTTCAGTTCTCATTCAAGACCGCCTTTTTTCATAGTGACCGTGATAAAGTAGGACACATGATTGCAAATTTAACAGGTCCTGCTTTAGCATGGGCCACGCCTCTTGTTACTACAAATAATGCCTTGCTAGATTCTTACCCTGCATTTTTGAATAGTCTAAGAGCCATGTTTAGCCGTCAAGAAATCACGGTTTCAGCCCAAGAACAGTTATTGGATTTCAAACAAGGATCTCAAGATCTGTTGTCCTACATCACCAATTTTAAGCAGTTAGCAGCTGGCACGTCTTGGGCTGACGATGCTCTGATCACTATATTCCGCAGGGGGTTAAATGAGGAGTTAAAAGATGAGATCTCCCGAGTACCCAGACCTCCAAATCTGGCAGAATTAATCACCATGGTAATGCAGATGGACTACAGATTGCAAGAAAGAATAAAGGAACGACGTTGCGGCCGTCCCGTGAGACAACCTGTTACATACTACCCTAATTTAGGAAAATCTCAGACGGAAGAACCTATGCAGATAGGAACTACCAGAGGTCGTCTTACTCCAGAAGAGCGCAATAGACGTCGAGTCAAGGGGCTATGTATGTATTGTGGTTCCAAGGAACACACTATACAAGATTGTCTTCTAATCCCAGTCAAAAGACAGGGAAACGCCATTTCCCAACCGCAAGGGGAACCGCGGCTAGGGAATCAGTAACAGGTTCCTCATACTCTATGATACCATCTCAAGTAACAGAGATCCCCGATCTTACTATGATGGCTTTGCAAGTCCAAATCAAATGGGGAGATTCTGTTCCCATTCTGGTCACGGCCTTAATAGATTGTGGGGCCGCAGGGAATTTTGTTGATACCCTCTGGAAGACCGCTCATAATATACCGTGTTCTGTTAAGACCTTGGCAATACCAGTTGAGTCCGTGGATGGTAGTCTGTTAACTTCAGGACCCATAAAGGAACAAACAATACCTTTGCGGATGAATATTTCCTCCCATCAAGAATCTGTTGTCTTTGATGTAATCCGTACAGCACACTATCCAGTAATTTTAGGGTTACCTTGGCTTCGTACCCATAATCCTTATATCAATTGGAAGGCGGGCACTGTTTTTCTGGGTTCTGAACATTGTTTGACGCACTGTCTCTTGGACGGAGCTGTTGGGTTTCGTCCTACTGTTTCCGTGTTGCAAGATACGGGTTCCATCTCTATGTTGAACCATGTTCAGGAATTACCCCTCGAATACAAGCAATTTCAGACAGTATTTTCTGATTCAGAATATGCCGAATTACCCCCACATCGGAGAGATGACTGTGCCTTGGAACTAGTTCCTGATGCACCGATTCCTTTCGGTCGCATGTACGTCCTATCAGGACGAGAACGTGAAATTCTTAAGGAATATCTTCAAAAGAATCTTCACAATGGACTTATTCAAGAATCCACCTCACCAGCAGGTGCTTCCTTATTCTTCATCCCCAAGAAAGAATCTACGGAACTGAGACCGTGTATAGATTATCGGGGATTGAATAAGATCACTATCCCTGATCGCTATCCTATGCCTCTCATACCCGATATACTTGAAGCCGTTAAAGGAGCTACCATTTTCACAAAACTAGATCTCTGCGGGGCTTACCATCTCATCCGTATACGAGCTGGCGATGAGTGGAAAACGGCTTTCCGTACTCCTTTGGGACATTATGAATATAAAGTAATGCCGTTCGGCTTGTCCAATGCCCCCGCTGTCTTCCAACGCTTTATGGACCACCTATTTTCAGACATTCTTCTTCATTCAGTAATTGTCTACTTAGATGATATTCTGGTGTTCTCTACATCCCCATCGGATCACTGTCAGCACGTAAAGGAAGTCCTACGGAGACTATTAACAATCATCTCTATTGCAAACTAGAGAAATGTGAGTTTCACAGGAACCAGGTTGCCTACCTAGGATACATAATTTCTGCAAATGGGATAGCCATGGACCCTAGGAAAGTTTCAGCTATTACTGATTGGCCGATACCGACGTGCATCAAAGATCTAAAGAGATTTCTCGGATTTACAAATTTTTGTAGACGTTTCATCCCACATTATTCGCAAGAAATTCTCCCACTGACAGCTCTTCTTAAGAAGAATGTAAGATTTTTTTGGTCAGAGGAGGCTCAACTGGCATTTGAGAGATTGAAGGAGCATTTCCTCACAGGACCCATTCTGATTACTCCAGATCAATCCAAGAGATTCATTGTTGAATCTGACGCGTCTCATCAGGCCCTTGGTGCAGTTCTGCTCCAAGAAAATGATCAAGGAATGGAATGTCCTGTAGCCTATCTTTCTAAGACTCTGTCTCCCTCTGAAATAAATTATTCAGTGCTTGAAAAGGAACTACTAGCCATAAAGAGGGCATTCGAAGAATGGAGACACCTGCTGTTGGGGGCAAGACACCCAGTTGAGGTCAGAACTGATCACAGTAATTTACGTGTTCTACAATATGCTCAGACCCGAAATAGCCGACAGGCACGTTGGGCACACTTCTTTTCACCGTATGAGATTGTTTTTACCTTTATTCCCGGAAGAGCCAATCTCAAGGCAGATGCTTTGTCTAGAAAGGATTATAACTCCCCTACGCCTTTCCGAACAGAGCCTCTGTTTCCCAGAGCCACATTCGTGCACGTAGTTACCACATTTCTGCAAAACGTGGCTAACTCAACTTTGCAATTTATCCAGTTGAATCCATATTTTCTGACAACCTGGAAACTCATTTTGGTCCAAGGATGTGCTTATAATAACAAAAGGCTTTTCCTCCCTTCGAGTGAACTACGAAGAACGGTTCTAAATCTTTGTCATGACTCCTACCTAGCTGGTCACAGAGGTGTGGATAATACTAAAGAATTGATCCGGCGTAATTTCTGGTGGCCGGAAATGAATCGAGACATCCTAGATTATGTTTCCGCTTGTGCCATCTGCTTGCAATCTAAATGCCCGCGATCTGCCCCTTCGGGCCTCCTCTCAGTAATGCCAGTTCCTAACCGTCCTTGGCAAATGATCTCAACAGATTTTATTGTCGATCTGCCACTCTCGGACGGTTGCACAGTAATCATGGTCACAATAGATTACTTCACGAAATTGGCACATTTTGTTCCACTTCCGCGGATTCCTACCGCATCCCAGATGGCAAAAGTCTTTCTTTCACGGATTTTCTCTTTTCACTGACTTCCTGAGACCATTGTTTCTGATCGAGGTTCCCAATACACATCTCGTTATTGGCAGCAGGTATGCAAGAGTTTGCATATTTCCCGAGCATTGAGTTCAGGATTCCATCCGCAGACAAATGGTCAGACGGAACGTCTAAATCAGACCCTTGAAGGTTATCTGCGTTGTTACATCTCTTCATCGCAAGACAACTGGTGTTCATTGTTACCTTTGGCAGAATTTGCATATAATAACTCTCGACACTCAGCCTTGGGGTTCAGCCCTTTCTTTTGTTCCTACGGATACCACCCTCAGTGCTTTCCCAGCGGTCCAGTCTCCGCATCTAGATTTCCCGATGTAGACAATCTCATCAATACTATTCAGCTGGGACATCGAACAGCCAGATCCTCTCTTCTGGATGCCCAGGCCCGTGTCAAACGCTCTGCTGATAAACATCGCACTCCAGCTCCAAATATGGTGCCAGGAGATTTGGTTTGGTTGGCTTCCCGATTTTTGCCTCGTCATCTGGTGCCGTCCAAATTGTCCCCGAGATACTTCGGTCCCTTTCCTGTTTTGCAACGAATGGGGTCGTCTGCGTACAAGCTCAAGCTCCCTCCGTCTTGGTCCAGGATTCATCCTGTTTTCCATGTATCGCAATTGAAGAAGGACGTGGTGGATCGTTTTTCCCGAGTACGGATGGGTGCACCCCCTCCTGTCATCACCCCGATGGGTCCCGAATACGAAGTGGCTGGTATTTGTGATTCTCGTCTCTTTCGGGGCCGTCTGCAGTTCTTGATTGACTGGAAGGGGTATTCTCCAGCTGATCGTTCTTGGGAACCTGTATCGGCTGTACATGCTCCGGCTCTGGTCCGCCGGTTTTTTCGGTCCCATCCGAATAAACCGGGTGGCCCGGGGCATTTGAGGGGGCATACTGTCACGCCCCTTCGAAGGCGGTGGTCCTTGTGGCATCGATGGACCGTTGGACGACAGGTGGCGGCCATTTTTCCTAGTAAGATGGCCGCCGTAACTGGAGTTGCGGGTCTAGATTCTGCACGACTCGGTTTCCAGGAAGTGCTGTCTCCCTACCCGAGTGTAGGTATATCTGTTCCTGTGATCAGCACACAATTGCGTTGCTACTCTGCTTCAACAACGCTACGTAAGTTCGCATCTAGGAATCCTGATACGGCTTGCTAAACCACTACCTTTCAACATTCTAAACTGTTCTGCTCTGTCTGAATTTCAGAGCATTTTCCACTGCCTCTCTGTCTCCCGATTCCACGGACTCCATTTCCTTCTCACCTAAGTTTGCCTACCGGTCTCGTTTCGGAGGGCGGTAAGCTTATTTCGGAATTCTCTGACATATCAAATGCCCGTTTTCTCTTCCTTTCCCGACTTACTGATCTCTTTTACTTCGTATAGCTACAGGCTTATGTTACCCCGGTATTGGGACCGCCCGTGCTAAACTCTGTTCTATCGAAACAACTCCTAGCTCCGCCCTCCATTCCTCTCAGGTAAAGACTTCCCAGTGGCTTTTCACTATTCCATTTTAGTTATCTTACTTGTTCTCATTAAAACCTTCCTTACTTTCTCAGAAGTCCTCTGAAGTCTCTGGCTGGCACCTTTACCCACATTTCATTCCTGTTTAAGGGTAATCACCATACCTATATATCTCATATATCCATTTTTCCACTTACCTGCCTGTACTTACCAGTCTCTTTCTCTTTCAAGACAAGCGTCCTCCGGACTTCACCGGAATCTCCACCTGAAACCTGAAGACATCTTACCGCTACCATCGGCACAGGGTTTTCTTCCCCAGAGGGTTTCCCGGGGACTTCTTCTCTTACCTGGTTTATCCGGGAAGGGGAAGAGGTACTTGGGAGGCTTTCACTTTCATCTCCCCGCCTGGAGCAAGGAGAGTCCTCCCCTGCTAGAAGGTGTCAGTCACAGGACAAGAAGAGAGCTAACGGTGAGTCCTTGGGGTAACCTGCCAGTTGTTTAAATTGTAAGATCATTGTGACATTCGTCACTTTTGTTACACATCGTGACTGCCATCAATGCGGAGGGGGTGGCAGTCCGCGACTTACAACATGTCAAGAAGCGCTGGGAGGACTTCAGGTCCAGGACCCTCATCAAGGCCCGGCACCTCTTGAAGGCAGCGGATGCCAAGGGGCACCGGGGCCACCTGTCCGACCACCAAATGAGGGTCCTGGAACGCATACGCCCAGCGCTCCACGTCCAGGTCCTTGGGAGGGAGACCCGTCTGGAGTCGAGCGGTAAGTGTACATGCATACTGATTGGACGCTGTGCATGTCGTGGTGTGCCAGTAGTGTGCAGGTTGCACATGTGTTTTTGTAGGGCCATATAGGGATGTGTATGTACAGGGGTGTGAGGCTGACACATGAGAGTCCTCTCAGGTGTGAGACACATCGATGGTGTATGTGTTGGTAAGCATGCAGGCCAAATGCAGATGTGGGAGCACACATGTTTGAATTCTGTGTATGTACGTTGGCATGGTTGTGGTGTCACACATGGATGGTGGTTCCAGCTGCATGTATCTGCACTGTGTATATGTGCATGTGTGTGTATTTGACAAGTGTGCAACTGTGATGCAACATGGATGCATGTGACACTGATATGTAGAAGGCTGAATGCCAGATGTGACATGGATGGCAATCTCATCACTGCGACAGTTGGTGGAGATGTACACATGTATGTAAGTGTGGTGGCGTGTGTGCATGTCTTGTGCACTCCCCGTGTTTCATGTGATGTAAGGCTCACCTTTGGCTGCTCATGCTGTTGTATGTGTATGGATGGTGCTGCCTGGTGCAATATTGCTGTGGAATTGCTCATGTGTGTGAGTTGAAATGACATGTGTGTTGGGGATTGTGATGCCATATCTGAAGTGTGACACTGCCACTCATGTGCAACTGTCATGTGTGTATCAGTCCATTGTACAGTGCCCTGATGCCTGTGTCCTATCTCTCCCAGCCTGCAGCGTCAACTGATGAAGAGGGCGGAGAGGGTGCTGTGGAGCAAGGTGGCAGGGATCGCACCGCCAGCCGGAAACACAAGGCCCGGCTCCCCTCCCAGGTTGTCATCTCGTCAGGGAGTGAGGAGTCCGGGGCCGCGTCCCAGGCCGCAGCTGCCGAGGGTAGGTCCAAGAGGCGGAGGTCGGAGTTGGACTCCTCGGCAGCAGAAGGGGCAGCTGAGACCCCACAGGGTCCGACGGAGGAAGATGGCACACAGTCATCCAGGTTGGTGGGGGGTTTGGTGGAGGAGGAGGCCATGGAAGGGACAGACACAGTGTCTGGAGGTGGGGATTCCACTGGTGCTAGTGGTGCAGTGCAGGGGCAGGGACAGGAGGCAGCACAGGCCGCCGCGGAGGTGCCTGTGTGTAATCCTGTCCCCGATCCTGTGACTGCATCATCCTGCACCAGCAGGGATGCCTACGTCCAGACCCGTTTTCAGGGAGGGGATCTGCTTACAACAACTGGCCTGCCTCTCCGTTTGTACGTGGCTATCCGGGTCCGGGTTGAGCCTGTCCTGAGTGGGATGGCGTTGCGTCAACGGGGCATGCGAGCTGACCTGCAGTGAGTTCGTGAGGACACTGGACGTCATCTCGAATGCCTTGTTGACCACGTTGACCTACTGGGATGGGTCACCAGTGCCGGATTCCTCTGTTTGCTGGACCTTGTTCCGACCCCCTCCTCACCTGAACCACCTATGCGCCAGTCGTCCTCCATGCCATCTTCCCACCCATGTATCACCTGGGTACCCTGTGGCGCTGCCTCTGACCCTGAGGCCAGGCTGGTGGAGGACACATCCCTGCCACAGTCGGGAGTCGGACGTCCAGCAGGGGTGGCCACCTCAAAAACTGCACCCCAGCAAGAGCAAGGGCACAGGCACAGTCACAGCAGCAGCAGCAGCAACAAGGTGGGAGCCATGATGGCTCAGGGCCTTCAACATCCGAGGGGCAGGCATCGGCCAGAGGGCAGGAGGACCCAGGATTGGAAGTGTCTTCTGTGTGGCAGCGGTTGGGCCACGCCATAGATGCGGGGCGGCAGCGGGCGGAAGAGGCACGGCTCACGATGGTCAGGGCAGAGAACTCTATGCAGCAGGCACTGAGGCGGGACGAGTGCCTCGAGGCAATTCGCAGGGAGTTGGAGGTGAACATGTCATCGTCCCTGCGAACCCTCGGGGCCATGGAAGAGGACCGCCTATGGGACATCGAGCGGGAGTTCGATGATGCCCTGCCCCGGGACATTGAAAAGTGAGCCGTCGGACTAGCCCGCTGCCATTGTAAATAGTTTTTAGAGTTAGGTTTCCTTTTCCTTTTCCTTTGATTAGTGGTGAATGGACTATGCCACACACATTTGTATATAATTTTTTATTAGGTAGTTTCTTAGGTAGGTTTCATTTCTTTCGTTGGGCTCTTGGACCCTTGACAATGGATTGTACATAGTTGGACAATGGATTTATTTGAACTTTTTATTTTATTTTGAAAATGGATTAATGGATTTTTCTTTTGGACAATGGATTGTACATAGTTGGACAATGGATTATTTTGAACTTTTTCTTTTGATTTCACCATGGATCAATGGATTTTTCTTTTTACGTTTCCTTTGGATTTGCTTTGGTGGAGGGACAGTTTTG
Source organism: Ambystoma mexicanum (assembly GCF_040938575.1). Lineage (NCBI taxonomy): Eukaryota > Metazoa > Chordata > Amphibia > Caudata > Ambystomatidae > Ambystoma > Ambystoma mexicanum. Next base: position 373,912,074 of record NC_090926.1, on the reverse strand, counting down.
ACTATTTTTCTTTAGGATTACTTTGGATTGGTTGTACTTTTCATTTACTCATCTTTTGCACATGCTTTTCATTTCATGTTTGATATTTTGTTAGGCTTTCATTTCATTGCTTTATTTTTGTACATAATACATTTTCATATTTTAGTTCCATGTGTGGGTTTTGCTCATTGGGTTAATGCATGTGAAAATGTGGGTTTACACAATCAATGACAACCAGTGTGTGTGTGTGACGGACATGTGTTGAAATACATACATGCCATTTGGGTTGTTTCATGTAATGGGCATTTGAATTTAGGGTGTATGTTATGCTTGGTTGGTTATTTGGGCAGGGGTGGCGTGCCATGGGATTTTGGTGGCCATGAGGGCCATGATTGTGGGTCATGTTGACATGGGGGGGAAATGAGTGGGGGCCTGCTGGCAGGTGCCCCTCACTGCTGGGGGGTGGGGGTGCTGGGGGACATGAGTGGGGGCCTGCTGGCAGGTGCCCCTCACTGATGGGGGTGGGTGTGCTGGGGGACATGAGTGGGACATGAGTGGGGGCCTGCTGGCAGGTGCCCTTCACTGATGGGGGTGGGGGTGCTGGAGAACATGAGTGGGGGCCTGCTGGCAGGTGCCCAGCACTGCTGGGGGGTGGGGTTGCTGGGGGACATGAGTGGGACATGAGTGGGGGCCTGCTGGCAGGTGCCCCTCACTGATGGGGGGTGGGGGTGCTGGGGACATGAGTGGGGGCCTGCTGGCAGGTGCCCCGCACTGCTGGGGGGTGCGGGATTTGGGGGACATGAGTGGGACATGAGTGGGGGCCTGCTGGCAGGTGCCCCGCACTGCTGGGGGGTGGGGCGCTGGGGGGACATGAGTGGGGGCCTGCTGGCAGGTGCCCCTCACTGATGAGGGGTGGGGGTGCTGAGGGATATGAGTGGGGGCCTGCTGGCAGGTGCCCTGCACTGCTGGGGGGTGGGGGTGCTGGGGGACATGAGTGCGGGCCTGCTGGCAGGTGCCCTGCACTGCTGGGGGGTGGAGGTGCTGGGGGACATGAGTGGGGGCCTGCTGGCAGGTGCCCCTCACTGATGGGGGTGGGAGTGCTGGGGGACATGAGTGGGGGCCTGCTGGCAGGTGCCCCTTACTGATGGGGTGTGGGTGTGCTGGGGGACATGAGTTTGGGCCTGCTGGCAGGTGCCCCTTGCTGATGGGGGGTGGGGGTGCAGGGGGACATGAGTTGGTGATCACTAGTGCAACGTGACACGTGGCCTGGCTGGGGGGCATGGCCATGGTGGACGGGCTGCCTGCGGGACATGTCCAGGGGTGCAGGGTAGTCCTCTGTGGTGTGGGCTGCCTGCAGGGGCCATGGAGGGGGTGGAGGGGACACCTGGGAGGACCCACACTGCCAATTCACGTGTAGGACTCCCCACGCACCACACTGGATACACGTAACCCACTCTGACAGCAAATTCATATGTGAAAGTTCCCGCGCACCCCAGTTACACACGTACCCCGCTCGCACAGGGCCAATCGCTTGTGAAAGTTCCCGCGCACCCCAGTAACACAGGTACCCCGCTCTCACAGGGCCAATCGCGTGTGAAAGTTCCCGCGCACCCCTTTAATACACGTACCCCGCTCACACAGGGCCAATCATGTGTGAAAGTACCCGCGCACCCCAGTAACACACATACCCCACTGGCACAGGGCCAATCGTGTGTGAAAGTTCCCACGCACCCCAGTAACACACGTACCCCGCTCACACAGGGCCAATCACGTGTGAAAGTTCCTGCGCACCCCAGTAACACACGTACCCCGCTCGCACAGGGCCAATCGCGTGTGAAAGTACCCGCGCACCCCAGTAACACACGTACCCCGCTCGCACAGGGCCAATTGCATGTGAAAGTTCCTGCGCACCCCAGTAACACACGTACCCCACTTGCACAGGGCCAATCGCGTGTGAAAGTTCCTGTGCACCCCAGTAATACACATACCCCGCTCGCACAGGGCCAATCGCGTGTGAAAGTACCCACGCACCCCAGTAACACACGTACCCTGCTCGCACAGGGCCAATCGCGTGTGAAAGTTCCTGCGCACCCCAGTAACACACGTACCCAGCTCGCACAGGGCCAATCGCGTGGGAAACTCCCCGCGCCGGGGTGTACATCTATTCGGAGGGGTGCGTGGGGAGTTTTATGGGCATTTACGTGGTTCGGGGCCTGTGCGCCATGTACGGCATTTGTGCGCTGTGCATGGCGTACGGGGAGGGGTTGGGGGCATAACTGGCGCTGCTGCAGGGTCACTGTGCCACTCTGCGCCACAGCTGGTTTTGGAGACTAAAATCCATGAATACGCTGTGTGCGGAAATGGATTTTAGCGCACGCGGCTGGCGCAGGAAGTCACACGCGCACACTGTGCGCCAGCCGCGTGCGCCACTTGTGTGCTGAATTGTATGAATTACTCTGTTTATGTCTCCCCGGAAATCTGGATCTATAACGCCTGCTGGGATATCTAGGCCAGATTTTGTGGCCAATCTTGTATAACAACCTGCAGGTGGTATTAGGACTAAGTCCGTGGGAATCATCCCTCTTTTTCCGGGAGGGTTAGTGGCTTCTCGGCTGATACAAATATCTGTAGCGGTAGAGGGGTCTGAGCCTCCGTGACTAAGTTTCTGGAATTTTAGGGTCCCCCAATTTGTCTTAATGGAGTCGTATCCCACTTCAGCCACCATATGTAGGGGAGGCATGGTATCACAAGTATGACACTGGCACAATAGGCACAATTTGCAAAAACCTTTATTGATGTTTCTGGGGTTGAAAAACTCCTACTCTGCCCTATTACTAAGATGGGAGTAGTCTCAACCATCAAACTATAAACAAAACAGTCCTGGTTGAGTCTGTCAAATCAAAATGACCTATGCTAACAAAAACCTAATGCCTGCTCTATCTCTTCTACAAGAAGTGTGTAAAGGGGAAATGTATGCAAAGGAAAAGTCAGTGTTAAAATTAATAAAGATAGCTAAATCAACTCTCCTACCCACGTTAGACCCCACAGTGTACAGTGGTCTGTGTAGGCAGGATGACACACTCTGGCTCAGCTCCTCAGCACAATAAACAGTTCCAAAATGTGGATTGAGGCCCACCTGGCCTTCCACATTAAAGTATTTCGTTCAGACCTCCAAAAATACTGTTTCCACACAAGGTTTATGTAGGGCCCCCTCTGTCGGGCTCAGACCTCTTCAGACACAGTTCACAAGGGTCCCCCTCTGTCGGCCTCAGACCTTTTCAGCACACAGTTCAACAAAACTTGCAAAGGGGCTCCCTTACCCAAGAAGCTTATTACACTTTGGGTCTCGCTCAGCCGGTATCAGACCACTTTCTGGTGTCAAAGACTTTCAAATGTGCGTGGTTTTCTTTACAGACCTCTGCAGGACCACTTCAATTTACAGTTCAAAATTCAACTTCTACTCTCCCCTTCTCTTGCAGGTAATTCGGCTTACTTCATTCACTTCATTGTTATAAACAATGCACCTTTCACGGATACTTTCAAGTGGGCTACTTCCTTTCGCCGGACCAATCCTTTAATCTGTATCGCTGATTCCACAGCTGTCTTTTTACTTCAAAGTTCATTCACAGGTCTCCCTTTCTTCGCGTCTCATCCACAAGCATGCAGCCTTCACTTATGATATAATGTTGCCACTTCAAACACACACCGGTCTCTCAGGTCGCTTGCCAACTCACCGGCTGTGTGAGTTTCTTTCTTTGTTTTACGATTTCCAATTCACGAGTAAAGGTTGGTACCACAGACTTGGCCTTGCCTCCCCAACTCTGCCATTCACCCGGGAGGGTCGTTGGCGTCTTTGAAATACAATGCAATCTTCAATTGCAGGATCTGGCCTTCTCCACGTGTCCTTCGCAGCCTGTCAGAGGCAACAACCGCCAGTAGGGAACTGTTAGGGTTCTCGACCCACTGCTCTCGTCCCTTGGTCCGTCGCTCTGCGCCAGTAGGTTTGCCTTCACCCCAGAATCCCTGCTCGTACTCGTCTACCACCTTGCTCAGAGTGTGTCTTTAGGTGTTGCCTTTTATCCGTGTGGGGAGAGCTAATTGGTATTAGGTGGATGCGCTTGAAGTCAAGTGCCTGACTTCACATGACCCTCTTCCTCGGCCCAATGTCTGTGGAAAATTGGGGGGTTGGGACCTCAGAGAATCCTACAAAATAGGATGGGGTAGATGAACACAAAAGGGGGGAATACCGCATCTCACCATTGTCTGCCTCACCCCCACTCCCTGAAATCCCTCACCCAGGTGATCCTCCCGCACTGGTCCACCCCCAGGGTCTGGATACAAAGTCGATGGTCATGCCCTGGCCACCTGAGAGAGAGATCCCCGGGGGCTAGCCGGTGATACCCCCCTCTGGATTCTCACATAAAGTGTGAATCTGTACACAGGCGCTAATGCTGAAGAACCTGTGTGGGCTGAAAAGCCTAGGGTTACTGGTTGCGTGACCTCTAAGGCGTGGACCGTTTGGTCTGACAACTGCGCCTAGACCAAGGAACCCTACATTGTGAAAACCAGAGACATTGTTGAAGTGAACCAAGTATACTGTTAACTCACTCCAGAAGGAGCGGCAAGTTCACCTAGAGTTTTGTTGAACATTGAAAACTGAAACCAAGTGTAAATTGGCTAGTTGAAGCCTTGGGAAGGGAACCCTGAGATTTGATGAACTGCAATACTGTCTTGAGAACAGAAGCCTAAAGACCCTTGTCTGTGGAACTGTGTTGCCTTGAACATGGGGAAGGGAGCCCCAAGAATTTGTAAAACTGTTTTGAACTTGAGAAAGGTAAACTCGAGACTTTTGTGGAACTTTCTTGAACTTGGTTAAGGGGTGCTGAAAAAGGAATCTCAGAACTTTTTGATCACCATTTTCTGTTGTTGACATCCCTACACATTTTTAGCTTTAGTTGTGAGGGCAAGGATAGGTTTTGGACACAGACAGACTTTTAAGTTGAACTTTATGATGCAGATTTTCCTTAGTTTTGTTCATGTAGGGAAATCCCACTTTAGCATAGGGCACATTAGGCGTTCACCCATCCTGACATTTGAGTTAATAAAACATTTTATTTTGAACTTTGAATCTGTTGTATGTGTCTGGCTTCATGATGCCTTCACAAATCATAAATTACGTAGAAGGATGTGTGAGGAGCCAATGGTAAAGTTTACTCCTGCAGTCAAAGGCACCAACCTGAAGATCAATGGTAGCTGTGTCCAGCAATGTAACACATTTTCATGGTCCGCTTAACCTTTCCATGGAAAAGTGCCTGCTGGAAATGTACTTCGTTCATCTACTTTGTTGTTTAGTGGTTCAACGTTAAGTAAAATGTCAAGTTTCTGTACATTTGTGCGACTTGAGTTCCTTGCTAAAACCCAATACTACAAATATCAGAGACATTTCTTGTTCCCCGCTATTAGCAAAGCCTGGAATCTAGAACAGATATGAATGGACAATGCTCTTGCAGGCAAAAGCCTCAGGCTTGGTGGCGATGGACAGTGCGATAGCCCTGTTTTTTCTGCAAATTACTGCACTTAGCGCTTCCAAGACATGGAAAGGAAAGAAATGGTGAGTTCACTCAATGTGCAGGTGTCTGAATGTACATCTTCTGTTGCCATGGAGAAATATGGTTTCATTAAATCCATCAAACTTCTGCAGTCAAGGGGAATGAAAATCGAACTGATATCCACTGACAGGCCCCTTGGAACAGCAGAGGCGACGCAAGAGCAGTTCCCACACATAAAGCATCAATTTGATATATGGTACATCGCAAAATCAAAATGTGTACATGGACCTTTGAGTAAGGAGCAGTAGCGTAAGAAACAGTGGTTGGTGCAACAAAACACTTTCAAGAGACATGAAGGGATTCATAGAATTCTGCCACAATGGAGATTTGAAGGTATTCCATAATATGTGCCTAAAGTACAGGCCTCAAAGGTTGCATTTCGGCATAGACAATATGGCGGCCAGAACAAGACTGGCTGTACTTGCACACAATGAGAATGTTGTTTGGGAACAAGCCAAAACTGCAGGAACTTTTCGGGATGCTTCGTTACAACATGGCGTTTACAAAAAACAAGCCAATATTCCAGCAGATGGAGTTTGAATCTGTTAAAGATCTGACTTTGACTGTTCTGGCCATGCATACACACAGAACAGCATCAGATTATGTTTGCAGGCCCCAGTCTATGCCACAGAACATTGCAAAAATAGTTTGTCCTCCAAAACGTTAACTTGTGAAAGGTTGACTTCAAGATTTAAATGATGTTTTGTGGTCTTCACAGTTTTATCCAAAGCAAGTTTCAAACGTTTGAATAGTGTTTGGAATATGTTTTGATCACACAAAAAATGTAATTGTATAATAGTTGAAATGTAAATGTTGAAGAATTTATTTTTATTTATTTATTTTTTGTGATGTAATATTAGTAGCTGTGTATTAATAAATCTGTTTTACATGACAATAAATGAGAATGTTATTATTAAGTCTGTGCCTTTCAGAAAAATCATGGAAAAGTCTTTTATGATTCAAATTCTATATACACATGTTTTAGAATTTTTTTTAAAGTGTAAAAGGTCATAGTAAAATGTTGCTTATGAGAAATAGAACATCGATAGAATGGAATACATTGACAAAATTGAATCTATACAGTAAAACATGTGCCGGATGTAATATTACATTTGTTAATATTTTTCTTGCACACAGAACATGGATTGAAAGGAAAAGAACAATTAGTTGTGTGGTTCATAATAACTGTGCATTATGACAGGGCTGAAGTCGAGGGTACACGAGCGTGGATGGAGTACCCACACTGTTTTCAGGAGTCCTCCCACATTTTTTCAGAGGGCACCTTTATATGCTAATATCTGGTGAAACAACATTCAATTGGTATTTTAATGAGTACACCCACTTTTTTCCAGGTATTTGAACGCTGTATTATGGTCTGACTGTGCACAAAGCCGAGCAAAGAGGCTAGCAATGTATGGAATTTAGCATGCAACAAAGATAGATTTAATTGTAAAGCTGGCAGACCTCTGCTTCCTTACAAATAACATTTATACCTCTGCTACCCGTTTACACCATCCCTTTACTCTTTATTCAATTCCCTTCCCTTGCCTGGCATGCAACCCATTCCCTTGCCCACATTGCAAAGTGACTAATTGCTTGTAAGTCACCCCCTTTCATTGCCCTGGTTCAGATCTAGAAGGCAGATCACCTTTATTTGCCATTCATCCTCTGCCAGACACAACAAGAAGTTGTTTTCGGATACTTGATGGTGATTGTAGCTATGGGGTCTTCACTTGGACAACACAGCAAAAGACGCAGAGGGGACTTGGCATTTATTGTGCTGACATGTTGCACTTTCTTGTAAAGTTGGCTGCATGTTTCAATTCATGGAAGTAGAGGGAACTGCGAGGGGTGTCATCCTCGGATATGGTGGTGGAGAGGGAGTAAGAGGGACAAATGACATGTATTTGCCTTTTCAAGTAAGCGCATGGGCTTTCATCAAAACACTTAGGGGGTAATTCATAGAATTCAGCGCACAAGTGGCGCACGCGGCTGGCGCACAGTGTGCGCGTGCGAATCCCTGCGCCAGCCGCGTGCGCCAAAACCCATTTCCGCGCACAGCGTATTCATGGATTCCAGCCACCAAAACCAGCCGTGGCGCACAGTGGCGCAGCGACCTTGCAGCAGCGCCAGTTACGCCCCCAAGAACGCCTTCCGCGCAGGGAAAAGCCATCAAAATCCCCAATCCAGCCTGGGCGCGTGTATTTCAGGGGTGCGTAGGAAGTTCCACACGCGATTGGCCTGGGCGCGTGTATTTCAGGGGTGCGTGGGAAGTTCCACATGCGATTGGCCTGGGCGCGTGTATTTCAGGGGTGCGCGGGAAGTTCCACACGCGATTGGCCTGTGCGCGTGTATTTCAGCGGTGCGTGGGAAGTTTCACACGCGATTGGGCTGCGTGCGGGTATTAGGGGTGCGCGCAAAGTTGTACACGCGATTGGGCTGCGTGCGGGTATTAGGGGTGCGTGCGAAGTTTTACACGCGATTGCGCTGCGTGCGGGTATTACAGGGGTGCACGCACATTTTCACACGCGATTGGGCTGCGTGCGGGTATTAAAGGGGTGCGCGCGAAGTTTTACACGCGAATGGGCTGCGTGCGGGTATTACAGGGGTGCGCACGAAGTTTTACACGCGATTTCAGCAGGGTACGTGTATTTCAGGAGTGCCAGGGAGTCCTACATGTGATTTGCCAGTGTGGGTCCTCCCAGGTGTTCCCTGTACACCCTCCACGGCCCCTGCAGGCAGCCCACACCACAGGGGACTACCCTGCATCCCTGGTCATGTCCCGCAGGCAGCCCACCCAACATGGGCATGCCCCCCAGCAAAGGCACATGTCTCCTTGCACCAATGATCACCAACTCATGTCCCCTTGCACCCCCACCCCCAGCATTGCGGGGCACCTGCCAGCAGGCCCCCACCCATGTCTCCCAGCACCCCCACCCCCCAGTCACCAGGGGCAGCCTCCACCAGGCCCCCACCCATGTCTCCCAGCACCCCCACCCCCCCAGTCACCAGGGGCAGCCTCCACCAGGCCCCCACCCATGTCTCCCACCACCCCCACCCCCCAGCAGTGCAGGGGCACCCACCACCAGGCCCCCACCCATGTCTCCCAGCACCCCCACCCCCCAGTCACCAGGGGCAGCCTCCACCAGGCCCCCACCCATGTCTCCCACCACCCCCACCCCTCCAGTCACCAGGGGCAGCCTCCACCAGGCCCCCACCCATGTCTCCCACCACCCCCACCCCCCCAGTCACCAGGGGCAGCCTCCACCAGGCCTCCACCCATGTCTCCCACCACCCCCACCCCCCCAGTCACCAGGGGCAGCCTCCACCAGGCCCCCACCCATGTCTCCCACCACCCCCACCCCCCCAGTCACCAGGGGCAGCCTCCACCAGGCCCCCACCCATGTCTCCCACCACCCCCACCCCCCCAGTCACCAGGGGCAGCCTCCACCAGGCCCCCACCCATGTCTCCCACCACCCCCACCCCCCCCAGTCACCAGGGGCACCTGCCAGCAGGCCCCCACCCATGTCCAACTCATGTCACCCACCACCCCCACCCCCAGCACTGTGGGGCACCTGCCAGCAGGCCCCCACCCATGTCCAACTCATGTTCCCCACCACCCCCACCCCCCAGCACTGTGGGGCACCTGCCAGCAGGCCCCCACTCATGTCCAACTCATGTCCCCTTGCACCCCCACCCCCCAGCACTGTGGGGCACCTGCCAGCAGGCCCCCACCCATGTCCAACACATGTTCCCCACCACCCCCACCCCCCAGCACTGTGGGGCACCTGCCAGCAGGCCCCCACTCATGTCCAACTCATGTCCCCTTGCACCCCCACCCCCCAGCACTGTGGGGCACCTGCCAGCAGGCCCCCACCCATGTCCAACTCATGTTCCCCACCACCCCCACCCCCCAGCACTGTGGGGCACCTGTCAGCAGGCCCCCACCCATGTCCCACTCATGTCCCCTTGCACCCCCACCCCCCAGCACTGTGGGGCACCTGCCAGCAGGCCCCCAACCATGTCCCCCTGCCCCCAGGTCCTGACGATACACAATCATGGCAGTAATGGGCAGCATACCCAGCACAAACACCCAGCCAAGGATTGCATCCACCCACATAGCAAATGCAATTACATGATACAACCCCAATGGCAAGTATGTAAATGAACACATGTCCGTCACACACACATACACAATGGGTGCAAGTGAATGTCAAAACCCATATCATGACATGCATGAAACCAATGAGAAAATACCACAAAAGAAAGTTATAAAAACATGTATTCTCGAAGAAAATGAAGTAAACTAATCAAACATACAACAATGGGGATAACAAAATAAATTGTCCATGTCCGATAAGTAATGTAAAAATAAAAAAAAATAAGGAATCCAAAAACTAATGTTGTCCAAAGCAAAATCATGGTGAAACAAAATAAGGAAAAACCATTGCCTCATGGTGAACACAAATATGAATCAAAAAAATGGATTTTAAAAAATCCAACTATACACAAGAATATTCCAGGGAACATGAGCCCAACACTATAAATGAAACCTACTACTACCTAATAAAAAAACTATATACAGAAAAGTGGCCATTGTCCGAGCGGTCCAAAAAAATCTCAAAAAATAAAGGAAACCTAACACTAACTAACTAAAGAACTATATACAATGGCAGCGGGCAAGTCCTGCGGCTCACTCTGTGATGTTGCCGGCCAGGGCATCATCGAACTCCATGTCGATGTCCTGGAGGCGGGACTCTGTCCTGGCCCCGAGGTCTCGCAGGGATAACCCCATGTTCACCTCAAACTCCCTGCGAGCTTCCTCGAGGCACTCAGCCCGCCTCAACGCCCGACGCATGGAGAACTCCGCCCTGACCATGGTGAGCCGCTCCTCTTCCGCCCGCTGCCGCTCCGCACCTATCCGCTGGACCAACTGCTCCCACACGGAAGACACTACCATCCCAGGGTTCTCCTGCCCTCCGGCCGATGCCTGCCCCTCTGATCTTGATGGCCCGAGCCATGATGCCTCCCACGTCGAGCCTGCTGCTGCCTCCGACGCCACTGCCTCTGCCAGCACGACGGCATCCAGGATGATGGAAACCACCGACGCCGTCGTGCACGTGCCCTGCCCGATGATGCCGTCACATCCTCCATCTGCTGGGGTCCAGTTGCTGTGTTGTCCACCCCTGCTGGACCTCTGACTCCCGACTGTGGCAGGGATGGGATCCCCACCGAGCTGGCTGCATTGGTCAGGGCAGGTCCACAGGGGGCCCTGGTGGCATCTGGGCCGGAAGACGGCAAGGAGAACGACTGGCGTATAGTCTCCACAGAGGAGGAGAGGGCCGCCAGATTGGCCGACACATGCAGGAAACCCCCGAACATGGCCGATCCCAATTGGGCCACGTCGGCACGGTGCTCTTCGTGATGACGTGCGTGCTCCTCCTGGGAAGCACGCACGGCATCACGAATCACAGCCGTGCGCATCGCGACCCCAATCAGGACCTTCTCCACACGGCCAGGGGTCCCCTCGTCCGCAGGTGGAGGGGAGTCAGATGACATGGACATCCCCTCTACCTGCGGACGGGCCTGGGACGGGGCATCCCTGCTGGTGCAAGGTGGTGCACCCACAGGTTCAGGGACAGCGACATGCACAGGCCCCTCCACGGTGACCTGTGCTGCCTCCTGCCCCTGCCCCTGGACTGCACCACTTGCACCAGCAGGGATGCCCCCACCAGGCCCCATGTGCGCCTCAGTGGCGGCCTCCTCCTCCTCTGTGGAAACCACCAACCTGGATGGCTCCTCGCCGTCTACCGCCGTAGCAGGCCCCTGTGGGGGCTCACCCACCCCTTCCGCTGCAGCCGTGGGTGCATCCCCGCCGCCTTGCTCCACAGCGCCGTCTCCGCCCTCTCCTTCACTAGCCGCTGCGTAGAGGGAGACATAGAACACAAGCATCAGGGTACTGTACAATGGTCCCCTAGACAGGAAGCAATAGCAGATGAGTGCCACTGTCAAAGTACACTTCCATCATGTCACACCACAACACATGTGTCAGTCCAGGCAAAACACACACAGTGACAGTCATGGTGCGTGCCATGGACATTTCAATGCATGCCCAATGGACTCTCGAATCATACAATGTAATGGGACTCACATGCATCATGGGTCATGCCTATCACATGCACACACTTCACCTCAGTCACATCCATCTGGCCCCGTACACCCCAATCACAGTGCATACAAGGATGACTAGGCTGCATCAGTGAATCTGTACATTGTCACAGACATGTGTCATGCATCCATGGCACTCACAAGTCACAGACAGGCAGGTCAGGCACACACACATGGATACCACATATGTATCTGGCATCAGCACCCATCCCTCGCCCCCACCCATGTCCAGGAACAGAGACTGCCATGCTCTCATGTGTGCAATCTGCACAGGGCTCCCCATGTCGCATTCAAACACATGCAACAACCGTGCGGTTCACACATTACAGGTCGCACATGCATTCCCATGATGTCCCTGCACACATACATGCGTACATGGCCTATGTCACACATGCAGGCAAGTATCAGACAACCAGCACACTGCAACATGCCCTGTCTCACACAGCAATGCTTGGCCACTTACCGCTCAACTCCAGACGGGTCTCCCTCTCAAGGACCTGGGCGTGGAGCGCTGGGTGTGCGCGTTCCAGGACCCTCAACTGGATGGTACTCATGCGGCCCCGGCCCCCCTCCACGAGGCGCCGGGCCTTCATGAGGGTCCTGGACCTCAAGTCCTCCCAGCGCTTCTTGACCTTCTGGATGGTGCGGGTTGCCACCCCCTCCGCATTGATGGCAACCACACAGTCGGCCCAGATCCTCTCCCGTCCTTCCCTGTTGGCGCGGGACGATCCGAAGAGGGCATCATACTGCCCCAGGACTTGCTCCACCAGGACACCAACTTCGGTGGCAGTGAAGCTGGTGCCCCTCTGCCCCTCTGGCCGGGGGTTGCCACTGGGGTCAGATGTGGATGTGCCCGACATGGCAACCCCAGGGGCAGGAGTGGGTGGGCAACTGGGTCCTGGGGCTGGGCTGTGGAGCGATGTTATTCGAGTCGGGAGTCTTCTGTACCAGCAGGGGTGGACACAGCAACTGGACCCCTGCAGATGGCTGATGTGCAGGCACCAAATGGCAGGGCACGGTGGCAGCAGGCAGGCAGGCAGGCAGCAGCAGATGGCACGTGGGAGGCTGCTCGGGGCACTGGGGGGCAGTGATTCGGCCTTCTGGGCAGGAGCGTGGTCTTCCGTGTGTTTTCGCGTGGCCAGCTTGATACGGAGTGATTTGGCACGTGAAAATCCTGCACGTCAGCGTGAAAATCGAGGAAAGGCCCTTAGCGCGTAAGCGCGTCAGCACGCGTACGCGATTTCATTGGACCAAAGGCCCTTACAGCGTAAGCGCGTCTGTGACGTTTTGCGCACGGGCGTTGCCCTGGCAGGGCTTGGTGATCCCGCGTGCATTTATGTTCTGTACGTGCTTTTCGTGCGGTGCGTGTGTTTTCCATCCGTTGGGGTTCACACGCTATTACTTCACAGCGGGTGTTGGCTACGCGTTCTTCTACACGCAAGGCAGACGGTGAGTGGTACCCCGCTCCCCCAGGCCCGATCGCGTACCCCGCTCCCCCAGGCCCGATCGCGTGAGAAAGTTCACGCGAACCCCTGAAATACACGTAGCCCGCTCCCCCAGGCCCGATCGCGTGAGAAAGTTCACGCGAACCCCTGAAATACACGTAGCCCGCTCCCCCAGGCCCGATCGCGTGAGAAACTTCACGCGAACCCCTGAAATACACGTACCCCGCTCCCCCAGGCCCGATCGCGTGAGAAAGTTCACGCGAACCCCTGAAATACACGTAGCCCGCTCCCCCAGGCCCGATCGCGTGAGAAAGTTCACGCGAACCCCTGAAATACACGTAGCCCGCTCCCCCAGGCCCGATCGCGTGAGAAAGTTCACGCGAACCCCTGAAATACACGTAGCCCGCTCCCCCAGGCCCGATCGCGTGAGAAACTTCACGCGAACCCCTGAAATACACATAGCCCGCTCCCCCAGGCCCGATCGCGTGAGAAACTTCACGCGAACCCCTGAAATACACGTAGCACGCTCCCCCAGGCCAGATCGCGTGTGTGACTTCCCGCAAACCCCCGGAATACACGTATCCCGCTCAATCGCGTGTGTAACTTCCCGCGCAACCCCGAAATACACGTGCCCCGCTCGCACAATTGCTGTATGTTGCCACTTTTGTAATGCGCAGGGACGCTACCGCCTGCCTTCGTGTGGCGGACGTGTATCGGCTTGTGCGTGTCTTTCGCTGTGCGTGGCTTTGCCCTATTCGATTCCATGAATACGTGTGGTTCGGGTGCGTGTGGGCGTTCCGTCTGCTTCCCTGCAGTACATCCCCAGTTACGCCCTTGTTTTCGCGAGTTGTTCCCCATTCCGCGCGTTACGCCCCGTGTTCCGCCCACTTTCTGGTGTATGCGCCGAGGTTGTGCGCTTTCACTGTGCGCATCGCGCACGTCTTTTGGGATGTTACAGTGACATGTGCGCCATGCACGGGTTTGGCGCACATCCCATGGTAAACACGCGCAGGGACTTCCATGAATCACACGCGTGCGCGTGCGCCTGTTTTTTTCCGCTTGCGCCTGCTTGCGCCTGCTTGCGCCTGCTTGCGCGAAGATTTTCGGCGCACGTTTGTTCCATGAATCGGCCCCTTTAAGTTTTTAGAGTGGGCCATGGAAAGGGGTGTAAAGGATGGCATCTCAGATGCCTGCATTCTCACAGCCTTTTCCAGAAAATGCTTTAGAGGGAGACTATTGACTATTCCGTGCATAAAATGTGACCTGTAATGCTAATAAGTGATACCTGTCTGTTAAATCTTTCTGTGAGTGTTATTCAACCGTGCCCAAAGTGAGTACCACAAACTACCACACTTGTAATATTCATGGTTATTATTCAGGGTTCTATTAAACTCTTTTGTAATGAACTCAAAAGTGCTCAAGAAACTCATCAGAACAGAGGAGAAGCAGTCATACAGAATCAAAGCAAGGAAAAACTCTTAGAAGATATGTAGTCTAACTTCCTTGGCAAGTAGGATTCATGTTAAGTGGCTGCGGATTGCAATAGACCAAAGGTTTATGGGCCACATTGATAGCCAACATTGACATCCAGGGTCACAGAATATGTCATTTAAATGCATACTTTGCCAATGTGTAGTATGAAAATGCGCTTGTGACCTATGCTCATTTCTATCTCACTGTGAAGGCCCACATGTGGAGGGCACCAAGGCACGCCTGCAACATTGCTGAAATGAAGATGATTGCTTGACTATATCTAAAGGGAAGCCAGCAAGCCTTTCAAAACTCAGCTTATTTTAGGCAGGCTGTAATTCTAAGGATGTTGTCTTTTTTTGTTGTTGCACTTTGCACCTCCGTACATGGGAGCAATAGTCCAGCAAGCCTGGTGGGCAATTGCCCCTTTGCCTCCCCCTTCCTGGTACACCCATGGCATCTCCATACATTAACCCACCGCTTTTAATCCATCAATATCCATGCATCTGTATTTCGCGCTCTAAGCATCTCTCTATGTCTGACAGTGTTAGGATTTTGGGTTCATATGCCCGCTCTCAACCTCTTCAACCTCCCCCCGGACGACTCTGTCATTGCACAATCGAAATGTGGCAGCCCCTTTCTTGTGGCGTTGGCTGTTGCCCTGGCGACGGACCTCTGTCGCTTTACACATTGTTAAAGGCTGTGCCACGCTCAAGTGATCAGGTCAGCAGTTGTGCGTGGCAGGAAACGCCTCAGCCGGATGCATAAATAGCATTCTAGCCTACTGCCAGGTGCTTCTGATTGACTCTGTTCTCTTTAGTAGCGCTACCTTGTTTCCCATACTTATCTGATCTCCATCCTGACGATGTGTCTGCCGATTTGTTCCTTGGATTACAAGCATGTTGCCGAACCCTGCCTTCTATCGGACTGCCTTTTGCATCACATTGGAGTTTTTGTGGCATCGCTTCCCGGAGTCGCCGCTGCCGAACGGCTGTGCGGATCTCACCGCATTGCATGTTACATCAGTGCAGCGTACAATTTCGGATCCCTCACCGTTCAATCAGGCACTATCTCCTGCGTTATGTGACTTTAACTATAATCCACCTCACGGATTTCTTTGTCTGCTTAAACTTGCTTACCTTAGATTCCCATAGGATCCTCTCAGGCTCCAGTGAACTGATTACAGAACGTCTACAGTTTAAGTAGTGCACCAACCGGCTCTACAGCGACCCTCATTCGGGTCAGTTCCCTCTACTAACCTTCCTGTTTGTTATTTTACCCTTTCATTTTACTCTATCCTGGACTCATGCTCTCTTACTGGGCTCCCTGTTACTCTGCTGTTCTCATCGTGTGCTGCCTGGTAAGGAAGGTTCTGGTTACCTTTATTACAGAACTATAGGAAAGGGCATCCATACTAAGGGTTTTATTGTTTGCTCGTGTCTCACCTTAGGTTCCCGCAAACAGCTCACCAGTTCCTTATTCTTACCTCACCAATCTCCATGTAACGGGTTAATAAACACACCAAGAGTTGTATTATCTGCTTTACAGTTGGCTGTCAGTAACCTTGTTCTTTCTTTGCTTACAGCTTGGGTCCTTAGCAGTGTTTGCTAACTGCTCTTTTGCTTGATCAACGCCTCTGTCTGGCCTTCATTTAACTACAGCAGAGGGGTGTATCGAGAGGAAGAGCTCCCTTGGGTGAGGAGACCTGGGTTAAGGATTAATCCAGGCTCTTCAATCAAGTTGATTGAGTCAGGAAGACAACTCACCTCTTATTGGGCTCGACATCTATCCTAGACGGTGAGTGACAGGGAGGATTTGTAAAATGACTTTGTGCGTGCTTGATCTGCGCTGAAGGTGTGTAGCAAACAGCTAGGTAGCAAACCGCAATACATACATATCAGGTGTTTCGAAGTAGGTACATTGAGTAATGTTGCAATAGGAGGCAGAGTTAAATGGGTGAAATTATTTAACTGATGGACAGAATTTCAGAAATCGTATTGGGTTTGAGGTGGAAAAGTGTGTTTTCATGGTGTGTATTTGAATTCTGTTTATTTAATAGTGAGGACATTCCTTGGATGTGTACTGGTGCAATACTGCTACGTTTAGTTGTGATGGGGTGCTTGACTTTACAGTGAAGAAAGACTGGCACGTATTTGTAAAAACGTTTTCGCCAATAATGCATTCACCCCTAGCCCGATCATAAACTTATGGGCAGACAGATCTGCACCCCACCCCCACTGCTGCAGGATGGTCTCCCTTCTGGGCCTCTATAACAAACAATACAAACATGCCCAGTGCACATGACTGGTGGTAGCCATGAGCCCACTGCAATGTGCTGTATCCGTGTTCCGCACCACTTCTAGCTGCATGTGTTAAAGTAGCCCAAAATAGGGTGGGACAGAGTGCCTTGAGACTGTTAAAATGGAAGTAAATATTTTGTTATGTGGAATAGTTGAAATATTTCATTATTTCTACTGCACAGTTTGCAATTGAAAGTAGAAAATAATATTGTTCATTTTTGTGGCATTTGTTCCCGATAAAGAAACCTTCCACTGGCAGGCCGAGAACACACAATAAAGGGTCTCTTTGTTATTTGTCCTAGAATCCCCTGTACTAACAATTTGAAGGACACAATGTGTTGAATAGCCACAAACAATTGATTCACTATAATGAAACCGAGCATAGGAAAGTTACGTTTCAATTAGTGAAATCTTTCGTTGGAAACGATTGCACATCCTTACATAGAGACAACGGAAAATCAGCAAATAATGTAAGCAACATTTTACATATTATTTATGCGACAAAAGTTGATATGTGTGCTGTATGCCTGATGAATAATGATGTACGGAATTAATGTTCAATTTGACACAAAGACTAGACATCGTACGTGTACATTTTACCGTAAATTGTCAATTAACATATTTATGTACTGTGTATATTACTTTGTTAAAGTGGGTACTGAAATATATTTTGCATTCCAAAATGTACATAGCTGAGTCCTGGTGATGTGCGTTTTTCATGGATACAATCTTCCTGTGGATGGGTTTTTCAACCAGAATTGGACAAAAACCATCAACAACGCATCTGTATTATCTATATTCTGGGACGATCGTCAGGCACCAGTTTGTCCATTTATGGTGGCAGTATTATGAAGCAACATTCCTCCATTTATGGTATCAATACCTGCAAATCGAAAAGTGTTGCATTTCAAAGTGAAAGAGCTCCTTTCTTCTCACTAACGGAACACAACACGATGTGCATCGATCAAGCATCAGTCATGGAACATAAGTGCATTAGATTGAACCACACAGAACTTTGATTACACAATGAAAATAAAGGGATTAAACGATTGATCAAGTCAATCGTCAATATTTGATGGAAGTTGACAGTTATAGAAAGAATTTGAAGCATGCCATGCTTTCTTGCTTACGTTTCTGGATAACACTTCTATTCACAAATGTTTTCAATGTTTTCGTGGATGTAATCTTCTATTTTGAGCATTATGTTAAAAACGACTTGTTACATTCCCAACTATCGCTATTTTCTTCAAAGTATACATTGATTTCTCTTTTTTGTGAAAAGAAATTGCACTTTTGAGCTGTGTTTGGATGTGTGTGTTGATATTCCTAGTTTTGCGTTCGGTAACGTTATTACGTAGGTGATGACAAGGTATATTTGGCTAGGCTGTCCACGAACGTCATGAGAATAGGTGGAGCATATCATTTTTACCAGGGGTGTCAGCGTGAGGGGCGGGTGATCTGAATTACTGCTGTGAGCCCACTTGGATTTAGAGCAATGGATCAATGGCTAAGTTTAGCACAAGATGGCGGTACCCGACCCGTCAGTTTCGCATGTGTAAGTGTGAGAAAAACTAAAGTAAGATTGTGATGAATCCTATGAATCCCTCACTGAATCCCTACCTAATTCTCCATCCAGGTGGCCAGGTAAAGGCAGACGCTTCTTGATCCTTACCTTGAGGGTGGGGCTCTGCAGGAGTATCACATGGGAGGTGAAAAGGTTTAGGGAGGTCAGAGGATTCCAGGGGATGAGATACGGTATTTACCTTCCTTTGAGGGAGACATTTTTACACTACAACAATATGTAATGGCTTGTTGCCACTATATTCCTTCAAATGCATGAGTTAACCCTCTTATTGGGGTTGGACTTAGTCAGAAATCCTGTATAAATAAAACAAAGAAACTTCCTTCTCAAATTCAGGGAACTCAGACAATTGACAATATCCCTAATGCGCGAAAGAGAGGAAGGTTTGTGAAAGTTAACATTTCTTCTGAAGACCTATATTCTTCTTTACAATCTAGTCTGATTATTGATTCAAATAATATTCCCGTAGCAAAGGTTATTGAAAGGGTAGACCAAAATCCATGTATGGAATCAGTTAAGAAAACTAATTTTGGCATTCGTGACTTCAAGTCCCATAATTTCTTCAGTACTGAGATGAGGAAGAGGGATGCAGAGTGTGAGAACTCAGAAGGTGTCTCACCTATTAGTCCCCAGGGATCTGTCATCCAGGTGCCAGGACACAGCCATCGCTTTTGGATCGAGCTCCTGGGAGTGGACCAGTGCGGGAGGATCACCTGGGTGAGGAGTCTTCGGGGAGTGGGACACCGGATGGTGAGATGTGGTATTCCCCTCTAACACCTTTACCCCATCCTACCTGGTAGGACCTTTAGGAACTCTACCCCTTCCCTTTTTACAACACAAACACTTTCTCACTGACAGCCCGCTCTAAGGGAAAACAGACTAACACCCGAGCCGTGTACCTGACATGTCCCAATACTGTGGTCAGGCGAGGTCAGGCAATTATCGACAATCACTCACACCTGGCTTCCATTACAGTTCACCACATGGATAAAAGGCAGAGCACGAGAGCACACTCTGAGGGAGGCAAAGCACACAAGGAAACAACAGTTTCGAGATGTCAGCTGGAAAGGCGGCAAAACCGAAGGAGATTGCAAGGAGAGAAATTCCCTTGACCTTTTCGACAAGGAACTTTCCCGAAACCTCGAGAGAAAGCATAACACCAGGAAACCAGGCTGAAGAATCCTGTATTGTGTGTCGGAGATACCCAGGTCCATCCCATGTCACTAATCAAGGTGGGTAGAATCAACAGCCACCGTGGTACCGTCCTTGGCTCCAAGAACAAAGCTGCTTCAGTGAAAGCAACACAGCCGGTGAGTTGGGGAGACTGATACAAGACTTTCTGTGTAGAATCCAAGGTTGCAAGCAGCAACATTGTATGGCGAGCGCTGGAACGAACATTGTTAAAATGCGTTTGATAAGAGACGCAAGTGAAGTGAACCGCTGATGAGTGATTGAACTTTAAAGCAAACTACAATACCTTTGACAGAGTGGTCCGGCACCGCGTGGGCACTCAATCGAAGGTCTCTGTAAGGTATCCGGCTGAGGAGTGATGAAAGTAGATCAATCTGATCCGAGCCAGGCGGAGGGAGATAATATGAAAGTGAACAAATAAATGTGAATCGAAGTGGTCCTGCGACAGGTCAATCAAAATCCTGCGCACGTCAATTTTGTCTGAGCCTGGCAGAGGGAGACCAATTGAAGGTTTTGTGATAAAGTGGTTCTGAGCCCAGCAGAGGGGGACGTGGGGTGAACAGTAAATCACTGATAAGTTGTATAAGTCAAAATCCTGAGAAGAAAGAAACTTTAATGTTTGTTTGTCGCATCAGGCCCTCTGAAGTAAGAGACTTTGAATGGCAAAGAGACTGATACTGAGATTTTGCACTGCATCCTCATGCTAGAGGAGCCAGAGAGTATGCTAAGCTTCATTGTGCCGCTTTGTCCCATGCTGAAAACGTTGGGAAGGGAAGCCAGTGGCTTGAATATCCTGACATATAATTTCTTGAACACTTTTCTTTTGCATAACAATATTTCCCACACTGTTTGTATTTCGAAGTAAGGATTGACAATAGGTTTATTAGTATAGGCCCTTTTATTTTGACAAGACACAACTAGGACTGCGTTATTATAATTTGATGGTTTTAGCTTGCTGCCATCTTTAGATTTAGGATTAGATAGGCATTTTTCAAACCCATTTGAAGTTCAATAAACACTGTTGAACTGTGATCACTTGTGTCTGTTTTACTGTTTGATACCATGCCTTCCTTACAAGAGGAACACAATTGTTGTGGTCAGTTAATTAACCTAAATGACGCTCACCTGAGGGAGACTGAGACGCTTAAATGGCCCTCTCAGGTGCAAGCTGTAGAGAAGCAGGAGAAGTCAGAGAAGCAGGAGAGGCCAGAGAAGCCAGAGAAACAAAAGAAGCAGAAGCTGTGTATGCTGTGTGGACCGCTGCAGTAGGAGGTGGGGTTGGAGGAGCGAAAAGACGCCGGGACTACTCTGGGTCCTGAGAGGGTCTGTGCCTCTCATTAACCCCCTGCAGAGGTTGCGCAGTGGGAAGTGCGATACGCTATAACCCCCGAGAATACGTTGTGCAGAGCTGGTGCAGCGGAAGACAGAAGTGGTGAGAGCAGCCAAGATCTTCCCGTTAGCTGGAGTGCACCAGGGATGCTCAGAGGTGCAGGCTGCTCTATTCTGGTGTGGCAGAAGCGAAGGTGATGTAAGAGAGGTCGGGCGACTGGTTGGGAGAATCCACATGTATGGAGGTTCTGCAAAACTCCAGCGTAGCAAAGAGACACGACTCACTCGGTAAGTCTGAGGCAAGCGAGTGACTCCGGGGCCCTGTGTGGTGCTGTCCGCGTGTGCTGCACAGAACACTTCACTGGAGTGTGAGTGAACAGCGTGTAGACAAACTGTGTGAATGCCAAACTTTCAAAAACCAATGCAAGTGGCATGTTGTAAACTTAAAAGGCTCCAACTCTGGAGGAGTGGCCAGGTGTGCCAGCGATATGGCGGCTTCCCTGATGGCCTCCATCCGAGACCGGCGGCATCTGGCAATATTATAATTCTTTTCGGATCGGATCGAAGCAACCATCTGATTAATGGAAATCGGAAAAGACCTGAGGCACCAGCTGCAGCCTAGTAGGGCTTCGCTAACCCCTTATCTCGTCCTGAAAAAGCCCGAAGTCTCTAGCGAGCCCAGCCCTCAGTCGGCCCTGCCAAGATGGCGGACGAGACCCGCTCGCCGCCCGAACGAGGAGTGCAATGATGGGAGTCCCCGCCCGAGCCAAGAGGTGGATGCAGAGCCTGGAGAGCTCTGACAGTGTCCACGGGGTAACAAGGGAGAGCTGCCCGCCCCTCGCCTGAGCCGTGCGGGAGTATTGAGACCAGGCGGCAGACGGCCTTCCCCTCCCACCTCCTCCCCCACCCGCTTGCCTGAAGCGCGGGCCACGGCTCTGTGCAGCGACACCAGGAGGAGGGAGAGCCCGCTCCCCTGACGTGACGATCCTGCAGGGGAAGTGAAGAGATTCGGGCTTGAGGCGCCGGTCGAGCAGGAGCCTCCCGAGCTTGGGCCAGGCATCACTCTCCGGGGAAGGACAGCGGAGCCGCTGGCGGCCAGCAACAAACTGGCCCCTTGGAAGCACCCAACGGCGCCGTCCGGAATCCTCAAGTCCCCGAAGAGGTGAGGGTGCGGCGTCGAGGCCTGAGGGGGGATCAGTGAGCCTCTGCAGCACAGATGATTTGAGGGCTCAACCCCCGATTGGGCGGTGCACCCCTTGAGCCCGTTTTAGGCCCCCCCAGACCTCCTGGGGTGCCCCGGCCCACTCTCCCACTTTGGCCACCACGTGAGGCTGACCGCCGACAGTGACACCCCCTGGAGCCCTTCTCCGGAATCCTGCGAGAATCCCCCAGTAGCCCTGCACTACCCTGCCGCCCTCATTATCCTGGCAACACATCTACTCCAGCACAATTCTAATGCTGCAGGAGCCCGGGACTGAGGCTCCCGCCGTGCCCACCTACCTGGCGACTTCCTGGGGCGCCCCTGCCCATCATCCTCCACCACCTCCCTGGCGTCCTGGATCTCCAACTTCATGTCGGGAGAAATCCCTCTCTACATCATCGAATATTGACTACCTGTATTGGGGGTTCACTCCCCCCCTCCCTTCCATCGCCCCTGAAACCGGGGAGGCAGCACTCCGGACCCCCCCTCTGAGACTCCCAACTTAGTGCCACCTAACTCCCGGAGAGCTTCTGAATCAAGCCCCTCCACACTGCACATGTTCGGATCCCCCCTCTCTCTTGCCCCTCTAAATAAAGGGATCCCTAGGGCCTAGCAGACTTTCCCAACTTAGGCATTGCAGACGCAAGAAGCCCGGCGCCACACACCCTGCATGATGTCAAAACTACCCAAAGCAACCAAATCCTCGGACATCTCCACCATGCTGCTAGCAGCGGACAAGGCAAAGAAACCGGACCCTCCCCCTAAACTAGCCCAACAGAAGGCCCCCGAGGAGCAAGGAAAACTGGCCACCAAGGAAGACATCCAAGCCTTCATGTGGGACATTAAGGCGGAGTTTCGGTCTTGCATGACAGAGCTCACCACGCAGATGGAACAGACAGACCAACGGCTCACTGAAGCGGAACAGAGGCTGGGCGAGGTGGAGGACCTGGCTCAGAGTCACGACGCCACACTACTAGATATGAGACGTGAGATTCAAGCTTTGCAGAATATGAGTGAAGTGCTAGAGTTCAAGCAGGAAGAACTAGAAAATAGGGCGCGATGAAATAACCTGCGCATTCGGGGCGTCTCATTAACGATCCAAGACAGGGAGCTGCCAGAATATATAGGCAATTTCTTCCAAGCGCTCCTCCCGCTCATGGACAAAGCCCAACTCGTCCAGGACCGCACCCACAGACTATGCCCAAGACGAGGAGTAGACTCGGACGCACCCCCAGATGTAATTACCAGGGTCCACTTCTATGCCACTAAAGAGGCTATCTCAGCAATAAGCCACACCAAGAATGAGCTCTCGTTCATGGGCACCCAGCTCCAGATATTCCAGGACCTTTCCCTGATGACCCTACAGAAAAGAAGAGCCATCAAGCCCTTAAACCTATTCCTGCAGAATCAGCAGATACGCTACCGATGGCTGTTTCCCTCCACTCTCCAATTCACATTCCGGGTAACCCAGTGCAAAATAAGCCACCTAGAGGACGCGGAGTCCATCCTACACCCGAACTCGCCAGAGCCCTCGCCTGCCCAGAGCCCACTTTGCCCGCCAGAAGAGGCAGAACAGCTCCCCCAGAGACAGCAACAGCAGTCCTGGCCCAAAGCACAGAGACGCCGGAAGATAAAATAATCCTGCCACGACCGACGATCGTGAAATGACCAATCCAATAACTGAAGAAGAAATCAATGATGTTGCGGGCCCCGAGCGGCCCATACCCCACTCCAAGGAGTATGTCACCTAGCCACCCTTGGAGACAAACCAAACTAGATGGTTTGATCCTAGCCCCGTTGGCTGGGAAGACAGTTATGGCCCAGTTGGCTGTGGGAAGGGCTGCACCGGAAAGTCCGGCCCCCCAGCCAATTAGTAGTTCACCCTCCCGTTGGAGGAAACCTTAAACCCAGCCACAGGAAACCCACGCTGAATCTAAATCCTTAGATGATGGCTGAGAACCTCAATCCTCCCCCCCCCAGACTAGGTCCCGCCACCTGAGGATGCCAGGAGACTCCCCCTCTGGACCAAAAACTGAAATTTTTTACGATGAACGTTGGAGGTCTCAATGCCCCACAGAAGAAGAAAGTGATACTGCGGCGCCTACACAACGATGAGGCCTCCATAGTCTTCCTCCAGGAGACACATCTGACTCCGGCTGATTTCTCCCGGCTCTGTGACCGGCAATTCCCGCTACAATTCCTGGCATCAAATGGCACGAAGAACGGTGGTACGGCGATCCTATTTGCCAAGGACCTCAGGCCACAGATCCTAGACTCCTTGCGTTGCCCGGAGGACTGCTTCGTAGCTATAAAATGCCGGATCCTCTGCCAACTTTACACTCTGATCTCAGTTTACGCTCCTAATGATGAGCAAGAGGAGTTCTATGCCGCTTTAGAAAAAGCCCTCCCACCATTTGCTGAGGACCAGACTATCATTGGGGGAGATTTTAACGGGGTTCCTGATCCAGTGACAGACAAATCACACCCTCCGGCTTGTAGAGACTTCGGCCTGGCGACAGCATTACTCAAATTATTTGCAACCCTGGATGTAGTGGACACCTGGAGAGTCCCCCACCCGGAGGTCCGGGACTACTCATTTTACTCATACGTACATAGAACATATTCACGCATCGACCTCCTCCTGGCCTCCCTGCAAGTCTTAGCATTTACAGATGAGGTCCTCATTGGTTCCAGAATCCTTTCAGATCATGCCCCAATACTCCTGACGCTCAGAGCCCACGACCCCGATCTGCCCTCGCGACGCAGATGGTCCCTCTATGACCCGATCTTGGGAGATATGTCAGTAAGAGACGTGGTCGCCAAAGCAATAAAGGAGTTCTTTAAAGAAAATAAGAATGAGCATACCTCCCCTGCAAACATGTGGGATGCAATGAAGGCGGTGGTGAGAGGGGTGCTAATCTCCCAAGGAGCAGCCTACTTCAAACAAAAGCGACAGCTCCGCTAAAACCTTGAGAGCAAGGTGCAGGAGGCTGAGACAGTGTGTAAAGTCAGGAACTCGACCCCGAGAACCTACCGAGCCTTGCAGGCAGCCTGAAGAAGTTGGAGGCCCATTATGCAGAGGACACAGCTCAGCTCCTAGCCAAAACAAAACAAAGCTATTATGTCAGAGGTAATAAAGCAAATAAATTCCTGGTGGAAAAACCTGCGAGACTCAAGAGGAGAAACACAATCGTAGGCCTATGTGACCCCCAGGGCATAACACAGTTAGCGGATCGCGACAAACATTGGATTGCAGAGTCCCACATGGCAGATACGATGTCGGCGACCCCGAGATCTAGTGGAGAACAGCAAACCTACTTGCAGGATGCCGCTCTACCTCAAATCACAACCACAGGGAGGGAAGAGTTAGAAGCCCCGATCACCCATGAAGAAGTTGACGTGGCCATTAAAAGCCTGAAATCAAGAGCCCCTGGACCGGATGGATTCTCATCTCGATTTTACAAACTCTTCGGGCCCAAGCTGCTGGCCCCCATGACGACGCTCTTTAATTCCTTTGCCACCTCAGAATCTATCACCCCATCAATGCAAGAATCAATCACAGTGTTAGTTCTCAAACCAGGAAAAGACCCCAGCGACATCACGGCATACAGACCCATCTCCCTGTTAAACCTAGATGCGAACATTTACTCGAAGATCTTGGCAAACCGACTACCGAGAATACTCCCGGATATTATGACCCAGATCAGACAGGCTTTATAATGAACAGAGCAACCACAGATAATACACGCAGGGTCCTCAATCTGATCGAGATAGCTAAACGAGATTCCCAAAAACTAGCCCTGATGGCCTTAGATGCAGCCAAGGCCTTTGATAAAGTAGACTGGTCGTTCCTCCGACTCACCCTGGAATCTGCCATTCTGGGCCCTCCTTCTTGAAGCTCGTCCTAGCGAATTACCAAGCCCCGAAGACCCTCCTCCGGATGAATGGCCTAATTTCCAGCTTGATTCCTCTATCATGTGGCACTAGACAGGGGTGTCCTCTCTCCCCGCTCCTCTTCGCCCTGGTAATGGAACCCCTAGCCCAACGTATCCGCCTCAACTCCAGAATGAATGGCCTCCAAGTAGGCTCCTCCCAACACAAGATAGCGCTATACGCGGACGATGTGATGCTGACCATAACAGACACCTCCCAGTCACTGAGGGCTGCCCTAGCAGAAATCCATAGATTTGGTAGAGTCTCTGGATTGTCCATCAATTTTGCGAAATCAACAGCCTTGGGGATAGGCCTAGAACGGGGAGATAAAGAGTCCTTTAGAGCACATTGCTCGATCCCACTAAGCTAAAAGTCAATCCCTTACCTCGGAGTCCAGATCCCTGCCTGCCCCGAGGACATCTACCGGATAAACTTCTCGCCACTACTCAAGACCTTGGAGAAAGACCTGGATCGCTGGCTCTCACAGGAGATTTCGCTAATAGGTTGCATCTCGGCCTGCAAGATGAACCTCCTACCACAAGTCCTTTTTGCCTGTTCTGCCCTCCCCACCATAATCCCCTGACTTCCGCTTCAGCGTCTTCAGAGGAAGATATTCAGTTTCATCTGGAAGGGGAAAAAGTCACGTGTCCCACAGAAAACTATGCTGTGTGCCCCAAACCTAGGAAGCCTCGGGGTCCCCGACCTCCAAAGATACCAGATGGCGGCGCAGATAGCTCATACTCGAGCCTGGACCATTGCATCAGGGTGCCCCAAGTGGACCGATATAGAACAGTCCTGACTACCTCTGCCCCTCCGTTTCCTGTTACACCCGCCGGCCTCCCTATGGTGGAACTGGCCATCCATCCTAGCATCGACCAAACAGACTCTAAAAGCATGGGTTTGGGCGCGCAAATCCAGAGGCATCCCGAGAGATCCAAGCCCATCCTCCCCAGTGTTCCACAATCCGTCCTTCTCTCCCGAGACCTCCCCCTCGAACTTTAAAAACTGGATCACCGGGGGCCTCAACTCTCTAAGTCAGCTCTTCGAAGGGACCCAGCCACTGACCTTCGCCCAATGTAAAAGCGCCTTTGCCCTCTCGGAGACCGACAGGTTCTCTTACATCCAAATCCGACACTGGTGCTCACACCCCCAGACCCGCATGGCGGCCACACGGGAACAAGATTCCCTCGAGTTAACAGTCACAGATCCTCCGAGCTGAGGGTGAATCTCGACACTATACAAACTATTCCAGACAAACCTGCCTGAAGCCAAAGCAACTTATATGTCACAGTGGGAAACAGAGTTAGGACACCCGATACAAGACCAGTCTTGGATAGACATTTGGTCACAAACTCATTCGTCCTCTTTCTGCGTGACCAACCGACAATGTGCACATAAACTTCTGTTAAGGTGGTACTACCCGCCGCTCCGGCTACACCGCTTCAATCAGTCCTTGGACCCGCTATGCTGGCGCCGCTGCGGGATGATGGGCTCCTACCTACATATGTGGTGGACATGCCCGATGGTGGCGAATTTTTGTCCCAATGTATAGCCACCATTGCAGACATCACCCAGACCACTCTGCCACTGGAGCCAGAACCAATACTCCTGGGGGTCCCGATTCCGGGCATATATCCGAGATCTGGTAAGCAGTTGGCCCTCATGACTCAGCTGCTCCTAGCTGCTAAAATCATAGTGGCCCGAACCTGGAAATCCCCGGAGGGCCCCCTAATGATTCTATGGTGGTAAAAACTTTGGGACACCTTCATAGCGTAAAAGATCATGGCGGCAAACAAGGGCCATCTTCACCGCTTCACAAACATTTGGTCGCCCATGATAGACTATGACCAACGCTTCCCAGCACTGACATACATGCCACGCTTGGTGGCGAACGCCCTACAGGCAGAGGACAGGGATCTGGCCCAATCAGTTGAGGAGTGAGGTCCGGAAGACAGCCAGAATTAGAGGGTGGGGATGGAAACCAGAGGGAAGATGAAAATAGAGCAAAATGCAATATGTGCCGATCTGTTTGTAATGTAATGTTTTCCTGTGTGCTGACCAAAAATAAACAAGTTAAAAAAAAAGGCTCCAACTCTGAGTCTGTAAAGTTTTGGAAACAACAATTACCCAGTGGGAAAGCCTCTTTGAACTCTGAAGGTCACAACAAATACCCAAGCCAAAAAAGTTGGGTCAGGAAATATCAATCTATCAACTATTGCCAAAGGCAGGAGGGAAACAACAAGAGGCCTAAAGGTTCTAAAGGATGCTGTTCATGCTTTGGGAGATTTGTATATGTGGTTTATACAAACACACATTGCCAAAGCCAAGGGAGAGGCAAAGTAAAACCTTACACATGTCACTGTTTGGTTGTTGATGTAAAAGGGGAAAGAATGTGGCAAACAGGCTGCTCTTTTGGGAGAAGCTATCCAGAGAGAGATGACCATCATATAATCTTTTTCATGTTTTTACTTGTTTTAATGGAAATACAATTTGTACAAGAATAGTTATTCAAACGATCTGTCCTTGTCCAGTGCAGAATGTACGTTTTTGTGAGTTTTGTAGTTTCGCAGAAAGGATCTTAGTTTGTGTAGCGGGTCCTTATTTCCTCCTCGACTTCAGAAAGTTGTTCCAACCCTATTGCATGAAAAAAAATTGAAACTGCAATCACCCAAGTAGTCTTTTCCCCATTCATTAGGCGAAACCACCACTCCTCTTCTTCATAAATGTGGAAGTCAGAAATGATGTGGCCAAGGTAAGGCGAACGTGCTTCTTGTGTCCCTTAGCATACTAGTAGCAGATGTCTTGTTCTTTTTCGACTGAGTCTGTCTGTTTAAAAAACCGGCACTGATTTGAAATTGCTCTGCCACTTATTGCCAAAATGTCATTTGTTTTCAGCAAATTGAGGTGTATTCATAGGAATCTTTGATGTAACTCTTTGTCCGGGAATTTTGCCAGATAACTTGCTGTTTGGTTTAGTCTTTTAGTGTTTGCCGGCAAACTTCTCGTCAGCTTATTTTTAGCTGCCACTTCCAATATATTTATCCAATCAAGTTCTGACAATTTCTTTTTGATTTTAGTTGGATAGGACAACAATTCTTCTCTTGAGCTTCCTATGTTTTCCGAGAGTTGGGTGTTATCCGATACCCACTTTGTCAGCATTTTAGTGTTGCCTCCCTCCATTTCTTTCCTTTGATTTTAAAGATTGGTGGGCATGAGGGATGGATGACTTTCCTATATAGCATTATGGTGTCACATGCAACAGTCCCGCTCAGTGACATTAGACTCAGTTCTCTTCGGATTGATGCTACAGAGGTTGACGGTGGTAAGGCCAACATTTTGCACCAAAAAAGGCCCTCCAATTTGGCTCAAAGATCTTCTGGTAAGTAGGGCATGGCTTCTGCTCCATAAATTAAGCCTGGAACTACCTTTGATTTATAAAAGTTCAGGGCTGGTATAAGAGAAAAGCAGCCATATTTCCTATCGACCGCTTTACTCTGTGCAATCAGTGCTTTGGTTTTTTCATACAAAGCTTTTTGCATTGGAAGCTCCTTAGGGCTGTTGCTCTATGTTCTTCCTAAGAATTTAAAACTCTTGACCCTTTCCAGACGGACTCTGTCTGTGAACCATTTCAGTTGTTCTGTCTTTTTTGATGTTTTTTCAAAAGGCATTGGGGCTCATTACAAGTTTGGCTGTAGCCTTGCTGGTAAAACCGGCAGGCTGCCGCCAAACTTGCAAATATTTCCAGCACCCGTGAATGGGCAATTACCGGGTCATTACGGCCCCACCGGACCCAGTAATTGCACATTCACGAGCGCCGGAAAAAAATGCTCCCCATTCCCATTTGAGCGCCATAGGGCTCAATGGGAATAGGAGGTTGGATGCACCGGCACCATTCACAATGGTGCCGGTGCATCCAACATGCTCTTCTCGCAGTCCTGGCAGGTGGGAAGGCACCTGCGTGCAGAACTAGTAGTTTGCCGGTCCAATAACAACGGTACCAGCAAGCTTACCGGTACCATTGTTACCGGACCGACAAACCTATAATGAGGCCCATCATCTTTGTTTTCACTTTGTTCAATTCTGAATTGTTTTCCTTAATAAAGGCTGATAAATTGTTCAATTTCCTCTGGAGACCCACTGCCGTTTGATCCATTATGATAATATCATCGGCGTATAGCAATATTGATACTTTCACGTCTCCCAAAGTCGGGGGGGAAAGGCTCTTACCTTTTGCTCGTGTATCTTGAAATCGGCGATGTAAGAGTTGTACAGAGCAGGGCCAAAGGGCAGCCTTGTTTTACTCCCCTGGCCGTGATGATCAACTTTGATAGAAGTCCAGCTCTGCTTAGTCTGACTCGCAATGTTGTTCCCGTATAAAGAGCCTTCATTGGATCTAGTACTGACCCCAGACATTTCCAGTTATACAATTTTTGCCATAATGTTTCCCGGTTGACCTGGTCGAAGGCTTGGACCAGGTCAACAAAGGCCATAAAAATGCGGGGTCTTCCCTCAATGACCTTTGCCATCAGGATGCTCAATAGGAGGATATTTGCAGATGTTCCTGTGGCCTTAACAAAGCCCGCCTGGAAAGGGTGTTACATCCAACTTCCTCAGTCCATTCTTGTAACTTATCCAGTGCGAATGACGCAAGGATTTTCCCGATAGTGTCGAGAAGCGCAATTGGACGGTAATGTTGTGGATTATCTTTAGCGCCTTATTTTAAAGATTGGAACTATGTTAGCCATTTTCCAAGAGGCAGCTATTGATCTTGTTTTGACACAATTCTGAAACACTTCGCTGATAAATAAGGCCCAAGCCTCGGGGTATTTTTTCAAATCAAAGTTTGTCACTCCATCTGGACCAGGAGCTCTAGAACGATTCAGCCTCTTTATCATTGCTAAGATTGAGTTGATGTTGTGTGGAATCTCCCAGGCATTATCGGAATACACTTCTAGCTGTACTTGTTCACACTCCTATTTTTTTATATAGAGTGGTGAAATGGTCCATCCATTTCAATTCCCCCATATTGTTTTTGAGGGTGTTGTTGGCATTCTTTACAGATGACTTTATCAATGACCAAAGGGTTGGTTATCTACCATCCAGTGCAGATTGTGTAAGTCTTTAGATTCCATGAAGGCAGCCCATAACCAATCTCTCTCCAAAACGGTCGGAGATCTTATTGGGTTAAGCTTGAAGTCTCCAGTGCCTGGGCAAATTGAGTTTAGGTCTCAGTTGATTATTATATGCCTTACTTGGTGGTGGTCATAGGCAACGTCAATTAGCTTTTCCATTGTTCTTAAAAAGAGCTTGTTGCTTATAGCACTGGGGTTCCAGTACATGTTCACGAACAGCATTTTATTCCTTATCTCTTCATTGTTCCTTATATTAGCTCGTTGCCATGTACCCAGAGAAGCTTGGATGAATTTTGTAGATAATAGCGATGTTACCAAATGTAGATCAATGCTAGAACGGAAAGCTGTTACCAGACCTGACATGGGACGTCCTTTGGGTCCCTTGTGGGCTGCCGAATAATCTATGTCATATCCGCCAGGCAGGGTTTCATCTGCAGCCAAGTCTCTTGAATACTTAACATGTCATAATTCCCTAGATTTACGTCACTTTGTGAGGTCAGGTGTCCGAACCCTCTGGTATTCCAAGAAGCCAAGGTCAGATATTCACCAAATTCTTGGTTCTTTACCAGATTGACTCTTTTTGATGGCTGGCTAATTGGAAGCATTGGATGCCAGAGCCGAGGAAATTCAGGACCACTTTCTTTGGTCCTCTTTGCTATCAGCTCTTGCATCTTTCTTGTTTATTTTTACATATTTGTCATCCGGCATGTCCCGGTCAAAAGTTATTTTGAGTGTAGAGATTGGTCCTTTCGGCAGTCTTTCTGGGTCGTTGGCTTCTATAAGTTCCTCCCTGTCACTAAGTAAAGGGGAGTTTAGTCTTTGATTTCTTTCACAAGGGACTGACCTTTCCTTCCTGTGTCTCAATGGTCTCCTTTTTGTTGCTCTTGAGGGTTAGGTTCTCCCTGTGTAGTGACTGTGGCGAGTATATTGATCGTCATGAGATGTTTTAGAGATAAAGTGATCCTTCCCACCTTGTTTAGTAGTTCTGTTCTTCTCCACTGATCTTGATCTTATCCTGGCATTTCTTATGGTTTCATCCCTTTCACATTTTGATGAATGGTCATGTACGCCTTTATCCGTGTGAATTTCTTGTAGATCGTATCCTAGGATTAATAGGTTTTCTGTTGCATCCCTTAGCATATGTTTTACTGCTCATGATTGGATGTAGAGATAGGAGCAGTCAATACGCCCATTTTGGCCACTCTCTACGATCTTTAAGTCATCTGATGGAGAATGCCTCAGGCTCGGGATATAGTTAAATAGTTTCATTATTGTCCTCCTGTTTAAAATCAGACTGTCTCCCGAGTCCAAGACATGTTCCAGTTTGAAAGTTCTCCTAGAGAGGATCTTCTTTGTTTTCTTCAAAGGAGACCATCTCTTCGATTTGATGTCGGGGTTTTGAATTCTCTGAGCTGGAGAATGTCTGTCTCTAGATCTGGGTCTCTCTTTTGAGCTGCGATCCTCAAGTCTTTTTCGGAATGTTTTACATTGTGATGGAGATTTGTCTCTTTTGTAATTTGACGGTTGCCAATCTTCATTAGTCTTTAACTGCGTCCTTCGATCCATCTGGTCGTTGTTTTTCGTGAAGGACCTTTGTTCTCCGCCCCTGTGATGGGTCTCGTGGTTCGATCTCCATTTGTTATCAAATGTCCTTTTTCGTTTGTCTTCCATTGTTAAAAAGGTGGGAGAGGACGGTTCCAATATTAAGCTTTGGCCACTTGCTGAAAGATCAGTCAACGAGGAACGCTGAAGAATGGTGGCACTTGATGTTCCATAAGAAAGGGATGAAACCATAAGAAATGCCAGGATAAGATCAAGATCAGTGGAGAAGAACAGAACTACTAAACAAGGTGGGAAGGATCACTTTATCTCTAA
This sequence comes from Ambystoma mexicanum, assembly GCF_040938575.1. NCBI lineage: Eukaryota > Metazoa > Chordata > Amphibia > Caudata > Ambystomatidae > Ambystoma > Ambystoma mexicanum. Next base: position 373,878,859 of record NC_090926.1, on the reverse strand, counting down.
AACATCTCACGACACAAAACTGACAGTTGCGCTAACCTTGTTTCTGGACGAGATTGATGAGGGCCTTGACACATCAGCCAATGAAGCACAAGGATGACTGTATGGTGCGCAGTCATCTATTTGACCACATGCTGCACACCCATCGCTCTCCGACAAGGTTACCTTAGCAACGGAGAAAAGTGTATTGTAAAATGGATGGAATTTCTATCTTCTGTATATAACGGATGTAGAGACCGCTGATTTGTTGTTTTAAAGGCTTTTATAAACCAATAAAAAAGAAAAGAAAAAAAATATTAATCTCATAAGGTAGGTCTTTGTCCCGATGGCTGTTGTCTTTCCTTTTCTGACATCCCAGATTAGTGAGTTCAGATTCGGAGTCTTTGACTGTGTGAAGGCTCATGTCCATCAGATCGATGGATTGTTCCGAGTCTTCCAACACATTAATTGGGCATGACACTTTTTTTTTGTCTGTTGGTTTTACTGTTGGTGCCTTGTCTTTTATCTGGATGGGGCTGCTTGGAGTCCTTTTTTGAGTTTTGAGGAGGACTACCTTCCTTTCCTTTCTTCCTTGATCGATCGAATCACCAGGTTGTTTGAGTCTAGGATCCCTGCTTACAACTTTTCTTGACTCATCTTCCACACTCGAGATCGATTTCTGTGAGAAGATTCCAAACAGAGCCAATTTTGGTTCTCCTCTCTCAGTTCTGTCCCGTTTGCCTAGGTCTTGATTTAAGGGAGGTTGTTTCAGAATATGAACCTGTGAGCACAGGGCTATGCATCCATTACCTTTCCCTCCTCTTGTGGTTCCCTTGTGTGTAGCACTGTTTGGTTTAGAGTTGGTGATTTGTTGGTTCGTTTGTCTAGGGGCAAGCCTGTCATTAGCAGTTTGATGATTTTCTGGCAAATTTTCTGATGTCAAGTCGACTGTCGGTTCTCTCAGCTTACTTACGATAGTGACCTTTTTTGGTACACTCTCAATTGTTTTTGTGCCGATTGAGTGATTCAGTTTTGTCTCCGGGTCACAAGTGTGTTGATTGGAGTCCTGAAGGTTGGTGCTCCATGCTGGAGTGTCTATAGCTTGATCCCTCTTAGTTGGTTTTTCCTTTGCCTTTTAGCCATTACGTAGCCTTCCAGATACGAAAGCTTAGTATGCATTAAAGCTGTCATACTGGTATGATCTTTCATTAAGTGCTTTGTAAAGCTTGCTAAAGTGAGGCAATGCTATAGTGACAGTTGACATAATCGTTAGCAAGTCTGTTTTTTTACTGGGGGATTCCTTTGGCATTGATTGAGATATCTCACTCAGGCGTCTGTTGTGAGGTGGAGTGGTAGTAAATGTCCCACGCTTCGGCGTTGATTCTATGTTAGTCAGGTTCCGAGATACAGCTGGTCTTGTATCCAATGATCCTCATTATTTTCACTTGTTCCAATTGGTGTTTTAGGACAGTTCAAGTGTGGAAGTTATCCTATCACCTCAGGCTCCTGCTGTAGTTCTTCCTTCTGGCGAGCCACCTGGCTCGTATTTTCAGAACGATCAGGGGGAAGTGCAAGAACCTTCGGCGTCGCCTTTTCATTCTTCGCTGTATGGCCGAGAGGTTTCTTGTTTTCCAATTGTGGATTTGAGGACCCAAATGGCACAGGGGTCGTATTCCAGCAATTCAAAGGTGGTTTGCCAAAGTGCCACCTTACAGGTGTTGGGATCTTGTCGATATTACTTGACACTTTTTCACCTGGCATAGGGTACCTTCCAGATGGCTTTTGTGTCTTTGTTGTAGGGTGATCCAATGGGTCTTCCGCCCCTTCTAAAATGTCAGCATCCGATAATTCACCTACAGTCACACTCAAGGCGCATCTTTTTTTCTTGAAAAAATCCACCAATATGTTAGGGGGTAAAGGTAGAGGCCACAGCGTTACTTGTTCTGATTGTTTATTTGTCCCTCTAAGTCTCAGGGTATTTCTCCTGGCTTTCTTCAGTTCATTTACTATGGGACAAGGATTTACATTGTGTGTTACACGGTCCCGTGGCTTTTTTGTTTTAATCCTTACCTTAGTAACATGTTTTGACTTTGCATGATGATTGTTAAAGGCAGTTTTGGGCTGTTCCTCTAATACTGGTTTTAAGGTTGTTGGGGTTGACCGGTAGTTGAGAGATGATGACTTCAAGAACAGATTTTGCTATAGTTATACTTGAGACATTTACGTCATCCCCACCTATCGTCTCTTCATCCATTAGTCTTCCTCCAATGGAAAATATAAAGAGTCCATTTGGTCTTTGTCCGGGCTAATCAGGTCCGCTCTTTCAACTGATGATGTATGTCTATTCGTGTCATTAACTGAGAGGTGATACCGCCCAATTTATTTGTTCTAAGTAAGAGAGTGTGACAAGAGACGTATCATCCTTTTCTTTAGTCATATAGTTGGTATGAATCATCTCTACGTTGTTTTCCACCACTAAGCTCATACTCGTTTCTGTTTGGTGTACCAGGAGAAGATAAGGCGAGGACTTCTGGTTAAACATTCCATAATTCGCCGTTCCCTCGCTCAGTGACTCGAGCAGTTCATTATTGACATTGTTATCATTGTTGGGTTAAACTGTGAATAGGCGCTGGTCGCAGGCAGGGCCATAATCACAGGATTCGCTGCTCCCCCCTGCAGATGGCAGCAGAGGCTTTGGTGCCCCGCTCGGGTGGGGATCAGCTGAAGACGCTTTCCTTTGGTGACCAATTTGGTTCACGCGTGAATGTAGGTAATGGGCTTTGCCCCCCTGTCCCTGTCTCGCCGCCCTTTCCACATGCGGCTGAGCGAGATTAGGTGAAGAATGGGCTGGACAAGAGTTTATGCGGCCTCTCCTACCTGCTGTTGTGGCTTCTTCTGGCTGATTGCTGCTGTTCATCACAAGGTCTATCTCCCTCGAGCTCGTCTCCTAGCGGCGCAGTCTCGTGCTTCGCAGGAAATGTTCCTCTGCCTCGCCATGCGCCGTGCCTGAGACTGCAGTCTACTCAGCAGTCTACTCCGCGGCAATCGCAATCGTTCTTAGTATGATTAAGAATACAAAGATTGTAACCTGCCAAGAGGACACAGTACCTTAATCGTGAAATTTCTTTTTCATTTCTGACACGGTAGTTACAACTCAGCGAGAGTAGGAGTAGAAGGAGGGTCGGCCGCAGGACGCCAACCTGCCAAACACAACACTCTGCTTCACTGCACCTGCCTCCAGCTACTATGGCACTTTTGTAGGCTCAGCGGAAAAGGAAAGCAGACTCCAGTCTGCACACAAGGCAGCAGCAAGCAGCAAGGCGAAATTTCAGCAGAATTCTGCGCATCATTTGTGGAAAAGCCTTGATAGGGATCAATATGTAGATTCTATTCCCTGAAAGCTACTAATATTTTGATAGCAAAGAAGATTGTTGAAGCTGTTGTTATTCAAATTTGAGAGTTACCATTGCAGCCCTTTTCTGTTCTGATGTTGAAGAAGTAGGCAGGCAGGCGAGTATACCCATGGGGCAAGAAGTGATTGCCTAGGAGAAACCTGGTGAAAGGATATGCCAAGAAGTGGAAGGTGCAAGTGCTAAAGATGGAACTAATAGAAAACAACATATTGAGTTGTGACATTTAACGAAGAATTGTGAAACTGTTGAGGAAAGCTACAATTCTTTCTACAGTTGAAATTGTGATGAACCATCCTGGCCAAACTATTTGTCATTGATACAAAATTCAATGCTGTTCTTATTCCAGGAGGAGTGAGAGCTGTGAGACAAGCATGGTATCAAGAGAGACACAGACTCAGAAGTGTTTGTTTCAAAACTTTTATTTACTAAGGTTCCTGTGCTGGTGTAATGCCTGACATGCCCTAACTCTAAAGGGATGGTTCCCTTAACTGATATTTCTAAGGGCAGTCGATGTCTAATTGTCCAAAATAAAAGTCTGTTTGTGTCTAAACCTATGCTTGCCCTCACTCTTTATAAAAATGTGATAGGAAGTCTTTAAAAAGTAAAATCGTGGGTCAACAGAAAATAGGAAACCATAGTTGCTTTCAGGTGGTCCTCTCACCAGGAGTAGTTTATTCAATGTCACAAAAACAAGTTAAATCAAAAAGGGCTGTTCATAAGACCTCCTCCACAGAGCCCTTCCACTATTCTCAAATACCTTCAGTGTCTTTGGATTCCCCGGGGTTCCCTTCCCCAACTTGTTCAAGTTCCAAACACCACAAAAGAAATGTAATGGTTCCTTTTAAGTTTCTCAGGGTTTCCTTCTCCAAGCTTCAATTACAACAACAAAGTAGGCCTCTCAGGGTTACCTTACCCAAGCTCAGGCCCCTATCAACTTGTTCAAGTTCAACACAACAAAAAACACCACAGAAAAAATATAATACAGTTCTTTGCGAAGTTTCTCAGGGTTCCCTTCCCAGAGGTTTATCCTTTAAACACTACAAAACAATATGTTTCCAACTTGGTTCGCCCGCTCAGGCTTCCCTTCCCAAAGCTCAGGCCCCTTTTTGGTTTCAAATACAAGTTCAACTTGTCGGGATGTACCTTTCCTTTTTGAACACAGTTCTTTCACACACACTTCACTTGTGGGGCACAATCAGACTTTCGAAACCGCCTTGTTCGTTGCTCCTCCTGGTCATGACCACTCTGATCTGTAACCCCTCTCTTTTTTCCTTGCTCTTCTTTTTAAACCTTTCACCTTTAGGTGTTTCCTGCACCCCTTCTTGTTTTACTTCGCTTCTTGCTCGTGCACACTTGCACTTTCTCTTTGCTGTTCCTTTTGTTCCACAGTGCTCTCTTGTACTTTCCTTTACTTTTTTACTGTGCCTCTTGCACACCTCACATCCTTTTGGTTTCACTGTACACTCTTGCACTTGTCTGTTTCTTTCTTGTGCTTCCTGCCCTCTTTAAGCTCTTCACATGCCTTTCTTTTGATTGTTCTTTTCTTCTGAACCGCTAGCACCCTTTTTCTTCCTTCTATTTCTCTTTCACTGTTTATTTCTTATGCTTTCTGTCCTTTGTGCACTTTTAAACCTTTCCGCTCCATGCCGCTTTAGAAAGTGTGTCTTTTCTCCCGCTCTGCTTCAGTCAAACGCAAGCTCTCATGTCTCTCTCTCTCTTACCAGACAGTGTCGCTGTGACAAGCAGTTCCTCTGGATGGACGGGGTTGAGGTCAGTGTCTCACCACTTGCCCCTCCGGCACCCTTGGGATCAGTAAACGTCCCAAGGGAACAAGTATTTCCCCAAGAACCACCAGCAGGATGCAGGCTGCCTCACTCCGGCTCCTTGGAGGCACGGCTCCCTAGCCACGCTGCAGCCCCTCACAAACACCGGGACAGCGTCTCAGCATACCGTTCTCCTCCAGGCTTTTACTCCTGCTACTCTCTGCTCCTCGGCTTTTAGGGTCCTGACAGCAACCCCAGCTGGCTCTCTTCTTTGTGAAAAACCACACCTTTTATAGTTGAAAAAACAGTCCAGTGGAGTCAAGTGTGAGTGGTCAATATTAAATGCATGACCCTGCCTGACTCTATTAGTGGGACAACTTGAGTTCTTTCTACAGTAGTTTTCCCTTACTTTCGCCATGTTGTTTCTATGGGTAATCTTGACTGCTCCCAGTTGCCACTTCCCCGTCTCAGTATTGGTTGGAAATTGGGAGAGGGTGATGGAAGGGTTTTGGAGGATAGACCTATTTCCTGCTCTTCTATCAGGGAATCAACAATGGACATAGGGATATACTGTAGCCTGGTTTTCCCTCAGGTGATGGATGACCCCTTCCATAGATCACCTGGACGTTGGAGCCCGGGATTGTGTTCCGGGAAATACCCCAGGTGAGACGCTGCATTATACCGGGGAAGAAGGAGAGGACGAGATCCCTGAGATGAGATCCCTGAGACCTCTGTAGGCTGCACCACATCTGGCTCCCCTCCTCCCATTGAATCACTCTTGTCCAAATCCAATGACCCCTCCGTAAATAACAAATCCCCTAGGAACCCAAACACCATTGCCCTCAGAAACTATCTCTCCCAGAATCCCTGATTTCCTGTGTCCTACCCCAATCCTCCCAGTCATTCTCCTCCATGTCCCTCTGATTATTATTTCTCGAATTCCCAATTTGGTGTGACAAAACACTACCATTCCCACAATATTCCCTATTCAGGTCACAAACCGTACAAAGCTCACCCTTCCAAGTTAAGCAACCACTCCCTATCTTATACCACATGTCCTACGATGTGTCAAGTCCCAGACCTGTCACTGCCGCGGGCCAGGGAAACCTACCTGGCGATTTTACCCACAGTGTTGCGTCTCTGCAGCAGGAAGGGAGCAAGCTACGAATATCAAAATAATAATAAGGCAGCCCTAGTGGCGTCTTGGCAAATAAAAGGGACTATACTAAAAAAACGATTGCTAATCCTTACAACTAAACACCAAAAAGAGTGTGGGATAGTGTTCACAAGAAATAAAGAAGTGTTCACAAATGACAAGTCGGGATGTGGTAGCTGGGGGTCTCCCTTCCCCATGTTTTGAGCACGGGACAAGGCTGGACTCCTGAGCACAGCACATGCTCGAGCTTTCCCAGCACGAGACTACCGTTCAGCTCTCAGGAATCAGGACCTCCAGTGGTTAAGTCTCTTTTCTACAAAAATGTCTCTTGCCTCCGAGGACCTGATGTATTCAAAATAATGAACAAAAGGTTCCTTTCCGTATGCACGTTGGGTGATGACCTTTCACCCCTGGATCCCCCTCTTCCAGGCTCAGAGCTACAAAAATGTATTAGCAATATCAGGATCTTCGATGGTTAGATCTCTTGCTTACGAGGGCCTGGTAACGTTCAAAATCATAAACAAAAGTTCCTTTCTGATTGTACTTGGGTGGTGATTCTTCACGCCTGGATCCACCTCTTCCGGGCTCAGACCCCTCTCGAATATCAGCCTCTCTCCGTCGGGTTCACTCTGGCTTGTATTCAAAAGATTCCTCTGTTGAATTCACATGTCGGTGGGGTGATGGCTTTTCACCCCTGGGTCACCCTCTTCTGGGCTCAGACCCTTCTTGAATGTTTGCCTCCCTCCATTGGGTTCACTATGGCCTTTTTCGGTGGGTGATGGCTTTTCACCCCTGGATACACCTCTTCCAGGCTCAGACCATTTTGCCTCCCTCCGACGGGTTCACTACTGCTTTTGTCAACTCAATTTCACTTCTGGCATTCACAAATCTTAATGTCATTTTAAACAGTTCACTTTGGACATCCCTCTGTCAGGTTCACTCTGGTCAACACACTGTTCATTGGGACTTCAGGCTTCACCCCATTCCATCGGCATCCCGCCATCAGGTTCACTCTTGCTAACTCTTGCCAATCACATAGTTCTTTCTATTTTCTCACTATGCAGGATTCATCACCTTTTGCTTTCCAATTACGTGCAGGTAAAAGAATTTTGACTGTACAGGGGTTTTTGCTAGACCCCTGTCTGACCACTTTGAACTTTTCCTTGCAGCTCTCCTAGGGCCTCCTGGCATTGGTAGCTTCAACAAACTGGGAATCAGCCAGAGTCTCTTGAATGACCACCCACATGGTACCGGAACCCTCTGAAGCTGGTTTTCCCTTAATGTTAACAGTTCTTTGAACTTCCCTTATTTTGCCATTTGCAATGTTTGTTGAAACTAGTTTGGTTTCTTATCGGTTCTCCCCTCGGGACGACGGACTGGTCGAAACATGTGTGGGCTATGAAAAGAATAAATCACCACTCACATATTTGGATTGCTGCATCTGTTTTTTGATTATATTTTGGACTCGTACTAACTCTAAAGTATTGAATACTAGAATACTAAGTCTTTTGCGCTGTACAACTACACAATCAACATTGTTTTGCTAATTACTTTATGAGGGACCTAGGGGAGTGTAGTTTCTGCTGCATTTTGACTACCAGTAACTAGAGGAAGTTGTTACTCCCCTGTTCTCATGGTTTCTCTAGATCTTATAATGCAGCCCTCAAAAGGTATGCTTTGCGATCACGCGGAAGAGCTCCCGAGAACGAGTAGCTCAGAACAAAGTGGCAACAATGATGAATCCCTCTGAGGTGGCAGTGCACAGGCAAAGGGTAGAAGCCACCACTGTTGACTCACCGATAACTGCAAGTTATGGCCCCTGCTGTTATCGCCTGCTGGCCCTTCTCTTTATTTTAATGGCCCTTATATTCATGTGGATCTAGTACTTTACAAATTTCTAGTTGGAACTTTTAGCTGGAACCTCCAAATCCGAACTAAGAAATTCTTTGCTCGGTAACTGATTTCTGTCGGAACTTTTGAACAGTGGTGTTTAATTTGCTGCAGCTTCAAAGAGTCTACAAAACTTTGAACTGAAAGGTCTGGCCAGACGGGCTTGTATCACTTGTTCCCCGCACATCACCAGGCCTGATGAACTGAATGGAACTTCAAGCCACAAACATTTGCGCTGGTGCCACAACCTGATTCTTGAACCTGGACATTTGAGAATTGGCCCTAGAGTTCACTATGTCTGGCTATAACTCTGTTATTATCGTTATTGTCAGAATACTGATATATAATTTCACTGTGACTGCTGCTTTCCGTACAACCTGTCATGAAAACGATGGTCCCTCTGCACATCCCTGAGTTCACAATGAAAACACCTACCTGCACCTCTGCTGGCAGTATGCCTGTATTTTTAATCTTACTGATTGCTGGGTCTGTGCTCATCTGCCTCATGATTTATCCTTCATGTTCCCTATTGTATCCATACGCTTCCAGTGGGGGCATGTCTGTTTGGATCTTAAGTTGGTCACCCAGTCCCAAGGACCAGGACCCTGTAGGGATGCTCATTCCCACCTGGGTTTCACCAGTCCTCTGAACTTCCCCACTCCAGACCAAGTGCACATCAAGCCGGCAACACTCCACCTTTTCTCCCCAGTAACTGGCCTTGTATGCTTCACCAATCTGGGTCCTTTGTTCATGTGAACTAGCAAATGTCATAATTACTTGTACACAAATTCCAGTGTAGTGATCGATAATGTAAGATTTGCCTTCAACTCTATTTTTTTATTTTCACAATCCGGGTACACAACGTATTCGAGAACCTTTTTCATTTGTGGGGAAATAACGTATCCATGAATGCCCATAAATTGGGGAGTGAGTTGTTGCATGGAATATGTTCTGCCCGCGGTGAATCATACTCCCATCTTTCCAGCTCTGCCCTGCCCCAGGAGAAGGAGTGCCTGGCATGATTTTGTTGATGGGGTAGGATATCTCATACCATCCCTTGGAATCAAGATAAACGGAGACCGTCTGACCCAATTGTCACGGTTGGTAGAGGATATTGCAAATGCCATGGTGTCCTCCTTGATCTTACTATCCCAAGAACAAGTAGCCATTCGAGCCATGGTGCTTCAGAACTGTATGGTGCAAACGTGAAAGGTAAGTGCTGTACTTTGATACCCAGTTACAATAGAAATATTACTGACATTGTTACCCACATTTGCCACACTATAAGCCTCCTTCACACCAATCCAGAGTCTTCCTGGACTTTTGGGTCCTGGTGTGGGTATTGTGTCCTTTTGCTGACACCCGTTTTTCTGACGGGTGTTTTGCTGCGAGAGTTTGGCTGAAAATGTCCATCTACATTTTTTTGGGGGGAGGGTAAATAAAGGGTTGAGGGGGGACGGGAAATTAAAAAAAATATAAAATGAATGGCGGCTTGGGGGGGACCCCTATTCAAATTAATTGTTTTATAAAATCCGATGAGCTTTTTCAGCACAACTCCTGCGGCAAACCATCTGTCGGAAAAAGGGGGTTGGCGAAATGACATGGAACCTTGAAATGATGGTTACAGGGACCTTTGGGTGCATCTATTCATCAGCTTGTAATCATAACAGCTATGTTTAAACAACAGTTTCTTTCCCGTGCAAGGTGAGGCTTTAGGCTTTACTATAGATGTCTTTCCGATGAAGGCTCTTCGCCTACTATGTAGCCATGCTCGCCTTCACATCTCTCGCTTCTGACGTGTTTACCTTTTGACATTTGTTAGCGTGTTTCAGGCGTATGCTTTTTTTTAGGAAAAGCAGCTTTGGCAGCTGAAGTTATCATACATGTGACGCATCGAGAAGATTTGCCCCTTGTACCCAGGGGCGAGCCACCCCTTTTGAGGCTAGGGAAGTGAGCCCACTCAGCAAGATCTTCCCTAGGGGTCTGGGCAAGTGGGACCTCACTGGGAGTGACTCCTGTGAAACAGGTATGTTATCAAGAGAGATGGCACAGACAACAGAAGTCGTGTAGTTCCAAACAAAACTTTACTAATGATTAGGGTGGTGTAACATCTTAATTGCCCTACACTATGGTGGTATTTTCCTTGTCTAAAGACACTTAAGCAAAGGCTTTGGTCCTCATCAGGGGTTGGGTGTAGCAGTTAAAATGCAGTGGTGACGCTATTACCGCTGCATTACCGCTCTGCCCAATTCCAAGTTTGGGTGGAAAGTGGGAGGTTTACCTCCAGCTTCTTGCTGGAGGTAAAAACCAACCCTTTCCACCTATTTTCCATGATATTACCACCAGCGACATTACCGCTGGCGGTAATAGTGCTGAAAAAGCCCCTCAGAGTCCTATGGACTCAGAATAAATGGGGATTAAGAGCGCCACTGCAACTCGGGATCTGGTGCATATTGCGCCAGACCTAGTTGCGGTAACGCTAATAGCATTGTGCACTATCCCGGCACATTTACCGCCGGGATACCATCCAACTCGTGATGAGGTCCTTTTGTCTGAAAGTCTGTCTGTGTCAAAACATATGCTTGTCCTCATAACTATAACAAAACATGGTATGGGAATCTTCTCAATAAAAGAAAAGTGTTCAAAAGTCAAAACTAAGCTACTTTTTTGTAGCTTGACTTTTTTACAGCTTGAGTTCTTTTTTGGGTTCCCCATTTCAAGTCCCAATAATGTTTTTTTTATCAAGTTATGAAATTACCTTCTCCAAGTTCAAATGTACCACAGTTCACTTGCAATGGAGGCTCTGGGATTCCCTTCCCCAAATTTCAAATGTAGCACAGTTAACACAAAACAAAGGTCCTGGGCTTCTCTTTCCCAAGTTCAAATATAGCACAGTTCACACAAAATGGAGATCCTGGATTTCCCTTCCCCTGAGACAGCATTCTCCAGCAGCACAGTTCACACAAAACAGAGATCCTGGGACTCCCTTTACCAAGACAGCATTCTGTGATCGTTTTGACTCTTAGGGTTCCCTTCCAGAAGACTTTAATATAACATTCATGTTGGTTTCATCTGCTGAAAGTTCAAAAGAAAACAATTGGTCCTTTTGACCCTTCTTCAGGTTTGCTTCACCATTTGTTTCACAAACTCTTTACAGCGAATTCATCGTTCAGGGTTTCCTGTTCCAGGCACAGTTGTCTGACCATACGATACACCGATCACAGGGCATGCAACCAGTAATCCTATATATTACAAGACTTTCAGATGTAGGCGCAGTTGTCGGACTGTAAGTCCACCCATCACAGGTCACGCAACCATACGTCTACCTAAAGCTGTTGGGCCCTTTGTAGGCACTTCTGCCCTGGGCTTTCACTTTCCACACTTGTATTCTTTGCAACATTCTTTGATACCAGTTCTTGACTTCTAATATGCTTATAACTCTTTCTCACGTTTGTAATTCTAATTGGTAGCCTTTCCTATCTTGGCACACATAATGCTCACCGCCGACTCTTCAATCCCTCATATGCCTTTGATTATGTCCATACTGCTCTTAATTGGTAATGTGGTTAACATGTCTATTAAAGTGTTAATTCACCATTCAGCACATCGTTGTTTACTCATTTGGCAGCTTGCATTCAGTTCGATATTCATTATAGGTATAATTAACTTGTGTTCACTCCGATAGTAACTTTCTTTCAGTTCAATATTCAATATAAGTAACATTTATTTGGGTTTGCTCAATTAGCAGTTTTCTTTCAGTTCGGTACGCAATGTAGGTAACATTTACTTAAGTGCAGAAACCGTTTCTTGTTTCAACGTTCCTTCGGAGCACTCCGGTCTCCTCAGTGTCTCTTGAAACTTACAGACTTACGCGGCTCCAGAAGCAACCAGGCGTCTCTGCTCTGCACCACACGCGATCTGCGGCCCTGGACTCTCTCGCAGCTCCAGCTGTACCTGGGCTTGAGCGCAGACAGCTCTTCTTTCTCCTCTGCTACTCGGCAGCATCTGCTGCCCACCTTACAGAGGGTTCCAGGTCCTGCCAAGTCCCTCTTGACAGTCTCCAGGATTTGTTGCTGGCATCTCTGTTTCTTGGCACGGTCCCAACACAGTGGAATCTCTCCCCTCTCCTCACTTCTGTTTTGGGCTCCACCTTTTATACCTTGTTGCATTATTAACTGGCTGTAGTTGAAAAGGGTTAGACTCAATTGCCTGACCTTGTGTAAGCCTACTAGTGTGACATGCCTGATCTTAATTACCAGGGGCCGCCATGCCACTCTTCTTCATCCCAGTAGCAAAGTGGAGTTTACAATAGGAAGTGTGCATTACTCTTAGCTGCCTCTTCCTCTTCTCAGTACTTGGTGGGAAATGACAGGGAACAATGGGAAAGGACTGACAATATCCCATGAAGACTGAGGGAGGGTCCGTAGGTCAGTGTTAATAAAGGGAGGATACCATGTCTCACCTTTAGGTGCCCTCTCTCCAATCCCCAAAGACCGCCACCCAGGTCATACTCCCTTGCTTGTCCACCCCCAGGGTCAGGATCCAGAAGCAATGACCCTTCACTGGCCACCTGAATGAAGATCCCTGGGGAGTAGATGTGACAGTACCTTCAGGTTGCTCACCCCTCTATCCCCAGGGACAAGAAATCTCATTGACCACAGGGAACTCCCTATGCAACCTCATCCAGAACAGGACTGCGAGACTTGTCCTAGGCCTCAAGCCCAGGGATCGTATCTCTCTAGGACTGAAATCTCTGCATTGGCTCCCAGTGGCTGCAAGGCTTAAGTTCAAAACGCTCTGCATCATCCACAAGGCCTTCTGGGGCCTGGGCCCTCAATACCTCCAACTCGCTCTTCCTAAATATCTTCCTTCTCGAGCTCTTCGCCCATCCGCCTCCAACTCCATCATGGTCAGTCGCTTCTCCAAGCAACGAGTTGGTGGTAGATCTCTCTCCTCGGCGGGTGCCTCCTTCTGGAACAGCCTCCCTGCCTCCCTTAGACTTGAGGAGAACCATCTCCAGTTCCAGAAAGACCTCAAAACCTATCTCTTTGCTTCTGCCTCTCTCCTCCTCTCCTCTGCTGACCTCCTGGCTGAAACCGGTATTTCACTGGCTACCTGGACACCCTTCTAAACCCTGGCTCAGGTCCCTCTACTGCCAGCGTCACACACCTGCACTGCCCACCTGGCAACCCCCGCACTTGGGGACTGTTTCTGTATCTTTACAGTCCCCCCACCAGACCTCAATAGCTGATGTCCGCTCTTACCCTTGCACGTGCCACTTGCTGGCCGATATTTATTTTATTTATTGTTATCATCTACTCCCATGTACTGCACTTTCCTTTCCCCCCCTTCCCATGCACTTGCGCGATCTGAATGACACTTGGCCTAGTAGGATCATTGTTTTGTCCCCTTGTTCCCCTCCCTTGCCTCGTTGCGCCTTGAAACACTTGTGTATAGGCGCATTATAAATGCCATATCATATCATAACCCACCTCATCGGCATATACAGGACTATCTACAACAAGGAAAAAAAATACCCTTTGTTTATTTGGCTTCAGGCAACACTCATTTCATTATGAATCCTGAAGCAAAGAGGACTGTGCCTTTAACAGAAAACCTGTATGTAAGGAAGATGAGTGGATCAGGAGGGGGAAGAGAGATCCATACTCAGGGGAATCCTTGCAAGCTTGCAATGTCTTGGAGGGGTGGAGCAGCATCAATCTGTGGAACTGACCGCAATCACAGATGTGAGGAAAACCAAGAGGAGAAGCCAGAGACCCATCTAAACCAGCAATGGGTGAACCCTTGCTTGAACGGAGGACAGAGGACCGTCCAAGCTGGTGGTGTGACCACAGAAGCACCGTGGTGAGCTGGGCACCCACAGAACTACGCCGACATCAGCACAAGTGGAAGCTCTGGAACCTCCCATCAGCAAATGGTCACTGAACCATACCCTGCACAGAGATGCTGAGAACAAGACAGAGCTCAAGCACAATGCAGCGGGAAAACAAACCGAAGAAGGAAACTAGAGCGAGTGCGTAGCCCCAAAAAGTCAACCATACTAAAGGAAGGTACCAGGGAGATTTTCGGAAGTAAGGCCTTTGGGGGAAGTTAAGAAAAGTGACAAAAATTATGAAGACTTATATTAAGTTTGGAACACTGAAAAAGCGAAACGGTTTTTGGTATAACATACCGACGAAGGCTAATCCATAATTTGGAGGCTGAAGTTTGGAGAAAGCCGGAAAGTTCTGCCTGGGAAGGTGAACAGAAGTAACCAATAGTATATGGGAAGAAGAGTAGAACATCTTTCATAAGGGACAGTGGGAAATATATGAGAAATAAAGAAAGCTATGAGAATTACCATAAACAGGTTGGAATGATGGAAAGGGAGAAATGGCCTCTGTTACAAGATTTTAAAGAATGTTGGCAGTAAAAATGAAAGGCACGGCTTGGAGCGAGCCGACTAACTTTATCCAAGAAGAAGAAAAGGGAACTGCCCTTAATAACTGAGAATAAGAAGTATAATGTTTCACGAAAAATATCTAGGAGCAAGAAACCAGAGACCCAGCACAGTAGAGAGAACACAGGGGTGGTGATGTTATGTCCCTGGTTAAAATATAATATAGGGCAAAGGGCTCTAATGGAGCAAGAGTAAAATACTCAGCAGGGAGCAGACTACTGTTCTGTGTGCTATTATCCTGGGATTTTCCAATATGCTTCTGTTGGAAATTATTAAAGCTGCAAAAGACCAAATCGGTAAGAAAAGCTATACCAGTGACTCGCTTCTAAAAAAGTCTAGATTTACTGACTTTCTATGATCATTAAATATTTTGTCGGCATATGGACATACATCACTGCCGCCGATGGTGGCGGATGCAGGTTCTACAATGCTTATACAATTGGAGACTAGGATTATTTTGAGTGACACTTTAACTGACACCTTGCATCATGATACTGATAGCCTTAATATTATTGAATGTGATGATCCACAAACCGTAGATTCTGATTTCAATCTCTCTTTTATCACTAACAGTTGCACCTCTCAGGAGCCCGCATGTGTGGCCATTGAGAATGCCCATACTGCTGGCATGAAGCATAACAATGGTACAGATGCCATTCCGCCTCACATAAAAAGTGCACTTTTAAACACACGCTCGCTTGTTAAACATCATTTGGCTGTTCTTCGAAGATTGGTGTGGTGATAGGTGGACGATAAAGAGTGAGGATCCCAACGGTGGTATTGTGGTCAATGCCTATCTTTACAATGGTATATTGACACTCATCCAACAATGGTAGTGTCTGTGAAAAAAACACAAAAGAATCTCTCAAAATGATAGCAGTGCCTCCCCCTTTACCGTGTAGGAAATAAGTTCTAAATATTGTATTACCGGGTGGTACAGCTAGTGAGGCTGCATAGTTAGCAGACCCAGAGAGCCAGGTTTCAGTTAAGCAGACAAGTAACATCTTAATTGCCCTACACCATGGTGGTATTTTCCTTGTCTAAAGAAACTTAAGGAAAGGCTTTGGTCCTCATCAGGGGTTGGGTGTAGCAGTTAAAATGCGGTGGTGACGCTATTACCGCTGCATTACCGCTCTGCCCAATCCCAAGTTTGGGTGGAAAGTGGGAGGTTTACCTCCAGCTTTTTGCTGGAGGCAAAAACCAACCCTTTCCACCTATTTTCCATGATACTACCACCAGCGACATTACCGCTGGCGGTAATAGCGCTGAAAAAGCCCCTCAGAGTCTTATGAAATCAGAATAAATGGGGATTAAGAGCGCCACTGCAACTCGGGATCTGGTGCAAATTGCGCCAGACCTAGTTGCGGTAATGCTAATAGCATTGTGCACTATCCCAGGACATTTACCCCCTGGATACCGTCCAACTCGTGATGAGGTCCTTTTGTCTGAAAGTCTGTCTGCGTCAAAACATATGCTTGTCCTCATAACTATAACAAAACATGGTATGGGAATCTTCTCAATAAAAGATAAGTGTTCAAAAGTCAAAACTAAGCTACTTTTTTTAGCTTGAGTTTTTTACAGCTTGAGTTCTTTTTTGGGTTCCCCATTTCAAGTCCCAATAATGTTTTTTTATCAAGTTCTGAAATTACCTTCTCCAAGTTCAAATGTACCAAAGTTCACTTACAATGGAGGTTCTGGGACTCCCTTCCCCAAATTTCAAATGTAGCACAGTTAACACAAAACAAAGGTCCTGGGCTTCTCTTTCCCAAGTTCAAATATAGCACAGTTCACACAAAATGGAGATCCTGGATTTCCCTTCCCCTGAGACAGCATTCTCCAGCAGCACAGTTCACACAAAACAGAGATCCTGGGACTCCCTTTACCAAGACAGCATTCTCTGATCGTTTTGACTCTTAGGGTTCCCTTCCAGAAGACTTTAACATAACATTCATGTTGGTTTCATCTGCTGAAAGTTCAAAAGAAAACAATTGGTCCTTTTGACCCTTCTTCAGGTTTGCTTCACCATTTGTTTCACAAAGTCTTTACAGCGAATTCATCGTTCAGGGTTTCCTGTTCCAGGCACAGTTGTCTGACCATACGATCCACCAATCACAGGGCATGCAACCAGTAATCCTATATATTACAAGACTTTCAGATGTAGGCGCAGTTGTCGGACCGTAAGGTCCACCCATCACAGGTCACGCAACCATACGTCTACCTAAAGCTGTTGGGCCCTTTGTAGGCACTTCTGCCCTGGGCTTTCACTTTCCACACTTGTATTCTTTGCAACATTCTTTGATACCAGTTCTTGACTTCTAATATGCTTATAACTCTTTCTCACGTTTGCAATTCTAATTGGTAGCCTTTCCTATCTTGGCACACATAATGCTCACCGCCGACTCTTCAATCCCTCATATGCCTTTGATTATGTCCATACTGCTCTTAATTGGTAATGTGGTTAACATGTCTATTAAAGTGTTAATTCACCATTCAGCACATCGTTGTTTACTCATTTGGCAGCTTGCGTTCAGTTCGATATTCATTATAGGTAGAATTAACTTGTGTTCACTCCGATGGTAACTTTCTTTCAGTTCAATATTCAATATAAGTAACATTTATTTGGGTTTGCTCAATTAGCAGTTTTCTTTCAGTTCGGTACGCAATGTAGGTAACATTTACTTAAGTGCAGAAACCGTTTCTTGTTTCAACGTTCCTTCGGAGCACTCCAGTCTCCTCAGTGTCTCTTGAAACTTACAGACTTACGCGGCTCCAGAAGCACCCCGGCGTCTCTGCTCTGCACCACATGCGATCTGTGGCCCTGGCCTCTCTTGCAGCTCCAGCTGTACCTGGGCTTGAGCGCAGACAGCTCTTCTTTCTGCTCTGCTACTCGGCAGCATCTGCTGCCCACCTTACAGAGGGTTCCATGTCCTGCCAAGTCCCTCTTGACGGTCTCCAGGATTTGTTCCTGGCATCTCTGTTTCTTGGCCTGGTCCCAACACAGTGGAATCTCTCCCCTCTCCTCACTTCTGTTTTGGGCTCCACCTTTTATACCTTGTTGCATTATTAACTGGCTGTAGTTGAAAAGGGTTAGACTCAATTGCCTGACCTTGTGTAAGCCTACTAGTGTGACATGCCTGATCTTCATTACCAGGGGCCGCCATGCCACTCTTCTTCATCCCAGTAGCAAAGTGGTGTTTACAATAGGAAGTGTGCATTACTCTTAGCTGCCTCTTCCTCTTCTCAGTACTTGGTGGGAAATGACAGGGAACAATGGGAAAGGACTGACAATATCCCATGAAGCCTGAGGGAGGGTCCCTAGGTCAGTGTTAATAAAGGGAGGATACCATGTCTCACCTTTAGATGCCCTCTCTCCAATCCCCAAAGACCGCCACCCAGGTGATACTCCCTTGCTTGTCCACCCCCAGGGTCAGGATCCAGAAGCAATGACCCTTTCCTGGCCACCTGAATGAAGATCCCTGGGGAGTAGATGTGACAGTACCTTCAGGTTGCTCACCCCTCTATCCCCAGGGACAAGAAATCTCATTGACCACAGGGAACTCCCTATGCAACCTCATCCAGAACAGGACTGCGAGACTTGTCCTAGGCTTCAAGCCCAGGGATCGTATCTCTCTAGGACTGAAATCTCTGCATTGGCTCCCAGTGGCTGCAAGGCTTAGGTTCAAAACCCTCTGCATCATCCACAAGGCCTTCTGGGGCCTGGGTCCTCAATACCTCCAACTCGCTCTTCCTAAATATCTTCCTTCTCGAGCTCTTTGCCCATCCGCCTCCAACTCCCTCATGGTCAGTCGCTTCTCCAAGCAACGAGTTGGTGGTAGATCTCTCTCCTCGGCTGGTGCCTCCTTCTGGAACAGCCTCCCTGCCTCCCTTAAACTTGAGGAGAACCATCTCCAGTTCCGGAAAGACCTCAAAACCTATCTCTTTGCTTCTGCCTCTCTCCTCCTCTCCTCTGCTGACCTCCTGGCTGAAACCGGTATTTCACTGGCTACCTGGACACCCTTCTGAACCCTGGCTCAGGTCCCTCTACTGCCAGCGTCAGTCCCCCCACCAGACCTCAATAGCTGATGTCCACTCTTACCCTTGCACGTGCCACTTGCTGGCCTCTATTTATTTTATTTATTGTTATCATTTACTCCCATGTACTGCACTTTCCTTTCCCCCCCTTCCCATGCACTTGCGCGATCTGAATGACACTTGGCCTAGTAGGATCATTGTTTTGTCCCCTTGTTCCCCTCCCTTGCCTCGTTGCGCTTTGAAACACTTGTGTATAGGCGCATTATAAATGCCATATCATATCATAACCTACCTCATCTGCATATACAGGACTATCTACAACAAGGAAAAAAAATACCCTTTGTTTATTTGGCTTCAGGCAACACTCATTTCATTATGAATCCTGAAGCAAAGAGGACTGTGCCTTTAAGAGAAAACCTGTATGTAAGGAAGATGAGTGGATCAGGAGGGGGAAGAGAGATCCATACTCAGGGGAATCCTTGCAATCTTGCAATGTCTTGGAGGGGTGGAGCAGCATCAATCTGTGGAACTGACCGCAATCACAGATGTGAGGAACACCAAGAGGAGAAGCCAGAGACCCATCTAAACCAGCAATGGGTGAACCCTTGCTTGAACGGAGGACAGAGGACCGTCCAAGCTGGTGGTGTGACCACAGAAGCACCGTGGTGAGCCGGGCACCCACAGAACTACGCCGACATCAGCACAAGTGGAAGCTCTGGAACCTCCCATCAGCAAATGGTCACTGAACCATACCCTGCACAGAGATGCTGAGAACAAGACAGAGCTCAAGCACAATGCAGCGGGAAAACAAACCGAAGAAGGAAACTAGAGCGAGTGCCTAGCCCCAAAAAGTCAACCATACTAAAGGAAGGTACCAGGGAGATTTTCAGAAGGGAAGGCCTCTGGGGAAAGTTAAGAAAAGTGACGAAAATTATGAAGACTTATATTAAGTTTGGAACACTGAAAAAGCGAAACGGTTTTTGGTATAACATACCTACGAAGGCTAATCCATAATTTGGAGGCTGAAGTTCGGAGAAAGCCGGAAAGTTCTGCCTGGCAAGGTGAAGAGAAGTAACCAATAGTATATGGGAAGAAGAGTAGAACATCTTTCATAAGGGACAGTGGGAAATATATGAGAAATAAAGAAAGCTATGAGAATTACCATAAACAGGTTGGAATGATGGAAAGGGAGAAATGGCCTATGTTACAAGATTTTAAAGAATGTTGGCAGTAAAAATGAAAGGCACGGCTTGGAGCGAGCCGACTAACTTTATCCAAGAAGAAGAAAAGGGAACTGCCCTTAATAACTGAGAATAAGAAGTATAATGTTTCACGAAAAATATCTAGGAGCAAGAAACCAGAGACCCAGCACAGTAGAGAGAACACAGGGGTGGTGATGTTATGTCCCTGGTTAAAATATAATATAGGGCAAAGGGCTCTAATGGAGCAAGAGTAAAATACTTAGAGGGAGGACTGTAAGTCCTCCCTCTGTGTGCAGGGAGCAGACTACTGTTCTGTGTGCTATTATCCTGGGATTGTCCAATATGCTTCTGTTGGAAATTATTAAAGCTGCAAAAGACCAAATCG
This sequence comes from Ambystoma mexicanum, assembly GCF_040938575.1. NCBI lineage: Eukaryota > Metazoa > Chordata > Amphibia > Caudata > Ambystomatidae > Ambystoma > Ambystoma mexicanum. The sequence goes on along the minus strand of NC_090926.1, from coordinate 373,858,582 downwards.
GTAAGAAAAGCTATACCAGTGACTCGCTTCTAAAAAAGTCTAGATTTACTGACTTTCTATGATCATTAAATATTTTGTCGGCATATGGACATACATCACCGCCACTGATGGTGGTGGATGCAGGTTCTACAATGCTTATACAATTGGAGACTAGGATTATTTTGAGTGACACTTTAACTGACACCTTGCATCATGATACTGATAGCCTTAATATTATTGAATCTGATGATCCACAAACCGTAGATTCTGATTTCAATCTCTCTTTTATCACTAACAGTTGCACCTCTCAGGAGCCCGCAGTTGTGGCCATTGAGAATGCCCATACTGCTGGCATGAAGCATAACAATGGTACAGATGCCATTCCGCCTCACATAAAAAGTGCACTTTCAAACACACGCTCGCTTGTTAAACATCATTTAGAAGTGGCTATCATGATTGAGAGTCAAAATCTCGATCTTGTCTGCTTAACTGAAACCTGGCTCTCTGGGTCTGCTAACTATGCAGCCTCACTAGCTGTACCACCCGGTAATACAATATTTAGAACTTATCTCCTACACGGTAAAGGGGGAGGCACTGCTATCATTTTGAGAGATTCTTTTGTGTTTTTTTCACAGACACTACCATTGTTGGATGAGTGTCAATATACCATTGTAAAGATAGGCATTGACCACAATACCACCTTTGGGATCCTCACTCTTTATCGTCCACCTATCACCACACCAATCTTCGAAGAACAGCTTCTTGCTATTATTGGGGAGTTCATGAAAACTTCATCTTATATTATATTACTCGGTGATGTCAACTGTGGGCTTATCATAGTGATGATAGGCAGATTCTCTTCTTTCACCTCTCCAAGCCATTGGCTTCTCTCAGTTGATTAAGCATCCCACTCATTAAGAAGGCCACATCTTGGATTCGGTCCTTACCTATAACATCATGATCTCTTTCATCGATATATTTTACCATGTCCATGGTCTGACCATTCTCTGGTCACCTTTACGCTGATGCTGCCCTCAAAACCCATTAAATTGAACGTCAACATTAGAATCACCACTAGGGTTAGGAATATTAATAGAATTTCACCTGCAACATTCAATGATACTATCTGCCCACTTTTGGGCAATCTGACACCTTCAACATGTTTGTGTTCTTACAGATCAGTCTATCGATATTATCACATGCGCTATCGATACACTTGCACCTATAGTGATTAAAACATGCAAATCTGACACCCTCTGCAAAATTTGGTTTATCGATAATATTGCTGAGCTGAGGAGGGCTAATAGACAGGCAGAAAGAGTCAGGCGGAATCCCCTGATCATCTGACCCAGTCCTCCCATCAGAAGGCGGCTGGCAAATACAAGAACTCTATTGTCTCTGCTAAACGGTCCCATTGGGAGAATAAAATCCTCCTGGCTAAACCCTCTCAAAGTGAACTCTTCTCAATACTCAAAGATTTTAAAGGTAATACCAGTAACCTATTCGAAAATCACCACTGATAATCGCTGGTGTGCTGATGTACAATCAGGCTTCACGACTAACCTTGATTCCCATCAAGCTAACAGTGAAGCCTTAAGCACAATATTAGTGCCAGATAATAGGAAGGAGAGTAAAACAGAAACCATGCTCCTTAATTTGAATACAAAGAAGGATAAAAGTTTATCAATTGCTAATCCTACTACTAGGACTGAGTTCCACTTCTGTGAAACAACTGAAGAGGATTTGATAAAAATTGTTAATGGCCTTGAATCCCCATCCTGCCCCTGTGATGTATGCCCGGCCAGTGTTGTTAAGAAAGGCCTCATTTGTCTTGCTCCCCTTATTACTAACATCATCAACTCATCTTTTTTCAATTCTACACTACTGGCATGTTTTAAAAATGTATGGATCACTCCAATTAAAAAAAAGGAATCCTTGTATCCTTTGGATGTGAATAATTACCGACCTGTTACCAATGTTCCCTTCTTGCTTAAGATTTTGGATAGAGTTGCATATCTACAACTTCAAAAACACATAGAAATGGGCAATTTACCAAGTTCCTCGCAATCTGGCTTCCGTGCTAAGCATGGCACGGAGACCACTACGCTTGATTTAAGAGCTAACCTGACAAGTATCGTGGACTCAGGACGTGTGGCCATCCTTATGTTGCTTGATCTCTCGGCCATGTTTGATGTTATTGATCACATGTTATTTCTCGAGAGATTGAAGAGCATCGCTAACTGTGCAGCACCTGCATTGTATTGGATTGCTTCCTTTTTGGGACCTAGATCAGCCAGGGTAACTGTAGACGGCTTTCAATCTCCCCCAAAAACACTTACCTGTGGTGCTCCGCAGGGTGCCTCTCTGTCGCCAACACTGTTTAATCTTTATATCCGCCCACTCTTTGACCTCCTGGAAGAGCGTGGTATTAAATACACCAATTATGCCGCTGACATTCAGGTGGTCATCGAGTTAACTGGGGATTATAACAGGGACTCTCTCACCATTGCATCAGTCTATGACATCATCCAAAAATGGATGAACAATAACTCTCTTGCTTTAACGGGCAGTAAGACAGAGATCATGCTAGTGGGCTCCAGCCAGCGACTGTCCAAATGATTTTCTAGATATAGTCACTTTATCTCATCAGAATCTACGATCAAAACATGCCCCAGGATAAAAACTCTTGGTCTATACTTAGATTCTAATCTCAATATGAAAAAGCATGTCACTCACATCAAATCTACATGTCCTTACACCACCAAACTCATCCGGCAGATTAAACCATATCTTTCTGATAGTAATGTTTCATCTTTAGCGACGGCACTATAAAATCCGACTATTGTGATAGTATCTTTGCTGGAACTACAAAGAACAACCTAAAGACTCTTCAGACTGCTCAGAATAAGCTGTGAGAGCAGATTGTGGACTTGCTCGCAGGACTCATGTCTCCAAGGCACAACGTTCATTGCACTGGCTTCTGGTGAGACATTTGATCTCTCACAAGTTTCTTTCTCTGACCCATAAATGTCTACACCATCAAGCCCCTGTGTATCTGACTAAGAGAATCCACAGTAATCCTATTGTACGATCCCTACGCTCCAACAGCCACAATAAACATGTTCAGCCTCGTCATAAACTGCAGTCCTTTGGAGGTACTAGCTTTGACGTATGCACTCCCAGACTCTGGAATTCATTTCCCCTGGAGTTAAGAATCATTCCAGATCTTAGCCTTTTTTAAAAAGCTATTAACATGTACCTCTTTAATTCTGATGACTAAATAAGGATTTCCCTTTTCATCTGTCTCTTATGACGTGATATCTCCCCGGATGATTCTAAGTGATCCGACCGCGGCTGATTTTGCCGTGGCCGGAATGTTCGCATGAGAGGGTTGCGAACTACCAAAAGTTTGCACCTTTCTCATGCGAACACACTTACATACCCCGCAACCCCCGCTCACTATACTGTAAAGTATATAGTGTATATACTGTAAAGTATAGTGAGCGGGGTGTTGCGGGGGACACCATTGCAGCCCCTGTTTTTCTTTTCATTTTTTAAATTATTTTTTGGGCGGGTGTGCTGCTGGGTGTCCCCCGCAACACCCTGCTCACTATGCCACACAGTATAGTGAGCAGGGTGTTGTGGGGGACACCCCGGCAGCCCCCGCAGTCTTTTTTTTATTTTTTACTTACCTGCAATGCTACCACCAAAAGTTTGAACTTCTGGTGTTCGAACCTTTGGTCGTAGCATTTTTCGGTCGTTTTGTACGGTCAGACCTTTTTTCCGGTCCGACCGTAAAAACCTCCCTGGATTCCTTTTATCCTATTCCTGTAAAGTCTTTTGCACACTGAGGCCTCTGGGGGAGCTGCGCATTATAAAAAGTCATAATAATAATAACGGGTATCGCCAGAAGGCTATTAAAGAAATCCCTGAGAACCCTGAGATACATTATCAAGTATGGGACATTAAACCCATGAGCGCCTTAAAGGTGTAAGAGGAACGTATCATTAAGATGAGGAACATTAAAAGGAGATCACCTTTGTGAACTGATATCTGGAAAGTCACTTTGGTGCAGTTGATGAAAACGTAAATCAAGCACAACCTGAAGATTGTGCAGTTGATAAAAACGTAAATCAAGCACACCCAGAAGAGAAGCCGAAGAGATACAGACGGACGAAAGCAAGCAATGAAGAAAGTTAACAGAGACAATTTTTTTGCCCATTTTTTTGTTGTTATATTTAGTGGTAGGATCAGGTAGATTTAGGTTTTTTAGTTATATTGAGTGGTAGGATCAGGTAGGTTTTTATTTGACACCTCGATGACTGACTAGCACCAAAGTTCATTTTGATAGGCAGGGAGTACCCCTGTAGCAATAGGGCAAGGTGGGCATTCACCTTATTATTTTAGTAAACATTAGAGAAATGTCCCAAGTGTGTTCGACTCTTTCTTCCGACTCACCACAAACTGCAAACATGCTCCTGTCTCAGACCGTGTGTGAACTTCTGAGTAGTATAATCAACTCCATTAAATGTATCACTTTATGCTGTCCTTCCTGATAACAATGTCTCCAAGTGTGAGAACGCAGCTGGTATCAAAGACTTTCATAGTGGGCTTTGTTCCCTACTTGTATCATTGCTTCAGTATGGTTTCCTGCCCTGTCTGGACCTCCCTGTCTGGACCTCCCCTTCCATTGAAATTCATTTGTTCTTTTGGGTATAAGAGAACGGTAGTAGGAGGGAGGTACTTCTGATTTGTGTCAAAGTCTCGTACTGTCGTTGGTTTGTTGTTGTCCTGTTGCCTGCTTTTTACTAATATATTGTTTACCAAGCCACCGGAAAAGTCAGTGGTCATTTTTCCATGACAGTGTCATTGGGCATCCAGTATGGTGGACAATTGGTTTGTTCTGATCAGGCACATCATGTGGGGGTTGCCAGGGGCCGATATTGCGACCCCTGAGGTGTCCCTTGCTACCCCAAAAAAGAAAAAAACATTTTTTTTTGGAGGGGATGTAAGCTCATGGGCTGTGGCCAGCGCCATGTGGCTATTTGTTTCTGGAGTGGCTGGATTTCTTGTTCAGGCCTCTTAAAAAAGAGGTGGTTCCCCAACTGTAACACTTTGAGCAGTGACCCTAAATAAGAAAGAATAGGAATAACAAATAATGTTAAGGATTTCAATCAGGCACACACCCAAGTCTCGCCTAGCATGGAGTGCGCAGTGAAATACTTATTTATTTGTGTCTATAAGTTCAATATTCTGAATAATACACCACTCATATCACACCCTTCTCAAAATACCCCCCAGGTCACACTGGACCAGGAATCAGGCTAGTTTGTAAAGGTAAATATTTGTTTATTTATTTTAAATTCAAATCACACATAAGTTTAATATATATATATATATATATATCATGTGACCAAGCTACGAGCAGTAGCGAAACGCGTCATCGTCGTTGGACTTTCCTTTTGGCTGGGCAAGGGCTGGAAGTGTCCACACAGATTTTTAAACATTTGTTAATAAAGAAGACATTTTACATCTACTTTGGCTGTGGCAAGATTTGTGGAATATGAATGTGTGTAACTTAAAAGTGCCATTCCACTCCGGGAGTGCGGCTCAGGACTGCACTGTGAAGTCGGTGCAGATAGTGTTTAGGTTAATATTTCCCAGTGCAAAGTACTTTAAGGTGCAAATGAGCAATCTTACACAGATGTAATAATCAGCAGGTATTCAGGAATGAAAGACAATGGGCCTCATTACGAGCATGGATTTAAAAACGGAGTCATTACCGGCATGGTAGTAATAGCGCATCTGTGCACCCTTGACGCCGCTAATAACGGGTGATTACGAGTGCGCGAGCACGCGCGAACCCCCATGCCGGTAATGGCTGCACCGCCATGCCGCTAAAGGCCCTCCAACCCCCCGATAGCGCCATCACGGGACCCTCTGATACCGCCTCCACGAAGCAGCAACCCCTTAATAACAACCCGGTAATAACATCATGCAAATACCGGGCTCGTAATACCCGACCCGGAAGTAACGTCATTGCGTCGGAACGGGAAATGCGCCGGCGGCCATCTTCAAAAACACAATCCATTGCAATCCTCTGAATGCAGCAGTGCTACAGAGTTGAGAGCAGGGCCATACCATCCAGCATGGCCAAGGCAACCCGCAAAACCACCCACTGCCTGCGCAAGAAGCGCTTTTCCGACGAGGAGCTCAACATGCTTACTCTTGCAGCCATGCGGATAAGGTGTTCGCAAACAACCTCAAAAGGGAAGTTAAACTCAGAAAAAAAGAAATATGGGAGGAGGTTGAGCGTAAGGTGACAGCGGTTGGCACCACCCCCCGCACAGTCAAAGACTGTAAAAAGCGATGGGATGACCTATGTCTCCAGGTGCGTAACATCCTGGCATCGAATCGCAGGGAGGCCATGGCCACAGGCGGAGGTGCCCACTCACCCGTAAAATTGATGCGCTGGGAAGAGACCTGCAGCACCACCATTCATATGGAGTCCATTGAGGGCTTTGCTGAAATGGAGATGGTGCAGCGACATCAGAAGATGGAGGTGAGTGACCCCGCAAACCCCAGTAGGCCAAACCATGACATAGTACAACGGATGTGAAAGTGACCCAAGCCAATGCATGCCCATCATACACACACATATACAGATCCATGTCCAGATGGAGGCCCAAACCCTGGCACAATGAAATTCATGCTGCGTGCCAATCCCATTACCAACAGACACCCAACACACAGGGACCATTCACATGTCACACATCACACAAACCGCAATACAGCGGTATGCCACCTGCTACACATCAGTACCGAATGGAGAGGCCACGGCTTTTGCCAATATGCCCACCCCCCGTGAAAGTACCCTGTGTGACACACCTATAAGGATGCAATGCATGAAAAATGAAATACTGTATAGCACCAACTCATGCATCTTGCATGTAACACCATCACGGATGCCCTGCATCTCTTGTTCCCCCACAGGCACTGATGCAGAAAGTGAAGGGCAGGACCCTGCCCCAAGGGCTTCTACACACTCCAAGTCATCCAGGGCCAGACCAGAGGGCACTGGGCCTTCCACCTCCGGGGCAGCACCGCGGGCCAGAGTGCACCCCAGGGCACCAGTACAGGCCAGGCTGGCTGAGGAGCAGATCACAGCAGCCGACGAGACTTCAAAAACAGAGTCGGGAACAATTGTAGAGGGAGAGGATGATGGTACCCAGTCTGCTGCCACCAGTTCGGTAGGTGAGGCAGCAGTCACAGCCCCCCTCAGCGACCTGGATGTGCAAGTGGAGGAATACCAGGACATTGACAACACCATCCATGTGGAATGTCCCCAAACACTAAGCTCCCAGTCCACCCCCCACCACTCCACACAGGGCACACCAGCATGCCCCATGCAGATACCAGCGGCTCTACTGAGGAGTTGGCATCTGTCCAGCACCTCAGAGGGCAGCCCTGCAATGGTCCACACAGCCACAGCACCATCCACCTCCACAGCCCCCACTGACATGGAGGCACGCCTGACCAGGGTAGAGGTCCGCCAGGACTCCATGATTGAACTGGTTCGCCAGTATGTGGCCGAGGGTGAACAAACACGCCGAGAAATAAGGGAGGCAAATGCGGCTACCGTAAATGCCATCAACACAAGCGCCATACTCATCCGTGACAGTCTAGGGGCGGTGACACAGGTCCTTAGCAGGATGCTGGACCATTTTCAGCAGCAACAACCTGCACCGGCAGTGTCACATCCAACCACCTCCACCCCCATCCACCCCATCATCCACACCTGCCAGCTCAACTCCCTCAAGCCCTGTGCAGATGATGAGGCGCAGCGCAAGGCACACCGACATGCTGCCCACAGACTCGAAAAGAGGCCGAAAATAGCTGGACCACCCACATCGTGTGTGGGATGACAATGGGTGAGGGGGGAGGTGGGGTTGGTGGTGTTTGGAGGGGTTGGGGGCGTTTATTGGGGGGGTGTTAGGGGTGTTTATTGGGTGGTATGGGGTGTTTGGGGCGTAAGGGGTGTTTGGGGGGTTATGGCGTGTTTGGGGGGTATGGGGTGTTTGGGGGGTATGGGATGTAAGGGGGTTTTGGAGGGAGCGGGGAGGGTGTGTGAGAGGTGGAGGGATGAAGCACTATATTGTTATTTTTTCTAATACACCCGTTGTGTGCAAATTCATTTCATGACTGGACATTGTTCATTTCGTGTGTGTTTAATCAATTCATGACAGCGCACAGTGCCCAACTCCCCACACACCCTGTGTCCATGTCCACACAATCCCAGTGCCCAGTGTAGTACTGACACATAACCATCAACGTCCCTGTGGTTCAGAAATAAACGTCAATCAGTGATTGGCGCACAGCACGGCCATCTTGTGCATCACGAACTGCCACGGGTGCTGCTTCTCCTCCATCATCATCCTCATCATCCTCACCTGGTGCATGCAGGTCAATGTCAGGTGGCAGTGGTGCGTTTCTCCGGATGCTCATGTTGTGCAGCATGACACACACCATGGTGATCTTTGCCACCTTGTCAGGCCCATAAAGGAGTGCTCCACCAGACCTGCTGAGGCAGAGGAACCTTGTCTTCAACAGGCCAAAGGTCTGCTCAATCACAACACGTGTACGGGTATGAACACGATTGTACTCCTCTTTTGTACTCCTCTTCGTGCCTGTTATGCTGGTTCCGTACAGGGGTAAGTAGCCACGGCTTCAAGGGATAGCCACCATCACCTGCATGGGAGCACAATGAGGTATGTGTGAGTCAATATGAAACCTGACACTCTTAGGAATCACTGCCATGGATGCAGCTATTTGGTATTATCATGCACATGGTGCCCTGCTTGTGCGTCTGGCATGTTGTCATTGCTGTGCAGCATTGGTCCTATGTATGGCATTGATGTGTCATGTTCATGTTGGGATATTCAGGTGAACAGTTTATAGCTGTAAGTACATTGTCCACTCACCGCCCAATCTCACCCAGGTGGAGTATGCATCCCCCCCAATCTCATCCAGGTGAAGTATGCATCCCCCCATCTCACAACCCCACTGCACTGACATGGCCCAGTCAGGCAATTTACAAAGCCGCCAGGCACGTCGTCCAGCATGTCGCTCCATGTAGTGGGGTAGCGTGGAGTTACGCAGCACCATGGTATTATGTGTACATTCCGGGATATCGGGCGCAACAATGTGTGATGATCTTGCTGGAGTCACATACCATCTGCACATTGATGGAGTGCTATTGTTTGCGATTGCGGTTCACCACCTCATTGGCACGAGGGGCCACCAATTCTATATGGGTGCAGTCGAGGGCACCAACGCAATTGGGCATGCCTGCCAGTGCATGGAAGCCTACTTTAGTGTCAGCGAGTTCCTGGCCAGTCCATGCTAGGGATGTGTGGATGCTTGCATGCTTCAGGAGGGCATCAAGCACCTGGGTCAGCATGCGTGAAAAGAGTGGTTGTGATATGCCATGCAGCTGGCCCACTGTGTGCTGGTAGGTGCCTGTGGCCAGGAAGTGGAGCACAGACACCACCTTCAGTAGAGGGGGGATGGTTGTGCGGATTTCTATCAGGCTGACGATGTCGTCGTGTATCATGTCCACTATGGTGGTGATGGTGTCCCGGTCCAAACGGTACAGGGTGTGGATCTGCATGGGGGTTAGGTTGAATAGACTGGCTCTGAGGCAAGGTATTGGTGGCTTCCTACGTGGTACCACTGGCTGCACTGGTGGGACCTGCTGGGCCTGTCTCACCCTCCTTCTCCTCCTGTGTCTCCTCTGTGCTGCCTGTTGTTGTTGTTGCTGGTGTAGCAGTGCAGGCATGTCCTCCAGTCCCAGGATTGCTACAGCTAGTGGGATCATTTTGGTGTTGGAAGGGGTGTGGTTTGTGGGTGTGCTCCTTTTGTGCTGGGACAGGCTCCATTGGCTCCACCTGTGGTGATTGTGTGCACCTGTGGCAGTTGGCTACACTGCAGGTTGCTATTTATGGGTGGTCCGCGATGCCTGTGATACCGCCTTTGTGCAGGCCCTATTTATTGCTTTCTGTATGTCGGTAAGTGCATGCCCGCGTGACTTGTGATGTCCTCCTGTTAGCGGCCTCCCGGTATTGCCGCTGTGAAGGGGCGCATGTACGCGAGCATGCCGGTAAGAAGGGGCACGGTACGGGAGGGGGCGGCATTAACGGGTTGTAGGCTCGTAATGGCCCGGACCGGTAAATGATGCCGGTAATACCATTCCGCCATCCTTTTTTCATTACCTCCATGCTCGTAATGAGGCCCAATGTCTAGAGTTTGAATGCAATCTTCCCTCCCCAAACAAGAGAGAAAACCGTTTTTGGAAATTGACACTTGTAAACAGACAGGTGAAAATGGCTTTGTGAAACAATGCAAAATGGCGCAAAAATGCTTAAATGGAGAACATTTCTTAGGAAAGTAACACTAAACAGGTCCAAAAACACAGGAGCTACAATATAAACAACAGTACACACTTTAGATCAGGATGGGATTTGAGAAACACTTTGGATGGAAAAAGGACACGTGTAAACATTTGAAAACTGCAAATTTGCTGCAAAACTTCACTATGCGATTTATGATATAAACGGGTCAAATACACTGTTCTGCGATGTGGTTGTGGATGTAGCTAAGGGTCTTAGGTATCGGTGAGAGTTGAAATTTCGTTTCTATCTATAAAATTGAAGAAGTTATGGAGGTTTTATTGAGAGGCGTTTTAAAAAAATAGGCATGAAAATGAAAACAGAAATTCGGTTTTAAACTGACAGATTTGTTTTATTACACTATATTAATGACAATGAAAAAGAGACTGCCACCGGGAATCTCCACAGTTACATGGCCACCGTAACCCTTCACGTGGTGGATACTTTATTTTTTTCTGGGATTTACTTCAGTTACTCAAAATCACTAATGACTTATGGTTTTGTAAAACAAATGAGAAAAATCAGCGCAAGAATTGTTCTGACAAGACTAGGGTTCTGAAGTTTAAAGATAGGATGGGGTGAGATTGGGATAAGACAATGCAAATATACTATGGGTCACTGTTCTTCCTATTGATACTTACAGTCCCTTGTGATTAAAATTGGACCATCAAGGTTCTGGTCATTGGGTCAGGTCTACCGGCAGCAGGGCACCTCTGGCGGGATTGGATCAGCAGTGTGGTTCTGGTCAATTTTGGACTGCACCTCAGACTGGATTTGGATGGGCCCTTCTGGTCACTGGAAACGGTAGATAGCAGGATGCGAGTTTCAGCAGGCAAGCCTTAACGGTAGCAAGCCAGACTGAATCAGAATTAAATCCCCTCCAGTTTGGGATGTTTGAATTTGGATCTAGCTAGAAAGAGTTCAGCAATGCTAAAGTCTGGATTCTGCAAATAATTCTGGAGTCAGCTGCAAGGTGAAGAGTTCTGGACAATATGAAGAAGTCAGGAACAAAGCACGGCACAGAAATCTGGATGTGTTCAGGAAGAAGTGTGTCCTATATGGGGTGAAGTTCCTATATTTATCATACCAAGTGACATCACCAAGTTTATGGTGTGGGCAGAATTTCAAAACACACCCCCATGGCTGTGAGTGGCCACAGGCACTTGCCTTGTTCTGGTTGGCAGTCAGAAAAGAGCTGTCATCTTTATGATGGGATTTAGGGACTCCCACATTGATTTAACCCAAAACTTAACTTTTGCACAAATGTACATTTGTAAAAGTATGTTCCCTAATAAAATCAGACACATACATAGCATATTTCATGGGTTATCTTCACATTCAATCCTCATCTCTGTGAGAGCTGCCTTCATGATTCTATAGAATTTTATCAATTTTAATCATAACAGTCTGGACTAATAACTTCTAATTCAGTACAGATCTGGGCGATTATCACTGGATCATGTATATACAATCTTAGACTGGCAACATGCTACAATCAGGGTTTTCCTGTAACTCTCGTTCCTTAGGTGGTACAGGGTCCATTTATGTCTTCAAAGCAAAAGCCTAAAATGAGGGTTAACATCCACCAATTCTTAGATTTATTTATCCTCCTTCAGGTTGCACAGTTAAAGAGTTTCAAATTTAATCACAATCAAGGGTTTAAACATCAAAAAGTTCCAGTTGTTTTTTTCTCATCCTTTGTAACTCCCCTTCACAGGCAACAGCTGTCACAGTCCTTTGATCGGGGAGGTGTGTAGAGATCATTAGGCAGCTTATCATTGTTCTTGGCTCAGCCAAAAACGAATGTCATGAGTCCATTGTGCTCCTTGTTGTCAATATGCGGGAACCATTAAGGCTTCCTGTAGCAAGGGAGTGTCAGTTTTGAAGTGTCAATCTTTCCCGATACTGAGTTGCTCTAAATTCACTTTACAGTCTTTTCATTTCACACATATAAAAATAAGCACAGTTTACAAGGGATTTGACCATTTAAAAGAATTAAGTCCTTCACAAACATGCTTTAAATAGGCGAATTTTGCAATTTCTTCAGGAAAAAGAAACACATTTAAACTAGGTTTTTGCTGGACTGGTGTTTCAGAAAATACACTTCTTAGCTGCTGTAAGTCAGTTAGGCCGGTTTTCTCTGAGCCACCTGGAGAATCTGTGATTTCAGCACACTTTTCATTTCAATAGCTCACTGGGAAAATGACTGAAATGAGTGCCAAAACAGCACTTTGAAGGTTGCAATTGATTAGGAAAACTGGATTTTAAAGGCATTTTCGGATTTTAGCCCTTCTGTGGCCTTGCTTCATGTGACAGGTGACCGCACCCACTGACATTCAGTGAGTCCTGTTTTGACACCAACTTTGACTTTGTGTGGCAGGGTGATGCAGCCTTTTTGTGATTTGTGAACCATGCAGTTTTGCAGATTTGGCACGCACAGGGTTTAACACATCCATTTTTGGCAGTTTCCTTTCCCCCATTGGCAAAGGGGTGTAGTGGGGTGCGCACTGGCATGGGTAAAAATATCCCACAATAATGTGTCTTTTGGGAATTCTATATGATAATTGCTAGACTCATTAAAGGTTTAAAGGTTTATTTCAGGCACACTTCAAGGGGTGAGTCACTGATTTAGTCTGTCCTTAAACACCTCAACTCAGCCTTTCATCCTTCTGAGGTCGATAAATGAGTACCAACACAGGTTTGGGTGATATTGTATGTATGTGTTCTATAAAAAGCGTGTAAGCGTATGTGCTATACAAAAACACATCATTATCATTTGGCTGTGGACGTCTGCTTGCATTTACAGTAATTTGGTAATACACCCCTATACACACTGATATTAATGATACATATGGTGATCAATTTTTGTATGAAATGTATGTCACATTATAGTGATATCGTAAACATATATTTTGTAGTGTACTTAGGAACAATGCTATCTGATGCCACTTCCTGTTTTGTCAAGGGTTGAAATGTCATGTTCCATCACTTCCTGTGATGTCATTTTGGGGTGGGGCACATGAAATCACTTCCTGTGATGTCATCAGAGGTCAAGGGTCATGTGGTGTCACTTCCACTACCCCTGGCATTTTGGTGAAATTACGTCCCTGGTTCTGATGTAAGTGGTTCTGATGTAAGTGACTCTCAATGGTTGGTGGAGATGTGTTGGCAGTGGATTAGGGGTGGGGGACATACTAGACTGTGGTACTTTATGTTTCCACTCTGCAGGTTATAATTCTACGCCATTTACAGATTGCTCCTTTGGGATATATTGGGCACATTTGGGACAGACCAGACAGCCATGTGGTACAGGGAACTCTGGGACCCCAGTATTTAATGACATTCTCTGCCTGGGTGATGACCTCGGAGAAGCGTAATTTCTCCAGAACATCCTGATTTGCTCCAAACAACATTAATGTCTATGGTGTCATATCTGCATCTATCAAATAAGCCTATCATCCCTCAGACGTCAGGAGTCCGAATCTTTAACCGGAACCCTATTCAACTGTGAAGGCCAGAGTCCACTGATCTAGAGCTATTCATTCATTTACAGCTATACTGGGTTCCCTCAAATATGCATCCATAGTAACAGTCACATTGAAAGAGATTTCTGTAGATGCTGCTAAGAAATTGGTTGGTGCTCGTTTCGATATACATCTCATTGCACGGGCTTGTGGACATAATCCAAAAACTGTGGGGGCTTGACATGGGTACAGATCATTGAACAACAACCTGCTAGTCGTCAAAGTCCTAAATATATGCTGAGCAGCATGACAAGTTTGGGTGATGGGATTGGTGCCAAGTGCTTGCTTGTCAATTTTCTCGTGCAACGCGGCTGAGCTGTGTAGTCCTGTGTGCTATACCCTCTGTATTTGGCATGTGCACTTCAGAGTCTTGAGGAAGCGATAAATTGTTTGATTTATATGTAAAATAATTATGGAGTCACTTGTGGCTAATTTGACATGACTCTGATTCTAGGTCACTCCTACGACACCTCCTTGTATTGCTTTCTTTTAGTACCAAATTAATGTCACTCGGGTGATAATATTGTGAAGTTCACATCACCCGTGTACGATTTCTAACAGCAGTGTGGTTGCCACATTATGATGAAGACAAAAAGACCAGTCAAGCAGAGGATCTCGGAGCATCATTCCTGTATCAGACATATGGTTGCAGACAAACCACTTGTGGACCATTACAGTCCACAAAAACACACAAAACAAGATTTGAAGTGGTTTGTCCTTCAAACTGCAAGCCCAAACAGGAGAGGAAAAGAGGGTGACAAACAGTTGAGTGAATCAGAACAAAGATGTATTTATCATCTCGACAGTGCCCTTAAAGGGCTAAATGTGGTCGTAGAATGGAATGTGTTATTGAACCATTAAACCCATCCACATCAGTTAGATCAGAGTACCACAGATTGATGCACCCCTTTGATATACACATGCATATATATGGTGTTGTTATATTTCCACTCTCAGGGACCTTTGTACAAGTATGCCAATACCATCTCGTAAGAACATGTGGGCACCAGACATTTGGACCCCGCAGTAATTACCACTAGTCTGCCATTCTCACCATTCATTAGGGTACCATGTATTCACTTTCCTTGTGTACATTATGAGTATGCTTTTGGCAAACCTAGAGAATAGCCATTGTTGAGCTCATATATGCAAACAGAAAAAAATGAAATATGCCACTAATATGTGCATATACGACCGCACCCACATTTATCAAGCTCACTGATATACATCACAAGCTGAGATTTACCTCGAGACAAGTCACGTTTGTCTCAGGTGAACGAAGTAAACGAGAAGATTATCAATTTGACCCCATTTCCAGCCATTGTAAGCACTCTGTGCATGGAGAGCAACCAAGATTGTCGAGGCATTGACATATTTTAGCCCAAAGGCAATATGCTTAAATTACATTGTAGATGTACTCCCAGGACCACTACACTGCTGGGATTGTTATCCACAGATCTCCTTGTTTTCTGCATTCTTTGCATTTATCGTGGCACACTCAGTTTGTTGAGTGATTGTTGTTTATAATGATATTGGCACCTATCAACATCCTGAGACCCTGACATATTTTTCTCCGAGCCGCAACCAACCAATTTTTAGTCATTAAAAGATGGCCAGCAGTTTAGCGGGATGCTTTAAATAGTTTGGCCACTTCATCTTGTTACCATGATCACCAGTTGAGCGAGATGCTTTACATCGGTTGGTCGCAGGGCCTGGTTACCATGACCACGCTCGAGAACTAACATGCAGAGAATCCCGGCGTGCTACACAGAATGAACGAAGCAGTAGGTATACCAACGTCCCAACTGAGGCAATTGTGATTGAGGGAACCCTCTGCCGTTTTTGATAAAATTCTTGGGTAACGTTGGCATGCCTTACTGTGGTATAATACCCTCTGAGCTATAGCAAATTGTAGGAACCATATGCATTCCCGGCGACTCACATGCCCAAATGGACATTGGCAGTACAAGGCCCACAAACGTACTTTTTGGGATTAAAAGGGATCCCCCATGACCATGCAATGGGCCACGCCATCGCTCGTGCATATTGTTTATTGCGTATCCAGAGGGCCCCATTTTCCTGGGTTCACATACACTTTTCTTAATTTGACTATAGTGGGACTATACTAGACCAGACTCTATGTGCTGCCTGATAGCGCATACTTCACGCGCAACTCCCAGTAAAGCACAGTAAGTGTTTCCTTCCCCACAGGTGATGCAACTAGTCATTGTTTTGATAGGCCCTGAAGCCACTGGCTTTTTACACCTTTTGTGTATTCCTAGGTGACAGTGCATGCGTAGCACTCCACTACCTCATCCATTGTGATGGGACTGGGACTCCAGCAGCCCATGCTCCATGTGCTACCTGAATGCGCTGATTCCACGTGCTACATTCATTCAAGCATGGTAAGTTCCGCCATTGCGGAGACTTTTCTAGCTACTTTCAGAGCTTATTGAAATAATTATCCTGGAAACAGACCATTATTTAGTACATCCCATTTGTTTCGTAGATCATCATCACAGGAAGCTCTTACCAGAGCCCAAACACAATTCCCCCTCCTGATGAAGACTGTCACATTCACAGCTATCCAAGTTTGCTGAAAGGATGAAACACAGTTGTGTCGACTTTTTAGGCACACAGTGTCTATTGTGTACACTGGGCACCAAGTTTATGTTTCTAAATCTAAATCAATATAATCCCCTTTTAAAATGATAAGGGGCTGTATTGAGTAAATGTATTTTGCTTTGTATGCATAGCAATTGTTTTTTGTTTAGGACTGTTTTCCGTTCACTCCCGTGACAATTATTAACCCGTATCTAATGAAGCATATGTTGGTGTTTTGTTCCAATAATCGTTAAATCTTTGTGTCTTGTTGTTCTTCCGGGTACGCCCTGATCATTTGCTCGATACCTATAAAACTGGTGAATTGCCTAGACATAGGATCGAGATGTCTGGGAGAAAGTAGGTATTGTCTCTTGTGTAGAGGCATGGACAGCCAGGTCGGTTTGCCAAAGGCTGTTGGCAGGGGTGGCTTTGCGACCTGGGAGCGCTGATACAAGTGTGACAGTGCACCTGACGTTGGACACTTAATTATTATTGGGCTCCATGACTGAGAGCAACAACAAACATACTGTTGAGCTCGATAGAAAGGTTGTCATTGCTTGACTTCATGATGCACAGTTGAGCCCCTGGTTCTGCGAAATCAGGGCAGCTCACTCAGTGATTTATAATATTTGGGTCCTGCTTTTAGAACCTGCTTGACTCTTGTTAATCATCACATTACACTCGCCGTCCTCACCCGCCCTCCTGGACAAATCGTCTCAGATCCTTTTGCATAACAAGAGGATTCTGTGCAGTTTGGCAGTGGTCTTTGAACTTTTCTATGCAAAGCCCCCCACCCATGCGAAAATGTTTTTAAGTCGGAGCCCCCCTCCACCAGCACATTGAGATTGTTGGAAGCATAATCATTTTAACTGCTATGGGTGGGATTTACATGTTTTAGCTGCAGACTCCCTCGCATCCTTACCACTTTTTTAAATTCCTTGTCACTGTCTCCTTCTCTGTTGATCTCTTCTGCATCACACTTCTTCCTTGTACTGTCTCTCCCATCCTTAACTCTCTGCTGTTTTCTCTATTCTTTCTTTACTGCACCTGTACTGTCTCCCTTCTTCCTCTCTGGGCTTGACTGTCATTCTCTTGTTCTGTCACCTTACCACTTGCAATATCCTTTTCCTTTTCATCCCCTCAAATTCAGTCTCTTATTGCTCCACCATACACACTTCCCACTTTCCATTCTACCTCCCCATCAACACTGTTTCCTCTTCCTCACAGTCTGTCTCTTATTTCTCTAGTTCTGCTCCCATTTGGTCTGTTGGCTCTCTAAACCTCTCAATCTGTCTCTTGTCTTCATTTAATTCTTGATTTGTCTTCTCCCACCTGCAGTTTCTGCTTTCTCTCTCGGCTCCCTACAATTATCTCTTTTCCCCTTGCTTTCTGTCTCTTGGTGTCTCTCTTAGTCTGCTTGTCTCAGTTCTGTCTCTTCTCTTGCGGTTTTATCTTAGGTCTCATTTCCATATGTTCACATCTTCCCATCTTATGCCCTCTAACAAAACCTTTAAGATCTCTCTCTCACTGTCCTCCTCTTTCACATAGCCTTTCCACATCAATCTGTATACTTTCCTTTCCCATTCCGGCCCTCTGTCTCCCTCCCTCTCCTCCTAATCTGTCCCTTCTGCACCCTGTTCTGTCTCGCTCTATTCAGTCCTGCTCTTTCTCCCTCCTTCACTCCTCTTCTGTCTCCCTCCCTTACCCCTTCAATTCTGTCAAAACTCGTATTCCTATTCTGTATAAATCTCTC
The DNA here is from genome assembly GCF_040938575.1 of Ambystoma mexicanum. Taxonomy (NCBI): domain Eukaryota; kingdom Metazoa; phylum Chordata; class Amphibia; order Caudata; family Ambystomatidae; genus Ambystoma; species Ambystoma mexicanum. Next base: position 373,840,274 of record NC_090926.1, on the reverse strand, counting down.
CCTCCTATGTCTGTCTCCTCTTCTGTCTCTGCCTCCTATTCTGTCCTTCATTCTGTCTCTTCCTCCTTTCCTGTTTCTGTTCACCCTATGATCCATGAAAGTAGCTCCATGCTGATAGACATAATGCAAGGGCCTGTCATTCTGCCTTTCGGCCAGGTGCTCCTTTCTTGAAGTGAACACAGCATGGAAAGGTCTAAGCCAAATTCACTTCTTGAAAGTAGTAGCTTACTGACAGGCAGAACTCAAAGGCAGCGCTTGACATAATACTGCCAAAGCGGCTGTGTTTTGGCTTGTGCTGAGTTTGCATTCTGCCTTTCAGAAAGGTGCTCCTTTCAAGAAGTTAACACAGAATGGGAGAGCCCTGCTGTGTTTACTTCTTGAAAGGGGCGGCTGAATGAAAGGCAGCGCTTGCTGCAACACTGCCGATAAATCCTTATCAGTATTTAATTGTTCTACAAGTGTTGGGATTCACGCTCCTCCCAACCCCCAGGCATGGTGCCGAAGTTTGAAGAACATTGGTGTATAGTGAGAGGTTTTATACTGCCAATGAGCAGTTAGGGCTTCTAAAAAACATAATTTGGGACCTGGGGCCCAAATTTGGGACATAATTGGGGACCTGCACAAGTACTGTAACGATGAAGAGTAGGAGTGGGAGTAATGAAAGTTAACGGCAAGTAATTCAGATTTTCCGACACATTCGTCATAGAAAGACATTATTCTAATAAGGACACAGAGACGAAGGATTATGCTTTCTCTTAACTTTACTTCTCAAGAATCATAAAAAAAACAAGCAATAATATATACAACAAAGAATAACAAACTACAACCCCCATTAAGTTTGAGGCTTTGGTAGTTCCTATATTATTAGTCTTTCATTACATACGTGATTTCCCCGACCAATCCTTTCACTCAAGGTCCCACAAACATTGCCACCATCTTGACCTTATACTCTTTCTTTCGCTGATCCTTCCTATAACTTTAGTGTCCCAACCAGTGGTCGAAGTGTACGAAAAGAAGTAGTGGAGCTATGTTACCTGCCAGTCTGCCCCACTCTCCACAAACCCCATCCCTGCACCCCTCCTAAACACAGTCCAAACCCCCAAACACACCTATTATTTAAGGGAATGTTCAGTGTAGTGCACTGAAGTGCAAGGTTCAACTTCTTCCTACACTTTTATTTTAAAACGAAACCGTTCCGGAACAGTTTCTTTTTAAAATAAAAGTATAGGAACAGTGAAACTGAAAAATAAAAAGTATAGGAGCACCGCCCCCGACCGCTCCCGCACACTTCGACCTCTGGTCCCAACCGGTAAACACAAACTGAAAATAAAGTCCAGTCAACTCATCAGGACCCAGCAGGCTTGTTGGCGATGTTGGAACCTACAACATAAAACACATCTCAGGATTCTGTTGTACACAGGTGGGAAATCGTGACAAATCCTCATTCATGTTCATTACAGTATCATGAACATCATAAGCAACATAAAAACATTAACATTGATGATTGATAGGGTGGGATAATCATTTGTGTCAGTGTCTTTAATAGAATTATGACTTTGTATAACAAATGTGTTGAAAATTTGAATTCTATGTCAAGACCCAGACACTCAAATTATGCTTGTTCAAAGTTTACGTACCACCAACATTGCAACCTTTTCAATTGGCTTAAAATAAAATGTCTTAAATGTCGATTAATTCGATCAATCCACTGCCTTCATAATATCCTCTAATCAAGCTCCTACATTATATGCCTTAGAGGCCATCGCTTCTCTCACCGAATGCGGCCAATAGCATTCTATATCGATGCCCGCTTGGAGCATCACCCATTTCACCAAGGTTGCCAGAGTTACTGCCTCAAAGGGTCTCCTTAAAGCTATGAGTAAGTGAGACACCGCTGTGGGTCACAGGTCATTTGTCATGTTTATGTATGCCGTTAAGCATCGAATTGGGCATCATTTAGGTTGATCTGGGAATGAGTCAAAAGTTATTGTCCTCAAGCCCGTCTTTGTTCTCTTCGTGATATAGAAGGTTACTCCTGTAGGAGATATCGATTTTCTGTTATCTTCCAACGCTCTTACATCAGAAACTCTTTTACGTGAGAAAAGACATCAAAGCATTGTCACTTTGGCTGTCAATGCTTTTCTGTATTATTCCCTGTTGTCAGACCATCATGTGAATAATTTCAAAACTCTATCTATATCCCACATCTGTGAATACCTAGGCTTAAAAGGTTTGAGCAATTGTATTCCCCTCAACAATCTGCATATTAAAGGGTGTGCTCCGACCGCTGTCTCCTCTACATGGGGGTGACCCGACGATATCACAAAGCAAGCCATATTACCAGTCCTGTACGCCGTCCCTTGTGCCACCATCTGTGCTAGGAAGTTAGCTACGTGCACCACATCTGTTAAAGAGGGATCCACGTTCCTCTCTACACACCAGCTATGCCAATTTGTTCATGCTGATTTGTATGTCTTCCTGGTCCCTGGTGACCAGGACTCTTTGATAATGTGTGCAGCCTCACCCAATAGTCCCAGCCTAGCCCAGGATCTCCTGAAATCGCCCATGCAATTTGGCTGAGGCTGCCTGCTCTCACCAGTGGATGGCTGGTTCCCGTGGGGTCCCGCACGATCAGCTCGCTCTTCGGAAGAGGTACCAAGTTATCGTGCGTCATCTTCAAAAGATTGGGGAACCACACTTGGCCCCTCCAATCCAGAGTTATTAGAAACAGAGAAGCCTGATGTCTCTTCATGGGCCAATGTCCTTGCCATCATTGAAAATGGCAGGAATGCATACTCTGTGTGCTGGCCCCCAACCAGAGGAATACGGCCGTAGCTTCCAGATCCGGCCTCCAACTGTAAAACTGAGGTAACTGTTTGTTCAACCTCGATGAAAATAAGTTGTTGTTACATGGACCCCATCGTGCCATCAAATCTAGGAATATTTTCTTGTCCAACTCCCAATCGCTGGCATCCCTGAGGAACCTGGAGTTCCCATTGGTTATTTCGTTATGTTGACCTGGCAGATATTCCGCTGTCACTGACACTTTCCTCTATAGGCATAGATGCCAAAATTATTTCGCTAAATCTGCCAACATACTGGATCTCATGCCGGCCAGTCTGTTTATGTATCTGACAACGGACAGGCTGTCCATCTTGAGGAGTACACAACATTGTGCTCTCTCTTGAGTCCAACATCTCACTGCGAATGAGCCGCAAGCAGTTCCAAACAGTTTATGTGTAGGTCTAGTTCTTTCTCTGACCACCTGCCTCCTGTCAACAGATCTCTGCATCGGGCACCCAGCCCCATCTGCTGGCATCAGACTCTATTATTAGGTCCAGGGATGAGCCAAATATTGCTCTCCCGGTACAGGAATCTATATGTTGTAGCTACCACTCCAGTTCCTCTCTCGCTTCCTGCGATAAAGGCACCCTTTGCTCGTAAGATAAGCCCTTCATGAGATGTTGAATTTGAAAAATCTGAAGGGCCCTGGAGTGGTCCTGGGAATATAGCTTGGATTGATGACGCCAAGCGCCCCACCAGCCTGGCTATCTCTCGTAACATCACCTTTTTTGCCAGAGTATTCTTGATCTTTTTTTGACATCGTTCACTTTGCTTAGAGGAAGACTTTGTCTGCTCTGGATGTATCTACCATTAATCCCAGAAATTCCATGATTTGTTCCGGTTGCAGTTGGAATTTCTCCCAATCACCAGAAACCCTAGCTGTAGTAGCAGATCTATTGTGCCGTTCATCTGATCCTTGATCAAATTCCTGTCCTGACACATTATGCATATGTTGTCCAGGTATATGATCAGATGTATCCCTTGCTCTCTCAGGTACGTCACCACCGGTTTCATTAACACCACAGCACTGATGCCAGCCTGAAGGGTAGACACGTGAACTCCCAAATCTTTTCCTTCCAATGGACCCTTAGATAGCTCTGGTGCTCTGCTGCTATGGTAACTGTTAGGTTGGCATCCCTGAGATCTGTCCTGACCAACCAGTCCCCCTGTTGAAGGATGTCCCTTAGGAGGTGTATACCCTCCATTTTGAAATAAATGCCTGTATATAATGAAGCTGTTCAACTCTCTTAGATTGATAACTGGCCTCAGTTTGTGTTTCCCTTTCACCATAAAGATATTGCTTATGAAACCTTCTGAGGGATCTGTCACCTGTACAATGGCTGCCTTTTGCTCCAGTCCTCTTATTTCAAAATCTAGTAGTAGACTGTCTACTACGCTTTGCACAAATGGCTTTGGCCATTCCTCTTGTACTGGTAGGGTATACAAGTCTATGTGAAAACCTTGGACAGTATCTAGAATCCAAGAATCTGTGGATATGAGATACCAGTTCTTTAAATATCACGCTAGCCTCCCGCCTACTGCAGGAATCTCTTATTTTAGCATCATTCGCGCTTGACCGTCTGCTCTCACCTGAGTTATGTTGTTGCCGTTCTGCGTGTCTCCAGCCCTTTCCTCCGCCTCTTACCCTGGTGGGGAAGAACGGATCAGCTTACAGTTGTCCTGTTCCTTCCTATGATTCCTGTCGCTGAAGGACCTGCCATATGAGTATCGGCTGGCAGAGCGGACCCTGCCTCTGCTAGCCCCCCCAAAATCTGCTTGCCAAAAACCGTCTTCAGGGAAGCTTAAGCTTTATCTAAGGAAGCACAGGTATTGCCAAATTTACGTTAGTTCTTTTATGAACGAATCGCCAAAAAGTTTACCTTAAGCCGGTGCTGCTGTTTCTGAAAAGGACAGCTCAGTGAGCTTTGGGTCCATTTTTACCAGAATGGATTTCTGCCTTTTTGCAGTGATTGTACTGTTGTAGTTACCCAAAAGGCAGATCGCTCTCTGAGCCCACCCCGTCAAAATCACTGGGTCAATTGACTCCTTCTCCTTCGCCTCTTCCGTCAGCTGTAAGATTTTCCTAAGTGGTCCTACCACATGCAGCATTTTATCCAGGCATGACCGCCAGGATCTATCCAGGCCTTTCTTTATGTCTTTGACATATCTACTCATGAAAGTGACTATCCGGTCATCAATTTCTGGGGTCTCAGCAATCCATTGTGAAAGATGAGGCCTAGGGTATTCCACCTTGAGCTTATTTCTAGCTTTTTTCGCTAAAGGCGCCCTGAGACACTTCTTCAGATATGCTGCAATCTTTGTCAGTGGTTCCCACTCCACTGATCGAGGGTGGGCTAGGGAATCTGTGTCAAAGTCATCCCGCCTTCCTCTTAATGTCAGTGATTTTACTTTTCTTAAAAGCCTTTCTGCACCCCTCTTCACTAGAGGACAATATTACCTGCACTTCCTCCTCGGAGGAATGACTCTGCCAGTCCTCATCCTCATCCTCATACTAATCTGAGCTTCCTGTGGACACGTCCTACCACCTGCTTTCCTTCACCCTGGACCACACTGCTTTTCTCTTGCCTTTCCACTTTTGTGGCATGCCCGGACGGTCTTAGACTCCTGTGTCTTATGTTTTTGTTTCCTTCCTCCTTTTTTTCTCTCCCAGGCTCACTCGCTCCCTTGAGCGCCTCCATGCCACGAGAGAATTTTAGCCAGTCCTCCCTCAGGGATTATTGATGGGGCCTATGTCCCAGACTGGCTGCCAGAGTCTTTTGGATAACTTGGCCCATACTGGGTTGTACTCTCTTTTGGCTAATCTGAGCCCTTCTAAGCCCTTCCTTCATCGCAGATGGGGAGCAGGTGCAAGTGGATCTTGGTCACCTGGCCTAAGCTCCACCCACCTGGTGCCTTCCTGGTTGCCAGTCTTTTTCCCTACTTAAGCAGTCCTCCAGCCTCTTTTCCTTTGCAGATGGGGAGCAGGTGCAAGTGGATCTTAGTCACCTGGCCTAAGCTCCGGCCACCTGGTGCCTTCCTGGTTACTGCTCTTTTTCCCTACTTAAGGAGCCCTCCAGCCTCTTTTCCTTTGCAGATGCGGAACAGGTGCAAGTGGATCTTGGTCACCTGGCCTAAGCACTGCCCACCTGGTGCCTTGCTGGTTGCTGATTTTTCCCTACTTAAAGAGCCCTCCAGCCTCTTTTTCTTTGCAGATGCGGAGCAGGTGCAAGTGGATCTTGGTCACCTGGACCAAGCTCTGCCCACCTGGTGCCTTGCTGGTTGCTGCTTTTTCCCTACTTAAGGAGCCCTCCAGCCTCTTTTTCTTTGAAGATGGGGAGCAGGTGCAAGTGGATCTTGGTCACCTGGCCTAAGCCCGCCCACCTGGTGCCTTCCTGGTTGCTGCTCTTTTTCCCCACTTAGCAAGCCCCGCCCACCTGGTGCATTCCTTGTTGCCGCTCTTTTTCCCTAATAAAGGAGCCCTCCAGCCTCTTTTCCTTTGCAGATGGGGAGCAGGTGCAAGTGGATCTTGGTCACCTGGACTAAGCCCCGCTCAACTGCGGCCTTCCTGGTTGCCGCTGTTTTCCCTACTTAAGGAGCCCTCCAGCCTCTTTTTCTTTGTAGATGAGGAGCAGGCAGGGTCGGATTGGCCCGTCGGCCTTTCGGCCCGTGGCCGGTGCCGAAATCGTCCCTGGGGAGTGGGGGCCGGTTTGGAAAAAAAAATAGAAAAAAAATAAAAAATTCTTTTTTTCTTTTCAAAAAGCCTTTCATCCTACTTAGGTCGATAAATGAGTACCAACACAGGTTGGGTGATATTGTATGCATATTTGTTCTATAAAAAAGAACTTAAGCGTAAGTGCTATACAATAACATACTATCATTTGGCCTTGGACGTCTGCTTGGATTCACAGTAATTTAGTGTATGTAGGAACAATGCTATTTGATGCCACTTCCTGTTTTGTCAAGGGGTGAAAGGTCGTGTTTCATCGCTTCCCAGGATGTCACTTTGTGGTGGGGTCAAATGACATCACTGGAAGTGATGTCATCAGAGGTCAAGGGCCGTGAGGCGAGGGGTGGGCCACTTTTTTGAGGCGAGGGGAGGTCCAATTTTCTTTGGGTAACCGGGCCTATCTCTTGTCCCAGTCCAACCCTGGGAGCAGGTGCAAGTGGATCTTGGTCACCTGGCCTAAGCCCCGCCCACCTGGTGCCTTCCTGGTTGCTGCTCTTTTTCCCCACTTAGCAAGCCCCGCGACCTGGTGCATTCCTTGTTGCCGCTCTTTTTCCCTACTTAAGGAGCCCTCCAGCCTCTTTTCCTTTGCAGATGGGGGCAGGTGCAAGTGGATCTTGGTCACCTGGCCTAAGCCCCGCCCACCTTGTACCTCTTTTTCCCTACTTAAGGAGCCCTCCAGCCTCTTTTCCTTTGCAGATGGGGAGCAGGTGCAAGTGGATCTTGGTCACCTGGCCTAAGCCCCGCCCACCTTGTACCTCTTTTTCCCTATTTAAGGCACCCTCAGCCTCTTTTTCCTTTGCAGATGGGGAGCAGGTGCAAGTGGATCTTCGTCACCTGACCTAAGCCGCGCCCACCTGGTGCCTTCCTGGTTGCCACTCTTTTTCCCCACTTAGCAAGCCCCGCCCACCTGGTGCCTTCCTGGTTGCCGCTCTTTTTCCCTACTTAAGGAGCCCTCCAGCCTCTTTTCCTTTGCAGAAGGGGACGCAGGTGCAAGTGGATCTTGGTCACCTGCCCTAAGCCCCATCGACCTGGTGCCTTCCTGGTTGCTGCTCTTTTTCCCCACTTAGCAAGCCCCGTCCACCTGGTGCCTTCCTGGTTGCTGCTCTTTTTCCCCACTTAGCAAGCCCCGTCCACCTGGTGCCTTCCTGGTTGCCGCTCTTGTTCCCTACTTAAGGAGCCCTTCAGCCTCTTTTCTTTTGCAGATGGGGAGCAGATGCAATTTGATTCTGGCCACCTGGCCTAAGCACCACCCGCCTTCTTAGCCCTGCCTCTTCCTTCCTGCTCTTAACTCTTAACGTCTATCACCCGGGCATCCGAAGCAAAGGGCAGACAAAGAAAAGGGCAATTCCTGTTTGGACCTGTTCGGATCAGGAGGATCCAGGGCCCGAACTCCTGCTCAGACAGCAGGTAAGCATGCACCAACATGTGTGTACTCCCTGTGTCCCCACAGGCCATCCCCACCCCCTCTGGTCCCCCTGCTGTGATGTTCCCTTGTGCCCCCCCTTCTCGCACACAGGTGTTGCCTGTTTTGCTTGATTCTTCTACCCTGCTTCCCATCCCGCCCTCAAGCCTACTTCTGCAGGAGTCTGTCCTGGTACATTCTGGTTTCACCATCACCGTCTTGTGGCCAATGCTGGATTTGACTTTTATGGACTTCATTGATTCACGGTGAGTCACCCTTTCTCATGGTGGCCCTGATCATGCTGTTCCCATCTTCATCTTGTATCCAGGCTTGCAACATTATGTGTTACTACTGACTTCTGGAATTGTATTCGCTCTCCGCTCTTGCTTCTCCACTCTTTTTGACTGCTTATTCTCTGTTCTCTCCTCCTCTCCTTTTTCCTATCTCCTCCCCTCACTTTCTTCTAAGCACTTGTTAGGGGGAAACCTGTGCAGTTCCCTCTGGGACCACTGCAAAAGATTTAGAACTACAGGTGTTTAGCAGTAAACCCACTTGGTAGCAGTAAACCCACTTGGTAGCAGTCTGTACCACACAGATTCACTTGGTAGCTGTGGCTGAGCAGTCAGACTTCCCTCAAGAAGAGTTAGGCAGTATGTGGAGTATACAAAATAGGGCAATTTACACAGTAGAACAAGCAAACACGGAACAGAGCTTTGGTGTAAAGATATATAGTTATTTATTTATAAGAACACATCTGTTACGCTCACCTGGTGTCTACGGGGGCGTTGATCTGGACTTGCCTGATGTTACTTCTTCCAGTGATACACGGAGCGCCGAGATGACGGAGTGGACCGGGCCACCCAGCTTGGTCTGTGTGGCTCGTATGAATACTCTTCTGTAATGCAGAAAGGGGGAATTAACCACCTGTGAGGTTTAAGCTTAACCCCACCTTCTCCCCATGAATTACTTTGAGACTCCTTTAGATTCTCACCTGATAATCTGGAAAGATGAACTCTCCATCCTGCTTCAAGTGCAGGGGCGCGTAGATGACCAGTTGCCTCACTGGTGTGGGAAGTTGGCGAGTTGCAGACGGTGTTGACTCTGTAGAGGTAATAGTTATAAAGAGTTCAAAATGTCTGGAATTCACTCTGTCCAATTCCCCTAGGTTGCCCTTATGGATCTGGAAAGAGTTCACGTGGCAACCAGAGATGCGCAGGTAAGTGTTTATAAAAGCTGTTTCGGAATAAAGAGGGAAGCTTGCTCTAACCTGTGGTCTTTTCCTTTTCAGGCATCCATTCGGAGGAAGATCCGTGGATTGAAGCGTTTACCGCAACCGGGTAAGTCTGTAGCGGAATTTTTCCCCATAGGGGCCGGGGTGCGGCGGAGATGCGGAGGAGGTCGCGCCGACCCGAGATTAGGTGAGTATCCCCGGTGATCTCAAGTAAGTCTTAATATTTGCCTTTGTTGTCTTAGATAACTCTCTGTTGCTCACCTTATTGTTATTATGTCCATAGGTGATGAAGAGCGGCCGCGAACTGAAGATGCGCGTGATGGAATGCTGAAAAGGGCAACAGGTGAGTTCAGCGCGGCGTGCCAGGAGGCACGGCAAGAGAGTCTAATGGATTCTTTCTTCCAGGTCCAAGTCGGGAAGATGCAGGATTCAGGTGAGTATGAATAAGACGCTTGCTCTAACCTTTCCTTCTGCTTTCCTTGCAGGGTTCAGGAGCTCCGGAGTGTAGACGGGCGTGGCTGAAGACTGGAAGCTGCTGCAGGCACGTTGAGCGTTACGCTGCTACTGCAGAATAACGTGAAGCACGTGTGGCTGTCCGGGCATGGCTTAAATAGCTTTGGAAGAAGTCCCAGGTAAGTATTCTTCCACTGCCCCACCCAGTTAAGAAAATAGTCCCTGCATTAAAATAGTCCCTCCTAAGCCTCATTTGGCTTAGGTCTTCATGCAGCATGGTCTGCATCAGGTGAGTAAGCAGCATGGTCTGCTTTAGGTAAGTTATCATTAATGAGCCTGGCGCCTATGGCGCCAGGACTGACTTTGTCCTTATGAGCCTGGCGCCAAAGGCGCCAGGACTGCACCCAAACAGCCCCTAACTGGGGCTTTTGGACATGCTCCAAATGGCGTGATGCCTGCTTCCGGGGCTGCTGGGCCTGGTCTGGTTTCCCGGGGGCAGGCATCATGACAACATCTATGGAAAACACACTGGCACTAATACGGCAAACAACTTCAATCACAATTACTATAAGTAAATCAATCCCCCTAACAATAGTTCGACAAGTCTAGGTTCCACGGCACCACTTATTTGCAGACAGAGGTGAATGCTTTAACCTAGATGGCACTCTAATATTCGTTAGGACGGGAGAGAAAAGGCAGGGTATGAAATCAACTCGGTACCAACACTTTTACGAACAAATGCAAGGCAAGTAAGGCAGGGTCTACTGTAGATCGCAAAGTTCAGAGGCCAGGCCCAGTCGGAGAGAGGCAAGGTGATATGTCCCAAAAAGTATCACAGTGGAAATGCACTTCGAGTCTTTGTCGCAAATTGTTATGGAAAGATTGGACCAGTTCAGAACAGAAAGTTAAGAAGGCTTGGAGGCGACCCAATGGAGAGGCGAGGATTAAGACACCTCATGCTAACCGTCACAAGGGAAGCCAGGCGGACACGGTACCTTGTATGTGGAGAGACAGCTCCGGCGGGGGCAGTTGTTCCTGGTGGTGGATGCAAGTCGGGGCTTTGCCAAGAGAAAAGATGCTCTCGTCGTCGAAGGAAAGTTGAAGATCGTTGCACCACCAGGGAAGAGACCAGCCGTGGAGTGCTCCGTCACAAGGCACCACCTTTTGGTCGCGGTACGGGTTAGTGGCTATTCGGTTGCCGGGGTGCTCAGCACGGGCAATTCGACCACTACGCCCTGGAAGCGAAGAAAAAGCAAAGGGGACTGGTTCTTCCCACCAGTAAGGGGAAGAGACTCTCCGGCGGGGAGATCTCCTCTGTCGTTGGGAAGTGGTGAGTCGGTTCAGCAGGGCTCCACCGGAGGTGTCGTCGTTGCAGGTCGGCTCAGCTTTACCCTCGTCGGATTCTTAGGTCCTGTGGCGACTTCTGAAGATCCAGTCCCAAAAGCCATGCTTTTATGCAGAAAACCCCCATTCATTCAGCTTAGCTGTCAATCAAAACACGCTAAGTGGTGAGCGGGGTGGCTCACCACTTGGGCCAATCACACCAGAGTGCGACTTGAGTTGGCAAGGCAACTCAGTCCAGGGTGCCTAAACCCCCTCCCACACCCCCTGTGGTACCCAGACAGAATGGCACCACTTTGGAGGGCCTCTGTGCAGAAGCCCACCAAAAGTGGAACAAAGGGCTCAACCTTTGGTTTAGGAGTCACAGCGACGAACACAGATGCCATTTTAAAAACTGAGTTCTGGCAGAAAATACCAACCGATAGATTTATTTAAGATAAATAAACCGGTGGTATGTTAGAGATTAACGAGAAAAAGTATTAACCTCCAACAATGGGAAGAATCCCATAGGGATATATTCGGGGTCGAATATAACAAGTAGTTTCCACTGCCACCAGCCAAAACTCGACGAGGGGGGACGGGACAGTGCCCCCTCGAATAACAGACCCAGGAGTAATCGAATTACCCCTACTAGTACGTCCACAATAGGATGGTTTGTACTAGTTCTGTTAGTAAATTTAGGTCTAGTAAAGCCAATGGTGACTTTACATGCCCTGGGAGACAGTAGTCAATCCCAGGGTATGGAGTCTATGGTGGGGATCCTCTAGGACGCCCCAGTGTTACGGCACGGAGGGTGCCGTGTAACACACATAGTAAAACATATGAGACCCTATGGAGTAAAAGACCCCATAGCCCATAGAACACATTACATTCAAAGGAATTAACCACATTCATGTCCAAGAGTGGGAGAAAAGAGTCTCACTCTTGGCAGGATGGAAAAAAAACAAACACCAGAAATCCAGCAAAGCTGCTGGGGGACTCACTAGGTTAGGAAATTCAGCCTAAACAGAGAATTCTCCCTAACACTCGCCCCCCCCCAGACTAAGGGACAGGAGGATTTAATCCACTCCTGGATGAATCTCATACCTCTAGTCGATGACATACATCTTAGAGAGACCATCAGCATTTTGGTGGTGACACCCTGACCTGTGCTCAATGGTGAAATCAAACCCTTGCAGGCAGATCGACCATCTCAGTAGTTTTGGGTTTTCCCCTTTCATTTGCATTAACCATCTCAAGGGTTGGTGGTCAGTCTGAATGACAAAAGTAGAACCATACAAGTATGGCCTAAACTTCTTCAGAGCCCACACGATAGCAAAGCATTCTCTTTCGATTGTTGCCCACCTTGTTTCAGGATCCTTCAGCTTGCGGCTGATGAAGCAAACGGGGTGCTCCCTACCTTTCCCATCCAGTTGACTGAGTACGGCACCTATTCCTACATTTGAAGCATCTGTCTGCACAATGAAAGTTTGGCGGTAATCAGGAGCTCTGAGTACTGGGGCTTGGCAAAGAGCCTTTTTCAGGTTTTCAAAAGCCTGATTGCACTCCTCGTTCCATCTAACCTTTTTTAGGAAATTTGGGCGAGGAGATGACATTCAGTGGAGAAGCTATGGTCCCATAGTTCTCAATGAAATTCTTGTAATACCCAGTGAGGCCTAGGAAGGCTCTCACTTGTGTCTGAGTAGTAGGTGTTGTCCAATTTTGCACAGCTTCAATCTTACTGAGCAAAGGCCTTATTTCTCCACCTCCTACCTCGTGTCCAAGATAGACTACCTTACTCTGTCCAATTTGGCATTTACTCGCCTTTATGGTCAGATTGGCTCGTCCAAGAGCCTGCAAAACATCTCTCAGGTGGGTTACATGTTCTTCCCAGGAATTGCTGAACACTGCTATGTCATCCAAGTATGCCATGCAGAGGTCCTCCATCCCATTCAGAACCTGGTTTACCATCCGATTCACTTAGTAGCTGTGGCTGAGCAGTCAGCCTTCCCTCAAGAAGAGTTAGGCAGTATGTGGAGTATACAAAATAGGGCAATTTACACAGTAGAACAAGCAAACACGGAACAGAGCTTCGGTGTAAAGCTATATAGTTATTTATTTATAAGAACACATCTATGGCACTAATACGCCAAACAACTTCAATCACAATTACTATAAGTAAATCAATCCCCCTAACAATAGTTCGACAAGTCTAGGTTCCACGGCACCACTTATTTGCAGACAGAGGTAAATGCTTTAACCTAGATGGCACTCTAATATTCGTTAGGATGGGAGAGAAAAGGCAGGGTATGAAATCAACTCGGTACCAACACTTTTACGAACAAATGCAAGGCAAGTAAGGCAGGGTCTACTGTAGATCGCAAAGTTCAGAGGCCAGGCCCACTCGGAGAGAGGCAAGGCGATATGTCCCAAAAAGTATCACAGTGGAAATGCACTTTGAGTCTTTGTCGCAAATTGTTATGGAAAGATTGGACCAGTTCAGAACAGAAAGTTAAGAAGGCTTGGAGGCGACCCAATGGAGAGGCGAGGATTAAGACACCTCACGCTAACCGTCACAAGGGAAGCCAGGCGGACACGGTACCTTGTATGTGGAGAGACAGCTCCGGCGGGGGCAGTTGTTCCTGGTGGTGGATGCAAGTCGGGGCTTTGCCAAGAGAAGAGATGCTCTCGTCGTCGAAGGAAAGTTGAAGATCGTTGCACCACCAGAGAAGAGACCAGCCGCAGAGTGCTCCATCATAAGGCACCACCTTTTGGTCGCGGTACAGGTTAGTGGCTATCCGGTTGCCGGGGTGCTCAGCACAGGCAATTCGACCACTACACCCTGGAAGCGAAGAAAAAGCAAAGGGGACTGGTTGTTCCCACCAGTCAGGGGAAGAGACTCTCCGGTGGGGAGATCTCCTCTGTCGTTGACAAGTAGTGAGTCGGTTCAGCGGGGCTCCACGGGAGGTGTCGTCGTTGCAGGTCGGCTCAGCTTTACCCTCGTCAGATTCTTAGGTCCTGTGGCGACTTCTGAAGATCCAGTCCCAAAAGCCCTGCTTGTATGCAAAAAACCCCCATTCATACAGCCTAGCTGTCAATCAAAACACGCTAAGTGGTGAGCGGGTGGCTCACCACTTGGGCCAATCACACCAGAGTGCGACTTGAGTTGGCAAGGCAACTCAGTCCGGTGTGCCTAAACCCCCTCCCACACCCCCTGTCGTACCCAGACAGAATGGCACCACTTTGGAGGGCCTCTGTGCAGAAGCCTGCCAAAAGTGGAACAAAGGGCTCAACCTTTGGTTTAGGAGTCACAGAGACGAACACAGACACCATTTTATAAACCCGGTTCTGGCAGAAAATACCAACCGATAGATTTATTTAAGATAAATAAACCGGTGGTATGTTAGAGATTAACGAGAAAAAGTATTAACCTCCAACAATGGGAAGAATCCCATAGGGTTATATTCGGGGTCGAATATAACAAGTAGTTTCCACTGCCACCAGCCAAAACTCGACGAGGGGGGACGGGACAGTGCCCCCTCGAATAACAGAACCAGGTGTAATCGAATTACCCCTACTAGTACGTCCACAATAGGATGGTTTGTACTAGTTCTGTTAGTAGAGTCTCACTCTTGGCAGGATGGAAAAAAAACAAACTCCAGAAATCCAGCAAAGCTGCTGGGGGACTCACTAGGTTAGGAAATTCAGCATAAACAGAGAATTCTCCCTAACAGCACTTGCTCTATCAGAATTGTTTTCTCCGGCTCTACTAGAAATGTGATCAGGCCTAGTACAGTAGTTGCCTGTCTGTTTCCATTTCAATCCTACTCTCCCCCTCCCCTCTCCCTATGTCTTAGCTCTTGCACTATCTGAATCGTCAGGCCGAGTACGATAGTTAATTTCACATCCTTACTGTTCATGGCTTGTAAGAATGTCATTGTATTTTCCCTTGTTCCCTTCCTTGCCTTGAAGCACTTTGAAACACATTATGTATAGGCGCTATATAAATAAACTATCATATCATATCACTAGAGCTACTCATATTGCTCAGTGACTATTGGGAGATTATTCAATATTTATACAGGTTTCCAGGGCCTGTTCCCGTCAAGATATTGTCAAATACTGCACAGTATAGCTTGCAGTGGGTCAGGTACAATGCAGAGTGTTTAGCTAAACAGTTTTTGACTGTGCCCGTCAAACATAAGATTTATTTGCAAAACTGACTGACCAGCAGAACCGCTGTATAGCTCTTCAAAGTGTTTTGTCAGATCTTTGTGTAATAATACACGCCCCGTATGTGCTGACAGCCTCTCTGTTTTTGCCAGTAACACGCGCACAGCGTGAAACTAACAGAAGCATGTAATCACTGCGGAATGTAATGAAATTGTTCTGAGGGGCACCAGAGTCGGCTCGCGCATAGACTAACGGTAACAAACCTATGATCCGAAGAGCGCTGGAGTCGAACACTGTCCCCTCGTGCTGTGATCATCTTCTGTGACTGTAATGCCCCCTGCCGGCTGGCCTGAAAGGTTGAGGTCGCCGGAGCACTCGCTCTGACATGACCGCACCAATTAAAGTATTTAATCCGCAGATACGCTCCGCCAGAAGCCTGCGATCGATGTGCTCACAGTGTAACTCCAACACTAGCAGTGTCATAGATCAGCAGAATAAATAAGATAACGTTAAAGAAGTAATACTTAACTTGCTGCTCGAGCAGTAAAGAAAGAGGATAGGTCAAGATGGTGGCAATGTTTATGGGACCTGGAGTGAAAGGATTGGTCAGGGAAATCACGTGTGTAATGAAAGACCAATAATATAGAATCTATCAAAGACTCAAACTTAATGGGAGTTGTAGTCTGTTTTTCTTTGTTGTATATGTTATTCCAACATACAGACTTTCCCAGCACTGTTTACCGGCCTGGGGTGTGTAAGGAACTCGTGGTGGTAACAGTAAAGACGGACACAAGTGATCACAGTTCAAGGGTGTTTATTAAACTGTATAGGTGGGTTGGAAAAATCAAAACCAAGATGGGAGCAAGCTACGACCACCAAATGATAATAAGGCAGTCCTAGCGGCGTCTTGTCAAATAAAAGGACCTATACTAGAAAAACCTATTGCCAGTCCTTACGCTTAATACAAAAAGAATGTAGGATACGGTTCACAAGAAAGAAAGAAGTGTTCACAAATGATAAGTCAGGATGTGGTAGCCGGAAATCTCCCTTCCCCATGTTTTGAGCACAGGACAAGGTGGAACTCCTGAGCACAGCACACACTCAAGCTTTCCCAGCACGAGACCACAGTTCTGCTCTCAGGTATCAGGACCTTCTGTGGTTAAGTCTCTTGCTTCCGTGTGCCTGATGGGTTCAAATATGACAACAACAAAAAACTCATTTTGGATTGCACTTGGGGTGATGAGTCTTCACTCCCCTGGGCCCCCTTCTTCCGGGCTCAGACCCCTCTCGAATATCAGCCTCCCTCCATCTGGTGTACTCGGGCTTGTATTCAAAAGATTTCTATGTTGCATTCATATGTCGGTGTGGTGATTGTTTTCCACCCCCTGGATCCACCTCTTTTGGGCTCAGACCCTTCTGGAATGTTTGCCTCCCTCCGCTGGCTTCACTAAGGTTCTCATTCACATGCTTTCTCCTTTTGTTTTCACAAATCTTTGGGTGATGACTTTTCACCCTTGGAGCCCCCTCTTCCGGGCTCAGACCCTTCTCAAATCTCAGCCTCCCTCCGTCGGGTTCACTATGGCTTTTCAGAACAATTTCACCTGTGACATTCACAAGTCTTAATGTCTTTTTAAACAGTTCACCATGGACACCCGTCTGCCGGGTTCACTTTCGTCAACACACTGTTCATTGGGACTTCAGGCTTCGCCCCGTTCTATCGGCATCTCTCTGTCGGGTTCCCTCTTGCCAATTCTTTTCTTTCCCACAATTCTTTCTCTTGAATTCACTATCCGGGATTCCCCTCCCTTAACTTTCCAATTCCGTGCAGGTAAAAGACTTTCAACTGAACAAGGTGCTTTGCTGGACCCCTGCATGACCACTTTGACCTTTTCCTTGCAGCTCTCCTAGGGCCTTCTGGTATCAGTAGTTCATCAGACACGGGATCAACCAGATTTTCTCGAGTGAGCACCCACGTGGTGCCGGACCCCTCTGCAGCTGGTTTTCTCTCAATGTTCACAGTTCTTTGTACTTTTCTTAATTTGCCACTTTGCGACTTTTATTCAACACTGTCTGGTTTCTTATCAGTTGTCCCCTCGACTCCCCTGCTGTGATGAATCGCTAGGCTTTACTTATATCTGGAGTCAAGGACGGTAACATGGTAGCAGGCGTCTCCCTCTGTCCTGCTTATCAGTGTAGGCATGCTCTTTGTCCTGCTGGCATCTGCTGCAACACATTCTGGCTATTGTTTGCAGTCTTATGTTTCCTTGCATGATGGCTTTGCGGGTCTGGGTCGGAAAGGGCAATGTCACTTCTCTCCTTGTTGCCCCTTCGGTTTTCGCCGCCTTCCTCCTCCACTTCCACTGCCTTGCTTGGATAGCTCTTTGGTTGTGCGGTCTGCCTTGCTTGTATTGTGCTCTCGTGCTTCACCTTTTATCCCTGTGGGGAAGGGAGAGGGCCATCAGGTGTAACGCTCACCTGGTATCAACGGGGACGTCACTCAGCCTGTTCTGACCTCTTATGACCTCGAACCCTTCCCTGGAGGCTATTCGACTGGAGACTGGGCCTGAAACACAGGATTGGTAGAGTTTAACTCCCTATTGTCTCTGTGTGCTTGAACACCTTCTTCCCCGGGTCCAACCCTTCCCTTTGATCCACAGCTCACCTTGTTTTCTTGGATAGTGTGCTCTCCGTCCTGCTTTCAGCGCAGGGGCGCGTTGATTGATGCAGGCTTGTTGCTGCCTAGTTACTTCACTGGCAAGAGTCTGACAGGTAAGTATAATGAGTCTTTTGAACAGTTCTCTAACTTCGATCCTTTCCTTCCTTAGATGATGACTGGCGTCCGGGGATGGTGGTGTGCTGCGGAGATGAATAGCGCTGAAGGTGAGTGAGAGCGCAATGCGCGATGCACCCCTTTCGTATTTGCATTGAACTGAGTTTTTTTTTCGGTGTCTTTTAGGTGCCGCGACGTTTTCAGCGTGGATGCAGGTTATGAAGAACAAATGCGGCGCCTCTAGGCGTTTCCACGCTAACCTGGAGTGTCTTTTCCCTCTTGCAGATGGATGAGACGTTCCGGAGACAGAGTTCCCCCAGAGCGACTGGGATTCAGGTAAGCGTTTGAAGCTCGTACAGTATTTAAAAATAAGCAAAGATTTGCAGAATGCTTACTAATGCCTTTTTTCTGTTCTTTTCCCCTTTCCATAGGAAGCGGCGTGCCGGGATGGGAATAACACCGCCGAAGATGCCCGCAGAACAGAAGGAGCGATGAATGATGGGCAGAAGCGCTGCAAGGTAAGGCTGTTCCTAACGGTGTTCTTGTTCTTGCAGGAGCTGAGCGCAGAAGAAAGATGCAGGCCTACTGGAGACTGATCCGAACACAGTGAGTGTCACGCTGGAGGTGCAGAAAACGCAAAGCATGTTTCTCAGCCTGGGTGTGGCTTAAATAGTCTCTGGGTATCCCAGGTGTCTCTGGGCTGAACCACACCCAAAAGACTTGACAGCACATGCAGTTCTGGGAACCGAAATATGTGGGGGCATCCATCTTGTCTCCATCAATGCACTACAAGTCCAATCCCCAATGTTATCCTATGGGAGTGAGTGAGTCTGGTGCCACAAGCGCCAAGTCTGACTCCAAGTGGATCTTTGGAGGGATGGAGAGGCCCTTGAGGGCCATGTAGGTAATCGTAGTCTGGCTCCAGCCTGACATCTTGGAGGGCTGTGGACATGAGGGGCAGGAATCATGACAGCACCCTCCCACCTCCAAGGCCCCTCTGAAGGTGGCTCTTCTGTCTGGTCCTGGTTTGGTTGGATGGTTTTGATGAAATCGTCTAAGCAAGCGAGGTGCATGGATGTACTCACAAAGCTCCCATGTCCTGTCTTGTGGACCATACCCCTTCCAGTCTACTAAGTAGTATAATTTGGATCTGATGTACTTTGAATCTAGGATGTCCTTGACTTAGAATTCTGGCTCCCCGGCGACTACTACTGGCTGCAGTGGCATTGCTACCCGGGTCCCAGGTTGAACAGGTTTAAGGAGAGACACGTGGAACATAGGATGAATCTGCATGTTTGATGGCAAAGCTAGTCTGACCGCCACAGGATTTATCACAGAGGTGACGGTGAATGGACCCAGGTATCTTGGACTGAAAGTTCGGGCTCCTTTAATGGACATGTGTTTAGACGCCAGCCAGACTTTGTCTCCCACTTGGTAGTTGGGGACCTTTGCTCGGGGGTTGATCAGCAAACTTTTTTTGGCGATTCTTAGCTTGAAGTAGGTGTTCAGCTGCTCTTTTAAAGGTTTGAGAAATGGTCGTGTGCAAGGTTTTGAGTGCTGGCATTTCCAGGGTTGTAGGAACGTCCAACTCAGAAGCACGTGGTTGCCTGCCATACATGGTATGAAAGGGTGTCTGCCCAGTGCTGGTGTGGAGGGAATTATTATAAGCATATTCAGCTATCCATAATAGGTCGAACCAGCTTCCTTCAGCTTGGTGTAACATGCAACGCAGATACTGCTTGAGCGTCTGATTTGTCCTCTCAGTTTGACCATCCATTTGGGGATGGTGACTGGTGGATAGCCGGATGTCGATCTGGGCCATAGAGCAGCATTTTCTCCAGAAGTTAGATACGAATTGAGTACCTCGGTGTGAGAACAAAACTGAAGGAAACCCATGGAGCCATACCATACCTTTGCCAGAGTGGAAGCATTTGGGAGCCGCTTAAGAGAAATGAAATGTGCCATTTCTGAAAATAGGTCCACGACCACAAGAATAGTGTTAAACCCTTGAAAATCGAGGGACAACGTGTGCCAGGGTGCTGGTGGGATTTCCAATGGTTGTAATAGCCTAGCCGGTTTCTGCTTGGATTACTTGTTTTGAGCACACACTCCACAAGATAGGATGAATTGGATAATGTCTTTACGCCACGTGGGCCACCAATAATTTTGTTTTACCTTGGCTAGGGTTTTAGCAATTCCGGGGTGGCCCTCGATCAAGGAATCATGATAACCGGACATGACTTGTTCTCGTAGTTCTTGGTTTGGTAAGAATAAACGATTCCTGAAGTAGGGCAACTGATCTTTTATCATGTAATGTTCTCCTTGTGCACTCCACGCTTGTAATTGCTCCGGACTCATCAGGTTTTGGATTTCTTCATGTAATTCTTACTGAGTTATGGTTGCTGTGATTCCTAGGAGCTTGTCACTCGGGATTATTGCTATTGGGTCAGGGGTCTGAGCCCCTTGCTCTTCCATCCCCATACGGGAAAGGGCATCGGCCTTCCCGTTTTTCACCCCTGGTCGAAATGTAATCACGTAGTCATATTCAGCAAAAAAAAGAGCCCAACGTAGTTGTCTTGAGGATTGGGCCTTTGCCGTTTTTAGGTACTAGAGGTTCCGGTGGTCAGTTATTATGGTGATTGTGTGTCTGGCGCCCAAGAGGTAGTGCCACCATGCCTTAAAGGCTAACTTAATGGCCAGGAGTTCTTTGTCTGTGATAGCGTAATTGAGTTCAGGGGGTGTGAATTTACGCGACCAGAAGGCAACAGGGCGTAACTGGCCCGTTTTGGAGTCCTTTTGTGAGAGGACGGCTCCGATAGCCATGCTTGAGGTGTCCGTTTCCACCAAGTATGGGAGATCAGGGCGAGGGTGGCGTAAGATTGGGACAGATGTGAATCTTGCTTTGAGTTCCTGGAAAGCCTCCTCGGCTTCTGTTGTCCACTGGAACTTTTTGTTGCTTTTCCTTAGTAATGACGCAATGGGATGCACGATTTGTGAAAATCCTGGGATAAACCGGCGGTAGAAGTTTGCAAAACCCAGCATACTTTGAACCCCCTTGAATGAATTTGGGGATGGCCAGTTCAGGATAGCATCTACCTTGTGTACATCCATTCGGATTCCATTCGGGCTGAGAATAAAGCCCAGGAATTCCACCTCGGAGATGTGGAATGAGCACTTTTCGAGCTTGGCGTAGAGCTGGTGTTGACGGAGTTCCTCCAATACGGATCGGACATGTTTAACATGGTCCTGCTTTGATGCCGAATATACTAGGATATCGTCGATGTACACTAGAGCACAGACATCAATCAATTCCCGTAGGACATCGGTCATGAAGTATTGAAATGCAGCAGATGCGTTGCAAAGGCCAAAGGGCATTACTTGATATTCGTACAAGCCGTATTTGGTGCGAAAAGCGGTTTTCCATTTGTCCCCCCTGTTTTACGCGAACAAGGTGATATGCCCCCCTCAGGTCTAGTTTTGTGTAGATTTTGGCATCTTTGACTTGATCAAGCAATTCAGGGATCACTGGCAGGGGGTAGTGATTTTTTACGGTAATCTGGTTCAGTGCGCGATAGTCGATGCACATTCTCAAGTCCTCCTCTTTTTCCGGTACGAAGAATAGAGGACTGGCTGCTGGAGAGTTCGAGGGACGGATGAACCTGTTGGCCAGGTATTGGTCAAGATAGGCCTTCAGGTGCTGGTTTTCTGGTTCCATGAGTGCGTAAATTCGCCCACAAGGGATTTGTGCACCGGGTATCAGGTCGATTTGGCAATCGTATGGTCTATGCGGTGGCAGGGTATTAGCCTGTTCTTTCTGAAAGACATCTTGAAAGTCCTGGCATTCACCTGGTAGGGTGCTGATTGCCACAGTCGCAAGCGTGGAGGTTCTGGTGTCTATTGGTTGTTTCTCTTGGTGATAACATGTGTGGGCGCAAGTCTTGGGAAAGGCCAATTCTTTTGCTCGCCAATCGATTCGAGGATTGTGAGCTACCAACCATGCATTTCCAAAATCAACCGGAACTGTGGTGCCTTAATGAGGTCGAAACAATAGATTCTTGGTGTCCATCCTGGCACAGAAGGGTTAAAGCTGCAGTGCATTGGGATACTGGACTAGAAGCTATTTCTGTGCCGTCGACAGTGGTAACAGTGTCGGTGGTTGATTTAGGGCGTAACGGAAGCCCCATCTTTGCCGCAAGCTCCTGGTCGATGTAATTCCCAACGGCTCCACTGTCTATGTGCGCTCTTACTGCGTGCATCTGAGATGGTTGTTGGTGATTGATCAAGACCACAGATAGTGCAAAATGGGAGGTCTGTAGTTCACTTTCTTCGCTCGGCAAGTGGACCCCTACACTTGCCGGGCTGGGGAGTTTTCCGATTCCTTGATGGTATCTTCCTTGTCCATGGCCCCTACCGTCCTCCTCGGTGGCTTCACAGGGCACTCTTTAAGGAAATTACCTGACCTTCCACAGTACAGACATAACTGCTGGTGTCTCCTTTTATCCCTTTCCGCTTTAGTCAAGGGGGATCTGACTCCCCCGATTTGCATTGGTTCTCCTGAACCTTCCGTTGTTCGGGCAGTATTGTCCTTTGAATGCACATACATAGGGCGAGGGTCCGGTCTGGTTTGATCTGCTCTTCGGTCCTGCAACCTATGATCCAGTTGAACAACAAGGTCAATGAATTCGGAGCAGTCTTTCGGGGGGTTCACTACTTGTGTGAGAACATCCTTGAGCTCCCCCCGCAACCCCCGATGAAATAAAGTGGTTCTCTTCTCCACTGGCCATTCTGCTTCAACTACGAGTCTATTGAACGTGACTATGTATGTTAATAGGTCTTGATTCCCTTGGCGTAGGGACAGAAGTTCGTTGTCTAATGCCTGCCCATGAGTACGACGGGCGAACAGCTTTTCCATCTCCTGCTGAAAGCCCCTGAAGTCATGCAGCAAAGGATCGTCTTGGGCCACAAAGGGTACAGACCAGTCCGCGGTGCTACCACTCAGGTAGGATAGCACAAAAGCAACCCGTGATTGGTCATTCGGAAAGGCCCCTGGCCTACAAAGGAAGTGCAGGCGGCACTGGTTCATGAACGTTGCAAACCTCTCGGGGTCCCCCGTAAATCGTTCGGGCAGGGCCAAGGGAACTGCCCCAGGAAGGGTTATTTGAACGGGATTGGCTGATGGCGCTGGCATCGAGGGCACGCTTCCTGGCAATGGTGCATGCCCTGCTTGTGACTGGAGAAGTTGCCGGCTTAAATCATCAGTGCGTTCTTTGGCTACTATCAGCTCTCTCCTCAGTGTGTTGGTCTCCTGCCTGGCTGCATCTTCTTCGGAACGTAGCTGCCTCAACATGTGGGATAACTGGTTGGTTTCTGACGTTTCCATGACGCCCAGGTGGATTTTGATGTGAGGCTTTGCGTTCTGTAACGCTCACCTGGTATCCACGGGGACGTCACTCAGCCTGTTCTGACTTCATATGACCTTGAACCCTTCCCTGGAGGCTATTCGACTGGAGACTGGGCCTGAAACACAGGATTGGTAGAGTTTAACTCCCTATTGTCTCTGTGTGCTTGAACCCCTTCTTCCCTGGTGTCCAACCCTTCCCTTTGATCCACAGCTCACCTTATTTTCTTGGATAGTGTGCTATCCGTCCTGCTTTCAGCGCAGGGGCGCGTTCATTGATGCAGGCTCGTTGCTGCCTAGTTACTTCACTGGCAAGAGTCCGACAGGTAAGTATAAAGAGTCTTTTGAACAGTTCTCTAACTTCGTTCCTTTCCTTCCTTAGATGATGGCCGGCGTACAGGGATGGCGGCGTGCTGCTGAGATGAGTAGCGCTGAAGGTGAGTGAGAGCGCGATGCACCCATTTCGTATTTGCATTGAACTGAGTTCTTTTTCTTTGTCTTTTAGGTGCGGCAACATTTTCAGCGTGGATGCCAGTTATGAATAATAAATGCGGTGGGTAAACGCGGTATGCGGTGCCTCTAGATGTTTACACACTAACCTGGAGTGTCTTTTCCCTCTTGCAGATGGATGAGACATTCCGGAGACAGAGTTCCCCCAGAGCGGCTGGGATTCAGGTAAGCGTTTGAAGCTCGTACAGTATTTAAAAATAAGCAAAGATTTGCAGAATGCTTACTAATGCCTTTTTCTGTTCTTTTCCCTTTTCCTTAGGAAGCAGCGTGCAGGGAAGGGAATGACACCGCCGAAGATGCCCGCAGAACAGAAGGAGTGATGAATGATGGGCAGAAGCGCCGCAAGGTAAGGCTGTTCCTAACGGTGTTCTTGTTCTTGCAGGAGCTGAGCGCAGAAGAAAGATGCAGACCTACTGGAGACCGATCCGAACACGGTGAGTGTCACGCTGCAGGTGCAGAAAACGCAAAGCATGTTTCTCAGCCTGGGTGTGGCTTAAATAGTCTCTGGGTATCCCAGGTGTCTCTGGGCTGAACCAGACCCAAAAGACTAGACCACACATGCAGTTCTGGGAACCGAAATATGTGGGGGCATCCATCTTGTCCCCATCAATGCACTACAAGTCCAATCCCCAATGTTATTCTATGGGAGTGAGTGAGTCTGGTGCCACAAGCGCCAAGTCTGACTCCAAGTGGGTCTTTGGAGGGATGGAGAGGCCCTTGAGGGCCATGTAGGTGATCATGGCCTGGCTCCAGCCTGACATCTTGGAGGGCTGGGGACATGAGTGGCAGGAATCATGACATCAATATCGCTCAGGGTAAATTCTGATGACTGCAAGACAGATTCGATTTCTTTGTAGAACCCTGTCGGATTCTTCCTAATATTGGGAATGGATTGTTTAATGGTGTTCACTTCCTGTCTTGAGAACGGGACGTGAAGGAACTGCGACACATAATGTGCAGGAATACCCTGAGCAGCAGTACCTGTTGCAGGATTAGCTGGAATCTCAACTTTTGGGACAAATGTCAGAGGAACCTCTCTCATAGGCAACTGAGAGATGGAAGACTCCGAATGCTTACTGAGTAACAGAGCTAAATCGAGCGCTAAAGCAGCCGAAGGAGTGTCAAACAAAAAAGCTCTCTTGTAAATATTCACTAATTCTGCGGGACAACACATCTTTCTTTTTATGCATTCATCCTGCAGGTATTCTACCATTACCTGTATCACTTTCCTCTGCATTTCTGGCGTATACTGCCTATACGTGTCATAAACTTCTACGGGAGTTATCGACATGTCTGAAATATAACTAATCGCATCTTTTGTGCAAATTTACGTTTCCTCATTTATCGATTTACGACAAGGAAAGAACGTTTCTGTACAAACATAGCGTCCAAACAATCACCATCAATATCTTCATTCCGTAACATTTCCAACTCCCTTCTATACTCAAA
The DNA here is from genome assembly GCF_040938575.1 of Ambystoma mexicanum. Taxonomy (NCBI): domain Eukaryota; kingdom Metazoa; phylum Chordata; class Amphibia; order Caudata; family Ambystomatidae; genus Ambystoma; species Ambystoma mexicanum. The sequence goes on along the minus strand of NC_090926.1, from coordinate 373,814,997 downwards.
AACCCTCTCGACATGCTCATGTACTTTCTCCGCAGTATCTCTTGAATATGCTAAAACATTCAGATCCCTCAACCCTTGTGGGAGATCTATATCATCTAATCTGTTCCACATTATATGCAAATGAATTCCCAACCCTTCAATAAAAATGTTTTTCTCAGGAAAACTGGCTAAATTAGAAAGTGTGGCAAAAACATCAGCTTGTTCACCCTTCTCCATACAGCGTCTAGCCCATGCAGTTAATTTGCGCTTTCTCTCTGGAGACACAGTATTACGAGTTACAATCTTTGATCCTGCTCCCTTATCAACTACAAGTGGTACGGAACCACTTGGAAGAGAAAGAGTAGATAAATCTGGTACATTCGGTAACAGATGTGCTATCACTGGTGCAGTAGGCAAACCTACCAAACCCGTAACAGCAGGCAAATGCGGAGGAGCAAGTGGAGGAGCAACGATAGGAGGAGGAACAACAGCCGAAAGAAGAGGAACAACAAGAGGAATGATAGGAGGAGCAGGAAGAACTACGGGAGGAGGAATAAGAGCAGGAAGAGGTAAAACAGCAGGAATAGGAACATACAGAGGTCGCGCAGTGGCACCAGGCCTTTGTTCATTTAGAAGTTTATCAATCAGCTCATCAGAAACATGAAAGTCTTTAGACGTATACATTTTCTGGATACCAAGTGAAAAAGCCCTATCCATACTCCTAACTGACTCAGACTGTTTATTTTGATCATACAACAATGCTTTTTCGGCATTGGTCATATGACGGTGCGCATGTTTTTCCCTACTTTTAAGTTACTGCATAGCTTCTTTCTTCCAATTCTGTAATACATCAAATGCTGCAGGTCTAGCCTTTTTCTTTAATAATATATATTCTAAGTATTCTATGCGAGGAATTTCAAAACTACCATTGATTGGCCACTGAAGTTCGGAAGCATGTCTAGTTTGTCTGTGCCAGATCTCATTAAACACTATACTACCAATGCTGTGCTTACAGTACATAGTACACGCCGGCGACCCCTCCATTGGCGCTGGTCGGCCAAATTCCAAAGATTGTCTGTCACTGCGGAATAACGCCCTGAAGCAGGCAGACAATTTCTCAGGCATATCAGAATACTGGTGTTACCTGGTCAGTAATTGTACTTGCAAGTGCAATACGCCAAAACAAATTATCAGGATACTTAAGAATTGGGTCACGACGCACCTGATCAAAGTACTAAGGAGGTCCGATCAGATTTCTAAGGATCAAAGGACCCACGTGGTTGGTGATTTCAGCAAATCTGCCCACCTCGATATATGGACCCTCGTCAAGATGCTGTCTCAGACCACGGGCTCACCGTCCAGGGATCATGTTGTGCAGTACTGTTGAGGTATCGCTTCTCATCCAAGAAAGGGGCCCCCTTTCTCACCGTCCAATCCCGGTCCAATAGCCACGTCAACCTTCAACGAGATGGCATCAATCTTGAGGGTCCCTATTCGGGCGCCATCTGTAAAAGCAAGGAAATATCGAGGCTGAGTACCACAAAAGGAAATACACCAAACACGGGCTTATAAAGATTCACAGATCTTTATTCTATTACTGCACAGTTACAAAGAAACAAAACAGATAGCTATCTGGCCCTCAGTACATCACAGTGAATACCAGCCCTTCAGTGTGAGAAGTGAGAGGTACTGGACAGCTAGACATTTGTGCATTTTATACATTTTCAGTAATAATGTCCAGCCCCTCTGCAAGTTGATAATCCATGGTCTAGAGTTTGTGCCTAGTTTACTTATGGCTTATACGACAATATGCACACGGATCATCTTTAGTTTACATAGAAACAAGTCACAATGGCAACAGTGTATTCTTGGATTTAACAGTAAGCCTTAGCACATGTCCCTCACAATGCAGTTCAGCCAGTGTCCATGTTCGATATTTGCTCAACATTGTGTTCGAAGTATGTCCGTGGATCAGACTTGTTGGTGCAGACAGCCCTAAAACCACAAGTCAGGCATGGGACAAGGTCTCTTTACTCAGACTAAACATTCAGCCAACGGACAGTCTAACCATTAACTACAGTGCAAAGTTCGGGAAGGCTTGGTTACAAGCGGGAAACACTGTCCACCATTTTAGAACACAGAGTTACATTTGAACAAAAATCACAATGGCGGCTGAAACTAAAATGGCAGCGAAATCGATCTAAAATCGGAACTTTGCAACGCGGTATCTTTTGCAGAGCGACTGGGCTTAGGCCAATATATACAAGAAAGGAGGCACAATATGATTTCCCGTTTAACATGTGCACACATTGTGGAATCTTTTTTGCAGTGCTTTTATGTCTTCCAGGAACACGTGAAATACAAGTTGGATGAGCCTGAGGGCTTCCGCTGTGGAGAAGCCTATTAGTGTCTGGTTGCCTACTTTGGACACATTGAATCGGGCGCGTATGGAGACGTCACCATGCTTGACGGGTACCACTAAGGCAACTTCTAGGGGTAGCACGGTTTTTCTCCTGAAGGTGAATATGCATACTTTTGTTGTGGTGGGGGTCCTGGCTACTTCCTGTATTGTTCATCTGCCATCACGCTGATGGATGCACCAGTGTCCAGAAGTATTGGGAGAGGGGTGTTTAGGATAGTCACTGAGCACCTAGGTCGGCGCTTCCCTCTAGCTCCTACTGTAAGCATGGCTGAGATAAAGAAGCCATCCTCGTCTTCATCCCCTGGGCCCTCTCCTTGTAGTTCCATCCTGGTGTCTACTGACATGGTGTTGGCCGTCAGTACTGCTCGATCCGGGGGTTCCCTCTTGTGAGCTCTTTGCCACGAGAAACAAACTCTTGAGAAGTGGTTTAGGTTTCCGTGCCTTGTACACATGTACCCTTTTGCTGGGCAGTCTTTCTCATGTCGACGGTTGTGCCCACATTGCAGGCAGGGGCAGGAGTGGTTGTGTTCCGTTGCTTTTTCTGCCACCAGGTGTTCCTTCCTCCTTGGCTCTTGGGCGGCTGTTTTCGACTGATCATACCTCCTCAAGTTTCATTGCCTTTAGCGCTGAATCCATTTTTGAGGCTCTGATGTCTGCTAGATCATGGGACGGCCCGAGCTGGAGGATTCTGGGAAGATTTATTCCGGGCTTGCATAAGATTTGCCTCTTCAGTTTGACGGAGTGGCATCCAATCATGATTTCGAGTCGCACCTCTTCTTCTTCATTTAATCAGGCAAATGTTGCTGCTACCTGCCTGAGATAGCTGTGATACTTGTCCAGGCTTTCATCACTCTTCTGCATGGTGGTACGCATAACAAATGTCTCGTAATCAGTGTTAGCCATGGGAGCAAAGTAGTCTGACAGCGCCTTCCCCGCGGCGCTATTCAAGTCATCGGTAGGGTGCAAAGTATTGAACAGCTTGTGTACTGCTGAGCCTGCCGATTATATTAGCGTGCATTTCTTTGTCAGGTCATCCTTCTTCCCTGTAGAGTTGAAATACATGTCCAAGCACTCAGGCCATAGTTCCCACTGTGGCCCTAGGCTTGTCGGTGCATCAAATTCGCACAATGGCGTGAGCGACCCCCGCTAATGGGATGTGCCTCCCAGAGGTCGCGGTGCGGCCACACCAGCCTCATCCGCTGACATCTTCACTATGGGTGAAGGTGGAGCCGCAACCCTGTACTTGGAGGGTGAAACCTGTTTCCTAGACAGCGGGCGCACCGGCACTCCTGTGAGGAGCCGCAACCCAAATATGGGAGCTGCTGGTGGCACTATGGGGCCGGTGCATGAGCACTCTCTTGCGAAAGCCGTGCCACACCTTCTTTGAGGTGACCCAGTGACAGTTCAGGGTGCAGGTGTTATGCTTGATTTATGCTTGATCCAAAATGGCGCGGGTGCGCATTGCATTCTGGGAGCGCCCGGAGCCATGTTGGATATTACTTCATACCGCAGTGAAACGCTGCACACATTTTGCTGAGTGTTAGATTCACAGTGCTGAAACAAACATGCTTTTCCAAACCTGGTATGCGGTCAAGGCCATTTCTGCTGGGAAAGCTAACGTTGTTATGGCTTGCTACTGTTCTCCGTGGAGCATGTTTTTAGAGAAGGGAGGCACTGCGCTTCTTGGGGGGAGCTCTCGATTGACTCAGCTGGCAACCGATGCCTGTTCCTCAACTGCGCAAGTGCAATTTCCAGAAGGTTCGAGAATTAACTCCCCTTTGTGGAGTGTGTATATGAGGGGGTCAGGTGAGACTTCAGCCAGAGAAGGACGCTTACGTCTGGCCTTCCTGTGAGCTGTGGTACTCTCGGCCTGGCTGTTCCCGGGGTCTTCCAGCCACTTCTGGACGAAATGAGGAATTCTGTTACGCTCACGGTGATGTATTTCTTTTTGACTTCTTGACTTTTTCTGTGATCTATGTCCTTATTATTTTTGTGAGTTATTTCTATATACTTGTGATCTTTGAATAAATAGCTGTAAAAAGCTGATTATCATCTAAAGAGTGCGTGGCTGTGAGTTATTGTGTCTGTCTGTTTATGGTTTGAAGTATTTGCTCTATAATTGCATTGGTGATTTATGGTTGTTCCGTGCACTTTTTGGGGAAGAGCAATACAGCAGGTTAATAAACCTGATGGGCGTGGGCTCAGGTATGACCCAGGGTTTCCAAAAATTGAGGCAAGTACCTCATATTTACTATCTGGAGTGCATAAACTGAGAGGAAGACCTATAGCCTCTGTTGTATCTCTCCGGTTCCCTCCGGATTGCCGGGAGCCCCCTCCAGCCTATAGACACACGCACACGCAGCTGTCCTTGGTTCAGACTCTCCGGTCGCTCTGACACAGCTGGGAACGCCTAGTTTATTTATAATGCACGCAGCGGAGTGCAAAATCATTCCGCCGCGTGTGTGTGCCCTTGAATGGCCAGCACCACGCTCCTCCTTTTTCCTAACAAACAACAAGAAAGGATCCACCTACAAAACTATAAGAACATACAGCACACAAAATACGGACCCCTTTAATCACATCCAACCCATTCCCGCATGTCACATCCAGTCCACGGGGTGTTCCCACCAGTTCAGGGGTCCAAAATATAGTCACTTAGGTGGGCAGGCTTCCCCCTCCTGACCCTCCACCTTCTCGATGATGTTCAGTTTGACAAGGTTGTCCAGCTCTTTATCAACCAAGTCCCTGAAGTGGAACGGGACCCGGCAATGCTCCAGAGCAATTGGCTGAATTGATTCATCTATGTGGAGCCTTACTGGGTCACCTGCCATGCTCCCAATGCCCTCAAACAGACGACAGTACTCCGCCAGCAGCTCCTGCACATCCTCCACATACACAGAGTAGGCAAAACTGACAATGCCCAATGCCTCCGCCGCCACAGAGCTCAGCAGGTTGTTGCTGCTTACCGTTGTCACATAGAAACGGGCTCTGATTGACGCTTCACTGTGTCCCTCATTGGCCACAAACACACCACCCAACGGGATCGGCAGCGCTCCACCAAAAGTGAAGATGCACGCTTTGGGTGTGACCAGCCTCGGCAGACATTCCTTGGCATCGTAGTGTTCTCAGGCCATTATGTTCACTGAAGCCCCTGTGTCGACCAGCACCAGAACCGGTGACTCATTCACCCTCACCAGGCACCTCGGTTGTCTCCCGTTTTTGGAGCGCCGAATGCCCACACTGGATACGAAGAATACATTCTCCTCCTCATCTTTGTCTTCGTCCTCCGGAGGGGCACTGTCTTCCCCTTGATCCACTTGGGCCACGTTGGGCGGGCGTTGTTGCCGGAAGAATCCTGCTCTGACAGGCCCCCTTAGGACCACGACCGGCAGCGGGGCCCTGCACATCCGGGCATAGTGATCCGTAAGCACCACAGCGGCCACATGATTTTCTCATCACAGGGCACTCAGCAGGGTGCAGAAGATCGTATCCGCGCTTCTTACAAGAGTCCATTGTCCTGGTGCTCCGATCCCGCTGGTTCCCCCTAGGCGTCTAGCTCCTCATCCACCCTGGCCACGGCCAACTGCGCACACCTCCGATCTCCCTGGGCACACCCCCGCCTCCATTCTGGACGCTCTCAACTCTGACACTTCCTGACACTGACTCAGTTTCAAGATGAGAGGTAGTGAATTCACGGGTTCACGCAGCACCGGCCTGCGTAGCTTGCCTGATGCGCACCCCTGGAATAGCTGGTTGCGGATCATCGCGTCAGGGTTGTCCCATGCACATGGCAGGGCTAGCCGACGCAGCCTGCCATGAAAAGTGTCCAGAGTCTCATCTTTTTGGCAAGCCCAGCACATGACAAAGCGTTCGTAGTCCACGTTAGCAAGTGGCAGGAAATATTCCTTCGCTGCATCATAGAAGGTGTTTGGGAGTTGCAAGGACTGGAAGACCTCATGCACCGCAGGGCCAGCAGAATACACAAGCGTAGCCACCTTACTGTCATCATTGGTCTCCATTGTAGACCTGAAGTACATATCCAGCCTGTCAATCCACATCTTCCAACGAGGTCCCAGACTGGATGGGGCACCCGAGATATCAAACTCTGGCATTGGTTGAAGTGCCCCCGGCGGTTTCATTCCGATCAGTGGCTGGTGCGCTGGAGCCTGGTTGTTGTGGCAGAGCCTGGGGGGGGCAGAGGTGCTACCTGGTTCTGGTCCATGGTGGCAAGCGCACAGGTACCCCACTAGGTGTAGATGGGGCCGCAGCTCACCACCCTGCACCCAGGAAATGAGTGTGACAATGTCCTTGAGGCAGCGATCTCGTGGCACACACTAGCATACACTGGATGAGTAGGCAAAAGAACTCACCAGCAGCAGTCTTCTGATGACTCCTAACACCACCATGCACTTGGTAGGCCTGTGCACCCTTCCATGCACCACAGAAACTGTTCACAATGAGGAAAAAAGCACCCCAGAAACTGTCTAAAATGAAGAAAATGGGGGCACCAGGCATGCACCATGAACAGCAATGTGCAGAGTGAGAAGATGGCGCTGCCAAAGGACTTCCAGCCACTCCAGTGGCTCCAAAGATTGAGCAGGGTTGGGCCCAGGGAACAGACAGTGGAAAATTGCAGGCCTCCCCAAGCTCCTCATCTCATGCTGGACGTCAACAATGCACAGAAATTACTTCAAAGGCACATCATGTGCAATATCAGCTGTTCCATGAACAGAATGTAAACAAATTCAGTCCGGATGGCGCACAGGCACTCTAACAAAGAGCCGCGACCACGCCGAGCATCCAATCCAAAATGCCAGGCAAATCGCGTGGTCCTTGCCCTCTACGCGGCATTAGAATAGTGCCTCCAAAACATTTCCTTTTAAATCCAAGGGTTTTCATGTGTGCTGCTTTACACGGTAATTCATAGAATTTCGAACAAAAGTGGCGCACGCGGCTGGGGCACAGTGTGCGCGTGCGAATGTCTGCGCCAGCCGCGTACGCTAAAATCGATATACACGCACAGCGTATTCATGGATTTCAGCCTCCAAAACCAGCCGGGGCGCAGAGTGGCGCAGCGACCCTGCAGCTGCGCCAGTTACGCCCCCAAGAACGCCCTTGCGCAAGGAAAAGCCATCAAAATTCCCAATTCATCGCAAAGGGCTGCGCTAACCCTGGACCAGTATACAGGGCTGCAAAACAGCAAACGGCGAGCGGGGAACGTGTATTACTGGGGTGCGCGGGAAGTTCCACACGCGATTACAGCAGGGTACGTGTATTATAGGGGTGCGCGGGAAGTTCCACACGCGATTCAAGCAGGGTACGTGTATTTCTGGGGTGCGGGGAATTTTTACACGCAATTTCAGCAGGGTACCAGTATTACTGGGGTGCGCGGGAAGTTCCACACGCGATTTCAGCAGGGTACGTGTATTTCTGGGGTGCGGGGAACTTTTACACGCAATTTCAGCAGGGTACCTGTATTACTGGGGTGCGCGGGAAGTTACACATGCGATTTCAGCAGGGTACGTGTATTTCTGGGGTGCGGGGAAGTTTAACACGCGATTTCAGCAGGGTAGGTGTTTTACTGGTGTGCGCGGGAAGTTACACACACGATTTCAGCAGGGTACGTGCATTTCTGTGGTGCGGGGAAGTTTCACACGCGATTACAGCAGGGTACGTGTATTTCTGGGGGGTGTGGAAGTGTAACACGCGATTCCAGCAGGGTACGTGTATTTCTGGGGCGCGGGGAAGTTTCACATGCGATTTCAGCAGGGTACCTGTATTACTGGGGTGCGCGGGATGTTCCACACGCAATTACTGCAGGGTACATGTATTTCTGGGGTGCATGGAAGTGTAACACGCAATCACAGCAGGGTGCGTGTATTACTGGGGTGCGCGGGAAGTTCCATACGTGATTTCAGCAGGGTGCGTGTATTACTGGGGTGCGTGGGAAGTTCCACACACGATTTCAGCAGGGTCCGTGTATTACAAGGGTGCGGGCAAGTTTCACACGCGATAGGCCCTGTGCGAGTGGGGTACGGGTATTTCGGGGTGCGCGGGATGTTCCACACGCAATTACTGCAGGGTACATGTATTTCTGGGGTGCATGGAAGTGTAACACGCGATCACAGCAGGGTGCATGTATTACTGGGGTGCGCGGGAAGTTCCATACGTGATTTCAGCAGGGTGCGTGTATTACTGGGGTGCGTGGGAAGTTCCACACACGATTTCAGCAGGGTCCGTGTATTACAAGGGTGCGGGCAAGTTTCACACGCGATAGGCCCTGTGCGAGTGGGGTACGGGTATTTCGGGGGTGCAGGGGAGTCCTACACATGAATTGGCAGTGTGGGTCCTCCCAGGTGTTCCGTCTACACCCTCCACCGCCCCTGCAGGCAGACCACACCACAGGGGACTACCCTGCACCCCTGGTCATGTCCCGCAGGCAGCCCATCCATCATGGCCCCCCAGCCAAGCCACATGTCACCTTGCACTAGTGATCACCAACGCATTACCCCCTTGCACCCCCACCACACAGCAGTGCAGAGCACCTGCCAGCAGGCACACACTCATCTCCCCCAACACCCCCACCCCCCAGCAGTGCAGGGCACCTGCCAGCAGGCCCCCACTCATGTCCTCTTGCACACCCACCCCCCAGCAGTGCAGGGCACCTGCCAGCAGGCCCCCACTCATGTACCACTCATGTCCCCTTGCACCCCCACCCCCAGCAGTCAGGGGCACCTGCCAGCAGGCCCCCACTCATGTTCCCTTGCACACCCACCCCCAGCAGTGTGGGGCCCCTGCCAACAGGCCCCCACTCATGTCCCCTTGCACCCCCAGCACTGAGGGGCACCTGCCAGCAGGCCCCCACTCATGTCCCCTTGCACCCCCACCCCCCAGCACTGAGGGGCACCTGCCAGCAGGCCCCCACTCATGTCCCCTTGTACACCCACCCCCCAGCAGTGCAGGGCGCCTGCCAGCAGGCCCCCACTCATGTCCCACTCATGTCACCTTGCACCACCACCCCCCAGCAGTGTGGGGCACCTGCCAGCAGGCCCCCACTCATGTCCCACCCATGTCCCCTTGCACCCCCACCCCCCAGCAGTGCAGTGCACCTGCCAGCAGGCCCCCACTCATGTCCCCTTGCACCCCCACCCCCCAGCACTGAGGGTCACCTGCCAACAGGCCCCCACTCATGTCCCCTTGCACCCCCAGCACTGAGGCGCACCTGCCAGCAGGCCCTCACTCATGTCCCCTTGGACCCCCACACCCCAGCAGTGCAGGGCACCTGCAAGCAGGCCCCCACTCATGTCCCACTCATGTCCCCCTGCACCCTCACCCCCCAGCAGTGCAGGGCACCTGCCAGCAGGCCCCCACTCATGTTTCCTTGCACACCCACCCCCCAGCAGTGTGGGGAACCTGCCAACAGGCCCCCACTCATGTCCCCTTGCACCCCCAGCACTGAGGGGCACCTGCCAGCAGGCCCCCACTCATGTCCCCTTGCACCCCCACCCCCCAGCATTGAGGGGCACCTGCCAGCAGGCCCCCACTCATGTCCCCTTGCACACCCACCCCCCAGCAGTGCGGGGCACCTGCCATCAGGCCCCCACTCATGTCCCCTTGCACCCCCACCCCCCAGCAGTGTGGGGCACCTGCCAGCAGGCCCCCACTCATGTCCCACTCATGTCCCTCTGCACCCCCACCCCCCCAGCAGTGCAGGGCACCTGCCAGCAGGCCCCCACTCATGTTCCCTTGCACACGCACCCCCCAGCAGTGTGGGGCACCTGCCAACAGGCCCCACTCATGTCCCCTTGCACCCCCAGCACTGAGGGGCACCTGCCAGCAGGCCCCCACTCATGTCCCCTTGCACCCCCACCCCCCAGCACTGAGGGGCACCTACCAGCAGGCCCCCACTCATGTCCCCTTGTACACCCAACCCCCAGCAGTGCAGGGCACCTGCCAGCAGGCCCCCACTCATGTCCCACTCATGTCACCTTGCACCCCACCCCCCAGCAGTGTGGGGCACCTGCCAGCAGGCCCCCACTCATGTCCCACCCATGTCCCCTTGCACCCCCAGCAGTGCAGGGCACCTGCCAGCAGGCCCCCACTCATGTCCCCTTGCACCCCCACCCCCCAGCACTGAGGGTCACCTGCCAGCAGGCCCCCACTCATGTCCCCTTGCACCACCAGCACTGAGGCGCACCTGCCAGCAGGCCCCCACTCATGTCCCCTTGCACCCCCACCGCCCAGCAGTGTGGGGCACCTGCCAGCAGGCCCCCACTCATGTCCCACTCATGTCCCCTTGAACCCCCACCCCCCAGCAGTGTGCGGCACCTGCCAGCAGGCCCCCACTCATGTCCCCTTGAACCCCCACCCCCCAGCAGTGTGGGGCACCTGGCAGCAGGCCCCCACTCATGTCCCACTCATGTCCCCTTGCACCCCCACCCCCAGCAGTGTGGGGCACCTGCCAGCAGGCCCGCACTCATGTCCCACTCATGTCCCCTTGCACCCCCACCCCAAGCAGTGTGGGGCACCTGCCAGCAGGCCCCCACTCATGTCCCACACATGTCCCCTTGCACCCCCACCCCCCAGCAGTGTGGGGCACCTGCCAGCAGGCCCCCACTCATGTCCCGCTCATGTCCCCTTGCACCCCCACCCCCCAGCAGTGTGGGACACCTGCCAGCAGGCCCCCACTCATGTCCCCTTGCACCCCCACCGCCCAGCAGTGTGGGGCACCTGCCAGCAGGCCCCCACTCATGTCCCACTCATGTCCCCTTGAACCCTCACCCCCCAGCAGTGTGCGGCACCTGCCAGCAGGCCCCCACTCATGTCCCCTTGAACCCCCACCCCCCAGCAGTGTGGGGCACCTGCCAGCAGGCCCACACTCATGTCCCACTCATGTCCCCTTGCACCCCCACCCCCAGCAGTGTGGGGCACCTGCCAGCAGGCCCCCACTCATGTCCCACTCATGTCCCCTTGAACCCTCACCCCCCAGCAGTGTGCGGCACCTGCCAGCAGGCCCCCACTCATGTCCCCTTGCACCCCCACCGCCCAGCAGTGTGGGGCACCTGCCGGCAGGCCCCCACTCATGTCCCACTCATGTCCCCTTGAACCCCCACCCCCCAGCAGTGTGCGGCACCTGCCAGCAGGCCCCCACTCATGTCCCCTTGAACCCCCACCCCCCAGCAGTGTGGGGCACCTGCCAGCAGGCCCCCACTCATGTCCCACTCATGTCCCCTTGCACCCCAACCCCCAGCAGTGTGGGGCACCTGCCAGCAGGCCCCCACTCATGTCCCACTCATGTCCCCTTGCACCCCCACCCCCCAGCAGTGTGGGGCACCTGCCAGCAGGCCCCCACTCATGTCCCCTTGCACCCCCACTGCCCAGCAGTGTGGGGCACCTGCCAGCAGGCCCCCACTCATGTCTCACTCATGTCCCCTTGAACCCTCACCCCCCAGCAGTGTGCGGCACCTGCCAGCAGGCCCCCACTCATGTCCCCTTGAACCCCCACCCCCCAGCAGTGTGGGGCACCTGCCAGCAGGCCCCCACTCATGTCCCACTCATGTCCCCTTGCACCCCCACCCCCAGCAGTGTGGGGCACCTGCCAGCAGGCCCCCACTCATGTCCCACTCATGTCCCCTTGCACCCCCACCCCCCAGCAGTGTGGGGCACCTGCCAGCAGGCCCCCACTCATGTCCCACTCATGTCCCCTTGTACCCCCACCCCCCAGCAGTGTGGGGCACCTGCTAGCAGGCGCCCACTCATGTCCGCTTGCACCCCCACCCCCAGCAGTGCGGGGCACCTGCCAGCAGGCTCCCACTCATGTCCCCTTGCACCCCCAACCCCCAGCAGTATGGGGCACCTGCCAGCAGGCTCCCCTCATGTTCCACTCATGTCCCCTTGCACCCCCACCCCCCAGCAGTGTGGGGCACCTGCCAGCAGGCCCCCACTCATGTCCCCTTGCACCCCCACCCCTCAGCAGTGCGGGGCACCTGCCAGCAGGCCCCCACTCATGTCCCCTTGCACCCCCACCCCCCAGCAGTGCAGGGCACCTGCCAGCAGGCCCCGACACATGTCCCCCAGCCAACACGTCATCACAATCTAGATCCCTGGCCCTTATGGCCAGCCTCCACATGCCAAAGACCCACCCAAGTATTGCATCCACCCACATAGAAATACCAATTTCATGATACAACCCTAATGGCAAGTATGTAAATGAACACATGTCTGTCACACACACACAATGGGTGCAAGTGAATGTGAAAACCCATATCATGACACGCATGAAACCAATGAGATAATACCACACATTGAAGTATTAAGAAATAAATGTATTAAAAGCAACATGAATGGAATTAAAAACAAACAAACGACAATGGGAATTAAAAACGAAAAGATGCATGTCCGTAAAATAATGAAAAACAACAAATCATAATCCAAAGGAAAGGTGTAACGCTCACCTGACTCCCACGGAGGCGCTGGCCTGGTTCGCGCTGCTGTGACCTCTTCTAAGGTGATGCGCAGGGTTAGGAAGACGGACTGGACCGGGCCCCCAAATCTGGCTTGTCTGGCTCGCAGAAGTATCCTTCTGTAGGCGAAAATAGGGGATTAACTGTCTGCGGGGTAATGCAATCGGCCTCCCACTTTCCCCTCTCACCCTCCTCGAAACACTTCTGTGATTCCTCGTAGCGTCTCACCTTATGGTCTGGAAGGACGAGCTCTCCATCCTGCTTCTGATGCAGGGGCGCGTTGGTATCCAGTTACTTCACTGGATTTTCGGATTGGTGAGAACCAAACTTGCTTGGCTTCCAGGTAAGTTTTTTGATAAGAGGTTCCCCTTGTGTCCATGCATTATTTTACTAATGCTAGTGTCTTTTTCCCCATAGGGGCCGGGGTACGGAATGCTGGGGAACAGGCACCGACCCGAGATGAGAGGTGAAATCCTTGTAGAAATCAGGTAAGTCTTTAATGAGCGTTTTTTGGTAATGTCTTTTCATTCGCTCATTAACGCTGATGTCTCTTTTTCCCCTTAGGGGCCGGGGTCCGGAAATGCCAGGATGCGGCGCGGACCCGAAATGAAGAGGGAATGAATCAACAGGTAAGTCTTAACATGGAGGTTTAGCTTTCCTTATTCCCTTCTCTCTCTCACCTTTTGTTCTGGTCTTTTTCTCCCTAGGCGCTGGGGCGTGACTGCGAATCTGGATGATCGCTGCTGAACATGGAGGCGCCCTGTAAAGGTGAGTGGAATGCGGCGCTGCAGCGATCGACGCGATGAGCTTTTAAATAAAAGTCTTCCTTTTCAGGATTGTTGGCGAGATGTCTCCGGGATGCGGATTTAGCAGGTAAGGACTTTTCTTTCTTCTGTTCTCTTCTTCTCTTCCTTTGCAGGTGATCCAGGATGCTGGCAGGCGTGGCAGAAGTCAGGATGCAGGAGCAGACACGGTGAGCGTCCAGCTGCTAGATGCAGAACAACGCGAAGCACGTATGGCTGTTCGGGTGGGGTTTAAATAGCCTTGGAAGAAGTTCCAGGTATGTATCCTTCCTCCAATCAGGTATGTATCCTTCCCCGACCACACCCGGACGGTAAATTAGTCCCACAGGTAAAGTAGTTCCTTTCAGGTTTCAAGGAGGCCGGGATCCTGCAGCATGGTCTGCATCAGGTAAGTGCACCCAAGCACTCCCATAATGAGCCTGGCGCCTATGGCGCCAGGACTGATGTCTTTTATGAGCCTGACGCCATAGGCGCCAGGACACTGTCCAAAGGGCCCCTATGTGGGGTTGCTGGGTCCTTCCTTGGGGACTGGATGTCCGCTTTCGGGGACGCAGGGCTTGAACCGGCTCCCCGGGAGCGGGCATCATGACATCACTCCCCCCCAAGGCCCCTCCCAAGGTTGTTCCCTCCGGGGGTTTTGGTTTCTCTGGGAAGAGTCGGTGGAATTTCCTGACTAATCGAGGTGCATGCACATGGTCGCTGGGTTCCCACGACCTCTCCTGAGGTCCGTATCCCTTCCAATCAATTAGGTAGAATAGTTTTGACCTAAACATTTTTGAGTCTAAAATGTTCTTCACTTCGAATTCGGGCTCCCCATCTATTAGAATAGGTTCTGGAGGTTTGAGTAGTCGGGTTCCGGGTACCACTGGTTTCAAAAGTGACACATGAAAAACAGGGTGAATTCGCATACTAGCTGGTAAATCAAGTTTAACAGCCACTGGGTTAATTATTGCCGTAATAGAATAAGGTCCCAGATATTTTGGGTTAAAAGTTCGAGGCCCTTTGAGTGGTAAATGTCTGGTAGCTAACCACACTTGATCCCCAATCTGATACGGAGGTGCTTCACTCCGATGTAGATCAGCATTCTCCTTGTATTTTCTCTTGGCTTGTTGTAAATGCGTAGTTGCCTCTTTGAAGGCTTGGGTAATTGTAGAATGCAGATGTTCTACTGCAGGCATTCCGAGGTTCTGAGGTGAGTCAAGGTTTGAGGTTCGAGGGTGATGCCCAAACAAAGTATAAAAAGGACTGTGGCCAGTTCCAGAGTGTACCGAATTATTATATGCGTATTCGGCTATCCAAAGAATGTCTTTCCAGTTGCTTTCAGATTGCTGTAACATACACCGTAAGACTGCTCAAGGGTCTGATTTGTCCTCTCGGTCTGACCATCGGTCTGAGGGTGGTGACTGGTCGATAATCTTACGTCGATCTGCGCCATTTGACAACATTTGCGCCAGAAGTGGGAAATGAATTGGCTTCCCCGGTCAGAGATTAGTATAGATGGGAATCCATGTAGCCGAACAATATTTTCGAGGAATTCTTTGTCTAGGACAGAAGCTGAAGGTAAACCTTTCAAAGGAATAAAGTGGGCCATTTTGGAAAACAAATCCACAATTACCAGAATATTATTGTACCCCGAACAAGGAGGCAGGTCCGTAATAAAATCCATTGATAGGGTGTGCCAGGGTGCTGGCGGTATGTCTAGAGGTTGAAGGAGACCGGCTGGTCTTTTCTTTTGACTTTTATTTTGGGCGCAAACACCACAGGACATCACAAAAGATTTAACATCTTTTCGCCAAGAGGGCCACCAAAATTGTCGTTTCACCTTTTCCTCTGTCTTGGCAATACCGGGGTGTCCCTCTATTAATGTATCATGATAACTGGAAATAACTAGTTCGTGTAATTCCTTATCTGACAGGAATAAGCGTCCTTGGAAATAAGGTAAACCATTATCTATGGTAAAGTCTGATCCCTTTTGTATCCAATCCTGTAAGGTTGTAGGGTCCAGGAGTTGTTTCACTCTGGCTTGAATGTCGCCAAGTGTCTGTAACAAAGTCATGCCTAGAATCCTCTGTTCAGGAATTATTGGTACTGGTTCTGAGTTTGTATCAGATTCTTCCATTCCAATTCGGGATTAGGCGTCTGCTTTGCCATTCTTGCAGCCAGGTCGATAGGTAATCACGAAATCAAATTCAGTGAAAAACAAAGCCCATCGGAGCTGCCGTGATGACTGAGCCTTGGCGGTTTTCAAATACTGTAAATTCCGGTGATCAGTGATCACTGTGATGGTATGTCGAGCGCCAAGCAGATAATGCTGCCAGGCTTTAAAAGCGGACTTAATGGCTAACAGTTCTTTGTCCGTGATTGCATAATTAACCTCGGGTGCCGAGAATTTTCTGGACCAAAATGCTACGGGATGCAGTTGGTTGGTTTCGGGATCTCTTTGCGACAGGACAGCTCCCATGGCTAGGCTGGATGCGTCAGTCTCGACGACATAAGGGAGATCTAGATGCGGGTGTTTCAATATAGGTGCAGAGGTAAACTTAGCTTTTAAATCCTGAAAGGCCTGCTCGGCTTCTTCAGACCATTCAAAACGTTTATTTTTCCTCAAGAGTGCAGTAATGGGTTGTACCACGCGTGAAAATTCTGGGATAAACCTGCAATAGAAATTGGCAAAGCCGAGCATGCTTTGAACCCCTTTTACAGAGCTAGATGATGGCCATTTGAGGATGGCATCCACCTTTCTTGAGTCCATTCGGACTCCTTTGGGTGTCAGGATGAAACCTAGAAACTCAACTTCTGTGGTATGGAAAACACATTTCTCCAATTTAGCAAATAGTTTGTGTTGGCGCAGTTTTTTCAAGTACTGCCCTGACGTGTTTTCTGTGATCAGATTCCGAAGAGGAGTACACCAGAATGTCATCGATATATACGACAACACAAACATCGATGACTTCCCGAAGGACATCATTCATGAAGTATTGGAAGGCAGCCGGCGCGTTACACAATCCGAAATGCAACACCTGGTACTCGAATAATCCGTATTTAGTACGGAAGGCAGTTTTCCATTCGTCGCCTTCTTTAACTCGTACCAGATGATAAGCCCCCCGGAGATCTAACTTGGTGTATATGCAAGCGTCCTTCACCTGGTCAAGGAGTTCAGGGATCAGAGGCAGAGGATAACGGTTTTTAACCGTTATCTGGTTCAATGCGCGGTAATCGATACAAGTTCTAAGGTTGCCTTCTTTGTTGGGCACGAAGAACAAAGCCGAAGATGCCGGGGACTTTGACGGGCGAATAAAACCATTGGCTACGTAATGATCCAAATATTGTCTCAAATGCAGGTTCTCAGGTTCGGTAAGGGCATAAATCCTGCTACAAGGGGGTTGTGCAAAGGGCACCAGATCGATTTGGCAATCGTACTATCTGTGAGGAGGTAACGTGTTGGCCTGTTCCTTTTGGAAGACGTCCTGAAAGTCTTGGTATACCGGAGGTAGTTGCATGGAGGCAGAGGTTACAGATGCTAGATTAATCTTCAGGTTTTCTGGGTAGCAGGTTTGTGTACAATCCGGGAAGGTTATTCTCTTAGCTCGCGAATCAATTCGAGGATTATGTGTCTCTAACCAAGGGATTCCAAGAATAACCTGAAACTGTGGAGCCTTGATTACATCAAACACAACACCCTCCCGATGGCCGTCGGGACCAATAAGAGGCATCTCAGTAGTGGAATGTGTTACCGGTCCAGAGGCAATCTCAGTTCCATCGACTGTGGTGATGACATCTTTGCTGGTTTTAGGACGGAGAGGGAGGTTAATCCTAGAGACCAATTCACAATCCACATAGTTTCCAATAGCCCCACTATCGATGTATGCCTTTATTGCATGCAACCGCTTAGGCTGTTCTGGATCTACGAGAACCATTGGCACAATGAAATGCGAGGTCTGAGAGTTAGTTTTCAAGCTCGGCAAGCGGACCCCTACACTTGTCGGGCGGAGTCGTTTCCCGAAACAGAGTCTTCATGGTTTTTATCAGCGGCTCCTACCGCTTTTCAGGGCGGTTTTGCCAGGCAATCTCGTAGAAAGTGTCCAGAATTCCCACAATAAAGACATAATTTTAACTGCCGCCTCCTTTCACGTTCCTTTTGAGTTAAGGGTCCTTTAACCCCTCCAATTTGCATAGGCTCAGAGACATCAACTCCCTTGGGATTAGCATGGGTCTTGACCAACACCCGGGTCTCAAACCTGGACCGATCCGCTTTTCTGTTTTGAAGTCTGTGATCCAATTGGACCACTAAGTCTATATACTCTGTGCATTCTTGGGGCAGATTTACAACTTGGGCCAAGACATCTTTAAGTTCTCCGCGTAGGCCTCGATAAAACAACGTGACTCTTTTATCCTCTGGCCATCCCGTTTCCACAATTAGTCTATTAAAGTTTGCAATATAGGATAGGAGGTCCTGATTGCCCTGTCGCAGGGATAGAAGTTCGTCATCCAGAGCCTGCCCCTGAGAGTGTCGAGCAAATAACCTTTCCATGCTTGCTTGAAACCTTTGAAAATCACGGAGAATCGGGTCATCTTGAGTAACCAGTGGAACTGACCAATCGGCAGCGCAGCCGCTGAGCTATGACAATACAAAGGCTACCTTGGTCTGATCATTAGGGAAGGCCCCAGGTCTGCATAGGAAGTGCAAACGACACTGATTCATGAATACGGCAAATCGTTTGGGGTCCCCAGCAAAGCGTTCGGGTGGGGCCAGCGGCATGTTTCCAGGTAGATTAATCTGCACAGGGTTACTGGAAACCACATGAGCGGGGTTCCCTCCGGAACCGGGTAGAGGCGTTTGCCCAGCTTGACCTTGCAAAAGCTGTCTGGCCAAGTCATCAGTTCTTTCCTTTCATATTATTAATTCCCTCCTGAGGGCATTAGTCTCTTGACGAGCGGCATGTACTTCGGCCCGTAATTCCCCCAGTCATTGGGCCAACTGATCAGTCTCAGAACGTTCCATAGCGCCTGGGTGGTAATTTTTAGGAAGGCTTCGCGTTCTGTAATGCTCACCTGACTCCCACGGAGGCGCTGGCCTGGTTCGCGCTGCTGTGACCTCTTCTAAGGTGATGCGCACGGTTAGGCAGACGGACTGGACCGGGCCCCCAAATCTGGCTTGTCTGGCTCGCAGAAGTATCCTTCTGTAGGCGGAAATAGGGGATTAACTGTCCCACTTTCCCCTCTCACCCTCCTCGAAACCCTTGTGTCATTCCTCGTAGCGTCTCACCTTATGGTCTGGAAGGACGAGCTCTTCATCCTGCTTCTGATGCAGGGGCGCGTTGGTATCCAGTTACTTCACTGGATTTTCGGATTGGTGAGAACCAAACTTGCTTGGCTTCCAGGTAAGTTTTTTGATAAGAGGTTCCCCTTGTGTCCATGCATTATTGTACTAATGCTAGTGTCTTTTTCCCCATAGGGACCGGGGTACGGAATGCCGGGGAACAGGCACTGACCCGAGATGAGAGGTGAAATCCTTGTAGAAATCAGGTAAGTCTTTAATGAGCGTTTTTTGGTAATGTCTTTTCATTCGCTCATTAACGCTGATGTCTCTTTTTCCCCTTAGGGGCCGGGGTCCGGAAATGTCAGGATGCGGCGCGGACCCGAAATGAAGAGGGAATGAATCAACAGGTAAGTCTTAACATGGAGGTTTAGCTTTCCTTATTCCCTTCTCTCTCTCACCTTTTGTTCTGGTCTTTTTCTCCCTAGGCACTGGGGCGTGACTGCGAATCCGGATGATCGCTGCTGAACATGGAGGCGCCCTGTAAAGGTGAGTGGAATGCGGCGCTGCAGCGATCGACGCGATGAGCTTTTAAATAAAAGTCTTCCTTTTCAGGATTGTCGGTGAGATGTCTCCGGGATGCGGATTTAGCAGGTAAGGACTTTTCCTTCTTCTGTTCTCTTCTTCTCTTCCTTTGCAGGTGATCCAGGATGCTGGCAGGCGTGGCAGAAGTCAGGATGCAGGAGCAGACACGGTGAGCATCCAGCTGCTAGATGCAGAACAACGCGAAGCACGTATGGCTGTTCAGGTGGGGTTTAAATAGCCTTGGAAGAAGTTCCAGGTATGTATCCTTCCTCCAATCAGGTATGTATCCTTCCCCGACCACGCCCGGATGGTAAGTAAGTCCCACAGGTAAAGTAGTTCCTTTCAGGCCTCAAGGAGGCCGGGATCCTGCAGCATGGTCTGCATCAGGTAAGTGCACCCAAGCACTCCCATAATGAGCCTGGCGCCTATGGCGCCAGGACTGATGTCTTTTATGAGCCTGGCGCCATAGGCGCCAGGACACTGTCCAAAGGGCCCCTATATGGGGTTGCTGGGTCCTTCCTTGGGGATTGGACGTCCGCTTTCAGGGACGCAGGGCTTGAACCGGCTCCCCAGGAGCGGGCATCATGACAAAAGGTGTCCAAAGTCACAGTTCAAAAAATCAAATCCAAGGGAAAAACAAAAGTGAAAACCATTGCTCCATGGGTAAATAAAATAATAAAAAAGATGAATCCAATAGTGAACTATATGCAGAAGAACAATCCAAGGTCCATGATCCCAACTGAAGAAATGAAACCTATCAAAAATACTACCTAATGAAAAACTATATACAGAAAGGTGGTGCATTTTCCAAGCGCAACCAAAATAAAGAAAAAAGCAAAGGAAACCTAACACTATCAAATTATTTACAAGGGCAGCGGGCAAGTCCAACGGCTCACATGTTGATGTTCCGGGCCAGGGCATAATCAAACTGCTGCTCAATCTCCCGGAGGTGGTCCTCTTCCATGGCCCCGAGGGTTCGCAGGGACGATGACATCTGGAACTCCAGGTCCCTGCGAATGGCCTCAAGGCACTCGGCCCGCCTCAGGGCCCTACGCATGGAGTTCTCCGCCCTGACCATCGTGAGCCATGCCTCTTCCGCCCGCTGCTGCTCCGAATCTATCGCATGGCCCAACCGCTGCCACATGGAAGACACTTCCCGTCCAGGGTCCTCCTGCCCTCGGGCCGATTCCTGCCCCTCCGATGATGAAGGCCCCGAGCCATCATGGCTCCCACCTCATGAAAAGACTGCAGGTCAGCTCGCATGGCACATTGACGCAACGCCACCCCACCCAGGACAGGCTCAACCCGGTGCCGGATAGCCACATCCGCAGGGAGAGAAAGGCCCGTTGGTGTAAGCCAATCCCCTCCCTGAGAACGGGTCTGGACGTAGGTATCCCTGCTGCTGCAAGATGATGCAGTCACAGGATCGGGGACAGGATTATACACAGGCACCTCCGTGGCGGCCTGTGCTGCCTCCTGTCCCTGCCCCTCCACTGCACCACTAGCACCAGTGGAATCCCCACCTCCAGACCCCGTCTCTGTCCCTTGCATGGCCTCCTCCTCCACCAAACCCCCCACCAACCTGGATGACTCCGTGCCATCTTCCTCCGTTGGGCCCTGTGGGGTCTCAGCTGCCCCTTCGGCTGCCGAGGAGTCCAACTCCAACCTCTGCCTCTTGGACCTCCCCTCGGCAGCTGCCACCTGGGACGCGGCACCGGACTCCTCACTCCCCGTGACAACCTGGGAGGGGAGCCGGGCCTTGCGTCTCCAGCTGGCAGTGCGATCCCTGCCGCTGTGCTCCACAGCACTTTCTCTGCCCTCTTCATCAGTTGACGCTGCAGACAGGGAGAGATAGGAGACAGGCATCAGGGCACTGTACAATGGACTCATTTATTTTTAAATGTCTTTATTGGCATTTGTGAATAAGCTTGTACAAGGATAAGATTCTGGAAGCAGTTACATTCAAAATGCAATAACTGGCGTAAATGTGATATGCTGATCAGCTTATAACCAATGACAAAACTATTAATAAAGAACAAACAAACTAAGGAAGAGAGGGAAAAGAAGAGAAAAGAAATAACAATAACATTAACAGTGACTGTCCCAACTCTCGGTGTGGTTTCTTAATCGATGTAGCCAGGTTCGGGGAGTGGGTCCGGAGGCGGGTATCAGCTTTGCTCCCTCAGTACAGTTGCTGGGTGGAGCCCATGGGTGTGGTGGGCTAATCTGTAGTGTCTGTTGCTTTCTAGGATGCAAGGGGGATGGGTTCAAGGAGGTTTGTAGCTCGTTGCAAAGACCATGTCTCTAAGGAGGGCTTTCCAGGCCTCCAGCACATTGCTCACATCGTCGCCGCTGCATCTGTTTCCCTCCTCCCAGGCTATAGTCTCAGCCGTAGTCCATCTTTCCATTTCCCTGATCCAGGGGTCATACCTGGGGCCCGCTGGGGCCTTCCAGGCCATGGCAATTGATCTCTTGACTAGAAGGCAGGCCATATCCATAAGCTTCGTCAAGTGTTTGATTTTACCAAGTCTCGGGTAGGTGCCCAGTAGGCACTCCTTGGGTGTCCACTCGTAAGTTTCTAGGCCAGCATTCCTGCAGGTCCGTTCAGCGGCCTGCCAGAGTTTCTGAGATTTGGAACAGGTCCAAAACATGTGAATCATGTCCGCCAGGTCTGAGGAGCACCAGGGGCACCTTGAGTCCGCTTTGTTGTTGAACGTGGATATCCGGTGAGGGGTCATATACGTTCTGTAGAGTACGTTCAGTTGGATCAGTCTAAACCTGGCGTTTCTGGATACCTCCTTTGGATATATCAGGGCTCTCGCCCATTCGGCCTCTGTGATTTCAGTCCGGAGGTCTGCCTCCCATTTTACCTTCAGCCGGGCGCTCTTTGGGTTGGGTCGATTGTTCAGTTGAGTGTACAACCTAGACGTCGGTCTCCATCCGTCACCAACGTCATACATTTCTCTCAGGAGGGGGTGAGTTTCTGGTTCCTCAGGCCATGCGACCCAGTTCTTTCTGGCCACATGTCTCACTTTTTGGTACCAGAGGAAATGGCCCAGTGGCAGTCCATCTCTTTCTCGAAGCGACTCGAAGTCCCTGAAGAGGCCATCATGAAACATGTCCCCCCATGTGTAGAGACCATGGTTCTCCCATCTCCTCATAGTTGCCAGGTCGGTGGAGGTTTTGCAAACATCCGTCATCATGGGGATGTCGGGTGTATAAGAGCGTTGCAGGCCCGCCACAGATCTCACCTTGCTCCATACCCGTCTTCCAACCTCTAGCATAGTGGGTGGGTTGGGGGGTCCAAGTCGGGAGTTCCAGAGTAGCTCCTTGGGATACAGCGGTGAAGAGGAGTGGGATAGAAGTTCTAGCTCAGCTGAAGGTTCGTCTGAGAGCCATTTTGCTAGGTGTGTCGACTGAGCCGCCAGAAAGTATCTCTGGAAGTCGGGAAGCTGAATGCCGCCCTCTGCGTAAGGGAGTGTGAGGGTATTCAGTGTGAGTCGGTGCCGGGCTCGTCCCCAGAGGAAGTCCCTGATCAGAGAGTCGAGTGTCCTGAAGAAGAGTGGGGGAATGTAATACACCACGTTGGTGAAATAGTAGAGGAACCTGGGGAGGATTATCATTTTAGCTATCGCCGCCCTCCCCATCATGGAGAGCGGGAGCTTTGACCAGAACTGTATGGATCTCCGCACTCCGCCCATTGCGGCCTCCGTGTTGGCTTTGTGGGTGGATATTGGTGAATGTGTGATGTTGAGGCCTAGGTATCGAAAAGTGTCCACCTGCCAACGGATCCCGATCTCAGGAAGCTCCTCCTCAGGTTTATTTTTCAGTCTTGCTAGTGGGAACGCGCAAGACTTCTGCCTGCTAAATCTTATCCCAGAGTATCTTGCAAAGTTGTCCAGAACATCCAATACAATCGGGGCATTCTCCAGGGGGTCGCGCAGGTATAGGAGGACGTCGTCGGCATATAACGAGATGATGTTGTCTGATCCTCCAATGCTAATGCCAGCGTCAAAGAACTGCTTCCTGAAGTATATTGCCACCGGCTCCAGGCCTAGAATGTACAGCATTGGAGACAGTGGGCATCCCTGTCTGGTACCCCTCTGGATGGGCCAGGCCCTCGATATCATGACACCCGTTTTGACTCTTGCCAATGGGTCGCTGTACAGGACCTCTATCCAGTGGATGAAGTGTTCGCCAAGTCCGAACTCCCTCAGGGTTTCGATCAGCCACTCCCAGTAAATAGAGTCAAAGGCTTTTATAGCATCCAGTGAGAGTACTGCTAGATCTTCCTCGCTTTCGGACGTCTGTGAAATGATATGTTGGAGCCTCCTGAGGTTGGCGGAGGTGTTACGCCCCGGAACGAAGCCATTCTGGTCCTCGTGTACCAGGGAACCGATCACCCTCGAGAGCCTTTTGGCCAATATGGTCGTCAATATTTTACCGTCGTAGTTTAGGAGCGCCAGTGGGCGATATGAGTCACATCTATCGGCTGGTTTGCCTGGTTTGAGCATCGGGACGATGAGGGTTTCTCTCATAGTGTTAGGGAGAGTGCCTGACTCATATGCCTCCATATATACTGCGTGTAGTATAGGAGAGAAGATCTCCTCGTAGGCCTTGTAGAATTCTGGGATGAGGCCATCTGTGCCAGGAGCCTTGCCTGTGGAGAGGGATCTGATTGCATCTGTGATGTCCTCCACCGTAATAGGCTCCCCAAGTTTGTCATGTTGTTCCTGGCTCAGCCTAGGCAATCCCACCTCAGCCAGCGTATCCTTTATATCTGCTATGGGGACCTTCGTCTCATGAGTGTATAGGTCGTTGTAGAATTCCGTGAAGGTATCATTGATCTCTTGTCGTGTTCTGCAGGTCTTTTCATTCGTATCTTTGATCTCCTTGAGGGCCTGTCTCGGGTGCTCTTTCCTGCATAGCCATGCGAGTATTCTGCCCGGTTTGTCAGCTTCCCTGTGGGCCTTCGAGGTGCGCACAGAGAAGTCAAACTTCGAGAGTCTTTCCCATGCCTCCCTGCAATCCTCTCTGATCAGTTTCAGTTCAGCCTCCCTTTCGGTGGTTGGTGGGGCGCCACTTTCAAGTCGCTTTATTCTCTCCTCCACTACCTCCAGTTCTCTCCTCAGTTGTCGCCTGATCCCGCCCGCCTCGGCGATTATCTCCCCCCTTGTCACTACTTTCAGCGCCTCCCAAAGCGTGCTCCACTTCTCGACCGAACCCTTGTTTATCGCTAAGTATTCTTCCAGCTTTTCTCTTAGGGTTTCCTTGAATGCTGGGTCGGTCAAGGCATCTGATGGCATGCGCCACGTCGGGATGGGGGGGCGGGGGCCCTTGAGGGAGAGCTGCAACAACAAGGGGGAGTGATCGGATATTGTTCTGCCCATGTATTCTGCCAATTCAACTTGCGGGGTTAGTTCGTTGGCGATGAAGAAGTAGTCCAGTCTCGTGTGGAGGCTATGGGGAGCCGAGTAGAATGAATATGATCTGTCCGAGGGGTGGAGGTCTCTCCAAATGTCCGTTAGGTGTAGGTCTGCCACCATCTTGGAGAGGGCCCCAGGAGAGGCGCTATGGGACATGCGTGGAGCTGTCGATCTGTCCAGTTCCGGGTTCATAATAGAGTTGAAGTCCCCTCCCCATATGAACGTATACTCTCTGTAGTGCAGCAATTTAGCGCATAGGTCCTTGATGTGTGAGGGTATATTGTGCTGGGGAAAATACAAGTTTACTATACACAGGGGAGTGTTCTCAAGCATGCCCCACACTATCACATACCTGCCCTCTTTATCCAGCTCCGTTCCCATTTGTTGAAATGGTGTATCCGGGCTCACCCATGTATAGACTCCTCTTGCGTACTTTGAGAAGGATGCGCCGCTGCCTTGGCCTCCCCAGTAGTTCGGGATTTTGTCTGTGGCCTCCAAGGTGAGATGTGTTTCTTGCAGGAGGGCCAATGATATTTTTTTCCTCTTTAGATAGGAAAAAATCTGGTTTCTTCTTATGTATGTTCCCATCCCTCTAACGTTCCATGTAATTAGCTTGAGTCTTGCTGCCATTGCATAAGTGGGTTCCTTGATGAGGGGTGTACCACCCCTTCTCCCAGTGTTGCATGAGCCGTATTGTAGGGTGGGTGATGAGCCGCTTGTGTGGGGTGGGTAGGCCCACCCAGGCCCAGGAAATCTTTATTCATCCGGGTTGGGACAGTCGTAACAATAACAACTTGGAACAAATAACTAAAACTAATGCACCCAGCTTCAGCCACCGAGGTGGAGTGCTCGGGGGCCCTCGCGCCGTCCGACCTAGTCCAGGTCTCTGGCGTGAGTGGTTGCGTGCAGGAAAAAGGTCTGCACTGGTCAACGGTGGGTCCGTGGTCTGTGTCCATGGGCGGGAGGTCGAGTGAGCTCGCAGTCATTTAGCGTTCTGATGTGGTAGTTTTGCTTCAGTATTGGTATAGCTTCAGTTCGGTTTGGAGTATAATACCAGAGAAATGGGTGCTCCAGCCGCGTTAGTATGCGGTCAGCTTTTTGGGCGTGCTAGGTGCGTTCCTCTAGCGTGGTTTCTTTGGGAGCCTCAGCAAGGTTATTGTGTTCCATCCACATAGTAGCCGCTTCTGGTGATTCCAAGAATATCGCCCGCCCTTTGTGGATTACTTTTAGTCGTGATGGATAGAGCAGCATGTATTTTATGTTCAGTGTCCTCAGCTGGGCCTTGATGGGGACGAAGGAATTCCTTGCTCTCTGCACCGATTGGGTATAGTCGGGGTAGATGGTAATCTTTGAGTTACCCCGCTCGATTATACCTCCTTCCCTCGAGAATTTCAGGATCACCTCTCGGTCGCGGAAATTGAGGACCTTGGCGATGATGGGGCGGGGGTAGGATCCAGGCGGGGGCCGCTTCTGGAGGGATCTATGAGCTCTTTCAATGGCGAATCCCTGCGAGAGTTTCGACACCCCTACTTCCTGCTGTATCAGGGATTCCACATAAGCCGTCGGATCCATGGTCTCCGACCCCTCCGGTACGCCCAGGATCCTGATATTGTTCCGTCTGGCCCGACCCTCTGCTTCTTCGGATCTCGCCTCCAAGAAGTGCACTTTCCGTTTGAGGTCCGCTACCTCTTTCTGTAGAGACGTCGTCTCATCTGAGATGTCCTTCTGGGAGGATTCGACTATGGTGACGCACTCCGTTAAGTTGCGGGCATCTTGCCTGATAAGTTGTATGTCCATCTTAACCTCCCCGATTTTCGTATCGATGAATGTCCTCAGGGCCGCGATCGCCTCAAGCAATTGATTATGTCTGGTCTCATCTCCAGGGGCATCTTGTGCTGGTGAGGTCTTCGGTGTGGATTGAGCAGCAGGCTTGGATGTTACAAAGGGGTCCAGAGTAGCGTGCTTGGCTTTGTTCCTCGCGGCAGCCATCTTGCCTCTTTGATGCCGTCGCCACCCTCTTCCCCGTGTCTATCGGCCGCGTAGCGATCTTCCTTCTGGCCCTTCTTGGCTGCTGCACCGGGTCCTGACGGTGCCCTCGAGTGGCCCGGGCCGGGGTGCACTCGACTGCAGGGTGGGACTGCTCGAGTCAGCGAGTCGCTGGCTCCCGGATCCAGTGCGAGCCGCTGGGTTGTCAACGCGAGGCGGCCGCCATCTTGTGTGCCTCGCCCGGGAAGAAGGGGGAGCCAGCGCCGGGTCGCGGTAGAAGCTTCTCAGGCCCCGATTTTCGTCGGGGTTGGGTGGAAGACAAGGTCCCCCGCTTCGGCCGCCGGTGGATCTCCTCGGATGCGGTGTCTGTGGGCAGAATCACCTAGAAAAGGATCAGACTGCTGCGGCCCAGACGGAGCTCAGGGAACTCGCGTCCTCACTCCGTGGACATCAGGCCACGCCCCATGTACAATGGACTCATACACACATGACAGTTGTACATGAGTGGCATTGTCAAACCTCAGACATGGCATCACAATCCCCAACACACATGTCATTGCAACTCACACACATGAGCTATTCCACAGCCATATTGCAACAGCCAGCACCATCCATACACATACATACAGCATGAGCAGCCAAAGGTGAGCCTGACATCACATGAAACACAGGGAGTGCACTAGACATGCACACACGCCACCGCAATTACATGCATGTGTACACCTCCGCCAACTGTCGCAGTGATGAGATTGGCATCCATGTCACATCTGGCAATCAGTCTTCTACATATCAGTCTCACATGCATCCATGTTTCATCACTGTTGCACCTATGTCAAATACACACACATGCACATGTACACGGTGCAGATACATGCAGCTGGAACCAACATCCATGTGTGACACCACAACCATGCCAATTTACATACACAGTAATCAAAACATGTGTGCTCACACATCTGCATTTGGCCTGCATGCTTACCCACACATACACCATCCATGTGTCTCACACATGAAAGGACTTGCATGTGTCAGCCTCACAGCCCTGTACATACACATCCATACATGGCCCTACAAAACCACATGTACAACCTGCACACTACTGGCACACCACCACACACACAGCTTCCAATCAGTATGCATGTACACTTACTGCTCGACTCCAGACGTGTCTGTCTCTCAAGGACCTGGACGTGGAGCGCTGGGTGTATGCATTCCAGGACCCTCATCTGATGTTCCGACAGGTGGCCACGGCGCCCCTTAGCATCTGCTGCCTTCAAGAGGCGCCGGGCCCTGTTGAGGGTCCTGGACCTGAAGTCCTCCCAGCGCTTCTTGACATGTTGGAAGTCGCGGACTGCCACCCCTCCGCGTTGATGGCAGTCACGATGTCCGTCCAGATCCGAGTCTGTCCTTCCTTGTCGGTGGCCAACCTTCTGAAGAGGGCATCATACTGCCCCAGGACTTGATCCACCAGGACACCAACTTTGGTGGCAGTGAAGCTGGTGGCCCTCTGCCTCTCTGGCTGGGGGTTGCCAGTGGTGCCAGATGGTGTAGTGCCCGACATGGCAACCCCAGAGGCAGGTGTGGGTGGGCAACTGGGTCCTGGGGCTGGGCTGTGGAGCGATGGAATAGCAGTCGGGAGTCTTCGGTTCCAGCAGGGGTGTTCACAGCAACAGCACCCCGGGCTGACGTGCAGGCATTAAATGGCAGGGCACGTGGGCAGCAGGCAATCAGGCAGCAGCAGATGGCAGGTGGGAGCGTGCTCGGGGCTCTGGGGGGCAGTAATTCGGCCTTGTGGGCAGGAGCGTGGTCTTTCGTGTGCATACTCGTGGCCAGCTTGATACGGAGTGATTTGGCACGTGAAAATCTAGCACGTCAGTGTGTAATTTGAGGAAAGGCCGTTAGCGCGTAAGTGCGTCAGCACGCGTACGTGATTTTATTGGACGAAAGGCCCTTAGCGCGTAAGCACGTCTATGACGTGCACGCGTGGGCGTTTCCCTGAACCCGGGCGCATGTTACACATCCAAGAACTGCACGTCCGAGTGTCAGCTCGTGTAATTGGAGGTTAGGGCCAAAGCGCGTATACGCGGAAGTGACGTTGGACATGTGGGCCGGTTCAAAAGGTGCGTGTAGGACGTCATTTACTTGTACGTGCTTTTCGTGGAGAGCGAGTGGGTGAATTCTGTACTTCTTGTTGGTTCACACGCGATTTACTTCAAACAGCGTTTCCTCAAACAGCGTTCACTTCTTCTTTTGTCCTGTCTCCTCAGACAGTGTACAATTCTTCTTTTGGCGGGGTTGTTGCCAACGCGCACACGCGCGTATTTTTCACGCTCATTTTCCAGGCAGACGGTGAGTCGCGCACGTATTTACCAACTGTGCTTGCCCCGTGTGTCGCGTACCCCTTCAAAGGTCATCGTAGGCTGCTTGTAACAAGCGTACATTCATTTTTGTGTTTCTGGGTGCCACAGCGTAGTGCGGGTTAATTTTTCCACGCACGTGGTCTACGAGGGGTTGCGTGCACATAATTTTCTGTTTTTGGGGTGCCTGTGCGTGACCCGTCATCCTTCCCCAGGGGTCACATACAGCCTTGCTAGAGCACTAGGGTACGAATTCCATCTAGTACCCTACCCCTTTGACCCCCAATTGCCCAGGACAATAGTTTACTGCAACTCCCATACGCACAACAACATCAGTGCCATGATTGGGAGGCGACCAAGCGGTAAGGGTGGCAAAGGTGGCCGAGCCTCAAGAGGTGGCTGTGGTGGGCGCGGTAGGGGACGTGGCCGGGATTTGCAGGGTACCCCTAGCCCCCCATGTGTGGAAGACCAGTCAGGGACCCCCATGCCTCCCCCCATAGTTGAGGGAAACGTGGCTGACACCATCTCTGCTCAGCCCTTGTTGGACCGGCCCATTGTGGCACCTGACCTGGCAGAGGGTGACTCCCAGGCTGACTTCCAGGTCGCCAAGTCTAGGCCACGTGTGGCGGTGCAAGTTGGTGTCACCAGGCCACATGGATCAGGGGCAGCTATGCCATCTGCTGCCCTGAGTAGGCAGGGTGGGGAGGCTGCAGGGGCAGCTGCAGCTCCATCCACCCCAGCTCTGACTCTCCCAGCCAGGGCAGTGTTGGTCCCAGTCCATCTTGCTAATGTTCCCCCTGACTACGTAACGCTTCAGCCAATGCCTGCACCAAGTCCCATGCTCAGTGTGCATTCCCACACTCCAACTAGCCAGTCCACCGGTGCTCCTGCCCCTAGTGGCTAGAGCGGCGTAGGCCACTCAGGATCCCCACCACCTTCCAAAAAAAGAGGAAGAGTGCTTGTCCACTACAGGCTGATACCCCAGACACGGCTACGCAGTCCGGCAGGCAAAGGAAGCCTAGCTTCAATGATGCCGAACGTGATGCACTTGTGCAGTATGTGTTCGCACATGACAGCGAAATGTTGATCACTTCAGGGAGCAAGACCACACCTGCTCAACGTCAGGCACACTGGCAGACCGTCGCGGACATCATAAGTGCCCTTGGATTAGTGAGGCGCACAGCTGGTGAGTGCTACAAGCGCTGGAATGACCTTAAGCGCAGGGCAAAGAAAAAGCTGGCCTCAAGTCATGGCGCTACTCTGGTGACTGGAGGTGGGTCTCCACAAGAGGACATTGAACTCACTGTACATGAGTCTGTTGCTGGGACCTACGTCACAGAGGAACAGATCCAAGGTGTGGGAGAACTGCCAGATTACGAGGCATTGTCCAGTGAGTGCACATGCATGTGTGTGTGATCCATGTGTATGTTGTGTGTGTGAGGGGTTCTGATTGAGTGCCAGGTGAGGGTGTTTGTGTCTGAGTGGTTTGGGTCACCCATGTGCTTCATCCAAAACATTCTGCGCCCCTGGATTTTGGTATTACAGTATCCCTTCTTCCCACAGTAGACATTTTGTGCAGCATCACGCCAGTTGCCCTTTAAGTGGCATCTTGCAACAACATTGTTCCGTATTTCTCATTGTTCATTCAGGTTGATTGTTTCGATCCCCCCACTTTCACTACGCATTTCTCAGCCCTATTGTCAAACGACATGTGACATGCCTATGGTACATGCCATCTGTGTGATGGCATGTGTCATGTATGTGGATTGGACATGCCACTCACAGGCCAATGTGTGATGGCTCTGCTGGCCAGCATGCAGCTAATGTGTTGCTCTTAAATCTTGGTGTCATCAGTGTCTGACATTTTCCTCCCCTTCAAACTCAGTGACAGTGCATGCATGGGAGGGTTATAGTCATGTGGGACATGTGTCAATCAAGTACTGGTTCTGTAGCTTGTGAGGCCTAATTGTGTGCCATGGTGCTAATGCCTGTTTCCATTTTTTGTCTTTCATGTTTCTGCAGGGGATGACGCACTTGATGCTGTAGAGGGTGAGTAGATGGTGCAGACACCGGAGGGATCTCAGGCAGGACCGGGCACCAGTGGGGGACGGGGTGTGGTGGTGGGTGAAAACCCACTCTTGCTGCAAACCGTTCTCTCCAGGCGTGTCT
The DNA here is from genome assembly GCF_040938575.1 of Ambystoma mexicanum. NCBI lineage: Eukaryota > Metazoa > Chordata > Amphibia > Caudata > Ambystomatidae > Ambystoma > Ambystoma mexicanum. The sequence continues at coordinate 373,783,550 of NC_090926.1, read as the reverse complement.
CTGGGTGCACCTCCCCAGACCTCTATTCAGGTGTTGATTCGGATGATGAGACCTATGTGGCTTCGCAGGTAGGTGTTTCTGGGAGGGATTCTGTTCTGTCCGACCCACCTGCACCAGGGGTACAGCCCACTATGGGGATGTCAGTGTTGGTAGGTCCGCCTTTGGTGGTTACGGATGCAGGGCCACACTCCGCAACATCTGATCCTGTTCCTGGGCCAGCAGATCAGAGGGGGAATGCAGTCTTGCAGCCTCAGGCAGTGCCGACACAGCAAGGCACAGTTCGCCTTGCCCCAGACAGGTGTGGTGCCCGCCAACGCGGTGGACGTACGCCACCAGGCAATACTGCATGGGAGAAATCCATACATGGTATGGCAAACCAACAGGCAGCAGCATCTGAGATGATGGCTCAAGCTATGGAGAGGGTGGCCACTTCCATTGTCCCCCCAGAAAGGCAGATGGAGCAACTACAGCAGGCAACAGACTCCATTTGCCGATCACTCAGGGAGGACATGTTGGCATCCAACAGGGACAGACGGGCGGCCCTGGACACTCTGCGGGAAGCCATTTCTTTAGAGTCCCAGGGCCAGAGGGAAGCCCTGAGGGTAGAAGTCCATCACCTCAGGCATACTCTTGTGGACCTTGAGGCTTCCACTGTCACGCGGACAGAACAGCTGCTGGAGCGGCTCACACGTACGCTCTCAGCAGAGATGCAGGCAACTCGGGAGGGAAGTCCAGGCATCACGTCAGGTGGTGCATGGGGATCTCCGCACCATATTCCTCCAGAACGAGACCTTCCACACCCGCATGCTTGCTGTCATGGAGGACCAGACTAGGGCTTTGCGTGGGCTGCCTCCCATAGCACCACCACCTCCTGTGGCGGCAGCAGCACAGGGTGATGAGAGCGACCACAGCGATTCTGAATCTCTCACGATAGCTTAGCCGTGCAGGCCATGAGCCCATGGAGGTGTTTTTTTTCGCAACATCCACACAGGTGGCTGTTGGTGTGCACCCTGTCCTCGAACCTCCTGGGGGGCCTCCCCCAAACCCCCTGTCCCCCACATGGCCATTTTTGATTTTTGATTTTTGGTTTTTGATTTTTGAGTTTTTGTTACAGTGTGTTGCCTTGTGTGGCTCCCGTGGGCATCCACTGTATTCCGGCTGGGCACATGCAGGCTTGTCCTGAGTTTGGGTTAGATGCTTGGGTTCATGAGACACACACCCCTCCTGCTTCCCGTTTCCATGGGCTTGCAAAGGGTGTGCCCAAGTGACAGTGACTTACACAGTGACGTTGGACTCCCATGACATGTGTGGGCAGTCTGTAGTCAATACTGTGTATACATTCCTAGTGCATATCGTTGTAGTATTGTACACTGCATGGTGTATTAATGTGTGCTTGTGCATCCATGTCTCCCTCCTAATTTGCAGGTTCATTCCTCATGTCTTCACAGGGCCGTCTACTTTGGAGATGGAGTTCATGTTGTAAGCAGTGCACTTCCAGATTTGCGTGGCACCAACACTGCACAGTTGGAAGTGGTCGATGTGCTAGCATCACCAGGTTGTAAGACTACATATCCTTTAACTTAGTACTGTCATGTGAATGCTATATGTGGGGCTGGCTAGCTGCATTGTATTGTGGCAAGTCTTTGGTCATGTGTGTTGTCAGTTCTACATTAATGGGAGCATATTGTGTGTGGCCATTTTCCATTCGGGACACTGTACTTTGTGACACTTGTGTCATGTTTTGGGGATTCCTTTGTTTGCTCTCACATAGCATGACATGCCATGGTGTGTTGGGTGGCGGTGCTGGGGAGGTGTTGGGTGACATGGCACTGTTGTCATGTTGTATCTTGCAAGGGGGTAATGATTTTGGCAGCATAGAAGTGTGTCTTTTGATGACACAGCATTGGTGGTGTTTGTGTAGGTAGGGATGCACACAATGGAACACTTCCAGGTGAACAATCTCAGGCTGGTATGGTTGTGACAGTTGACTGTCACTTGACTCATCATCATTGATAGTCAGCTGGTATGTGCCAGGGCTGTGTGCACTCCACAGAGGTGTGATTTTAGGTGAAGTAATTAGCCACCAGCTGCGTACGGGCTGCCTCACCCCATGCCCTTTCCCCTCCCATGCGCAGCGGGCATGCATGTGGTTGTGGATGTGGGGGCACCACCATGTCCACGGGCAGGCCCCGGCGTGTTGCAACGTTGTGCAGGACACATGCTGCCACTATGATCCTGCACACTACTGGGGGAGCGTACAACAGCTGCCTGCCAGAATGGTCAAGGGAGCGAAAGCGTGACTTGAGCACTCCGAATATGCGCTCCACTATGCCCCGGGTTGCAATATGGGCTGTGTTGTATCTTACCTCGGGTGGCGTGGTGGGGTTCCGAATTGGCGTCATTATGTGGGTGCTCAGAGGGTAGGCACTGTCCCCTGGGGAGGTGGTGATGGGTATCATTAGTGGGGTTGTGACATTACTCAGTATCTGACATGCATGCATGTGCTGTGGCATTTATACTCACCGATCAGCCATGTATCGCCATGCCGCCCAGCTTCTAGGTCCCGGTTTAGGGTTGACATTCTGTAAATGAAACTGTCGTGGGTGGACCCTGGATAGTTGGCATATACTGAGGTGATGATTCCCTTGGCATCACATACTACCTGGACATTGATGGAATGCCAGTGCTTGCGGTTTCTATAGATGTGCTCAGATGCCCTGGGGGGACGTAGAGCCACATGGGTGCAGTCAATGGCACCTAGCACTTTGGGGAAGTGTGCCACCCCGTTAAAATCCTGGACGACAGCCTGCCTTTCTACAGGTGTTCTGGGCAGGTATATGTGCCTGCGTACTGATGGGCGTGCAGTCATGATGTCCAAGACCTGGTGTAGGCAGCGTGACTGCGTGGCCTGTGACACCCCCCCACTTTGGCACTTGTCCGCTGAAATGATCCAGTGGCCAAGAAGTGCAGTACATTAAGGACCTTCTCCAGGGGGCTGAGTGCTTGGGAGCAGAGGGTGGGGGATGTGAGGTCATCCTCCCACTCACTGACCAGGTCGAGTATTATGTGAGGTGGAAACCTGTACCTCCCATACACGTGGTCAACAGGCATCCCAAAAAGGCTGGTTCTGGGTGTAAAAATTCTGGCCCTGACTATCCTCCTCCTCCTCCTGCGGTATCCCACGGCCACTGCTGCTAGGAACGGTATATTCATCCTTGCTTCTGAGCTTGTTTGTTGTTTGCACGCACTTTTATGCTGCGCAGGTCGACGTATGCCTGCTTCCTGCTGGCGTAAGTGTTTCCGGATTAGCGCGTCTTTTTTGACATGTGCGTGTGGGCGTTCCGCGCATTTGCCTCCTGTACTTCCACACCCACCACAGTAATACACGTACCCCGCTCGCCCAGGCCCAATTGCGTGTAAAACTTCCCGCGAGCCCCTGAAGTACATGTACCCCGCTCGCCCAGGCCCAATCGAGTGTAAAACTTCCAGCGAGCCCCTAAAGTACAGGTACCCCGCTCGCCCAGGCCCAATCGTGTGTAAAACTTCCCGCGAACCCCTGAAGTACACGTACCCCACTCGCCCAGGCACAATCTCGTGTGAAACTTCCTGCGCACCCCCGAAATACACGCTATTTTTGACACAGCGGGTGTCCGTGTTTGTCGCGTACCCCTTTGCACGTCATTTGTCCTAGAGGGCCACAGTATGGGACATTCATCAGAGCTGTATATACGGCTTTTTGTTAGCGCACATTGTTTTAATGCGCAGGGATGCTACCGCCTGCCTTCGTGTGGCGGACATGTGTTGATGTACATAGTTGACTTTTGGTTTGTGTCATGGGATCAACATTTCGCTGCTGTGGGGTGAGGGTGCAAGGGGACATGAGTGGGACAACATGAGTGGGGGCCTGCTGGCAGGTTCCCTGTACTGCTGGGGGGTGGGGGTGCGTGCAAGGGGACATGAGTGGGGGCCTGCTGGCAGGTGCCCGGCACTGCTGGGGGGTGGGGGTGCTGGGGGACATGAGTGGGGGCCTGCTGGCAGATGCCCTGCACTGCTGGGGGGTGGGGTTGCAAGGGAACATGAGTGGGACATGAGTGGGGGCCTGCTGGCAGGTGCCCTGCACTGCTGAGGGGTGGGGGTGCAAGGGGACATGAGTGGGACATGAGTGGGGGCCTGCTGGCAGGTGCCCTGCACTGCTGGGGGGTGGGGGTGCAAGGGGATATGAGTGGGGCATGAGTGGGGGCCTGCTGGCAGGTGCCCTGCACTGCTTGGGGGTGGGGGTGCAAGGGGACATGAATGGGGGCCTGCTGGCAGGTGCCCTGCACTGCTGGGGGTGGGGGTGCAAGGGGACATGAGTGGGACATGAGTGGGGGCCTGCTGGCAGGTGCCCTGCACTGCTGGGGGGTGGGGGTGCAAGTGGACCTGCACTGCTGGGGGGTGGGGGTGCAAGTGGACATGAGTGGGACATGAGGGCGGGCCTGCTTGCAGGTGCCCTTAGTGCTGGTGGGTGGGGGTGCTGGGGGACATGAGTGGTGCCCTGCACTGCTGCTGGGTGGGGGTGCTGGGGGACATGAGTGGGGGCCTGCTGACAGGTGCCCTGCACTGCTGGGGTGGGGGTGCAAGGGGACATGAGTGGGGGCCTGCTGGCAGGTGCCCTGCACTGCTGGGGGCTGGGGTGCAAGGGGACATGAGTGGGACATGAGTGGGGGCCTGCTGGCAGGTGCCCTGCCCTGCTGGGGGGTGGGGGTGCAAGGGGACATGAGTGGGGGCCTGCTGGCAGGGCCCTGCACTGCTGGGGGGTGGGGTGCAAGGGGACATGAGTGGGACATGTGTGGGGGCCTGCTGGCAGGTGCCCTGCACTGCTGGGGGGTGGGGGTGCAAGGGGAGATGGGTGGGGGCCTGCAGGTAGGTTCCCTGCACTGCTGGGGGATGGGGGTGCAAGGGGACATGAGTGGGACATGGGTGGGGGCCTGCTGGCAGGTGCCCTGCACTGCTGGGGGGTGGGGGTGCAAGGGGACATGAGTGGGGGCCTGCTGGCAGGTGCCCTGCACTGCTGGGGGGGTGGGGTGCAAGGGGACATGAGTGGGGGCCTGCTGGCAGGTGCCCTGCACTGCTGGGGGGTGGGGTGCAAGGGGACATGAGTGGGGGCCTGCTGGCAGGTGCCCTGCACTGCTGGGGGTGGGGGTGCTGGGGGACATGAGTGGGGGCCTGCTGGCAGGTGCCCTGCACTGCTGGGGGTGGGGGTGCTGGGGGACATGAGTGGGGACCTGCTGGCAGGTGCCCTGCACTGCTGGGGGGTGGGGGTGCTGGGGGACATGAGTGGGGGCCTGCTGGCAGGTGCCCTGTACTGCTGGGGGTGGGGGTGCAAGGGGACATGAGTGGGGGCCTGCTGGCAGGTGCCCTGCACTGCTCGGGGGTGGGGGGTGAGGGGGTCATGCGTTGGTGATCAGTAGTGCAAGCTGATATGTGGTTTGCCTGGGGGGCATGCCCATGGTGGATGGGCTGCCTGCGGGACATGAAGTCCCCTGTGGTGTGGGCTGCCTGCAGGGGCCGTGGAGGGTGTAGAGGGATGACCCAATTCACGTGTAGGACTCCCCTGCACCCCAGATATACACGTACCCCACTCGCACAGTGCCTGTCGCATGTGATACTTCCCGTGCACCCCCGAAATACACGTACCCCGCTCGACCAAGGCCAATCGCATGTAAAACTTCCCGCGCACCCCAGATTTACACATACCCAGGCCAATCGCGTGTGAAACTTCACGCGAACCCCAGGAATAGACGCACCCCACTCGCACAGGGCCTATCGTGTGTGAGACTTCCCGTGAACCCGAGATTCACACGTACCCAGGCCAATTGCATGTGCAACTTCACACAAACCCCAGGAATACACGCACCCCACTCGCACAGGGCCTATCGCGTTTGAAACTTCCCGCGAACCCCTGGAATACACGTATCCTGCTCCCCCAGGCACGATCGCGTGTAGAACTTCACGCGCACCCCTGAAGTACACGTACCCCGCTCGCCCAGGCCATATCGCGTGTGAAACTTCCCGCGAGCCCCTGAAGTACACGTACCCCGCTCGCCCAGGCCCAATCGCGTTTGAAACTTCCTGCGAACCCCTGGAATACATGTATCACGCTCACCCAGTCACGATCGCGTGTAGAACTTCACGCGCACCCCTGAAATACACGTACCCCGCTCCCCCAGGCCCGATCGTGTGTAAAACTTCCCGCGCACACACGAAATACATGCACAAGCTAATTTTTCACACAGCGGGTGTCGCTGTTTGTCGCGTACCCCTTTGCACGTCATTTGTCCTAGGGGGCCACAGTATGGGACATTCATCAGAGCTGTGTATCCGTGCTTTTTGTTAGCGCATTGTGGCGCACATTTTTTTCCAGCGCAGGGACGCTACCGCCTGCCTTCGTGTGGCGGACGGGTTTGGGTCAGTGCGCGTCTTTGCCCGTGCGCTGGTTTACCCTATTCGATTCCATGAATACGTGTTGTAGACGAGCGTGTGGGCGTTCCGCGCACTTGCCTCCTGTACTTCCCCCATGACGCCCACATTTTCACGAGTTGTTCCCCATTCCGAGTGTTACGCCCCATGTTCCGCCTAATTTTGTTATGTGCGCCGCGCTATGTGCACTTTCGCTGTGGCCTTAGCGCACGTCGTTAGATGACCTGTGCACCGGCGTGCGCCGCGCACTTTTTCAGCGCACATCCCTGATTTTACTCGCGCACAGACTTCCATGAATAGATGTGCGCTGGTTTCCCTGCGATATTCACACTTGCACTACGATTTTCGCTCTTTCACTGCGAATCGCACGTTTTCGCACGCTTGCGCTGAAATTTTCGGCGCACATTAATTCCATGAATCAGCCTGTTAAGGTTCTTCTGATCCTCTGCTCTGCGCGCTCTGCCATATAGGGCACCTGTGAGCTCTTACAATGTATATTTCGCAGCCTGCCTTTGACTTTTTTTTTACATGATGACGGTTCAGGTGGGTGGAGTCACGAATAGTTGTGGGCGTGGCTTCGAATAAAATGCATCTCAGGGTTTTTGATTTTGCAGTCAGATATGTACCCCATAAAATACGAACGAAGTGCGAGAGGGTGTGGTTAAAATCTTTCTGAAACACCCTCATCAGTGACATGATCGGTACCAGCCCAATGATGTTGCACCGGCATGTCTTGTCGTACTCTTCCTGTCTTCCACGTTTTACCCTACCTTATCGACTCTAGCATGTTACTTCCGTGATTTCGCGACCTCTGGCGGAGGTAGATATAACATATTGCAAGATAGAAATGTTCTTGCGCTTTTTTACAGCTTGGGTAGTATCTCAATGATTCTACGTTAGGGAGCAGACCAATATGGAAATTAATTACAATGGGTTACATCTATTTCATTTAAAACAGTGATGACTTGGCTCCGTTCTTTTAGAAGCACCTGTTCAAGTATTTAGTACAGCAATAGATTTTACTTTTTTTCCCTCTTCAATGTTGGGCGCCGTTGTGTATGTAGAAAGCGTTTGCCACTTCCTGGGACTAGATCAAGGTAACCACGTGACAAAACATAATCATGTGACTCTCTGGCAGCCTCTGACAGCTCACAAGATGGAGAGAGTCGGCCGGTGAGATCTGGGGAAAATAAAGGTACGGAGCGGGGTATTCAAGGGCAAAAAGAGGCAACCCAGCTCAGGTTACAGGGCTAGCAATCCCATCCTAGGTAATGCGATGGTAGAAACAGCTCCTCCCGAAGGAATTTGAGGTAACCGCATGCCAGGGAATTCAGGCAGAGCAGATCCAGCGCATCTTTTCCGTGCCAGAGAATGGAGTGGTAGCAGCAGCACTGGCTGCAGGGAGCTCGCACTCATGAGCTACGGGGGCAGTAACCTCAGCACCGAATTCAGAGGCAACCTAATGCAACCCAGCCCACTGACCGTTAGAGGATGGCAGCATAATCGGTCCAAGGCTTTTAAGAAACTGGAACAGCCTCAGCCCTACTAGCTACATCCCCAACCCAGGGGCATAGGAGGACAGCAGCAATCCCAGCACAGGGAATTAGGGTAGCAGCAGCACCCTCAAGCCCATTGGTTTATGGGCGCAAAAGCAGCCCATTCCAGTAGATTCAGGGGCAGTCTTTAATCCCAACCCCAGGGGATTCAGAGGTTCGCAGCACCCCAAACCAGTGCATTAATTGGGCAGTAGCATCCCTAGCCCAGGGGATTAACGGGGCTGTAGCATACGCAGCAAAGGAGACTTTATGGTGTAGAAACAATCCCACCCTAGGGGATTCACGGTGTAGTAGCACCTCCATAGCAGGAGATTCGGGATGCAGTAGCATCTCCATCTAGGGGGATCATTGGGCAGCAGCATGTCCATTCTAGTGGATTCATGGGGCAGCAGCATCAACTCCCCTGCATTCATGAGGCAGCAGCATTCCAAACCAGGGCATTCATAAAGGAGCAGCATCTACAGTCAAGGGGCTAGGGGGGAGGGGAGGTCGTGGGGCAGCTTCCACCCCACTGTAGGAGATTAATGGGGAAGCAGCATCCCCATCCCACCGGTTCATGGGGCAGCTGCATCCCAGTTCCAGGGTGTTCTTGAGGGAGCAGCACCCGCAGCCCAGGGGATTCGTGGGCCACCAGCACTCATAGTCCAGAGGTTTAGGTAGCCAGCAGCATATTCAGCCCAGGGCATTTATGAGGAAGTAGTATCCAAAACCATGTGCATTCATGGTGCAGCAGCATCTAATGCCCAGGGCATTTATGGATCCGGAGTATCTGGTGGATTCAGGGGTTAGCAGGATCCCCAGCCCATGGGATTTGTGGTGCATCAGCATTCCCAGCCCAGGATGCAGAGGGCAACAGCATCTTGCCTCAAGTAAATGTCACCACAAGGAAAGGTTCACCTACAAAGGCCCCGAGTCCTGGAACAGTTTCCCCATTGACTTGAGGTTGGAACCGAACAAGAAGTCGGGAAAGCCTTGAAAACACTTCTTTCCCGGAAATAACCCACAAAACAATCTCCCTGCTTCTAAATGTACCCACGACCCGACATATTTTTACTCACGCACCCCTATATATGTAATGGTGCACTGTATGATGAAGTTAGAAATACTTGCCTTGCCCTTATTGCCAAAAAACATTAGGCCTATTGGCTCAAAATTGTAACTAAGAAATGCATCTGCTTTTCCGTGTACCCGGGACCTTGAATGCAAAGGTTTCTGTCAGTTGTTTACTCGCTTCTCTCTCTCTCTCTTTCCCTCACACACAATTTCTTATCCACCCCTCCCCTCTCCATCTCCTGCTACTTCAAACCAATCCCTTTGCTCTCTGGTGCCTTCCACCTGTCTACGTGTTGCATGTTATAAACAGCATAGATATATAAATAATACACAACTCAGAGGTTTTATGGGGCAGGGTCATCCGCATTTGTGGGGATTTAAGAATCAAGAGCACGCTTGGCCAACTGGATTCAGGGAGCAGTGGCAGCACCAGCTGGGCCTGGGAGGGGGAGAGGAGACATCCAGGCGAATCAATGGGCATGGCCTATTGTAGAAATGAAGATTCACAAGCTAAAACACTTAGGAACATTGTGGACTTCATGTCCTATACTACTCCGAGTACTGAGATGAGGAAGAGGGATCAAGAGTCCCCAAAGTGTGAGGTACGGTCTAGTTTTCATAATTACCCACACCTGAGCTGGACCTTTAAACATGTAAAGGCCTGTCGGGTGCGAGCCAAAAGGGGACAGCAGGGGAAGCGGCAGAACGAAGCAGAGACTGCGGCTGCTGCAGTAGTACAGCGGGATGCCGTGGGGGGAATATCCTCATTGCCCTCCATTCAAACAATAGGCTGAGAGTGCATCTGGATCAGCAGGGTTCCCACACAAAGTGGATTTCCGTGAGTAGGGTATTACGCCAAGGTTGTGTTTTGGCCCCGTTTTTATTTAGCCTATATATTTTGGATTTTAATTTGGCTCTGGACAACGTTGGAACTAATCCTCCTAAACTTGGATCAGTCTCTTTAAATTACTTGCTGTTTGCCAACGACAGTCTTATTCGATCTTACACCGGTTGGATTGCAGCGGGTCTTATCGGCTGTAAATAATTACTGCAATGGCTTCGACTTAACTCTTAGTGCAGAGAAATCCAAAGTTTAGATCATGAATCCAAAAGGATCTGTGACGTCTAATCCTAAAAGAAAAGGCTTGCAATTGCACTTTCTGGGAGGCTCCTTGAAAAGGTGGATCATTTTAAATATTTGGGAGCGACTGTTAAGAAGGATTTCTGAACTCTGACCTGGTGGGCAGAGGTCTAGAAGGCCAGCCTAGTTTCTTGGAACAGGGTAACCTTCTGGACAATCCAGACCAATCAAGGTGGCATTAACAGCGGTCAAGACTAGGTCTCAGAAAGGGTGAGGGTGACTGAAAGCCCACAATGAGCACACACAGTGAAGGACACTACAACTCCCAATCAGGTGTATATATCAAAAATACAAATACATTTTATTCATGGCCTTTGAAATCAAACACAAAGCAAATATCAACAGTCATACTTCAAACCAATACAACACCTCTATGAAACATATATACAGTTACCAAGTGGCCTAAAGGAATTGTCCACAGAATGGGTCCACAACCTATGGAGAGAGGGAGCAAACCGTGCAAATAGACTTTAGGCAGTTCTTCATCAATTAGTCCCTAACTAAGAGGCAGTCCAGTCCCTACGGTTGCAGGTTCAAGTGCGGCAATTGTGCGACTCTGAGGATTTCAGCAGCTGAGTTACAGCGATGGTTCCGTGGCAGGACAGTGGCAATTTCACTGCTCCTGGTGAAGGGATCAGGCCAGTTTCACTGCAGCAGGATTCAGGGCACAGAGGGGCACAGCAGCAAGGCACCTGCTAAGTTCGTCCCCACGGCTGGGTGACACGGTGACTGCGTGCACTCAGGTTCAAGTGTACTCTCCAAATTCCAGACCTAGGGCACCCGGGTGTATGAAACTCGGCAGGAGAGTGCATCGGAACCAGTGCCTACAATCTCCCAAGTTTCAAGTGTCAACTCGAAAAGGTGGGGGTTTCAGCTGGTCGGTTCACTGGATGGTCCCAGAGCACTTCCGAAGAGGCTCGCTTGCAGGTTAAGATGAAGATGCAGTGAATTCAAATGGGTCGAAGTGCCATTGCAAACCTTCTGGTTCGATCAGATGTAGAGGGGTCCTGCGGGACAACAGCGGGCTCAGGGTGCCAAACCTTCCAGCGGGTCACCAGCGGTTCCTCGACTCGGCTTCTTAGTTTCAGGATGCCTGGATCCTAGCCTAGGTTCAGTGCAAACTCAAGAGATCGACCTGGTATGGGTGCTTGGAGCCTTCTCTTATCCAGAATCTCCTTCGTGCCAAAACGAAGAGGACCCAATGGGAGATCTGCTCACGTACTGGCACACCGGACGTGGACCAATCACGGACCACAGTGGTCCCAGTCATTCCCAGCACATCAGACTCTGTCGCACCCAGGAAGTGTATTGGAACTAGACAGTCCAGCCCTCATCCTGGAGGCACACACACAAGGCATGCAGAAGCTCGCAAAAGCTTGGCATTTCGCGGGAGAGTGCATGACAAAATAAGGACTGACCCTGGTCTGCTCGACTTGGGGAAGGCAAAGGGACAAGATGGCCAAGAACAGAACAAAGAACCTTGTGGCTTGGCCATTTTGGAGCCAGGCCACCTTCCTGTGCCAACCGCGGTACATGCGGTTTGCATGGCAAGAAAGGGTTAGAAATATGCGAAAAGATAAGCTGCCACCAGCCCTGTCCGAGGCACATCTGCACTTCTACCAAAACATCATTTGAGGGAGTCCAGGGCCTTTGGAAATGAAAGGAAGACCCCAGCGCACTGTACCTTTAAGGTAAATTATGCACTGGTAACATATTGCAGAAAAGTTGCAACATAGGAAAGGACTAAGGGAAACTAAGTCTCCCAGTACTGACTGTCTTTAAGGGCACATCAGTTTCCCCATAACAAAGTGAGCGAAAACCCAGCGGAGTGAAGCAGACGGCTTGTCAGAGCAAAAAGTTGGGGGGTTCACATCTGGAGGGAAAATTACACATAAATGGGAAACTTTCCTAACAGCGACCATATCCGCTAAGGGAGAGAAACAGGCCCTAGTCAGGTCCACGATTCAAATGGCCTCTCCAGTAATTTCTCACTTGCGCATATTAGATTCAAGGTTTGGCAAATTTTCGTTTTTATTATACTATCATCAAAAATTAGTTCCTAAACTAATTTATGGTGCAGAGACTTTTTTCGTAAAAAAGAGACTGGGCCAAGGTGAAAGCAAGAATTTGGAGGGGAAATAAAATCGGATTCCCCAAGTCATTCCATTGCCCGCTATTCACCACGTGCTGGGTATTCTTTCCTTAGATTCACAAATAGCTTGGGGGCGTTTATGCTTATGCCAACATTTCTTGCTTCCTCCTGCAGGCTCGCTGTTTACTCTTTTTGACAATGTCATTAGCACTAATTCATGTCCAGTTTTATCACTTGGAGCCTTGAGTGTGAAATGTCACTGTGATTTCGGCTCATCAACAATTACTTAAATACTCTCTTTGGTTAGAGAAAAAATTGTTCTTAAATGACCGGGTTTTAAATAGGGAATTATTAAGTACATATACATTGTTTAATCATTTGTTGTATGATATCAGATCTTTTAATGCTTTGCAATATTTTTTATTGAGGCATCCATCTTAACAATGTCAAAATTGAATGGTAAGGTTAAAACTGGATTTGTTTTACACTGGAGATATCATTGGTGCCAGGCAAAAAACATCTAAGCATACACGGTTATGTTGCCTTTGTTTAAAAGCGGTGGAAACATTAGAACATTGGGTCGTTAGATGTAGGGAATTGGTTCAGCTACACAATCACTTGTTAAATTTGGTCCAACAGAAGACGAACTTTGGTCTTATATTTTATGGCAACACTTGTTATGCGACTCTTCTACTTCTCTTTGCATTGCTGCTATACGTTTTCTATTCTCTCTGTTTTAGATGAAAATTGTATGCTGAACTATGTATTGTTGGATTTTATTGTATTGCCATGAAACTGTTCTCTTTGCTGTAGTGTACAAATTCTTGATTTTAGTATTGTAATTTTTTTTATTTATGAAAAGCTTGTCTAAGCTATCCCATAAAATAAATAAATGAACTTGTGTCGGCCGTGACAAGGCATAGATCAACAGGGCTAGCAAAATCTACTAGCCCACTAGCATTGATGAGTAGTTTTTATGGAGGGTGAACACCAATATGCAGGATTCTCAACCTTGCTGGCGAGTATGGGGATGTTAGAAACGTATTTTGCATTTACTGCAGTTTGTAGAAACTGGAAAATGCAAATTTCACTGTGCATGCTTGGCAACATTGCACCAAATATGAAGTGTGCTTACGACAACATGCACCATTTTACAAAAAATACTGGTAAATATTTTGTCAGCAGTCACCTTGGGGTGAGTGCATTTCACTTAGGTTGAGTATGTAAACTAACGAACTCGCCCTGCAGGTCTAGTGGGATATTTTATAATTTGCAAGGCCTGATCGACCTGTCCAATGAGGCAGCATGCTGCACTGGTGACCTGTCTGCTCTCCTGAATCCCCCTCCTTTTCCACCAGGACCATCCTGAATGTCTGTTAGTTGTGACATAAGCCGAGTCAAAATAGATTGTCACTCTGCATCCCTGAGAGGCTCCTTGCGCTTCTATTAATGCAATCAGTTCCGCAGCCTGTGCTGAATAGTGCAGTATTCTGTACTAGCACTTCATATTCTCTGCCTACTAAGCAGACCACTGCGGCCCGTGTGCCTCTTGCCCATCACCTGGTCAATAGTCACTGACCCGTCAACAAAGAAAACTTCTCCGTCGTCAAGGGCATAGTCTCTTGTTTTTGGAATGTCATCATAAGGACCTTTGTATGTGGCACAGTCATGTACGTCATCAGTGTCAGTGATTGTTTCTGTCAAAAAGGTAGCTGGGTTCACTCTTTTACATCATAAGATGTTAATGTTAGGGTTGGACAGTATTACTTCATAGGCCAATGCTCTGTGTGTGGTCAAGGTGGATTTGGACCTTTCCAAAATAGCGAACGCTGCATGCTCTACCTACAGTTACTGAGCACCACGTCGTAATAGTGGCTGACTTCTCTATAGCAAAAGCTGCTGCAGCTAGAGCTTGTTCACACGGGAACTGGCCCTACATAATTGAATCTAACATGCTACTGTAGCATGTTAAGGGGCTTGTGGCCCATTGTGCTTTTCTTGGTTAGTACTGTGATTATCTGCCTGTCTGAGTGTGAGAACAGATAGAAGTCTTGTGTATAGTCAGATATTGCTAGGACAGAGTGCGTGGCAATATAATTTTTCAATTCTTGCAAACTAATGAGCATCTCCTCCATCCACGTGATCGTGCTTTTTGTCTTTTGGGCTTCTTTGAGTGCATGCAGTAGTGGTTGTGTGTACGTCGTGTAGTAAAAAATCCATGCCCTGCAATAATTACACCAACCCAGGAATGTCTGCATGTCCTTGACTGTCACTGGCTGAGGTTTGCCACGTACTGTTGTGGCGCGTTCTGGCATTATTTCCTTGCCACTGACAGCAATTAGTTGACAGATGTATAGTACCTCCTGTTGGCATAATTGTAACTTTGCCCTGTCCACCTTGTACCTTTTTCCAGCCATTAATTGCATCAAGACAATAGAGTTGTCACTGAACTGCTGCTTACTGTTACTGCACACTAACACGTCGTCCACGTACTGAATAATCATGCGTTGAACATCGTGCTTTGAACATGTATGTTCTGTGTTCCCCAAGTCTGCATGATGTACTCTGTTAACGCTACTGGGGGATTGACAGTACCCTTGGGGAAGCCGTATGTGTTGGAATCGCCTCCCGGCATGTGCAAACGCTTTGAGATATTGAGAGTCAGAATGCAATGGCACTGAGAAGAATGTGTTTTTTAGACCAATGACAGTAAAGTGGGTCGCTAAAGTGGGTATATTGCGTAGTATTGTAGCAGGGTTAGGGGCAACTGAAAACTCAGCTTGTACTATATCATTCAGAGGGCGTAAATCCTGGATCATACTCCAACTAGATCTGATGATCTTTTGATGGGGTATATAGCTGTGTTGCAGGGTGAATTAGAGGGTACAATAATGCCTTGGTGTAACAGTGCTGTGATGGTGTTGTTTATTCCCTCCTCTGCTTCTTTGGACAGTGGGTACTGCTTTACTCTGGTCAATACTGCTCCTGGCGTAAGGGTAATCTGTATGGGTGCAGCGCTCCATTGGAGCCCCACATCATGAGGGTTTGTTGTCCATAAATTGTCAGGCACTTGTGCTAAATAACAAATGATGGGATGCTTTCGGCCACAAACATAGGAACTGACGGTACTGTATCATTATCTTACATGGAACATAGACTGCCAAGACAATCTCTCCTTCGTCATCCTTGTTCTCAAACAAATCAGTGTCACTTCCTTTGAAGGCTGGGCTGGCTCTATGCGCCACACTGTTCACCACTCTCCACTGTCTCTGTCCACCCTTTAAGGACCACCCTTTTCTTTGCCACCAGCACCCGTTCCAGATCCAACAAAATGATAGTCCCTGGAAACATGTTCTTGGGGCTGGGCCGGCCTGAATAGGAAATCGGATGGTATTCGGCAGCACTTGTTAGCCCCTTGGGGCAGTGCACTGAACCCCGTAGATAAATAAATTGGGATGCACTGGTAATCCTCAGGCTGCTGTCTCGCACCACAGTACATGTATAACCACCATTGCTCTTATATGGCATATTCCTGGGGTGGAACACATTACTCCTCTCTCAGGAAACAATATATTCAGCATGCTGAGCACGTCTCATCCTACCAGGTTGACAGGGGACATTGTTGAGAACAAAAACGGTGCCCGTACTACCCAGTCTCCAAATTTGATGGCCAATTCTTCTGTGAATGGAACCAATCTCACTGCCCCAGAGAAGCCCTGTGTGTCCATAACCTCACCTGACAAAGGGAAATGACCCATGCTGATAGAAGATTTTGTTGCACCTGTGTCCACCATCACCATAAAGGGTTTATCTCCTATCTCCACGCCCACCAAAGGTTCCTCTTTAGGCTGGTAGTGACTGACAGGACTGGGCACGCTATGCACGCTATGTTTCTCTGTGGGTTGTTCTAACTGGGGTATGTGTTTGTCCCTGGGAAAACAAAGGGGCTGCCCTCCACCACACTCGCCCCTTGGTAATAGGTCACTGTGCCATAAGTCACTGCGTTGCTGTTAGATACTTGTGGTGCATGCTGCTGCATCAGCTGTACTGCATATTTGGGGGGGCCACTGGGTACTGGGCCTTGCAACTGTGGGAGGTGGAGCAGGTGGGCTCTGGAATGTGACACACTGTGCAGGGATCCTGGAGGTGCAGAGGCATAAGGCTGTTGCTGATATAGAGCTAGGCTTCCCTGCGCATATGGGGGGCATCTGGTAGTTACGGTAGTCACTGGCCTGTTGCTGCACTCCTGTGAAAAATTTCTCATCCTCTCACACGTCCAACACTGTCCCATATTTCCCCCCTAGGGGCCCCATCCCCCTGAATCCTCCCCTTCCTCCCTAGGGACACTGCTGATATTTTGGTTGCGACCCACTATTCCACTCGTAGGCCCCTCCCCATGTTGGTGCCATTCGCACTTTGGCGTGGACCGCCCTGTGCTCTGTCTGCGCGTCTTGTATCGCTGCTACACCGCCCTCTTCTCTAACTTCTTCTGAACTAGTTTCACTTTCTCTGTTTCTACTGGTTGGGTTGTTTCCTTTTCATTTTCACTCAGCCGTTTGCAATGCTGTATAATTATGGACTGTATCCCCACCCACCCCTTTGTCTCGATCCCCACTATCTTGTCGAGTCCCTTTTGCACCTCCTTGGGGAACCCTTTTTTAACCACGAAATGAAAGAATGGGATTGATCGATCCCATGACTTCCCCACCTCTACCCTCCACATCTCTTGTGCCTGTAAAATATACTGGGTGGGGTCTTCATCATCCCGCATTGTGTGCCGCATGATTGACATAAGGTCCGGAGTGTCTGGGTAGGCGCGTCGCAGTGACGTCCACACCTGCGCTCTGATGTCATTAAAGTGGACCCCATCATGAATATCCTCCCCTAAACGTACTCTGGGATATCCTGCTTTCACCCAAATGTCATCTGCCTGGTCCCCTAATATTGCAACAAATAAACCTTTTGAATCACCTACGGCCGGAGTGATGCTGGCTGTTTGTTTTTCAAATGCATAAATCTACTTTCCCGCGCCTGCCATGATGGTTGATGGGGCCTTGATCAGAATATTTTTATCCATGTGCTGCCATGGTACATACTGTCCCTCTCTGGTCCTTTATGGAACATGGGGAACTGTCCCCATTACATTTTTCACCTTCCTCTTCTCCATTTGTTTGCTTTTTGCCACTGACATGCGCCCATACCGGTTCCTCTACCTGGGCCCCCACAAGCTCTCCACTTATGCGTATATATAACATGCAGATCTTCTTTCTCGTCCACTGTGTCCCATTCCTCCGCCCCCATGTCCTTCTCTAACCCCCTCCTCTGATCACACTGTCCCATAATCTAAACTTCCTGCCCAGTGTCTTCCTCTTTTCCTATCTTCCTTTTCGATATGCATGTTTTTAATGGCCACACTATCGAGCATTCATCCATTGTAACTGGTGCCTTCTGTCCACCCCTCTCCTCCACCCTCAACCATGCCAATTCCTCCTATGTCCTCTTTAACTCCTCCTCCAACTCTTTTTGTGGTTTGTGATCGAAGTTTCCCTGCTCTTGCGCACGGCTGCAGACGCTATTGGGTTTGGGAGATTCTGATATTGGGCCAGTGTGGACGGAGGTGGCAGAGTGGTGGCTGGCAGAGGGACATATGTTGGGTTTGTGTATCCTGAGGCTTTGTGCGTGGGGTAGCACCCTACTAGGGGCTGCTGCTGGTCTAGGGTGCCTGTGCTAGTGACACAGTTGACTGTAGGGAAATGGGTTCCTGTGTAGATTAAATTATATTTTATTTGTATGAGGCATGGGGGTGATTTGTGTCGGGGGAAAAACGATGGAGGTGGGCTGGCCCCGTCTTGACACAATCAGGTGGGACTTCTAAGTCTCCTACCATCTTCCACAATTCTAGCACTACTTTTCTTCAATATTTTTCCCCTTATATTTTGCTGCTAAAAACGTGTATATATGTCCTAAAGCCTACTTGTTATTCGTCCCTTGTTCAGGCAGTGATTTGAACATCTCCCCTCCCACCCCCCTTGTCTATGCCACCCACTGTCTGTGGTACTTAATTATCTTCTTCTTTTACAATGGCAAAGCTGCACACATATATACTCTAGTGGAGTTGCCGGGTCCATGTTAGCCGCCCCTGCCACTATGTTAACTATATAATAGTTGCTTATTCAAGTTCCAATCCAGTGTTACCTGGTTGTATCGTTGCCCCATCCCTTCCAACACTTCCCCCTGCTCCCCTCGTCGCAACATGCCACCGGTTCACCCCATACCCTAATCTCCCACCAATATGCCTCACACTCTCTCACACCCACACTCCACTTTGCTTCACAAATTCTAGACACCACACCTGGACCTCTCCTTGGTTCGCTCCAATACAAAAACAACCTCAATATAAAACACCAAAAATACTACTTTTCGTTCCCCCACCCCCTTTATATTGGGCGGGGAGATCCCAGGCCCCCTCAGTATATGGAGCCTCTACCCCTGTTCCTTTTTTTTCCTTAAAGATCCAGAGCTTGCCCAATCGGGAAGGATCCCGTTACTCCATCATCCTTCTTGTTTCATATAATAATACAAACTAAGTCAAAGCCAAAATGACACCTGGTTTCTCTACTCAACACCCACACATCAGTCGCTCCATGACCACTGTCTCCTTGTTCACCAACAGTCGCTCTTATCCCTCTCCTCTCCCGAATTACTCCGTCACTGGGTCCCATCAACAGCCTGCACAATCCGGGAGCGACGCCACGCTGCAAAGAACAGACAGGAATCTTGGCAACATGGCTCCTGTAAACCTCTCCAGGTTTTGCATAAGGGACTGGTCATTGCAGGTAGGTGCGGCCCCTCCAGATTTGGGGCCAGGAATACTCTGTCCCTGCAGAGGGTCTGGGTTCATGTCAGGGTCACCAAATCTGTAGGGCAGACCACCAACAACCAGACGATAAAAAACAATTCTCTAAGGAATAAGACTTGGTGCACCTCTTGCAGGGATAGCATGGTTTATTTCTTATACAGAAAGGCAAAATATGTCAGTGGGGGCATTTAATCCCAACTTCCACGTTGCACACTGGTTAGTTCAAAGTATGCAAGACATTTTAAAGGACAATTTCATCACATGTGACGCAACCAGTATATAGTGTTCATTCCCCACCCTCATTGGCAACCCCCTATATACATAACATCAGTTCCCTATAGTGCCTCGGTCCATTGGCTGCATCTACTCTATGCCAATCCCCTTCCACGTGGCCTTGGGCCTTGCCAACTTGGGTTCTATGAATATGATGGGCGGGAAATTTAAGAATGTTTCCCTCCCCATGGGCAGCTTACATGATGTAGTTGGACATGAGCTCAGCGGATACTTTTGAGGTCGAATTGGCCCTCAAAGAAGCACCACTCATGAGCCCAGACACGCGAGCGCCCCCGCCATTCCTCCCCATCGCAAGTCTGGATTTTTTGGCCTCACCCCATGCACCTCATAGTACAAATCACCGGACGGCGTGCTCTGTCCTCCTCCCTCCCGGACCCCCTTTTAGCAGCTGCCCAGCCTCAGGACTTCTCCTACGCCTCTCCGTAATCGCACTAATCAATCTGGTTGTGTTGGATTTAAGGGTGCTGTTTCTGGGCACCTGGTAGTTCAAATAGGATGACCAGCCTCCTGCGGGCGCTAGTGCCCTAAATCTGGGTTGGGATGTTTTGGCAGCTCAAGACCTCTGCCCAAACTCCCAGGAGTTTGTCCTTCGGAGACAAGCGCACCCCTACCCATGCTCGGCCATTCACATGCCTTTCTGATTTCACATGCCTGCAATATGAGACAATGAATGGTTTATCTATCAGGGCTGAAGGCCTTTTTGTCTAATGCCTGGTGTGAGGGGTCAGAAACATGAGGCAGACAACTTTATGGAGGTTTTTCAAACAATGCCATTTTATTAACTCAAAATTTTGGATAAACACCTCACTTTCCCTACCCTGAAGAGGATTTCCGAGCCTAAAATAAACTAAAGAAAACACTCTAACAAAGCGTTTCTGACCCTCACACTTGAATATACAACACATCAATAAGGAAATACATGACAATTCAACAACAACAAATCCAGCCAAATAACATTAAGTAAAGTCTATACAGCTACGTTGGAGATAAACCAAGGCCTAAACCGAGTAAGATTGAGTTCAACACAGATCGTTGAGCTATCAGACAGGTTAGTAGAGGCCAATGTACGAGGTGACAGCCTGATTAATTACGTTCCATTTTAGCACAATTTCACTCACAACCAAGTGGCTTCAAAACAGCTCATCTTAAACATAAACATCCATTTAGTAGGAGAGTCCTTATTGAAAAGAAAAACTTGTTAGAAGAGCTCAGAAAACTTAAGAAGGATTGTTCATTGATGGACTTCAACAACAATATGAGAACTGGTTGATTTCGCATGAACTGATTCGTGACAAGATCAAGCGGAAATCATGTTAAAAGTGATATACCAAAGCCAGAGTCGTGAAACCTGGTTGTAGTGAATGAATCAGCTTGGGTGGAGCACTTCACTAAAGTATTTAAAGCACCATCAGATAAAGATTTGGGCCCACCACAAATCCCGGATTCAGCATAGAATTTTGAGTGGGACAGCTCTGACATGGAGAATGCCATCACAAGGCTTAAAAACTCCAGAACACTTGGCCCTGATGGGTTAACCAACCTAAGGCTAAAGGAAAAACAAAAGTCAGTGGGCCTTATTTATTAAAAAACTTCTCGATCAGGTTTCAAAGACAAAACAAATTGCAAGCTCTTGCCAATCGGCGATAGTGGTTCTGATCATTAAGAAAGGAGATCGAACAGATCCTGTAAATTACTGTCCGATTGCCTTGCTTGATGTAATTGGGGAAATCTTTGCGTCTTTTTTGCAAAATAAATTGGGCAATGGACATATGGACAATAACAAATATTGACGACAAGCAGACAGGTTTCACCAGAGGCGTTGGTGTAGAATTAAACCTCACCTTATTGAACCTCTTAAAACTTGACGCATTGAAAAACAACAAAAAACTATTTCTAGCATTCATAGACATGCGTCAAGCATTCAACCGTGTTAATAGAAGGCGATTGTGGACCAAACTACATAGCTGAAATTGTCCAAGTGACTTATTACAAGCCATTATACAACTGCTTTCGAACACTTCAATTTATATGAGTTTAAATGCAAAAGGAGAACTGACCGAAAGAATTCGAACAGAGAGAGGCGTGAAGCAAGGCTGCCCTCTTGCAGCCTTAATTTGGGTTTTGGTCGATACAACTCAAATAGGGCTACAGCGTCTATTATCAAAGTTAGACTCTTATCTCGACACAAATGACATGGAAATAAATATCGAAAAATCAAAATTTTAGTCTTTGGCACACAGCTCTGAGTAAGAGGAAAAAACTTCAAGTGGTACATAGCTGGGAGACCAATAGAGAGAACACAAAACATAAGATACCTTGGGACCATTTTTTTGTTTGTAACAACTTTATTTCGGTTACAGCATTATCTATGCATTACATGAGTCCACAGGACCCTCCTTGCATTTAATATGCATGCAGCTTGCTCTGTACCCACTCCCCTCTGTCCCTCCCCTCCTTTAGTTCATGTTGTCCTGGTGGGTAGGGGACCCATGAGGGCTCTGAGGGCCCAGAAAGTTAATACTTTGATCCGAGAATGGCAGTGGACTGAAGAGTTAGTGCGGAAAATGACCAACTTGAAACTTCAAGGCGCAAAACTCCATCGTGAATACGGAAAATTCATGTTTACACCTATATTGATGTTTTACCGGCAGAAAGTGGTGGCCGCCATAACGTTTGGAAGCAAAGCCGGTTGGAGTATCAATTGCACTCTGGAATCAGTTAGAAGGCCAATTCTGGCGAAGAATTCTAAAGTTGTCCAAAAGTGTCTCCATAGCCGCCATTCGATATGAATTGGGACTACAGTCCTTGAGTTCGCTAGTGCTGTGGAAATCAATGTCCCTGTGTTGAAAGATGACAATGAGCGACTCAGTTCGTCCATATGAAATCTTAAAAGAATCTTTGGATAAACCCTATCAAGGATTATTAAAAAGACTGGTATGGCAAAATTCTGTATGCTCTCGAGCGGGTTGGGCCGAGCCTCGAACATTTGCATTCAAATCCATGTGCAGTGAAAAAGAAAGTGATGTACTGTGAGTGGATAAATACCATCAACCAGAGAGCCAATTTAAAATCGAATCTTGATTTGAGTGCGGAAGCGTGTCGCGTTAATCATCTTCAAAGTTATCTGGAACATTTTTCCTCGATATTTCACTGAGATCAATTCATGTGGATGAGATTAAACCAAGAAAGAGATATTGTTGTTAAAACATGATGGAAAAACCACGAATAATCAATGTCGATTTTGTCAGTCAGAGGTTGAAACTCTGAAACACTTAGTAGTTGAATGTTTAACCTTAAATTCTATAAGAAAGGTGGCCTTGTGGAAATATGCTCCTATGACTTGAGAGTTGGATCATTGGTGGTTATATATTTTGTCAGGTCACATCCAGATGTTAACATGTGCTATTATCAACTATCTGAACAGCTTATTAAAGAACGAGGTTTGACTCGATGATACCAAGGGACTAGATTAATCATGGGGATGTATCAGTTCCAGTGACCTTCCTCCTTGATGTCTTTAAATTCGCCCCAAACTAATTCAAAACATTTTTACATGTAGTATGATATTAATCAACTGTATTTAGCCAATGGGTTAACGATGGCGAGAAATAGGTTGATAATGCGCATAAGTTGGAAAAGTTGTAAATTGGTCAAACTGAAAGTGAACGTTGGAACTCGGTATGTTACATGCCAAAGATTTTCTTCTTTCTTTTGTAAAAGTTTGTAATAAACTAAACACAAATAAAAATAAAAGTAAAAAAACAACAAATATAGCAGTTCACTTCACATTGCAATAGCTGCTTCTCCTAATAACCTGGGTGAATGCCCTTCCCACAGATTCAAGCAGACTTTTGTTTGATTGTTCAAAAAGGATAAGGAAGTCCTGCCTCATTAAAAAGTTTCTCTTCATCCAAGTTGATAACACAAGAGTTCTAATTTGTATTCCAGGTGAGACACACTTATTAACACAACTTCTTCCTTACTGCTTGGACTCAAAGTCTTGAGACGGCTTCTTGTCATTAACAATGTCCATTATAATGAAAGACCTTGAAACAGTTCCTCGTTGTGAATAAAGAATACCTCAACAACAAAGAATATTTCAAAGCTTCATTGATTTCAAAACAAGTGTCTTTGTCAGGATAATTTGGCACCATGTTTCATTTCAATACTACTTCATCAAAACTCTCAAGTGATTCTTCAAATGGCTTTGTCATAAGGTTTTACCCCACCACAATACTTTCAACAACATTCACCTGGTTTACTCCCATGCCAGCTCTATAACGTCTGCTACTCTTCATTCTGATGTACACTCATGCCAGAATAGAACCAATTGTTGCAACAGTTCTTGGACCTGGTATCCTCTCTTGTCAACCCAGACAAATCACTGCAGCTCTCTGCATGGGTATACTCGCCTGCCCAAACAGGACCTATTGGTACAAAGTTCCACAGTCTTGTATACTCCCTTGCCAGACCAAACTACTAGCTTCAAGTAATTCTGTGGTGCGGGTTAACTTCAAAGATTTTACTAATGTCTTCTGCTTCATAATTTTGTTTAAGGATTTCTTCAAAGGCAATAAGAATCCCACTGGTGGTAATTACTACACCTATGGATTTGCCACACGCAAGACGGGCATTGCGCTCCTCTTCCTGAACCTCTTTTATCAGAATGGCAGCCTATCTGCCACTCTTGTTTCACCTCTGCAGTATTCACCAAATGCTGATAACAGTTCTTCTCTTTCACACTTCTTTGGCAATGTTTGTTTAAACCACCTCTCAGTAGGATGTCTTTTTACATGTGGGCAATGTATTTCACTATACCTATAAAGGCTCAGTGGTCTTCTTTTGGCTTGGGCAATACTGGTTGTTCAATTGCCTTCTTATGTGTCTTTATTAGCTTTGCTAATGGTGGTTTACAATCTATTTCTATATATTACACCTACTTTTACTGTAACACAATGTTTCATAATTACAGTCTTTGGCTCAAAGGTTTAAGTTGTTCTCGTGTATCGATTTTAAATCGGCTTGGTACGAGTTATAATTTTGTAATCAACTTCTTTTATATTAGTTCGGTATTAAAAAGAATCAAGAAGGTCTGGATTTTATCAACGGGCACACTGGCGCGCTCCGGGGGTCACAGTTCTACAGTGAACTCACTGGGACCTCGCATGCATGTCTGGTTGCCTTCCTGTTTCCAGCTCCTCCGCTTCCTAGCTGCTATGCCATGCTGCAATCTCTGGTACGGCATCCTGCTGCTCGCGTCTTTCACTTTCAGAGCTTCTGCAACTCTCCCAACGTTCTGGGGCTCGACTGCTACACGCAAAAGTCCTGCATGGGGAGAAGTGAAAAGAAGGTGTGCTTTCTGCTACGCGACATCTGTAAACAAAGTGCTCACATTATTCCCAGCGTTCAGGTGCTTGCCTGCCACCTGCAAATGCTTCACAAGGAAAAAAAGGTGCACTTTCTGCAGCGCGAACTCTGCAGACAAATTCCTGAGCCCCAGCAACCCTCTTGGGAGCGACATTTCCTTCTCTTGCCGCGGTCATCCCGGCTCCAGCACGATTCCTTCCTCTGCAGTTTTGTGGAGAATATAAAACTCCTCCACCCACTACTACTACTAGTGCCCTCTTGCTGCTGCAACGGTTTCTGCTTCCACCGTCTTGATCTCTCTCTAATGGCTTACACCTGAGGGGGCCTTTTATGCCTCACAGCTGCCCTCCGGTGTGGATCATTAACATGAGTGTGCTGCATTGCACACTTTTTGTGCCTCTACAGCCCTCTTCTTCGTCCCAGCACTATGGGGATTCTGGGACTTGAAGTCCCTAACATGGAAATCAGTTATTTAAACAGTTTCTACTTTACAGTAGGCTATTAGGGTATTGGAGTCTTGTGGGGAAATTACAAAAGGGGTTTCCCATTCCTCCTGACCTGATTCCCCTCTCATCTGATGCTCCCGGCTAACACCGCCCCCAGGGTCAGGATGATCAGAATCCGTCTGCATGTCCCAGGTCAGGTTTCCTGGGTGAATCATCTCTGATTTATCTCTGATTTATCACACTGGGCTGGGAACAGGGATGGGAAAGTGCTGTGAGACTTGGTGCCAGAATGCGCTGCTGCTTTTACCGCAGCCTGTGCCAACCTAGGCCTTAATCATAATGTGTAAGAGTTGTGGGAATGACAAACTCTGGATAAGTTGGGCGCTGGTAGGGTATGGTGGCCCAAGGGTCGCTTGTTGAGCGATTAGATCAATTGTATGGTCCAGTCAGGTCATAGTCATTAATTTGTTTATTTTTGGTTAGTTAGCACCAAAGAAAACATCATTGTACAAATGAAATGACAAGGTTTTGACATGGTAACTCGCTACACAGCCGACGCGCGTTTCAATCTAAGTCTTTTTCAAGGCTGTGATTTGGTGATGTTGTGATGTGCACCGTGAAGTGACATAGGGATACCCATTGTTTATTTATAACATATATATTCCATTCAATATGCATGTATTTAATAATTTGTTCCAGTCATGAGGAAAGGAAGCACATTGCGATAACAGATTAGTAATTTAACAAAACCCGTGATCATGAGTGGTGGTGACGGGTAAGTGACAGTGCAGAACATATAGCAATTGATGGTTACATTTAGGCATGACAAGATGTATAGTTACAGTGTGAAGTCAATTGAGACAGAGTAAGAGACAATGTACCAAGGGAGAGAAAGAAAAGGGAGAGTCAATTAGTTGAGTCAAGTGCCAAAAGAATTTGGTAAAACAACCTAGTTGGGTAACTGTAAAGGAAGCAGATTCTTACCTAATTAAGTTGAAGGGTGGAATTACTGTAAGCTGGTCCTCCCAGGTAAGGGCGCCAGGGGTGCTGGTTAGCAGATCTGAAATAGATAGATAGGGTTTTCAGCAGGGATGGGACCCATGGACGAATGGCCGATGTTAAATACATATCAATGGGAGAAGTGGGGTGTTGGGTAGTAGCAAATGGGCAGGAGGCCGGGGAGGGACGTCTAAGAGGGGGCGTCTGCTGAGAGGCTTACCGTTGGCCGGGTCCGGTGAGTTTGTTGCGTGCGAGCGTTCTCGGGAATCCGTGTGCTGTGGATCAGCCCTACTTGCGGGAATTTATAAGAGCATGACGCGGATTGGTTGGTTAGTCAAGAAGTGTGATTGGTCTAAAATGGCCGTCCCGCGTCATAGGACCTGTCATGGTTTACGTCAGAGGGGTGAAAATAGAATGTAGGAATTGTTTGGCGGGGGCCAGAGGGGTTGGACATGTATCCCAACACCTTTACAGCATTATTTTTATTGTACGAGCAATGTTCACACTAAAATACACACCCATACATGTATCCAAGCACAATCATGTCTGAGTGGATTAATGAAATCCAATGGAGGCAGAGATTTTGTGTGTGTGGGATGAGGAACGATGAAACGGTAACAGCCTGTCTATGTAACCAAATATGCGGTAGCATTGCGCTTTGTTGTTCAAAGGAAGTTCAGAGAATGTTGGTTCCCTCATTTTTTCTTGTTTATCAAGGAGACCCCGGTTGTTGACTCTGGCCTTCCGAATATCACAACATAACCCAAAATATTTAGTCAATCTACTTAGCACAAACTACAGACTATGTGTTATGTTTCTGAGTAAATGAAAGGATTTATTTTTACTCAACCCGTTGGTGCCACACATGCACAAAACCTGGACCTTTTAAAAATGAGCAATCTTAAGTCACATGTATCGTCCACAAGCACAGAACGCACACTTTCTTGCTTTCCAAGAGTCAAATATTGCTCGGCATTGGTTAGTGGCGAGTGCAAATTCCGAGGCCTGATTGAGTTTGAGAACGTAAGGCATGAGAAGGTCTGTAGATTGAGACTAGTGATGGATAAGGAGGAGCAAGGCTGCGAATGCATTTGAAGACGATGAAAAGAACATGAAGAAGATGACAGGAGAGGAGTGTAACAAAACGCAAGGGAGCAAGTTGCTAAGCAGTAAGCCCAATTAAAATGTCAGAGTAGTCCTCAAGACGAGATAAGAGCTGAGCAGCAATGCTGTACGATTTGCACCCTTATTTCGTCCATCTCATCAAATAGGCGGCACGACATGGTTAGGCATCGCATGCGCGCATAGTAGGCATCCAATGACTGCCGGTTCCTCATGAGCTTGACGCAGGGGAAATTGCTCATAGTCACGGTTGCCAAGCGCGCTGGAGTACTCCTGAAATGCCTATTTGGCAGCGCTGTACGTGTTGTCGTTGGGCTGCAGTGTCTTGAATATTTGATGCACTTTACTGCCTGCATGAAAGAGAAGTATAGCTTTCATGGATTTGTCATCAGTCTCTCTGGTGGTTAATGTTAATGTTAAAGGTCATTTGTACCGCGCACTATCACCACCGAAGTGGTCCCCTGGCACTCTGGCGGCTCTGAAAAGGGGAGGAGAGGGGGTGGGTTAGTAGGAATAAGCTGGAAAAGTGCAAGAGAGCAGTGATGTGCTGTTGGCAGCCTCAGCCCGGTGGTTCCGTCGGCCGGGCTTGGGGTGTTTTATGGTCCGTAGTCGTCGTGTGCTGTTGTGCAAGGCTATGTGTGGTTTGTTTTGTTGTTGCATTGTTGTGAAGTTTGTGCGGATTGCTGCGTTTAAGGCTTGTGGTTGTGTTTGGTTATAGTTTGAGAGGTGTCTGCAGAGGGATGGAGTTGTTAGTTGGTTGGTTAGTTGGCATTGCTGTCCTTGCAATTGTGGGATTCCATCTAGGTCCGGTACATGCTAACAGTCACATTTCTATCTAGATGCGACGCAAGCTAGGGTTCATAATTCTAAGTGTGGTGCATGCTAAGAGTCACATATGCTAATGGTCCCATTCCTGAAATTCCATCCGAGTGTGGCATATGCTAACCATCATATTTCTATCTAGATGCGACGCGGGCTAAGCTTGGGAATTCCATCTGAGTGTGGCATATGTTAACCATCATATTTCTATCTAGATGCGACGCGGACTAAGCTTGGGAATTCCATCTGAGTGTGGCACATGCTGACCATCATATTTCTATCTGGATGCGACGCGGACTAAGCTTGGGAATTCCATCTGAGTGTGGCACATGCTGACCATCATATTTCTGAAATTCCATCTAAGTGTGATATCTGCTAACATTCATATTTCTGTCTAGATTTGCGCAGACTAAACTTGAGAAATTCCATTAAGTGTGGCACATGCTAACAATCACGTTTCTGTAGTTACCTCTAAGTGTGGTATATGCTAGCAGTCACATTTCTGCAATTCCATCTAAGCGTGGCACATGCTAACATTCATATTTCTGTCTAGATTTGGCGCAGACTAAACTTGAGAAATTCCATTAAGTGTGGCACATGCTAACAATCACGTTTCTGTAGTTACCTCTAAGTGTGGTGTCGAAGTGTGGTGTCGAAGAACATTTCAGGTCTTCTAACCCACATGTCCTACAATGGCCCCAATGTTGCTGGTGCTCCTGTAACATCAAATAAGGCAATTGGGCATCCCATGAACACTCTGGTAGCACTGCATGGGGCGCTTCTACTTCCCCCACCAGCTACGCAGGATGCAAACACTGGTGTTCTTTTGGCCATGGCCGTGTCAGAGTCCTCCTCCAAGTTGACATCTAGCATCCTTGTGGTGTGTCCAAAACATGTAGGGCATCCTGGCACAGTGATGCAACAAACTATCCCTTAGGGCCAGCCCCACCCTCTGGGCGCGCAAGCCCCCCATACCCCCAATTTAGCGTGGGGCCTGCTAGCCAGGGTGTCTGGGTGGGCCCAGGAGTGTAGCCTGTCTCTCACCTGCAGAAGAGGGGCCACTGAGGAGATAGCTGGCTGCTGCACATACCACCAGGCAGAGTGCCAACAGGCTGCCCTAGCAGCACTACCCCCCTTCTTGGGGCCTCTTGCCAGGAGCAGAGAGCACTGAGAGCGCCTTGTGTGACTGAGAGCGGCTTCCGGGACTGAGAGCTGTGCCTGCCTTACCTGCAGCCTGGAACAGCCGATGGGCCTCTGCCGCTTTGCTTCGTGCGCTGAATCCGTGCTCCCAGCAGATCGCAGCAGCAGTGGTAGGTGTTACAATGCGCTGATCCCCGTCAGAGTCCCACGTGAGCACCGCCCGACCACAGACTCACCCCAGCACAGGTGCGTTTCGGTTCGGGCTCCCCTGTCGCACTTCTATGGCTGGGAATGCCCAATTAATTTATGTATTTATTTATACAGCACGCGGCAGAGGCAGCATCACACTCCTCCTTTTTCATAACAACGAAACACATGAACAAAGGATTACTACCTACCACACATAAAGGCACACTGCACACTCATTTCCCCGGAGACCCCTTTAATTGACAGCCACCCTGGTTCCCTTGTAACTGTCGGCCCCCGGAGGTCAATAACACACTACCAGTTCAATTAGTCCATCACATAGTCAGTGAGACGTCCTGTCCTCGGGGGGTAGCCCCTGCCAGTCTCCCGCATCAGAGTTCCTTCAGCCGACCCCTCCTGGGTCGGAGATCCCGACAGAAGAACCGGGCCGCCTCCCTCATCCGGCACCTCCTCCATGTCCATGTTTGACGTTGTCTCTGCCCAGTCTTTTAAAGAAACTAGCATTGCGGGTGATGGAGGCTGTTCCATCTGACGCGGTGACCATCGACACCTTCACCGCCACCACATCCATTGGTCCCGGCTCATACATGAGAGACGGCTTTCCTTGGAGGTGTCGGTTCCTCACCAACACCTCATCGCCAGGAGCCAGTCTCTGGAGCTTCAAACCCCTGCAAGTGTTCTCGAATTCTATCCATTCTTTTCTCTCCCTTTCCACCTGCTCGTTGTCAATGACGGCGGGCTCGCGCTACCCCATCTCTGGCAGAAGGCCCCTCAGGCACCGTTGAAACATTGCTTCCACTGGCGCCACCCCTGTGGATGTGTGTGGGGTGGTCCGGTATTCCCGCAGAAATGCATACAGTGCCCTCTGCAGACACTGACCTTCACCCTGTGCAATGCGGAACACCCTATTTAAGGTTTTCATCATGTGCTCCGCCTCGCTGTTTGCTGTGGGCCACTGTGGGGCGACCTTCCGGTGGTGTATCCCGTACCCTCTCATCTGGTCCGCAAAACTCTCGCCCTGAAAGGGTGCACCCTTGTCCGAGCACAGCAGCTGGGGCAGTCCGTGG
The DNA here is from genome assembly GCF_040938575.1 of Ambystoma mexicanum. NCBI lineage: Eukaryota > Metazoa > Chordata > Amphibia > Caudata > Ambystomatidae > Ambystoma > Ambystoma mexicanum. The sequence continues at coordinate 373,752,929 of NC_090926.1, read as the reverse complement.
GTAGCAATGTCCTTCTCTATTGCCACCACCACCTTTTCAAATGCCACTGACTCAACGAATTCCACCTCTGGGTACCAGGACCACTCATCCACGACAACCAGGAAATGTGTGCCCCTGGTCGTGGATCCAAAGTCTGTGTGAACCACCTCCCATGGTCTTGTTCCACGCAGCATGGTCTCTGTGGCAGGCTCCTTCAGTGCTGGCGACGCCTCCTAGCACCATACACATGATGCCACAAACTATTCCACCTGCCTTTCCAGCTCCGGAAACCAGACCTTCTGACGAAGGCGGGCTTTTGTCTTAGCCGCGCCCTGATGTCCTTGGTGGGCTAGCTTGATGATCTGCTGCACCTTTGTCTGTGGTACCACTATCCGATCTCCTCTGAGTAGTAAGCCTGCCTCGGAGAACGCCAGCTCCTCCCGCACCTTCCACAGTTGTTCCAGGGTGATCTTGGCCTCTTGAGTTCTTCAGGCCAGGGAGTCCATCACCACCCTCCACGCACCTTGCTGCATGGCGGTCTTAAGAATGATGAGGCCTGCTCTAATTCACCCACCTGCACAGAATTGGGCGTCGCCGCCTCCACCACCAGTCAGATATGTTCATCCGCTTCCTCCGCACAGCTGGACTGCAGGTTCTCACCTTCACCCCTGGGATGTCTGGAGAGATAGTCAGCCCCATTATTGCTGCCCGGCCGGTACACCAGTAACACACCATACTCAAGTAGCGCCAGCATCCAGCGCTCGATCCTCACTGGTGGTTTGAAGGATGACCCTACCGGGATGGGCAGCAGGGCCTTGTGGTCTGTGACCACCGTCACCGGCCTCCCCAGCACCTACAGTCTGAAATGCCGGCAGCCCCATAAGACCGCCAGCGCCTCCAGCTCAATCTGTGAGTACCTTTGTTCAGTGTATGATAAGGCTTTGCTGCCGTATGCTAAGGGCGGACCTCCAAGTTAGCATCAACCTGGGTAAGCACCGCTCCCAGACCAAAAGGGCTTGCGTCGACCACAATCTCAGACTGAAGGGCCGGATCAAAAAAGCCATAGTGTCCTCAGCGGTGAGAGCCCCTTTTATGTCATCAAATGCTGCTTGCTCCAACGGCCCCCACTGCCAGGTGACTTTTTTTCTTTGTGAGGACCCGCAGAAGCTCCTACCAGGAAGCCAGGTTCTTGATGAACAGGCCACAATATGTGACCATTCCCAGAAAGCTCTGCACTTCAGAGACATTTTCAGGCGACCGGGCTTCCTTGATATCCTTCACCTTCCTCGGGTCAGCGACACTCCACCTTCCTTAAAGACGAATCTGAGGAACTCAATTGTGGTCTTAAGGAACTCGCTCTTGTCGTGGTGCAGAGTGAGACCCAGAGATTGGATACGCTCAAGCGTCTTTGCCAGCCTGGTCAGATGCTCAGCCTCGGTCTTGTCGAACACCAAAATAACATCACTGATATTGTGGAGGCCCTCAAGATCAGCGAGGGCCCCCCTGATGATATTCCGGAATACCTCTGCAGCGAACGACACCCCAAAGCTGGGCCTCTTATACCGGTACAAACCACAGTGGGTGGTAAAGGTGGTAATATACCTTGAGTCTGGGTGGAGCACCACCTGGTGATATCCGGTCCGCAGATCAAGTTTTGAGAAGAAGCGGGCGCCCTGTAACTCGGTGATAATGTCATCAATGGTGGGCAGCAAGTGCCGTTCCTGTTTGATCGCTTTATTGGGGAGACGCATGTCCACACATATCCTGACCGAGTCAGGCTGCTTTGGCTTTCGTGCAATCACAATCGGGGAGACCCACGGAGTTGGACCCTCCACCTTTTCAATGATATCAAGTCCAACCAGGTTGTCTAGCTCCAAATCAACTAGGTCCGGTAAATGAAATGGCACCCGCCGATGTTTCAAGGCAACAGGTTGGATGGAGTCATCTATGTGCAATCTAACCGGGTCACCAGTCATCCGCCGAATTCCTTTGAACAGACCTGAATGTTTGTCCAGCAACATATGGATGTACTCCACATACACAGAGTATGCAAAGGTGACAATGCCCACGGCTTCCGCAGCCGCGCAGCTGAGTATAGTGTTGCCTCTGATGGGTGTTACGTAGAATCTTGCTCGAATCTCTGACCCACCATGCTTCACATCTGCCATGAAAGCACTGTCTAGCGGGATTGGCTGCGACCCTCAAAACGTAAAGATGCAAGCCTTGGGCGTAGAAAGGCGAGGCGGAGACTCCATGGCGTCATAATGTTCCCTTCCCATGACATTCATGGAGGCACCAGTGTCCACAAGCACCGGGACTGATGACTCGTTGACCTGCACGTGGCATCTGGGTTGTTGCCTGGATTTTGGACGCAGGATGTCCACACTAGACACAAAGAAGACGTTTTCTTCTTCTTCCGCTTCTTCTTTGCCGTCCAGATTGGTGCCTTCCTCCCCTTGGTCAACCTGGTCCACATTTGGTGGGCGTTGCTGGCGATAGAACCCTGCTCGGACAGGACTCTTTGGGACAAAAATCGGATTTGGGGCTTTACACATGCAGGCATCTTGGTCTGCAGCACTGCAGCGGCCACACGACTTCCCCAATGCTGGACACTCCGCCGGGTGCGGGAGGTCATACCCGCACTTCATGCACGAGTTGACCGGCCCTGACCCTCTATCACGCTGACCGCCAGCCAGGCGCCTGAACACTCTGCCCCGGCCCATGCACAGGTGTCCTCCACTTTGTTGGGGCTTACCCCAGCCTCCATGCGGGACGCCTGTAGCTCCGACACCTCTTGACACCTCCCCAGTTCCAAGATGCGAGGGAGGGTGATGCCAGGTTCTCTTGGGATCTGTCGGCGCAGTTTACCAGAAGCCCATCCTTGATTCAACTGGTTTCTTATCATGGTATCAGGATTGTCCCAGGCACAGGGAACTGGTAGCCTGCACAGCCACCCATGCGCAGCCACCCATACTATGTGTCCAGCATCTCATCCTTTTGGCGAGACAAACTCATGATAATCGTTCATAATCGGCATTGGCAAGAGGCAGAAAATAGTTGTGGAGGGCTTCCTTTGCGGCAGCATAAGAATTGTCCTCAGGCTGGAGGGACAGAAACACTTCATGCACTGCAGGCCCAGCACAGTACAACAGGGTTGCCACCTTGCTATCATCTTTGGTTTCCATTGTGTCCCTAAAGTACATCTCCAACCTGTCCATCCACATTTTCCACCTGGGCCTCAGACTGGAAGGAGCACCCGAAATATCAAATTCAGGCATTGGCTGCAGGGCACCCAGTGGTCTTATTGCCGGCCTTGGTGGCAGTGCGGGGGCTGTTGGGGCACATCCGCTGGGGGCTGCTGGACTGCCACTGTAGGAGGCTGCTGTGCCGCAGCCTGGTCGTTGTTCATGGCAGCGAGCACACAGGCACCCCACCCGGACTAGATGGGGCCGCAACTGGCTCCTCCTCACCTTGCAGCGTTGATTTCATTCCCTTTCACTTGACAAATCATTGGCAGGATGAAGTTCTCCACCGACAGTCAAAACAGGGAAGCACAAATATTCTTCAGGGCCCCAGCGGGGTGTTCCAGAGTGCACTGCACCAGGACAGTCACAATCCCACAGTCTACTGATGGACAGGTTGTGCAATTAAGGTCTTAGGTCAGTGGCCCCAAAAATTGAGTTGGGTGGCCCAGGGAACACAGCAAAGGAATAGCAGGCCTCCCCTGGCTCCTCACCCCACATTCGACAGAAATGGGTGAAAACGTAAGAAATTCACTCCAGAAAGCACATCATGTGCCAGTAGCAGCTGTGTGCCGCTAAGATTTCCAAAAAATGGGCTTGGATGGCTCACTGTCACGCTAAAATTGAGCTGCAACCATCCTAGGCCCGGATTGTAAAATGGCCGCCAGCCGCGTGGTCTGCACCCCTTTCCATGGCATATCGGACGGTGAAATCCTCAACATCAAAGCAAAGATAATCACCGCCGCTGTTCACCGCCGTGCCTGGTTGCAGATCCATACTCGTCGCCACTGTTACAATGCTCCGATCCCCATCAGAGTCCCCCGTGAGCCTTGCTCGACCACAGACTCACACCAGCACAGCTGCGTTCGGTTCGGGCTCACCGGTCGCACTGCCGCAGCCGGAAACGCCCCATTTATTTATACAGCACGTGGCAGAGTGCAACGTCACTCCTCCGCGTGCGTGCACCCATAAAGGGGCAGCATCACAGTAGGGCCTTTCCTTGTCAGCACCACAAAACAAGTTGAAAGCGGGTCGCCACCCGCTCCGATGCACAGCTGGTGCTGTAGACGTGTCGTCTTGTAGCATTACGGGGTGTCTGTCCTCCTCTTTTATGCACGCACAGCAACACTAATGCTAGGTGTGCAGAGCGTCTATAGCTTCTGCTGGGAATACATCTTTTTGAATTTTGACTGGGGGAATGCATCTCCTGTCCGTGGAATGTTGTTGCGCGTCCTACTGGAAGCCAAAGTGGAAGGCTGGGGTAGTATAGTCCCTGCGCCTTAGACTCTGGCAAAGACGAGCCGCTGTGAATTGTACTCGGCAATCAAGCAAGCAGGTGTGCAGGGGCACCCAGGTATAGGCTATCGGCAGATTCTAGTCTCAACGTGATGGTGGCCTTGATAGCTGTGGCGTAAGGTGGACGTGGCATTATCAGATACCAGCATTCAGTAACTACGGATGCCTCATTGCAATTATTATTTGGTACCATGTGTTAACAAGGCCAGTACAATCAGGTGAAAGTTCATTTAAGATGTTTACCAGCGCTGAGCATATTTTTTACATCACGTCTGCCCCATCTTCGAGTCAAAGCAGGGTTGTAAAGAGCCCAGTAGATGTTTGCTGTGTCTGTACATTTACTGCTTTTATGTTCCAAACAAGAACAAACTCGTCCAGGTCCTCGTTCTGTAAACTGCAGCCAAATCTATTACGTAATGTGTCAGTGTAAAAAAACTTGCATTTCTGCTCGCACCGAGGAAGAAATATGAAACGTGGAGTTGCAGGACATAAGCCTAGAAACGAGTATCACATCCCAAATCACTTGCAAACGTCATTTGGGTGAAATGATGTCTGTGTCCAAACTTCAATTACATTTGAAAGTTGTTTTTGTTCCATTGCACTGATGTAGAATGGGATACCATCCAGCGTGTGCTCGCCTATTCTCCTTTCTAGACCACTGTCAGTGAAAGCAATAGAACCTCCGCTCCAGCTTGGTAGAGACTGGGGTTCTCTTCTGCAAGTGAATGCAATTCCTTCTGGGGAGTTTCACCCATAACCTTCTTTTCATGAGCTCGGACATATGCCCTTGGCGTGAATAAGAGAATGCTTATCTCACAAGTAAACGTTAGTGCTGTTGCACGCTGGGACAGGAAGGAGGGCCGTGAGAAACAATTACCAGAATACTTTACAGCACATTTAAACGCAAATATACTGACTAATAGAAGGACCGGGTATATTAAAAATAAAACATGTCTTTGTTTTAAATATCAAACATATAACTTAGCCCAAACAACTGCAAATAATCATCATTTGATCACTTATCCATTGTAGTGGCTAATAAAAGTGCTGTGCTTAAATATCAAAACTGCCCTGGCATATAGTAAGAATAGCAGCAAAGAAGTATAACATTGTCATTTAACAAATACAAAATCCTTAAAAAACATCAGTCACCGACATGAATGTTTCAACCAGCAGACAGTTATTTTCTAAGGATCTTCTTCAGGATTTAGATCCCTCTAACAGGATACTATTCATTCTCAAACTTTCTGTATTGCAGAAATTGCGTGCATCCAAAAGTCAATCTTTTACTTCCCTACAAAATAAATAAAACCAGTAAATACCAGATCCATTATTGTAGTGGCAACTACATTATTGTTATTGCTCTATCAACTACACTTATACTTATTTCTTCCCATCCATCAAACAGTACTTGCAGTAGTCCTCCAATTAGATTATTCCAAAGTTTTCATGATTGGAGATTCACATTTTTATGTCTTTTCATAACACAATATTGTGTCTTCTCCACCATCCTCTTTACAATAGACTCTATCAACAACAAACATATTCTTGTTGTTGTTGATAGTCTATTGTAAAACATACAACATACAACATGGTCATTGATATATAAATATCAAAGATGTTACCATCCAAATTTCTGAGCACAATACAAGAGGATAACCCACCGACACTATAAGAGGACAAGCAAAATGGTTACATAATCACTGTTGCACTTGGAAAGGTGCTCCAACCAATCCCATATCATTACTCATTTGTGCCAGAAAATATGTCCATAGGTAAGTCCATATGTCTTTAAGCCTGCTATCGATAGGTTGCAGCGATACGCGAAACATACATTTCCTTCTTGTCATTTGCCCATGTCAGTGTTGACGGCCACATGTTCCATGCTGGGGGATTGATATTTTATCCACTGCAACAGTATAGCCCTAAAGGTCAACAAAAAGGCTACATTCAGAAATGTCCTCTTCACCCTTTCCATATTACAGTAACAACCGAGTATTGCTCAGCGGGGATCAGTTGGAACATTAATGGCCACCATTAACGATAATTCACCAGACACCCGAACAATAGGACATAGTATATGAAGATGATCTGCGTCTAGGAACCTACATCTCGGGCAATCTTAAACTTGCCAATAATCCCTAGAGTGTAGTCGATGAAGGATTTTAAAACAGTTTAATGAGAACTTGAAATTGAAAGACATCTCCTTAGTGAGTGTACATGCAGCATTTCACATCTCATGGTCTACATTAATTCCCATACTATCTGCCCAGCCACTGCAAGCTCCGACTGAATGAGAATGTAGAAGATTGTGACAAACCTTCTGCTCAGCAGTGCAGTAAATATAATATCCATATGCTTTTGTTGGGTGGGCTCGTCTGGAAGGCCAGACCACTAGGAGGCAAGGGCTGCCCTGAGCAGCAAATACTCCAGTATTATTAGTGGGCTATTGCCTCTAACTTTCAGGAGTTGTTCATAACTGTCTAGATATTGTGTGCCCTCCCTGCGACACATCATACCACTCGTCAAGCACACCCTCCCCATCTTCTTCTCCCGGCAATGTCCCCCACCTCTTCTTGATCTTCTGTATCATGCCATTGTACCATAGAAATTGTCTGCTGTGTATGCCCTGCTCATCCATCAGGGTCTGAAAATCCACCCATTGTCCTCCTTTACACAGGTCTCCGGTCTGTGCCAATCCCTTGTCCTCCCACTGCGTGCGGTAGTTGGTCAGGGACGCGGTCTGACTATCGACTAGTCCCGCAAGGGGGATCTGCCTCGACTAGGGGTCACAAACTCTTTGCATCCTCCACGCCCTCTTCCACACAGTCAAGCACAGTTGGACCATTGCAGGGAGTACCCCGGCTAGGGCCTCATCCATCCATGGGAGTTCCCTCAAGTAATACTGTCGTATAACCAGCTGAAAGAGCAATGTGTCTATGGACGTGTCTTCTCCCAACCATTTCACAACAAATTGGAGCTGGCCCGCCAGGTAGTAACGTTCAAAGTCTGGTAGCTTGATTTCCACCCCCACCTCCCCGCCCCCATTCATAGCCCCTCTGTAGTGTGTCAAACATATCCTGTTCCTCTCCCCTCCACACAGGAACTCTCTAGCCAGTGTGTGTAGCCGTCTGAAAAAGGGTCTGTGTATGTTATAAGGGATATTTGTGAAATAATACAGTAGACGGGGCAGGACCGTCATCTTCAACAGGGTTGCTCTTCCTATAATCCCCAGTGGGAGTGTCATAGCTTTTTCTATTTCTGCTAGGGCAGCCTGTGTATTGGCCGTGTGTGTTGCCGTGGTACTGTGGTGTATGTCCACCCCCAGGTAATGGAAAGTGATTGGGGTCCATGTGAGTCCCAGGTTCGGTAACTGGTCAGGGGCAATGTTCCTCAAACCCACCAGGGGGAAGAGCGAGGACTTCTCCCTATTATTCGTGATACCCAACAGTCTAGCACATGCCCCCAGTGCCTCTAGCAGGTCTGGCATATTTACCCTTGGGTTTCCAACATAGAGGAGCATGTCATCTGCATATATCGAGATTAAGTATACCACCCCATCTATCTCTATTCCAGCATTCCCGTACTCCGCCCTGAGGAAGACTGCGAACGGCTCCAGAGCCAGTATATATAACATCGGGGAAAGCGGGCATCCCAGCTTTGTATCTCTGCCAATCTTCCAACCCTCCGAGATGTGTCTCCCTGTTTTCACCCTTGCTCTGGGGTTCTTGTAAAGAAGCCTAATCCAGCGTATGAATCCCTTCCCTATCCCGAAAGGGACAAGAGCCCCCAGAAGCCAATCCCAATTTACTGAATGAAAAGCCTTGATCACGTCTAGTGATGCTACAACCCTTTATCACTGTTCCTGGTTCGTGCTCTCGATTACTTAGTGAAGTCTGCGCAGATTCCATGTTGTATTCCTCCCTGGTACGTATCCTGTTTGGTCTGGGTGCACCAGCGTGGCTATTACCCGCTTCAGTAGGTTTGCTAGGGCTGTGGTCAGGATTTTGGAATCCTGATTGATTAGGGAAATCGGTCTGTAAGAACTGCACTCAAGTGGCGATTTCCCCGGTTTCAGTATGGGTATAATGACTGATTCCGATAGGCTCTGTGGCAACCTTCCCATCTCATATGCCTCATGAAACATCTCCAGAAGCTGTGGGGCCAGGATGTCTTTGTATTTCTTATAGAATTCCCCAGGTAGCCTGTCTGGGCCTGGGAATTTGCCTGTCGGGAGGTCCGCTATCACTTCTGTCAGCTCCTGAAGCGTGAGGGACGCATCCAGTGTCTGTACCTGGTCCTCCAATAGCCTGGGGAGGGGAATCTCCCCTAGGGCATCAGTTATATCTTCCCCCTCTGCCTCTTGCTTCCTGGTATACAGTTCTGCATAGAACCGTGAGAACACTCCATTAATCCCTTCCTGGGTCCTCACTTTCTTGCCTCGTTCATCCCTGATGGCGGTTATTGGTTTGTGCCTGTTCTCCTGTTTAGTGAGCCAGGCCAAGAGCCTGCCCGGCTTGTCCCCCTCAGCGTGCAGTCTCTGCACATACTTCCTGTAATCCAATTTGCCCAGTTTCTCCCAGATTAAGCAACACAGCAATCGCAGTGCTATGAATTCCTCTGGTTCTCACCCTCCCTCCCCGCTCGTGCTTCTGCCAGTTCCTTTGTTCCTTCCCTTTTATTTTCTTCTGTGTGGGCTCCCGACCTCCTCCTGTGCGTGCCGCGCACCAGCCATTACCTGCTTGAGTGTTTGCATGGACTTCCCATGCTAGTGCCCCTTTGGCTGCGGGCCGCGGTCTTGCCTGCCGTCCTTATTCCCCTGTGCTGATTGCCTGTGTCACCGCACCTGGTGGGAGGTCCGGAGTCCGGCAGCACCTCCCGCTCGGACATATGCGCCTGTGGCCTCCACGTGCTTATCGGCACGTTTGTATTGTCTTGGTCCCTCAATCCGGGACACCGCCTAGTTGCCTGCGGCCCTCCCAGCGAATGCAATATGCCTGTTGGGGGCGCGGGTCGTCCTTCCCGCGTCCTCGGCTGCTGGGCTCTCCCCGCAGTGCGCTAGGCCCCGCTTGGGTTCCACAGGGTGGGCAGCTCCCAGTAGAGCTCCAGTCCGCGCTGCCTGTGTGCAGCTCTGTCGCTGTCCTTCAGAAGCGAGGGGAGGACTCTGTAGGTCCCACCGAGCCAGTCACGTGTCCCCAGCTGTACACCCAGGGCTCTTCAGCAGGGGTGGGTCCCCGGCGCTTCCGTCCTGCATCGACGCCCGGGGAGCACTCCAAGACCTTCCCTCTTCTCCGGCCTCCTGCGGTCCGGGCAGCGCTTCGGTCCTGTGATCTATGTTTCTGCAGCAAGGGTTCTCCCGGCCCGCTGTCACTCTGGGGTCCTGCAATCCTTGTTGTTCTGGCGCCTCCTTCAAAGCGCGCCAGCCCCGCTCTGCTTCCTCCTCACACAGCAGGCGTGCCATACGGTCCGGAATGCGCTGGCCCTTCTTCTGGCCTCGGAGCTTGCGTCCGCCATTTTGGCCGTTCGGGTGGGATCTCTGCCTGCAAGATTCTTCCCGGAGTCCGCTCCCATTCTCCTCGGCGGGCTCCCCTGATGATCTGTGGGTGTTCCGACACCCGGATCTATGCTATTCTTGTTTATTCCGTCATGGATTTCACCAGTTTTCTCGGATGTTGTGCCGGATCATGCAGGAGCTCTTGAGCAGTGCTCCTTACCACATGGCTGCCAAGCCACGCCCCCGCACCCACCCCTTAGAGGAATACGTATTGTACTTTCACAGCAAAAACAGATTTGACTAGGTTCTTCATATTTTTCTTGACTGGATGTCTTTAGATGTTTCTTGGGGAGAGGCCTCTTAGGGCGTTCTTTGTAAGAACGGGAGTCCCTGTCCCCAAAGGGGGAGTCTCGCCGGTGAGGTGCCCCTTGCCTCTATTCCTAGAGAGGGTATTGCAGAAAGGGCTCGCCTTCGTAGCGGCACAGGGAAAGGTCCCCCGCTGGGGAGAAGTGATGGATTCCCATGATTCATCACAGGTCCCATATTAATTAATTCATTCATTCATTTGTATAGCGCCTTTGACCATAATTATGGTCCCAACGCCTGATGGCTGGATGCCCTTCGAGGGACCAGAATCCCTCTGCTAGTTACCCATGTCAGAAAGGTGTGTGGATGGGCACAGCTGAGTTATCCAATTAACTAAATGGGGGGATTCTGTTTAAGGAGACAGAATAATGTGAGAAGCTTCAGTTCACATTTTTGTCGTTAAAGGTAGCTTCGTTCTTATGGCAGGGGTGTTGTACAATAGTGTTTGTGTTATATGTGAGTTCAGGGTGTGTGGAATGAGCCTGTACCTTCCGCTAAATTATGAAGGTGTGGTATGTGGGAGGAGAAAATAGGTTAGCTGTACAAACAACGTCTGCATCCTGGGTTCCATCTGTGTACCTTACACAATTAGGCAAAATGCAAAATGTGGCTTCCTTACCAGTTAGGCTAAAGGCACGATATGGCTGACCAACACAAATGGGATTAAATCAAGGTATGGCTCACTAACATAAATGGGCTTAAAGCAAGGTATGGCTACCTTACATAGTTGGGTTAAATGCATGAAGGTATATGATATTAGGTAGTAAGAGTGGTGGGGTTTTACTGGCGTACAGTAATGGCTGTACTCCCCACCCACACCACACTTACCTTGTCAGTCGCTGTAGATTGTTTGTGTCAGGCAGGCAAATACAGAGTGGAGCTGCCTAGGGGGTAGCTGCCCGTTGCCTCTTGCTCTTAGCCGAGAGCTGCCCGGGCAAGGCTGCCCTGGGTCCCGCTGTTAAGAGGGTGGCTATGGCTTCCACCAACCAATTGGGGAGCAGGGGAGGGAGAAAGGCCAGGGGAGGGACAGAGGGGAAAAACGGAACAGAAAGAAAAAAAGGGATCCAAGATAGTGAGAGAACAAGGGTGGGGGTAGGCATGATGGGGTCACTCGCCTGCTTTGGTGCGGCAGCAGCAGGGCCTGCTTGCACGGGCCCTCTGCAGCTCGGAAAATGCTGCTCCAAAACACATTGGTGAGGAAGCAAGGCTTCCACCAACCAATTGGGGCGCAGGGGAGTTGGGAGGTAGAAAGGGCAGCGGAGAGACAGAGGGGGAAAACGGGAAAGACAGAGAGAAAAGCAGGGAATGAAAAGGGAACAGAAAGAGAAAAAGGGATCCAAGAATGAGACTGGGGTTAAATGGCAAGATGGGGATCACTCGCCTGCATTGGAGCAGCTGTAGCAGGGCCTGCATGCACGGGCCCTCTATAGCTCAAACGCTGCTCCAAAACACACGGGTGAGGAAGCAAGTCGTCCACCAACCAATTGGGGTGCAGGGCAGGAGGGATAGGAGAAGGAGAAAGACCAGGGGAGGAACAGAGGGGGAAAATGACAGAGAGAGAAAAACGGGGAAGGAAAAATTGAACAGAAAGAGAAAAATTGATCCAAGAGAATAAGTGAACAAGGGGGGGGGGCAAGATGGGGGTCACTCACCTGCTTTGGAGCGGCAGTAGCACGGCCTGCTTGCACAGGCCCACTGCAGCTCGAAAATGCCACTCCAAAACACATGGGTGAGGAAGCAAGACTTCCACCAACCAATTGGGGTGCATGGGAGGCAGGGGCGGGAGAAAGTCAGGGGAGGGACAGAGGGAAAAACGGAAAAGAAATAGAGAAAAGCAGTAAATGAAAACGGAACAGAAAGAGAAGCAGGGACCCAAGAGTGCGGGAAGAAGGAAAGATGGGGGTCTCTCACTTGCATTGGACCGGTTCCAGCAGGGCTTGCTTGCATGGACCCTTAGCAGCTGGTATAGTTCGTACTGTCTGCACCAGGCCACATGATAGATCCAGTGGCTGACTTGACTAGGCACTTCAGCCTTAGCTTGCATTGCCAGCATGCATTGCTCAAAGTGACACACCTCAATGTGCGCTGCAAAATATATGTTGGGAACTTTATAGTTTCATATATTTTAAAGAGGAATTTAAAATAACTTTCTTACTGTTCCTGCACTGTATGTAACATCTTGAGTTAAAACATTAAAAGTTACTGAAAAAAACATTAACTTTAATGTTAAATGCACATAATTGTTAGGTTGCCCTGCGCAATTTCTACTGTAGATCGGTTGGCGGGTATTGCAATATGGCTGAAGACCATTCCCCAGGGATTGTGGCCTGCAGCCCCAATATGGGGGTGTAGTGGACACAGGACCAAGCCACAGACTAGGTTCAGTGGCTATTGTATGTGGTTAGGTGGGGCCAGGGTCATGGGTGAGCCTTGTAAGTCAGGACATTCAGCCATAACTTGCATCCGTAGTATGCACTGCTCAAAGAACACACATCAATGTGTGCTGCAAAACGTTTGTTAAAGGAACTTTATAGTTTGTTCATATTTTTTAAAGAGGCATTTTTAATAACTTATTTACAGTCTTGGAACAGGATGAAACCTCTTCAGTTATAAAAAGCATTGTAATTCAGTGAAAACATTTTGTTAAAGGGATGTTATGCTTGCAGCGCAAAATTGAAAAAACCAAAGATATTTGCAAGCTGTGGTAGGCTGTGCAACCATAACTCGTCCTCCTGCCATGCTCTGCTCAGACTAACACCCAGGGCATCAAAGATTACATTGTCCATATTTTTAAATGTCTTTGTTGATTGATTCTATTGTCAAGAGGATTGTGTTATGAAGAGATAAAAATGTGAATTTTAGATCATGAAAACGTTGGAATAATCTAATTGGAGGCCTGCCAATTAAGATTGATTAATTAATTAATTAATTAATTATTTAAGAAATAGCTATGTGTAGTTGACATAGTAGTAACAATAATGTAGCTGCCACTACAATAATGGACCAGGTACTTGTTTAATTTATTTTTGTAGGCAGGTAATAGATGATTTTTGAGGCACTCAATTTCTGTGATACTGAACGTTAGGGAATTGAGAACATCCTCTTGGAGGAAACTACATCCGGAAGACCCATATATTGTAATTGTATGTGGGTTGAAACATGCATGTCGATGACTGTGGTATTTTTTTTAAAGTATTTTGGGCATCATTACAAGTACAGTGGTGCGGGGGGAGAAACAGTGGTAAAGATTGCTAACTCTGTTACCAGTGCATTACTGCACCACCGTGCTACAGGTTTGGCAGTGAGGTGGAGGATTTTCCTCCAGCAGAAAGCCAGAGGTAAATCCCCCCCCACTGTACTGCCAGAAATCGGCAGAATCGGCTTAATTGCCGGCAGCGGTAATTTCGCCAAAATCCCCATGTAGTGCACTCCAAATAATTGGGATTTACACTGCCTACTACCACTTGTAATTTATTTTTAAATGTTTTAATTGGCATTTATATTAATCATTGCAGCAAGTGGCATGATTCACCAATATTATTCTGCACACACAGTGCAACATATGAACATAAACAAACAACATTTTAACAACAAGTCTTCACATATTATTCCTCCAGGCAGTGTTTTCTGCAAGTGCATTAGTAGGGCATGAATAGTGTGTCAACGCTTCTCGTATTGGGGGGCAGACTGGGTTAACTGACCAACACCCCTATAGCAACGTCATTACTGTGGGCTACTCAGAACCTAAACCATAGCCTCATGTTTTCACAGGGGTTTATCATCAGGTGAGTGGAACATGTCCCAAACTAGTGCCTTCCCGGCTTCGCATGCTAGGCTTGCTTCACCACCAGCTTTGGAGACCCCTTCACTCCACACTCGAGTCTCAGCACTCGTCCAGTGCTCCAACTCATTGTACCATTTTTCATACCGTGGCCCTCCTGCTGATTTTCGCGCCATTGCAATGGACCTCTTTGCTAATATACATGCCATGTCCATGAGCTTAATTATGTGTCTATATCTGCCAATCCTTGGGTAGGACCCCATGAGGCATTCCTTCGATGTCCACTCGTATCTCACCACCCCGGATTTCCTACAGGCCAGTTCTATCTTTTTCCAAAAGCCTTGTGACTTTGGGCACTCCCAAAACATGTGGAGCAGCTCTGCTCCCTCTGAACCGCACCAAGGGCACAATGAAGTTAGCAATTTTGGCCGGGGTCATATATGTCCTATATAGGACATTTAATTGAATTAACCCAATTCTGGCATTTCTAAAAACCTCCCGGGGGTATGCCAGGGCCCTAGCCCATTCCCTTTCCGTTGTATCAGTTCCCGTATCAGTCTCCCATTTTTGTTTTAGTGCTATGCTTTTGGGGTTAGGCCTATCCATCAGTTGGTTGTAAATCCTGGACTCTGGTTTCCACCCATCCCCACAATTGTGTAGCACTGCCAATATCGGGTCTATTTCTGGTTCTTCTGGCCAATCCTTCCAGATCTCCTTCGCAACTTTTTTGATCTTGTGGTAGCATAGAAATTGGCCTCTGGGCAGCCCTTCTTTTTCTATCATGGACTCAAATTCCCTAAAAGCCCTCTCTTAGTAGACATCACCCCATGTGTAGACACCAAACCCCTCCCATAGTCTCATGTTTACTAGGTCCTCTTTGACTACACAGACCTCGGCTGCCATTGATATGGGCGGTCACCTTTTGACAATTTTAGTGCCCTGTTCCAGACCTTCCTGCCCAGCGTCACAGTCATTGGGGTTGTATTCAAGCACTTCAACGAGATCAAGGATATTTCTTTCAGGTGTGCAGGGGCCACCAGTCGTTTTATCAGTCTCGTTTCCGAGGTAGCCTCATCAGCAAGCCATTTGGCCACGTGACTGAGTTGCGCCGCTAGGTATTACCTTTCTAGATCCGGCAATTGGACACCACCTTCCTTGTGTGGCAGCGTCCGAGTGGATAAAGACAGTCTGTATCTGGCAGTACCCCACAAAAGCTCTCTCAGCAGTTTCTCGACCGTGCAAAAGAATGAGGCTGGGATGTAGTGGTGGACATTGTGGAAGAAGTACAAAAACCACGGCAAAACTATCATTTTAGTTATAGCAACTCTACCCATCACCTATAGTGGGAGTCTTCACCAGAACCCCATGGACTTTCTGAGCCCCTTTATCGCCAGTTTGGTGTTGTCTTCATGCACCAGGTCCGGAGTGTGCTAAATATTCACTCCCAGATATCTGAATGATTTTGACTGCCAGCTAAGCCCAACCTCAGGAAGCTCAACCACTGGTTTCCCAGCCAGTCCCCAATGGGAATATGCAGGATTTCTTCCTGCTGAAAGATATCCCTGAGAATTCTGCAAATCTCTCCAGCACTTCCAACACCACAGGAACATTCAAGTGTGGGTCCGTAGGTATAACGACACATAATCAGCGTACAGGGACACCACATGGTGTACTCCTCCCACTGTGATTCCAGTGTCCAAAAATTGTTTTCTAATGTATATTGCTATCGGCTCCAGGCCCAATATATAGAGCATGGGCGACAACGGGCAGCCTTGTCTGGTCCCTCTCTGGATGTCCCAGGGGGCTGATACTGTCCTTCCAGTTTTTACCCTGACCACTTTCGCTGCATAGAGTAGCTCAAACCATATGATAAAATGCTCACCCAGCCCAAACTCTCTCAATACCGCAATCAACCAGTCCCAATATATGGAGTCAAATGCCTTTATGGCATCCAGTGAAACTACTGCATAGTGTTCCCTACCGGTTAGATGTTTGCTCCAGAATATGTTGTAGATGCTGCATGATTACTGCTGTATTGCGGTTTGGGATGAATCCACTCTGGTCCTCATATACTATAGATCCTATCACCTTGGAGAGGCACCTATAGGAGTCATACTCATCTGTGAGTTTACCGGGTTTAGAGTTTGGGACCACCAAAGTCTCTCTCATGGTGTTCGGGAGCACTTTGGTGTTAAGTGCTTCCTGAAATACTTCATGTAGGATCAGAGTTAGCTCTGACGAGTATGTTTTGTAAAATTCAGGGGCCAAACCATCGCTTCCAGGAGTTTTACTGGTAGCCACTGACTTGATTGCTTCACTTATATCTTCAGCGGTCAATTCGCTGTTGAGCATTTCTCTGTGTGCCCTGTCTATTTTAGGCAGCCCTATCTACTCCAGCGTGTCTAATATGTCCTGATGTGGGACTTGTTTGTCGCGGCGGTACAGATGTTAGTAACATTTTCGGAAGGGGTAATTTATAGACAGCTCCGTCGTGTGTATCTCGCCCAACTCGTCTTTAAGTGTCGTAGTTAGATGTCTCGGGTTTTCTCTTCTGCACAGCCACGACAAAAGCCTGCTCGGCTTGTCCCACTCGGAGTGTGCTCTGGTAGTTTTCGCTATGTAGTCAAATTTCGATAATCTATTCCAGGCCTCTGTTGTTTTCCCTGATCGCCACCAGTTCCTCCTCCTCTTCTGTGACCTCTGAGCATTAGCTTCCAGTTGTTTGATCCTATCCTTGTTTACCTCTATTTCCCTTTTCAGTGTCCGCCTGATACCCCCTTCGCCTGCAATAGTTTCCCCCTTAACCATTATTTTCAGTGTTTCCCAGATGGTACTCAGTTTATCTACGCTCCTCACATTAGTGTCTATATACTCTGTCAGTTTACTGCAGAATTCTTCTTGAAAGACGCTATTCGACAGAGTGTCGGTCGGCATCCGCCACATTGGTATGGGGGCCTGGGACCCTTCATTGACCAGACTAGTTGCAAGGGCGAATGGTCCGATATCGACCTACCCAGATAGGCTGTGAATTCAATTTGGGGGAGATGCACCCTATCCACAAGTAAATAATCTATTCTTGTGTATAGCCCGTGAGGGGATGAATAATAGGAAAATTCCCTGCTCACTGGGTGCAGTTCCCTCCGCACTTCTGATAAATCCAGAGTGTCTATAACCCGTTTAAGTGGCGACATTATATTCCCCGTCCCATTTTGTAGCAGGATAGACCGGTCTAGGTCGCAATCATGCATACAGTTAAAATCCCCCCACCCAGATAAAAAAGCAGTCACGGTATGGGGCCAGTGTCTTGCACAGCCCATTTAAGTACGCCGGGGTCCCATGATTAGGGAGGTAGGAGTTCACTATGCAGACCTCATTTTGCTCAATGCCTTAATGATTAGGTATCTCCCTTCTGCGTCAACTACTTTCGACAATAAGCGAAAAAGGCACAGATGCATCTATCCAGGCATATACACCCCATGCATATTTAGAATATCCCGCACCAAAGCCCTGTCCCCCCTAGTGCCTCTCCATTTTTGCGTTGTCGTCTGCTGTGATGTAGGTCTCCTGAATTAATGTTATGGAGATTTTCTTTCTGTTCAAGAAGGACTTCATCCTGTTTCTGCGCATGTAGGTGCCCATACCCCGGAGATTCCACGTCAACATTTTTATGTCAGCTGGCATCCTTATCTGGTTCCATTCCACCTAGAATTCCCCCTCCAGCTGCACCCCAATCGACCCCCTCCCCTTCCACTGCTTAATTTCGCCCTTACCACTCGCAGACCATCTCACCAATTCACGTAGCATTGCGAAGACAACACAACTTTTTAACCAATAACATATCAAACTCTTCAAACTGCACTCAGCAGCCGCGCTAACCAGACAGCGCTCACGTGCCCCCGCACCTTCTTGGCGCCTCCGGGACATCCTGTGCGGGTAGAAGTGTGTCAGCAAACAACTGGCACTAGCCCTTTTGCAGGGGGGTGCCTGCCGGTTTCGGTTCCGTGACCTCGCAGGGCTCCTGCTCATTTAGCTTAATGTGTCCGGGGCACGGCAAAAATCTGATAATGGTAGAGGCATGTCCTTACTGACGTAGCGTTCGGCACCACTCACTCTGATCTTAGGGCTTCCGAGCCTCTGAGTCCGACCCCGACCCCAGCTCCTCCCATGACCCCATGTTGTTGTGTTCTAGCCACATAGTGGCCGCGGCAGGCGTCTCTAGGAAGACAGCTTGACCCTTGTACAGCACTTTAAGCCTTGATGGATACATTAGCATATATTTAAGTTTCAACTGCTGCAGTCTTGCTTTGACAGGGACAAATGAGTTCCTTGCTCTTTGTACCACCGGGGTGTAATCCGGATGTATTGCAATTTTACCATTGTCCCTTTTTATTCCCCCCCCCCTCCTCTCTCTCGAGTATCGCAGAATAATCTCCCTATCTTGGAAGTTCAGGATTCTCGCTATCATCAGGCGAGGGTATGAGCCAGGCGGTGGTCTCTTTTGTTGGGTCCTCTGGGCTCGCTCCACTGCAAATCCTTGCGAGAGCTTGCCAGCACCCACTTCCTGATGTAATAGGGTTACAATAAAGTTCTTTCCAGGTCCTGCACCTTGAGCTGGACATCTTTCAACATTGTTGTCGTGGACACACGTTCTGTGAGATTGCGCATGTCGTGGCGCATCAGCTGCATGTCGGACTTAACTTCCCCTATTTTGGCATCAATAAAGAAGTGCAATCCCGCGATGGCCTCGAGCACCTGGCTATCTTTGTTGGGGGCTTCTGTGGTTGTCAGAGCCAGGCAGGCCGCAGTGGTGCTTTGCCTCTGTTCTTTGGGTTTAGTTGCAGCGAACGCCTCCATTATCGCCGGTTTGTTCTTGTTTTTTGGTGGGGACATACCGTTCTTCAGTAACCAATGCCCCCGGTCGTCACTACGTACTGTGTGCGTCCGTTGTTCCGTGTGTTGGTATATGATGGCCAACAAAAGCTGTGGTTGGGAGTGGGCGGCTGCACCAAGTTGTTGTATTTTGATATGCTGCCTTGTGACCACTGGAGCAGATCAGCCACAGGTGGGTGGTCATTGTTGCATTGTGTCTGGCAGAACTTCGGTGCTCCCCCAGTTAGCTTCTAGCACCACCTTTACAGCGCAGTGCCCCCTACCAGTAGCAGCAACTTTTCGTGGTAAGTACTCTTGTGTAACTCACCTTTCGCACTGCACCACATTTATATTGGGAGGCGTGCTTCCAGCACCCAATGTCCTTTGTAGAAGACCCTTCCAGGTCCTAGGGGAGCACAGGTGCCCAAATCCAGCAGCCCCGTCCCAGCAGTGGGCGATTCGTAGTGTCTGGGCCCACCGACCTTGCTATGGTATCAGCTTGAGGGAATTGAGACTGACAGTCGTAGTTCAGTGTGGGGCACAGCGCCTCCCCCGCTGGGTCTTAGCGGCTGCAGCAAGTAAGCGTGGGCCTGTTAGTGCCAACTTCGAGCACAGCCCGCAGCACTGCACTATTTATGGGTTAGGGGCAGTTCGGGTAACGTAATGACTCCGACACCTCTAGGTGTTCCTTGCCAGCTCAAGTAAATCAAGTGACGTCTCCCTACTGTGTCAGACGTGCGTGCGCCCTGCTTCTATCAATGTGATTTGGTCGCCGGATGTGCTTCCTTTAGGTATGCTTTTAAGCATGCAGCAGTGTGGCCATTACGTGCTTCCCAATATTTCCGACCTGGCTACGGTTGCAGGACAACTGTGGCACAGCCGCTGCGCTTTATTACTTGCGTTAGTGCCGCGATATGAATATTGTGCTGTAGTCCAGTGGGTACACAGGGATTGCAGCTAATCTCTTCCTCGTATCGTATTAGCTTCAGGGGTAGCCGCTCCCTCCCGCACACCGTGGGTGATGCAGTCCGCTTCCCCCGTCCCACGTAGCTCCTCACCTTGCTCCAAGGTTGCTGCGACCTGCCCTCCTGTCCAGGCTGCCACGTATCAGGCTGTTACGCACACGCCTCCGTCGGCCCCACGGGTCGGGGAATGCACAATACTGTGTTGCCGGTTCTCACAAACCAGAAGAGCCATGTGCCTCTGGTGCAGTGACGGTCTGCAAAGGGCGCCGGATCACATTCGCCAGTGCTCGCACTAGGACTGCTTGGGATTCTGCCCTTCCCCCACTGGCACTATCGTCCCACAAAGACATTCGCCATCTTGCCGGGCCTTCGGGGCTCCACTTCGTAGCTTCACAGCAACAATTCAGCTACTCCAATTTTTGCTCCACTTCTTTCAGCTAGGTAGGGAATCGCTTTGCCAATGCTCCGAACTAAATATTTCTGTTTTATTCGGACAGTGGCTCAGGCCAGAGGATTAATAAAAGGATCAGAGTAGGAGCTTGAGTTCAGCACGTCTTCACTCCATGCGTCCTGGCAACGCCCCCTACTACCACTTGTAATAGTGCGGTAAATCCTCAGGTCCAAGTGGTGGTAACAGTACATTTGTTTGCCTGTATTTCAGCAGATTTACACCAAAATACCTCTTTGTTGCTGCTCTGGGCACTTGAATTTGATTTGATAAGGCATGGCACTTCACTCTTTTTCATACACTTGTATCTTCCCCTACACAATGTATAATTAATTAAATGATGACTATTTACAATTCATTAGAGTAAATTATATTTGTGCTATTTAAAATAAATATCAGGCCACCAGGGGGTGCAGTCAAGATGGCAGCATGATCCTCATGCTCCCTGTATGGCCCCGGGAAACTTGCGGAGTTATGCCGCTTAAAGGAACTTGACCCTCAATTTGTGAAATCTGGAAGTGGGAACTGTTGGGAGACCCACGAGCGTTGGAGCGACTTCTGGGGGCGCCTCCGAGCCAGAGATACTCTGGCGTTTGTATTGGAACTCCCTCTCCCCCACGCGGCCCTTAAGGCAACGCGGGACGAAGACCGTGGTGCGGCCTACCCCTCCGAAGGGGGAGTAGTCCGGTGCCCCATCTGGGCTTCATGCTCGGCCGCCAGTGAAGGCTCCGGACACCCCACGGCAGAGACGAGTCCCCCATTAGACCTCCGTCCCGAGGAGAATCTGTGGCGAGACCCCCCCACCCCTGCCTTCGGAGAGACTGTGAGACTTGAGGCAGCACCGGAGGGGTGGTGGGCGGAGACGCTGCGCAGCCCTTCACACACTTGGGGGACTGCGTCCCAAAAAAGCCAGCAGCGTGGTCCTCCCCGCTCCCCCACCCCTACCAGCGGAGTCCCCCACCGGCTCGGGCCAAAGCGGGAGCGCGCCCATGCCCCTTATTCTCTTCGTCTGTGTTTTGGCCCCATTGCGCGAGGCACACGAGGCAGGCCTCCTGGACACACGGCGGGTGAGAGGGCCCGCCCTGGGCGTCCTGGAGAGGGGCACCGCCACAGTCACCGGCGACACCACCCTCCCCCCAACCATCTCCTCGACAGGCCTGGGCCGACGTGGGAGCGTGCCCAGATCCCCCCCTCTTCTCTCATCTGACCCCCATAACAAGGGACGTCTGGGGGAACCCCCCCCTAACAACGTGGAGAGTGCGGAGCCCAAACACCACACTGTGAGGCTGCAACAGGAGTTCCCGGAACGGGGCGCCTTAACCGCACCGCCCTGCCGTATCACCGGGAGGCGGCCCTGACTGCCGGTGAACGTAGGTGAGCCCAGGAGAGCACTCAGGGGACCGCCAGCACAGCGGTTCCCCACCCAGGCCCGAGCACCCACTGGGACCTAACTGTAAGCAGTGACCACCTCTGGAGGGGGTGACACAGGCGACCTCCTGGGAACACTGCCCCTCCTCACCACACTGAGGAGGCACATGAGGGACATATAAAGTGGCGCCAAACTAAGAGGAGACTCTTGACTTCTGACCCAGGGGTGCCAACAAGGAATCACCCCGGACCCCAAGTTGAGTAATAAGGAAGCCACTAAAATATCCCCAGGGAACCAACCTACATTTAATGCGCCACTGGTGGTTGACTTGGGGAGACCGGTGAAGCAAAGCGGGGGCCAGGGATTGGCGCACGCCCCGAAAAAGTGAAGAAAGCTCCAGCGACACCCCACATTACATAACTGTATAGACGAACCACGGTGGTGGTGGGGACACAAGCCTTGTCACTAGGACACCACTGGGCACATTGAGAAGCCACAGCAACCTGGGGACACCGGCGTCTCATGAGTTGGAAAGAGACCCTGGCGAAAATATCAATTTGCACCAGGGCATTTAGAGATGGAAACCAGACCCCCTCCGTGCCAGCCCCAGACATGAACACCATCCAGAATAATATCCAGAACGACCCCCGATGAAATCGGAGGGATGAGGACAGACATGGGGGCTAAGTTGGCTGACCTCACGGCCAAGGTCTCCACGCTGGAGGACCGGATGGAGGAGGTGGAAAACAACCAGGCATCGACGGACCTCCTTGAAACACAGATGGAAGCAAGGTTTAGGGAGCTACAACGCCGTGAGGAGGATCTCTGACTCAAGGTTGATGACATGGAAAATGTGAAAGGAGAAATAACCTGAGGATTTTCGGATTGGCAGAGACGGAGGGGGAGACTCAAGTGGGCCTGGAAGTTAAGATCGAGGACATCATCAGGATCGTCCTGGGAACTGATTCTGGAGAGACGGTCCTGATCGATAGGGTCCACCGGGCGGGGGCGGAAGGGGTCCGCTCTCAGTGCTGGCGAGATTCCACTACTACAGAGACCAAGCCAGGCTTTTGGAAAGGGCAAAGAACGTGAGAGACGTACAATATGGGAACTCCAGGGTGACAATCTACCAGGACCTCTCGGCCCTTGCACTCCAGATGAGGAAAAAATGCAGAACCATCACCAGATGGCTACAGGAGAAAGGGGTCCGATACCGCTGGGGCATCCATTCTACCTGGCTTTTGAATGGCAGGGTGAGAGGTACCAACTTGTAACGGGGCAGGACATCCATAGAGCCACGGGTGACTTGGTGGGGGACCTTCCAGGAACATCCAGAGAACAGAATAGAAGCAACAGGGATCATAGCCAGGGCCCTGATCTCTCTCAGGGGAAGCTTAAAGTGAAGGGCACTCGGAAGTTCCAGAAAACTAAGCACCCCCTAGCGGATCGGGGGAGGGCCCCCATGAATGCACTGGAAATATCAAGAGTCTAACCACTGTGATGAAGTCTTTTACACAGTATCCTAGGGGTCTCAACGACCAACGGAAGACGCACGTTACCTTAGGCTGTCGCCACAGTTGGTGAGTTTTTGTTCAGAGGTTATGATACAAAGTTGTAGAGTTGCCTGGTGAGAGGCCCGTGATGATGTGTATTGAAAGGTTTTTTGTGCCTCGCCCTCTTGATGGCTGGGTGTTTCTGGTCCCACGCCGAGGGACACTCTGCGTGGGGGCTCGCAGCCGAGAGGGGCGGATTGCATACTATGGGACACTTGCAGGGGAGCAGGGGTGAGGGATCTTTATTGGGACCCCGATGTGAGCCGAAATGGGGGAATGTTCCCAAGTGAAGAGCGGGAGGGAACGTCCTATATCATTGAATTTCCCAGGGCCAGGGTAGCAACCTTGGTGGTTCGTTGACTAGCTCCAACCCTAGTTGGGGTGACAAAGACAAACGCCTTGCAAAATGGGTAAGGGAAATAAGGGGCAGGGGAGTCGCGGTGGGGAAGGGAAAAGGGCAATGGGGGCATCACGTCATGGATCTATGGGTTATGCGTACAGCTGGACCAGGGGCACCACACTGGAATCCTTAACGGTATGGGTAGCAACGATCATGGTTGAAGGCCGGATTGGCACACTCAACGTTAAGGGCCTAAACTCACAGAACAAGCGCTCTCTCACAGGCAATATATTCCGCAAACAAAAACTGCTTGTCCTCTTCTTACAAGAAACACACTACAGGAGGGGGGTTGAGTCGACGATAAAGGGGAAGGAGATAGGTAGGAACTTTTGGGCCTCGCACAAATCCTCCAAAAAAGTGGGGGTGGGCATTCTCCTCGGAAAGTCCATGCATCTCACCGAGGTGGAGACTAAAAGGGGTTTTGGGGGCAGGTTCCTGGGGATCAAGGGGTTCTCTCAGGGTATGTGAATCACACTGGCCACCCTGTATGCGCCTAATGGTGGCCAGGTCAAATTCATCCGCAGGGCACTAAATGTCATGGACGAATGGGCAGAGGGAGCGATGATCTTGGGCGGGGATTTTAACCTTATCATGGACCCTTGATTAGATTGCTGGTCCGCTAAAGGGGTAGGGACAAAGGAACCCACAAAGGACAACCTTACCATGAGGGATCTCCTGCAGGACCACTACTGGGTAGATGTATGGCGGAAGTGCTACCAAGCCCCCGGGGGGGGTACACATTCTTCCCCCCCCGCACCAAACATATGCTAGAATTGACCTACTATTGATATCCGAGGAGGGTGGAGGGGAGATTGGAAGCCCGTCAGTGGAATCAGTCACATGGTCGGATCACAAGCTCTTAGTTATGGACTGGAGGCTCCAGGGCAACCTGAGGTCATATAGGTGGTGCTGTAATGATACCCTCCTGAGGGACCAGGTGTTCAAAGAATTCCTGCGGAAAGAAATGGAGGCTTATTTTCTAACTAATGATACAGGTGTGACACCAATGGTCACAGTTTGGGAGACGGCGAAGGCCACCTTCCGGGGCCTCCTTATTGCAGAGGGCTCGAGGAGGAAACGGGAGAGGGCACTGACTGAGGCCAGACTCCGGGGGGACCTAGGGGCCATGAGAGAGCAGCTCACTAAGGGGGCTGTAGATCGTGAAACCCTCTCGGGTGAAATGACAGAAAAAAGACCAGCCCTACATACAGTCCTAATTGGGGAAGTGGTCAAAAAATGAGGTACACTAAACAGAAATATTACGAGAAGGGAGACAAAGTTGGGACCCTCTGGCACACAGATTGAGGGGAAATAGAGCAAATAGACGGGTGGAGGGCATCAGAGATGAGGCGGGCAAAATCCAAATTAAAACAGAACACATAACAGAGTCCTTCGCAGGGTTCTATAAAGAGCTTTACGCGAAACAGGAGGGTGAACCCCCCAGATGCAGTCCGAAGATACCTCGAGTATCACCCCCTCCCCAAGCTCACCGAACCAGAGCGTGATGCCTTGGAAAGGGATAAATCGGAGGAAGAGGTGGAGGGGGCTATTAAGTGACTCGGGGTGGGCAAGGCCCCAGGGGGGGATGGATTCACAGCCAACCTCTTTAAACAGTATCAATCGGTTCTGATACAACCGTTGACCAAGCTATTCAACCAGATTAGGTCTCCGGAATCCATTCCACAGACATTCCTATAGGCCATGATTATGGTGATAACGAAGCCTGGTAAGGACCTGGCAGAGTGTGGTTCTTACAGACCCATTTCGCTTTTGAAAGTTGATGCAAAGATCTTTGCCAGGACCCTAGCAACGCGCCTCGAGCAGTGTCTCCCCCGACTGGTCCACCCGGACCAGGTAGGTTTTGTGCTCAACAGGCAGGGGGCTGACAGCATGCGCAAGACCATTCACATACTACGTTCAAGGGAAGTCAGAACAGATGGCTCCCTTCTCCTGTGCCTGGACGAAGGCGTTAGACAGGGTGGGTTGGTCCTTCATGGAGGGTGTTTTATCATCCCTAGGGATGGGGCCAAAGTGGCAAGGGTGGATCTGTGCCCTCTCTTCGGACGCCTCTGCAAGGGTGGTGGTCAACGGGGGTGAATCAGCAACGTTTCCTTTGGGGAGGGGCACGAGACAGGGGTGTCCTCTATCCTCCCTCATACATGCATTAGTGATGGAACCCTGGGCCATAGCGATCAGGGGGAATGAAAAAAAGTAAATGGGTCAAGATTGGGGAAACAAACTGTAAGATGAGCCTATTTGCAGATGATGTGCTGCTCTATCTTACCAACCTATCTCAGTCGGTCCCGTAGGTACTGAATAGCTTGGAACGATATGGGGCCCTTGCGGGCTATAAGATAAACTTTGGGAAGTCTGTTGCTTTCATGGCAGGGCAGCTCAGTGCGGCAGAGAGGCAATATGTGGAGGACCTCCCGTTCTGCAAAGAGACAGAGGGACTCTGTCATCTGGGGATCCACCTACTGCTGAACCTGGCTGATCTTTTTGCTGCCAAATACCCACCCTTATGGTCAGCGATTAGACGTGATATTGAACGATGGGCAAAATCCAGCCTGTCATGGATGGCACGCCTCAACTCAATAAAAATGGTGATCCTCCCTAAATTCCTGTACTTATTTCAAATGCTGCCGACCCAAATATCTAAGTCCTTCCTTCTTGAGGTCAGACAGGCCCTCCTGCGCTACCTCTGGGCAGGAAAGTCACATAGAATTGCTTACAATGTATTGACAAGACCCAAAGACGAGGGTGAAGTGAGTTTCCCGGACTTAGAGACATATTATAAGGTGTCCCAACTGCGAATCCTAGTTGACCACTTTGTGATGGGCCCAAAGAAACAGTGGGTAGTAATAGACAATGAGCTCGTTGCCCCAGTTACGCTGGATGAATGGCTGTGGTTCCCTAAAGCATGTATCCCGAAGAGGATCTTGAATCACCCAGTCATGGGGGTACTGTGGTCCATATGGAAAGAGGGGGGTTAGTTTCGATGGCTCACAACATGGCCCTCACCCTTAAGCTGTATCTGGGCACCACCACTTAGGGATGGAATTGATGAGCCATTAGCCTTCCAACAGTGGTATGAGGCGGGTCTGGCCAGAGCAGGGCAGCTTTGGACGGACGGAACATTTATCTCTCTAGGAGAGTTGAAGGAGGCTATGGGCCTCTCCCTTCTGATATCTCCAACTGAAAGGGGTCCTTACTGAAAACAAATGGGGGGATACGCTTAGGAGGGACCTAACAGACTTAGAAAAATTCCTGATCACATATAAGGGAACCAAAGGTGTGATCTCTAGGCTCTATGGCCTCTTTTGTTGCTCTCCACCCCGTGAGACCCCCCCCCCCGAGCCGAGGCACTGGGGTAAAGACTTAGGCTCTCCTATCACCGACAGGAGGTGGAACAAAATGTGCAGGCAGGCCCATCGCTCAACGGCTGCCCCCCAATACCGCCATCAGGCTCTGAAACTGATTCATAGATGGCATTACCCCTCACAAAGGATTGCTAGGATGAGGAAGGGATATGACCCACACTGCTTTAAATGCCACACTGAAAGGGGGGGCTATGTACATATGTGGTGGAAATGTCAGGTGGTGCACACTTACTGGAGCGAGGTCCTGGCTTGGATAAAGGAGGTGGACGGAATCTAAAGAACCCTATCCCCATGGTTAGTGTTGTTTGGTATTAAAGTAGAGGGAGGCCCGAAAGTAACCCATGACCACATGTTACAAGTCATGCTAGTGGCCGCCAGAAGTTGTTGGGATCAAAAATGGAAGGCCACCCGACCTCCGGGTGAAAGGGAATGGGTTACCAACCTCCGTGCTATATATGACATGGAATTCCTCACCCACCTAATCGATGAATCCAAAACCAATATTGAGGGCTTATGGCTCCCCTTCTTCGACAAATATGGGAGAGCGGAATGAGGCCTATGAGACACTTAGATTAGCCCACTGGACCTGAAAGCCTACTTCCTGGAACCCCACCCAGAGGACTTGCGGAGCTGGATGACACGGCGGACTCATTTCGAGAGTGATGGGCCCTGCGTTCTGAGCACCTGCTTGATGTCTACCCTTTGTTTGCAGTGTATTATAACACACTGTGTTGGACCCCTGTCGCATTTGTTATATCAAGATCCATGATGGGAAGAAGGGGCGAGGGGGAAAAGGTTGTGATTGTTTTTAAGATTATCATTGTAGCTGCATTGTTGTTTGACCAATGTCACTACTTTTAATAAAACTTAATTTTCAAAAAATAAATAAATATTAAATGTGTAATATGCATACGCTTGTATCACAATCATATTTTCTGACTGTATGTTTGTGTTTATTTTTAGACGTGATTGCCTCAAAGTGCAGACCAGTATGAGGCGTCGCCTCCATCTTGTTGATATAATTTACAGCAAAGCCAAATCTTTAGCTAGGAAAAGAGTAATGCCTGTCATCCGTTTGTGGAAGCCTCTTCTTAAATTGGGTATTTTAGCCTTACCTGTCTGAGAAGTCGTTTAATCTGTTGTAGTGAGCTTTTGTATTTGCTAGCTTTAGGGTTATCAGTTGGCTCAATAGTTTTCCCTCTAAAAAGTGGCAGCTGTGCATTTTCAATTCACCTTGGAGAAATCTTTCTACTTTGCAAGGAGTACTTATCAAGAGTCTGTGTAAAAACTGTAAAAACATAAGCAGAATAATAAATGTTCAGATATAAAGAAAGGATAGGCAGCTTTGTTCAAGCAATAGTGCAGTGTAGAGAATTAAAAAGCTGGATCAAGGAGGTCCTGCATTGCAGACAGTTTAATTTTAACATAGGATTAATATTCTAGAAACGGTGGTCAGTCAAAAGGCCGAATACATAATACCGAATGTCAAAAATCTCGAAACCAAAATCTCGAAAAAAAAAATATCTAATTATTTATTAATTTATTTATATGTGTTTTTGGGGTCAGGTAAGTAAAAAAAATGGTTAAAATAAAAAAAAACAAAAAAAGGGGGGTTGGGGGGAACCCCCCATTTCGAAAAAAAAGCGTCATAAAAAAAAATTCGATATTTTTTTTTTCGGCCTTTTGTTTTCGAGATTTTGGTTTTCGAGATTTTGGTATTCGGTATTATCACTATGAACCTCTAGAAACAGATGAGGAAAATGAACAATACTCCTATAAAGAAAAGCAACTCCTAATTAGTTTGGTAATGGTACAAAAACAGTTTAAGAGGAAGTTATTTGACAATAAATCCTCAAACAGCCGATTGGTGGAGGGAGCATGAATAACATATCAGGAACTGAAAAAGCAATATGTCTATTGTGTTGAGTCAGAAGGAGGACAGGGACTCTCAGATGACATGATATAAGATATTTTATAAAAGTAATACTATAAGGCCTACCTTTCCCTGTTGTTATGGGTGGTCTTTATCCATGTTACTAACTAAGGTTCTCATGTGTCAGTCGTGAGTGTCCCAAAGAAATAGGTCAGCTGTCCCAAAAACTATCCTAACTGACCCTACCACTTATGAAAACTAACTTAGGCCAGGAGAATGACTCCCTTACATCTGGTACCAGTCTTTAAAATTCAATTCACAAGTAGTATTGTGACTTTTCTGATCAGTCTCTTAAGTTCCTCAGTTGGGCTTTCCTTGGCCCCGGAGTTCCCTTTTGGTGTTTTCCTATTGTCTCTATATTCTTGGTCTTTGATCTCAGTGTATCCATCACGGGTAATCTTATTTAGATATTCTGTTTCTTTTTCGATAATAACAGCTCCAATTATCTTGATCATTTTGTCTTTGTATCTGACTCAATTGTCTAGTTTCACTGGCTAGTTTGTATACATTGTCTTTCTTTTACTCTGTTTCAGTTCTTTTCTTTCTCTTGTTTCACAGGCTTTGTAGCTACTTTGTTTCAAAGCTAACTCTGTTCTACTGTGACGAGTTAACTCTACATTATAATGGTTTCTCTTCTCGTTATTGTTAATTTTGGCTTGTTCAGGATGATAAGTTATTTTCCCTTCTTCCCGGGGTATTTTTATACATTGGCTTTCTCTCTCTGTTTGGCTCTTCAACAATCCTTTCTCTTGGTTAACAGCCTTTATAGTTAGTGTGCTTCAAAAATAACTCTGTTCTAATGATTCCTTTGAATCCTCCCGGGCTTCCTGTTCTCCCCGTTAACTTTGTTCTTGCAGGAGAACATATTCGGAAGCCTTCCTTCTCGGGAGTTCTCTTGCTGCACTTGCGACATTGGCACCTTTTCTTCTCTCGTGTCCCCCGTCTCTCGTTCTTCTGTTTCGGTACAGGGTTGCAGTGTTTAGATGTTCCGATGGACATACCATGACCCTATCTTGCTGGTGTTATTGGCAACGTTAAGTGGGCTAGCTACCCACCATATACTTCTCTCTGTGGTCTCACCACCACCTCTTCCTGGCAGTCTGCCCTGTCGGATTCTCATGCTGTGTGAGCGCTGCAAATCTGGTGTCCTGTCTTGCAGTTCCTAGTGAGTTTGAAACTTGCACACTCTCTGGTTCTCTTCGCCTCCAGGTGTTACACAGGTTGGGACCTTCCCAGCTTGCATGTGCGATCATCTTGCTCCTCTTTCTCTTCTCATTCTCCTGAACTGGATAGCCCAGCCCTTTAAGATGAGTAGCAATTACACTGGAGATGAATAAGGATGCAGATTTTTATTTATACATCAATAATCAAAACGACACAGGTAGTTGGCAAAAGGAAGACTGTTTTAATATCAATTTTCTAAAACAGGGAGCATAACGAACATAAATGAAATTGATCGATCCTTTTACTCAAACATTCTTAGTAAAAACTAAGATCTTATACAAGAAACTCATCATCAATGATGTTAACCTACGTATGTACTATTGCATCCTACGTGGCAAACTACAAAAAAGTATGGGTGATTGGCTCTGAGTGAATATCTAAGTATACGATCCATACTAGTCTAAAAAAGTGTGAATATGTGATTGGTTACTTAACATCAGGTGGGGCAACTAAGCCCTCTCCTAAAAATTACCACTATGAACGTCCCTAAATACACGACATCCCATTGGTTTACACAACTATAGGACCCCTAAATACACGTTCCTCTACAATTGGTTGGCATTTTACCCTCCGTCCTTTTCCATCTACGTCTAGCAGCATGCAGGCTGGCCATCCAGGTGCTGGTGAGCTTGCCTTAACCATTGCTTCCCACCAATTAGCATATCAATCCATCATCACTTCAGTGGTCTACTGTCAATTAGGCTTTGAAGCTCAGCCTTGAGAGTGTTCTTAGCTCTGAGAAATTCAAGGAGTGAAAGCACGCGGTCTGCCCTCGTGCGTAGGTGTGACCATCTTGTTTGTCCAACTTCATGCTTCCATGTGACTAGAGACCATAAAATCCAGCCTTTAGTGCATTTAATACTATTTGTTAATAGACCTCTGACGTCTTCTTTGTTAAGTTCATGCCTTCTGAACAGGAGTTTTGTTCTTTCACACAATGTTCTGTCCAGCCCACTCCAGTTTGATAAGACCTTGGCTTCTTTGGCTCACCCAGCCTCATCTTCTGAGATTCACTTTGTAATTCAATTTGCTTTTTAACTGTTACACACAAGAAATTAGGGCTTTTTGATACTGTCGAGCACTGCTATAATGCGTAGTGGAAATATCTATCCTTTACTTGTCCATATGCATATATGTATATATTGGCGCTTGCTGCAATCTATTCACTAAAAGCTTGAGGCTAGCTTCAAGAATACTTTGTCTGCTTGCGTTTCTTTTGCATCTGTACACGTGTAAAATGACTTAATGTTGTCATCTGTTTCTGTGGCATAAGCTTCTTCACCTTGATCCCAAGATGTCACTTATCCTTGATGCCTTATAGAATATCTGCATTCTCTAGTCTTTGCATCTCTCTGTGCGACGTTTACTTGGCGATGGTTGGTGACTTGGTGAGTTGGTGACGTCACCATTCGTCTTGACCCTTCATTTGCTCTGCTTCTTCAGGAATCTCGTTTAAACAACCATCATATCTCCTTGTGTACAGATATGGGAATCTTGCCTCTAGGATTCCCTTTGGTCTTTGTCGTTTCAGCGGCTTAGTGTATGTCACATACTCTGGTTTCCAGCATACAGGTAATAGGGGTGGAACGGTTGAGGTTGGCATACTTAGCTACTCCTCTACACCCCCCATCCCCTGGGCGATTCATCGACCACTCTCTCATCATCCTTCACATCCAGGCATCCTCTTCTGAAAAAGTGCTTCTTTGGGATCCATATCTTTGACACCTTTCAGGCATCCTGCTGATTTCAGGTGATCATCTTTGTTCCATGTCATGAGACTGCATTGTCCACTTGGACTCCAATAGATCCATCTTCCTACATACTTCTTTTCATTCTTTGGATATAGGAACTTCGTTCCCTCAGGTGCATGGATGCTGGCATTCACAAAGTCTCTGATCTCTTCATCTGTTAAGTCTCGGGGTTTCCACAACGATAATTATCTTCATCCCTATGGCTTTTCATTACTGTTTTCTTGCATTGTGAGATTATTATCTTGATCACACAGAATCCAAGCAACACCAACACGATCAGGGCTCCAGGAAACTTGAACATGTCTGCCATCCATTATGGAATCCAAGAAAAGAGCGATCCAAACCAGTTGTCATCAGCAATGTCTTCTATTTCATCTATCATCTGACCATGGAGCTTTGTCAGCATGTCTATGGCCTCTGTCAAGGTTCCATTCTCGTCATCATGAGAAGGTATAAATGTGCAACACGATTCTCCAATTTTTGCACAAACACCTCCATCCATTGCTGTAATCATGTTCAAGGCATATCTGTTCTGAAGAGTCATCAGTCGTATGGCTTTCATCTCTTCTCTGATAGCATTGAACCCCTTTATGGTAGTGTTGATTGTTTGTAGCAATTGCCATCTGGTGATCTGTAGCCACTTGGTATTTGCTCCAACTTGGATTCTTCGCATGAAAATTAAGGTGAACCCTGATGATGTCTGGCTGAACAGCCTGTGCTCATATGGAATAGAGTCAAAAATATCTATTGACTTTGCTGAGAAATAGTTCTCCCTCTTCATCCTCCTTATCAGCTCCACAGAGATCTTCTTCCTCAGTTGAGCATCTGCTTTCAGAAAACTGTCCAGATTCAGATCACTTTTTGGAATCACCAACGCTGGAACATGAACATTCACTAATAAGCATCGTCCTCCCCAATCCTTGGGTAACTTCATGTATGCCCTGGATCCAGAAGCCCAATAATGATCCATGATCACTGCTGTTCCATGTATCATTCCTGGTACATCAAATATTTGACCACAGTTCTGATTCTCTCCAACTTTTCTTGTGCCATTATTTCTGAAGCACAGCTTTGAACTTTCCAGAGGCACTATCTTCAAGGGGGTCCTCCTCTGTCTTCGACCCAAGTCAGTCGTTTAGCAAGTCCTGGCCATAATGACTTACAGCCATTCTGTACAATGTCAATGGCAGGTTTGTAACAACCAGTGACCACCCAGGCTCTGCAGATTACCACTCTGTCTTCCCATCCATCTGGTGATAACACTGATCCCCAGATCTGCATTTGGCCTCTGCCTCCATCTTCGAATGTCTTCTGCAAATTTTCCTGGACTCTCCAGTCTTTTGTTTACTTCCCATCCGATTCCAGCTCCTTTTACTCCAGGCTTCTTGTATCTGATCACATGATTCTTTGTGTGAGCTCTGTTTCTTGTCTTCGTGTCTTGAATGTAGTCATCTTCCTCTGTCCATTCAGTTGCCCATTTGAGGTAGGCGTCTCGCCCATGAACTCCCCTCTTGTTTTGCAAAGTGCTATGGGTGAAAGACAATGAGCTATCTGAACATCTATTTCGATAGCTATGAATATTTTGGATTTTCCCATACTGTACGGCAGAGGTGTACACACAAAGCATTCCTCCTTCGAAGTACTTCATCCCACTTCCTTCATATGTTGATACCATATGTCGTTTCCCAGGTAAGCTGTACTGTCCAGGTAACCATTTAGTTCGAAATCATCCTCTCTGGTGCTTCTTTTAGGCCTTATTCTTCCATAATCATTCCATGAAGTGTGCTAGCCTGACTCCTTCTAGCTGGATCAATTATAGGTACACCTACATGTGTTATCTGATAAAGTTCAGAAAGTTTCATCCTCTCAACATACCATTTAGGCATGAATATGTCTCGCAAAATCTCCATGTGTGACTGTCTCTTAGGAATCATCTTTGGGTCATTCATCACAGGACCAGGTGTAATTACATGCATTACCTGTATAGGCTCACCGTCCAACACCCTCTTTTCCTGCCTATCTTGCCAAGCCTGTCTCTTGTGTCCTAAAAGGGTCTCTAAGACACTTCTTGCATGTGAACGATTGTTAGTGACACTTATCTCAGACTCAGGTAATTTGTCATTTTCTTTGGAATAGGAATGACTACATAGGATCTTGGATGCCTAGTAGTTGCCACGATTGTACCTTCCTTCTACTCAGGAAGATTAACAGGACTCTTAGCTCCATGTACATTTATGCAATATGACGTACATACTGTGAGTGAAAGCAGTATTATGAACAAAATACAAGCATAAATGATGCATAAGTATGACCATTTACAACAACAACTTCTTTCACATCGTGGACATCTCGCTGCATCGGGCATAACGATGTTACTACTAACGCTTCCCATCTTTATTGCCTAAGAAAGGAAAAAGTAACTTTAATACATCAGCATTGTAAACTGCTTCTTGAAGCTGCTATCTTGACTCTGCAACTTATCCTTGATCAGCTGTCTTCTTACGGGATATCAAAGCAGACTCCTCAATGCTTCCCTGGAACCAGTCTTTAACCAGACAGAATATGGATGCCTTTCCATCAAGAAGAAAACCGACTTCAGTAAGTCTAGACAAGTTCAACGACATACATCAGTTCCCAGTCTATTCCTCGAATCTGCCTTAGACCAGATGACATGATTTTCTTTCAGCATGAAACAAACGTCTGACCAGCAAACTCTCGATCTGTCACTTGAAGGAAAGTTTCATTCGGACCTTGATGTTCTCACAGAAGAAGCATTGACTTGCAGTATGACGCCTCTCAAGATTTAATTTAGTGCTGCATTGTTTCTCAGATCCCTTAGGAACGTGTGCACATCAGTCTGTCTTCCAACAAGATGCAGATATTCTTTAATCAGACGATAGAAAACCACACTGACCAGTCTGTGAGCATCATCAGCGGATAGGGGCATTAGTCCTTTCCCCACTGTACTCTGGTAGCTGCAGAACTTGTTCGATGATTGCTGTAAGTAACCTCCTTATGATTGGACCATTCTTGGGATCTTGCAGAAAAACATGTACACTAGTAATTATTCCCATGATAGCCGGATAAGTTCGCAGAATGAAGAGAAAAACTTTAAATATGATCCTTGAAACGTTGTTATTGGGAATCACCATGGGCAAATCCAAACAGAAACTCGGTGAGAAATGAATCGGGGTACTGCACCCTTTTACAATTGTTGAAAATGAACTCAGAATTTGGCATGTTTCTCTT
Source organism: Ambystoma mexicanum (assembly GCF_040938575.1). NCBI lineage: Eukaryota > Metazoa > Chordata > Amphibia > Caudata > Ambystomatidae > Ambystoma > Ambystoma mexicanum. Next base: position 373,717,630 of record NC_090926.1, on the reverse strand, counting down.
CTTATCAAGCCTAAAAGCATGCCTCAGTCCAAAGTCAGTAAACTCCTGTGGCTTTAAGACCAGAAGATCTTCCCTTAACCCTGAAATAACTGTACAGAGTGTTCGAATGAGCTTCCGTTAACTCTTCCAGAGATGGTTAAGAGTGTCTCGAACTAAGCCACAGTCCAATGACATTGGTTCTTTTACTCGACAGCCTCTGCACCCTTCATCCTCGTCATAGACCTTGTCTGCATTTGCTGAGGTTCTTCCTCGATGCTTGCTTCTAAAGGGGTGGGGGCAGAAGGGTTTCTCCAGTGTAAACTTTGACGTCGCCTAAAAAAGTCCAAGTACGTCTGCCTTGCACTCTGACTGCAGACGGCGTGACATCTTCCACAGTGAAATGGCCATTAAATCTGGACTCGTGCCACTTCCTTGTGAAATTGCGGATTAGGACCGCATTTCCTGGGAATAATTTGGGAAGACAAAGTTTTTGAATGCTACTTGTTGAAGCATCTCCTTCTGTGTTCTGTACTGCCCCACACCCTGTTCGCCGTAGCTGACATTCTCTGAACATGCAGCGAGTTTCGCTTCATTGTCTGCTGCTTGGTTTCCACATGCGATAAAGTCTATCCTTTTAGTATGTGCTGCGCAATTAACGACTGCGATGGCTACTGGAAGTTGCAGTGCCTTAATAAGCCTGTTCAATAATGCGCCATGCTGCACTGGAGTGCCATCTGCTCGGAGGTAACCCCTTCTTTTCCAACATGCTAACCCTGCATGCACTGTTACTCACAGGGAGAGAAAATTACTGACGGGCCCATTGGTCAGTACTCAACCCCCGAGAACGTGTAATACTAGATAGCTGCACCATGTGAGGACAGGGTGCAGGATTCACATACACCAGCACATCTCAAAAATCAGGACTCAATAAGTTGGCAAAGGGAAGTCCGTTTAATGATACATACATCAGTATATGAAAATCGGCAGCATCGCGAACACCTGTCTCGCTCCGACTTCCTCGAACTTTAGTCCAACAGCCGTTTTTATAGGCTAAACTCGTCATCATTGACGTCTAATTCTACAAAAAACCATCACGCAATTTCTGTATATGGCAATAGAGCATGTGGATTGGTTAACTCTTATCTGGTGGGCGTCTACGCCCATCCCTCTACATCACACATGATGGATGTCACTATAAGTACAACATCCTATTGGTTACAGTGTCTATAGGACCCTAGATTACATAGTCCATTGTGATTGGGCAAGTTACCCCCCTAAACATAAATCTCCACTTTAATTAGCAGCATGCAGAATGGACACCCAGGTGCCAAGTGTCCCAAGATTCACCCTGCCTCCCTTCCATCAATCAGTGGTTTTAGGGCGATGTGTCAATTAGTTGGCTACGGAAGGCCTTGAAACTGTAGTCTCTTATCAGGAAAAGTGATGGCACCCCTTGGATCTGGGTGACATCAGACAGTGGTACTTCTTCGCACCTGGCTGGTCACGTGTTGTTTCACCGTGAATCTGCTTCAGTTTCCAGCTTTTCGTGTATTTAATTCTCCATGTAGCTCCACCACCTGCCTGGGCCTCCTTATCTTGACCTTCACAGGGCAGGCTGGTATGCTCTGAAGTTTCGATTCTCCTTAGCTGAAGCTCGCCTGCCTCTCTTGGGCTGACCTCGATTTCCCAGGCCTGAGCCGTCCTTTGTTGAGTTTCGATTCCGCTCTTTCCCCTGACTTGAGCTTGGATATGAAACCTGACCAGTTAGGCCTTGGCCGCCTGGGCGTACTTCTGTTTTTACAAAATGGAGTTGCACGTGTACATTATGCTTTATTGAGGTAGATATATAGTTGGCACTTGCCGCTCTATTCTTCTACTAAGCATGCACGCAGTGTCGATTTCTTAGCTTCTTGTGTTTCAAGCCTCTTTACACACATTAGCTGGTTCGATTCTTTCATCTTGGTTCTTTCGCTATGACATTTCTTACGTTTTAACATTGTGTTGTCCTTCGTGTCTCATGCACCTGTTTTCGTGGATACATGCGTTCACGTGTTGCCTTTTCTCATGCATTAATCTGTCCAGGCCCTCTTCTCATCATCGTTTGCCTTCCATCAGGGCTCTTTGTGTCTCCTCATGGACAGTCTGTAAATACTCATCGTTTCGTATCAGCGGCCGGTATGGTTGTCTGATTGGGTACCTTGCTGCCCAGGGCTGTCTGCTTATTGGCATTTCAACAGGTACTAATCTTCTAATGTACACAGGGCAGAGGCCCAATTCGGCTCTCTGTTGGTTCAGTTGCTCCTCATATGTCACATACCTTGGCGAGTATTTTACTCGCAACTCCCAATCGGGAGCAGGGGTGCAGGCCATATCTGGGACCTCCTCTACACTCCCCCCTCTTGTCGGTTCATCGACCACTTCTGCTTCCTCCTTTATATTTCGTTTCTTTGTTTCTTCAATTTCTTGTTCATCGTCTTCCGGGTTTACACAAGATGGCGTGAATGCATGCAATTTTCGTGTATATATCTTTATCACCCCTTTCAAGCTTCCTGCTGTTTTCACATGCTCATCTTTGTTCCAGGGCATCAACTGGCATTGTCCATTTGGACTGCAATAAATCCATTTTCCTTCATACCTTATTCGTTTCTTGGGATAAGTGAATTTTATTCCCTCTGGTGCAAATTCACTGGCCTTCACAAAGTCCTTTATCTCTTCGTCTGTCAGGTCTCTGGGCTTCCAACATGGCTCGACATTGACCATCATTTTCATCCCAAGGCCTTCTTTGCGGTTTTCTGGCATTGTGTGATGATTATCTTGATAACACAGAATCCTAGCAGCATCATATCTAGTAAGGCTCCCAGAAACTTGAATATGTCAGCCATCCATTGCGGGACCCAGGAGAATAAGTTCCCAAACCACTGTCATCGTCCACTTCATCTGTTTCCTCGGTCATCTGGTTCTTTAGGCTTGTCAGCATGTCTATGGCCTCGGTGAGGGTTCCATTTTCCTATTCGTGCGATGGTATAAATGTGCAACACGATTCTCCTATTTTTGCACAAACACCTCCATCTATCGCTGTAACCATGTCAAGCACATATCTGTTCTGGAGAGTCATCAGGCGGACTGCTCTTAGTTCTTCTCTAATCGCGTTGAATCCTTTTACGGTGGTATTGATGGTCTGCAGTAATTCCCATCTGGTTATCTGCAACCATTTAGTATTTGCACTAACTTGGATATGCGGCAAGAATATTGTGAATATGGATGATGCTAGGCTAAACAGCCTGTGTTTGTAGGGAATGGCATGAAATGCGTCCTCTGATTTGGTGGAGAAGTAATTTTCTCTCTTGATCCTCAACATTAACTTCACAGACCTCCTTTTCCTCAGGTGAGCATCTGCTTTTGGGAAGCTGTCCAAATTCAGTTCATTTTTTGGAGTCACCAGTGACGGAAAGTGGACGTTCACCAGTGTGCATATGCCTCCCCAGTTCCTTGGTAGCCTTATGTATGCCTTGGATCCACATGCCCAGTAATGGTCCATCAGGACTGCGGTTCCTTGCAACATCCCTGGGGCTTCATATATTCGTCTGCAGTTTTGATTCTCCCCCATTTTCCTCGCACCATTACTTCTGAAGCACAGTTTTGGGTTTTCCAGTGGTACTATTTGCAGGGGTCCTCCTCTGTCTTCGACCCATGTTAGCAGCTTTACGAATCTTGGCCACAATGGTTTGCATAGTCTTTGTTAAATTCTATTGCTTCTTGGCAGGCTCCAAGGACCATCCAGGCTCGGCAGATCACGACCCCTTCTTCCCATCAGTTTGGGGACATTACTGACACCCAGATCTGCATTTGGCCTCACTTCTTCCAGATTTGAGCTTCTTCAGCTGTTTTCCCTTGGACATTCAGTCTCGGGTTTATTTCCCATCTTATTCCTGATCCTTTGATGTCAGGGTTCTCATATCTAATCACATGATTCTTGGTGTGCGCCCTGTTTCTTGTTTTGATGTCCTGAACAAAACTGTCTTCATCAGGGAAATCCTTTTCGTTGGCCCATATCAGCGAGGCGTCTCTCCCCCTAAACTGCCCTCTGGTGTTGCACATTTCTACGTGTTACATGCGGTGTGCAGTAGGGACATCAACTTCTATCGCCACAAAGATTTTGGACTTGCCCATGCTGTATGGCAGGAGTGCACATACGAAACATTCCCCTTCTGATTGCCTCCTTCCAACTTCCTTCATGTGTTGGTACCAAATGTTGTTTCCTAGATGCTGTGGGTTGTGGCTTCTAGGAATTGAACCTGCCTGTGCTGTGCAACGGTTATATTTAGATTGTGAGTTTGGCAAGATCACAGGAGCCGTTTTGGGGTTAAGCCAGGGCCCCTATTTGGTACGTGGAAAAGGTTGTTTGGCTCCCGGTTATCTTGATTGTAGAAATTTTTCCGAAATGATATCCATAACACTTTGGTTGGTACGAAGTGATTCGTTTATTCGTGGTCAGCCGACACGTGTTTCGACCCGTAGGGTCTTTCTCAAGGCTGAACAGTTTTCAATGGTGACAGGTGTATTGTGTGATTTGTGACAATTGTGTGACAGATTATATCATATGCCATTGTGGTGTAGGCGTGATGTGCAGTAAGTGAACAAAAATAACAAAACAAAGCATCACATCAAAAACCGTTGACGTGTTGGTTTATAAAAAGCATTGTTGCATATAAGCGAGGAGAAAAGGAGGAAAAAGAAGAAGGAGAAGGTTAGCAACTAGGCAGAGGGCGAGAAATCGGAGGTTGTTCTTTGATGAGGTGGAATCCTCTTACCTAGTCTGTTTGCTGAGTACCCTCAGTGGGGTGTTGTTCAATTTGGAACTGTCCTTGCGGCAGTCCTGGCTCCTATTGGGCCCTGTGATAAGAAGTCCAAGAATAGTGGTTGTTAACGCCTTGTGTTATCATATACCTGATTACTTTCTAGTGTTACCCAGGTAGTGAGTGTTCTTGGCGGCGTCGAAATCACATCACGTGCATGATCCGGCTCGTGTGTGTTTCTCGGCCGTGTGGGTCGTCCCTAACGGATTTCTTGATTTCATTATGGGTCGCCAGATTGGTGACGTGAGCTGGTCTGGATTGACATCAAGGGCTCTTGTTAGAAGCTCTTGTGTGTGGCCAGCCACTCAAGGGAGGCTGGCGTTGTTCCGGGTAGCTCGAGTGGGGAGGTGGTCAATGGGAATGTCCCTACTGGTTGGGAGGTCTGCTATCCATGAGGGTAGGCGGGGAGTCTTACCTTTGTATTGTGTCTGCGTCCCTGGGCAGTGATCTGCTACTCTCCTCCACCGCTCTGGGGGCCGCCATTATATGGCGCTTGTGAGCTAGCTGAATCACGTGATGTGACGGGTGCGCATGCTCTGTGGTATAGTGTTCTAGCTAATGGCACTGTGCATGCGCTTGTCTTGTGGTGTCTGCGCATGCTCAGTGGATCACTGTTAATACTGTAGTGTTCGGAATGGCGCATGAGCGAAATTGTTGCTATAAGTTATAGCAACAATTTCGCTCATGCGCCTCCCAACGCTAATCCCCCCCCCCCCGGGCAACCGTCTAGACAATTGTTATGGGCCTTTGGCCCCACAACGCATCTCCCATATCTCACCATTCCGAACACTACAGTATTAACAGTGATCCACTGAGCATGCGCAGACACCACAAGACAAGCCATTCAGCTAGCTCACAAGCGCCATATAATGGCGGCCCCCAGAGCGGTGGAGGAGAGTAGCAGATCACTGCCCAGGGACGCAGACACAATACAAAGGTAAGACTCCCCGCCTACCCTCATGGATAGCAGACCTCCCAACCAGTAGGGACATTCCCATTGACCACCTCCCCACTCGAGCTACCCGGAACAACGCCAGCCTCCCTTGAGTGGCTGGCCACACACAAGAGCTTCTAACAAGAGCCCTTGATGTCAATCCAGACCAGCTCACGTCACCAATCTGGCGACCCATAATGAAATCAAGAAATCCGTTAGGGACGACCCACACGGCCGAGAAACACACACGAGCCGGATCATGCACGTGATGTGATTTCGACGCCGCCAAGAACACTCACTACCTGGGTAACACTAGAAAGTAATCAGGTATATGATAACACAAGGCGTTAACAACCACTATTCTTGGACTTCTTATCACAGGGCCCAATAGGAGCCAGGACTGCCGCAAGGACAGTTCCAAATTGAACAACACCCCACTGAGGGTACTCAGCAAACAGACTAGGTAAGAGGATTCCACCTCATCAAAGAACAACCTCCGATTTCTCGCCCTCTGCCTAGTTGCTAACCTTCTCCTTCTTCTTTTTCCTCCTTTTCTCCTCGCTTATATGCAACAATGCTTTTTATAAACCAACACGTCAACGGTTTTTGATGTGATGCTTTGTTTTGTTATTTTTGTTCACTTACTGCACATCACGCCTACACCACAATGGCATATGATATAATCTGTCACACAATTGTCACAAATCACACAATACACCTGTCACCATTGAAAACTGTTCAGCCTTGAGAAAGACCCTACGGGTCGAAACACGTGTCGGCTGACCACGAATAAACGAATCACTTCGTACCAACCAAAGTGTTATGGATATCATTTCGGAAAAATTTCTACAATCAAGATAACCGGGAGCCAAACAACCTTTTCCTTGTTTCCTAGATGGGCTGTGCTGTCCAAGTAATCGTTTAGTTCGTTGTCGGTTTCATATGGGCTTCTCTTGATTCTTAATGTTTTTCTGTAATTGGCTATCACTATGTCTCTGAATGCGTCTGTACTGCTCTTCCGTTCGGGTAGGCTCTCGGGTACTATCCTTGGTGGGGCAGGTTTCATTTCCTGCCCTGCAGTAATAGGGGGATGTTTTGCATTTCTTTTCCTTCCCTCATGCATTCTTTTGTAGACCTCCTCCCACCACCATTTGCTCGTCATCTTCCCAACGCGTGGTGGCATTGTAGGCCTGATGCTTATTTCTGGCGTTGGAGTAGGCATGCTCGTTATTACAGTTTCTGTGGTTTTCTTGCTCAGCTCCTCATGTAGCTTCTAGCTCTAAGTATGAGCGGGAACACATACTCAACCGACGCATGTGTTTTCTCAGTAAGTTCTTTCATGGCTTCTTCCGGTTCCTTGAGGGCTTCTGTCATGCCCCCTCTGCTTGGGTTCTCACCTAGCTTCTCTATTTTCTGGAGCCGGTCGTTCTTTAGGCAGTTTTTCTTTTACTGTTGATTTGGTCTGGGATCTCTGATGAGAGTCAGTGTATCTGTGGTTCTCCCGACAAGTCCTGGGCACTCCTCTATGATTCGGAAGAATAATGTTTACGTTAGTTCATCAATGATCACTTGAGGTGGGAGCATTAGTCTCTTGTTCACTGTGCTTGGGCAACTCAGCGAAGACCTCTGTGATGACAGTCAGTAGTTGCCTGATTACCTCCTTATTTTCTGGATCTTGAATGTCTTCTGTGACACTTGCTCCTCTCCCTATGAGTGATGGATATGTTAGGAGCACGAGCTGAAAGTAGGTGAGTACATCCCACTTGAGACTTCTGCCGGGATGTACCATAAGTTCTGTGCACAAAGTCTTGGTACTGGATGCTTTAGGATAACGTTTCTTGGTTCTCAGAAATGTCTTATTTTACTACTTATCAGAGTCTTAGAGTTCATGTTACAATGCTTTGTGTGGTTCAACGTGTTCGAGTTACCAGTGTCACTGTGGTTTCGGAATGTATGATTCTCTTCTTTACCCTGCACTTTTGGCTGCACAGAGTGTTTGTTTGCTTGTTTTTGTCTCTTTCTGTGCATAAAGGAAAAGTTCAGTGTGGACACGATTTTCGCAAATGGGCTCTTTTCTTTTCTTCTCTGCTCATGCGTCCTTCTTCCTCAACATAGATCTTGTCTGCACGTGCTGAGGTCCTTCCCCGTTGTCTGTAGATTCCTCGGAGGTGGATGCAGTAGCAGGGCTCTCTCCTATAAACGGTTTGATGTTGTTTAGGAATATCCAGGCTCTTCTGCCCTCGAGTTTGACAGCGGACGGGGTGCAGTCCTCTACGATGAAAGGGCCATTAAACCTTGGCTCGTCCCATTTTTTCCTTGTAAAATTCCTTACGAGGACGCTGTCGCCAGGGAAGACAAGGGGCGCATGCAGGCTGTGAGCTGCGCCTGCATCAGCACTGTCTGTTGTGGTTTGTGCTGTGCTGTTCCCTTTACAGCGTCGCTGCAGCTGGCCTGAAATGACAGAGGCGCTGGATGTGAGACAGTACAGGTAAACCTTCATCTCTGCTCCCAGAACCTCCCTAGCAGGCTGGGCATCATATCTAGCCCTGTCTCGGGGGGTAAGAGGGGTCCTCATCCTTCTACCAGTAACAATTTCATGCAGCGTAAGATGATGGTCGGAGCGTGGTTGGTTCCGAAGAGCATACAATGCTATTGGTAGACAGTGAAAACATCCCTATTTTAATGTGAGCTTCAACTTGGCTATTCTCTCTTTTAACAGGCCGTTGAGCCGCTCACATATCCCATTTCCCTCTGGGTGATACGCCGATGAGAATTTGTGCTTTATACCAAGCAACAAGCTAATCTGCTCAAACACTGTTTACAAAATGGGGCCTATTATCTGATCTCATTACCTCGCACACCCCCCACCTAGGGAACACTTCCCTCACCTGAAATTTTGCAGCACAGGCTGCATTGAGGTGTGTACAGGGACCTGCTTCTATCCATCTTGAGAATGGACACACCACCACAATTAAATACCTGTACCCATTACACACCTGAATCATATTGACATAATCGATATGTAGGTGCTGGAAAGGTCCATTAGGTATGGGAATGATTCCTCTCACTACTTTTAATGTGTGCCGAGAGGTGAATTGCTGACAAATTGTGCAGTTGACCATAAAAAATGCAACATGCTCCGCTAAATTCGGCGTGAACCAGTCTTCTGCGAGCGTTGCAGCAAGATTTCATTTTGACATGTGTAAGGGGTAGTGGAGCTGTTCTAACGCTACCTTTAGAAGGGTGACAGGCATTACTGGTTTACCAGTGCTGTCTTGCCTCCACAATCCGTCAGTGGGGTTTAAAGAACATCCTAGACGCTTCAACGCTTCCATACATTTTTCTCCTCCTGAGGTGCCTCCCCTTGGAGCTCCATTAGCTGAGTCTGCCCCATATTGCTATAGGCTTCTGGTGTGGCTCGCGCTACCATCATTCATTCATGGGTACGTGCCACCTTCACGTCCATTATTGTTTCATTCTTGGATGCCATGCGCTTGGCTTCCGTGTCCGCTTCATGGTTTCCACATGACACGAAATCTGTTACTGTGGTGTGAGCGGCGCATTTCACGACCGCTATGCACACTGGGAGCTATAGTACTTTTATCAGCCTATCCAGTAAGGCTGCATGTTGCACTGGTGCGCCGTCTGCTCTGAGGTAACCCCTCCTTTTCCATCGTGCTAAGCCTGCGTGCACGGTGGAAGTCACATAGGCAGAATCACTGTACACCATCACTTCCTGATCTGCATGATTTTCGATGCCGAGTATTGGTGCCACCAGTTCTGCAGCTTGGGCTGAATAGTGAGAGGGTATTCGCGCACTGACTAGTACCTCAAACTCTCCATTCGCCAGGTGTTTTACCACGGCTACGCTTGTATACCTTTGTCTGTCTTCTTGGTTGATTCTAGAAGACCCGTCTATGAAGACGACCTCCCCACTTGGCAGGGCGTTTTCCTTTACCCTTGGGATTTCATCGTAGAATTCTTCATAGTTTGCACAGTCATGGGCAGGCTCACCCTCGGTTACTGGTTCTATTATGAATGTTGCAGGGTTCCCCGTTTTACATCGAACAATTTTGATCGATGGATTAGAGATGATCACTTCATAGGGGGATGCTCTCTGTGATGTCAATGTGCCTTTTGGCTTCTCCAATATGGCGAACAGTGAGTGCTCGACATACAATGTCATGGAGCACTCCATCACAATGGAAGACGCCTTCTCGATGGCAAACGCGGCAGCGGCCATATTTTGTTTGCATGGGAAGTGGCCCCTCATAACCGGGTCCAGACTCCCGCTGTAATACGCTAGAGGTTTGCACCCCAGCAATGTTTGTTGAGCGAGTAATGCCGTCATAAAATTGCCATCGGTATGTGAGAACAGATAGAATTCTTCTGCATAATTAGGGATCCCGAGAACTGGGGCCTTACAAATTGCCCCCTTGAGTTCTGTAAAACCCTTTTCCATTGCCTCAGTCCACTCGATTTCTTCCTTTGTCGCTTGGGCCTTCTTCAGGGCCTGAAGCAAGGGCTTGGTGTACGAGCTGTAGTCAAAGACCCAGGCTCAGACATAATTGCACAGGCCTAAAAAGCTTTGCATTTGCTTGATCGTGCGCGGCTTGGCCGTGTTCATGATGGCTTCAGCCCTTTCTGGGGTTATCTTTTTCCCTTCATGAGAGATTAGTTGCCCTATGTACAGCACTTCCTGCTGACAGTATTGCAACTTTTCTTTATCAAATTTGTACCCTTTCTCAGCTAGTATTGTTAGTAGCTGGACAGAGTCACTCCTGCATTGCTCCTCAGTGGTGCTGCAGATCAGAATGTCATCTACATATTGCAAAACAACACTGTCTACCGCAATATTGCTTAGGTCCATTTGCAGGACTCTGTTAAAAATGGATGGAGACTCACAATACCCCTGTGGCAGCCTCGTTCTTTTCAGGTGCATTTGCCTGAATGTAAATGATGTCAAGTCTTGCGAGTCACGGTGCAACAGAATTGAGAAAAATGCATTTTCAAATCTATCACCGTGAAATATTTTGCCACAGTGTGTATGTTACACAAAATTGTAGACGGGTTAGGGACTAGAGGGAACTCAACTTCGACAATGTTGTTTAATGCCCTTAAATCCTGGATTAAACGCCAAGACCCGTCCTTCGATTTCTTGACGGATAGATCACTGTGTTACAGGGTGATTCTGACGTTACTAGGATGCCCTGTTCCATCATGGCGGAAATTGTCTTTGCGATCCCCTCATCCGCTTCTATGGACATGGGATATTGTGGCGCTCTTGGTAGGATCGCTCCTGGCTTTAGTTTTATTTTCACCTCTCCCGCCCCCTTCAGGAGTCCTACGTCATAAGGCCCTGTTGTCCATACTGCGACAGGCACCTGGGCCATGTCCTCCTCAAAGTATTTTGGATGTACCATCGCCAACATCATTCTCTGTGGCACTTTTAGTTTGATCATTTTGACCCAGAATATGAGACTTACTTCCACTCTTGTCTCTTCTAAGTCAGGGTGTTCTTCGAACAGATAATCATCCGTGACGTTAGTCACTCGATACCGTTCTTCAATGGCGATAATAGCGCACCATTGCCTTCCTTCGTCATCATATCCTTCTACCAGGACCACCTTCCCCTTTACTGCGGCAGATTGTATTTCCAAGGGAAATATTTGTCCCTCTTCTTCATGCATGGGTATTCTTGGTCTAAATAGAAATTCGTCAGGGGTTCTCATAGGTTTGTCTGCGAGGCCTGGCAATCCCGCCATAAGCACTCGTACGCCATATCCGAAAACGTCTGGCTCCAGCGGTATAGCTCTCATGGCTGCACGTCCAGAGTATGCTGTGATCATTTTGCACACATTAGAATAATGCATTCCTGGCTTGGTGCACACTATACCATCCTCAGTAAACAAGATTGTCATATTCAACTTTGTCATCAAACCTCGACTCATGATGTTTACTGGGGACTGACGTGAGTACAATTCATTTCACGCTCTCCCACTGAGACTGGGAGTGTGTCTGTAAAGGGAACTCTGCTATGAGCTCCAGTGAAACTCTGAGTATCTATAGCCTCGCCGGACAAGGAAAACTTGCCTTCTCGTATGCACGAATGTGTCGCACCCATGTCAACTAAGAAGGAATATTCTTTACCCCCTATGGTGACATTTACCCTGGGTTCCCTATTAGGGTCTGGTGTCACCGATAGGATACAGCACATCAGAGTTTTCCTTGAGCTGTCCTATTTTATGTATAGGTTCGGCCCACTGTAAGTTTGTGGAATACCCACATCCCCGGGGTTGGCTCCGCTTCCATTGTTCATTCCTTGTGGCACTGGCGGTGGTGCCTGTTGGGGCTGCCCTTGTTGCAAGTTCCCCATGTTTGAGGGTTGAAACCCTTGTTGTGCACCTTGCTGCAAGCTTGCTGCCTGCTGCTGTACTATGTGGCCCTGCGCACTGCCTTATTGCGGGGCGGCATGCTGATTCACCATAACTGCTCCAATTCCTTGGCCATTTTGCCACATGCCTTGGTTTCTGCACATGCGCACCACATGTCCTGTCATTCTGCACAGCCAGCATACTGGTGGTGGTCAGACCATTTGCCCATCCGGCATGGCTTGACCGCTCATCTGTCCATTCTGAAATCCGCCTTGGTTATTTTGAAAACCTCCCTGATTACCATGGAAACCTCCCTGGCCACCTTGCCATCCTCTTCCTCTATATCCTTTACCCCTCACGTAATATCCCGTATTAGCTTGGTTATTTACTTGCTGCGTGCTGGGCTCGGCTGGGCTAGTCAACATGGCTCCATCGAGAGTATACTTCGAGAGCTTCTTTTGTACCTGCTTCGCTTCCTCTCCCTTACGGGTTGCTTCCTTTTTTCGGTTCTTTTCTTGTAACAATCTGCAGTACTGTACAATTGTCAATTGAATTTCGGCCCATGGTTTGGCTTCGATCCCTACCAATTTCTTGAGCTGTTTTTGCACCGGTTCAGGCAACCCTTGACACAGTATGTGGTAGAAGACAGAGATAGACTTTGACCAAGACTCATGCGTTTCGAGCACCCACGCGTCTTGAAAATTTTGGATATAAATCAGCGGATCCTCTGACTCTTTCATTTTACGAGTTATTATAGCTCCCATGTCTGATGTGTCTGGGTATAGCGTTCACAGCTCTTTCCACACTGCTGCTCTACAATTATTAAACGGTGCTCTGTCATGGGTAGTGTTAGTTATCGTTACCCTTGGATACCCAGCCTGTTTCCACACATCATCAGCCCTTTCACCAAGTATGGCGATCAGGAGGCCCTTGATGTCCCCTATAGCTAAGGTGACTCCCCCGGTCATCTTTTCTAACTCGTGTATCCATTTCCCAGCCCCCGATGTCAGCATTGGAAGCTTATTTTTTAAGTTTTCTCGGTCCATGTGTGGCCATGGAATGTATTGTGGCCTCACTCCCCCTTTTTCTAGCAGCGGGAATTGAAAGGCACAATCTTCCTTTTCTTTTCCCCCACTCCTCCCGTCTACTGGCGGGGCAGTATTACCACCTTGGCGTCTACCCGGCATTGCCCTTAATATGCCTGTATAGGTGTATGCTGGCTCCCTCCTCTGATCGCGGGGTGTTCCCTCACATTTGCCATATGCCTTGGTAGGCTTCGATGTCCTAGGTTCAGATTCACTGGCATCGGACCATTGTACCCCTTGGCCTCGAGGGAGCGGCTTTTCACATCGCCTCCCTTCCTCCTGTGCCTAGTCCTCCATATGCCCACCGGAGTCAGATCCTGAGTGATCTCAGTTTACGCAACTCCTTGCAACCTCTTCGTTCTGCCTGATCTCCAGTCTATTAACGGACAGTCCCCTGCTCCCACTACCTTGGGTGGTATCCTCAGTGTCATATAGTTGTGTGCTCTCTAAGCGCTTAACTTCCCTTCCCCCTTGGTAGGCTACCTCTTGTCCCATCTCATCATATATTTTGTCAATTGTTTCCCCGATGCTTCTGGTATCGAAGTCATCGTCAATATTTATCCCGCTTGTACCTGGTACCGCATCACTTGCAGGAAATAATTCTTTTTATGTCTTCCCATTCTACTGCAGGATTGGGTTTAACGACTACCCGCTCCAAATACTCAAGATCTCGTGCCCTTTGTCTGTGTTTTCGTTCCAATTCCTCATCTATCTCCTTTCGCTTTTTCGCTTCTTCTCTAGCCTTATCTACTTCTCTCATTCGTTCATTTCTACGTTCCTTTGCCCTTCTACTCTCCTTGTCTTCCCGCTTTTTTACCTTCCTTTCGTGCACTCTCCTTTCTTCCTCCAACTTTAACATGTTCAGCCTGTATTTTTCATAGGCTGCATACTGTGTGCGACTGAGCGGTATTCCTTGCTCTTCGCGATATAGTTGTTCTCGCCTTAATCTATCCTTCTTTCTCGCCCTTTCATCCCTTGCTTCTTTCTCCTTTTTTGCTCTTCATCGTGCCTTCCTCTCGTCCGTTCATCATCACTTCCCTTTCCATCTAGCTTTAATAGTATCTGTCCTCCCATCCATTCGTCTTTCGCGAATGCTGTCTCATCACTTCCCTTCTGCTTCTTTCCCTCTCTCTCTTTATCGAGAGGTGCACTAACCTGTGCCTGATCCTTAGTACTATCGCCGCGCCTCTCCTTGTCCCTGGGGACTCTGGAGGCCAAATCAATTTCCTGCTCCTGTTCTTTAGTTTCGTCACTACTACATGTAGGTGACTCATATGCGTGGTTACTGTACCCTGTGGCTGCTTTGAGTTCTCGTAGTGGGTAAAGACCCCCTGACTTGCTTCCCTCAATGACTGGTTCCGGCCGGGCTGGTGGTGCGGTAGGCGTCTCACCCCTCTCTGTGCATACATTTAATATCCAGTCTGCGGGTGGTTCTTCCTCCTTTGTTTGCTCGAACATTTAGCTTTTTGCCGGCATACGTGGCATGCAGGTTTGTTGTCATGTGCTGTAAAACAGCCTTAGACAATGACCCGTTTTGGGGCCACAGCATAAACATCTTATTGGCGGTACCCTTAACCCACTCCTGGCTATATTTCTTCAATTTTACTGCATGCTTAGGCAATTGCTTACACAGATACGCAAGTGGGGTAGCTTCCTCCATTCTTAATTTCGACACCAACAATGTTTACACAATCTTTTAATCTTCCCACTAGTATGAGCGAGCACCACAACCGCAAGCTCCAATCCAACTTTTCACGCCAAAATTTATACTCTCAATTTTACTCAAAAGAAACCATCAATTCACTGGTGATTCCCTCTTAGTTTATAGAATCGTGTAAGGCCAAAATGCATTTCAATCAATCACCAATACAATTGTTGTACATTTAACATGCAGTAAGACACACATGACGGACACTTGACAGACTAGACAGACACCAGCTGGTCATACATGTACCTCCCTTCTAATTAATACCCCACCATGGGATTTGAACGAACCCCGTTAATTCCGTCTTTAAACGTAATCATAGCCTAAATTGTCCCCCCTCTGTGGGCTCTGGGTTCACGTTCCTTCTGACCACTCTTTAATGCGCAGGAACAATGCAAAATCTTGTTTTTTTCTCGGGTGTCCCCCCGGTATTCTTACGTTTTCTTCCAGGTGCCCCCGTGGTATTCTTTTACGTTTTAGCTCAGGTGCCCCCCTGGTATTCTTTTACATTTTAGCTCAGGTGCCCCCCTGGTATTCTTTTACGTTTTAGCTCAGGTGCCCCCCTGGTATTCCTTTACATTTTAGCTCAGGTGCCCCCCTGGTATTCTTTTACGTTTTAGCTCAGGTGCCCCCCTGGTATTCCTTTACATTTTAGCTCAGGTGCCCCCCTGGTATTCCTTTACGTTTTAGCTCATGTGCCCCGCCCCCTGGTATTCCTCTTTATATATGTTTTTCTTTTTATACTCGAGTCATTAACCCTTTAAATATATACCGTCTTCTCTACATCTAGCTACTTTATTTTTCTCTGCCACCCTCCGTTACCTTTCCCCTACTTGCTCTAATGCCTATGAGACATTTGCCAAGGTAACGAGTTTCGTTGTTTCACTCACTGATCGCCTCTTTTCCTCTCTGGAACTTCAGGATCACCACTCCTTCCTCTTGCTGCTTTTAACGTTTTCGTCTGATCCGCTGCCCATGGGAATGAGAAGGATTATGCTTGGAAAGGCGGGTTCCTTCAGAGCCACTGCAGATTTTTTTTTTAAATGTTCCTCTATCATTGTCCACGGGGAGCTTCTCGGCCTACTCAGCCGGAATGGCGAAAGGACTCGTGATGTAACCGAAGGCCCAGAGTTACTTCGTGCCGTCGGTCTAAGGGTGTCTATAACTATATCAATCGATTATCAATAATCGATGGCCAAAACCATCCTCTGCTACCAAGTGTTCACAGGGAGAGGAAATTACTGACAGGCCTGTTGGTCAGTACTCAACCCCTGAGAACTTGTAATACTAGATAGCTGCACCATGTGAGGACAGGGTGCAGGATTCACATACTCCAGCACCTCTCAAAAATCAGGACTCAATAAGTTGGCAAAGGGAAGCCCGTTTAATGATACATACATCAGCATATGGAAATCGGCAGCATCGCGAACACCTGTCTCGCTCCGACTTCCCCGAACTTTAATCCAACAGCCGTTTTTATATGCTAAACTCGTCATCATTGACGTCTAATTCAACAAAAAATCATCACGCAATATAATTGGTTGGGAAAGGTAACAAGTATAGGTGTTATATCTGTATATGGCAATAGGGCATGTGGATTGGTTAACTCTTATCTGGTGGGCGTCTACGCCCATCCCTCGGCATCACACGTGATGGACGTCACTATAAGTACGACGTCCTGTTGGTTACAGTGTCTATAGGACCCTAGATTACATGGTCCCTTGTGATTGGGCAAGTTACACCCCTAAACATAAATCTCCACTTTAATTAGCAGCATGCAGAATGAACACCCAGGTGCCTAGTGTCCCAAGATTCACCCTGCCTTCCTTCCATCAATCAGTGGTGTTAGGGCGATGTGTCAATTAGCTGGCTACAGAAGGCCTCAAAACTGTAGTTTCTTATCAGGAAAAGTTATGGCACCCCTTGGTTCTTAGTGACATCAGACGGTTGTATTTCTTCGCGCCTGGCTGGTCACGTGTTGATTCACCGTGAATCTGCTTCAGTTTCCAGCTTTTCGTGTATTTAATTCTCCATGTAGCTCCACCACCTGCCCGGGCCTCCTATCTTGACCTTCACAGGGCAGGCTGGTATGCTCTGAAGTTTCGATTCTCCTTAGCTGAAGCTCGCCTCCCTCTCTTGGGTTGACCTCGATTTCCCAGGCCTGAGCCATCCTTTGTTGAGTTTCGATTCCGCTCTTTCCCCTGGCTTGGGCTTGGATATGAAACCCGACCAGTTAGGTCTTGGCCGCCTGTGCGTACTTCTGCTTTTACAAAATGGAGTTGCACGTGTACATTGTGCTTTATTGAGGTAGATATATAGTTGTCACTTGCCACTCTGTTCTTCTACTAAGCATGAACGCAGTGTCGATTTCTTAGCTTCTTGTGTTTCAAGCCTATTTACACACATTAGCTGGTTCGATTCTTTCATCTTGGTTCTTTCGCTATGACGTTTCTTACGTTTTAACATTGTGTTGTCCTTTGTGTCTCTTGCACCTGTTTTCATGGATACACGTGTTCGTGTGTTTCCTTTTCTCATGCGTTAGTCTGTCCAGGCCCTCTTCTCATCATCGTTTGCCTTCCATCAGGGCTCTTTGTGTCTCCTCATGGACAGTCTGTAAATACTCATCGTTTCGTATCAGCGGCCGGTATGGTTGTCTGATTGGGTACTGTGCTGCCCCAGGGATGTCTGCTTATTGGCATTTCAACAGGTACTGATCTTCTAATATACACAGGGCAGAGGCCCAATGCGGCTCTCTGTTGGTTCAGTTGCTCCTCATACGTCACATACCTTGGCAAGTATTTTACTGGCAAATCGCAATGGGGGCAGGGGTGCAGGCCATATCTGGGACCTCCTCTACACTGTTGACATCACATAAGAAGAGTGACTGTACACTGTTACTTCCTGGTCTGCATGATTCTCAAGCGCGACAATCAGCACCACTAACTCTGCAGCCTGTGCTGAATAGTGAGACGGGCGTCATGCACTTACCAATGTCTAAAACTCCCTATTGGATGTATGTTTTACCACTTTCACCTACATCTGTACAGCGGCACCTGTGTATCTCTGCCGAGCATTTTGATCAATTCTTGAAGAACCGTCAATAAAAACAATTTCTCCTCCTGTTAAAGCATTTTCTTTTATCCTAGGGATTTCATCATAGAACTCTTCATAGTTCAAACAGTCATGCGCATACTCATCGTCTGCAAGTGGTTCAGCTACAAACATGGCAGGATTTACTATTCTGCATCAAATTATTTTGATCGCTCTATTCGATATGACTACTTCATAGGCAGAAGCCCTTTGAGAAGTCAACGTGCTTTTTGGTTTCTCTAAAATGGCAAACTGCATGTTCGACCAATAACGCCATAGAGCATCCCACCACTATGTTTGAAGCTTTCACTATAGCAAACGCGGCGGATGCCAGCGATTGTTCGCACGCAAAATGACCTCTCATCGCTGGGTCTAAAATCCCACTGTAATATGCAAGGGGCTTGTACCCTAATGTGGTTATCTGCGTAGGAACTGCTGTCATAAGTGCCGTCAGTGTGCAAGAAGAAAAATAATTCCTCAGCATAATTAGGAATCCTCATAAACTGGAGCTGGGCAAATTGTCTTTTTTAACTCTTCAAACCCTTCTTCCATTTCCTCAGTCCACACAATTTTCTCTTGTGTCACCTGTGCTTTCTTTAAAGCCTGCAATACAGGCCTTATATATGAGCTGTAGTCAAAAACCCATGCTCTGACATAGTTACATAATCCCAGAAATCTCTGCATGTGTTTTATCGTGTTTGGCTTTGTGGTCTTCAAAATAGCCTCAGCTCTCTCAGGAGTAACCTTTTTTACTTCATGTGAAATCAATTGGCCTATGTATAACACTTCCTGTTGAGTATACTGTAACTTGTCTTTGTCAACCTTGTATCCTTTGTCAGCAAGTGTAATCATCAGCTGAACAGAATCGCCTCTGCACTCTTCCTCTAAAGTGCTGCATTCTGTAACGCTTACTTGGACTCCTTGGGAGCGTAATACTTTCCCAGCCTGTGGACCTGATAGCTTGGAGCCTTTAGGATTCTTTTTCTGTTTTAACAAAACAAATGACAACAATAGAACTGCTATAACATCTATTATCTGATATATCACTATATGAGATGTGTATTCCCCTAAATTCACCCCCTACTAACTCTAGGGTTGAACTCCCTTCTCACCTGTGTTTTATTGTTGTGGAGCTCTCCATCCTGCTCTTCTACAGGGGTGTGTTGAGATGGAGAAACAATGGTAACTTGGGAGGCTGATGAATTCTGTACCTTCTTGCCATTAATTGTCTATTCTTTTAAGAATGAGGCTTTGGGTAAGTAGCAGATGAAGATACTGTAATCTGTTTGGGCTTGAATAGACTCCTACGTTGGCGAGATCTCTCTTTCTAATTTCTTGTGTCTTTTTCTCTTTTTCGCAGGTTCATGGAATTTGGGAGAAGAATTATGGCTGCGATTGGCTGCGGAGTTACTCAGGATGAGAATACGTTATTAAACATAAGTTCGCCAATACAGAGTAACAGCAGCCTGCGAGGTGGAGCGCGGTAACAACTGTGAGGTGAAAACGTGTGGAATCTTCAGGTACGTAAATGCTTAAATAACGTCTTCTATGTAAAACTGTTTAGTTCCTTTTTTAATCAAATACCTCTTGTGGTGTCTGCTGGTTTTCGGAAAGCTGAGGAAAAGACCTTCTGAAGATGCAGTAACTGTGGATGAAACTTCTGACTGAAGATGCTACAGCCATGAGAGAAACCTCTGACCGAAGATGCTGCGTCTGTGAATGAAACTTCTGACCGAATGAGGATTTGGCATCACAGATGGTATTGAACACATCAAGTCTCCCAGTGAGCTGTCATATTGCGGGTACAGTCTCATTCCATTACTTGTAAAAGGATTCCCTCCATTGACAGTGACACCCCCTACTCTAGGAGTCATTAACTGCCTTGTGCTTGTGCTCTGCTGAATCTGCATGGGCGAATGCTGAGACTGCCCTTGTGGCGGATTGACTGCTATCTGCTGTGTTTGCAAGCCTTGCTGCACTCTTGGTGCTTGCTGATGCTGCATCGTTGGATTTTGAGCAAACCCATCTCCACTCTGCTGTAAATATGCAGGCGGGTTAGAAGTCCCTCCACTTAAAAATGGGCTGTTTTGCACAAACCCTTGACTTCTACACATACGAGCAAAGTGCCCTGTCATCCCACATATCCAACATATAGGTGGCCTCCTAATCTGCCCATCCTGCATATTTTGACCGTCATTCTGCATATTTTGAAACCCACCTTGATTATTCTGGAAGCTTCCCTGATTATTCTGCCAATTCCCTTGATTATTCTGAAAACCTCTTCCTCAAAATCCTCCCCTTCCTCGCAGAGCAAATCCATTATTGCCCTGCTCAAACTGCCTTTGGTTATTCGCCTGCGGCATATTCGCAGTCTGCTGTGGATTCGATCCATCTACACTAGTCAACATCGCCCCTTCATTGGCATACTTGGACAATTTCTTCTGCACTAACTTTGCCTCTTCGCTTTTCCGAGCATCTTCTTTTTTGCGATTCTTTTCCTGCAAGAGTCTACAATAGTGTGCAATGGTCAGCTGAATCTCCGACCACGGTTTGGCTTCTATACCCACTAACTTCTTGAGCTGCTTCTGTACAGGGTCTGGCAGCCCTTGGCACAATATATAATGGAACACAGGTATAAACTTTCCCCAAGATTTGCGCGTCCCTAAGGACCAATGCTCTTGAACATTCTGAATGTAAACAAGCGGATCATCCCCATATTGCATCTTTTTCGCCATTATAGCTCCCATATCGGACGTGTTCGGATACAGTACTCTAAGCGCTTTCCAGACCTCTGCTCTACAGTTATTGAACGGTGCTCCATCGTGAGCGGTGTTAACTGTAGTAACACCAGCATATCCTGCCCTTTTCCACACGTCATCAGCTCTCTTACCAAGTATGGCGATTAGGAGACCCTTAACGTCCGCTAAAGCTAATGTGTTTTCTCCCGTCATTTTTTCTAACTCATGTATCCATTTCCCAGCGCCCGAAGTTAAACTCAGGAGTATACACCTTAAATTATCCTTGTCCATCTGGGGCCACGTATATACCGTGGTCTGGCCCTCCTTTCTCTAACAAGGGAAACTGTGAAGCCCCAAACTAATTCCCATCTCTCATCATTTGTCTGTCCACCGCAGGGACAATATTCCCACATCACCGCCTTTCTCTTGGTAGCGATCTTAATCTGCTCACATATGGTGGCGACTCCCCCCTCTCACCATGGAGTTGCCTGTTAGGTCGGTCTGACTGTGTCAATAGTTCTGACGTCCTAGGTATAGGTATAGGTGCTTTTAAATCTGACCATCTGACTTCTTTTTTCATTGAAAAACATCCCTCAGGACCACATGCATCCCCTCTGTCTTCCCCACAGAAGGTGTCTCTGTCTTCGTCTGACATTTCTTGTGCCCAACTCGTGCAACTTCTCTCCTCCTCATCTCTGTTCATAGTCAGTCTATCTAAAGACAACTCCTTCTGCCTCGTACTACAGGAGGCTGCCTCTGTGTCGTACAACCGAGTGCTCCCGAGTCGATCATTTTTTTCCCTTCCTGTTTAATTCTTTCTGGGCTTTCATGTCATGATATACTTTATCAATCGCTTCCCTAATGCTATTAGAGTCAAACTCGTCCTCTAGATTTACTCTAGACGGGCTTGGTAATGACTTGTATTCTGGGAAAAAAATCTTCTATGTCCTCCCTTGCCACTTCTGGTTCGGGATCCCTTATCTCCTTTTCCAGGCGATCGACATTGCATGCTCTCTGGCTTCTTTTACGTTCTATCTCATCGTCAAATTCTCTTTGCTTCCTTGCTTCCTCTCTTACCCGGTCTTCCTCTTTTGTCTTCATATCCCTTTTCTCGTTTGCCCTGCTTATCTCCTCATCCTCATCCTTTCGTCTTTGTATTCTCTTGTCCCTTAACTTCTGTTCCTCAACTTCTATTCTTTTTCGCTTTAACCTTTCCCACTCACGTTTTCTTTGCTCTTCTGCTCTCTGGTTTTCTCAATTGCTCCTCTTGATATAACTTTTCATCTTTCTCTATCTTTCCTTTTCGCTCCTTCGTCTTTTAATCGTTCCTCTTTTTCTTTATCTTTTTTGTCTTGCTCATCTTGATCTTCCCTTTGCCTCACATCCTCGATGCCTTTACCATCCAGTTTTAGCAAAATATGGCCACCCATCCATTCGTTATGTAAGAGTGCTATCTCATCATCTTTGTCTCTTTCTCCCTTCCATCTCTTTATTTCTCTTCCTATATCTAGAGATGTGCTTGCTCGATCACTTCTCTCTTTATCGCGTCTTTCCTTGTCCCTCAGGACTTTAGAGATTACATCTCTCTCAGTACTTTTGTCTGGACGCTCGTCACTACTTTGCATAGGCGACTCATATGCCGGGTTGCTATACCCTGTTGCTGCCTTGAGCTCCCTCAATGGGTATTACCCATTGTCTTTCTTGTTTTCGCTTTCTATTTCAGCCGGGGCGGTGGGAGCAGAGGGCTCCACACCCCCCTCTTTGCACACATTAAGTATCCAATCTGCAGGAGGCGGCTCATCTCGCTCCTCTTGGTACATCTTCCAAAGCTCTAAGATAGCTACTCGCTTGTCTAGCTTTTTTTCCTGTGTATGCTGCATGCAAATATGTCGTCATTTGCTGCAGGACTGCCTTCGATAGTGACCCTCCTTGCGGCCACGGCATAAACATTTTATCTGCAGTTCCTTTAACCCATTCCACACTGTACTGTCTAAGCTTGGGTGCATGGTTCGGCAACTGCTTGCAGAGATGCATAAGTGGAGTAATATCCTCCATTCTCAACTTGTCTACTCTTAACCTGTTTGACACTAACTTATTTTAATCACAAATTTAAAAAAAGTATGTTTCAGAAAAATAACACAATATGAGTGTGCACCACTCGTCGCAGGCTCCAATTCCTTGAATCACAATTTTTACTTTAATCTTGCTAAAAAACAACCAAGTTCAATTAAAAACAATCAATTGTTTTTTTCTGTTTATGACTTCATCATTTTCAAAATCACATAAAACAAACAGACAAACTGGACCGGTCACATATATTTTCTACGATCTTCTCTTTAAGACTCATCTTGCCCTCTAAAATACTCCATATGGAGTGTAAATTAACCTCTTTAGATTCGCCGTAAATCAAATCCGTCTTCTACATCATCCACTATGGGACTCTAGGTTCAAATTTCTTCTGATATGTTGTTTTAAAACACAGGCCCGGGCATATTCTCTTATCGTTTCCTCTCTCACGATACTTTATTGCTTGGCCATCACTCAAGTCAATATCTTATTTCCCCTATATATAACACTCTTATTCTCACCTTACGTTTTATCCCGCCTCCCTCCGTTACTCACTTTTTTCCTTCACTCATTACCCATACCAACTCTCAGTTTTTACTCACCACTCGCATTTTCGTCTTCTGACCCTCAGGATCTTACGCCTCTTTTACCGCCTCTTCGACCTTCCGTCTGATCAGCTTCTCGTAGATGTGGGAGGGGATTCTGTATGAAATCAGGGCACCCGTCACACCTCGCTTGCAAGCCTTTTCAAATTACACTAACCACTATCTACGAGGGGCTTCACGTCCTTTCAGACGAATGGCAAAGGTGGTTCGATATTTCCGGGACTCTAAAGTTGACTTATGTCGATGGCTCTAACCATCCTCTCTGCTACCAAGTGAACTGGATAGCCCAGCCCTTTAAGATGAGTAGTAATAAGCCTGGAGATGGATGGGGATGCAGATTTTTATTCATAAATCAATAATTAAAACGACTCGGGTAGTTGACAAAAGGAAGACTGTTTTAATATCAATTATCTAAAACAGGGAGCATAACGAACATCAATGAAATCGCTCGATCCTCTTACTCAAACATTCTTAGTGTTCGTTATGCTCCCTGTTTTAGATAATTGATATTAAAAAAGTCTTCCTTTTGCCAACTACCCAGCACTCAATTATATCAATCCATCATCACCTCAGTGGTCTACTGTCAATTAGGCTTTGAAGCTCGACCTTGACAGTGTTCTTAGCTCTGAGAAATTCAGGGAGTGAAAGCATGCGCTCTGCCCTTGTGCGTAGGTGTGACCATCTTGTTCGTCCAACTTCATGCTTCCATGTGACTAGAGACCATAAAATCGAGCCTTTAATGCATTTACTACTATTTTTTAATAGACCTCCGACGTCTTATTTATGTTCATGCCTTCTGATCAGGAGTTTTGTTCTTTCACATGATTTTGTATCCAATGCCAGCCCACTCCAGTTTGATAAGACCTTGGCGTTTTTGGCTCACCAAGCCTTGTCTGCTGAGATTCACTTTGTGATTCAATTTGCTTTTAAACTGCTACACACTAGAAATGAGGCCTTTTTTCTACTGTCCAGCCCTGCTATAATGCGTAGTGGAAACATCCATCCTTTACTTGTCCATATGCATATATGTATATATTGGCACTAGCTGCAATCTAGTCACTAAAAGCTTTTGGCTAGCTTCAAGAATACTTC
Source organism: Ambystoma mexicanum (assembly GCF_040938575.1). NCBI lineage: Eukaryota > Metazoa > Chordata > Amphibia > Caudata > Ambystomatidae > Ambystoma > Ambystoma mexicanum. Next base: position 373,693,105 of record NC_090926.1, on the reverse strand, counting down.
GTCTGCTTGCATTCTTTTGCATCTGTACATGTGTAAAATGACTTAATGTCTTCATCTGTTTCTGTGGCATAAGCTTCTTCACCTTGATCCCATGATGTCACTTATTCTTGATTCTCTCTTGATGCCTTACAGAATATCTGTATTCTCTAGTCTCTGCATCTCTTCTGGATGCCTCAGCTCAGCTCTGTGTGACGTGTACTTGCCAATGGTTGGTGAGTTGGTGACGTCACCATTCTTCTTGACCCTTCATTTGCTCTGCTTCTTCAGGAATCTAATTTAAACAACCATCATATCTCCTTGTGTACAGATATGGTTTCCTCAATGGGAATCTTGCCTCTAGCATTCCCTTTGGCCTTTGTCGCTTCAGCGGCTCTGTGTATGTCACATACTCTGGTTTCCAGCATACAGGTAATAGGGGCGGAACGGTTGAGGTGGGGGTACTTAGCTCCTCCTCTACACTCCTTCATCCAGACGCACGCTCTTTAACGTCCTCATCCCAGTGATTGGGATATTCTGCATTAAAGGGACATGATCTTCTAACATAAAATAACAATATTCACTGCGAGTTTCTTCGTCCCAGTTTTGGTACTTTGTGATTTCTGGCATTACACATCCCATATAGGCCATAACACTTCCAGCTTGAAGGAGTTTCTCAGAGGAACAGAAGTTCTTGTCCCCAAAAGGTGAGTCTCTCCTGGTGAGGTCCCACTTGCCTCTACACCTAGGGGTTCTGCGGAGCAGGCTCACCTCCGTAGACTCACAGGAAAAGGCTCTCGATCCCGGAGAAGGGACAAACTCCCTTGATTCATCACACTATGTAAAGAGGGAAAAATAATTTAACAAACCAGAAATGGCATGATATGGCAAATGTTAGATTGCTTTGCCAGGGAAACATTACTAGGTTACTAGTTAAAGAGTGGAAAAAAGCTAGTCCATCAAATTTCAAGCTCTATATTCATAACTTTAACCATATAAAGTAGATATATTAACTAACAACGTTCCAATATTTTTAATTCCCCTAGGTGACAGGAAGGGATGAGTGGCACACTTTCAGGTCCCATCAAATGGAATTCCACAGGAGCTACTGGTCCCACAAAGTCCCATGAGCATTTATTGTAGAATAGCACTATTCACTTTTTTTGCAGTCACACCCCACCTTGGAGAAATGGGCCTTTGTATACAATAACAGCTAGATACGTTTCTGCACATTGGAGGTCTGCAAGGAAAAGGACAGTAGGTCACTATCTTGTCACCGTTCATTTACTTGAAAATGAAAAGAAATTAGTGCCACCATATTCGGTGGAACTAAAGCTCTGTGCACACTTTATAGCAAAAAGGAAATGCTAAGTTCAATATGGTAAAGGATATAGTGTTTAATAATGTGATATAAGTCCAAATATACATATGGGTAATTCCAAAGTATATCCCTTTGTCTCTATACAACGCGTTTCGGGCTTACTTGCCCTTCATCAGGTATAGACATTCAAAGATTTCTGAAAATTAAATTTTAATAGTTCAATATTGTGTTAAAACCTACTAACCTTAGTGTTCAGGTGCAGTCGCCTGCCTCAAGTTATGACAAATTCAAGTCTGCTTGTGTATTGGTCTTCTCTCAATAGACGAGAGTAAGATCTGTGACGGGATAAAAGAGACCTGCATGAGTTGTGGCATGTAGGGTGGGCTAGATCTGGGATCAGTCACTAAAGAAATAGTGCTGTGTCCCAGTTCTCAGTCCTGTATATTTATAATGCACACACGTTTTAGTTTTAAGTTTAAAGAGTGCTCACCTCGATACAAGTTATGAACTAACAATGTATTATTATTGTACGGTGCAGTGCGTATCTCCTAATCTAAGTTCATAACTTTTTGTCCGTGTTTAAATGGCATCTGGGTTCTCTTCTTCACGTCAATGTACTGTACAAGTTACTTTTACTTGCGGTGCAGCTGCGTTGTAGATTTGCAGTCACTCCCTTGGCAATCGCAAACCGTCAATGCATTAACAGGCCGATTCATGTAATTCCACCCAAAAGTGTCGCACGCGGCTGGCGCACAGCGTGCCCGTGCGAATGTCTGCGCCAGCCGCGTGCGATAAAATCAATTTCCGCGCACAGCGTATTCATGGATTCCCACCTCCAAAAGCAGACGTGGCGCAGAGTGACGCAGCGACCCTGCATCAGTGCCAGTTACGCCCCCAAGAACGTCCTCGTGCAAGGAAAAGCCATCAAGATCGCAAAACCATCGCAAAGGGCTGCGCCTGCGTGAAGTATTACACGCGAATGGTCTGGGTGCGTGTATTTCAGGGGTGCGCGAGAAGTCCCACACGTGATTGGCCTGGGCGCGTGTATTTCAGGGGCTCGCGGGTGGGTACACACGCGATCGTGTATTACAGGGGTGCGCGAGAAGTTCCACACGCGATTGGCCTGGGCGCGTGTATTTCAGAGGTGTGCGAGAAGTTCCACACGCGATTGGCCTGGGCGCGTGTATTTCAGAGGTGCGCGAGAAGTTCCACACGCGATTGGCCTGGGCGCGTGTATTACAGGGGTGCGCAAGAAGTTCCACACGCGATTGGCCTGGGCGCGTGTATTTCAGGGGTGCGCGAGAAGTTCCACACGCGATTGGCCTGAGCGCGTGTAATTCAGGGGCTCGCGGGTGGTTTCACACGCGATCGGGCCTGGGGGAGCGGGGTGCGTGTATTTCAGGGGCTTGCGGGTGTTTACACATGCGATCGGGCCTGGGGGAGCGGGGTGCGTGTATTTCAGGGGCTTGCGGGTGTTTACACACGCGATCGGGCCTGGGGGAGCGGGGTACGTGTATTCCAGGGGCTTGCGGGTGTTTTCACACGCGATCGGGCCTGGGGGAGTGGGGTACATGTATTTCAGGGGCTCGCAGGTGTTTACACACGCGATCGGGCCTGGGGGAGCGTGTGCGTGTAATTCAGGGGTGCGCGAGAAGTTCCACACGCGATTGGCCTGGGTGCGTGTATTTCAGGGGTGCGCGAGAAGTTCCACATGCGATTGGCCTGGGCGCGTGTATTTCAGGGACTCGCAGGTGGTTTCACATGCGATCGGGCCTGGGGGAGCGTGTGCGTGTATTACTGGGGTGCGCGAGAAGTTCCACACGCGATTTGCCTGGGCGCGTGTAATTCACGGGCTCGCGGGTGGTTTCACATGTGATCGGGCCTGGGGGAGCGGGGTGCGTGTATTTCAGGGGCTTGCGGGTGTTTACACACGCGATCGGGCCTGGGGGAGCGGGGTACGTGTATTCCAGGGGCTCGCGGGTGTTTTTACATGCGATCGGGCCTGGGGGAGCGGGGTACGTGTATTTCAGGGGCTCGCGGGTGTTTACACACGCGATCAGGCCTGGGGGAGCGTGTGCGTGTAATTCAGGGGTGCGTGAGAAGTTCCACACGCGATTGGCCTGGGCGCGTGTATTTCAGGGGTGCGCGAGAAATTCCACACGCGATTGGCCTGGGCTGCGCGGGAAGTTTAACACGCTCGCCTACAACACGTATTCATGGAAACGAACGTGGCCAATCCGGAAACACGTACGCCAGCAGGAAGTAGGCGTACGTCCACCCGCACAGCATAAAAGTGCACGCAAACAACAAACAAGCTCAGACGCCAGGATGAACATACCGTTCCTAGCAGCAGTGGCCGTGGGATACCGCAGGAGGAGGTGGAGGATAGTCCGGGCCAGAATATTTACACCCAGAACCAGCCTTTTTGGGATGCCTGATGACCATGTGTATGGGAGGTACAGGTTTCCACCTCACATAATACTCGACCTGGTCAGTGAGTGGGAGGATGACCTCACATCAACCACCCTGTGCTCCCAAGCACTCAGCCCCCTGGAGAAGGTCCTCAATGTACTGCACTTCCTGGCCACTGGATCATTCCAGTGGACAAGTGCCATAGTGGGGGGGGGGTGTCACAGGCCACGCAGTCACGCTGCCTACACCAGGTCTTGGCCATCATCACTGCACGCCCATCAGTCCGCAGGCACATATACCTGCCCAGAACACCTGCAGAAAGGCAGGCTGTTGCCCAGGACTTCTACATGGTGGCACAATTCCCCAAAGTGCTAGGTGCCATTGATTGCACCCATGTGGCTCTACGTCCCCCCAGGGCAACTGAGCACATCTATAGAAACCGCAAGCACTGGCATTCCATCAATGCCCAGGTAGCATGAGATGCCAAGGGAATCATCACCTCAGTATACGCCAACTATCCAGGCTCCACCCACGACAGTTTCATCTACAGAATGTCTACCCTAAACCAGGACATAGAAGCTGGGCGGCATGGCGATACATGGCTGCTCGGTGAGTATAAATGCAACTGCGCATGCATGCATGTCAGATACTGAGTAATGTCACAACCCCACGGATGATACCCATCACCACCACCCCAGGGGACAGTGCCTACCCTCTCAGCACCCACATGATGACGCCAATTCGGAACCCCACCACGCCACCCCAGGTAAGATACAACACAGCCCACATTGCAACCCGGGGCATCGTGGAGCGCACATTCGGAGTGCTCAAGTCACGCTTCCGCTCCCTTGACCGTTCTGGCGGGCAGCTGTTATACGCTCCCCCAGTAGTGTGCAGGATCATAGTGGCTGCATGTGTACTGCACAACGTTGCAACACGCCGGGGCCTGGCCGTGGACATGGTGGTGCCCCCACATCCCCAACCACATGCATGCCCACTGCGCATGGGAGGGGAAAGGGCACGGGGTGAGGCAGCCCGTACGCAGCTCTTGGCTAATTACTTCACATAAAATCACACCCCTGTGGAGTGCACACAGCCCTGGCACATACCAGCTGACAATCAATGATGATTGTTACTGACAATTATGATGTGTCAATGGACAGTCAACTGTCACAACCATACCAGCCTGAGATTGTACATCTGGAAGTGTTCCATTGTGTGCTTCCCAACCTTCACAAACAGCACCAATGCCGTGTTCAAAAGACACACTCCTATGCTGCTAGAATCATTAGCATTTTGCAAGACACAACATGACAACAATGCCATGTCACCCAACCCCTCCCCAGCACCGCCACCCAACACACCATGGCATGACATGCCATGTGAGAGCAAACAAAGTCATCCCCCAAACATGACACGTGTCACAAAGTACAGTGTCCCTAATGGAAACTGGCCACACACAATATGCCCACATGAATGTAGAAACAACAACACACATGACCAAATACTTACCACAATACAATCGACATAGCATAAACATGACAGTACTAAGGCAAAGGATACGTAGTCTTACAACATGAGAATGCCAGCACATCCACCACCTCCAACTGTACAGTGTTGTTGCCACGCACATCTGGAAGTCCACTGCTCACAACATGAGCCCCATCTCCAAAGTGGACGGCCTTGTGAAGACATGAGGAATGAACCTGCAAATCAGGATGGAGACATGGATGCACAAGCACACATCAATACACCATGCAGTGCACAATACAACAACAATATGCACTATGAATGTATACACAGTATTGACTACAGACTGCCCACACAGCTCATGGGAGTCCAACGTCACTGTGTAATTCACTGTCACTTGGGCACACCCTTTGCAAGCCCATGGAAACGGGAAGCAGGAGGGGTGTGTGTCTCACTGACCCAAGCATCTAACCCAAACTCAGGACAAGCCTGCATGTGCCCAGCCGGAATACAGTGGATGCCCACGGGAGCCACACAAGGCAACACACTGCAATAAAAAATCAAAAATCAAAAATGGCCATGTGTGGGCCAGGGGGGGTGGGGGAGGCCACCCAGGAGGTCAGAGGACAGGGTGCCCACCAACAGCCACCTGCGTGAATGTTGCGGAAAAAAAACACCTCCATGGGCTCATGGCCTGCACGGCTACTAAATAGTGGGAGATTCACTGCTGGATTCGCTCTCCTCAAACTCTGCTGCTGCTGCCACAGGAGGTGGTGGTGCCATGGGAGGCAGCCCACGCAATGCCCTAGTTTGGTCCTCCATGGCAGCAAGCATGCAGGCCTGGAAGGCCTCGTTCTGGAGGGATATGGTGCGGAGATCCCCATGCAACACCCGACGTGTTGCCCGGACCTCCGCCCGAGTTGCCTGCATCTCTGCTGAGAGCGTACGGGTGACACGCTCCAGCAGCTGTTCCGTCCTGGTGACAGTGGAAGCCTCAAGGTCCACAAGAGTCTGCCTGAGGTGCCGGACCTCTCCCCTCAGGGCTTCCCTCTGTCCCTGGGCATCTATAGAAATTGATTCCCTCAGATTGTCCAGGGCCGCCTGTCTGTCACTGTTGGATGCCAACATGTCCCCCCTGACTGATTGACAAATGGAGTCTGTTGCCTGCTGTAGTAGCTCCATCTGCCTTTCTGGGGGGACAATGGAAGTGGCCACCCTCTCCATGGCTTGAGCAATCATTTCGGATGATGCTGCCTGTTTGTTGGCCATACCGTAAATGGATTGCTCCCATGCGGTATTGCCTGGTGGCGGACGGCCACCGCGTTGGCGGGCACCACACCTGTCTGGGGCAAGGCGAACTGCGCCTTGCTGTGTCGGCACTGCCTGAGGCTGCAGGACTGCATTTCTCCTCTGAACTGCTGGCCCAGGAACAGGATCAGATGTTGCGGAGTGTGGCCCTGCATCCGTAACCACCACAGGCGCACCTACCAACACTGACATCCCCATAGTGGGCTCTACCCCTGGTGCAGGTGGGTCGGACTTAACAGTATCCCTTCCATGAACACATACCTGCGAATCCACATAGGCCTCATCCGAATCAACACCTGAAAAGAGTTCTGGGGAGGTGCAGCCAGGGACACCCCGGGACAGTATGGCCTGCAGCAAGAGAGGGTTCTCCCCCACCACCAAACCACGTCCCCCACTGGTGCCAGGTCGTGCTTCAGATCCCTCCTGGGCCTGCACCATCTCCTCTCCCTCAACAGCATCAGGTGCGTCATCCTCTGCAAAAACAAGAAAGACAAAAAATGGAAACAGGCATTAGCACCATGGCACGCTATTAGGCCAGACAAGCTACAGTACCAGTACTTGATTTACACATGTCCCACATGACTATAACCCTCCCATGCATGCACTGTCCATGAGTTGGACGTGGAGGGAAATGTCAGACACTGATGACACCAAGATGGGAGAGCAACGCATCAGCTGCATGCTGTCTAGCAGTGATATCACACATTGGCCTGTGAGTGGCATGTCCAATACACATACATGACACATGCCATCACACAGATGGCATGTACCATGGGCATGTCATATATGTGACAATGGGGCAGAGTGATGCGCAGTTGAACCAGGTGAATTCCTACTATCAGCCTGAATGAACACAGCTAAATACGGAACAATGTGGTAGCAAGATGCCACTTCAAGGGCAACTGGCGCAATGTAGTGCAGAACGCCTACTGTGGCCAGAAGGGATACTGTAATACCCAAATCCGGGGCGCAGAATGCATTGGATGAAGCACATGGGTGGGACAAAACACTCAGGCACACACATCCTGACCTGGCACTCAACCAGATCCCCTCCCACAAACTACATACACATGGATCACACACACATGCATGTGCACTCTCCGGACAATGCCTCGTAATCTGGCAGTTCTCCCACACCTTGGATCTGCTCCTCTGTGACGTAGGTCCCAGCAACATGCTCATGTAGAGTGAGTTCTATGTCCTCTTGTGGAGACCCACCTCCAGTCACCAGAGTTGCGGCATGACTTGAGGCCAGCTTTTTCTTTGCCCTACGCTTAAGGTCGTTCCATCGCTTGTAGCACTCAACAGCTGTGCGCCTCATAAACCCAAGGGCACTTATGCTGTCCGCGATGGACTGCCAGTGTGCCTGACGTCGAGCAGGTGTAATCCTACACCCTGAAGTGACCAGCATTTTGGCGTCATGTTCGGACACATACTGCACAAGTGCATCCAGTTCGGCATCATTGAAGCTAGGCTTCCTTGGCGTGCCGGACCGTGTAGCCGTGTCGGGGTCATCAGCCTGCACTGGATGAGCACTCTTCCTCTTTCTTTTTGTGGGTGGTGGAGATCCAGAGTGCCCTACACCTCTCTGGACACTAGAGGCAGGAGCACCGGTGGACTGTGTAGTAGTAGTGTGCGATGGCACACTGACCACATGACTTTCTGCAGGCATTAGCTGAAGTGGAAGCACATACAAGGAAATGACGTACTACATGCACCTTTTAAACCGCACCACACGTCCAACGTCACTTCCGCGTATACGCACTGAGGCACTATCCTCCAATCACGCAGGCTGACACTCGGACGTGCAGTTTTTGGTCTTGTAACATTCCCCCGGGTACAGGGACAAGCCCGCGCGTGTCACGTCACTAACGCGCCTGCGCTGTCAGGGCCTTTGGTCCAATGGAATTGCGTACACAGGCCAATCGCGTGTGGAACTTCTCGCGCACCCCTGGAATACACGCACACGCTCCCCCAGGCCCGATCGTGTGTGTAAACACCCGCGAGCCCCTGAAATACACGCGCCCAGGCCAATCGCGTGTGAGAAGCTTCTCGCGCACCCCTGAAATACACGCGCCCAGGCCAATCGTGTGTGGGACTTCACGCGCACCCCTGAAATTCACGCACACCCTCCCCCAGGCCAGGTCACGTGTAAAACTTCGCGCGCACCCCTGAAATACACGCACACGCTCCCCCAGGCCCCATCGTGTGTGTAAACACCCACGAGCCCCTGAAATACACGTACCCCGCTCCCCCAGGCCCGATCGCGTGTAAAAACACCCGCGAGCCCCTGGAATACACGTACCCCGCTCCCCCAGGCCCGATCGCGCGTGTAAACACCCGCAAGCCCCTGAAATACACGCACCCTGCTCCCCCAGGCCCGATCGCGTGTAAAAACACCCGCGAGCCCCTGAAATACACGCGCCCAGGCCAATCGCGTGTGAGAAGCTTCTCGCGCACCCCTGAAATACACGCGCCCAGGCCAATCGCGTGTGGGACTTCACGCGCACCCCTGAATTTCACACACACGCTCCCCCAGGCCCGATCGCGTGTGAAAACACCCACGAGCCCCTGAAATACACGCGCCCAGGCCAATCGCGTGTGAGTAGCTTCTCGCGCACGGGCACCCCTGAAATACACGCACACGCTCCCCCAGGCCCGATCGCGTGTGGGCCTTCTCGCGCGTGTAGGACTTTGGCGCACATTTTTTTCCTGCGCAGGGACGCTACCGCCTGCTTTCGTGTGGCGGACATGTATGGGCCTGTGCGCGTCTTTGGCCGTGCGCTGTTTTTCCCTATTCGATTCCATGAATACGTGTTGTAGGCGAGCGTGTGGGCGTTCTGCGCACTTGCCTCCTGTACTTCCCCCGTGATGCCCACATTTTCACGAGTTGTTCCCCATTCTGCGTGTGACGCCCCGTGTTACGCCTACTTTTGTTATGTGCGCCGCGCTATGTGCGAATTCACTGTGGCCTTATCGCACGGCGTTCGTTGACCTTTGCGCCAGCGTGCGCCAGCGTGCACCGCGCACTTTCTCAGCGCACATCCCACATTTCGCGCGTGCACGGACTTCCATGAATTAATGTGCGATGTTTTCTGTGCGATAATCGCACTTGCACTGTGATTTTCGCTGTTTCTCTGCGAATCGCACGTTTTTGCACGCGTGTGCCGTTTTTTCGGCGCACGTTGATTCCATGAATCGGCCTGTAAATCTGTAATATACAGATTCAATAATGTATCTCTTCTAATCCCTTCATCATATGGGTAGAGCGGGGTATATAAGATTCAAGCTCTTACCACGTGCGGGCTCGCCAAAGTCTTTGTTTCCTCGCATTCTGCACGTGCAACTCTGTGTTGTTCCTTGTTACTAAGGTAACGGGCGCACGAGCTTGAACATGGATGTGGATGTGAGAGGTAATACTGTTCCTGTTCGCGCAGAGCGCCATGTTTGAATTACATGAGAGCTCTATAATTCATTAGTCCCGTGCTGTCATACGTCCTGTAGGGCTACAATGAGATCTATTATCTGATGTCTCCTTGGTATCTCGTTGTTTATGCAGTACTACGTCTGCTGCATGTACTTTCAGTCTGGCATGACTGTATCTATTTTGTAATAAATTCAAAATTAATTGCCATGTTACATGGTGAACATTCTTGTTCTCACAGAATACAATTTGATTATGAGATTGTGATAATTTTGTATCCGAATTCTTGTTTTGAACATAAGCGCTGTTTTTTCACAAGTGTACAATTTATTAAGAAGTGTCGATTGATGTTATGAACTTCATTATTTTTACGTTTATGAATATGTTTATTTAACCATTCTTTTAATCTTTTTACTTTATTAAACATCATATCCTTTACCATTTTGAACTTCTTTTAGCATTTCCTTTTTGCTATAAAGTGTGCACAGAGCTTTAGTTCCACCGGATATGGTGGCACTCATTTCTTTTCATTTTCTCATATCGATCTTGTAGCCCAAGATCAGCTTCTGTTGCACCTAAATATAATTGAAAAATTGTAGACAAACATAGAACCTCAAAGAAAACTTTTTTACGCTGAGTGCCCCTCTACATTGTTACTTCTACAGTTCATTTACTTACCTGTCAAATTCCCAGCTCAGCTCCCCCCCACACACAAACGTCCCAGCTCAGCTCCCCCCCACACACAAAACGCAAACCCATAGTAATATCTGAATACACCTGTCAATTTCCGGGGGTCGGATTTAATGATGGCCTCTTCACTTTGTCAGGATGAGAATTGACTTTTCAGTAACTTTGTTCCCTTATGGGGATGATGAAACCTTGCAAGCAATGTGATGGCTGCAGTAGACACATGAGATTTCATCAAGGCTTTTATACTATAGGGTATATTAACTATCCCTAACTAATTTTAACCAGTCTATGAACAAATCCCATTTCTCATCATAAATTCCACTTGCAGAATCTTTGAATGTTTGGGTATTAGTTTCTTTAGATAAAACCCTCAATCATGAGTTCTGCCTGTTGATTCTTTTGTAGCTTTGGTCTCGTCTTCTTTGGATCACTATACTAACAAATGTTCTTCCAGCTTGTCACATTTGCTTAGACGTAGTCATCGTTTTAACCCATTTATTTCTTCACTCTCTGTGAGCTTACTCGAAAAACAAACTCGGCAGTCTTTGTCGTCTGAAAATCTGTGTCACGTTCCATTTCTATCCTTGTTGTCTCTGCCTCCAGGTAGATGGCTTTGAACTACCTGCTGCTTGTCTAGATGAAATGCAGTTATTGAACGCTTGCCAGTGTCATACACTGCTCTCTAGAATGAACTAGAGCCAATACATGCTCCTGACCTTCCCCTTCATCTTCATCTTGGAATGGGGAAGGCCTAGTTTCCTGCAGGAGCACACAATTAGGGAACATGTCCGTACATGTTTCAGCAATAACGCTGCCCAGGTTAGTAGTCATGCAATTGCCCGTTACCTTTTGGGCACCCCCAAAGAGGGGAAACAACCAATATCCAGTGGACCATTGTTACCCCCTGACTCCACCTTTCTCACTGCTTGTACGTCCTGAACATTTGGTACGACGTCTAGGGGACCTGACTTGCACACATTTGTCTTGTTAGATGGAACAGAGTCAATCAGAAGGGTGTGGGGGAAACAAAGCACAACTCATGCTTGTCTCATGATGCGACAGAAGGAAATGGACACAACCAGGACCCAACAAAGCTAACAATAGGTATTTTTTCTGTTGGCAACACCACCATATCAATAGCCAGTTTCCATTCTATTTCGGAAGTCAAGAACATTTCCGCATCCGCAGTAATGCAGTATCGAGCACCGATCATGGAATATAGAGTGGCACGCCGTTGGCACCTACCTTTTATTTAGTGGTTTGTAGATGGGGCCTTTACTCTGGCAATCACATGATTACAGACTGCGGGCATTGGTATCATACATATTGAATTGAGTGAAGGCAGGGATTTTCTTTTGTGCCAAACATGAAATGGTTTTTATTTCCGAAGGCAAACTAAGCCAAACGTCTCATACCATGCGTTAGCAATTAGAAGAAATCCAAACTAAAACATAAAAAATACCATCTTTCCAGTACCTTCAGTGTCCGCTGAGATGACGTTGGAGAGCTCAGCTGCAGATGTCGCATTGTTTTTGTAAATCCACTGCACCCGCAATCTTTACAGAAACATCTGATGCCTACAAAAGAAGTGCTACAGCCATGTCAGTCTGATAATCTTGCATCCTAATACGGCTTCCAGCAACATGTTCTCCCGCTGAGAGCATTTTCTTCTTTGCTACAAGATCCCCTATAGCAGATTGGCAACATGGTCACTATGCCAGACTTACTGTACCAGTGTCTTACATACGAGAGAACTATTCTCCTTGCTAAACTAACTGCAGAAGTGGTTTCAGCACTCCAGGACCATACTTAGGCCCTAAACGTCTAATAACCTGTTCATTCGCATGTCTTGGTCCATTCGGATCAGAATAAGAGCAAGAGGTAAGGTGCAATTGCAGTGAATCGCAATAGAGAAGGCAAGTGCTGGAGTGTGCAATATCAGGAGGGAGAAAACAAAGTAGTGAGGTTAGGAGAGAGCAACCAAATCCATTACCACATAATCCAATAAGCAACCTCAGGCAGCAATGTTGGAGAAAGGATTTATTTCCATACAGCTGTGCAGAAATGGTCAGGGAAACTGGAATAATATCTCTGTCCCAAACATGTGGCCCCTAGAGGACTTAAACCTTGGGGATTCTGTAGGGTTTTACACAATGAGTCTTGTACAGAAGAGTCATTATGATACAATGAGTCAGTTACATTAATAATGAACTTCCGAACGGAGCATCTTCTGACCTTGGAGGGCATGGCTTTACATCACCATTCGAGATCTGTATAATTCCACATGGCACAAACCACTACCTCTAGCAGATCTTTCCACTACATATAATAACACCTGAACATAAAACCTTCCACCCATGTGACTCTTATTCGGGACCTAGGGCTGCTAAGCATGACTTGTTGCGAGGATGTGTGGCGCAAGGCATACCTGCACCCCAACAAAAAAAGAGATGCTCTCTACCATTAAATCATCACAAATGTATTTCTTTATTGCCTCCCAAGCACACTTAATATCTTAATTATTCCTAACTCCTAACCCTTTCAAGAAAACAATTAATACTATATAATAATATATTTAATTTAATACCTTTAGAAGTAGGTGCAACCAATTAAATGTACAGAAAGGTCTTGAATTACGATTATAAGAGAACAAAGTGTGCAGAGTACCACTAACATAATAACATCCAACAATATACACAAACACTTGAAAAAACACAAAGAACACAATCAGTATATAAATTAAAAGATATGTGAAGCAATACGTGATCTCTTTTCTATTTCAGCTCACTAGACAGAAATCCATCATATGATTATGAACATAGCATGTAATCCTATCTCATCCTATTTATTCGCATAATGACATAATCATTCCTTTGATATGAATAGGGGAATGTGTCCAGTCGTACATCATTTCCATCACAGGATCTAATATATACGTTCTTGACTATTACCTAGCTGTATAAAATTTCAAATAGATGGTCGATGTATGACGTTTCGGCGCAACACAAGATTATAAGGCACCTTCTTCAGGACCAAAGGGTGGCAGTAGAAAATTTACAACTAGCAGAAGTGCTCTGAATTACCAATCATCCCAGACTGTGACTAAGTGGGGGTACAGTTGAAGCCAGGCTGCACAACCTTTCTGGATACAGTTGTAAATGTGTACAAAGAAAAGTAAGGGGGGGAAGGAAAATTATTACCTTACTCAAAAAATGTCTTTCTTCCTACTTATAATTCAAATTGTTGGTATTTTTAATATACATCGTTGTTGAATCACTTCATGTTCTGTAAAAGTTGTAATATTTAGGACTATGTCAATGGGTAAACATTAATTCAAGTACAAAAAAGTTGATTGTGAGGCTCACACCCAAACATAACAAGCTCTACTGTGAAGACAGCCTCGTCTCATAGCAGTAGACCTTTTTCTTGCCCTAGAAAAGTTCAAATGGATTTGGAGAAATAGGCACTAACATGCTGAAGTTTATCCACAAACACATTTCTGGAGTTTGGTACGCCTTATTTTGGTGCGGCCCATTCTACGCCGGTCCTTTCAGCCCAGCGCTTTTGTCATAGGTTCTCTTTAGTGCTCCCTGTTGGTGCAGCAAGTGAGGGCGCAGAAACATAACATCTCAGAGCACCATGTCTTGGACATACTGACACTCAAAACAGTAATAATTGCAGTGTTTTGGATGACAGTATATTCAAGGAATGCCGGCCCGCTCAGTAAGTGAAGCCGGCAGCACAGCTTCATTTGCTGAGTGGGTTGTGAATACCTTGAATATATCATCACCCAAAAGCCTGCACATATTAGTGTTTTGAGTGATGGCATATTTAAGATACAGCGCTGAGAGGTGTTAGGTCCCCCTTTGGCGCTCCCCTACTGGATGCAGCCAACGTGGCGTGCCAGAGGCATACCTGATCCGAACGTGCTGCATGCAAACGGCTGGACCGGAAAGACCACACCGAAATGTCCTGCTTCACGTAGAGTTCTTGAAAGAAATACAAGACTAAATCTACGATTGTATAAAATTCACTGCCGGGTTCACTGTCGACTTCTAATGCCACCCCTCACAAGCTTCAGGTCCTCTTTGATAGCAAGCTCCAATTGCAAAAATGTGTTACCATCACCGCCTATGCTGCTCATGTTAACCTTCTCACCAGTTCTTACTCACAGTCTACAAAATCTCTAATTTCTTCCCCCCTACTGCTCTGCAAACGTGACTGCTGCTCATGCCTTCTGCTTGGCTTTTATCTCTACTCCGTCCTCCTTCCTAGACAAAGTCTTCAACCTTTCTACCTGCACTCTACTATCTACCCACTTCGACCTACTCACACCATGCTGGTTGGCTGTTGTGGCGAACCAGAAGAAAGAGTTGGATGCAAATTAGACGTTTCCACATTCTTTTATTTAACCAAAATAATGCAATGCCTATCTTGCCCTATGACTCTGGGGTTTTCCCTACCTAACCAAACTAACTAATGGTGCTCGTCAGAAGTCCGAAACGTCCTCCATCTAATAACCTAAACCTATCTGGCCCTACTACTTGGAACTAATAACTAAATATGGTAGCTTGCCTTTAGACGTCCCTCTCGACTTTATTTCAGGGCTTCCAAGATACAACAGTTTTCTTAACTAGTATAAAGTCTGTATTTCTTATTTATCCGGGTTCCGGAACCCTCACTGATGAGTTTTTGTAGTTCTTGGTATATGTTTAAACGTTTGGTCTCCAAGAGCTCTTGAGTCTCTAGTCTCACTTCTGTACTCTTTAAGACGGTGGCTCTTTCTTCTTCTTCTTGTTAGGATGACTCCAGAAATGTCCATCTATTAAGATGATGTTCGCCAAAAAGAGCACCAATCAGCCATCAACCTCCACTAGATATCATTCCACTTCCCAGTCTCCCACACAAACTGAAGCAGGAACCTACACTGTTCATTCACCAACCTTCTTTTTCAACTGAACAGATCAGATAACCCCTGTACAACTACCCCAATGCCACTCATCAGGACTCTGAGTAATTCCCGCTGCACATCAAACTTCACGCAATCCAGCATATAATGAGGCACAGTCTCTGGGCACCCGCAAGCCTCACACGCCGGGATGTAACTCTACCCGTCAAACACTTCCATCCCGCCAACCCCGCATGACCCACCCTAAGGCGATTCAAAATAGTTTCCTCACTTTGTGTCAACTCCACCCCCCCCCAAACGCCCAAACCCACACTTCCCTGCACACAACTGCCGTCCCTTTGAACTCATATCCCATTGATCCTGCCACATATCTGTAATTTTTCCACGCACCATCCCCTGTATCTCAGCCTCCCTCAATGGAACTTTCACATCCACCTCCCCCTGCAACGTGGCCCCATAGGCAGCCCGATCCACCAACTCATTACCCAAGACCCCACAATGACTGGGAACCCAAGCCAACTCCACCACGGTACCCCCTGCGACATACTCCTCTAATCGCAGTCTAAAGAGCACAACTATATCTCTCCTATCACAATTCCCCTCCTTGATAGCCAACAACGCACTCATCGAATCCACAAACACCACCACCCTAGCCAACTGTTTCCCTATAATCCGAAGCACCGCCATATTAATAGCCATTAATTCAGCCGTGCAGATGGATACATCATCCGACAACCTAGTCACCCAAAACTCCTCATCCGCCTGAAAATAGCAAGCTATACCAACCCTGTTCCTCTCCGGATCCCTGGAACCATTCGTATATACTTGAGCGCCAACTTTACCCTCCACATACTGCACTGCCAATCTCTTAATCACCCCCTATAACCACCCTTCTTGGTCACCACCTTGGCCAGATTCAAACAAACAATTGGATCATGCTGCATCCAAATCGGTCCTACAACCCTATCCACATCTTCCACCATACACCACCCCTCCACACCCAATCGTTTCACTAGCCTGTCCGCATGGAATCCAAAAGGCCCCCTTTTCCTCTCCCAACTCGCACTCTTATAAGCATGTATCCAGTTAACCTCCAGACACTTCTTCACAGGATGCGACACACTGAGGGACTTGCAACACAGCCAATACCTAGCACTCAGCTCCTCCCTTCTCAAATTCATTGGCAACATCCCTGCCAACACTTGCACGGCCTCTGTGGGGGGATGACCGAACAGCCCCAGTCACAATTCTTAGTGGCTCTTTCCTTTCTGTTTTAGCAAGTTGAATCCTTTTACTTTGGGGGTTGTTTCTTACTCTCTGTTGGGAAATCTTATACCCTTTTCCTGTGTTTGATACCCCACCTCCTGGGGTCTTTCCCCTTATTATGGTTTCAAATGTCTTTGAATTTTATCACAGTTGTTTGGGCTTAACTCAGAGTCTTTCTCACAGTCTTTCATCCAAGAATGTTAGTCATGATCATAAATTATGTTATGTAACTCTGTTGCTTTCTTCCAACATGGGGCTTCACATTCTCTTAGGCTTCAGCCTCAATATTGCTATCTTTCGGCAACTTTCATGTGGTCCCCATAGCCTCCCCCTCATTAGAATCACCCTGGTACCTTCAGTCAACGTGCGTTGATTCCTACTTGTCCTGCTCCATTGGAACCTGCTGACCATTGCAATCAAAGCCGGCTTGAAAGCGTGGTTTAAACTTGACTTACTTGCTAAACAAGGAGCTCCCCTATGCTGTACCCATCCTCTTTACCTGACCCTACTTCTACCCCAGTGCCGTGTAACAATATTATTTTGTCTCTTTGGAAAGAACTGCTGTTTTGTTGGAAACACTTGTCCCTTAGGTTAATATTATCTTTGTAAGTCACTGGTTTCTTGTATTGTTTGTTTTGTCCCTTGTCTATGTCCCACTTTGGTCACACCGTCATGAATTGGTTCATCAATTGTTCTCATCTTTACGTCTTTCGCGGATTGCCTCCGTCCTCTGAAAATGTTTTATTTTAAGTCATTTCTGCTCCAAATTCACATACCTGTTCTTCAGATAAACACTGTTGGCCATGACAGCAGAAACCAGGCGAGAGCCTGTTAGCCAAATGTAGATTACTCAGTGGAGGAAGAACCTGTTTTGCAGCTGTGGAAGTCCTGATATAAGTGCATAGAAGCCTTTACTCCCTTTTCTACCTTTACTTGGCCAGTGATTTCATCACATGGTTTCACTCCTTCAATGTAACTTTAAAAAGAAAAAAAGAATGAACCGAACCAGATCCATGAGATTCCCCAATGGCATGTCTCAATCAATAAAAGTTTACATAACTTTTACATGTAGATATTTTTCATAAGACACCAAGGTCTTTAGTACAACTACTGCTAGAAAGTGTTCAGTTGTAGACATAAAAAGTCACTCGCACCTCAGTTCTTCACATGCAGAGAGCACATCATTTCGTACTAGTCAAGAATCAATTATCCCTCCCCAATAGCCAGTGGTCCCTGCAATTGACATGCTTCCTTCAGAATCTTTCTTTCTAATATACAAGACCAATGTAAAGCCATTACCTAACAGGGCTAGCAAAATCTACTAGCCCACTCTGATTGGCAAGAAGATTTTATGAAGGGCGAGTACTGTCTCCATGATACATAACCTTACTGGCGAGTATGGGGATGTTTGAAACGTTTTTGCCATTTACTGCAAACAAAGATTGTTTGAAGTAAATGGCAAATACAAGTTTCACTGTGCATGGCTGGCCTTTGGGTGGCAGCATTACACCAAATCTGAAGTGTTCTTGTGGTGACATGCACCATTTTACAGAAAGAAAAGGTCAACATTTTGGTTCCCGTCACCAAGGGGCGAGTGCATTTTTCTTTGGTCGAGTAGGTAAACTAAGGTAATCACCATGCAGGCCATGAATTGTAAGGCCTGCCTAAGGTCCTAGCGCTGCTGATAAGGTTTTTGGATTGTGATGACAAAGTCATGATGATGCATTTCCATTTGTATGAATAAAATTCTTTGGGGGTAACAATGGCTAACAAAAAGGTATCCATACAATGCCAGTCTCTCTACATTGGCATGAAATGGTGTCTGAGCAAGTTCCAGAGTATTTCTACAATATGTTGAATTAAAGAGACGAGGTACTTTATTTTTCACTAATATAATTCACCAGGGTGATAACCTTTGTCACGTATTGAGGGAATCCATCACTTCTCCCCAAGGGGAGCCCCTTTCTGTGAATCTAGGTGACCCAGCTGTGCAATATCCTCCTTATGGTTGAGGCAAGTGGGGCCTCACAGGGAGAGACTCCCCCTTAGGGGACAAGGACTCCTGCTCCCGTGAGGAACTCCCTACAGTTACACACACTGTCACTACATGACAAGCTCCATAATACCAGAGGCCTTGGTAAATCAAGACTGGGATGAATAAACTCCTCAGAGATATCATTATCGTATTGGCAATGAACATGTCCCCTTTAAATTCGAATATACAACGTACTTAGATGAGTATGTTAAATAACATATCCTGGAGAGAGAGACGGAAAGGGGAATTCATATGCGATCTAACGAGGGCCCCATGCTGCGTAAGAGTGGAAGGAGGCAGAGTATGCAGCAGAGTGGAAAACCACAAGTCTGAATCTTGCTCGAGAGAGAGCAACAGCGTAGGAGCCTGATCCGCAAAGCGGGAACCCCAAAGTCATGGAGTCGTCTCTACCCGAGAGCATCGGGGCAGGGGCCGATATGAGAAGCAGGAATGCCATAGTCACTGAATTATCCCTAACAGAGAGCAGCAGGGCAGAAGCCTGATATGAGAGGCTGAAATGCCAAAGTCATGGCCGAGCCTGAGAAATCCACACCACAGAATCCTGAGACAAGTAGCTGGGTCTTCCAATCCGACACGTAATTCCAGAAATACCAAGGATGACAACGCGAAAGCTTCCAAAACTCGAGAAGAGGTTGTCAAGGAACAAGGCTCCCAGAGTTGTTGCCCTCATGAGAGATGTTGGGCAAAGTTTGAATGCAGTACCCTCTGGGAACACTACAAACAACTATAACTACAGGTAGAGGCAACCCAACCTTTGATATAAGCTTGTTCTACAGTTTTGGTAGCGTTTTGAGCAGCCAGGCTAATCTCAAGAGGGGAAATGTGAGCTGTAGTGGAGTTACACAAAGATTCACAGTTACAGGTATTCAAATACACTCTTAAACTCAAGTTTTTTTTGCATAAACAATTATTAATTTATTTATCAGTCAGTTATAAAGCCTTCTTCACAGGGGAGCAATAGAATAGTAACACACAAATATACTTCAATACTGTACACTTTGAGTTTCTGAATCAGACAAGACCCTTTTGGGATGTCCACAGACACAACCTACACCCACAGGTGACTTTAGTAACAAGGGTTGGGGACATTCATATCTTACTGTTGGCATTCAGAACACTCTTTAAAAATTGGTATAAGGCAAAGGTTATTAGAACACAAGAGATCACAAATATTCTTAAGCAGTGCAGATACTTTTAGAGTTCACTAGAAGAGTCATTCAATTCAATAGGCTAAACAAAAGTCAATGGCCAAAAGTCTTGGATAGGATAAGGCACTTCTGGTAAGTCAATGGAAAAGTCTTTGCACACGTTCTTAGGAGTCTTTGATGAAAAGAAGAAAAGAAGAATCAAATGTAGGGCCACAAGCTGATTAGGCTTGTGAGTTGTGGAATTTACAAGCACTTCTACAGTAAGAGGTAAGTTCTCTTAGACTTGTTTTACAGTACATTGGTAAAGAAGAAAAGATGCAGCTGATGACGTCTGTGCCTGTGCAGCTCTGCAGATCTCATTGTTCCTGGGCCTCAGTCGGGGGGACAAGAGGGAGGACGTCAGGGGACTCCTGCAATGCACTGGGACTGCCACAACCCGCAACCGGCAAACTTCACTTTCAGTGGATGTTTTGCGTTTCAGCTACCGCAAATAGCAACAACACAGTTCCTGGCTGTCAAGGTGGACTGTCCTTGCTTCTGGGGTCCCACACTCTGCTGAGGGGCTCAGGCTTGGTCAGTCCTGTTTCGTGAGAGTCCGGAGGATCTTCCAAAAGCTTTAGGCCAGCTTATAAGTAATGCATAGAATCTGATGTCACGCTCTCTGGCTATTCGGTTTCCTGTCCAGGTGGCTTACTTTGGAGTTGATTGGTCCCACCAACTCAAAGGGAGAAGTCGTTGTTGCAGGGGCTTCTCTGTCGATGCGAACCTGGCGATTCGGCACTGCAGCAGGGCTTCACCGGCGGAAAAACAACAGTCCAGGAGTTGCAGCAGGCGTCCTCTTCAAGCTCTTCTTCGTCCAGTGGTCGATTCTGCCTGCCAAGCCAAAAGACTCGCCTTTTATTCAGTTCTCTCCCATTAATTCCAGCCTAGCTGTCACTCACCCAGCAGGGTGGCTGTCCTTGCGGGACAGTCAGCCAGCCAATCACCACAGAGTGCATTTGGGTGTCCTAGAAGACTAAGCACAGGGAGATTTGGCACCTCCCTCACTTCCTGCCTACCCCAGACACTCTGGAGCCAAATGCGGGTTTCACTCCTGAAGCCCGCCAAAGGCGAAATGAACAAAGAGACAAAACCTAGTTTGGCGCGCAGAGGAACTCTCTAGAAGGACCTTTTCACAAAAACATGGCAAAAAAAGAAGCCCGGGGGACCATTTTGTCCAAGATAGCTCTGCGTGAACAGCTGCGGTAAATGCAAACCATGGTAGTTTGGAACAAAACCACTGCCACCAGCCATTCTGTGAGGAAAGGGTAACATAAAAATGTTACAGGAGCATTTAGACACTGGGGATACTAAGTACCCCCTCTAGCACTCTTTCGTAAGATAGGGTGTGCTGGGTCTAGCAGGTACAATGCTAAGTAAAGTCAATTTCACTTTACTGCTCTGGGAAACAGTATTTTATCCCAGAGGAAGGTATTTAAACCTTGGGAAATCTAAAAGACTTCCCTGTGCCACTGCAGTGAAGGTGCTGTGTTACACAATTGTAAAAGATGATGCCTTTGGAGTTTGTCAGACTCCATAACCAAAAGAAACAAACACAGAAAACAAATAGAATTAAAAGTACAAAGACCCAAAGTTCAGCAAAAGAGCTGGGGGTCTCTAAGGTAGAGAGGAATTAGCACATTTTTGAGAATTCTCCCTAACAAGAGAAGCTAACCTTTTATGCTTAATGCTAAAAATTCCAAATTTATTGACACCAGTAAAATGTTTTTTATTGTCATGTCCCTTTGAACTGTGCTGAATTGCCCCTCAGCAAATTGCTCCCCTTAGCTTAACGAAATCGATCTGCCACAGTGCATCTTGCTTGTCACAGATGAACAAACTGATCTGCTCCACTGTAGCTGTATGACATGTCTGGCCCAACTTGATCTATTATGTGCCCTAGCAGAACTATTGTGACTTGCTCCACTCTATCTGTATGACCGGTCTGGCCCTACCTGATCTATTGTGTGCCCTAGCAGAACGAATTTGACTTGCTCTATTGTAGCTTTGTGACCTGTCTGGCCCAACCTGATCTATTGTGTGCCTTGGCAGAATGATTTCTGACTTGCTCCACTGTATCTGTATGACCACGTTGGCCCAACTTGATCTATTGTGTGCCCTGGCAGAACGAACTTGATTTGCGCCATGGTATCCGTTTACCATATTTGATCCAATTTGACCTATTGCGCGCCCTACCTGACTTACTCAACTGCATCCTATGCACCCCAGCTGAAAGCTATTGTCTCGATCCACTATACTGGTGTGCCCTTTCTTATCTAAGTTAAACCACCCCATTGTATTCTTAGGCCCCAGGTGCTCCTAATTGACTTTCTCCTTTGCATTATTGTACCTCTCATGATTTTACTTTACTTACCTTCTGCAGTTGGTGCATCCCTCCCGACCTAATCTGATCTGCTCGCACGCCTAGATCCTATTCCACTATGTACATGCCATATCTAATACATTGCACACTACTGCTACTCTGCACCACTCTAACACCTTCCTTGTTATTCACTAACATCAGCAGGGATATACCTACACAGCCCACCATCACTCTGAAAAATAGGCTCACTATGTTGTGCCCACCACGCACTACTAGCTCTAGGCCCCCACCTTCAGAGAGCACTCCCCCTGCCACCTTCCTGCCCCCTTGCCCACAGCATATCATCAGCACTATGCCCATTACCACTGCACTAACCCTTACCTGAACTCACCAGCATTATGGTTGGAACACTTTGCTGCCAAACCTACTCTAAATCAACCTTGCGCTTTGCATCTTAGGAGCCTCAGACTAGATTCCAGATTCCCTTGCGCAGCCCTTCGATCACACTCTCGCACCACTGCCGCCAAATCTTTCAATACTTCTGGTAAACATATACACATACCTAAGTCAATAGCTACCAAGAACATCCTTCTTAAAGCTCCCTCTAATAACAATGACATTACCACTGACAAAGCTTCAACGCATAAGGGTGCCCTTATCAATGCAAGGTCTCTCCTTGCTCATGCAGTGGATATTACATCAAAGCCCAAGATCTATATTTCCTAGCCATTATGGAGACCTGGCTTCACGCAGCAGCAGGACCACTACTATCTCTCGCCATTCCTAATGGTTATTCCATCACTAGATGTGACCGGAATACTAACCAATCCTCGCCTTCATCTCCAGAACCTCCCTAGACCTTAGACTCATCCCTAATCAGCATATGCCATCAGCAGAGTTACTGTCTGTCAAATTGCCGGTCTCACCTACCCAAACCATCACCCTACACCTCATTTATAGGCCGCCGGGACCTGTCCATCTTTTACCGATGACATCCCCACCCTCCTATCAGCTAACACCAAGCCCAACTCGAAAATTATTTTACTAGGTCATCCCATTCTTGGCTTCCAAGATCCGAATGACCATAAAGCACTGGACATTGCCAGCACTTTAACTGAATTGGGTTTTTCCCATTGCATTCAGGAGCCTACCCACAACAAAGGGAGAACCCTTGATTGGTTGGTTGATCTGAACTGCAGCATCAACATGGTGTAACACATCTTGCGCCTGGTCAGATCCTCATATGATAACCTTCACCATCAAAGCCAATAATCAATGCTCTAATCAGAACATTGCACCGTCCATCAGCACGAGAAACAAAAGTGATAAAACAAGGGAGAAACTGCTCCTAATAATTCTACCCATACTAAATAATACCTCTGTGTCGTGCGCGGACCCCACAGTCCTAGTTGACACCTTCAATCAAACCATACTTAAAGCCATGAATACCACTGCCCCAATTAAACCTTGTGCACACCTCAACATGTGGTTTACACCACACCTGAGAGCACTACGTAAGGAAAAGAGAAACGCAGAGGCCCGCTGGAAAAGCCTTCCTTCAGCCGCGAATAAGGGCAGCCTTATAATAGCTTACATTAATTACAAAGAGGCAATTTTCCAAGCCAAAAAAGACACTTGTAACAAGCGAATCTTGCAAGCTGAATCAAACACCAAAGGGCGATACTTCAAGAACTAGAATCCCCATCAGCCACACCTGACACCTGTATCAAAGATAGCACATGGTGCTCTAATATACAAAAAGCGCTCCTAGACAAAATCAACACGCTACAATCTAAAATCAATGCCAAAAGAAGTAGTTTACCGACTGACTTACAGTTCAGTATTCCCATTGGAACGACTGACCCTCCCCAGCACACCCATAAACCTTTTAGCTTCTTGCCACTTTCTATTAAAGAGGTAGAAAATAGCATCATTAAACTCAAACCATCTAACTGCCAGGGTGACACGTGCCCGGCCCCCATCATAGGTAGGAGGCTACCTATGAATTAGCACCATTCATCTCTGCCCTTATAAACTCCTCATTCAACACAGGCATTGTGCCTGATAGCCTCAATGATGCCTGCCCCCCCCTACTAAAAAAAACATTGTTAGACCCGAGCACCCCTACTAATTACAGGCCCATTACCACTGTCCCCTTCTTACTCAAAATCCTGGACCGAGCTGCTTACGTGCAGATCCAGGAATATCTAGAATCCAACAAACTCCTTGACCTTAGACAATCTGGCTTCCGATCGAGGCACGGAACAGAAACAGCCCTAATATCTTTAAGGTCCTCAATTTGAGTTTTTAAATCTAACAGCAAGCTGGCACTCCTACTACTGCTCAGCAGCATTCGATCTGGTTAACCATCAAATTCTCTGCCATCACCTCAAATCTGCAGCCCATTTTTCCGATAAAGCCACTACATGGATTAGATCCTTCTTGGCGAACAGATCAATTAGGGTTTTCCCCCCCTCGGCCTCCGCTGAACCCTCACCAGTCCTGTGCGGGTTCCCTCAAGGCTCATGTGTATCACCTACACTCTATAACGTGTTCACGAAGCCACTTTTCGATATTCTTGACTATTTGGGTGTCACCTACACTAACTATGCAGATGACACCCAAATACTCATCCCCATCACTGGTGACCCCATAGTTGATTCTAAAGCTTTAAACAAAGTCTATCAGGTCATCCAGGCTTGGATGGCACAACACGGGCTCTGTCTTAACGACGATAAGATAGAGCTACTCATCCTTGGATCCCAATGCAGACTCAACAGACTAGATCCCGCCTTCAAATCTTTTATCATTGATGTGAACACCATGAAGGTATCCAATGATACGAAAGCCCTAGCCATTTATGTTGATTCAACACTATCTCTAACAAGACAAACTAACGCTGTAATATAATCAACAGCCTACACATGTAAACTTATCACTGCCTGTCGACCATTCCTTACCATGGCACCATCCTTGCCAGAACCCTCATCATGTTGCGCTCTATCTTGGGACCAGTCAACTGAACCTAAGCAAGTTACAGATAACAATAAACAATGCCATCAGGGCTGCACTAAACATTTTTAGAAACCAGCATATCTCTGACAGTAGACATAGCCTACACTGGCTATCGGTCACCCAAAGAGTCTCCCTCAAAACTCTCGCACTCACACACAAATACTTGGCTAACCAGGCTCCAAAATACCTGGCGAACCGCTTCACACCTAACACCTCCTATCGTCCACATAGAGCAGCCCAAGCACACTGTCTATCACTAACGAGGTTCAAGGTGCAGAAAGCGGGGGGCGGCAGCTTCCGGGTGCTCGCTACTAAGTTGTGGACCTCGCTTCCTAATCCACTCAGATCTGAACCCTCCTTCCACTCCTTCAAGAGTAAAGTTAAAATGTGGCTCGCAGTGCAGGACTGTTAAAGTCTACACCCGACACATTGCCCAGAACAACCTACACTGTTTTCTGCTGCTTGTCGATGCCCAGCCTGGCCGTTTTTTGTGAACTTCCTGTGCAAATATCTTCTATGTAATTGGAAATGTTTATTGATATATGTCTGCTGTATATTTGTTACTGTAACCTTTAAAGAAATGCGCCCAGAGCCAGACGCGCTATATAAATAAACAAAATACAAATACAACTGGGATAACGGGAGGCCGAAGAGCGATCATACATATCATTCGTCTCAGTATAAATTATGAGACGAATCGCTGAAGATACATTGTGGGAAGAGAGAGAAAGAGACAGAACTGAAATTCCCCAATTCGAATGATCAAGGAAATAGAAATAGAGACAATGGGAATCTGAATATCTGTCACAACCATAGCCCCAAGGACCCAATCATGCCCTCGCCTGTTTTGGAGCTAGTCCTGGCACCTTTGGTGCCAGGCTCATATGGCAGATGAGTTCCCATTGGGGAATGGATCAACATGGCCGCCCCCACAAGGTTCAGTTCGGAACTGAACCATGCAGTCTAGCATCTAGAGCGTGGTCCGCCCTGGAGGCACCTGGGATACCTGCAGGCTATTTAAGCCACGCCCGAGCTGAAGCACGCGATTTGCGTTATGCACTCGCAGCGTGACGTTCACCGAGTCCTGCTCGCAGTATTCCTGGCCTGCATCAGATGAAGAACACCATTATTCCTCCTTACCTGTTCTGCAATCCAGCTCCTCGATCGCTCTGGAGTCTTCCCTGGAGCCAGTCCTCACCAGCAAGTAACATCCTAGGGAGAAGAAAAAGCAGAGGACAATTTAGTAAGTGTTCGTCTTCCGATTCCAACGCCTTTCTGACTCGCGCTTACCTACCGCAGCTCTCCTGGAATTCGACAACTGTCTGGACACCTTCCACTCTACGCTCCATTTCCATCTGGCTGCACTTCTTCCAGGAACCTCTCAGCGATCTGCAAGGGAAGAACAGCACAGGTTAGCCCAATCAAAAGACGCTCATAGCGCCGTGCTCCGCGCATTCATTTACCTTCTCGAGCACCGCCCTCTCCATCAGCTTGACGTCTCCATCATCGCTTCAGCACCTATGAGAAAAGGAGAAGATTAACAGGGCAATAACTTTTACGGACATACACTTAAGAACTAAAGACTTACCTCAAGAGCGGAGTCGCAGCAGGACTGGACTCCCGGGCCCACGCCAGTGAAGTAACTTGGCTGTAAGGTGCCAAGCCACGAAGCGCCCCTGCACAGAACAGCAGGACGGAGAGCGCACCTTATCGAAATACAAGGTGAGGAAGACTAAGGGGATCGCTAGGGCGGCACAGATATTCAAAATGCGCTAGCAAATAAAATCAATACACTTCAAACCAAAATACAACAAAAAAAAGATATGCTCAACCTTCAGCACTCCCCTAATACCTCTACACATAGTATCCCACCAGAGGCAAACAACAAATTTCACTTCTCCAAAACATCCCCACTAGAAGTAGAAAAAATCATTCTTTCACTCAAACCATCTAACTGCAAGGGCGATACTTGCCCAGCACAGTTAATAAAAGACGCTGCCAGAGACCTCTCACCATTTATTTCTAAATTAATCAATGCCTCCTTCACATCAGGCACTATCCCAGCCAATTTAAAACATTCCTGGGTGCTCCCACTTCTCACAAAACAGACCTTAGACCCACTTATCCCAACCAACTACCGCCCCATTACCACTGTGCCATTCCTCCTCAAAATATTGGACAAAGCTGCCTATATTCAGATACAAAAACACCTTGACTTGTATAAGCTCCTAGGAGCAAGACAATCTGGTTTCCGTCCACTTCATGGAACGGAAACCGCCTTAATTGATTTAAAGACGCAGGTCGACGAGCTGAGGGATGGAGGAGGAACTGCACTCTTGCTCCTACTTGATCTCTCAGCAGCATTCGACTTGGTCGATCACAAGGTACTCTGCAAACACCTGGAGTCTGCTGCCCATTTCTCTCCTGAGGCCATCAAATGGCTAGAATCTTTCCTCAGTGAAAGAACAATGAGAGTTTTTTCCCCTTCGGCCGCAGCTGACCCTACCCCTATATTATGTGGCGTTCCTCAGGGTTCCTGTGTCTCGCCTACCCTATACAATATCTTCACCAAACCCTTGTTCGATGATCTAGACCTTCTGGGTATCACCTACACTAACTATGCAGATGATACACAGATTCTCCTCCCGCTTTCTGGGGATCATAGGAAGGACTCGGAATTGGTGAACAGGGTATATCTCGTTGTTCAAGCATGGATGGCCACACATGGCCTGTGCTTGAATGACGACAAGACGGAGTTGATAATCCTGGGAACACATATGAACACCAGAAAATTAGGTCAGGAATTCTCCTCCTTCAATATTGATGGAAATCCTATCAGGATCTCCAAGGAAGTAAAAACCCTCGGTTTCCACTTGGATTCCACACTATCATTCGACAAACAACTAAAATCCTTGGCCTCCACCACCGCATACACCTATAAACTGATAGGAGCAGGCAAGCCTTTCCTCTCTAATGACAGTTGCATGATCTTGGCTAGAGCACTTATCCTCTTCAGGATCGACTACTGTAATGCCCTTTACAGTGGCGCCAACAATTCTACCATCCAGAAACTTCAAACGCTCCAAAACAATGCGTTACGAGCAGTGCTTGGCATAAATAAAAGAGCACACATCTCCACCATTAGACGTCAACACAAATGGCTATCTACAAACCACAAAATTCAATTAAAAATTATTTCCTTGACACATAAAGCTCTTAACAACGCCGCCCCAAGTTACCTCACGAACAAAATACAAAAAAAACCCTCCATCAGACCTATTAGAGCTACCAACACTAACTGTCTGGTAGTACCTAGATTTAAACTTACCACGGTCGGTGGGAATAGTTTCCCTGTGAAGGCGGCTAAAACCTGGAATCTATTACCCAACTATCTAAGAGCAGATCAGCCGTACCCACTATTCAGAAGGAATGCTATCCAATATCTTATCTCCAACGACCACTAGATATAGGTTTATAGTATTCCCAGACCTGACACGTGTTCCTCTCCTCTGTCTCACGATATGTTATGCGTACCATCTTCTATGTAACTCATCGACCTGCACGATGATGGTCCTGCACATTTGTATACTATTACTGTATCTTGTATAATATGTATAACTTTTACTGTATCCTGTATAATCTGTAACGATGTAAGTTTCGCATTATCTTACCTGCTGTGCCCTTCTACCTATGGGTCTGGAGCGCATTAGAAATAAAACAAACAAACAAACAAACAAACTTGGGAGACGGGCCCCGAAAGAAGGCGATTGTGGCTAAAACAGAACTTCTGTCTTCCAGAATAGATCCACGGCAGAGCGAGTCCCCGGGGGAGGTGAATCCAACTTAGAAGCGATCCAGCCAAGTCGGGTGGTGTCCCTGTGGCTACAAGGTGAGCGTTACAATATCAGAATAGTAAAACAAGGAATAACCAGACCCTGGTGGAAGGGGAGACCCATAAGAAATTTCATATCAGCAGAAGAGGATGTCAAAAGGAATGGATATTGTGAATCAGAAAATAAAGCAGCAAGCCAGTTAAATAAGCCAGTCTGGCAAAGGAAGTTGAATTCTAATTTACCTAGATAGAAAGGCCACCTGGACAATAGTATTGTTCCAGGATATGCTGGAAGTATCAACAACGAATATATATCTTAGAAAAGAGGCCTAAAAGGATCCTAAATCACATAATGTATCTGACGAGTTACGGCGACTAACCAAAGAAGTCACAAGAGACTATTTGAGAATTTCACATCAGTAAACAATTCTATAGATTGGTATCCAAGGGAGTAGGGAGTCATTCTCCAAATATAGGTTCATTCTTATAGTGGTATGGTCCTATAGGATAGTTTTTGGACAGTGGACTATTTCATTTTGGACACAACTGACTGATGAGCACTATTCCATTTTGGACACAACTGACTGACGAGCACCTTAGATAGAAATATAGGCAGGTTATCATATCTTTTCCCCAGCCTCCTGACCCCTCCCACTACCACACTTTCTTGTTTGTAATGTATGTTATATGTCGCCCTCCTCCCCCAACTTTATAAAGGCAAATCATATTCTTTTCGCTTTGACTCTTGCAGGGTCCAAACCCAATTCATCATACCTTTTTATATCAGTAATCTATGTTAATAAGTTGAATTATTTAGATACAATGTTTGAGCCTTGTTATTGTACTCTGGACTATGCTGTATTTGTATTGGTTGATGCCTTTAATAAAACTTGGCTAACAAAATAAAATCCCCCAAAAAATAAAAATAAAGAATATAGGTAGAGACCACCTATGGAGATAGGTGAAGTTAGGCATTTTCCTTTACTTTAATAAAAATGTTCTTGAATCAGGTCTACTCAGAGTCGGTGTCCTTTTTCTGACTTGCCACATAAAGTGTCAGGAGGAGGATCTACACCAACTGATAAAACTTGGGAATCCATAACATTCACCCAACTTGGGAACCCATAATATTCACAAAACTAAGCACAAAGGCATATGGCCCCAGTGTAGCCACTGCTATGTCAATAGGGTCTGACCTGCAAAGTACTGAAGGGATCGAAATACCATTAGGCGAGAGACATCTAATTCCCACAAGTTTTAGTTTTAACCCCCGCCCCCTACACAACCTCCAATAGGGTCCTATATCAGGCTGACCAAGTCTGGCCTAGCCTGGAGATATGGGTTAGATGTTATGACCCTGATTTCCAAGGAGATGTTGAAGTTCTTTTACATAGTTACAGGAAGGATTCATATACTGTGAAAGATGGGGAAACGGTTGCTCAGGGTATTTTAGAAAAAGCTGCGTTTCCAGTTCCGCAAGAGGTATCGGAAAAAGAAGAGGCAGAATAAGGTTCTAGGGGCTTCAGGGAAGCAGACTTCCCCATTGAAAAAACTCCACAAAGAGTTAAGAGGACGTAGCCCCTTTACCCGATCTGGCCTTCGCTCAGAGGAATGATCTCCTTCTCACGGAAACCTTTAATAAGGTAATATCAAGGAAGCAGACCAGTCCCTTCTTTTTCTTAAAAAAAGGACTGCTATGCAGGGGGTATGTAACCACTGAGGTGATAAGCCAAAAACAAATCATACCACAAAGTCACTTGTGGACTGTCTTAGAGCTAGCCCATTCCCATCTGACAGCTGCTTGCCAATGAATGGGGAAAACTCAGAACCAACTAATACCTAGGTTCTATTGGCTGGGTGTGTTCCCAGATGTCAAGAATTTTATGTCAACCTGTGAAATTTGTCAGACGATGACCAACACTCCCGTACCACCTGCCTCGTTGTAACCCTTACCCATAACAGACGTTCAATTTTCCTGAATCACTATGGATATCGTGGGACCTCTAGAAACCCCTAAACTAGGGAACTGCTTCATTCTTGTAATTCTTGACTATGCCACTCGCTATTATGATGAATCCTGCAGAGTCATCACTGATTCCCCGGTGGTGGTCTTCCCCCACATGGCCAGGGAATAGCAGCCGCTACCTGATCTAGACCTTGGGTGTGGTATTATGAGGGAGGATCATGTGGGAGGGGATGATCACCGGGGTGAGGTGGTGACTCCATTGGAAGAGACACAGTATACTTCCTCCCCCTTTGTGTAAAGTACTGTAGCGCCTAAACAGCTGATGGCATACTATTGTTTTGAGCAGAAAACCACTCGTACCTCATATACGCATTTAACATCTCCCGACTCTAAAACAATGTAACTTTGTAAGACCTAAAAATCCTATGGACTCGAACTCCCATAAAGGCTCAAGTACTCAGATGAGGAAGGAGTTAATATGGACTAGAGGACACACCAAGCTAAACATACAAACTAGTTGTTGTAATGGAAATCAACTGTGCAGGTCATCCAAATCTTTCCTGCTTGCCCACAGCGTTCCCCAAGGCTCTGCCTTGGGCCCTTTTCTGTTCCCTCTTGCTGCTGTTATTTCTTCCTTTGGTTTATCACAGCATTCACTTTTATGCTGATGACACTCAACTCTTTTTCTCTTTCTTTTCTTTTTCTTCTGAAATTCACCACACTCTTTCGGCCCGTCTCGTGGCTATCAAATCTTGGATGTCCTCAATATCTCACGCTCAATCCTGGGAAAACTGAAGTCTTCTTTTTCCCTGCTAATATCCTCTCTCCTCTCCCGTCTGTTATTTCCTTTCCTCCATCCCAGCTTCCAATATCATCCACGGCCCGAAATCTTGGCCTCCACTTTGACTCTAGTCTCTCCTTCTCTCATCAAATTTCTCTAACTTCACATGACTGTCGCTTTCATTTAAACAATATTCACTAAGCACGTCCCCTTCTCAGTTTTCAAGCTTCTAAACAACTGATTTTATTCCTTGATTTTCTCCTGACCCTTTTATTGTGCCTCTCCCCTCTTCAGGCTTCCTATTTCCCGTCTTGCCCCTCTCAAATCTGTATTCAACTGTTCTATCTGTCTTCTCTCTTTCCGAGATTCTCTCTCTTCTTCTCTTACCACTCTTGGCTGGTTATCCTTTCACACTCAAATAAAATTTAATTGTCTGTGCCTTGTATTTAAATCTCTCCATGGTCTTGCTTCTAACTATATTTTTTTGCTCTGATCTCTTTCTATACTCCTTCCTGTTCTCTTCGCTCTTCTTCCCAGTTTCTTTTGGCGGCACCTTGTCCCCCTTGTGCTCAATCCTGTTTTCGTACTTTCACGCTTTTAGCCCCTCTTCACTGAAATGCTCTTCTTACTCTCTTCGTTCTAGCTCTGTCTATTCTTTATTTCATAGGTCATTGAAGACTCACTTGTTGCAACATCCTTGATGGATTGTTTTTCTAAATGTATGTTTATTCATTTTATTGTACTGTTCCTCGTTCTCTTTACAGCGCCTTGGCTTAAGGCACTTTATAAAACACAAATAAATACAAATACAGGACATTTTAAAAATGGTGTGCACCTTCCATTAAAAAGTGAAGTTGGAGAAGAGAGATGCAGGGTGGGCGAAGCGGGAAGCAGAATCAAAGGCAGAAGCAGACGTACCGAAACGAACTGGGCTGAGCGAGGCACATGCTTTCAAGCAACCGCTTGTGAGCGCAACTTACCGGAGAGGCGTAAAACCGGGAAAAGCACAGCAAATGCTGTGGAGGGAACTTTGACAAGCCAGCAGCAGCAGCAAAGCTGTTGAGAGCACGGTCTAGACAGACAGCATCAGTTCTGCTGGCCAATGTTTGCAGAGCCGTAGGGAGACCTGAATGAGGTCTGCAAAGCAGGAAAGCTTTCCCAGAGTGAGAACTCCACCGCAGCAACGGAAATGCCATCGGACACCAGTGAGTCTAGCCACAGGTGTTTGGGACTCCGGGGCGTGCCAACAGGCCTATGAACAATTGAAAAGTTATTTTGAATGCCAACCAAGTAAAATAGAAAGACACAATTTACACAAATCCTAATCCTAAGAGAAGTCAATATGGGGAAAGTTGGAGTAAATGTTATCACAAGCAAATGAACATTAATGAAGAAATTGAAAGGGAGAATCTGTACAAGTCTGCATATATGAGATGTCAATTTGGAGAAAATTGGAACAAATATTGCCACAAGCGAAGAAACAATAGTGAAGAAGTTAACAGACAGAACTTGAACAAGTCTCCATATATGAGATGTCTATATGGGGGAAGTTGGAACAATCAGTACCTAAAGCCAATTAAGGAAGGTGAAGGAGTACAACTGTGTTATGCTGAAAGAGAACATTCTAAGACGTCCTGGTGAAAGAAGCACATCAGGCAGTGAGCCTTGAGGAGAAAGATACCTGGCAGGAGAGTATACCAGGGGATGTACAAAAACCCACAAGGGGATTCCTGGCAGGGGAGTACAGCAGGCAGGAGAACACTCTTAGAAATTGTATATAGGAGTCACGTTTGCTAATCTACAAAACACACTTTTTGCCATCCTGAAGAAAGTGTTGTGTGAAAGAGATATTTCAGCTACACATAAGGAATCATTGTTTGGAAAGGACACTTTTGCTATACTACCTGAAATAAACCAGGGGAAGGGGAACCACCCCTTGGACCCAAGGATTCTTTTGTTGGATTTTAATATTTTGATTTGTACACTTTGTACTGAATCTAAAACAGAGAAGTGTACCTTACACCTTTTGGTGGTTCATTTTTAGTGTGAGGATCAGATACAGATACGTTTTGGACACAAGAACAGTTTGTATAATTTTGACGACGAGACACAGACTATCTTTTTAGTTTTCGTTTCCTAGGCAGGGAATCCCTCTTTAGGATAGGGACAGAAATGCCTTTATCCAACCCTTTTATTTTATTAAAGATGTCAAATGTTGAAAACATTACAATTTTGTGTCCACCTCTCATTTCTGACTCCTCACACTATTCAGAAGTCTTTCACTTGTGTAACAATACTACACAACAGATCCTCAACAGAAATCCCTACGGACCAAGGTACTATCCTCATGTCTCACCTGATGCAAGAGGTAAAAAAAATATTGAATATCAAAACATTGAGGACGTCAGTGTATCATCCCCAAACCGACGGTCTCATAGAACGCTTCAACCAAAAGTTAAAAAGGTATTGAGGAAGCTGGTAGAGACCGGTGGGATAAATTGGGATGTGATGGTAGCCTGGACACTCTGCAGTCAGCAAAACTACCCAGGCCTCTCTAAAATATTCTCCATTTGAACTCCTGCATAGAAGGGAACCCCAAGATGTCCTAGATATGCTAAAGAAAAACTGTGAGGAGAGGCAAGAAGCCTTATTGCCCATATCTCAAACTGCATAGAAGTTAAAATCTCATATGAAAGCGGTGGGAAAGATAATCAGGAAATATATGGGACAGGCACAAGAACAACAGGCTGTCTAAAATAGATGGGCAGTCACCCGTACCTTTTTGGTTGGACAGTCAGTATTGGTCCACTTACCCACATCAGGAAATAAAATGATTTCCCAATGGTGTAGTCCTTATAAAATCCTGCAACAGAAAGGCCCACTAAACTGTCTCATAGCACAACCAGATAGACGCCAGAAGATTCAGGTTTGTCATGTAAACCTACTTATGGAGTGGAAAGATTAATCTGGGAAATTCCAACTGTTTGTCTCAGTTTAGGGGCTGCCTGGAGGCCGTTGGGTGTTGAATGGGCGACAACTGGCTGAAGCTGAATGGAGACAAGATGGAAGTCCCTGTGGTTGGGTCTTCTGGTGCGGTTTCTCATTGGTCCCCTTCCGTTTGGCCCCCTGCACTTGGCACATGTCCCACTCCTGTTTCTATGGTTAGGGATCTTGGGGTAAAGATTAGCTCATCTCTTTCTATGGAGGCTCAAATTAGTTCAGCTTGTCAATCTGGTTATTTTCATCTTCGAATCTTGCGGAAAATCCTGCCTTTCCTGTCGGAAGCATTATATGCTCCAGTTGTGGCGGCATTGGTACTGAGCAGAATTGATTATTGTATTTAGTTATATCTTCCTCAGCCCAAATACCTACTGTGCTGCTTACAACTTTTGTAAGGCCTGGCAGCCAGGGTTGCTTCTGGCTCCCCTTTTGGGTGCCATATTACCCGGTCCTTTGTCAGTTTCATTGGCTTCCTGTAGAGAAACCGATTGCTTTTAAGTCACTCTGTATTGTCCACCGGGCCTCCGTTTACGGGCATGGTGCTGATTACTTGCAGGCTAAGTTCCTGCATTATGCTCCAGGAAGGTCCCTTTGTTCTCAAAACAAATGTTTGGCACAAGTACCTCGTTTCAGACTATCGAGAACTGGGGCCTGAGCCTTTTCCATAGTTGCCGCAAAGCTGTGGAACTCAATACCATATTCTTTAAGATCTGCACTCAATCATTTAGGGTTTAGACATACTTTAAAGAAATGTTTACTTTTAATTTTTAGATGCTTTTGCAAGTCCTGGTTCAGTTCTATGTTTATAGTGCCAAGATGCCATTGGTGATGGTTATGCTTTAAAAGCATATTTAACATAACATAATTGACAGTGCGGCATTCAGCAGAAAGGTTTAGAAGGATGATAACAGAAGAGAAGTGAGAGTCGTGGGAAGTGCTAATAGAACTAGTTTAGTGAAGGGGAGAGCATCCTTAGTGGAGTATTTGGACTAGTATCCAGTTTGGGGGAGATTGGAACTTGAGTGTGCCTAGAGATAGTTGTCTATGCAGTTAGACAACCCCCTCAAGGTTTTAGACTGGTAGGTTAGGAGAGAGACGGATTGGTAAAATCGGGGGCAGTTGAGGTGTAAACCTTTTTTCTTTAGGAGAGGTCTGACTTTGATTTGGAGAGAGGGAGAGGGGAAAACAGGGAATAGAGTGGGGACAATGGAAGCAGGGGAAAAATGAGGGTGTGGGTAGCAGAAATAGAAGGGTGGGCATGGTGTCCTGTATAGATGATTTAAGAGGAGAAGTAGGAGGCAAGGTCATTGGCGGAAGGGAGGACAAAAAAAAGTGGCTCTTAGTATGAGGGTGCATGGCCTGTAAGGGTCCATGATAGTTTGCGAGGCTATGAGCGGAGAAAGGAAATTAGATGTATGCAATGGGAGGATTTGGCTGCGTCAAAAGCTGTGGTCAGGGCCAGTAGAGAATGGGGGATCCGTCTGTGACCCGATGGCATGAGCAGAGATGCATGGTAGGTTGGCTGGATGGCTGGAGAGGTTAATTTTTGAGGACGCAGAAGGAGATGGTAAAAGAGTGTAGGCAGGGTACTGATCATTGATGGGGATGGACAGTGCAGAGTTGAATTCAGTAAAGGTGAGATCAATGGAGGGAGAAAGTTGAGGAGAGAGTAATTAGAGCAGGATGTTGACTTGTGTGAGGTATGGAACCATGTAGTGGGGTTTAAATGTATGTTTGGTAATAGATGAGAGAGGCGGTGGAAGAGTGGGGTGGGGATAGAGATGATGAAGGAAGTGAGATAGTGGTCAGAGGGGTGGGGTAATTGTGGGAGCTGGGAACATCAGGCCAGAAGGCAGAAAAATGAGATTCAGAGGGTTGCCTTTGCTGTGATTTGGAGGTTTATGTAATGACTAGTGAATTGTCAGAGAAGGTCAAGTCAAGTGGGGCTGTTAGGCCTTAGACATATTGAAGCGATTAAGGTTGCCCATTATAACAGGTGGAGCATCAGCTGGGGGCGTTTTGAGTGAATGTTCATGAACACAGAAGAAGAGGTTAAAGCTGGCCCGGTGGCCCGTAGATGAGTAGGGATAGTAGGAGGGGTGGGAGTGAAGAGTTGGACCGAAACATCCACAAAGGTGAAGGGAGTGAAATCAGAGCGGGGAAAAGGTGCTGATGGTGTGTTCTTGCTAATGATGAGACCAGCTTCACTGCCTTTTTTGGAGAGGGGAGTGAGAGAAAGAGGGAAAGTCAGGGTGAAGGGCTACCAGGGTTGGGGTATCCGGTGGAAAAATCCAGCTTTCGGTGATAGCCATCAATGAGAGTTTGGAGGATAGGGCAGGGAAATCAAAACAATTGGTGAAAATTGAGATATTCCAGAGACCCAATATGAGGTCAGGAAGTGGTGGTGGTGGTGAGGGAGATAAATGCATTAAATGAGCCTAAAAGCAGGGTTGGCTGATTATTCCATGCCCAACAGGATACAGCATGTCATCTCTATAAAGTCCTATGGTTTGTACTGATTTCAAAACGTAACGCTACACCGTAGCATCCTTTCTTCCTTGGTTCACCTAGCTATGCATCTTGTTATGTATGATTTGAATAAAATGTTCAATCCCACAGAAAGGTGAGCGTGTTCTCTTGGCGTCTGCCAAAAAGTTAGTTTAGCCAACCTTGTTAAGATTAAAAAAGAGGCTCACTGCTTGAATGTATTTACTCTGGAATAGAGAGTGATTGAGAAGCTAGGGGGTTGGGGTGGGTTTTTTTTGGTTTGAAATGCTTATGTCCCACCATCCCAGTGAGCTGCGACTTGACTGAGCATAGGCTATTGTCTCTCCTCATATACAGTACGCGCAATGTCCTTCAGAATGTCCAGATTAAAATAAACCATGGGAAATAAGCCACAGTCCAGCGTGAAATCTCCCTGAGCGGGACACTACCTTTACATCATTAATGTTGTCAAACATTGGGAGGATGGATAAAGCTCCCTCCCCAGGCCCCCCAAACAACAACAGTCCATAGGTCTTTGCCGCCCGGTGGAGGAGGGGGGGGGGGAGGGGGAACTTTCCCAAGAGACCACTCCTTCCAGTAAACCTTTGAGTCTAAGTTTCTAAGGTGTGCGCAAGGAGGAGATGCTATTCGGAATTCTGCCGCCTACCACAGAGGGCTGTATGGAGTTCAGTGCTAACGCGAGGTGTCGAGCGCAGGGATTTGTCATGGGTGCGCGCGTAGATGGTTCTTTGGAGTACTGTGGCTGTCTAGTCGTTGTGCTTATACTGGAGGTGAGCAGCTGAGAGAAGAGGAGGGGGCGCTCAGTAATAAAACGGGACTGATACTGTCACGCGGTGAGCAGCAGAGGAGGGCAGACGCTGGTGGATGCTTACTGGCTGCACGAGGCGTTTCTTGGGGTGAGCGCCTAAGAGTCCATGGACCGCGGTGCCTGCTGCAGTTCAGCAGAGAGACTGAAGCCAAGGAGAGGCGAGTCCTCCGTCTGGGGGTGTGTTGCTGCATTTGAGAAGAGGCGGGACTTCAGTGCTAGACACTTCAGGTGAGCGGCGAGCCCTTCACTTCCACCTAAGACAGGGCTTTATTGCACGTCAACAGAGCGGCTGATAGTTATAACGATCCCCACCCAACCCCCCACCCCCTGTAATTAGTATAGATTATTCCAAGGACACCCTGTTCCAGAAAAACGTAAATTACAGCGCGCGTTTAGTTAGAAAACAACCTGGATGGAGCACGAACTGTTAAAATCAGGTGGGTAAAGAATCGCCAACCAACCGGAGGGTAATGATTTACCGCGAGACTTCCAGGAGCTCGCCTTATAACTCTAAGAGTAGGACGTCCAGGGCGAGCCCTTGCCTGGCTGCAGCGTCATGAAGCACGTTATTGCGTCACAATGTATACGTTGCACTACCACAAGATATATGTAGTTGACAACATGGGGCTATTTTTTATTAAAATGAAGGACGTCTTTTCTATATACGCTTGGCAAACACAATACTCTCGCTAATTCAGAAAATTCGTATTGAAATATATCCATGCATCCATCACAGCTATACAAAATAACATTAAAAAGTAAAGGAAGTGACGCAGAGACCGAGACAAAACAAGACAAATCACAAATGACAATGCTTCATAAA
This sequence comes from Ambystoma mexicanum, assembly GCF_040938575.1. NCBI lineage: Eukaryota > Metazoa > Chordata > Amphibia > Caudata > Ambystomatidae > Ambystoma > Ambystoma mexicanum. The sequence continues at coordinate 373,654,030 of NC_090926.1, read as the reverse complement.
TAACAGTTTAGTTAATATATGTACATATATCATTATGCATGGGTAACAGGTTAGTCTTTTTTAGAAGAAAAACGTGTTAAGCTTAATCACATCTTTAGATGTATCTTTTCATAATGTTGTCTAACAATTTTCCAACATGTCATTCTTGCCAGTTTATCCAGCATCACCGCTCGAAATAAGAGGCATACCTGCCATTACGAGGTGCAAAAAAGTAATCATTACAAACATGACACATGTTGTCAGATTAAATGTATTTTTACTTTCCTGCAGCTGCTTCATTTGAGAATGAAAACTACATTTTGACTGCCTGAGAAGCCTTTTACTTCCACCTTCCAAAAGAAGTTCGGTTTACTCGTCAAGTGCAAAGGTCGAGTACGTTCGCCCTATTTTCGTAGTAAGGCACACTAGCCCACTTTAACACTCTTCCTTAAAACTCATAGTGGAAGCTCGGCCAATAGTCAATGCTGCTCCTTTTCTCAGGCCCATGCACCCCCTTTGTGTAAATTGTAGAGGAGATAACGGAGCCAATGTGTGCTAGTCCACAGAATACCAAAAGGTTCTGTCTGCCATTAAACAGTTGTTTGGAGTCCATGTAGTGGAGGATTGGGATAATGATTGTGTACTCTTTCCTCCAACCGGGAATATGCACACGTCCTCTTAAGGTAATGGAGACACAGATCAATGCCTCCGGAAGACATTGATTCAAAAGACCCCAAACTCCTTGCATCCGCATCCGCACCCGAGGTGGCCACGGCAATGGAGGCTCAAGCCTGGCTACAGCCTAACGTCACATGCGGACTCGTCTGTAGCTCTTCTGTCAGCAGACAGCCGAAACAGAGCCAAGTCAAACATCTCGGCTCTCTCTCGCGCTCTGCGCTGTGCTGGCGTCTGTAGAGATTGCCAACAATTACAAAACGATTTGATCTACCTTTGTGGGCACATGGCCTCGTATTTCTACACAGCCCTGAGCCTGTGAATGTGTTAATATGACTCTTATGGCCATAGCCTTGAAGTGGCCTTTAGTTTGAAGGCCCGTTCAAAATGTTATATTCGTTTTTAGTTACAGGTTTACCAGTTTGCTATTGTGGTACCCACAAATGGTCCCATTGCCCATACCTTGCAGGCTTTGAATATGCCTCTGCAAGGATTGTGTTCAAATTGATTAGTAGATACCTGGCACAGCACATAGAGACATTATAGCGCTAGCCACATTATGCCACCCAGCAGCCCAAAATATGCAATGTATTCCAATATGTATACAGTATCTCACACAGACAAATGCTCTCCTAGTGCTTTACAAAGTATCAGAAGTTACAATGCCAACTATATTATTTGAGAGAAATGGGGGTGACCGTAATAACATTGTCACTGAACACATACGATGTGTATATAACTGAGTGATTTTGTTAAAATGAAAGTGCGCTGCCGATCGAGGAGTGGGATTATGAAAGCTCTCAAGTTGTGCTTTGCTAAGTGTAAGTAGTTCATCCAGTCCTCTTTTTGTTCTCATTTGCATACGGTCACTTGCACTTTTACTAACATAAGTGCTGGCTTGTACATCATAACTTAGGAGCTATGTTTCCAAGTATTTTGAGTCCACTGCATACCACTGGTGCTTTCTTTCACAGGGAGACTAGCCTTTCAGCCTTCGCAAAGTACAGGGCTGTGACCCAATCAGCAAGCCTCAGAGTGTGCTAGGGTAAGATCATATCCGCTTTGTTGTTAATTGGAACAAGAAATCGGCCTCAATAGCATTTTTTCCTCCAAAACAAATCTTTCAATTTTTGCTAATTGTCCTGGGGTCGCCATAGTATCTCAAACATGTTTTTAGTTTGGGCTATTAGGTGGGGCATAATCCAAAACGATTGCATTAGAGTACATATATGGAGACATGGCATATGTTATGTTATCCAAATTTGTAAAGCGCACGCCCACCCAAGGGCATAGTGGTGCTAGGATACTCAGAAACGGAACCGGAAGCAAAATGTAGTACCTCAAATAAAAGGGTTTTTAACAACTGCCTACATTCATAGTGGTTCTGGGTACGTCTGAGGAGCAAGGGCACACAGCTTGTATGTGTTATTTAATTATTTGCCCACCCATTGACTGCCCATGGCCTAGCTAATCCCTATGGACATTCCCACCCAGTTCCTGCCCCTCCTCGCCCAAAACACCTCCTTATGGGAACTCTTTGAGCTTGCTGTACTCCAGCCTTACCATCAAACTCGAAGTGCCTGCCAGTGGTTTTTTTAAAGCAGTCTTATCGGGTTAATGACTTAATTGGAGCTGCAAACACCCTACTGTGTAATAAAAATGTCGTAACCAGGTCTGCGTTCAGCAACTCTATTCATAAGCACTATGCGTGTCCTTCACTCAAGCATTGGCAAAGCCAACCGTTTTGACTTGTGTAGAAGTATTAGGTATTTGCCAGGCACAGATATTAGATGCCCAGGTATTGGTACCATTTTGCACTTACTACCATCAATGGCCAGTTAATACCACTACGGCAGTGCCTGGCAATTGCCTTTCCGATGCCTACACAAAAGCCATAACTGTTGGCATTGCCAATGCGTGTTCATCTAAGTGTATAATATTTGAGCAGATATACTTGAAACTAATTTATTGTAAACATGCTGGGTTACTATGAATATATTTCTTGTCTGTCTTGTGAAAAGACATGAAACGTGCTACAGAATGAATGAAGAGATGGTGTTGTCAGAGAAAGGGGGATAAGGAGGAGTGCGAAAGAAACGGTACCTAGCCAGTGAAATACATAAAGAGTTCATTTTACATTAGGCAGCAAACCAACCTAAATAGAAGCCCACATATTGTGATATTTATCGACGCAGCTCTCCTGTGAGAAGCAGATCTTTTTGATTGGAAAACCAACAAGATCCTCCAGCCAAGTATCACTCATGGTGGATGGATGTTCATGCAGGTCCTCAGGACTCCTCTATTTGCACATGGCACAGCTCTTGGGTGTTAAATTCCACATAGGTAAATTGCCCCCAAGAGCACAGTGAATGTGCTTCCTAGGATTGGAATGACTCTCACAGATACACCCTCCCAAATTGGTTTTGTTTAACTGTATAATCACAACATGGCCAATAAGTCCCAGTTCCAGGCAAACCTTTCCAGCCATAGTTTATATCCAAAAGGCCCAATTTGTGTTTTTCCAAGACATCAAGTAAGGAGGAAGCCGAGGGCCATAATCAGAGACAGGATTCTAAGATGGTCCAGGGTAAACGCGCACAAACAGCACAATTTGAGGACAGGAAGAGAAGGAAGCAGAGGATTCACAGGAAGGCTCTGGGAATAAGTGGCAAGTAGGAAAGAACAGGAAGAACGCTGCACAAGACTGAGGAGGAAGGACAGGTCAAGCAAGACAAGCAAGGAGACGGAACAAGCGCCAATGCAACCTACCGAAGAGTTGCTATGTGCAGAGCCTCTGAATCCCAGGAAGGAAATCCCGTAACAGACAATGACGTCAGTCCGTGCGTGAGAGCTCAGACAGCCGGAACAGCTAGACCATTAACCGCACTTTCCAAAGATGGCGTGGCGGGACCTCAAAGTATACCGTAAGTATGAGGCGCATTTATCCATGACATTTGCATTCTGTTGTGGTGGGAATTTACTCGAGAATAATGGTACAGATAAGATTCACATATATGCATTACTATTATGGCCTTCTGCCAGGAGTAGTCCCTAACAAACTCAGACTATGAGGTGACTAAGAGCGCTGCAAAGTTGTCGCCACCCTGCCAGGACCTTTCCCCACATTCCCTCCGATACACCTTGACTTCCCAACACAGTTCAGGGTTTAGCAACCATGCAGGAAAGTTGTCAGTGCTACAAGGTTGTGTTATTGGCAGGGAAGTGCTTTACAAATCCAATATAACATAACAGAAGTTGTGGTTGGTCAGTGGGCAGTGCATACTTTATTTTTTCATACAACAGGCAAAAGCAATAATCGTACAGCCATTACAGTGTCACTTTGAATGAGTAGTTCCCTTAATGATAGATAGCTCTCAAAGATGTTCAACACTCAAAGACATTATTCACCCCTTTTGGGCCTCATCTTTTTAACGTGGTTGCTTTACTTTAGAGGACTAATCACTCACGAGTAAGACGTTCATATTAAGCATCGATTGACTGAGTCTGCAAGATCTGCTTACTCTGCGCATAGGTCTAGTGCTTGAGTAGGAGGGATTGGACGGTCCGCAAGTTTAGTTTAAAAAAGGAAACTCTTAATAGAAATAATGAGGCCACATTAAGTTGCATTAGTCCCTTACTTTTTTATGGATTGGCCCATATGTTTACCCTTAAAGGCAAGACAGACCTCTGGCTTGGCACTCCCATTGAATTGAATTGTGTGTTTTGCCTAACTCTACAGCACAGGAGTGGTGTTGTGAGGCCTTCCAGAAACCACAGATTCACCCAGGACTCAGATTAAAAAAGATTCAGGATAGCAGTGGATGTGGGAATGGGTAATGTGACGAATCACAGGTATTCATCCCTTCTCTCCTTCTCCCCAATGGGAGCTTCCCCCTTTGAGGCTAAAGAGGGGAGCCCGCTCTGCAAGACCCTCGATAGGGGTCTGGGCAAGTGGGACCTCACTGGGAGAGACTCCCCTTCAAGGGACATGGACTCCCGTTCCTGTAAGGAATTCCCTAAGTCCTCCACCATCGTGGCTTATATGGGACTATTAGATATTAAGAATACTGTAAGGGCCAGGGACCTAGCTGAAGGTGAAACTAAAATAACCCGTTATGCACAAGAAGAAGGCTTTGTCTCTTTAAGAGGAGACACAAATAATAGAGAGGAATAGACTGGGTGAGGAGAGCGCGCTGAGTGAAGGTGTAGTGCGAGCAGAGAGAAGGGAGCGTAAGCAGGTGAAGCCCCCTAATGAGGTTATGCCGGGAGGAGGTGAAAACAGAGAGAGCAGCGGAGCCCGTGACTTTCGAAGGAGACTTGAATATCCGAGTGAAACGCGAGGTATCCGGCATTCCCAAGAATCAGGAACCAGAGGAGAAGCGTGTTACAAGGCTGCAGAATGGCAACATAGGGGCAGTGGCTGGCATCCCCCATCCCCCAAATGGTGGGGAGCTGCTCTCCTAGTGCTAATAGAGCCTGGATCTGAGTAAAACTCCAAGTCTGTGTGTGTCAGTCCCTGGATACGTTTTTGCAACCCCTACTATGCACCTGTGGTGCATTCACTGCCTCTGATGGAGCCAGTCCCATGTTTTTGTCTGATCTTGGGGTGGAGAGTTGCTCATGTTTTGTTGTGTTCCCTCTTTATTTCACAGTGTAAGGCCAGGATAAAGGATTACTGTGTGGTTTGCGGTTATCGTTGTGAAAACCATGGATTGAGTACGGGTGCATCCCTGTGCAAGATGGTGCCCATTTTGTTAATAGTTGTGCACTGGAGAGAAGCCACCGTTTATGGGTTGGGATCTTTTACACCCCCCCCCCCCATACCTCCCTATGACATTCTTCCCCTTTTACACACACACCAAGTAGTAAAAGCAAGGGAATGATTCCCCGTTTCCGAGCAGAGTGGGGAAACTGTTCCACCACCCTCACCTTGTCCTAGTGTCTTTACTGAGTCGGCAGTACGTTAATTTCCTGCTATGCTGCATTGGTGGGGATTCGTCAGTAATGGAAGAACGGGGTTCTAATAGCCAAACAGGGTACCAATATCCAAATACGCATAAGTCGCCGAGTGGCTGGCCTGGGACCACCACACTATTTTGACCAGCCAAGGGCAAGATCAAGCCTCTCTGTTTTGGGGTGAAAGGCTAATAACCTTACCATTGTTTGTATTTTAATGTGTTGTCAAGCTCTTAGTAAAACAGATGCACGATTGCAATCGTGATGGAAAGAGGGTCAGGTGCAGTACCCACACGAGTCCACTGCACCAGGGAAGCATTTTGCGTTCGCTATAGCCAATATTTAGCTTACAATACCAAGATGAATCCGTTTAAAACGCGGGTAGGGTGTAGCGCTGTAAACGGACACGTGTCTCAATGTGTTTGTGTCGTTTTCAGCTCTGCTGAGAACTATTTTTTTCCCCTCCGTACTCACCCACCCTTCTTTACTATTGTGGGAGGCACCAAGGGAGTCTGGGTCCTTTAATGATTATTCCCCATCATATTATAGTGCTTTTGAAAGAATGGGGTAAGGCTCAGAAATGTTTTTTCTGTGCTGCGGCCGCATCAGAGGAAGGAACACATAATGATCTGCAGCTGGGAAAATGTCAGAAAACGGGAAGCAAAGAAAAAAAAACGACACGTTGTTGACCAAAACAGAAACTGCCAACTCAAGATACACTTCTCTAAAACCATGGAGATAATCGTCGTCGTCATCGTTATTGTCATTGCTGTGAAATGGTTACACTTTGCACAGTTCCATGAATCGGGGGTTGTGTCGGCACTGCAAAGTCACTTTTCAACAGTGCAAAATCACTTTGAACTGTGCCGAAATTCCATGAACCGGGCCCTTAGTATAGGCTTAAAAACACCACTCTCCAGATTCAGAGAACTTTTGGCGAGGAGGGCTGGATTCAGCGAGGAAATAAAATGTTATCATCAGAGGTGTTGCGTCCATGTTTCTCTTGGTTTCTTGTTGGTAGCTTTTTGTCAGACGACGCATGTCTGGTCTCAATGGGGGATCTTTTTTGCAGGTGCGGTAGAGTAGATAAAAGGGGAGTGCCTTGGGTCGTTATTCCTTGCATCCGTGGGTCGACACTTGCAGGAACCTTTTTCACATTCTATGGTGAAGGAAAAGCGATATGTGCACAAGGCAGTTACTGCGTGTAGCTCAGTGATTCTCTGAGGCATTGCCAATGGAGTCAGAAACCATCTGTGATTGCATAGATGGTGGAGGACTGACTTGGCGACAAGTGATGAGATGTGATGGTTGTCAATCTAACTGAAACCCTCACTTCGCCACTTACTTTAGGGCTAGAGGTGCAGCGCTAGTGGTGTCAGTATAGTTCAATGGAAAGGGCCTTGGGTCTGTTGCACTCAGGAGGAAGTTCTCTCCTTCAGCTGGTTTAAGGCAGTGTTTGTTTTGGTGCATCCATTTAGGGCTTCAGATAGTGTAAGTGGGATAATTTCCTCCCCGTTCATTTCCCTTTTGTTGATCAAATAGCTGTTAATGGGCGAGGTGGTATCTTCCTTCCTCCAAGAGACACCCTGTGAGAGAAGCTCAGAGCTTGTGGATATGATAATCCATGACAACCCTTCATTATCTCTGGAAGTGCATCATTTAAAATAAGATGAATTCTGCATACCTGCTTTTGCCCTGGTGACGAAATGGCTACTGCTCAGCAAGAGTACAGGAACGAGTTGTGGTTTCTAAACTCCTACTCAACCCAACACAACTACTAAACCAACAGTGATCTCGATTATAATTGTAAAACAGGCACAACATGAATGGTAATTGTTCTTTGCCTCTTTAAAGTAGCATGGCTGAAGGCAGGCCATACTAGTGGGCGTGAGCCAGCAAGGAAGCATCCAAAACAACAATAATAATGTGGTACTGAAATAAAAGAAATGTCTGATCAAGGTTCTGTTAAAAACACAAATTATTAAATATACTAGCAACCCATCCCTGAAAGTACAAACCGATAAAGAAGACTTTTGGGGGTAAAGGGCCTTCTGCGTATGAAGAACAGAGTTATGGAGGCAAATAGTCTGTGTAGCAAGGTCACAGTCACATTCAAGAATGTATTAATATATCATTTGTGGTCTTAAATATCACATGGGCACATAGAGGAAGACCAGGAGGACAGAAGCGCTGTTTTAAACCTCTGGTCATCTTTCAGGTGCTTGAAAACTTTGAGCCGGGCTTCTGGCTGCTTTCCAATGAGTTGAGTCGGATTCAAGTCGGTCGAGCTAATTCAATAGGATACAATAATGCAGGAAAACCTAACAAGTGGCTGCATCTCAAAGAAGCTTTGGATAAATAGCGATTAAATCCACATGGTTTGAATGCTCAATAGTGGCTCAATTGTGAAAACTATGGCCATCGACTTCAGCAGTGAGTCGGTTCAACTGGATCCAATGGCACAATGCTTATAGCTCTAAGAAGCTGGGGAACTGGCAGGTGATGTTAAGTTGGTGGTTTGAAAATGCTCAAACTGGTTCGAAAACATAATTGTCAAAAGAAGCTCCCTGGACTTCTTGCACCTTTTGAAGGGGCTCAAAGGTCATCAAACTGGCTTCCAGTGGTTCGAAGATGCAGGCAGAGCCAAAGGCAGCATCCCTTGATCCTGGGGTATTGTGAATCTCTGTTCATGTTCTCTGCGAAAAGAGAAAATCCTTATTTTGCCTCTCCCTGCTAGTAAGGTTGCCAGAAACACTTGCAGGTTTGCCACTTCAGCAGGCAGAATTTTGGGTACCAGTGTTCCAGCAGCAGGCAGGCTTTCCAAGCAATAGGTTGCTTCACATGTTCTCCCAAAGCCATTACGGGGAGGTCTGCAGCCTCCTTGTAGATCCTTATATTAATCCTAATGGCTGGTGAGGTTTGGCACACTTTACCCTAACATGGTTCCAGTAGTATTGTCTTTATACAGGATTCCTCAGTATACCTCTTCAAGAGAGTCTAAAGATGATTCAATTAGCGGGGTATGGGAGGCCTCACACTATATAATCAACCTCCCATAGTAAATTACTCCATTCTAAGCCTCATGTAAAAGCCAATCCGTTCTACTGTAACAAGGGTTTGGCCTTCTGATGTCAGCTCCCACAGTGTATACTCTTCCTCCGGGAAGGTGGAAAGCCTTCGCAGCAGGGTACAAAGTGGACTCCAGGCCCAACGTTTGTTGTGTGTGAAACACCCAACCCCAGACAGCAAAAAGCAAAAGCTCTGACAGTAGGGAATCACAGGTAACAATTATATCAGATGGGGATTTGGGTTTTATGACTGTATCTCCTTAAAAGGTGCTATATCGTATATTTATATATTATTAAAGTACATTCTCTTTGGATAATATACTCCTGCAGTGTATTCACCAAACCCATAGAAGCAGAAAGAAAGAAACTCAGGTATATGGTACTTCCAACCTGCATCCATAAACACCACAGGTTTGCATTTGCCTCTACTGCTATCTTACCAACATCCCCTTCTCACCCTTTTCCAAAGACCATCCCTCAACCTCACATTCTGTGTACATTACTGTCCCGTCCCAATCCTGCCATGCCACGCCAGCATCATGGAATGCTTTGTCACAAGCCAACTGCAACAACACATTACCCCATCAACTTCCTCAACCCTTTCAAATCGGGTTTCTGCCCTGGTCACAGCACAAAGATTGAAACACTTCACATCCTGGGGGCGAACACCACATAATCGCTGACAAAGGACATTCGCGCCTAGTAACACGTGTGTACAGCCACGTTATAAATGCCACATCATCATATCATCACCTATGGTTAGGTCACCCTTCTGTCCGGCATCTCTGAACTCGGGAGAGGTTCAGGGAAAGGAGTCTGCCACTGAGCACTCTGCCAATAAGCTAAGCTATGACTAGGCTTGTCTGTTTGTGATGATGTAATGTTGCACTACAATGGTAACCCGATATGTGAAATCTGAACATGTATGGCAACCTTTTTTTGTTTATGTGTTGACACACCAACTTATGTGTTGTTTGCTTTATGATATGTAGAATGACGAAAGGAAAAAGTCAAATCGAAAAAACGTTAAACAGGAAAATGACAAAAAACTGTTGATAAAAAGTTAAAAAGAAAAAAGGTAAATTCACAAGCTAAATAATAAAAGCTTTGTGTTCTTGAGTTCTTCATGATGTTAAGAGTTGACATAGAGATATCCTTGTCAAGACCAATGTGAAAATCAAAATATTTGCATGAATGAATGCGAATACGCAAATATATGTGGCAGGACTCCCCCTTTGTTTCAAAGTTTACTAAGCCCTTTGTCCTCCCACAAACAGGGCTGTCCCTTCAGTTACCTCACATCATCATATCACATACAACCGTTCTAGTCCTCTTCAAAGCTTTAGACACCATTGACCACACCATCCATCTAAACATCCTATTTCATAGGATAAAACTCTCGGGCAACAATCTCAACTGGTTTACCTCCTTTTTCACTGACGGAAAACACCTAATCTCCATGCCCTCTATTGATCAAAACCCTCCCAAGTCAAGTATGGGGTACCAGAAGGATATTTCGTATCTCCCCTCCAAATAAACCCATAAATTGGATCCCTCGGACACACTTAACTGCCACAAAAATTCTTATTTCAAAATCTCCTCTGCACACACCCAGAAACTGTCTCTTCACTATCACCAACTGGATGGTGACTCAATTCCTAAAACGCAACCCATCCAAAACAGAATACATCCCTGTCTCTCTCCTCCCCCTTCCATGCACAAACCCAACCTCACCGTCGATACATAACAACTTACCACTGACAATCCTCACATCTGCTCCACACCAGTCAACTCCTCAGGCTTCACCATTGACTCCAGAACATTCTTCGCATCCCACATAGCTGCCCTCACTAAAGCATTCAACCTACAGCTACACCCCAAACGTTATACAAGATACACCCTTCCCCTTGACAACTTATTTTTCACAGTACAGGCTTTAGTTCTCTCCTCACTGGACTCCCCAACAACACTCTTGTTTCTCAGCAAGCCATACAGAACATGGCAGCGAAACTCAATCTGCTCTTACCCAAACTCTGACACATCACTCCAGTTCCATTGGCTCCCCATACGCCTGAAAATTGCTATCAAAGGACTCTGAATCATATACAATGCCATCCACCTCAAAAGCCCATACTACTTTCAAAACAAACTGAAACCCACACAAACACCAGACAAGCTAACAGAAATCTCCTAGACATTCCACTCTGCAAGATAACTTGCACCCAAAGATAAGCCTTCATCCAAAGTGCATCCAGATCCTGCAACATCCGCCCACTCCCATTGTTACCATCCGTCAAAGCATAACACACGTATCTCTTTCCCCCATCTAATGCAGCTAAACCTCCTCCCCCATGATCCTTTATCCTGTTCTGAACAACATTGTAACTTCTTTTTCACCTCCTCCCTTTGAACATTAGAAAATCACTCAAAAAAACCCCTGGGCAAGGCCAGCGCTGTATTAAAGCTTAAATCGAATTAAATGGATGCACACATTTAAAGGGAGCCCCTGGATGTTGAAATTAATGTAATTCCAGGAGGCTGTTTTCAGGAATGCACATGTTACTCTATAGTTGACATGTTGCCAAATGAAATTGTTATTGTTAGTGGCGGCGAAAGTACATATGCGTGCTCTGTATTTTTTTAGCATGCAACATTGCAAAATGAAGTCTGGTTAGCAGATCTCAGTTTCTGACATGGAAAACCAGCATCATTTTGCATAGCAAAAATCAAAAAGGATTAGGCTGGTGCATCCTTCACAGATGACATTCCGTGAAAGCCCTGGTTTCATTATTTAGCTGTTGCACAAAGCATCCAAAGAAACGCAGGCAGAAATAATTACCTAGCAAGAGGCCAGAGATGCTCCAAATTGAAGACAGCCAGCGGCTTTACATGTGTGCATCCATTTATTATATTTTGGTGTTATTGGACTGCCATCCTATCCCAACTACCCAAACACACTCTCCTTTGCTCCCAGCAGGCTTCTCTTCACCCCCCTGCAGCCGCTACACTGCTTTAGGCCAAGGGATGGTGCATCCACCTCGGAGGGACACTTGGAGGAATCCACCCTCTGCCTTTTATGTTTCCTCCTCATTTCACTGTGGAGACACCCTGCATGGCTTCTTTCTGAAACCAAACTTCTGCAGTGGCCTCAGCACCCAGTGAATGTGGGTCGGTGGAGACAGGAGGAATTTCATTTTGGCCTGTGGCTGTATTCACTGTGTGAGAGGAGGTGGAGGCGTGCATCTTGTGGGCAACCCTGGGATAGCTCTCTGGGAGAAACGACCATGGATGTTGGCCCTTACCCTGATTGCATAGTGAATGCCTGACAAACGCTATTCTCTACCCTGATGGGCGAAAGGTGACTGTCTGCCAACCACCATACTAAGGAAGGCGAATGAATGCATAAGCTGCTACTATTTGAAGTAGCCCTTTATCTGGACCAAAGGTTCTTGCCTCTCCTAACCCTTCCAATGTATCTTCTGGTAATGGGGGGGGTCTCCAGACCTTCACCCATCTGCCAATTCTCAGATCCTTGCTCCACATGGAGTATTATGTATCAATGAGGTAGAGGGAAAGCAAGATTGACAGAGGCAATTTGGGAAAGTGAAATGGGGCCTGGCTGCATGAGGGCAGTGGTAGGAGTGCAGTGGGTGCAAGGCATATTCCCCTCTAGCCCCCCAACTCAATGCCTTTCCTCTAAAATCTCCTGCCACCTTACACTACACACACAAATCCCCCATAGACGGTCGCCATAGGCCTAGCCATTAGCACATCAACACTGATTGAGCTATAACCAATCACTCTTCTTTAGCCCCATCATACTCCTCCTACATCAGTGGCTAACCATGGCCTTAGCACTGTACTCGTTCAGAACCTGAGCTCTCCCCTTTGGATGAAATACTCCCTCGATGTTTTCACCACACCCATAGAAGCATCACAAAGCTCAGGTATAAGGTACTTCTGCCCTGCACCCATAAAACCTAGAGGTTTGCATTTGCCTCTCATGCTATCTTCCTAACAATCCCTTCTCCTACATTCCCATATGTATTTATATATGGGATTTACAAAGCGTAAACCTAGCTGTGAAGCATCAGAGCACTCTACATAGGGGTGCACCCATGGGGTTACAAGTAAGGGTGTGGAGCAAAGGATCTGGTATGGATAGGGGAGGAGCTGAGAGGGGAGGCTCCAGAGGAGAAGAAGAGGGTTTAACGGAGTGATTGCTAAGATGTTCTTTGAATAATCATTATTTATCTAGTGCTTTCACCAAAAAAGCTGTACATGGAGCATTTTTATATACAATAATTATTACCCATCCCATGTGGGGGCAAATGACTGCAGAAGGATGAAAGGCTGAATTTGAATTGGCCTTAGAGGATTTGAAATTGCGACCTGCAAATCATACACAGATCAGATTAGTGAGCGCTTAATCCACTGATCTAGCTTACTGGCTTGAAACACAGGTTCTTCAGGTCCTTCCTGAGGTGCAGGATGGAGGAGTGATATCTTTTCTGCTTTGGCAACTTGTTCCAGAGGCAGGGAAAGGCATTTTTCCTGTTTTTCCCCTCTTGTGGTTCTTTCTTTCCAGACTGGTGATGTAGCTTTCAGAGATGAGTTTCTCATCCAGGTAGAGTGATTATCGGGTTGTAATTGCATTAGGGGATGCAGGCTGTCTTTACACAAGATGCCTGATTGAAAAAGTAGCCAGTCCATCTCCTTGAGGATGGGGGTGATGTAGTTGTATATTCATATTTCTGTGATCATGTGTGTGGCAGTGTGCTTGATGGCTATGGGGCCAAGGTGGGTACAATGACTTTTGCAAGTAGGGCTTTGCCACCATATTGGTGGAAGATGAGCAGAGCTTGGACAGCTGTTCTGAAACTCTGGCAGGGATGAAAGACTTGACTTTGTGGAGGCGCGCAAGCTGGTACCATGCTGCTTGGGTTTTCTTGGTGATTTGTGTTTTGAATGAGAGCTCACTGTCAATGGTAAAGCCAGCAGATTTTGCAGTGGGCAAGAGTTGAGGCATGAATCTGTTGAGCTTGATGGCAGTCAGCAAATTCCGGACTTGTGGATTCTTGGTGGGACTTGCTAGGAGAATGAATTCAGTCTTTGTTGACTTGAGCTACAGGTGGGCACTTGACATCTAGGCTTGGATTAGGGACAGACAATGCTTGAGTCTTTGAATGTCATTAATGCATTAAATATTTAGTAAAATCTGTTTGCCATTTCTACATTGTATCTTGATGTTGGTGAGGAGTTCTGCCAGAGATTATATCTAGAGGTTGAAAATGATGGGACAAGATGGAGCCTTGTGGAACTCTGCATGTTACTGGGTGACATTGGGATCTGTTGGAGCCCTTTTGGACGAGTTGGTCTTTGTTGGTGATGTAGAAAGTAAAACACAGCAGGACTGTTTCTTTAAACCCATGTGCTTGGCAAGGTTGTTGAAAGGGGTTAATTTCCAACAGTATTGAAGGGGGCAGAGAGAGTAGAATGCGTAAACATGGGTTTGGTTTGACAAGGATTTGTAGAGCATCATTGAAATCTTAGATGGTTGTAATTCTTCTGCTGCATCGTGGTTGTAAACCAGGTTAGAAGGCCCATTTCAGATTGGAGTGAGCGATCCTTTCATGCAACTCAGTGGCAGCAGTCTTTGCAATCGCTTTGCTGAGGAATGGTACATTTGTGGAAGCTACAACATCAACATTCTGGAAGTCCAGGTCATTCGTATCAAGTGTGGGTTTATTCAGCAGGGGGATGATCTGTCCCATTTTCAGTGCATCTCTGAAGTTGCCTTGTGTGAGGGATATGTTGATGATGTTTAGAGATGGTGTGTGCGTTTTACCTGTGATTGTCACTGGTGAGAAGCTGAGGATGTTGTTTTAGTAACTGGACGGCCTGAAGGCTGCAAGAGTATTGATCAGGTCTTCTGGCCTATTTGACCTGAATTTGGTCCATCTTGCTTAGTTGTGAGGGGTCTGTGTTGAGCTTTGATCTGTCAATGAGCTTTGATTGCCTCATCTTTGTCTCTTAATACACTTTTGATGTTTTTGCATTTTTCAGTGGATTGCTGTATTGTAGGGCCTGGCCGGAGGTTGATTCAGTGCTACATGGCTTGAAAGATGTCTCTGCTCTTGTTGGATCGTTGCATGATGGTTATTGTGTAGTAGTTAACGTTGACTGTGGTGATGAGTCTCCTGCTTGCTGAACAGCGGTTTCTCTGTGTGAGCAGATTTTTTAGTTGAAGAGATTTTCTCCAGATCTTTTCTTGTACACCTATGGCTCACTTGCTGTCAGTGAGTTTCTGTTTGTATCAAGGTGCTGAAGGCTTATGTTTGTTGAGTCGAAGTTGCAGTGGTTCATGGGTGTCCGTGGTCTCGGTTAAGGTGTGGTTGATTGTGCTTGGCTTTGCTTTAACATTCTCTGGGGGGTCGGACGTGGAGGCCAATGTGATAAGGTTTCTGTTCAGGTCACCCATGGGAAAGTTCTTGAAAGAGCAGTGGGGTGTCTTTGTTGTTTTGGGTTGGCCCTGATGTGGAGAGGTCTGTGGTGGAGCAGGATGGGCCTGGCTTTGTGGTCTGCCAAGTCCAAAGGGGGGGGGGGCATGTCGGGGCTGGAGAAATGGTGATTAGCAGGCTGAGTATGTTGCATTTTCTGTGGGTTAGTTATGTGACAAGATACTGGATATCTGTGTTTTTGAACAGTTCAGGTAGAATCCCCCTAGTACTCTTGGGGGAATGGCTCCTGGGCAGGTTAAGATCTTGGTGGAAGATGCTGTATTATTGATGCATGCTGTTGTCATTTAGTCTGCAATTTCATTGAAAAGGGCTTTATTGGTTTGGAGTGGTTGATAGATTAGATGAAAGATAGCTGAGTGTGAGGCGCAGGGAGTGAGAACTGTCAATTAAGCAGTTTCATGGATGCATTTGTTGTGTGCTCCTGGATGGTGCATGTCTATTGGAAATAGGGAGCCACTCTCTTCCCGTTGCTGTTCTTGTAGTGGAGGCTGTAGCCTGTGGGGCAAGGGCATCCAAGATTTTTGTGGAGGTGGTGGTGAGCCCTCTCTCGGTGATAAAGGGTGTGTCTAGGTTGCAAGTAGTGATGAGGTTAGCAATCTCTGGGCATAAGGTTGCAGATGTGTTTTGGAGGTGTAATGTGGGATGTGGATGATCTTTGTGTTGGAAGTGTGTGGGCACGGGGTACGGATTGGGTTGTTTATTTTGTGGGTGATGGTGGTGATGGGAAGGGGTGAGTGAGGTGTGATGCTCATGCTTTGCTGATATGTGTGGATCACGGCTTCCGGGCCTTTCCAGGCCCTAATCGAAACAAACAGGAACTGCTCTTTTCTTTGCCAGTTAATCAGAAATTCCTGTTATCTTCATCTGCCAAAGCTTCTTCTGCTCTTTGCTTCTAACACCTTTGCGAGAAATGCCTCGGAATCTAAAAGTTAAGAAGAGGTAGAAAGGTGGTGAAGTCACGTGACCTGGATCCATTTGGACCAGTTGCAAAGAAAAGAGACTGCACGTAGCGAGAGCAACAAACATAACAGACGGGAATTCTATAGGACCACTTTAAATTACAGGTTTTACTCCCAATGTTTACTGTTGGATGAAAGTTCACGATGCCATCTTTGGCAAAGCATTCGTTTGTATATGGGCGTTCTGATTTTTGTAAACTTGCTCTTTCCTTCCTGTAGAGCATTCATCCAAATCAGGTTTTGGCCTGACCCTTTAATTAATTCATTGGGTAGACCCTTATTAGAGGAATACTCCTGTTACCCCATTTAGAACACTACCTCTGGTTCATTCTCCCCCTCCCAGTCCCATAACTGGGGGTAAAAATGCTCATTATATTCATAATTTGGTGAGTTATATAGACTCCCTGCTAGATTCCTCCAGCATCTCAAGCCCTGTAATTGTTAGTTTCATTATCATTATTCACTCGTACTCCATTTATTGACCTCAGGAGAATGTAGGGTTGGGTGAGCACCCCCAGGGTATTGAACCCATGACACATGGCATCACCCTGTTCCTAAGGGGAGTGTGTTCAATTGACCGGTCTACGTGGCATGTCATCTCTCTCTATTTCTCCCTGTGGAACCGAAAGGATAGAGTGAACTGCAACATATGCTGCGTTGCTCTGAGGTCAAACCCGCAGCTGCATGGCTCCTGGTAAGAGCCTCCCATATCACAGAGCAAATGAAGAGCAAAATTATATTGACTTTGACGACCAAACAATACAGGTATACCTGCTATGGTTTGGCTTAGTGGTTGGTGTCCTAGACTATGCCTCAGCAGACCAGAGTTCAATCCGCACAGAGGGATGTCTGATTTTCTATGATAGGGGTGAGGTGGGGTGGGAAAGAGAAGCACTTTTCATGCTTGTCATATCAACTGGTGGAAGTCCTGGTTGGATGCGGCAAATCGGTGATTGTCGCTATTTTGCGGCTTACTGAAAGCTGCTAATCAACATCCCTTAGGGTCACTTCACTTTCCAATAACATTTTCAATTAGATCTAGACTTCCGGAATGTAACATTAGCAAAACATGTACTTCAAAGCAGATTTGAGCCTGCATTGACGACACTGAACAACACAATATCTCCGACGACTGCACCCTCCCACATAGTAAATGTTGAGGAAGGCCACGCGCCAGAAGACAATGTTCACATTGAATATCGGCTGTCACAGGATTGAATTAAGGCATTCTGAACTGGATGTGCATACTCTTCTAGAAGCTACCGTGGGAAACTAAAGTTATTCTTCCATCCTAAGTTTCACCATTAGCATGGCAAATAAACATAGAAAAGACAGTAACAGAAATGAACATGCGCCCTCAGCTGTTAAAACAGCTGGAACAATGAAAAGTGCTGACTGCGCTAGGGAAGCCTTGGCACCCGTCAGTGGTCCAGGGCAGACAATGGCGGCGTTGAGCGGGAAAAATTTGGGATGGCTAATTGATGGAACACAGGATGCCAAACATTGGAGATGGTCACAGGTAGCCCTCAAGATTACCTCTGAGATGGGATGTTTCCAGAAGGATCATGTAACGTAATGAAGAGAGTGGCAAGTGCACTGGACAGCAAAGGTGAGACTTCCCTCCCTGAAGTAAGGGACTGCTGTTTACCAGGGGTAGTAATGTCTAACAAGGCTGTATGAGCTCATTGTGTTAAGAAAACAAATTTCAGTTCTGAAAACAGTATACATATGTGTGATTTGAGGAACTGGTGGTGGTCTGGGGGTGTTGCTGCTTATGGTTAAGATGGGAGATACTGCCATTTTTTGTATTGTATTGCAATACATTCTATTCATGCTACGTTTTTGCAAATGTATCATTTTGGCTCTGTTTTTCTATTACAGTGCCTGGGTCAATTTGGAAATGAGTGAGCATATTTATTTTGTTTTTTTTTGTTAAATGCTATAGTTTAATGTTAAACTTTTCATTTGTCTCGATTTAGCAAGTTTTCCTTTCAATTTGTGGTATGTTTGTCTAGTTTTAGTATTTCTTGTAGAAATCTGCATATCGTAAATATGAGTTTGTTTGATTTGCTGTTGAGCATCGCCGTCTGTAGTATGAAGCACAGGACAGAGATGATAATTATAATGTCTTTAGGTTTATTGTTTATATAAGTATAAAGTTACTTTTAAGTATATATAATGGGGAATAGGGAAGGAGTCTCTGGAGGGAGCTGCTTCTGTATCTCCAACCATCCTCTGAGTCCTGCATTCCACCTCCACATTCTCCTTCTGGAATCCTTGTGGATTCCACATCAGTGTAGCACAAGATGCACCATGCTACACACCCCCTTTCTTTCCAAACAAATCTTCACTCTCCATAGTACTTTAATCGTTCCGGTCTTCGGTTTCTTCTCCTGAACCTTAACATCGGAAACTGTGTTACATTGAATGCATGTATGGAGTTCATTGGTAAGGAAAATTTCTGGTTCTCTCTGATGTCACCCATATCACTTTTGTCACCACTTTTGTCTGCACTTACACCATCATTCTCACCAATCACTCCCATAATTCTTCCATTATTCCATACCCTTCCATCACTTGTCCTTATGGCATGCTTAAACACCTCAATAACTTGAATGGGATCCGCCCACTTAATTCCTCTCACTCTCAACGCTCCTGGAAGCTTCACTCTGACAAAACTCCCTACTTTAAGTAATTCATTACACCTGAATCTCTTCTTGTCATACTCTGCTTTGTTCCTCAATTGTCTCTGCTTAATCCTATCTATAGCATTACTAGTTCCAACTTCCATGTTTATCACTTCACCCATCCATCCAGGACAGAGCTTGGTGATTGCCCTTCTACCCCTGCTCAATTCAAAAGGTGATATACCTGTAAGAACTGTGCGGAGTAAATCTGTGTGCCATGATGACATTCCTAACTGCTTCTTTCCAGCCTATACCGTTGGCCCATGCCCACCTAATGGCATCCTTAAGAATCCTGTTGTACCTTTCAACCAACCCATTGGTTTGTGGATGATAAATCGCACTGGTCACATGTTTAATCAATCTCTTTCCTAAATAGTCTTCCATTTCTTTCGAGACAAATTGAGGCCCATTATCACATAATATAACTCCAGGATATCCTTCCCTACTACATACCTCTTCCATGAAATTAATAATGTTTTTAGTAATGACACTCGGCATCATTTTTACTTCACCCCATCTTGTTAATATATCAATCATAACCACACAAAACGTCTGGCTGCCTTCACTCCATATAGGACCCATAATATCAATTCCCACTTTCAACCATGGTCTGCTCGGCACATCAGTCATAACCATCGGGTATTCATTACTCACACAACCCTTATCAGATTTGTTACAAAGGATACAGTTTCTTGTGACTCTCTCGATTTCTGCATCACATCCCGGCCACCAGTATGTGTTTCTTATTCTGAATTTGGTCTTGGAAATCCCTTGGTGTCCTTCATGGCCTAGATCAATTATTTTCTTCCGTAGATCTTCAGGTGGAATTAATCTATCCCCTCTGAGCAAGTATCAATCTTGTACACTCAATTCATCCCTGACACTCCACAGTCCTTGCATCTGCCTCCCTGATCTTGTTGAGCGGGATTTGTCTTTTGTTAATATTTTCCATCACAAATTGTAGCTTGGCATCTTTACTCATTCCTATCAGCCATTCCTCCTTAGCAATAGCTGTGTCCTGTACCACACATATCATTTCCTGTTGATTCTCTTCACCATCACTTTTGTTATCTTCTTGGGTATTTGTAAGCCTGGATAGACAATCTGCAGCATAATTCCTCACTCCTGGAATATACTTGACCACCACATTGAACTCCTGCATTCTATGTACCCATCTCCGTATCCTCGCCAACACTTTGTCCATACACTTGTTCATGAATAACTCCACCAATGGCTTGTGATCAGTGTTTACCTCAAATTGTGTTCCCCAGACAAAATTCCTCAACTTGTCCACAGCCCACGTGACGGCTAGGGATTCCTTTTCAATAGTCGCATATGACTTCTCTGCCCCTTTTAATAGCCTCGAGGCAAATGCAATTATCCTCTCCTCTCCATCATGCAGTTGCGCTAACACCGCACCTAGACCCACATTGCTGGCATCTGTCGTGATCACTGTTCGTTGTCCTCTTATAAAGTTTTTTAGCGCAGGTGCGGTTGTGAGGGCCCTCTTTATGTACCTGAAATCTCTTCCACAATTTTCATTCCACTCATATTTGATATTCATCCTGGTGAGATCCCTCAACGCAGCTGTATTATCAGCAAACCTCCTCACATATTTAGAGTAATACTCAGCCATTCCAAGGAAGGTTCTTTGTTCTTCTTTGTTGCAGGGCTGAGCCATATCATTAATTGCAGACAACAAAACCGGCTTGGGTGTAATTCCTTGCTCCGATATTACATGACCTAAATATTCAATTTGCTCCCTGTTAATCTTAGATTTCTCTCTACTCAATGTCATGCCCATCTTATGCAGTTTCCTTAATGCTCCATCCAAAATCTTACCATGCTCTCTTTGATCTCCGGCAAATATAAGAATATCGTCTTGAAAAAATATAAAACCCTTATCACCATCAAAAATGTGATGCATGGTCTTCTGAAATACCGAGGCTGCTGATATGAGACCAAACGGCATTCTCTTATACTGGTATAAACCTTCCGGAGTTATGAACGCTGTCGACTGTCTTGAGTCTCTATGCAAACAAATTTGATGATATGCTGAAGTGAGGTCAAGGGTTGAAAACACTTTCGCAGGCCCCATCGTAGATAACAGTTTCTGAATATTGGGAAGAGGATGTCTCTCAGTGATGATGCACTTGTTCAGTTCTCTGCGGTCGATGCATACTCTTACCTTCCCCGAACTCTTCCTCACCACAACCAATGGTGATACCCACTCTGAGGCATCAATTATTTTCAATTATACCCTGTTCTTCCAATTTTTTCAACTCACTTTTGACCTCGTCTCTCATTGCCAACGGGACATTCCTCAACTTCTGTGCAACAGGAACACAATTCTTTTTGAGCTGTATTTTATGCGTAATCCCTTTTACACAACCTATTTCATCTCTGAATACCACCTTCTTCACTGCCTCTGTAGACATTTTACTGGATTCAATCATATATACCGACTCTTCAGCACTGGCATCCAGTTTGACTTTCAGCCATGCCTGATGCGTCCAGCTGAGTAATGGTGTTTCCCCTTTCCTTGATACATAAACTTTTGCTTTAGCAGCCCTATCTTTGAAGCCTAACTCTGCTTCAAACCATCCAAGAATGTCTATTTTAGCTCCTCCATAAGCGTTTGGCTTAATGTGAGACTCATTCAGCCACCTCGGACCAATTTTCCTCCAGATTCTTTCAGGTAATAGCGTGTACTTTGCTCCCGAATCCGTCATCATTCTAACTGGTTTATCATTTATCTTGATGATGGTTTTTGGACTCTCCAGTTCCATTCCATCTACCGTGCTACTGACAGCAAATACACATTCTTCTTCCTCATTTTCTTCCGCACCACCAATCCAGTTCATGTTCGCCTTATCCATCCTACAATATTTCGCTAAATGACCCTTGCCATTACAGTTCTTGCAAATGACGTGGATAGCTGGACATTCAGGACTGTTAGCCCAGTGCATGGGACTGTCACACCTGAAGCACGTCCTGATTCGTCCTCTACCGCTCTGATTCATCTGAGGGCATCTATTATTCACATAACGTCCTCTGTTGTAGACTCCATATCCACGTGCAAATCCTCTGCTCCTTGTGTCACTGTTATTTCTCATGTCAGTACCATGTTTATACATGCTCTGTGTTCTAGATTCTTCTTTCCGTCTCACCACAGTATTTTGATTATTGTATTCATCAGCTTTTGCCATTTCAATTGCATTAATAGAACTTTCCGACTTTACTGTAGTACTTTTCACTCTTTCCTCTAGTGTCTTGACACAATTCTCCATATGCTCCACCTCCTTGGCTATGCGTAGTACTGTATCCAGATCGGGATCATCTTCTCCCCATAGTCTCTCTCTGATCTTAGCACTATTGCACTCCAACATAAATTGATCCCTAAGTCTCATCAAGTTGTGGTCCACACTTGCAATTCTTTGCTAGTTTCCTAAGGACCGTTATGAACTGCTCCACACTCTCTACATTTTCTTGCGCCCTTTTTCCGAATTTATATCTTTCCAAAATTGTACTTAGCTTCTTTTCATAGTGTTTATTCAATTTTGCAATGCACTTTTCATATTCATTCAAATCCCCTTCATCATCACCAGGCAAATTTGGCAAATCCTCATATTTTTCTTGTCTGGCCCCAAACAGTGGAGTAATAGTGATTTCTTTCTCTCCACACTATAGTTTGTTCCACAGACAACCGAAGCATAATGCTCAAATGATTTAAACCATCTCTTCCATGTCAAATTGGGTTCTCCAGCTTCCAGTAAAAACATAGCTGGTGGTGGAACATTGTGCATTGTCATATTGCCAGCTGGATGTCGATCACCTGCTCCTCTTTTACTAATTGTACCCACAGACACACTGGTAGTAACCTTGTATGGTTCCCAAATGTATGCCTTAGTGGTACTGTATATGTGTACATTTATTATTATTCCTTATAATGGTACTGCGACGAATAGGAGCATGAGCAATCTGGCTAATCCTCAGAAATCTTATTTATTATTATTTTTTTTTATATATATGTATAACTGTCCAAAAATACACGCGTACACAGGCGTTGCCAAAATAAATTATATCCGCCGCTTTATTCCCTTTAGTAGGGCGGCGTAAACAATATATGTAACAGAGCTCCAGGGCCTCGTCACCGTAGCAACGCTCCGTTACCAATCTAAAATGGCCGCCACAACGTGCCGCACGTCACGACATATAGTGTCCTTTACTCGAAACCGCTGATTCACTCCGTACTGCGAGCTCGCGATCGGCTGCACAGCTGTCTTTTTATGCTTAACATGCAGCTTGCGAGGCTCACGCGTACACAAACTTCAAACGTGAGTTCATACAATCTCATGAATAACATTATTGGAGACTTGACTTGTCAGACTTTATATTAACCCGCCAGTATTCCTTAAACACGCAAAAGGCAGGGTCTTTCAAGCTCACCTGGTGATTTCTCTGTTCCGTTCAGCACGGTGATCGAAGTTCAGAACTTCCTAGTCGCCAATTGTAGTATGAAGCACAGGACAGAGATGATAATTATAATGGCTTTAGGTTTATTGTTTATATAAGAATGAAGTTACTTTTAAGTATATATAATGGGGAATAGGGAATGAGTCTCTGGAGGGAGCTGCTTCTGTATCTCCAACCGTCCTCTGAGTCCTTCCTTCCACCTCCACATTCTCCTTCTGGAATCCTTGTGGATTCTACATCAGTGTAGCACAAGATGCACCATGCTACACCGTCCATCTTTCTTCTGCTTTCATTGTTTGTTCTGCGATTTTGTAGTAGGCTCCGAATCTGGTTCTTTGTTCAGAGAGATTGTCGCATTCCATGAGGAATATGAAATGCTCCTTTGATGAAATCCTGTGCACCATCATATACAGTAGTATGTATTACCTGGCATCTTGGCCCACATCTCAGTGAAAATAATATGGGTTGTGATAAATGCCTACCTTCATTTGAAATGGCATAGTCAAAATTAAAATGGCAATTCTGAGAACAATGCATAGGAAGAGTGAATGTGCATTCTGTGACGAGGTCCTCTGCCTGGTTCTCGGTCCACTAGGGTGATGAATTAGGGGACTGGGTGCCTCCTGAACCAGTGGATGATGGGCCCATGGGAGGTGTGAAGAGGATCCCATGGCCCCCTGTCCATGGTCCTCTCTGCAAACCCAACCCCAACTGAGAGAGACTGAAGCTCTGTCTGTGCAGACCCAGAGTCCCACATTGGAAAAATACACCTTTTCCTTTAATGGAAATCATTTCCTGCCACTCACCAATGGTAGCACGTGTTTAAATACAGTTAAATCCTCATATGATTCATCAAAGAGTATATTTCACAGAGTTTGCGTGACCTACAGCGCACAATATAATAACTAAATTTAAGCGTTTACTAAGCTTACCCAGAATGTTTCAGAACGTAAATCGTATGCTGAAGCCACAGGAGGGAAAGCAACACAAAGGAGGGTCAGAGAGGAATACGTTTCAAAATGGCAGACAGGCCATTTTTAGGTTTTGTTCGGCCTCTTAAGCCCAAAGCAGACTCTGGGTCAACAGCCAATCCCAGCCCTCACCTATTAACAAGACACAGATGTAGACCCTCACTGGGAGTTCCATCCATGGGGAACATGGGACACTGTATGACAGCTCACAACCCCTGTTGCTCAGTGTGGGAGTGTTGGAGAAGGTTGAGATGAATGGTGAGACATTTTTGGAGTGCGGTAAGAGGTGTAAAAAAGAGATTCTTGAGGTGAGAGGGGGAATAGGACAGCAGAAGATATGGCAGTAAGAGGAGAGGAGGAGTTTGTAACGATAAAGAAGTAGGCAGTGGTTTTCAGAGGAGGGAGTAGCTAATGATGGAGGAGAAGGTGATGGAAACATAGGAGGTAGTAATAACAGAGGAGGGATGGTAGCCAGAGAGTAGGAGGTGGTGTAGTGGAAGAAACAAAAGCAAAGGAAGATTCTGGATTGATCCGTGGCAAGCTGAGGATGGTGGGTGCAGGAAGTAGAGCACAGCCGCAGGACAGAGGAGAAGTAGAGTTGTAGTGAGATGACCCTCACAGAGATACTGCGGCTGTATCAACACTGGGCTCAAGAAACCATGCAATTGACTTCAAGACTTTTCACGTTTGAGAAACGAGGTCAGAAGAATGGATTTGGGGATCCCTGGGTCTACCAGCCCCACAACTGAGAAGTGAACCATTATCCCACCCAGTGCTCCAGATAAGATTTGGAAGTGGCAGTATTTTACTCACAGTACAAACACTGCAAACAAGGAACAGCTTGGCTCAAATTGTTGACTGCAAGACAACTTTTTAATACAGCGACCATACTTCCTGATTCCAACAACTTACCAACATGGAAGCGGGGCTCGACTCACTCAACTATAGACTATATTTGTGCCTAGAATTTCTCCTAGCTCGGCTGACAGAATTCAGTGTTCATCAGTCAACACAAAGTGATCACAATCTTCTGGATATCAAATGGGCTTCTACAAAACCACTATCAGCCCACTATCCAGGAAGAATCGAACCGGAAGGTAAAGGCATCCAGGTGAGGGTCACCCGGGCAAACATTCGAGCAATCACAACTTCATATGGAAGCAGTGTGTCTGATTTGGAGGTCGACTACAGACCACTTTTGGAACCTTGCAGATCTATGATGAAATCCTCACAGCTGCAAAATTCAGAGCGATCACAACATGCACATAATTTCGACGCCCTCCTGGTGGCACAGCGAAATACACTTCGTAGAGCAAAAAGAATTGCTGCAAGAAATAATACGGCTTCCAACAGAACCTACGCAATTGAGGCAATGAGATCCTACAAAAGTTGGTTACGTTCTCATCGTCTAACATTATATCAAAACGACTTTGAAGCTATGCTAGAACAAATTCAGAAATGCAATTCTAGAGAGTTTTGGAGACTGATCAATCCACAGACCAAAGAGGCAGACTCAACGATGCTAAACAGCATCCCGGAAGCAACATGGATTGAGTTCTATTCAACACTGTTCAGATCTCCAGATTCTTCTGTTGTGCCTCCTCTGTCGCCGGCAATTGAACCTTGGGTCGATCTTTGTGACAAAACAGAAATCTTGCGCATAATATCCAAGCTCAAGAAATCGATGGCTCCCGGGCCTGACGGCCTCTCGAACGAAAACCTAAAATCTGCGCCTGAAGACTGGACAAACTTGCAGAGTCTGATTTTCCAAAAATGCACAACTTGCAGCACAATACCGCCGTCTTGGACTTCAGCAGTAATCATCCCCATATTCACAAAAGGAAGAAAATACGACCCTAGGAATTTCCGCCCAGTGGCTCTGCTTGATGTCATAGGGAAGGTCTACAGATCCCTATTGTTGGAACACTTTAACTACTGGGCAAAAAATGCATCCTGTAATGACCCTCTTCAATCTGGGTTCAAAAAGAGAGTTGGAACCAGCATCAACATCTTCATTCTCAGTATACTAAAAGCAAAAGCCTGTGAAGCAAATCGGAATCTGTATCTGGCGTTCATAGATCTTACCCAGGCTTTTGATTTAGTCAATCGAAGGTAACTCTGGGGAAAACACACCAACTGGGATTGCCCACCGGAGATCTTGAACCCTAATGCTCTACATGCTTCCACTACGGTCCAGGTGCGACTGAATACAAGTGGTCTTCTTTCGGCAGTTATACCAACCGAGGGGTCAAACAGGGTTGTTCTCTTGCCCCGGCCCTTTTCCTTTCATACTTTGGGGATTACAAAGAAACTACAACCTTGACATGAGCTTTCCCCCCAGAATTGGGCAAGGAGAAGATTCCAAGACTCTTGTATGCGGACAATCTCATTCAACTTGATCAGACTCCAATTGGCCTACAACGCCAGCTAATTTCACTGACTGAATACACAGCTGCCAACGATCTAGAAGTGAATAAACAAAAAACAAAGATCATGGTGTTCGAAAAAAGCCTCAAAAAGAAGAACATCAACTCATGGTTTCTGGCTGGAAAAAAAATCGAACAAGTGGCAGAATTTAAATATCTTGGGGTCCTCATAGACTCCACAGCTAAAGATTCAGCAATGCAAAAACATCTTTCCGCAAAAATGAAAACTCTTATTTCACAAGCAAACATTCTGGACAGAAAATATGGCTGCTTCTCTCTGATGCCCCTACTCAAATTCTATCGGGGCAAAGTTATTCCAACTATCACTTACGGAGCAGACGCCATGCCATCTCTTCCCAACTCTCTGTGGTCCAGACTAGAGAGTCTTTTCTGGCGTTCAGTTTTGAATCTACCAACTTCCACTCCGCTAGTCTTGATAAGACGTGAACTCTCTCAACTCTAGAGTCAATAGTAACGAGGGCCTCTGTTATGCTATACCGCTGACCAAATGGGAGTCAATGTGTACACTACAGCTTGAAATCTGCGGCAGCTCCATGGAAGAGTTACTAGGGAATCCAACAAAAACCAAAACTCGCATAGAGGAAAATGACTGGATAAGTACACTGGAAAAAGCTTCTGCGTACAAACTGACTAGTCACCTACCTCCAACATGTAGAAAACTAAACGCAGTCCAACCGTTTTTGATAAAACATCCAAAGAGAAAAACCCAGAACACTCCCCTGCGTGCTAGGTTGAACTTATTACCTACGAACAAAATCTTACATATAAGAGGACTCTCCGCAACCAATATCTGCCGCTTCTGTAATGACACTCGACAAAGCAAAACATTACGGCACCTTCTTCTACTGTGTCCAGGAACAGCTAAGCACAGATCACCGTACCTGCTTCACCATTTAGAGAAAGCTTATTTGACTGATGAAGCGCTTTGGTGGGACCGCTTAATAGGGGGTCTTAGACCTTCATGGACAATAGTAGCCACCAAAATCCTGGACTTAATTTTCGAACACACTGTTCCGGAGTTTCGGCAGAGTGGATCCACTTGATGCTATTTACGGGGGGTGACACCGCTTGGTTGTGTGGCGGATTCGCCGGGCACTGGTTGAGTGCGATTTCATCTTCCCTGAGTTCCCGCTTCTTCTCCTTTCTGCTAATGAGCAAAGTGTTGAAACTATTGATTTTTTTCTGATGCTTCTTTTTTTTTCGATATGATTTTAACTTCAATGCTACATTGTGTAATATTTTGTAAAGATTTTAAGTTTTTTTTATCTTCTTGTAAAATCACTTCGGTGATTATATACTCGTAATAAAAAAATAAAAAAATAAGTGAGCAAAAAGCATGTATTAACTGAAAAACGTAAAGGTTTTAGTAATATTTATTTCTTTGCACCTAGTTATTCATGCACATTAAAAGATACATGTTTACTTCTTCCAATCAGGCAGTTAAAATAGCAGTTTCTTCCTGTGGTACTACGTGCACTGCTGGTCCAAACCTATCAATGGAGCTGTGAGGGTGAACGCAGGGGCACAAGTTTCTACATGTCTTTTCCTTTTTTTTGTTGGGAGTATTATTACTCCCTATTTTAATTTTTTGGTAGTATTTGCCAATTTCTAGGGCGTAAAAGTGGCAGATATACCCCTTATTTATAGGGCTAATCACACCCAGTGCTTTTTTTGGTTTACCTTGCAACCTGTTTTGATGACTTTTACATCACTAAAGTTTGCCATCAGGCCTTCCTAAGTGCACCCCTGGGGTCTCCCATGCTACCACTGGGGTCTCCATTGCCACCCCTAAAAAGAAAAAAATCAATTTTTTTTTATTTTTTTATTTTTAAAGCAAGCTTTTGGGCTGTGCCCATCGCCATGAGGCTCTTTGCTTCTGGAGTGGGTGGCTTTCTTGTTCAGGTCTCTTAAAAAATAAAAAAAGAACAGGGGTTCTACAAGTCTAACACTTTCAACAGTGACCCTAAATAAGAAAGAATAGGAATACCAAATAATGTGTCTTTCTGGAATTCGATACAATAATTGCTAGACTCATTAAAGGTTTATTTCGGGCACACTTCGGGGGGCGAGTCACTGATTTAGTCTGTTATTAAACACCTCAACTCAGCCTTTCATCCTTCTGAGGTTGATAAATGAGTACCAACACAGGTTGGGTGATGTATGTATATTTCGAAGGGATTGTGTCCTCCGACGTATTCCTCATCTTAGATATCTCCTTCCAGCTCTGCTGGCCTCGGAACATTTTTTCTCTAGAGGGCGCTGCGCGTTGACGTCCTCCGAGTCGATGTCCCTCGACAGCCGCCGTATCGACGTCGACGTCATCCTGCCTATAAAGGCCGCGCGCAGCGTCCGTTGCTCAGTTCCGTTTTTCCGCGCTTACTCAGTGCCTCGGAATACCCTTGCTCAGTTCTTAGTCAGATTAATCCTATTTACCTCGAGTCATTCGATCCGTACTCGATGGCTTCCTCGTCGGAACCGACAACTCCTCGATCCGGCTTCAAGAAATGTCGAGATTGTGGGAAAAAGATGTCGTTGACTGACCCTCACAGAGTTTGTCTGTGGTGTTTGGGAGCTGAACACCATTGTTCGGAATGCGAGGACTGTATGCCCATGACAGCTAAGGCCCTGAAGGAGCGTAGGGGGAAGCTGGAGAAAGGTAAGACTTTTAAAGCTTCTTCTTCGTCGACGAAGTCGAGACATTCGTCTCCTCGTCACCATTCGCGCTCCAGGTCTCGGAGTGGGTCTCATCACTCCTCGAGATCGAAGCACTCGAAGAGGAGACGTCGAAGATCCCCTTCTCCGTCTTCCTCTTCCTCTGTTTCGCCAAAAAGAATCCCTTGCCCCACGAAACATAGTTCCCGGGCTGAATGGGAGGAATTCCGCAAAAATATGATGAGCGTCTTCGAGAAAGCGGCCTCGACCCCCTCGAAGACTGCCGAGAGCGATGCTCTGGTCGAAAGAACCTTCACAATCTTTCCAACAAGATGACCTCATGGATATTCTTGACAAAGGCCCACAGGAGGATCCTGTAGTGCCTTTTCATAAAGCTCTTCAGAGAAAGATCATGACAAACTGGGAAACCCCAGATATAGTACCAGCAGTAAATAAAAAACTGTCTAC
The DNA here is from genome assembly GCF_040938575.1 of Ambystoma mexicanum. Lineage (NCBI taxonomy): Eukaryota > Metazoa > Chordata > Amphibia > Caudata > Ambystomatidae > Ambystoma > Ambystoma mexicanum. Next base: position 373,624,171 of record NC_090926.1, on the reverse strand, counting down.
AAAGTACAGGGTATCTTCTACAGACCCAGAGTTTTTGTCTAAACACCCATCCCCAGAAAGTCTGGTGGTACAGGCAGCATCCTCTACCGATGTCAGGACGGCTTATCCTACCGTCCCATAGGACAGGGACGATAAAAAATATGATGCGATGGCAAAGAAAGTCTTTTCAGCATGTAGCATGGCGTTAAAATCTGTTAATGCTACTTGCACCCTTGCTAGGTTAGCCATACACTTTGGGAGTGTGCTTCTACAGCGGCTGACTGCATCCCGGAGGGAGAAGAAAGGGATGCGTTCCTGAATATTATACAGGACGGTAAAGACGCTATGTGTGAATCCCTCCAGACGGGCATTGATTCGGCTGACAGTATCAGCAAAGCAATGGCGGCAAGTACATCAACCAGGAGATTCGCTTGGTTGAGAAAGTCTGGTTTTGCCCCAGATGTGCAAGCCAGGCTCTTGAACATGCCATTCGATGGCTCTTCTTTGTTCGGGAAAAAGGCGGATGACAGTTTAGAGAAACTGCAAACTTCAAAAGCAGCAGCAAAATCCCTAGGAGCGGCAATCCGTCAGACTCCTTTTCGTCCCACAGGAACCTCTGCGAGGGGCAAGTCCTTTCGCTTCTACTCCGCATTCGGAAGAGGTAGAGGACGACCAGCTCAAAGGGGACAAAGAAGAACTACCCGAGGTGGACGGGGTAGATATTCAAAAGCCGCAGCAACAGCAGGTACCTCTTTACCATCGGCATCTGCATCAGCCGCCCCAAAACCACTCTGAGGACTTCCCTCACAGGACACCTGTAGGAGGCAGGTTGACTCAACATCTGGCGGTATGGCAGGCTATCACGTCAGATGCTTGGGCATTGGAAACAGTTGCCCAAGGTTACTGCCTGCCTTTCCTACGTATACCTCAGAGTCATCCACCGGGGATCAGCTCTCAGAAAGCTCCAGATCCGCTCCTCTTGCAGGAAATTTGGGACCTGCTAGAGAAAGGTGCCATAGAACCGGTACCTGTAGTGGAGAGGAACAAGGGCTGGTACTCCCCTTACTTTCTCATTCCAAAGAAAGACGGAGGACTGAGACCCATCTTGGACTTGCGAGAATTGAACAAATTCCTCAGAAAAGACAAATTCAAGATGGTCACTCTTTCTCAGATCCTCCAGGCCCTTCAGTTCCAGGACTGGTTGGTATCTCTGGACCTTCAGGACGCTTATTTCCATGTGCCTATCCATCTCAAACACAGGAAATACCTGAGGTTCGCAATTGGCAACTCTCACTATCAATTTCGAGTGCTGCCATTTGGGCTGACCTCCGCCCCGAGGGTCTTCACCAAGTTAATGTCGGTAGTGGCTGCAAGTCTAAGGAGGGAAGGGATTCAGGTCTACCCCTACCTGGACGATTGGTTGATCAGGGCTGTTTCTCTAGAACAAGCTCAGATCCAGCTAAATCACGTGTGCCACTTCCTTCACAGACTGGGCTTCTCCCTCAATTTAAAGAAGTCACAAATGATACCATCGCAGAGACTCCAGTTCATAGGAGCGATCCTGGACACTTCCCTGGGAAAAGCCTCGCCACCAGAGGTGAGGGCTCAAGATATTCTACAGATGGTTACCAAGTTCCAACATGCCCAACGTCTCCCAGCCTTTGACTTTTTGAGGTTGCTAGGCCTCATGGCATCCTGCATTTTCCTAGTGCCAGAGGCTCGCCTGAGAATGAGATCCCTCCAGTGGGCACTGAGGACTCAGTGGTCACAATTCTCAGGGAGAATGACAGATCTTCTTCAGGTTCCCGGCAGGGTGGCTCGAGACCTTCAGTGGTGGGCCTGTCAGGAGAACATTCTGAAAGGAGAACAGTTTTTGCAACCCTGGCCGGAGATAACAGTAGTCACGGATGCCTCACTCACAGGGTGGGGAGCCCACGCCAACGACTTGACCATCAGCGGTCGTTGGTCTCAATCGGAGTCCAGACTACATATCAACCTGTTAGAGCTGAGAGCCATCAGACTTGCGCTGAAGGCGTTCCTGCCAGCTGTACAAGGGAAGAACGTCCTGATAATGACGGACAACACGATGGCCATGCATTACCTCAACAAAAGAGGAGGCGTAGGATCACTACCCCTGTGCAGAGAGGCGATGCAGCTCTGGTTTTGGGCAATCCAAGAAGGAATCTCTCTATCGGCAGTTCACCTAGCCGGAGAGAAGAACTTGACAGCGGACGCTCTGAGCAGGCAGAACACAGTCTCCCACGAGTGGGAGCTAGCTCAGGAAGTCCTTCAAGAGATCTTCGCCCTTTGGGGAACCCCTCAGGTAGATCTGTTCGCCACCAGCCTAAACAGGAAATGCGACCTGTTCTGCTCAAGGGAATTTCCCCCGAGAGGAGCTCTGGGAGACGCGTTCATAGTGGACTGGGAGTTTCTGCTTCTGTACGCGTTCCCACCGGTCCCTGTCATTCCTCAAATGATCAGGAGGTTGAGAAGATTCCGGAGAACCATGATCCTAATTGCCCCGGATTGGGCCAGGAGAACGTGGTACCCGGACCTTCTAGACTTGTCCATCTGCCCTCCAATTCGACTTCCACTCAGAGAGAACCTACTCTCACAGAATGGAGGTCAGGTTCTCCATCCAGACATCAAAACCCTCAACCTTCACGCTTGGCTTCTGAAAGGCTGAGGTACAAGTATTGGGACCTCCCAGATGATGTTATGGAGGTGTTGCTTTCGGCAAGGAGGCCAGCAACAAAGTCTTTATACCGCTGCCGTTGGAACAGATTTTGCAGCTGGTGTAGAGAACAGAATATCGACCCTTTTTCATGTGGTACACCAATGGTTTTGTCCTTCCTGCTACATTTGGCAAATTCAGGCCTTCAAGTTGGCACCATTAAGGGCTATCTCGCAGCGCTATCCATCTTTAAGCGTACTGCGGAAGAACCAACCTATTTCAAATTACCCTTGGTAATACAGTTTCTAAAGGGGTTAACCAATGTTTATCCCCCAAGACCATTCCAAATTCCCCTATGGGATTTAAACTTAGTACTAACTTTCCTGATGGGTACACCTTTCGAACCTCTCCATTCTTGTTCGTTAAGATTCCTTACCCTTAAAACTGTTTTATTAATAGCACTTACATCTGCTAGAAGGGTGAGCGAATTACAAGCTCTTTCTTGTAAACCCCCTCACACAATATTTCACAAAGACAAAGTTGTCCTGCAAGTGAAGCCTAATTTCCTCCCAAAGGTGGTTTCTGAATTCCATATCACTCAGAAGAATACCCTACCATCTTTCTATCCTCCTCCTCACCCGGGGAAAGAGGAAGAGAGGTTACACAGGCTAGACCCTAGGAGGGCTTTAAGTTTTTACATCAGTAGACTAGCCAGGATAAGACAGGCAGACCAGCTGTTTGTAGGTTACGCAGGTCACAAGCTGGGGTTACCAATAACTAAGCAGACCATTTCCAGATGGATCATTCTAGCCATTCTGGAATGTTATAAACTGGCAGGGAAAGAGCCCCCTCAAAACCTTAGGGCTCATTCGACCAGAGGTATTGCAGCTTCATCTGCCCTCAAAAGAGGCGTGCCGGTTAAAGACATATGTGCGGCCGCTACATGGTCGTCTGTCCATACCTTTACACGTTTTTACAATTTGGATTCCTCCTCCAGTCAAGAGACTAGGTTTGGAAGGGCTGTACTGCATTCTATTCATCAATAGAAGACAGCGTGAAGTCAGTACTCCCTCCTCCGATAATAGAATACTGCTATGGGAGCCTATCTAAGATGAGGAATACGTCGGAGGACACAATCCCTTCGAAGAACAAGTTACTTCTTACCTTGTAACGTTCTTTCGACGGGATGTTCCTCCGACGTATTCCTCATCGACCCTCCCATCCATCCCCGCAGTTCTACTTCCCTTGTTGTTGCAGCTTACGCTCCTTCAGGGTGATTAGTTAGTCCAGAAAGTATTATTGTGGGCTACAAAATGGAACTGAGCAACGGACGCTGCGCGCGGCCTTTATAGGCAGGATGACGTCGACGTCGATACGGCGGCTGTCGAGGGACATCGACTCAGAGGTCGTCGACGCGCAGCGCCCTCTAGAGAAAAAATTTTCCAAGGCCAGCAGAGCTGGAAGGAGATATCTAAGATGAGGAATACGTCGGAGGAACATCCCGTTGAAAGAACGTTACAAGGTAAGAAGTAACTTGTTCTTCTTCTATATAAAGCGCTTAAGTGTAAGTGCTATACAGTAACACATCATTATCATTTGGCAATGGACGTCGGCTTGAATTCACACCAATTTGGTAATATGGGCCTATACACACTGATCTTAATTATATGAATGGCGATCCATTCTTGTATGAAATGTATATCACATTATAGTGATATCGTAACCATATTTTTTGTCGCGTATGTAGGAACGATACTATGTGATGCCACTTCCTGTCTTGTCAAGGGGTGAAAGGTTGTGTTCCATCGATTCCCGCAATATCACCTCCAGGAGGGGTCAAATGACAGCGCGTCCTGTGATGTCATCAGAGGTCAAGGGTCATGTGATGTCACTTCCGCTACCCCTGGCATTTGGGTCAAATGACGTCCCTGGGAAAAATGCTAGTCATTGGGAAGACTGTAATCGTCCAATTAAAAAAAAGTTGCCTCATATTGTGATACCTTTGATGCAGTGTGTGCCATCATTTAGCGCAGTGCATGTTACCTAGCCTCTTGTGAAAAAATGAGGTGAGGAAGTGACACAAGCCAGCTTTAATTGGAAATGTCAAAGTAAAAATTGAAATTATGAGAAAGATGTAGTAGGGGAAGAGTTGAATGTGCATTCATATTGTCGAAATGCTCCTTATTCTCCCCTTACAAAACAGCCTCATATCGGGATCCTGCTCTTTAAAGAAAATACGTTTCCTCCATCCCTACATATTTTAAGTTGAGCTGTGTTTAAAATCAACATGGTGTGTTAAATCCGATCTAAAAATGTTACGGTCCAAGCATACGTGTTGATCAAGTTTCCACATTGAGGGACTTCCAATCAACATGCAAACAAATATGTATGTCAGTATCCGAACACTGAACATGATCTGAGCCTGTTAGTTACTCGCACCCTCTTATGCCCATACTATACTAAAGAACTTGCAAAAAGGGAACGTTTAACGAGCAACTGACAATATAGGCTGCAGCCCAATATTCTGATTGCAGGGAAAATAAGTAATTGAAAAGGTAATAAAAACTTGCTGTCACTAACAGAGTCACAGGGTGTTTTCACTGCAGAAAAATCAAGACGGTGGGATCCTGCTAGTAAAATCTTGCAAATACACACAACTATTTTCCTTCGAAAAAGGCATCTTCTGACAATATTGTTACTGTGGGTCAGTCATCTCTTTTTCGTGCCTCTGGCCATGCCTTTCCCTTTGAGATTGTGCTCTCAAAAGGCAAGTGTCTGCTTCGGGACTGGGAGCTAGACTTGTAAGGATGGCTTCTGTATTTCTTTTCTTAATTTTATTTGTAGTCAGTTATTGCTTCAGAATCTCGCGTGCCCTCTTTTGAGCCTCCGCCATGGCGTTGATGTAAGGCAAGGTTGGACTGGGACAAGAAATTGGCCCGGACACCCAGAATAAAGTGGCCCACCCCTCACCTAAAAAAAGTGGCCCTCAAACCATCATCTGTGAGTCTCGTCAATTCACGAGTTGGAGGGTTGCTACTTATGGAGGGTTCATGTGTCTGTAGCTGCCAGGAGGATATGCAATGCAGATTTCATGCATGCTGGGTGGGTACCAAGAGGACCTGCCATCAAAGAGGCGCTCTGCGTGATGCAACATGAAGTTCGGCCAAGTGCAGTTCTGCAGGGCTTTGGGGCACACGACTGTGGGAGGAATCTGAGGCTACTGCTGAAGAAAGAAGTAGGTGACACACAGATATGTTCCTTGTACTGACGCAGCATTGCAGCTGTGCGGCTATAAGAACTGCCACTATTTACATTATGCTATTGAAGCAGAAATGCAAGGGCACTTACAACCTGCGCTCGGAGCTCCCAGCGCGAAAAAGGATGCTTTACCGGTGCAGCCAAGCACCTACTTCCCCCAGGATTGCTGAACAAATCTGTTATGAGCGAGCGTGGGAGGGAACAAATGGGTCTGCGCAAGGGCAGAAAAATCCCAGGAAGGGCTGTGGGCAGACGGAGACTATATGGTCCTGCCATGAAACGGGTGGAGCAGAGCTACACAGATAAACAAAGGAAGAAAGTTTAGAAACCTGTGATTGCAAAAGGGTCCGCTCAGAACCAGCGGCCTTCAGTGTTATCGCACTGGGATGAGAAGTATGTAATGAGGCCTAAGGCCCAGAGTCCGAAGGGGACACTTAGTCCTTGATGGGTAGCCCGTTGTTTCTGCTTCTCTGCAAATTTGTTACTCACGCAACCCTTGTGGTTAGTACTCGCACGTCATCATTGTCCGAGCACTAGTTATTCTTGCACACATCTCATATCTGAAGCATGGGCGTCATGACTCATGTGGCATTTCCCCATACTGTGCATAAAGCAGCAGGCACCCTCTATTATATTTCTGAGCAGCTTCCTGCAATGATAACCCAGTCCGAGTCCTAAATATTCACATGTAACTAGTCTGTCCAGATTTCTATGCATTCTTGTGAAGAAAATCACATAATGTTTGAATATTTTTTTTTTTCATGCTTAGCCACTCCCACCATTATACTTCCAAATAAAGCAAAGCGCTGCCACTGGTGCACTGTGTCAGGAGGTAATGTAAGTGGACAGTAACAATACTAAAACATCCAACATTGACAATAACTCACTGCTTAATCTGAGCTATTCAATGCAAACTGAAATTGTAAATCATCAAAAGGATTGAGAGTACAGCACAGTCTCAATGCGATGAGGCAGTTGGACAAGTTACAGAGAGGCCGTCCCTTAAACAGCAGCCTGTCTGGTGGCAACATATGCATGCAAACTCCTTTTGCAATCTGGGATTTGCCCTTTTGCTTTGCTATTATACATCCGTTCCGTAACTACATTTCCCAGAATGCACAGTGCTTAAGCACTGCCTTTATGATCTTGAATTTTATACGGGTGCTGCAGGCTGCCATGTATTGTATTATTTATTTATTTAGGTCCAAGGCACAAGGTAAGCATTGTCCCCGGTACTGTGTGCCCATTTTTTTGCATTTTGTTAAATTTGCCATCAGGTTGCTACTCGCGCCTTTCTCCGACCCCGTTTCCTCGTCTGTGTCCCTCCTGCTTCCCGCACACCCCCCTCCCAAGCCCTGATCCACCAATAACCAACTTTGCCAACAATAAGGGCCTAACCTTTTGCTGGCCGCTTCCTCTGCCATTTAGGTTGAAGGCACGAGCTAAGTGTTGTCCCTGGTGCTTTGTCAGCCAATTTTTATGCACCTTTTCCTAACCCCGTTTCCTGGTCAGTGTCCCCTCCCGCCTCTCGCACCACTCCAGTTCCTGATTGGTGAATTGCCCCTTAAATTTACACCCAACCAGGGAACCCTTTCTGCTTGGCAGCCCCTGTGGCTAATGGCCCCAAGGCCAAGGGCAGTTACTGAAGAGACCGCTCCAGACCGTGTTGGCCTGTGTTAACCTGTTGAGTGTGGAGCCTGCGGCCATCAACCAGCAATGACTGACGGGTAGGCAAAGTCTGGACAGGGGGGAAGAGTTATTACTGCTCCCCACTAGACTGTCCAACCCATCTTATTATTCTTTTATCATATTATCTAAGAGCCTGTAGTTTGTTACACAGATCTGACATTTAGCCCAACTGTGTCTAGTTAGCCATATCTCACATTTAGACTGATTGTGTTTAGTTAGCCTTATCCCGCATTTAGAGGAGAGCCAAGGAGGGGTCCCACTGAGCTACCTCAAGATGTACGCACCGGAGGCGACAGAACTATGTAACAACTTGAATGTGTTTATAGCCACATCTTTATCAACAAATGTAAGAAGATGGGGAGAAAGGTGGTTTCAAAAAATATATTCTTATTTTATTTAGTGATTACTCATAAGTTAAAACAAGACCAACAGGCCATGTTTGCAAATTTAGACAACATAAAACAAAATTAATAGGAAGACCATTCATTTAACACTTTTTTGTCCTAGTGTTCACTCCTTGAATACATTGAATTTCAAGTGTTGTTAGTAACACATGGGTGACTTTGCAAGGTACAGTTCATATCCCACTATTTGCAGGGTCCCCATATACATTGTGTACCCCTCCTTGTCTCTCCTCTGACATTTAGTCCTCACCCCCAAGCCCCTATCAAAAAAGAGGACCACTGTTTATTCAGTCCGCTCATTTGAGTTTTCTACATTATCCCGCATTTAGCCTGAGTGTTTGTTGTTAGCCATATCTTGCATTTAGCTTGACTGTGTTTAATTTGCCATATCTGATTGTAGAGGAGCCGGTGGACACGTCATCCCTAGCTCCGGCCCCCTCACCTCTGTCATATTGGAAGTGCAGGAGAAGAGCCCTGTGTGGGACACCAGGTATCATCCCAATAACGCATTGAGTGTATGAGAGATGATATGCACTCAGACAACTGTATCAAATTTACCCTCGCATTGAGAGGGTGGAAGGATGTCTGTACACACCATTAGACATTATAGAGCTATAAGTGAAATCTAACGAGAACAGAGTGACGTCATGGAGGAAAGATACTGAGACACACTGAAAGGATATGCAAATCCTTATGAATAAAGATGTAACTGAAGCAACAAGAGAAATATGTAATCGAATATGAAAAAATCATATATGCAAAGAAGATAAAGGAACCTGCTGACTAATAAGTGTATATACGCAGAAACGCAAGGTAGACAAGACATATAGAGGCTTGCTGTAAAGGAAAACATAATGTGTCTACAGCTGCCATGATGGAAAGATGGATGCCAGACTTGTATTAAAACTAATCAAGCTACCTCAGAGAGTGACCAGGGCTGCAGGGTTAGGAGACACTGGAAAAACAGCTTCATGTGAGGAATAAAGAGGAGTCTATTGGTCTGGGATCAAAGATGCTAATTCAAGGAATAATTGCAAGGCACAAGGGGAGCCTAAAGGATAAGCCATGTACGTAAGGCATATTTCTCTTAGATTAAGCAAAGAAGAAAACATCTGCAAGAGCCAAGTATTAGACGATTAAAGATGCAGAAAACCTATGCAAGATGGAGTGAGCAAGTCGCCAGAGGCCAAACAGGGTAATGACACCCAGCTAAATTAAATCAAATAGTAGTAAATAGAAGATTGAAATGAACACATTTGTGGTCTCCTCACACATGGTTCAGAAGTCACAAACCAGGGCTAGCCATTAAGCCCAAACGAAGATAATGGTGTGCCTACACTCCCGTGAATGTCCCAGAACAGAGACCAGACTTTGAGGTCAACTATAAAGAAGAAACCTTGGCTTCGGGCCAGATCTATGAGAGATGATGGACTAATTGCCATAGTCTGACATTACTCTCTGCACGTGGGTTTCATTTTGCTTACGTGCTACTAACGAGTCAAATGTCCAAGGTTGGGAAAGCATGCCAACCAATCGGAGGGTCTATGTGGCAACATGCTATATAATGTTGCATAGGCCAACCCGCTGCCATTTGTCTCCTAAAATCAGTATTATATGTATTTAGAGGTGGTTCAAGGCGTGCCCACCAGATAAGGGGCATCCAGTAATATTGTTAGTACTTAGATAATATATATGTATATATGTTCCCTTAAGCAATCCCTCCCTTCAATAGGTTTTACAGTTTGCCACATAGGATGATGTCATAGATGACGCATATCTAGGTATAAAACCTTTGTATAATAACATTTTTTGTGAGTGCGTGAACTACTGCTTGTTGTTCGCCAGATTGCCCTACTTTATTTTATGCTAATAATAAAGTAGTACTTTGCCATTTTCTTTGAGTCTGTACAGTTATTTGGGTCAGAGATCTTTGTTAATTCCACGTAGCACATGAGATGCTTCAAGGTGCTAGAGCACATTACATTTAACTTGATTGTATTTCATTATCCATATCTCACATTTAGCCTGATTTTGTCTACTTAGCCATATCTCGCATTAAGCCTGACTGTGTTTAATTAGCCATATCTCACATTTAGCCTGATTGTTCTAGTTAGCCATATCTCACATCTGGTCTAATTGCTTTATAACCATCAGTTTTAAGTATTACTGCATTTACTGTTGTGCCCCCATTCTGGGCCACTCTCCCTCTATCCTTTACCACTCTCTGTCCACATTTAGCCTGATTGTGTTTAGTTAGCCATATCTCACATTCAAATTGATTGTGTCTAGTTGGCGATATCTCACATCTAACCTGATTGTGTTTAATTATCCATATCTCACGTCTAGCCTGATTTTGGTTAGTTAGTCATATTTGACCTTCCCACTGATTGGGCTTAGTTAGCCATATCATACATTTAGACTGATTGTGTTTAGTTTAGGCATATCCTGCATTTAGGCTGATTGTATCTAGTTAGCCATATCTCACACTTAGCCTTATTTTGTCTAGTTGGCCATTTCTCACATTTTAGCTTGATTGTGCTTAACTAGCCATATCACACATTTAGACTGATTTGGTCTAGTCAGCAGTATTTCGCATTTGGCCTGATTGTGTTTAGTTAGCCTTATCCTACATTTAGCTCGACTGTGTGTAGCTAGCCATAGCTCACATTTATTCTGATTGCTTTGTAACCCACTACTTTTAGGTATTACTGCATTTACTGTTGTGCCACCATTTTGGGACATTTTCCCTCTCGCCGGTTGTCCCGGGTCTGGGTGTTACATTCATTTTGATGAATTGTGCGAATTCGCCTTCACACTTAGGTGATTTTTGTTCTAGCCCTATTTGATTTTGGACCAACTGTGCTAGCTAGCCTTATCTCACACTTAGGCAAATTGTGTTCCAGCCCTACATGAAATTAGACCAACCGTGTTAGCCATGTCTCACATTTGGGCAAATTGTGTCAGTTAGCCGTATCTCATACTTGAGGGTATTGTGTGAGCTAGCCATATATTGCACTTGGCGAATTGTGCTGGTTAGCCTATCTAACACTTAGGTGAATTGCGTTTAGCACTACTTAAATTTGGACAAACTGTGTTAGGTAGCCATAGTTCATACTCGGGCGAAAGGCAGGAAACAAACTTTCAACAATTATAGAAAGGTAGGCAATCCCACCAGGAACCTCATCAACCGTAAGCCAAAACCCATAATCCGACTCGTTGGTAAAACTACTCCACGGGGATAAACTAGGACCCCGACCAAGTCCTGCCCTTCATCAACCATCTCACCACACAATTACCCTAGCCAACTTATCAAGCCCACACACAGCGTGAGAGCAATGCCTACCACCAACCTGGCGCACCCACTCTGAACATACCCTATTTTACCCACGGAAAGAAAACTCATGACGAAACCACCAGTGAAAGGAACCCAGCCCAAAACTAACAAGGCGGACATCACAATGCAGACAGAAACACAGAATAATCAACACAGGAGGGCTTACGCCCCTGTGACCCAAGATCACAGGAAGCCACTTGCAACCGGCAGGGAACCTGAAAAATACCTTAAGACCAGACCATGCCATGTCAGAGAATCAGCTGACGCGTGAGAAAGTGACAAGAAAGGATATCCAAAAGGTAACCACAACAGACCCCTACCTCGACAAACTGTAGAACATCATCAGAACTCACAGCCACTACCATCACAGGAATAAGAGCCAACCCGAAAACAAGACTAAAATCACCCTACCTTCACCCAAGAACAGGTCATTGGGCTGTGTTTGTGCTGGTAGAGAGATTCCCAGACCCCCCTTTGTTCTATCTTATACCATACCTCACGGCAACTGGATCAACAGAACAGATGCCCATACACGACAGCCAGATACCAGGACCCCATAGGAAAAAGGCAGAAACAACTGGAAGAATGAGAAGCTGCACCCTCACTCCATAGAGCACCAAACCCAAAGAGCACCACTAACACCATCCTAAATCGGAAGAGAGGTATGAAATGACCATGAACCCAATTAGAAACCCAACCGCCCTATTCAATGACGAAACAAGAATAATTGAACAATCTCAACAACCCAAAGACGATAAGGAGAACCACCAACAAAACCACCCAAAGATGCAATCCAGAACAAATCAATTGACAACAAAGAGAAAACTACACTGCAACCTAATCAATGCCAGATCTATGTCCAAACACAGATTTACGACCTACTATGACCTACTACGACCCTACCTATGCGAAGGGGGAATTGACATCCTATTCATCACAGAAACCTGGCTAGGTGAAAACTACAAAGTCATACTAGACAGTTGTCTACCTGATAACTTCAAATACAAACAGGTGAACAGAAAAGGAAAAAGAGGGCGTGGGGGAGACTCCCAGTAGCCTACAAAGAAAACCTACAAATTCAAACAGCTGAGGCTTTAAACATCCAGAACTGCGAATCCTTCATCCTCCAATTTACCACAGGCCCACAATCAAAACTTACATTCATACTTGTCTACAGGCCTCCAACCTATGACGCCGCATTCACAGACATCTTCATAGAAGCAGTCATTAATCTAGCCATTCAACATGATCATATGATCATTCTCGGGGACTTCAACATATGGTTCGAAGAAGAGAACCCCAACTTGCAGGAAACCTTAATCAAACAACTTGAGACCATTAGCCTTCGATAGATGGTTAAAGGAGCGGCACACACAGCAGGACATATCCTGGATGCAATCTTTGCCAAAATAATCCTCATTGTAACAGCACCACCCATCCAAATACTATGGAGAGACCACCTCATTATCCCTTTTGTGATCCAAATACCATCAAACCCATCCAAAGAAAACACTAAAATACCCACAATATTTGGAAAAGAAACTGGAAAACCATCAAGAATAGTAACCGAGAAGAACTAGTAGAAACTACGAAGCCAACAACCATATCATTGGATTTGACAGACATAGACGGAAAAGCAAACCTGATCCAGAAATGGATTGCAGAAACAATGGATGCCATCTGCCCGGAAAAGCGCTTCATCCCATGCTGGCTAGATGGTTCACCCCCACCTAAAAGCAATGAAAATAACTAACCGTAAACTAGAACATGATTGGAGGAAAAATTACGACCAAGACAAAAGAGTAAAATTCTGATGACAAATTTGATCATGCAGTGGAAATCCTCAAAGCAAAAAAGAAGCACTACGAGTCAGAAAAGCCACCAACACCCAAAGAGAGTTATTCAATATCGTAAATGAGATGAGAAACCCACCCGGATGCAACAACTCACCAATAACCTCCCAAAAAATATGCAACGATCTTGCAGATCATTTCAAGAACAAAATCACCAACATACACTGAGCCATACATAGCAGACCAATTGACCAAACAACGCACCAGCTCCCAACAGCCCCAAGGACCACAAAAGTAAATATGCTACTTCCAACAGATGTCAAGCGAGAAACTACTAAACCTAGTTAAAAAGAGTAACAAGGCAGGTTCCCCAAATGGACCCCGGCCCTCCAGACATCTATAAACACATCCTTGCACAGGACACACCATCGGAATACTACCTAAACTTCTTCAATCAATCACTCACAACAGGGAGAGTATCTATTGCATTCAAAGTAGCCTAGATCAAACCTCTGCTCAAGGACACAAGGGGCGATGTGGAAGACCTTGCAAACTATAGACCAATCTCAAACATCACATAACCGGCAACACTATTAGAAATCTACGTTTATGAACAACTACTGGATCATGTTGAAAACAACCATCTACTGGACCGGGCACAAGTATGCTTCAGACCCTTAAGAGAAAGAGAGACCGCACCGTCTCAAAATGGGATGATTTAACGATGAACGCCGACTCCAACGCCAAATCAGCACTGACATTACTGGATTTCTCGGCTGCCTTTGAAACAGTCAACCACAACATTCTAATAAAAAAATGGAAGAAATAGGGCTCACTGACACAGCGCTGCTCTGGTTCAAATCTTTCCTCTTGGAAAGAACAAACCTTTCAAATCCGCACCACAGGACACCACATGCGGAGTACCCCAAGGCTCATCACTATCAACACTACTCTTTAACATCTACATGACACCGCTAATCAACCTCATCAAAAACACAGACTAACATGCTACAACTACGCAGATGATACACAAATCATCTTCAAATACAGTGACATACAAGAAGAGAATGCACCCCTAACAGAGTGTCTCAAGGAGCTCTAACAATGGATGAACAGCAACGAACTCAAAATTAACCCAGACAAAACTGAAATCCTGATTACACCGGAAGACCAAGAAAACGATCAGCGGATTCCATGGCCCATAGAACTGGAAAACCCACCGACACCAACTGCAGCTGTAAAACACCTTGGAATCATCATGGACAAAGAGGAAACACTAGAACCCCAAGTTATTACGATAATCCAGAAGTGCTTCTTCAACCCACAAATGATTAAAAAGAAGCTACCATTCCTCTCATTCACACACAAAACACTGGCCATCATGTCCCTCATGTCCATGATAAATTATGGTAACAGCATATACCTTTGAAGGCCATGCTACATACTAAAAAAAAACGGCAACAAATACAAAACACGGCAGCCAGACTTCTCCTTAAACTCAGCAGACAAGATCACATCACACCAGCTCTTGGCTCCCGGTCAAGAAAAAAATGACTTTCAAAACAATGTGCATAATGCACAGAACAATACATTGCCGGAGAGCGGAATTTATTCAAAGGAAACTTTCCACCTACAAACCAACTATAACTCTGAAATTCTGCAATGACGTCCGACTAGACCCCAAACAGTACACAAAAAAAAAACTGGGCGGATCAGCTTTCTCCTGCTTAGCTGCCAAACTATGAAACTCCCTTCCCAGGAAAATACGAACTATGGAGGACCATACAAAATTCTGAAAACTTCTTAAAACCTGGTTCTCTCACCTCCGAACACAATGAAACCGACTGAACGGCACCCGCACACCTCGAAACGGCCAAGTACTGAATAAGGAAAATTAGCCCACAAAGAATAGAGGAATGAAGGACAGGACTGGGAGGAGAGAACTTAAACAGAGACGACTCTGCCCCCACAAAAGGGACTACTAAGGCACGGGAGAAGCTGGTAGGCCCGAAACGATTAGCCCAGGGAAGGAGGATCAAGGGAAACCGGGGGAGAGAAAATCAGGCAAGTAGACCCTCAGCGTAGGTGTACCCCAACTGCGGACCAACAAGTGAACACGAGTAATGTACCAGACCCTCCCCAATAGATAATACTCGACGCCTGTAGAGTATCAAGGAAGACTAACCGTTCCCAGGCGGTCCCCCTTAGACCATTGAACACATCACCTAGTTAGAAATAGGGCTTTTACTAAGAAATCAGACAGCCTAACAAATTTCGGAGAAGCTTAGTAATCATGACTGTTGAGGTGACAATTCAGGTAAAACCCAGAAGGCGCAGTTAGGGGGAAAGGGGGGAGACGAAGATCACGACTGCCACTGGTGACACAGTTAGATGAATTTCAGGGGTAGGAAATGTGACACACTTAGGTGGATTTTCAAGGGGCTGGGGGGTATGACACACTTGGAGTGATTCCTGGGGTGGAGGGAGGGGAGCACTTGGGTGGATTCTCAAACGGGGGGTGGCACACCAGATGGATTGCTGGGGTGGAAAATGTGGTGCACGTGGGTGGATTCCTGGGGCGGGAAGGGTGGAGCACTTGGATAGATTTCCAGGACTCTCACCAATAATCTGTACTAATAAACTCATTCCTCTGCATACACCTCTCAAACTCTGGATTTAACACAACCATACCTCTGCAGCACCACAGTGTAATGATCATAAAGACGAATTAGCCACATTGTAATTACTCCATCATGGCCGCGCCTGGTTGTGACCATATCACTAGCAGCAGTCTAGTCATTTTTTCCCATAGAGCAATGCAGGATGCTGAGGTCACTTCCTTACCTGCATATCAGCCGGGAATCCCAGTAAACAAACGCTACGTGAGTGTAGCCATTGCTACCCTTCTATCTCTCTATTTTCTAACATTTCCATTTGTTGCCTCTTACTCACCTCCTTACTCCTCATTCCTATTTTTCAACTTGCTCACAGCTCGGCATTAGAACAGAACGAGGTATCTGAAACCGAAAGTAACAAGCCACGCCTCTTTTGTCCACAACTGCATTCGGCTTCGTCCCGTGTTTACCATCCAGGTCGGCTTCCCTTTGTAAACCTGCGTATTGCATACCCAATCTTTACTGGCCGTAACATCATTATAATAGGAAGCATTGTATTCTCAATTGCAGAGCAGTTCCTCGCGTACGGAAAGGAAGCTCCAGGCGTCAAGCCGTCTCTTTATACTAAACAGCTGAGTACTGTCATGTAAGCGGCTGGTCTTGGTTCACTCTAAAAAAATTTTCCTTAAACCTTTCATACATTGTTCTTGTTCTTTAATCAGTTCTGATATTTCCTCAGCTGTCTTGAGCACGCATGGACTTTTCCCCCAACAACTAGACTTCTCTGGCCTACTCCTTCATATGGTAATTTCAAGACCTTTTACTATTTGATCTTTATTAAGTTAACGCTACCTCCTTATACTGAACCTTATGCTTTCTCTCTAATATCCCATCCAGTACCGGATCAGTATAAATAATACTAGAGAGTAGAGACGGATCTTCAGTCCCTTCCTGCCCGTCTCGCGGAGTCAACGCTCCCCAGCAGCACTTCGCAGGGTTTTCTCCCCCGTGAGGATTTCCCTGTGATCCCTCCGGCAGCCAAGCATTTGTGCTGGGCTCCGGAGGGGTTTCCAGGGGGATTCCTTAACTCAGCTAGGAAACAACTTTATACACACGCTCCATTTTTGATCTACACTTCGAATATCAAGCTGACCAGGATTCTACCTCCCATCTGTCTTTCAGGTAGGAGATTCTTCGTTTTTGTTCCAATTTGCAAAGGCTGTTCCAATTATAAAAGACAAGTTGAGATTGAATATAACACACAGTCCGCACGTACTTCACAACAACAAAACAAGCCACACATAATCTCGCACAACAGCAAATGGTGGCCAACTTCCGAAAATCACATTTATGCTGAGTGAACAGTGCTTCCGAAATGAAGCTGCCAACATCACATCACGGCTCGCTTGCACTTTTCCCACTCAACACTACTAACCCCCCACCGTCCCTCCTTGCATTACATAACCGCCTGAGCACCTGGAGGCGCACAGTATAAAAACCTTTACTATTAACATACTTGTTCAAGTAACATATGTTCTTGAGCCTGTGTTTCTAAATGTGTTTGGCACTCGCTTTCATTTCTTTAGGCACATACTGACTGGACCATATGGAAATGCAGATAAGGTTTAGACACATGATAGGCTCTGCCCCAATCCCACTGATTTTTAAGAGTGGGCAATGAGTAGGGCAATATACAATTTTCTCTCGATGGCAGCAAGTTGCTACTTCTTGGGAGATGTGATATGATATGGTACTTATAACACACCTATAAACAAGTGTTTCAAGGCGCGACGAGGCAAGGGAGGGGGAACAGAGGGAGGACAAAGACAACGATCTTACTAGGCCAGGTGACATTCAGATTGCGCAAGTGGTCTAGTGACTTAAGTTCATTAAATTTGCCTTGGCTGGCTTGAATTCCAATAGGACCTCCTGCACACACTATAATCCTATAATGACTTTTCCTCCCTGCATCAGAATTCCTTTATCTACCAGAAATTGAGAGCCTTTAGAAACCTGCTCAACACCAATATACGAATGCAAAAAATAAGCGACAACTATTAGAGCTGCTTCATTGAGATACGCATTTGGCCAATTACGGGAAACCAGGCCTTTGTGATATTTTCATAGTAAACAGCCTGCTTCTTTCTGGCATCATATCAAACACTAACCTGTTCTCAGATTCTAGTTCATGCCTTCCCACTTGGCCACAATGTGTGATCCTCAGTAAATCACTGTCTTCTTGTGCCCACTTCCTTTGTTATCGATCAGAAATTGGACGTGCTTAGATACAATCTAAAGGCGAGTTTAGCGCTTTCAATAAAATAAAGGCCTTTACGTTTCCACGGTGCTTGGTTTTTAATCTGAATAAACAGGTGTGCTTCTTACTGGCAATATTGTACGATGAATACCAACAGTGAAGACATTTGAACACATACAACGAAGAACCACTGAAAACAAGCTCAGTTATATGGGATTTGGCATTACATTTCATTTTTAAGGGATAAATGCATCTTGTTTCCATGATGTGCTTCCGTGATAAGCCGTGCACTCCCTCCCTCCCTCCCTTCCTCATGAAAAAGATCAAGGCCTCAAAGGCAGCTTTGTTCTTTGAATATTGCTTTGATCTTCTGCCGGAATGGAAACGTTTGACAATAGCAATGATGGATTGTCTCCTTTTTCTTTAATTTCATAAAATGAGTTGACAGATGCATAATTTTTCATATTTAGACAATGAAGATAACCTTTAGCCATTCATCAAATCATTCATTCGTTTTTTGGAGCAGGTAAATGGCTGATGGCAGCCTAGCAAGGGAGCTGTGCCTGTGTGAAAGCACCGAGGGCTAGGGAGAGCTAGCAGACCATGGGTCTAGACCTCCACCTCTCACATACTCTACATTATGGGGGGTGAAGTTCTTCTGAGTCCATCCGGTGCTTCTAAATGCTGATCCTATGTCCTGTGGCAGATGCAACACGAACGGAGCAAACTGAGTAGTGGCATGGGTATTACCCAAATTGTTCGTTTACAATTGTTCGAATGAACAATTGACCGAATTTAAAGGGTCACAATTGACCTTTTCACAATTGAACGAATATATATATATATATCGGTTTGGTTTTATATATATATATATATATATATAAATGGGTTTCTGGGGGTTTGGCGTTGGGTGGGGGGATGTGGGGGGGTTTCACCCCACATATATGGTACAATTGACCTTCGCAATTCGGTCAATTGTGAAAAGGTCAATTGTCATTCGAGCAGTTGTAAAACGAACAATTCGTATACAACCGTGGCGTGCCTGGCGGTGGACAGGTGTACTGGAAAAGCGCAAGGTCTCTCAAGGGATTTCCCAGGTAGTGGCACAGTGCATGTTGCTTTTGAGTGTAGCGGGACTTGCATGAAGGACTGGTGCTTGCATCTCCAAATGTCCTTAAAGTGGCAACACGGCATTTGTGGAATGAGAGTGTGGCAAGAACCGGCTTGGAGCCCTGGGGCTTTCCTTGCATCGAAATCCACTCAATTTATAGCATGCAGCGTATTAGCATCCACCTCTGGGCCCATTCCCTCCTCTGGTAGCAGTAGGTCCGGTCTTATTCCGAGTATTTTATGTTCTTAATTACATAGTGTTGTATATCCAGGAAAATGTATAACTGAAAAATAATTTTTGCTTTGACCTCTCATGCCAGACTGAGCTACTTGTGTGAGTTAGTAGTCTTTGTAAGGGCTGTGGCTTGGCAGCACTGAAAGGATAATAGATTACACCATCGTCATTGGAAAGTTGCTTTATAATTGGACAATCTGGTTCCCCCACCCAGCATCCTCATGGCACAAGCATTTCAGCCGACAGATTTTCTCAAATGAACTTTGCTGTAGGTCGTAATCAATGGCATCAGATGTTGAGTACCTCAAAGGGGCGGGGTTGCTGGCAGTCATTAGAGAACAAATAGAGCAGCTGCACACCATTATAACGAAAGAGGAGGTAAATAAGGCAATAAAGTTGCAATAGAATTGGAATCTCTGTGGCATGTTGGCTTTAATAAGAAACCTTTGGGCTATTGGCTGGACCCTTCACTGTGGTGTAGAACCGTTTGAACAATTGTGGGTGAGCAGAGTGCATGATGCAATCACCAAAGCCCGTCATATTGGTAATGGCTAAACCAGAGAAGGTTTCCGGCCAAGTGCCTAGCGTATACATCCATTGCAAACTTAACGCCATTTCACAGAACGCATAGAAAGATCTTCCACTTTTGATAGACTTGCCCATCCCCTAACCGTTCTGTCTTTGTGAATATTATACAAAATATCCCTTCAACTCTGATCTCATTAGCTGATGAAAAGGCCTTTGATGGGGTAGACTGACACTTCACTGGACTGGTATGTGGACATATTGACTTTGAGAAATTGTATATTAAAATGGCCCTAACAACAGTTAATGAACTATCTGGGACCATTAAACTGTAGTGTGGCATGCTCTAGGCCTGCTCGTTTTCATAGTGGCATGCTGTAGGCCCGCTCTTTTCCCATATTTCTCTTGGCATTGATAGTTGAGCACTTGGCCAGGTGAATTATGGCTAGCGCTAGAATTAAGGGTATTCTCTACAGGGTTGTTGAGAGAGAATGTAAATCTATTGGCAGAGGGTGCTATAGTGTTAATTGCATCCCTGATGCCTCCCTGACGTACCTCTAAGAGAGTTAGATTCGTCTTCACGTCGTTAATATTAGAGGTTTAAAATGGAACCCGCGAAATCTGAAGAAGTTTCTCTCTTCAGAAACATGATCCTAGTTTCCTGTTAGCATCTATCCACTTGCAGCATATCAAAAAAGGCATTCAATATTTTGCTGATGAGTCCCAAAACTCCAGTTGAGCACATTCTCCTCTGGGTGTATTACTGACTCCTTCCCGTGGCTTTGTGGCTTTTTGACGCTACCCAGGCCACGTGGACGCCTTTTGAAGAGGGGGAGTCTGCAGCTGAGGATTTTCCAGGGTTGGACTGGGGCATGAAATTATCTCGAGCACCAATGAAAAAGTGGCCAACAGTTGCAGATGGCAATTTATTTCTTTTGTGACAGACCATTTGAATAATATCCAAGCGGGAGTTTATAGATAAAATGTGATGCAAATTGTGCATTTTAAAGAATATTTATTTGGTAAAAGTGGTCAAAACTACTAGCTGTATGGTAGTAACTTATCAAACTGGCGCACATTGGGCAAATAAGTGGCCCACTTTGAACAACAAATCTGGCCCACACTAGCATTTTGTGTTTTTGGTTCGGGCATTGCTCTACTTCCCTGTAGGCCAGTCCAAGCCTGTTTGTAACCCATGTTGCAGGTGGGTTTTGTAGCTAAATCGGAGAGTTGGCACTTAGAGACATTGGCAGAGAGGACCATGTAGAAGCATCAGCTGAGAGAGAGTGGCACTGGGGTTGGCGAGTAACCAGACCCAGCTATCGGATTTGGGTGTCCTTGTTGTGCCAGTGAGCATGGATAACAGTCAGAAGAACACTTCAACCCCTGCGATCATGGCATGAGAAATGTATTACAATTGTCGTGGGAGAGGAAGAGGCTGCTGGATGGAAGGGCTGGCTCTGGGCTTCTCCTGCTACCCCCGGTGAAGGATCTTATTAGGAAAATTCAGGTGGGCATCACTGCAGATGCCATCTTGTATGCTTAAGAATTCTAGGTTTTTAATCCGTGTGTGATGTAACCATCTGTGACTGGGCACAACTGTGTCAGCCATGGCAGAGAAATGGAGGGAGGGACAATATTGTCCAGCTGCAAGGCTTATGTCAAAACAAGGGGCAGAGGATGGGTCAGGTGAACTCCCTGAAGTAGGAACATTTAACATGTGAAGGCAACACCCGCCCCCTAGTCGATCAACACTGCCCAATCTGATCCAAACCTGAGATCTGGTGATGTAGAGATGGCTGTGTTAGCTGTAGATTTGAAGTTGTAATATTTAGCTTGGAGGCTGCTAAAAACAGAATATGCTGTTTGGTAGATGGGGGAGAGTGTGTGTAACCTTGAGCAGTAAGGTAGAGCAACTTCTACCACCATGAAAAATATCAAACGCTTTAGTCAAGCATAAGAAATCTGGAGGCTTTTAACTGCACATCCTCTTAACGTTTTGGATAAGCCGTGTGTGGGTTCTTAGTTGTTTGTGCTTTGTGTTCTGAATAATGGCCCAATAGAGAGATTGCAGGCAAGATTGATTAAGGGTCTGCCGTAACTAGTTGTATCAGCGGCTTATCTCCTCCATGGGCCATACCATATTGGCAGGATTTCTGCTGAAGGGCTGAAGTAGGGGGAAACTAGAGGGGAAACCACAACGATAGTTTTGCATTTGGCAAAAATGATAGCTAGGCTGCTTCATGGGCTATAAAACCAAAAAGGGTTTCTTCCGATAGCCATCGATTTTTGTTTTTTTGCTTTTCTTGGATTTCAGCCCAAAATCGTAATGGGGAAGTGGGCCCTCCTGGAGTTCAAAAAGAACTGAACTTACCTCTTGAGTGGAACTACAGTGAGAAGAGGCTTCCCATTTACCTTTCCCGTTCACGTTGGAGAGTGAACGACTAGGGAATGAGATACATTTTTCTCAGGAAAGTGCAGACCGAGATTTCACCTAGGGTTTGGATGCTGAGAAAACTTGAAATGCCAGACCGATGAAGTCCTTTGCTAGGGAGAATGTGTTCAGTGGTGTGGGGAGTCCATTTGGCATTGTGCTATAAACCTGTGTGCAGGACTCTTCTGGTGGGAGAAAAGGAACAACTATTTTTAATAGCCAGGTCAAGGTAGAGTTAACAAATGGAGTTGCACTGCTTTTAGTGATTTGTCTTTATCCCTTCATCTACACACATCCCTATTCCTATTGGGGAACTTTGTTGCTCTTCTTACCATTGACCAGAATTAATTGATGAGATCAACCCTCTCTGCTTCATCGCATGAGGGAAGTGGTGCATCTGATTTCATTGCCCCCTTTGTAGGGAATAGTCTCCAGATGCTGGATCATCGGGAGTGGTTCAGATTAGGGTATTGAAATGGTACAGAGGTTTCAGTTTTGGGAATCGATCAGTTGGGAGTGGAGAATTGGGAAGGAGTTGGGGGTTTTAGGTTATTCATATTTCATAAGTATCTAAGATTATCTTTCTTTAAGTTTCCTATGTGGGGACACAAGAAGGAATTAATTAGGTATTACAGGATTTTTATGAAGTACTGTACTACCAAAACAATATGGGTGATGTGGTGCAGATTGAGCAATACTTATCTCAAGCCCAACTCCCAACCCTACACCTAGAGGTTTCAAAATCATTAGACGGTCACATCACTTTACATAAGATTCAGTGTCCCATTGGAAGCGTAAAAAATAGCAAGATGCCAGCTACAGAAGGCCTACCCGCAGAATTCTATACTGCTTACAGTGAGACTGTCTGTTAAGGGTATATCAAGGAGCCTATGATAATTCATTATTCCCTAGCTCCTTGCGTGAAAAGCTCATTACGGTCCTCCTGAAACAGGATAAAGATGGAACTCTACCAACGTCCTTTAGACCCTTGTCATTGTTAAATATTGACATGAAGATCATTCGTGGCATAATTGCACAACATGTACATGGGACGATGCTCGGTTTGATACACACAGACCAGAATGGTTCTGTTCCAGGCAGGAACACAATGTTTAACATACATAGATTATTTGCCGTTCTGAAACAAAATTCAGACATATTGTCAATTGCCAGTTTATATGCCGAGAAGGCTTTTGACTCTCTGAACAGGCAATTCCTGCTAACAACTCTAGAAGTGTTTAGTTTCTGCCCATATCTGTTCAAATGGATAAGAGTGCTCTACACTAAGTGGTTGGCCCGAATGAAAACGGGAGCTTCAGCGCAGGACACAACAGGGGTGTCCCCTATCAGTGCTCCTTTTTGTATGGCATCCATGATAAGAAATGCATTTTATAATGAGGTTATATTAGTGGCCAGTGTGACTCAAGCCATATTGCTTTAAGTGGAGGATATCTTGTTGTTCTTTCCAAACACCAAGCATACATTCCTGAGTGTGCTGGAGAAATTAGAAAGTATCAGAGGTTTGTCTGGGATCTGTATTAATTGGACTTAATCTGTGATGTTCCTAGTCTGCTGGGGGCTATTTAGGCCAAGATTGTCATCTCCTATCGTATGGTCTCCCCATTTCTTTAATTACTTGGTTATCAAAGTGTTCCATTCCAACTCCGACAACCTGAAATCTAATAATAATAACAAGATCCATGATTGAGTTTTGGAATAAGATACCCGTCTCGCTGATTGGGGGTGGGGGGTGGATTATGGGGAGAATAGGCCTCACAAAAGGAAAATAGTTCTCCCGCTCGGGATTCCACTTAGTCACGTTAAGCTACTAGGTTATGATATGCTAAGATATAATATGGAATTTATAACGCGCCTATACACAAGTTTTTCAAGGTGCGACGAGGCGACGAGGTGCAACGAGGCAAGTGAGGGTAAACAGAGGGAATACAGAGACGACGATCCTACTAGGCCAGGTGGCATTGAGATTGCGCAAGGTGGAAGGGGAAAAATGCAGGGGACAGGGGAGGGGGCAGTGCAGTACATAGGAAAACAGTAAAATAAATAAGACATTAAATAAGAGTGCGGCCAGCTGATGGCAAGTGCAAGGGTAAGTGCAGACATCAGGTGTCAAGTGTTAGTAGGGTCTGTAGGGACACAGAAACAGTCCCCGCCTGCAAGGGTTGCCAGGGGGGCAGTGCATGTGTGCAACTGGTGGGTAGGGGACCTCGGCCCAAGATCAGAGAGTAGCCAGGTAACCAGTGCAATTTCAGATTCAGCCAGGAAATCAGCAGGTGAGAGGAGGATATTGTTCCTGGGTTGTTCACTGTCACGATTGATATGCAGTGGTAAGACTCTCAGGGTGAGTATGGAAACATTGAAATTACTATTGCTATTGAACTAGGGCAACTTGGGTGTCCCTATTCTTTTTACACAGCAGCACAAATACAGTTTCTATCCGAATGCACCCTTGGGGTTTTGATCCCGTTTTTGGGCATATAGTGAATAATTATACCCCAGATTTATAGCTAGAAAGTTTACTCAAATATGCATACAAATGTAAAAATGGAATTTCTTTGTTTATCAAAAACACCTCACATGCCTGGAACAGAATCCATAGCCAGATGCATATAGGCACACTATATGTTCCATAGAGGACATGGCTGTACACATTGCAAACATTCAAAATGTTATTGAGACACAATGTCAGCTACTGGGAAGGTTGTGGTTGTGAAAATTGGGGCAGCCTATTTGCAGAGGTTATGTCCTTTGAGGATCTGCAGCAGAACTATGTGCTACCGAGAGGACAGTTTGGAAATGCATGGTAAGATGCATTCAGTGGGGTTGAAGTGTTGGGCGTATTCCCTGTTGAACCCCCAGGCTCGATACTGTCATTCGCTACCCATAACTGTGTAGATTTGCAACAGGCCGGGAGAGTGATGGCATCCAGGAAAAATCGGATAGTGAGTGGCAGAGGATATGTGAGTGCGTAGACCAGGTTTCTTAGAATGCTTCCCTTAAATTTATTACATTTAAGATATTTGCAAGGGTTTACTTCGCACCACACAAAATGCACCCTCTCAAGGATTTATGAAATTTCCCCAGATCTCCTTGTTAAGTCTGCTACTCTCTAGTAAGAAACCTAAGAGAATCAAAAGGGATTTTCCTGGATTTGATAACTCATTGCTGTGTTCTGGTTACAATCGTCACTGCCTATAAAAATGGATGGCAGTGGAAGAATCACTGTCATTGGAATCAGCAGTGCGTAGCGAATCGCCCTCATCTTCTAATATATGGATGGAAATGCTGAGTAACATTACTGGTGTCCGCCCATCGAAATATGTATGTAATGGGCCATGATGGCAGAGCTCTCATTCATTATTAATATATCCCTGTTGGTTGGTCTTGGACCCTTTTGGGTCCATGAATATTGGTATTAGATGTGATTAATTCTGTGGATCCCTCACTAAACCCCTGCCCAAAATCCCCTCCCTAGTGGCCAGGGTAAGGCAGACGCTTCTTCCTGATCCTGCCCTTGGGAGGATCATCTGGGAGAAGACAAGGCTCAGGATGGTGAAGAGAGTTGATTTGTCTCCCAATGGGAAGATATTTTTACAAATATGAAGGCATGCTAATGGCTTATTGTCGTTATGAGTTGTCTGATCCACAAATAGTACATCTTAATGTGGACAAAGCCAATATAAAATCCCTGAACATCTTAAGAAATGAACGCCTTTCTGAGACTTCTAAAGTTAGAAATCGTCCTTACTCCCAAGGAACATTGAAAGTAAATCTGTAAATATTGGCTTATATTAACTGCATTTCTCTTTCTGAATATATTCTTGTGATGTTTCCCCAAATATATTCAGAAGAAGTTAACTTGAGTTCAAAAGTAGAAAGCTGACTAGGAAACCTAATTTTGTTGTTTGGGGCTTCAGGTCCCATAATTCTCCAAGTACTGGAACGAGGAAGAGGGCTTAAGAGCAATGTTATAGGAGTGGTCAGCTTGTTGAGGGAAATTACCCACACTAGAGGGAGCCAGAGAGGCTTAAAAGGCCCTCTAAGGTGCAGGCCATTAGTAGCAGCAGCAGTAGCAGCAGCATTAGCAGCAGCATGAGCAGCAGCAGGCACGTTGTTTGCAGGCCACGCAGAGGTTTGAGGAAAGAGAGGGTGCTGGGACCACTGCAGGGCAGATTTTAGCTGCCGATCCTGAGATGGTTCTTTTCCCTCTAAATCTGAAGTGCAGAGGTTGCGCAGCAGAAAGCGTGCAGAGCATCCCTGGTGGCTGGAATGCACCTGGGGGTATCAGGAGCAAGCAAAGCACTTTGTTAAAGTGGCGGGAACATAGGCAACTTCAGAGAGGAAGTGTGTCAGTTCAAGAAAAGCCAGAGCAGTGGAAGTCCTGCGGCACGTGAAAGGGGTCCAAGGCGAAGGAAGAAGCTGGTGAGGGTTGCAGACTGCTCTAATCCCTTTTGCGTATTAAAGGCAGGCAACAGTAGCAAGAAGGAGTGACTCGCGTGTGAGTGAAATTAAACCTGACAGTTCGATTGTTGAACAATGAAGGCAACAAAATTAACTTGGGTATGAGCGAAACTGCTTGGCTAATATTTGAATACTGAACTAAAGAAAACAGCTTAAATACCAATCGCATATGTCTAAATGTGATTCTAAAGTGAAAGCTAACTGAAGAATCCTTCCTAAAGCAGCAGAAAACTTTGTAGCATTTAAACCAAGTGATCGGACTTTAAGATTGTGAGTTTCAGTCAATGTTCAAGCATTGCCCAAAGCCAAGAGTTATACAAACATTGCCCAAGCCAAAAGGGACTAACAGCAAGGCATGCAGTTAAATGAATACATCCAACAGGAAGAAAAGTGGCAAATGAAATGTTTTCAAAGGTGAAGCTTGTTGATTTGTGATTGTTTCATACATTTAAAGCTGGTATAAAAACTCACATTGCAAAAGGAGGAAAGTTTGTGGTTATTGGTGTTGCAGGAAGACAAGAGTGGCAAGGAGGTTGCCCTTCTGGAAGGTGAATGTTCCGAATAAGAAAGCATTGCTTACATGAAAGTGTTGAAGAACACTAACGTGAATCTTGTCTTTTCGGAAATGTTGTTGAAGTCTTAAAATTGTGAACTGCTGAAGCTGTTGTGAAGTTTGTTGGTTTTTAGTAGATCTAGAACTTCAGAAGCACTGCTGATTGTGGAAAGCTGTTGGGCAGGCGATTAAACCTGCATAGCAAATCCTTATTGAAGTAGACCTGGCATGGGAGTGAACCAGGTGGAAGTGGAAGTGCTGTAAAGTTTTCTTGACAAAGATACAAACTGTGATTTATGGTGTTGAAAGGAGAGCTGAGAAAAGCTGATATTAAGAAGCTGTGTTTCTTTGCATCTTATAAGTTGGGACAAATCATCCTGACCAAGAATATCATCGATGCTATTTGATTAACAAAAAATATCTATTCAAAGAAGAAGAGGATTCCTTCCATTGTTGAACTATGGATTAGTAGAACTTTCTTTTCACAAGTTGAAGGTGCAAAGAACTGTGTTGGAACTTTGTTAGAAACCCAGATTTCCTTGTTTCATTTAGTTGAACAGTCAAACTGAATCCAACTTGAAACCCAGGGAAGGGGTATTAACGCAGGATATAAAGAGAGCCTTTGAATACATTACAAATTAAATTATTGTTGTTGTGAATTGCCATATATTTTCTGGTGTATTTTATCTGTAAGTGTGAGGGCCAGATATCCTTTGTTAGAGTGTTTCCTTTAGTTTATTTTAGGCAGGGAAATCCTCGCCTGGGTAGGGATGGTGAAAGTTAGCCAATATCAACAGCTTACAGTAAAACACTAATTAAATCAATACTGTCAAAATTACACATTCAGAAATGTATTAATGGTTATACAAATACACATTTAATTGGATAAAAACGAGAGTGCAATCACTATCGCTAGTAGTAATAAAGACTAAAACACTGTCTCAAAACCTGACAATATAGTCGTGACATATGGGCCTAAATACAGTTAGGTAACGTGTATCTACTTAGCATTCGAAAACATGGTAGAGTGTTGTAGAGGCATTAGCCGTCTTACAACAATCAAAACTACTAATCTATGAGTATATTATTCTTCTTTCAAGCAATTTCTTATCTAGAGAGAGGAACTCGACTTGTTTCAGTTCTCGTACAGTTATTACGGAACTTTCTTCAGGAGGTATGTCGCTGTATTTTCAAATAGTACAGTAAAGACAGAGACTGTTATAAAAACAATAGTTAATATCAGTCGTTGTTCTTGTTTTTAGTATGAAACATCAGACTTTTCGTGTTCAGACTGGAGCTAGTTCATTGATTTTGAGTGAATCCGAAGGGATCTTTTCCTGAATAAAGCAGGAGTTGGTCCTCTTGGTCTGCTATTGACTCCATATTGAGTCGTATGCGACCATATGTGTAGGAGCCATGAAGAAGTAGAAGATTCTTCAATATGTTAATCCTCTATTAGATTTTTCAAGGAGGAATCAAGCCTTTTGTTTTAGTGGTAGCTTTTGATACTCTCGGACTGCGTATTTCTTTTATTAGTAAGAATACGTATTTGTTGTAGTTCCGTGTGTTATAGTATCTTTGTCTTCTTTGTCCTCTAGGTATAGATGTGTGGTCAGATCAAAAATCTGATTTCTAACGGTCTCGCTCGGCTCCCGGGTAACGTGAAGATAGTTATTATTACTTCTGCCACAATATATTTCTTACGCGTACGCAGACGGCTCCTTCCGAATGTATACAGAGGCGACTCGCATGAGCGGTCACAAGAGGAAGTTATGGTCCCTTTTGTTTGCCCTCCCAAGGTCACTGACCCTCAGCAAACCCTGGGGCTCTGTGATCTAATCACGGAGCTCCCGGGTTCGCAGAGGATCAAAGACGCCATGGACTCTGTGATCTGTGCTCTGCATAGCATTGGCAAAGCATTCTAAAAGATGCCTTGAATTGTGTATTTCAAGCCATCTTTTATAGACATAGAAATATGTGACACCTCGTGTTTTGTCTGTCCTAAAGAAAGTATGTTTTCCCTTTTCTTTGTGAGCGGAAGTAAAATCAGAAAGACCAATGATGGTATAGGCAGGAGAGAATAGTGGTGAAATTAATTAAAACATTACTTAACTCGATTGAATTTAAGTAGTACAGCACCAGTGACTTTCCAATAAAAACATCTCAAATTTGCCTCAGAAAACACTTTCCAACGCACTACTAGGGCTATGAAGTACAGAGGCAGAAATACAGGTTTATATATGGGCTATTGTACCACGCCATCGCATCCACAGCAGCATACCATGCCAAACTGCTGACAGCAGCCAGACCTTTCCTATCTAAGGAAAACTGCATTACAATTGCTAGAGCCATCACAGGATCAAGACTTGACTACTGTAATGTATAACAAGGGGGTGGTTGCCGCCGATCAAATTCAGACAATTCTTAAAATTTAGAATGTTTTATTTAGAGGGAAAATGTAGTGATGTTTAGAAATAATCACCCTATTCCAAACTTGCAAGAGCTTAAACATGAACTCGCATTTTTCTAGGAAACAGCAAACATAGATTAAATCATGTCAATTGTTGTACACCCTTTTTCCAATCAGGGGCATGTGTTTATTTACATGTAGTCTAAAAGAAAATCACATAAACATCTTCAGGCGAAAAGAGCTCATTATGCAACATATTGCCATGGTGTATGGATCAAAGAAAAAATAGACTATGTTAGACACTAGGATTGTCCTTATTCAAAGCAAAACATGGATTCTGTGTTCAGGAGTGCAACCAACATTTGCATATAGTTAGAAGGATATTTCCTTTACATGAACCCGTCTGTAACAATGATAGGTTCTTAATGTTTGAACCGGAAACTTGGAAAACGTGTATGTACACAATTATGCTGCTACTGTGGTCTACTAACAGAGCTGGAACATTCTCTAGTGCAGTCAGTGTTTATGGCATCAGAATATACTGCAATTATACCAAACAGAAAATTCATACAAAAAAGTTAGGTACATTGTGCTCTGTGGGCACCATTAGGTAGCTGTGTACAAGCCAATGCGATCAGGAGAAAAAGAGAGCACACATCTCAAGTGAGGCATTATTTGGAAAGTACCATGCCTTTAGTGAGGTGGTGGCCAATCCTTGGTCTACGTCGGGAAATGAAAAATCCCTGATGTTTTACCGGAGGCAGGCAACAGCCTGATGCAGTGACGTTTCGGCTTTGGAATTGTCAGCCTTCTTCTGGGCCAAAAGGATTGTGGAAGCCTAAAATAATGTGTACGAGAAGAAATTGATATGTTTTAGATCAAGGACATGCTCGGGAGAAAGCATCCACGGCAGGTATGATCAGGTCAACAGCTAAAAAAAGGGAACAAGAACACTAGAGTACACATGCGGATGTGTATTCTGGTCTACAGGGGATTAACGCAACTGACCTTATGTGTCCGGACTGGGAAGGGGAGGGAGGGAAGAGAGCCAAACTCAGACTGGACCGTGTAGAATGGGATCCAGTATCTGGGTGTGTGGGGCACCCTGTTGTGGCTTGCAGGGAGATGACTGTTGCGCCCTGTAGTGTCCGTAGGTAGGGCTGCAGCAGAAAACATGAGAGGGAGCAAAAAGAAAAAAAGTAATGTAAAGGGGGTTGCACTGTATCTTGACTGTGGTGCAGGTAAAGTCAACCTTAGCATCTGGTGGTATACAAAATGTAGCATACCTCTGGTTAAAGGCTCAGCCCTCTGAGAGTTGATGTGTGGCGAGAGCAGGGGTAAGTCCGGCTGTCTGAAAGACCGGTCCTGAGGCCCGATATGGCGCCAGATGGAACTGCCATTACATGGTGCAGCTGGAAGGAATGGGAGAGCTAATATGAGCAGGGTGCCGCGGGACCAATACAGGTTGCCGGTATTGTGAGGCAGCAGACCTGTGGGACTGCTTAGACACGCAGCTTACCTGCGTTGATACGCAGATGCGGCGTACACGAGCGTTGCTGCCATCCGTAGGTGTGCGTTCAAACTGCTGGATCGCTCAGCAGTGTATGCGCTGCAATGCGCATACGCTAAATAATAGTGTGCACATCGGACCGGGAAGCCGTGTTCTAAGGCGCATGCGCTGGGAGCCAGTGGCCCCGCTCCGGGACAGTGTGTGTAGTCCCTGGTGCAGAGCCACTAGTCTCCACGCGCATGCGCCCCGGGGCACGGAGCGGTACTGTGAAGTGCTGGGCTGCGATGACTGCCTGGCTGGAGATGTGGCAGCACAGACAGCTAGTCTGGACGCGAAGTACGTCTGTGAAAAGTGATGCACAGAATAAGAGGCTGTGTATGTTGAGCCTGGTAGGCAAGGTGGAAAAAGCTCACAAGCCTTTGTGCAAGTACCAAGCCATGTACTCTGGATGTTGAAATGGCTGAAGCAAAATATGCGAGGCTAGGCTGGGGGGGGGGCAGGTATGGAGGGAATGCCTCTGTTAGAGATACTGTAAGAACACAAAGTTATAAGATCTAACCCTGCTGAAAAAAGAAGGGAACAAAGTTGGGAAGATGCACGAAGAATACAGAGATACCAATACTTATGGTAGTTATCGGGGGGGGGGGGAGAAGCTTCATTCAGTCCATGTTCAATAGTATGCAATTTGTACTTCCACCAGGCCTCTTTATAATTGAGGGCATTTTTGATATTAGAGGTGTACTGGATTTTGTCAAGGACCCACCATTTCAATTGTTCCTGTGTATGTTTGAATTCCACGTAGTGGGAGACCAGTGGTGCTGCGATAGAGCGGCATCTTATTTTGGAGCGATGTTCCCCAATGCGTTTGTGTACCGGTCTCGTTGTTTGGCCTACATAGCGGAGTCCGCATGGGCACTCAATGGCGTATATCACATTTGGAGTTTTGCAATTGGTGAATTGCCTGAGGGTCCAGTCCTTGGCTTCAATTTTGAAGGATTTGATTTTGATCGTATATTTTCAAACTGTGCAGTTGCCACACGGATGGTGTCCTGTTGCTGTTCTAAGGTCCCATAATCCTGTTCTAGTAGATTTCTTGGGCAGGCGAGCATGTGTGAGCCACTCACTGAGGTTTTTCGACCTTTTAAATGCCATCCTGGGTATTGGTTCGTCTGGGAGGTTTTGGTGAACAAGTGGCCAGAATTGTTTAATGATTTTTTTGATCCTGTTAGTATCTGGTCCAAAGGTGGTCACGCAGGTGATACGATCTTCTGGTGTGCCATGATCCTTGGGTTGGAGCAGTGTCTCCCTCGGATGCATAAGACTCTTTTGCATGTATTTTTGACCAGTTTTTTGGGGTAGCCTCGTGCCACGAGTTTACATTCAAGATGTGATGCATGCTGGCGATATTGTTGCATCTCTGAACAAGTCCTGCGAACTCTGAGAAATTGACCGAATGGTAAATTCGTTCTCAGACTTTGTGGGTGGTTGCTGTTGAAACGGAGCAGTGTATTGTGGTCGGTTTCTTTCCCATATAGTGTGCATTGAAGCCTGTTGTCATCTGTGGTGATTGTTAGGTCCAGGAAATTGATCGCTATATGGCTGTTTGTTCAAGGTGAATTGAAATTCTGCTAATTGAGTGTTAAGCAATGTGTGGAACGTAGTGAGTTCTGGTATGGTCCCTTTCCAGACAAACAGAATGTCATCTATGTATCTGTACCAATTGAGAATTTTGTCAAAGAATGGGTTCTGTTGGTTGAGCACAAAAGAGGCTTCATATTCTGCCATGAAGATGATAGCAAGACTAGGAGCGAAAGCCGCTCCCATGGCGGTGCCACTGATCTGCAAGTAAAATGTTTCTTCAAAGGTAAAAAAGTTTCTTGTCAGAGCAATTTCCAAAAGTTCAAGAATGAAATTGACAGGGACTCTGCTTTGCTCCATATGGTGAGTGAGGTGGTGTCTTATACACTCCAGGGCTGCTGTCTGGGGAAGGCTCGTGTAGAGGGCTTTAATATCCAATGTGACAAGGGTGTCACGGCTGCTGTCAAAGGGGAGGTTTTCAAAGATGTTGATTGTAGACATAGTGTCTTTCAAGTATGTCGGTGTGAGTTGGCACAGGGGCTTGAGGAAGAAGTCTATAAATTTGCACAGGGGTTCTAGGATGGATCCGCACCCTGAAACGATGGGCCTACCAGGTGGGTTGGTGGCGTCCTTGTGAATCTTTGGAAGTGCATAAAATGCTGGGATTCTTCCCTCAGTGGTGTTGAGGAACGTTTCTTCATCCTGTGGAATCCAGTTTTGTTCTCGGGCGTAGCTGGTACTGGTAGAGATTTGTTGTTGGATGGCCTGGGTTGGGTCTTGACCTAGTTTACTGTAGTTATTCTCGTCTTCAAGGATTATGGCGATCATCCCCTTATATTGGCTCAAGATTTGTATTACTATACCGCCGCCTTTATCAGCTGTCTTGATGACAATGTTGTTATTCGATGATAGTTGTCTGAGGGCTAGCTGTTCTCCATTCGAAAGGTTGTGACGGAGTGGTTTTTGTTTTTTCTGTAGCTTTTTGATTTCCTGAATGACACATTTCTCAAAGCTTATGAGGGCTGGTTTGGTTTCATTGTCACTGGGGCAAAAAGTGGATTTAGGTTTCAGGCCTGTGCTTTCTTCCATGCTGGGAGGCTCAGTCTTGAAAAATGGTTTTTAGACAAATTTTCCGAAAGAAACTTTGGAGCTCATTTTCCAATGTGAACCAATTAGTGGGGTTGGTGGGTACATATGAAAGCCCTCGGCCCAGGACGGCTGTTTCCTCGTCCGAAAGATTGTAGTCTGAGAGGTTAAAGATCGGTAAGTTGTCAATGTTGGCTTGCGTCGGCGGTTGCGTCGGCGTCCTTGTGGCGGGTGCCACTGTGGGTACATTTGCATTGGAGGGGGGCCCCATAACATGTTTCCGGGACCCCCTCGGCCTAAAAAAGGCGGCTGGTGTTGGAAATATGGGGCTCTCTGGTGGGGATAAGACCTGGTTGGCTGATTTTGGTCTCCTGAGCCTGACCCGGAGCTAGAGGTATCAGAGAACGTAACCCATCTTTTTCTTTGTCTTGCTGAGCCAGCATTGCTTTGGGCTCTCTCCTTTTCCTTATTTTCTTTGAATTCAGGTGCTAGATATGGGTACACCTTCTCCAGTTTGAACTCATTCATATCTTTAGCTAGTTTTTTATGTTTTTTCTCTAATGTGTCTGACATAAACTGGTCCATAATTCTGTTAATTTCTTTCAATTTTTCTTTGGCATTACTACTGTAATGCACTGTTCCTAAGCACCTCTACCAAAAACATGACCAAACTTCAGACTATACAAAACAGCGCTTTGAGAGCAGCCACGGGAATACCCAAGAAAGAGCATATCACGTCAGCTCGGAAAGAGGCACACTGGCTCCGAGTCAAAGAAAGAGTCCTCTTTAAAGTACTTGTCCTCACCCATAAGTGCATCCACCTTACTGCTCCACCATACCCCTCTGAGAGAATCCACCCCACTACATCCACTAGACCGACCAGAACTCCATATACAAACATGCTCATGATCCCCAGAGTCAAAAGAGCCAGAACAGGCGGGATCAGCTTCCCGTACCTAGCAGCATTGCATTGGAATGCCCTACCACCACCCCTGAGAGCAGAAGTCTCTCACCTAGCATTCCGTAAGTCGCTGAAAACTATGCTCTTCATCTAAGACTCATCCAAGACAGAAACTCTACTCGTTCTCATGTTGTAGCTAATATATGTATCTGAATGCGTATAGAATACAAAGAGAGTGTACCACAATTTCAGAAAGTAACTGTACTCCTGATATGTTTTCCATCACATGTATGTAACTTTTTCATAACTAAGTCTGCCACAAGTAACAGTGCCGCGATGCCTTTGGGCTGCATGTGCACTATATAAATGTAAAAAATAAAATAAAACGGGTGTTGTTATACGCGGGCATACTCGATGTGCACATGTGTCTACATTGCTGTATGTCCAGAGTGTGTACTTATCAGTGGCATTGCTGCAAGTACATAAAGGGCGGGATAGATGGCCCGCCATTTGCCCGTTCACAAGGTCCATACATTTGGGTGGCATATGGCATTTCCAGGAAGAGAGGAATGTAAAGTTATTTCATCTGATATTGCACAGCAGAATATATGCCATTTTCGTGGCATCCTCTCAATAAAGAGTAACAGAGGGAATCTTTGTGAGTGTGCGCCAATGTGTCTGTCTCATGAGCAGACCTGCTGACACAATCCGTTTCTCCTTCCGACCAATCACTTTTGAACTTTATATCACTGGGGTTGGATAACACCATTGTTACCCCAGAAGACAATTTTACAGAGGTATCAACTGTCCTCATATGATCTACATACTTCTCGTGCAAACCGAACGTCTGCCTATCTACCCGGGACATGGGGTGGCTGTAGAGCAAGGGGGCCACAAGTGTGACGGTCATGAGTTAAGCACTCCCATCTCACATGGTGCTACTCTACACTACACAGATTTGAGTTGGACTCAGCCTGTCATCCTGCAGATGTCTATAAACTGAGTACCAGTACACTTAAGATCATTAATGCTTACAATTGCAGTGCTTAAAGGGCAGGACAAATATGACATGACTCGCTACATGAAAATGTGATATAATAATAAATAATAATTCTAATAATAATGATATGACCCCAGAGTAGGGGCTCAGGAGTCAAAAAGGGCAGTTTTCCGAGAAAGGAAAGGCAAGGAACGGCTTCCAGATTAAACACTGGTGGCAGAACCAGTAAAAAACATATAATAGGACTTGGGCAGACAAAGCCATTTCACAGAATAAAGACCGATCTAGAGACTAGGTATGGTACATGGTGTTGTGGCACCTTACTATGGTTTGTGCGCTTTTTAGGCCATGCCCACCATGGAAGCCACGCCCCCAAATGAGGCCCCCCCTCAATCTCTTACCCCACTTAAAGCACTGTGTTTAGCTGTGTATTGTAGTGTATGAAAGAATACAGCTGCAGTTTGAACCAGGATAAAACCGTGCTTCGGCTACTATCATACACATACCCTAGCCCCATTTTTCCATCTCGGGTTTTCTTCTTCCAGTCCAGAAAAAGGTCAAGACATTGGGTGTTGCGCTAGACTTATCTCTTTCTATGGACTCACATGTTCCCCTCATTCCCAGCTCTGTTAACTATTACCTAATGCTACTTAGACAGCTAAAACCTATTGCCTGTGCCTCACTGTGCTAACATTGCTTGTGCCATCATTGGAGCGAAGCTGGATTATTGCGGGGGACTCTTTCTGGCAGCCACTCGACTGACTCTTCAAATTCCACAAAATGCTTCAGCGAGAGTTAGTACTGAGACCTTTGGCATACATATATATCACGGGGGTTTAGAAGGACTCATTGGCTCCCAATGAAGTCAGGTTTATTGTTCAAATCCTTAGCACTAATCCACAGAGCTCTCTCTCTGTGGCCATGTTCCTCTGTACCTGAAATGGCATTTCTCTGCTAGACCCCAGCATGCTAGGATACGATGTAGAGTTGGAATCTCCCATTTTAAGCAAGTCGGGCCCTCAGCATTTTCCTCAGTGTTCTTGAAACCAAGCGGTGGAATACTCTGCCTTAGTAGGTACGGCACATTGAATGAATTAACTTATTTATGAAAAAAACGAAGACCCTACTCTTCTAATTCCTCTGTTGCACCTTAACCTCCTCTTTGACGGTTTGCGCTTGAATAGATGTCAGGTTGCCAGTGCATCAAGTGCAGTAAAATCAAATAATAGTTATTGAATAGAAAGTTGGGTTGATAATAGTAAAGGGAGTTTCCCATCTTGGTAGGGGGTGCTTTTGTTTTACCATCGTCTTTCCGTGTGTGTATAGTAAAATCTCAATATATACTATCTATGTGTTTACTGATCGACTAATGAATTCAAATGACCCCAAAGGCCAAAAGGAAAAGGCAATCAATAGTTGGGAATGGTTGGGAGTGGCCATGGTATTGATAATGAATATGCCGCTCGGGCTTCTGTTGCTCTTCTGGGTTTATCCTAAATCCACCCTAAATCCATGCCTAGAAAGCCCTTGGATCACGCTCATTCCAGGTGGATAATTGTTTCTTACAGGGAAACACAAGAGGATCTGCTAAGCTTGCAATACTCGCAAAAGAAGGTGGTGTGACCCTACTGGATGTAAGAGGATAGCTTGTATAATAGTCCAACAGAGAGAGTAGTAAAATCTGGACCTGCGTGGAATATGTAGAATTGACTTGGAGGCCTAAGCTGCATAGTATAGTAGTGTATTGTAGTAGTCATTTATATAGCACCTTTTCCCATTTGTATGGCCTCAAAGCGCTTTGTGGTGGGAACGCCCTCGGGGACCGAAGTCCAGGTGTGGGAAACGTTCTAAGAGTAGACGTTAAGATGCGTCTGTGTATTTGGCCGAGATTACGACTTGGGAGGAATGGCTAGGCTCCAGTAAACAGGCCAAGAGGTCAGGCACGTGGGCAGGTGCTGAGGGTGGTCATGACAGAGCACTAGAGCAGGAGACTCGATGTGTGCCGAGCTATAATGTCAGAGGTGTTGAAACAAGTCTGGTGTTTCAGTCCAAAAAGTTATGTGACCAGTGTGACTAGGTGGCCCGCCACAAAGAACCACACTGACTCCTAAAGTCAATTTCAAGGGTGTTTATTAAACTTATCAGAATGGCTGGTTTCGTTTCCTCTTCGGATTACTTAGGGCCTAATGGGCTGGGAACTTTTGCGCTAGGGCTGGCCCTTTCCTCTCTACTTCC
Organism: Ambystoma mexicanum; assembly: GCF_040938575.1. Lineage (NCBI taxonomy): Eukaryota > Metazoa > Chordata > Amphibia > Caudata > Ambystomatidae > Ambystoma > Ambystoma mexicanum. Next base: position 373,586,112 of record NC_090926.1, on the reverse strand, counting down.
TAGGCCTGGGTCCCACCTCCCAGCCCCAGACGTTCCTAGCGGACTGTAAGTCGCTACCGATCTTTTAGTAAGATCACTGATGTACTTACCTTGCCTGTTTTCCACCTCTATTCACACCTTGTAGTTCAACATGGGTAGGCCTAGCAAGAGAAGGCAATTATTTTAAAACCTAGAGGGAGGGGGGGTTCTACTCCACCTGTTAGATCTCTGTGGTAACACACCTGTATTGGTTGCCAACCCCCCAATAGCCGCAGCTGTGAGTGAAACGGTGAGGCCCAGTAAGCTGATTTTGATTTTTGCAGAATAGCGACCACTTGACAGTGCATAATAAGTTATATGTCCAATGGTTTCCTGTCACTGACTTGTCCTCAGAGGTTGAGACTCTTGAGCTTACCTATTTGATTGTATATAGTATTTCATGCAGATGATGTTTTGGATCAAAGCTTAAATATCTAAGGGTGATTGTTGCAAAGAAGGGACGTAAGACGAATGCATAATTCTCATGATGAGAGACAACAGTGCCTTCTTTCAAGTAAAACAATGAGAGACTTGGGAGTGCGAGGCAGATTAGGGGTTTACATGCGTAAAAGAGGGAAACTTATAATATTCTGTCACTGTTTTTTTACCGTTATGTACTTGGAAGATAAATACAAATGTTAAAACATATTGGTTTAGTAGATCGACTAAAGCATTTATTGGGTGCCAAGATTTGAGAGCTCTGTCGCGTGGATCTAACCATGCTGGTCTCCTTTGTTTGCCTCTGCAGCTAGAATGGCGGCCTCAAGGCTCAGGCGCGATGACTTTAGTGACTACAGCTCGACAGAGACCAGTCCAACAGACAGCCCGCCCGAGGCCCTGAGGAATGAGTCACTGAGGAACTTCGTGTCCACGACTGGAAGCTATGAGAGATTGGGGGAGCGGACTGGGACGACGTAAGTGAATCTTTCTCTAATAACTGCTTCTCGAGTGGGGACTGCTGCATGCAGCTTCTTAGCCCCAAACCGAAAGGTATACCGTTCCTTACCAATTCAGGTTTGGGGGAGCACAAATGATATTCATGAAACTACAGTGAGATCTTTTTCCAGAAATTGAAACAGGCTTTTGAATACCAGATGGTGCTGTTGATAGATCTGTATTTGTCCAACTCTGTTCTGTTTGTTGAACTAAATCCCTTCTAGTTTTAAATCATTTTGACCTCGGAAGAGCCTGCTTGCCCCCAAATACCTTTTGAAGTGTGTCATCTCCACTTCCAATTTTTAGTTTGGAATGCCCCACTCACCTAGTAGTGGTTACTGCACAGAGAAGGCTTTTAGATTCACTTTCTTAGGACTGAAAACCTTTTCAGTAGGAGACATTTCTTGGATCTTGTTCGTTATACTTAATATAATATTGTGTCAAATCAGTTCCAAATAAAGTTTTTATTCAAAAAGATTAAAACAAATGCACTTGTTTAAATAAAGCTTTATATAATTTAAGGGTTTCTTCTCCATAGAGAATTGTGGATACAAATTTGCGCTGGATCATTTAGTCGATGATGAACTCCTGGCGAACAGTTGCACATAATTTACTTCACAGTGCATTGATGCACTCATCCTTGATGAATTAATATTGGAATATTTACAATTGGCACCAAGCGGGGGGAGCCAGCCAATCAGGAGGCTTGAAACGCTGGCAGATGCTGTCAATCTACCCACGTTCCAAGCCACCTGATGGCTGGTTGCCCCGCCTGCCATCTTCCCCCACCACCATCCGCACACTTTATATAATTTTCTTTTGAATGTTTGAATAGGTTAATAATAGTATTAGGCAAGCAATGTTGGGCTTTTAGAATAAATGAAAAATACAGACTAAACCTTTTCCTGGTTTGATATGTGAAATGTGTTCATTCTGTATACGTGCCTCTGGTACCATGGAAGTTTGACTTAGAGAAGCAAGAGGTCATGTTGAGCAAATACAACCCCCATATTTAACCAAAGGTCATTTATAGTAATGTGCATTAACGATTACAAGACTTTCCATAAAATAATTGTATATATATTTATATAATTGTCTTAAGGATGTCTGTGGATTAGGGAGTTAGCATGCTCCGCAGATGCACAGCCCCAGCCCCTCCTCTTCTAAAGTTCTCCAGTAGCAAGAAGCAAAACAACCCTAGGACTCCGATAGAGTGGCAGATGCCACAGCCATTTTAACCTCAAATCCATATCCTTAGGTTATGGGCACCAGTGTGCATTATGTACACGTGATTCAAGCCAACAACGTTGTTTATCATGAACACATTTGTCAAATATGCAATATGTGGTCACTCATTTGTTCCAAAATGCTCTTTGGTTTTATGCAAATCAGCCAGGAACCCATGTTCGTTCTATGTGTACCCTTCTCCTTTCTCATAGAGCTATTATTTTGAAAGAGTACACAAGGAGTGTACCAGACTGTCCATCTTGGAATGATAACCTTCTATCTGAAAATAATGTATACAGTTATTTTAGGTTTTGATAATGTGCTTTGCTTAGCAAGACAAGTGTAAAGTTTGTATTATGACTACAGTACATACTGGAATTGATCATTAGAAATGGACATTGTACCTGTCACTTTACAATGCTAGTACAGTTAAATCATTTATTTTTTTAAGAGCTTTTGGCAAATAAAACCCACAAAGCTTGCTTCAGGAGGTCTGTATTAGAGAGGTAGAGTTAATAAGATAGAGAGAGAGAGATCAGTGTATGATACGCTGGGTACAGCATGTGTTGTACAGCATGTGTTGGAATATATTTTGTTTAATTTCACTGCCTGCAATCCTCCCAGGAAGTGGACCCATAATTTGCAACAATCACTGGTTATGTCGCTGCCTGCCACTTGATTGACTTTTCTCACTCAGAATGGTCTCAAATGTGATGGTTCTTTCCATCCCTTCTGGCCTTTATATGAGTAGGTGTGCTGCACACGTCCCAGCATATATTTAAGTGCCTTTGCACCAGACTTAATAGATCAATTTGTGAACATTTCTCCCAGTGCCTCTAGCCTGATATGTACCTTCACTCTAACGCAGCCTCTGGGAGGCAGTGGCTTCTTGGGACATCTTGTTCTTGCTTAGTGTATGTTTTGTTACACAGGAATTACGTGACCACCTTTTATCCTTCTTTTTCTTATGCTCTATACCTCCAGATGGGTTCAAACGTTGATAAATTTACTGAAGGGGAACATTGGCACTGGGCTGCTGGGCCTGCCACTGGCTGTGAAGAATGCTGGCATTGTGGTAAGTCTCCATTTGCTCTTCCTGCCAGAGGGCATGGATGGAGTTGCTTGTGGCCTACGGCCATGATTTGATGTGTGTTGCTTGACTCCAAGACCAACTTGTTTTTCACTGCGCAGTTGATTTTTCTTTTAGAGATTATTTAGTTAACCAAATGTTGTGGTTCACAGCTCACACAATATTGTCACAGTGGTGGAAGCTCAGTTTTGCTTGCAGAATTATGTGTGCATTTTAATGACTTGAACACTGATTGGAGCCTCCTCTGTACCCCATAAAAGGGCTGTAAGCTTTTGAAAAATCATCTCAACGGTTAAAATAGATGGAAGCTATGCACAAACTAATAAAAGAGACAACATGTTGAAGTGAATTAATCTGTGACCTGTGTACTGGAGCACTGTGCACCCTTGCCTCTAGTAACCAGGCCTCTACCGACTGTCCTGATGAACTGCATCTCTGTGCTCCTTTACATATAACAACAATGACTGGAGAAGACAATCCTCAGTGACCAAGAGCTCTGTGCTCCTACCTCCTTTAAAACTAGGGTTGACCCTTTCTGTTTCCTGCGGCCTGGAGCCCTGCTCACCCATCACCACCTCTAATAACTAGAACTCAGCCTGTCTGTTTCCATTGACCTGTAGCTTTGCGCTCCTCCTTCGTTTAATACCTGGTCTCTTTGGCCCAGGGGCCTTTGCAAATATCCAATTGTGGTCATCTTTGGAAATCCTACCCGCCTCCCACTTACAACTCTTAATCTAAAGTTAAACAAGAGGTTTACAAGAAATCCTGGTCAACCTTTTCATAACTGCTGAATGCTCAGTCTGTACTGTGCTGTGCAAGCCGAAGGGTAAACTCAAATTAAATGATAGCACATAGATGACATCTCAAAATATGAATATGATAATGGAAGGTGGTTATAAAAACATGAGCTTTTATTTCTAGAACAATCACACAATTATACTTTAGCTATAGCTACTTTGAACATCAAAAAATAATTGTCTAAATTTCAGGCAATGCGATGAGCAAAAGGCTTGATTATAGTTAAGTCTTGCATGACAAATGGACATTTTCCTTGCATTAACCCATTCCCAATCCACTAACCCATCCCCCCAGATGTACTTATTGAATGCACTCCAGATGCTCGACCCCACGATTTTGAAAGGCACTTACCGCACCCTATTCCTGCCTTATAGAAAAGTGTGTTCAATTGTCTCAGGCGATTGGTCCTCAAACACCCTGCAGTCCTGCATTCCTCCCCCTGGCTGTTTGCAGACAGGTCTCATTTCTCTAGCTCTCAATGTCAGCTCTAACTCTCTCTCTGTCTCTCTCTCTCTCTCTCTCTCTCTCTCTGTGACTCGCTCACTATCACTTTCTCAAACGTATACATTGTGCTCTTGATGAAAATAAAACCAGGATCTGTGAGTTGGCAGATGAAGGAAAGGGGCGGTGTGGCATTTCATACATTACCATAATCTGCTAAAGCTTATGGGAGGCAAAATGATACAGATCAGTGATAGGGCAGCTTAAAAATTGAGGACCGCAGACGCCCATTTCGGCTTCCTTGATAATTTGATTGACAGGCTGAGGGAAGCCTCAGCCCTCACTTGAAAATGCTCAAGTGCTACCCTGCTGACTCCCACAAACCCCAAACTATTTTCACACATTTCCAAATTAAATCTCTTTCCACTGCCTCAAACAGACTCAGCTCACCAGTTGACGCGGCACCAGGCCTTCGGTCTCAGATTGATGCTGCAACTCTGCAGATGATTCTCCACGATTAAACAAAGAGCAGAAATTATGGAAGGTGGAGTGTGGATTCCTCAAGAAAACAAAAAAAATAAGTGCAGCACCTTGGCCTCAACCATGGCCTCATAGAGAGGACAGGGATGTGTGACTGCCACAGGATGGTGAAGAGCAGTGTGCTGCCAGTGAAAGATGGAGGTTTTGGGGCTGGGAGACATGAACAACATTCTCATAAGACTGCAATCTCGAGCTTGCAGTCTGTCAAGGCCCTTTTGTTAGCTAGGGGTCTTGTGGGATTTCTTTACCTGTGTCCCAGCTAAATGAGGGTACCAGAGCAAAACAGCCATGCTGTATTCAACCAGATTCTAAGGGCTGTCCTTGGAAGGGTAGGGCAGGGATGTCAAAGATTGCTGAATTCTTTAGATTAGCCTCTTGGCTATTCAACAGGCTTATCTGAAGAATTCAGCAACGTGAAATTTTAATTTGGACCTAGAACCTCTAATTTAGTGAAATTCTGAACACCAGAAATTGTACAAGGAGCCAAAAATAGATGTTAAAAATCAAGTGTTACAAAATAAATCAGTGAAACAATTTAGGTGGACTATATGAATTCAGAATCTATAGTTTGTAATCGTTTTAATTCTTGCCCTGAAGAAATGTACACATTGTATTCGAACTCCATATACAATGATGTGAAACACGTGTTTGCCCGTTTCTTTTTTCCTGATCAACAATATAATGTATACACTTTTATTGTACTTAAAATACAATTTGATTGTGTGGTTTGACTTGTTTATCAGCAATTGATCTGTAATTACATTTTTTTACAACTGAATTATACTGACTGTGTGTGCAGCTTATTGTAATTTACCTTTATTAAAATTCATTGTAATATTTGTATTAAATATAATCGTTCTATTGTGTATATTGCTTTCCTTTAAAGTATAATGTAAAAAGTGCAAATCAATACTTCTTGAGCAAAAGGAACATATTGTTTGTAATTCAGTTTTCATACCCTTTTATTCTGGTTGTTTATATGTAAAATATTTTTGGATGGCATACAACATAATCTAGCATTTATTTGTGCACAGTAACCTTTACAGTTACTCTGATATTAATATCAACAAATTGGTTAGATGTCTGAGGAAAATGCCCTAACTTTGGGATCTCGTTAAACCAGCTGAGAAATGTGAACCGGGGATTTGCAACACAAAGAAGAAGCTTGCAGGTTCTTGGAAATTGTGCAAAACAGCCCCTGTGTTTGTAGGACCAGCCATTTTGTAAATGCCTGGGCTACTCTGTAAACTGGGTGTAAGGTTGTAGAATGCTTCCTGTAAGAGCTCCTTAAGTATACCGTGCCGAGTGTACAGACCTATGTACACATACACACATTCAACACAAAGCTTATATGTCCCTGAACATTGAGCAAAATGGCATTTGTGTGGAAAGGATCAGCCATTTTGTAAATGCATAAGCCTCTGTTTAAGCTTGGTCTAGGGTTGTAGAATTCTGCTGTAAGATCTCATTTAGTCTGCCATGACCTGTGCATAGGTATATGTGTATATGTTCAAGGAAATAACTTTAGTTGAATTGCAGTTAAGGTGAGTAAACTAAGCGCAACCAAACCCTTGAATTTCGGTGCATTGGGAAACTCGGGACATTGGGCACTGATCATCCTAGGAAGTGTGCAGGTTTTGTTTTGGTAGTAAGGGTGGTGAGGCTGTCTCTGTGTATGGGGTGGACGGTGTCCCATGTGTTGGATTGTTTGGGAGCAGGGATGGGTGTGAGAGAGCTGAGGGGAGGGCTTGCCTGATGTTGTGTGTTTTGGAGTTGAAATAGTCCATGAGGGAGTTGCATACTGCAGTGGATGGGGTTGTGTGGATGATGGTTTGGAGAGGGATTTGACAATGTTGAATAGTGTATGTGTACAATTGGTGGCAGATTGGTGTTCTTGGAGGTAATGGTTGGCTTTGGAATTGCGTGTGGCTGTTTTGTATTATTGCGGCAGAGCTTGAGTGGTGTTCTGGTGGCAGAAGTGTGTTCTTTTGCCAGGACTTTTCTAGGCTTCTGGGCTCCTGCTTGCTGTTGAACCACAATTTATGGTTGTGGCATGTGATTTGAGGCGGGGGCAATTTTGCTGAGTGCTTGTGTGATGATGGTGTTGTAATTGTTGAGATTGGAGGGATGCGCATGTGGGGAGGAGGAGTGGAGTATCAGTAGTGTCAAGGCTGTGTCTGCCATGTGTTTGGTTTGTCTGACTGAGGGTAGAGGATGTGTGGCAGGTGGGGGGCTCTTGTGTGGTAGAGTGAACGTGAAGGAAATAGCACATTTCCACAGAGACATGATTTTTGCTTGAAAGGTGCAGGTTGTTACCAGCTGTGAGTGTGGGTAGGTGATGAGTTGCATGTGTTAATAGGGGATGAGTGAAGTGAGGATGGTATTTAGTATGGGGTTGCTGTCTGGATGGAAACTACTAGTGTTGAAGTCACCAAACTAGATATTGATGCAGGGGGAGCCGACGTTGTTAGTACTGAAGTCGGTCCAGTAGGTGTGGAAGTTGGGATTGTGTGTTGGGGGATCGTACATGAGGTGAAGAAAGGTGGGGTGTAGGTCTGATGGAGGGGACCAAGTGAAAAAGAGTGCTTCAAAGGATATGTATGGCATTGCCCAGTGTGAGTGACTCCTTATATATGATGGCAATGCCACCAGCTGCTTTGTGTGGGCAGTCTCTGTGGTCTCTGTGGTGAATGAGAGAGTGCGTGGGAAGCATGTCAGGGACAGTCGGTTGTGTGGTGGGGTGTGAGCCATGTTTCTGTAAGGAAATGTATATCTTTGGAGTTTCTGCTAATGAGTACATTGATTTCATGTGTCTGAGCTGGATCAGAGTGGCAGTTGAGAAGAGTGTAGGTGTATGTGATTTATTTTAGTGGAGTGCTGTGTTGGAGTTTAATTTGAATGGTGTTTGTGTGCTTTTGTATGAGGCATATTTTGTGGCAGCCCGTGGCAAGCATGGGCTAACCTCGAGCATAGAATGAAAAAGGGAAAATATAATAGCAAGAACTCTTTGTCCTGTCTGCCCTTTGCTCTGGACACCCAAGCTAATGGACAACCTAAGGAAATAGCTTCTATCCCAAAGTAACCCGGTATTTCCCATTTCAAGCCCGTTCTCTGTATGAAAGGTGGCGGTTTTGGAGTCAGGGTGTCATGAGATTAGCCTGTAGATTGACCCTGGTTGGTTCTTTTAGGCCCTCTGACCTCTGCCGGCAGCCTTAGGCAGCTGGAATGAGTGCCTCTGGTGATGTTATGCTGAGCTCGATGTTACTGGACGGGATGAAAAAAAATCATCAATTTCTTTTTCTTGATACCTTGTCATTGGGTGTGAAGTTTTGAACAGGAAGCATGTATGTGTGTTAAGCTATATGCTGTGTTTCCAAGCACAATACAGCTGGTACTAGTAATGCAGTGCAAGTGGGGCAGGGGGCCTTGGGGAAGCACTAGCAGGACCCTTGAAGGAATACTGTGATATCCAATACCTGCTATAAGTCCTTTAGAGCCCAGCACACAGTACCAGCTCTAGACTCTTGACGTCTAGGTTTGGGTACCTTACCTGATGAGGGAATTAGCCCTGAGAGCCCTCCTTCTATGACCCATTAGACATGATTGGAGCTCCAGCCTGGTCTAGCAATTTGCACATTTATAATACAGCTACACACTTGCTATCCGAATGGGCCCTCAAGCTAACCCTTGGGGAGTACTGCGCACTTCCCCATTAAGCAACAGACTGCCCTTTCTAACGTCAAAGCATAAACTGATGACATTCCTTTAGGAATGGGGCTCAGTTGAAATGTCCCTGTTTGTGGACCAATTATGGAACTCGGTAGATGGACGAGTTGAAGCAGGGGGCAGGAAGGGGAATTCCAGTTAAGGGGGCAACCTTCTGCGCAAACTAATCAAGGACTGCTGGAAATATGCTAAAAACTAGATGTGGAATCAGAAAGAACACAGCTATGTATCACATGTCTCCGTAATATCACACCCTGATCAGACAGTAGCCCATGTTCATGTGCCCCCTATCCTCTACAATTCATTAGTAGCCAGAAACCATATACCTGATACTTGTTCACACCTCTCCATCCATAAGCCCATGCCCATTCCCCAGCTATTCCTATCCCTTCATTCTCTCAATCATTTTCCCCTTCCTGTGGGTCTGCATATCGCCATCCAGAACTAATGGACAGTCTAAAATTGATGTCTGCATTCTCCTGAAGACATGAGAACCAACAGGACCAGGAAGTGAGAAGCACTGCCCTGTCCCTTGTCAAGGCCCCTTGGCCTGGTGCATCAGCAGTTGCACACGAACTTGAGGCGGTTTTAGCCTTAGTTCTGAGGCTGCTGGATTGACTGGTGAGGATGACTGCGGCTATTTAGGACCAGATCATCAGATTGGTCTTTAAGCAAAGGGGTTAACACACCCAGCATGGAGACTGGGGCAATTACTAAAGTGAAGCACGTACAAGGCCGCCTTTAGGCCACCCCTAATTGACTGCGTGCAACTGAACTATGGTCATCCAGCAAGGTTCAAAGCACATGTGGCACCTGGAAAGCATTTTGGACGAGGATTATACTAATCTTCCACTGTTGCACTGGTCTCCGCCCTCACAAACCCATCACAATTTACATAAATATGGTCTTACATTGCTGTAGAAATATTCTTGATTTGTGGTGACTTTGATGCTGTGATAACATTTTATCTGATCGGTGCAATTGGATGGGACCTGGCATGAAGCCATCTTAAAGGGACTTTATGCGTATCTCTCTGTGTCAGTAAGAATTTGCCTTCTTTAAAGTCTAGGGGCCACACTTTAATGATGTAAGCGTCTTCTCCCCCAGAGCAGACAACTGCAAAAACTGCACTTCCATTCAGTGCCAAAGAAAGTGGCGAGTTTGCAGAAACGTGCATTAGTTCCATGAGTACCAAGGAGGAATCGCTGAGATGAGGGGCAGCTGGAGTCTCTTACATTTCCCATCCACTGTCCAGGCTAGGCAAATGCGGGGGGAATTGTCCAGGCACTGAACTACTTTAGAAGAACATGGATAGGGGATATGCTGTGCATTCCTGAGAAAGTCAGAGATCTGTATATTTTTAGGAAATATGGTGAGTTGACGAGCTGTGAAAACCAGAGTGTACAGTGTATGCTACACCATCATCGAGGGTCCCAAAAGAGGTCTTGCAGTGTTTCACTCGATTTGTTAAAATAGGGTCCTGGAGGCAACTGAACCAAACATTTGCTACGCCATGCACACACCCCAGTGACATGACGATATACCATATTGTCTACATTTCCCAGGTGACCGACAGTCTCAATTCAAGGTTTGTGAAAAAACAGACACTATGTTGGACTAGATCGTATGACTAGGGTAGACCCCCTAGAACCAATAGTGATTTTGTGTGGGGAGGCGATTAAGTGTTAAGAAAGGAAGAAGGCAATGAATATGGCAAGGGAAATGTGCACGGAATCGCACAGTGAACAACTTTGAATCTACCACGTGCATACAATACCCAAGACCCGTGTATACTAAAACCCAGGAGTGCAAATAGAGTGAAACAATAATACCAATATATGAAAAGGGATGTGGGGTAAGCACTTAGAACCTCCTTATGACTGAAAGGAAAGTCGGCAAACTCCTTACCCACTATGCTATTACAGATACTGACAGCGCTAAGCCCACGTAGAGGGCAAGCAAGGACAGGATCTGTGAGCTGACACTCTGGATGATACTGAATAAGGAACTTAGAAACAGTACTCACAAGGACCGGAAAGACCACTTGAATGTCAGTAAGCCCACGAACCCAGTTGAACAAACAGGGACCCAGAAGGCTATAACAGCAATGGGTGGAGGATAACTAAATACATAAGACCCAAGTCAAGGGGCAAGTAGGAATTGTGATTATAGATGGTGAGGAAAACAAAAGGCATTCACACAGGGACTAGTTACAACAGCACCCCACACTTAATAATCAATGGGAAATAAATGCGAAGTGCAATGGAAAACATGGAATGGATCCCAATAGAAAGTAAGGATCAGGAGCAGGGAAAATGATATCACAAAAGGAAATCTTTCCCACCCCTCCAAGGAGAAAAGGCAGGAAGCTAAATCTATAAAGGGAAAGACTAATGCATCATGTTTTTCAGTAGCAAAGGACAGCATCAAAGAAACAGAGAACACAGGCAAATTGGGCAGCATGAAAGGGTAAAGCACAGAGAAAGGCTGCCTGCAGACAGGGGAAGACAGAAAGGGAAATCCAGAAAGCAGAAATCAATTAAGCACATAAATCCGAAATCCAGGGCAGAGGAACAAGAAACAGGAACTAGGAACTAGGCACAAAAGCTAGGAACAAGGGACCAGTCACAACAGGAACACTGCAACAATGACCAGCGCTGGACTGAAGCAAACTGAGGCTTTTAAAGCTGCTTAACGAGCACACCCCTCAGGTGTGCCGCCTGCTGCACCTGCAGCCACAGGTGTTGCCTATCCTCCGCCCAACCTTGTCCTGCAAGGGAGGAGGTGAAGCAGTGAGCCGGGCATTCTGGTAAGCATAGTCATTAGATTAAAGTAGCATGCTGGCTGCCAAAAACCTGGAATGGATCCGGAAGGGAAGTAACTTGGAAAATAAGGTTTTAGCGCTCCCAATTCATCACAGCACTGTAGCATAAGGTTCGGAGGAAAAACATGCCCCCAAGTGACGGGAGCGAAGGGAGCGAGCCGTGACATTAAGTTGTCGGGAAGGAGGATCTACAGATACTACTAGGCCTCAGATTGAGAAAGATGTAGACACTA